>NC_083283.1:14839454-16255608 GCF_963506605.1 Zootoca vivipara | reverse complement strand
AGCAGCTTTTATATTTTATGACAGTGTCCTCTATGATTAAGGTACTGCCCCTGCCTCCACTGTAAGTAGTCAGGCATAGGGTGAAAAATCAAGGCATCAGAAAACTAATGTTGCTTTCTCCTCAGAGTATTGAAAAGCAGCAGTTAATGTAATAATACTATTTCAAACGATTTAAAATGTTTTAAGCACCTAGGCCATAAAAATAACATGGAAAATGCATTCATCTGAACTGCTTCTCTACATAAGTCAAACTTTAGGAATGCGTTTGTTTCAGCTCATTCTAGCCGTTCAGCAGTGCAGCTTCCAGCCTTTCTTACTTTCTGCTCAGTTTCTTTTGCACATGGAGTCCTGGTCTTCTGCAACACTCTGGTGTTAGAACAGAACAGCATGCCCTCGGAAAGGAAAGTACATGGAATTAGAATGGTATTCAAATGTTTTAAAAATAATATCAGAGGCTGCCAATTAGCTACCTGGGCTGGAGAAGTTTGAACCAGGATTCCTGATAGATCACATGTCCCTGTATAGACCTGTAAGATCACTTGGATCACCTGGGGGAAGTCTACCTGTGGGATCACATTCTATCAAATATCAGGGTGGTGACCCTAAAAGGGGCATTTTCTGCAGTTTCCTCTTTAATGGAATGCCAAATGTGGGGAAAAAAGTGGCCAGATGTCTTCAGATGTCTTCTAAATATTTATCTTTTTTGCCCAAGCCTTCTCTGACTTATAAGATTGGATCCTACTTTCTGTGTTAGATTCCTCTGATTTTGTTTGTTTTGTTTGCTTTTCTACGCTTTTACATGTTCCTATTTGTTGTTGTTGTTTTGTTGTTTAGTCGTTTTGTCACAGTGGCCGAGTGGACTACTTCAGAGTAACGACGCTACGCAGCTCTGCATTTTATTCTTTTATTGGTGCTGCGTATTTACAGTGCTCAAGTCATTGCTATTTACACGGAGTGATGTTGTCAGTCGGTTTCAGAACCTCCTAATGGCTTTTGGCGCGTCTTTCTCCAACACAAAAGCTTTGGCAGACCCATCCTCTTTCCCCTCCTCTTTCTGCGTAATTCCGGAGTTGGGGGGATGGGTCTCCCGCCCTTATTCGCCCCTTCCTGTCCCACCTGGGACCCTGGCTCCTCTACCTTGCCTGAGCCTCGGACACGACTTCCTGCTTCCCCACTGGAATCGGAACTCTCTCTGCTTCCCCCTGTGCTCGGGGATTGGCTTGAACTTAGGAGGGGAGGGACTTCGCGATATCCCCTGTCCCTCACATCCACCCCCCTCCCAAGCTCTCCTTCACCCCTCCCCAGGTCCCCCCCAGGTGTCGGTGACGACTGGAAGCCTAAGAACTCAGTGCTTTCCGAGCCCCGTTGGTGTGAACACTCCCCCCAGTCCCTGCAAGCCCCCCCCCTTCCGCCTGGGAGGACGGGAATCCCAAAAAGTCTGTGGCGTCAGAGCTGGTGGGGGTAAAAATGTTCTGCCAATCTGCTCCTTCCTCTGACTGGGTGGATCTCGGTGACACCCATACCTCATCCTCTGGTTCCTCAAACTCCGCTTCCCAGCGCCATGGTGAACTGCTCTCCCGTGCTTCCTCCCCCTCCCCCTCCCTTTCCATGTGCCAGGGCTTGGGTCTATGGGGAAAAAGGGCGTGAAATTCTTCTACCAGGAATTCCTCCTGTATCTGAGTGGCTGGGACCCATTCATTCTGGGACGGTGGAGCATCCTCCCATGCCATGAGGTACTCCAGGCCCCCCACCCCCCACCTTGAATCCAGGATGGCTGTGGCCTCATTGAGTTGCTCCCTGCCTTCCCTCTCCCCCCCTCCCTCAGGGGTTTGTTCGCTGTCTCTGAGCCTGCTGCTTTCCCTGTACGGTGACAGCAGCGATCTATGAAACACTGGGTGCACCCTCATGTCCTCTGGCAGTGCCAGCCTGTATGCCACCGGGTTGACCTGTTGCGTGACCGTGAAGGGGCCCAACCTTCTGGGCGCCAGCTTTTTGCATCGCCCTCTGATGGGAAGGCCCTCCGAGGACAACCAAACTTTGTCCCCCACCCTAATGACCTCCCCCGGTCGCCTGTGGCGATCTGCCCCCCTCTTGTACGCTTCCTTGGCTCTCTCCAAGTGTTCTCTGAGCTGCTGGTGCACCGTCTCCAGTTCCTCTGCCCAATCCTCAGCCTGTGGGCCCTCCTCCTCCTCCTCCCCCTCCCTCTCAGGGAAAGATCTGAGGTCACGCCCGTAATTGGCCTTAAAGGGCGACACCCCTGTGGAGACGTGCACTGCATTGTTGTAGGCAAATTCTGCCAGTGGCAGGCGATCCACCCAGTCCGTTTGCCTCTGGCTGACGTAGCATCTCAGGTACTGCTGCAGAATGGCGTTGACCCTCTCCGCCTGTCCATTGGTCTGCGGGTGTCTAGCCGTCGACAAGCTGACCTCCACCTGCAGGAGGTTCATGAGCCGCCGCCAGAACCTGGAAACAAATTGGCGGCCACGATCCGAAATAACCCTTAAGGGTAATCCATGCAGTCTGAATACGTGATCCACAAACAGTTTGGCTGTCTCTTCTGCCGAGACCGCCCTGGCACACGGTATAAAGTGGCACATTTTGGACATGAGGTCCACCACCACCAACACTGCGGTCTTGCCCCTGGAAGAAGGCAGATCTGTGATGAAGTCCATGGACACCACTTCCCACGGCCTGTGTGGCGTGGCTAAGGGCTCCAGCAATCCCGGTGGCGCTGCTCTGACCACCTTTGCCCGCTGGCAGGTGTCACAGCCCCGTACATAGTCTCGAACATCTTCCCGCACCCCTGGCCACCAGAAGTGTCTCATGACTAGGTGAGTGGTTTTGTCCCTCCCAAAATGACCCGCCGTTGGGTTGTCGTGCATCTGCTTGAGGACCGTACGTCTAAGCTGGGTGGTGGGCAGGTACAGTGCACCCTTGTAGAAAAGCAGCCCCCTGCGTTCTGCAAAGTCTTTTGCCTGCTCCCCCCCCCTTCTCAGTTCTCTGCAGATGCGGTTGGCAAATTCATCCGCTGCCGTCAGTGCTGTGAGTTCTGCCTCGCTCACCACTGCTGCTCCGCAGGACCATGCTGACGGGGGGAAAATGTGCCTGGGTGCCGGTGGCGCCTCCTCCTCCATGTATTCTGGCTTGCGGGAGAGGGCATCCGCCCTGACATTCTGCTCTCCCGGGATGTAGTGTATGGAGAAGTTGAAGTTCGAGAAGAACTCTGCCCACCGTATCTGCCGCTGGTTGAGCACCCTGGCAGTTCTCCAGAACTCCAGGTTCTTGTGGTCTGTGCACACCTGGATGGGGTGCTTGGCGCCCACCAGGAAGTGTCTCCAGTGCTGGAACGCAGCGTGGATCGCCAGAAGTTCCCGATCAAACACTGTGTAGTTTCGCTCTGGCTGAGTCAATTTCCTGGAGAAGAAGGCACAGGGTCTCCACTCTCGGTTGGCGTCCAGTTGCAACAAAATGGCGCCCACAGCTTTATCAGAAGCATCTGTCTCCACGCGTAGGGGCGCGTCCTGAACCACGTGGAACAGGTTCTGGTCTGAGGCGAACACCCTCTTGAGGCTTTCGAACGCTGCTTGCGCCTCTGGTGTCCACCTGAACTTCTGCTTGCCTCTCAGGCAGTCAGTGATGGGAGCCGTAACGCGAGAGAAGTTCTTGATGAACTTCCTGTAGAAGTTGGCGAAGCCTAGTAGGCGTTGGGCATCTTTGCGAGTCCTGGGGCTGTGCCAGTCCAGGATGGCCTGCACCTTGTCCTTGTCCATCGCCAGCCCCTTGTCTGACAGCTTGTAGCCCAGGAAGTCCACCTCCTTGGTGTGAAACTTGCACTTCTCCAGCTTCACATACAGGTGGTTCTCCTTCAGGCGCTGCAACACCTCCCTGACATCTTTCACGTGCTGCACTGGGTCGTTGGAGTAAATAAGGATGTCATCCAGGAAGACCAAGCATTTCCTGAAGAGGAGGGACCCCAGGACGTGGTGCATGAAGGCCTGGAAGCATGCTGAGCCCCCTTGCAACCCGAAGGGCATCACCAGATATTCAAAAGAGCCCAGAGGCGTGAACATCGTGGTTTTCCATTCATCGCCTTCCCGGATCCTGATCAAGTTGTACGCCCCCCTCAGGTCTAGCTTGGTGAAAATCTTGCCCCTGCGTGCCGCTGTCAGGAGATCATCCACTCTGGGCATGGGGAAAGCCACTGGCTCTGTCACTGAATTCAGTCGTCTAAAATCCACCACCAGACGGCGCTGTTGCGTGTCTTTCTTGTCCACCCAGAAGACCGGGCTGCCCCCTGCTGCCTTGCTTTCTCTGATGAACCCCCGCTTGAGGTTCTTGTCGATGAAAGCGCGCAGATCTTCCAGTTCCTGGTCTGACATGGCGTACAGCTTGGCTGGGGGTATAGTTGCCCCTGGCACCAGGTTGATCTGGCAGTCAAAAGGCCTGTGTGGGGGTAGGTGGTCGGACTCCGCTTCGCTGAAGACCTCCTGCAGGTCCCAGTACGGCTTGGGTATCGCTTCACCCCCTTTGACGTGCATGGTGGCCACCGTGGCTATCGGAGGCCCCTCCCCTGGTTGGTGCTGCATGCAATGTTCCAGGCAAAAGTCCGATCCAAAAGTGATGCATCTCTGGTGCCAACTTATGGAGGGGTCATGGCGCGCCAGCCAGCTCATGCCCAAAACGATGGGGGGGTCTGAGATGGTGGTGACGTTGAATGCCAGTGTCTCTGAGTGCCTTCCAACCGTCATTCTCATGGGGGGGGGTTTGATGCGTGATGGCCCCTCCCAGCAGCTCTCTGCCGTCAATGGTTGCCACGTGCAGAGGAAAATCCAGCTGCAGAAGCTGGATCTGGTGCTCTTCTGCAAAGTTTCTCGAGAAGAAGTTCGCTGACGCCCCACTGTCAATTAGGGCGAGGACTGTCAGGGGATAGCCATTTGGAAGCGTGAGCGTCACTTCTAGAACCACTCCTGCTCTGGGAGGGGTGGGCTGGCTCTGCTCCTCTCTGTGCGGGTGGGTGGGCTGGGGCTGTTGTCTGCTGACTGTGCCTGGCTGCCGCCCCTTGTCTCCTGCAGCCAGGCTTTCCCGTTTCCCTGCTGTGGTGCTGCGTCAGTGGGGGAGGGCACAACCGTTCCCGCCTTTCCTTGCCACTCCCTGCGATGTGGGCAGTCTCTGACGAGATGCTGGGGGGAGTTGCAGAGAAAGCAATTCCCACCCCTTCCCTCCTTGCGTCTTGGCGCCGCTGGGGTTTGAAAAGCCCGCGCGCGCGCGCTATCAATCTGCATGGGTTCCTGGTCCTGACTGGCCCCAGGCGTGGCTTGAAAGGGTTGTTGGGGGAGTGGCTTCTCCTGCGACCGTGGGAACCAAGCCCGCTTTGCGCGCGTTGCTTGCTTGTCGCTCCACCGGGATTCCTGTCTCACCCCCACCGCCAGAGCCGCTTTGCTCAGCTGATCCATATTACTGGGCTTTGGACATCTCGAGAGCTCATCCTTCACCTCCTCATGCAACCCCAAGTAGAACGCCGCTTGCATTGGGGGGGACTCAAGTTCCCACCCCAATCTGTGCACCAGCATGGTGAATTTCGCCCAATACGCGCGAACTGTCATATTTCCTTGGCGTAAATTATGAAGTTCCTCCTTAGTCTGATCCATATGACTATCGGACGAATACATCGTTTTCAAACCTTCTAGAAATAGTTTGACATTCTTCATGCAAGGATTCCTTGTTGCAATTAACGGTCTTAGCCACTCCCTGGCTGCCCCGGTAAGGTGCTCCACAATAAACGCTACCCTGTGCTCATCATCAGGGAACTCATCGTGGTGCAGCTCAAGAGCATACACAATCTCAGTCTCAAAGCCCTGAAATTCCCTCGGGTCTCCATTGAACTTGCTTACTAGGGTCCCGGCTCTCCTTCCTGGCAGCACTTGGACTTGGGGTGCCCCTCCCGCCTTGTTTTTCTCTGCATCCAGCTTGTTTTGGAGGTCTACCGCCACCGCCCTTAATTGCTGCTCTTTTTCCTGAAGCGCTCTCACCTGTTCCGCAAGTTGTAGCCGGTCGTCCTGGACCTTCTTAGTCTCCTCTTTAGCTGCCTTCAATTCCCCCTGCGCCTGCAGCGACAGCTGTTGCAGTTCTTGCTGGGCTTGCTCCGCGATCTGCCGCCATTTCTCCGCCTCTGACACGCTCATCCCGGCAACTCCAAAGTAGCCCAAAAAGGATTAGGAGGTTGCTGTCACAGTGGCCGGAGTGGACTACTTCAGAGTAACGACGCTACGCAGCTCTGCATTTTATTCTTTTATTGGTGCTGCGTATTTACAGTGCTCAAGTCATTGCTATTTACACGGAGTGATGTTGTCAGTCGGTTTCAGAACCTCCTAATGGCTTTTGGCGCGTCTTTCTCCAACACAAAAGCTTTGGCAGACCCATCCTCTTTCCCCTCCTCTTTCTGCGTAATTCCGGAGTTGGGGGGATGGGTCTCCCGCCCTTATTCGCCCCTTCCTGTCCCACCTGGGACCCTGGCTCCTCTACCTTGCCTGAGCCTCGGACACGACTTCCTGCTTCCCCACTGGAATCGGAACTCTCTCTGCTTCCCCCTGTGCTCGGGGATTGGCTTGAACTTAGGAGGGGAGGGACTTCGCGATATCCCCTGTCCCTCACACGTTTAGTCGTGTCTGACTCTTCGTGACCCCATGGACCAGAGCACGCCAGGCACTCCTGTCTTCCACTGCCTCCCACAGTTTGGTCAAACTCATGTGGGTAGCTTCAAGAACACTGTCCAGCCATCCTGTCCTCTGTCGTCCCCTTCTCCTTGTGCCCTCCATCTTTCCCAGCATCAGGGTCTTTTCCAGGGAGTCTTCTCTTCTCATGAGGTGGCCAAAGCATTGGAGCCTCAGCTTCAGGATCTGTCCTTCCAGTGAGCATTCGGGGCTGATTTCCTTCAGAACGGATAGGTTTGATCTTCTTGCAGTCCATGAGACTCTCAAGAGTCTCCTCCAGCACCATAATCCAAAAGCATCAATTCTTCGGCGATCAGCCTTCTTTATGGTCCAGCTCTCACTTCCATACATCACTACTGGGAAAACCATGGCTTGAACTATACGGACCTTTGTAGGCAAGGTGATGTCTCTGCTTTTAAAGATGCTGTCTAGGTTTGTCATTGCTTTTCTTTTAATTTCGTGATTGCTGTCACCATCTGCAGTGATCCTATGTTCCTATACTGCAACTTTATTGGTTTTAAGTTGTACTATTTTTGAATTATATTCACTAAAAAAAACATTTTACACCACTTAGGTTATTTTAAAGCAGTTTGTAAATTCTTTTAAATAAAATAGATAATAAATATGATGCTGTGCTCTGTTGAGAGTTAGGGTCAGCAACTAGCCTTCCAGGAGATATTCTTTTTATGTATGCCACCACAGCTGCAAGGATTTTAATTGCAAAATATTGGAAAAAAGAGGAATTGCCCTCGTTACAGGAATGGCAAATGAAAATGTTGGACTATATGGAACTGGCAGAATTGACAGGAAGACTCCGGGACCAAACAAGTGACAAAGTTGAAAAAGAATGGAGGAGGTTTAAAATATATATAGGGAAAGTTTTTGAAAATTAGAAGTCTGAATATCCAGGGAAATAAAGAAGTTAAGGCAATAGGGAGAAAATAGGAGGTTAAAAGGTAGGAAAATTTGGTGAATGGTAGAAAGATGAATATAAGAAGAGTTAAAGGGATTACATGATGACAGTAAGAAAGATGAAGTAGAAACTGCTACAGATGTATCTAAAAAGGAAAATCAGATAGTGGGGAATTGGGGAAGCCAAAAGACAATGGTAACAAAAATGGACTGAAGATGATATGTTTTTATTTTGTTTTGTCTGTAATGATGTATTTTTGTATTTTTTGTATTCTTGTATTTCTGTATTTTTGTGTTATTTTTGAAAATTTGTGTTTTATAAAACGATCAATATATATATATATATATATAAGAGATTCTTTGAAGAGAGGGCGGAAGGTGGTGGGGATCAAGCCCTTCCCCATGGCTAGACACCTGGAATTCCTCAAGGGACTGGATTTGGCCCTCAAACCTCTTGTCACTAATCCCTAACCTGCAATATAACTGAGTTGTTTGAAAGACACAGTGGCCGAAGTCCAACAGAACGGCTGATCTCAGTGGAGAAGCATTTCCCGCATCAAGAGCAAAAGCGACGGTTTCTGATACAGACAGGTTTCTTCATATTAAGGGCTTTGGGAGGCAGCTGGGGCAGCTTATAGTAAAACCCTCTTCTGTACAGTCAATGTTCAGGACTCAGGGAGATGTAATACGATCGTGGCCGTACATTCTTACAAGCTAAGTGGATGCTGTACTTGCTGTCGTCTCGAGACTCTTCTGGGCTAAGGACAGAAGAGGCAATTCAGTCTTCCTAGAGGAAGAAAAGAATCAAGAATGCTTTGCCCAGCGTTCAGCTGCAGTGGCACAAACAGCTGCAAGCCCAGCTTAAGTGGCACTCACCATTTAGCAAGGAGGGAGGAATTGCTCTTTTTCCCTACCACTTGACATTAAATCCCCTTAAAGCTTTTAAATATGCAATTGAAGGCAAATAAACAAAACGACCCTCCTTCCTTCTGTTCTTTGTTAACGCTAACTGTAGTAACAGTAGCAGAATGTTACACTGGGGACCTAATTGTGAAGGGTGGGTAAGATGTTGTTGTTGCTGCTGCTGTTGTTGTTTATGCACCCAATACAATAAAAGCAGTTTAAAAGAACTTGCAATCACAGAACCAAGTTGGTCCTAAAAATACACATCTCAGGTGTCAAAAGCCAGGATGAAGGTGTGTCTTCAGCATTTGTTGAAAGCTTACAGTGTGTGCCAGATTCACCTCTGGGAAAAGGGAGGTTCATAACTTAGGGGCCACCACAGAAAAGACCTTCTCCTAGGTCACCGCCACCTTCTCCACCCATCTTAGCATATTAGAGGCCCTGTAGAAAAGGAGGTCTTTTCTTTCAGGTATTTAGGATCTGAGTTGAACAGCACTTTAATTACAAATCTAATCTAATAAATAATTATAGTAGTATATGGAGGCTCCACGAAAAGAACGTATTGTTCCAAGGCTGCACCCATTTATGTATCTTAGGGCTATTACCCAGGTAGTCAGTTAATAATATGTGTTTTGATTTATGGCTTGGGGCAATTCAGTATTACATCATCACCATCATCATAATCTTTCTGTGATACTTCGATATGCATAAAGTTATTTAAAACTGTGTAACTGCTGAAAGGGTATCGTGGGATATATAAAAATTGCTTTTCCTTTCTTGCTTCTAGATGCTGATTGGTCCCCCCCCCAATTTCTCTGCATTTTGGGGTTGTTGTTTAAAGGAACACGGTGTGTGTGTGTGTGTGTGTGTGTGTGTGTGTGTGTGTGTGTGTGAATAAATAAATAAATATCCATTGATTCATTGCTTTTGCCAGGTTTGAAATTAGCTACCGCTGCTGTATCCAGCCAGTAATACCAACCAAACAAGTAATGAGAACAGGGACCAGCAGGTTCAACAAACAAAAAAAGTGTATCACACATATAATTATAAGCATAACTATATATCATAAGCTTGAGGACAATAATTATTTACAACCCCACAATTAGGAATCAACATATATTGACATATTCATATGAATGAAGGATTCACCATTATCTATTTCTAAGTACATAGGTTTGATCTACCCACTTTTTGCAATGTTGATTTATTTTATTTTATTTTGAAAGATTTATAAGCTGCTTAATCAAAGAGCCCTCCAAGCAATGTACATGTGAAACTCGGAAGATTAGAATATCGTCGAAAAGTGCATTTATTTCAGTAATGCAACTTAAAAGGTGAAACCAATATATGAGATAGATGCATGACATGCAAACCAAGATATGTCAAGCCTTTATTTGTTGTAATTGTAATTATTTGTTGTTAGGCGGGTCAATTACAAATGGAATGTAATTAATGATGTTTATTTTTGTACTATTATAACTATTTGTTTTATTACTGTGGAATTTCCAAAAGAAAGCATTTGTAAAACTTAAAAGCAAAATAAAAAAATAATAAGTTGCATTACTGAAATAAATGCACTTTTCGACGATATTCTAATCTTCCGAGTTTCACATAACAAAATTGTAGCCAAAATATAGGCAAAATAAACAAAACGATTAAAAACAAGTATATGTTAAAGTTATAATACAGGTTTTGGGGTTCCATCCTATGGCAAGATCTGCTGGGATGAGCAATTTAGGATACAGCGGACTTTTGGCTTAGCTGGCAAATTCCTTGCTCAGCTGGCACAAAACACTACAGTATTTTGATGGCTTGTTTTTCCTTTGCCAGACTTAGGCAGAGCAGTAGCAGCCCTATTGCAACTTTACCCCAGCTGGCTTTATGCCAGCTTCTTGTGCATAGGATTGAACCCTAAATCAGTGTAACTTTAAAAATGAATATAGGTAACTAAATCATATGCCTGGTTAGGCTTTCTGAAATAAAAAAAAAAGTTTTCAGCTAGTGAGGGCACTGGCCTAATGTCAAGAGGCAGGAAGTTGTAGCATATAATCCTTATCAAATGCACCAACATTATCTAGTTTATTCCCTATTTGACAAACAACTAGCTTATTCTTTTCCTTTGTTTCATTCATGAATTACTTCCTGTGGGGGCATCTCAAAGCAATTTACATTTCAATAAAAATACATTTAAAACAATTGCACATATAAAAAGTTAAAACAGTTGCATATGTGAAAAGTATTTTTTTTTCATGCCACCATCATCACAGAGGAATCTGTGGAGGGGATATATTGATTGGAAATGTATTGTATTGCAACTTTTGAATAAATGTTATTTTTTTTTAAAAAAAAAACCAATTTCATATAAAGCTACTAAAAACAACAATAATGGCATTTTTAAAAATCAAAAAACCCGTAAAGATGCAAGTAGACACACACACACACACACACACACACACACACACACACACACACACACACTACAGTTGAATAGTTTCCAGAGTTTGTGTTGATAACTGAGCTTTTCATCTTCACTCTTGCTTTTTAGAGCAGTTTTTCTTTTTACACAATATTGGGGTGGAAGGGTTAGTGTATACCTGAAGGAGCGTCTCCACCCCCATCGTTTAGCCCGGACACTGAGATCCAGCGCCGAGGGCCTTCTGGCGGTTCCCTCACTGCGAGAAGCAAAGCTACAGGGAACCAGGCAGAGGGCCTTCTCGGTGGTGGCACCTGCCCTGTGGAACGCCCTCCCATCAGAGGTCAGAGAGATAAACAGCTACCTGACATTTAGAAAATACCTAAAGACAGCCCTGTTTAGGGAAGTTTTTAATCTGTGATAGTTTAATGTATTTTAATGTGTGTTGGAAGCCACCCAGAGTGGTGGTGGTGGGGAACCCGGCCAGATGGGCGGGGTATAAATAAATAAATTAATAATAATAATAATAATAATAATAATAATAATAAGCTACTAGCCACGATGGCTATCTTCTGCCTCCCATGTCAGCATCAGTAATATGACCCTGAATACCAAGTCCTGGGAATCCTTAATGACTAAGATGCTGTTTTATTCAGGTCCTGCTTTCTGGTTCCCCACAGACATTTAGTTGGCCACTGTGAGAACAAGATGGCAGACTGGATGGTCCATTGACCTGGTACAGCAAAGCTTATCTTTACATGCGGGGAACAAATAAAAAGAACAGGAGACTGGCATGTCCTCTTCTCCGTGTGTCTTTCGCTAGGCCAGATGCACAAGCTGTCCCTGCATCAAGGGCCAACCAAGCATCATGCTTAGCACAGAACAGCAATCTATTGTAAGGCCTGCCAGAGTCCGGAGCTCTGTTTGAAAGGCTGTCCAGTCCAAGCCCATTCAGTGCTGGGCATCTGGATTTGGCCACCATTTTCAATACCCCACAGTGCCTCAGAGCGATGCTACATCAGAGGTGCTCTAAAAATTAAAACAGACACTAGATACAGCTGCCTGGAGCACCAGGCCAGTGAAAAGGGAAATATGGGACCTGGAAGCTGCTGAAGGATGCCAGCCCTGAGGACTGTAGCAGCAGCCCCCCCCCCAATCCTGGTACACTCTGGTTGATGGCTACAATATAGTCATGGGAACAAATGGTTAATGGAAAAGGGAGGGATGTTTAGTTAAGGCTTTTTGCCAAATGAAGACCAAGAAGCATTAGTGTAAATAAAAGGCTCTTGTAGAAATTTTAATTAATTGGTCCATTAGCCTAATTACATTTGGATCTTAGGATTCAAGTGCATAAAAGGATGGCCATACACTTTCTTTTTTTTAAAAAAAAAGTATAAAAGCTTCCATTACAGTGCCTTAAAAATGTGTGTTGTTGTTGTAGTCTGCCGGGTTGGAGTTGATCCTGTTCACTAAAATTTGCACCACCCTGCCATTCTCCCAGTTTCTGATGAAAGAGAGCAAATGGGTGTTGGGCTTTTCCAATGGGGTGGTGGTTCCACATGCCTGTGTCTTTAAAGATGCACATTAGGCAGGTTTGTCTATCAATGCAAACTGAAACAAATTTCAGGTAGGTAGCCGTGTTGGCCTGACGTAGTCAAAACAAATAATAAAAAAGTCCTTCCAGTAGCACCTTAGAGACCAACTAAGTTTGTCATAGATATGAGCTTTCTGAACTTTCTGAAGAAGTGTGCATGCACACAAAAGCTCATACCTATGACAAACTTAAAGGTAAAGGTAAAGGGGCCCCTGACCATCAGGTCCACTCGTGTCCGACTCTGGGGTTGCAGCGCTCATCTCACTCTATAGGCCGAGGAAGCCGGCGTTTGTCCGCAGACAGCTTCCAGGTCATGTGGCCAGCATGACTAAGCCACTTCTGGCGAACCAGAGCAGCGCACGGAAACGCCGTTTACCTTCCCGCCAGAGCGGTCCCTATTTATCTACTTGCACTTTGATGTGCTTTCGAACTGCTAGGTGGGCAGGAGCTGGGACCAAGCAACGGGAGCTCACCCCGTTGCAGGGATTTGAACCGCCGACCTTCTGATCAGCAAGCCCTAGACTCTGTGGTTTAACCCACAGCGCCACCTGGGTCCCTGTCAAACTTAGTTGGTCTCTAAGGGGCTACTGGAAGGAATTTTTTTTATTTTTTGTTTTGAAACAAATTTATCCCCTATCCCTGCTAGTAAGTGGAGCTGAAAGAATGGAGAGCAGGTTTGGGAGATCGGTGGGTAGATGGAAAAAAGGGAATGGGTAGGCGGAAGCACCCAGCCTCCAGGTTCCACCCATGCGCTCCTCCCTTGTACTAGGAGAAGCCCCGCTGCAGGCCTATATTAGCAGTCCTGCCAGGGAGATGTTCATAACCCTGTTTAATGATCCTGTTCTGTTTCCACAACCTGTGTTGAGCTTGAATCCTTAGCTGCAGTTCAGCACAGTTCATTGTCTTAGTTCTTAGGAAGTAGCAGGCTGGAGATATACCAAAATAATTAAATAAGCTAGGAAAATCACATCAAGGACCAGCTGATACAATTTGGTGAGGATTATAATTAAAATTTACGATTACAATTTAATATTACAGTGACAAATTGCAATTAACAGGCTCCAGTAGTGTTACATCAGAAGTAACCTATTTTTTTTATCGTACAATTATTTCCACAAACCTATCTTTCCTTTTCAGATGATACATCAAGGACATATCAAGCTGGATTGCTCTTTTGTTTTGTTTTTAGGAGTTGGAGATGGAGTTTTCTTGCAAAGCAGGAATGGGATGAGCAATTTGTTATTTCAGAATCCAGCAGCCAGGATGTTGGTGAGCACTTCTGTCTGGACACATGCATCGCCAGGCTTAGAATTATTCTGCACATGCTCAGTTGGTGAGAGCATTCAGAACAGGGCCTCACTGGAAGAACAGCCTTCACCAATTTGGTGCCCTTCTAATACTTTGGACTACATCACTCCCAGCCAAGCTGATGGGCGTTGTAGTCCAAAACACCTGGAAGGCATACCCTCCAACATTTATCCAATGAAAACAGGGACCCACCCACCATTATTATTATTATTATTATTATTATTATTATTATTCCCCGCCCATCTGACTGGGTTGCCCCAGTCACTCTGGGTGGCTTCCAACACTTCCCTATACAAAACTTCCCTATACAGGGCTGCCTTCAGATGTCTTCTAAAGGTTGGATAGTTAGTTATCTCCTTGGCTGGGGTGGGGGTTCACGTAACTCCATAACCTCCGACATTTCTCTGATGAAAATAAGGACGTCCTAAGGAAAAGTGGGACATTCCAGGATCAAACCAGAAACCAGAATGACTTCTGTAAATCCGGGACTGTCCCTACAGTAGCGGAGCTTCATGCTCCAGCACCGGGGGGCGGAGAGCAGGTGGGGGTGTGGCTGGTGCACCACCCAGCGCTCCACCTGGATCGCGCTGCCGGGGGTGGTTCGCTCCCCCCACCCCCCTCTTCCTCCGCCAGTGTGTCCCTGGAAAACGGACACTTGGGAGTATCTGGGAAGGCATTAGGTTAGCAAGGGCTGCCATTAGGTTTCTGTCTGATATGGATGTTACTTGGGTACTTGCAATCTCACCTCCAGCTCTTAACAACTCGATGCATGAGAAAGGTTGGGAAATGGACAAATGAAAAATTGAGCTGGACCAAAGGGACTCTTAAAAAAATGGCCTGCTCCATTAAGATGAGAGCAGCTTCCCCTGGATTGTGGGTTACTCCACGCTGAATATACTCTGCACCATGAAGCACTGGGTTGGAGCCAGACAGCCTATTTGCTAATGCCTCCAGAGGCCTGTTTATCATGAGAATAAAGCACCATTCTACACACTACTGCAAACATAAATAATGTTGGCTGGGCAGGAGCAGGCACAAATGCATTTTGCGCTACGCTCAGTCACTCTTATGGCCATTTCAGGATGGATGTCTATGGGTCAAGCTGTACAGGAATGGGATCATGCAGAAAGGCATCATGTGAGCTAGCACTGAGCGCATGGTTGAAGGAAAGCAGGGGAGGTTGTTGTGATGCTCATCCTTAAATAATTATGTATAGAGGTGCAGAGATAGGACGGCGGGTGCTTGGTCGAGGAGAAGGGATGGCAATGCAAGAACTGGGGACCGTGAGCTTTCAGAAACTGAGATATATGACAAGTTGGATGGAAGAAATTCACTGGCAAGTAAGTAATGGGAAGTGGGAAGTGTCGGAATATAAGCTATAGATAGACCTACAGAAAAAGGAAAAGGTATCTAGAGCACATCAGATTCAGACTTTTTATTTGCACAACTCTGCCACCCTTTTAATGATGAAATTCTGTTCATGATACCTACCTGCCGATTCGTGTTCCACTAAGAGGTCTGTTCACCCTTCCAATTTCTTTCCTTCAAGCATATGCAATATACTCTTACCTCACATTCTTGCGTCCCCTCTCCCCACCATCCCATGTTCTGTACAGAAAGACTAGGCAGTAGATTTGCAGTTTACTTCCTAAACGGTATATATTTAGCTAACTGCTAAAATAAACTCGGTAGGCAGACAGCTAATTTGCCGCAGTTTCAAACAGGTTAATTAAGCTGTTTTTCTTACACCTTAGGTATATGCAACCCACACTGGCAAGCCAAGCCAAGCCTGTTCTTATGGATGTCAGGTTCAGGCCATCTGCAGAAGTCACAGGGGCCAGTACTAAAGATGACCCGGCGTCGCATAAGAGTGAGCAATATCTCTCGGTAGCCAAAGGTTAAAGGCACTGATATTTCCGCTGAGGAAAGCTTTGCAATCTGCATTCTCCCAAAGTAGCATTAATGGAACTTCATTATAATTAAGGATGAAGTGCCAAACTATGATCTGAGTAACAAAACAAGCCAAAGATAGCAAAGATTGCATCACAAATTAAAGACTAAGGCTGCAATCGTAATCCCACTTATGTGGCAGTAGGCTGCACCATAGGAGCCGAACTCTGAGGAGCTGGGGAGTCTTCCGACCCCCAATAAAATATTTGAGGGGGCCAGGCCCCCCAAAGTTGATGGGCATTGCCATTCAAATGGTGTGTGTGCGCCGTGTCATGAGATCGATTATTTGGGGTGGGGCTTACCTGGGCCCCCTCAGGACTTACTTCTGAGTAGGCATGGCTAAACATTGTGCTGCAAAGAACTCGAAGAGGAATGTTGACTTAAAAAAAACCATATATGCGAGATTTCGTCCATCAGCCCTAATGATTGGTTGGGCCTGATAGCAACAGGTGTCCAGAAGAGGGCAACGAAAATGGTCAAAGGCCTGGAAACGATGCCTTATGAGGAACGGCTTAGGGAGCTGGGTATGTTTAGCCTGGAGAAGAGAAGGTTAAGGGGTGATATGATAGCCATGTTCAAATATATAAAAGGATGTCATATAGAGGAGGGAGAAAGGTTGTTTTCTGCTGCTCCAGAGAAGCGGACACGGAGCATTGGATTCAAACTACAAGAAAGAAGATTCCACCTAAACATTAGGAAGAACTTCCTGACAGTAGGAGCTGTTCGGCAGTGGAATTTGCTACCAAGATTGTGGTGGACTCTCCTTCTTTGGAGGTCTTTAAGCAGAGGCTTGACAGGCATATGTCAAGAATGTTTTGATGGTGTTTCCTGCTCGGCAGGGGGTTGGACTGGATGGCCCTTGTGGTCTCTTCCAACTCTACGATTCTATGATTCCTACAACATATGGAAAACATCACGTTGTCTAGCCTTGTACCAAAGCATTTAGGCTTTTATAATTGAGGAAAACGACATGGAGAGAAATGATGATAACGTACTATAAAAGCAAGTACTTCTTCAGTCTGCATGTAATTAATTTACAGAATTCAGAACCACACCCTCTCAAAAGCATTCAAAAGAAGGTGGCAGGTTTCAAATTATGAGAGGGGTGAGTGGCCTCCTCAATGTCCTCATGCATCCCATCCTCACCTTCTCCTGCCTATATCTCTGAAGATGAATGATGCAGGAGGGCTATTTCCTAAATGTCCTTTTTGCAGGCACCTAGAAGTACATGTCTAGCCTCTGTTGCAAGAATGGATGCTGGACTGAGTGAACACTTAGTTTGATCCAGAAGGGCTCTTCTCTTAATACATTCATATGGTACTCTTATATAACATAAAATACGTAGAAAGCAGTGAAAGCAGATGAGCAAAACAAGACACCAAGGAACAACCAAAACATCAAAAAGTCAGTAAAACCCAGCAACTATTTATACCACAAAGGCCCCTCTAAAGAACAGAAGTCTTAAACAGTTTCTGGAAAACTGCAAATTGTCCCGATGGAGAACATCCTGTACTTTATAGCTACCCACCCAGCCTCAAATTTGAAGCAGGCCCTCCTCTGATGACTTCAGAGGACGTGGTGATGAGGACACATTCTGTCTCTACGGGGGTTTTTTAAAACCTCTGCCACAGACCTAAATAACCTTGAAGAAGCACTGAAGCAATTTTTGAACTGAACATCTCCTGTATGAGAAGGTCCTTGAGAATGTGACCTCAGATGTTAGGTTGTTCACATGAATGCCTTCACAGGTTGAAAACATTATGCTGCATCCCACTAAGTTCTACTCAGAGTAGACCGTTGACATTAATATTCCTAAGTTAGCCATGCCAATTAACCTCAGTGGGGCTGATCTCAGTAGGGCTAGCATTGGGTACAGTCCATTGTGATGGGATCACAGGGTCATACTAACTATCCCTGCCCCTATGTATGTTGCCCTGCTCTCTGCAGGCAGCTGCACCTTCTGTGGCCAAGCAAAATGACCCTTTGCTCCTACTGATGTATGCAGAAGGACTTCTCCGTGAAAGGGAAAATCCTGGCCCTAATCAAGAGGACTCCACATGTGTAAAACACGGACAGCATCATACAACTGATGGACATGCAGTTGGCCAGGGACATAGCTGGAGTGCTAGCTGGAACAACTCCCCCAATGTGTGTGCTTTCAACATTTGAAAGGGGTTGTTGTTGTTGTTTAGTCATTTAGTCGTGTCCGACTCTTCGTGACCCCATGGACCAGAGCACGCCAGGCACTCCTGTCTTCCACTGCCTCCCGCAGTTTGGTCAAACTCTTGTCCTTAGCTTCGAGAACACTGTCCAACCATCTCGTCCTCTGTCGTCCCCTTCTCCTAGTGCCCTCCATCTTTCCCAACATCAAGGTCTTTTCCAAGGATTCTTCTCTTCTCATGAGGTGGCCAAAGTATTGGAGCCTCAGCTTCACGATCTGTCCTTCCAGTGAGCACTCAGGGCTGATTTCCTTAAGAATGGATAGGTTTGATCTTCTTGCAGTCCATGGGACTCTCAAGAGTCTCCTCCAGCACCATAATTCAAAAGCATCAATTCTTCGGTGATCAGCCTTCTTTATGGTCCAGGTCTCACTTCCATACATCACTACTGGGAAAACCATAGCTTTAACTATACGGACCTTTGTAGGCAAGGTGATGTCTCTGCTTTTTAAGATGCTGTCTAGGTTTTTAAGATGCTGAAAGGGGTTGTAGGAACCCACTATATAGGGGGTGAGGACCCTGTAGCCCTTGAGATATTGTTGGACTTCAGCTCTCATCAGCCCCAGGCAGTATGACCCATGAGCTGATGTCCACTGACGTCTGGACCACCAATGGCTCCCCATCTGCCCTATATAAAACTGCCAGACTCCTAACACCACTACTAAATACTTAAGATAGTTTTGGTTGCATCCTGGAAATTTTGTGTTCCTTCCAGACACATTTGAGAATTGAACAGTAGGTGGAAGAGCTGGAAACTTAATAGTTGATTTCATCTTGAAAATGCATGTAGGAGGCCATAGCTTAGTGGTTGGGCAAGTGTCAGGTTCTATCTCTGATCTCTCCACTTAAATGGGTTTCAAGTAGCAAGGCTAGGAGGACGACTGCTTGAGCCCCAGGAGAACTGCTGCCGGTCAGAATCTTTAATACAGGGCTGGTGGGGGGGGGGAGCAACGATATCGGATTTTCTCCAGCATATTGTATGGTTTGCAAAGGTCAGGTCTCGCAGTGGCGTGTTCTTGGCTAAATTACATGAGGATGAGGGTGGGGGTGGAAACACCTCTCACTTGCTACCAGTGCTTTTACAAGAAACAAAACGTCCTCCGAGTGAGAGGGGAAAACAGTGATATAAAAAGCACAGTGGGTTGTCAAATTTATCAAAGCGCAACAATGAAACAGGCTTTCGTTTGTATGTTTTAGTTTTTACTGCTCTTTGGAAAGATAAATCCTGTTTTGATCTTGTGCTGGTTAGTCCACTCTGTTGCAGCGCAAGCAAAGCAACACCGCCAGGATTTGCAGGGATATGTTTTCTCGAGATTAGCCCCTGCAGGTATTGCTTTCTGTTCCACAAGGAATGATTTTCAGCTCAAGAGAGAGAGAGAGTCTTCATGTTCTCTCTCTTCATTACAAGTGATAGGAAGGAATCAAGTGTTTTTGGTGCTTGGACTCCTTATTCTCAGAAAAATGTTTCGCATAAGGAGCAGTCGGCATAGTGGTGTGGTTTCCCAGCAGCCACATTGCTGCCACTTATTGGGATTCAACAGATCTCAGGCTGAGCTGGGAGGTTCTCAGCACAGCAGGGCCATACCAGCTCAACTCCCTCATCCTCAGCACATCTGGATTTAGGCCAGCATACAGTATCTCCATCCTGGCTGAGCTGCAATCCAGCTGGTTGAGCTAAGCCCAGCAGATCTTAAACCAGCGAAAGCCCTGAAAAGAGGTTGCTCCAGAGCAGGACCAGAGGTGTGCGGACTCAGGGCCGTCTTAAGCACCTCTGGCGCCCTGGCGCCGTGGTGTGACGGATCCCTCTGGTGCCCCCCGCCGCCCCGTTTTCCAGCATGACGGGCAGGCGGGCGGGCTCAGCACGCAGCGCGGCTGCCGCACAACAGGCAGGCGGGCTTAGTGCGCAGTGCTGCTGCCAAGGGCGTTGCTGCGCAGCAGAGCGGCGGGCGGGCTCAGCTGTGCGGCGCCCCCCTGGCGGGTCGGCGCCATGGCGCCCTGCACCACCCAGCCTGGCCGTAGGGCCGGCCCTGTGCGGACTTAACCTGGATCCTAAACCCATTCGGCTCAGTCATGTGACCTGGCAACCTGGCATAAGTATAATTGTTTAATTGCACATTGAAATGGAAAACACCTGTGTATACCTAATTATGTGTACTGCTAAATACATAGCACGGAAATTTCTACTGTAGCTAAACCAAGGAGTTGCAGAGAGTTAACAGGTTGATAATTAACTTGAATGTATCTCTGCTACTCTGTCACAAGGTGTTTAACTATAGAGCACATGGGGAGTATTTTCAGTTGCAAATCTCTATTTTGTGTGAGTTCGGTCTCAAACTACCAAAGAGGAAGATGTACTAATGATTTCTCTCCAGGATAACACAGCCTGGAATGCAGGCTGTATGTGGATAGACAGAGCTATGTCATCAGCTATGTTTCCAGCAATTTTATATTTCGAATTACAGGTAGGTAGCCGTGTTGGTCTGAGTCGAAGCAAAATAAAAAAAAAATTCCTTCAGTAGCACCTTAAAGACCAACTAAGTTTATATTTTGGTATTATATTTTCACACTATCTGAAGAAGTGTGCATGCACACGAAAGCTCATACCAAAATATAAACTTAGTTGGTCTTTAAGGTGCTACTGAAGGAATTTTTTTTATATTTCTAAGATGCTGTACCTGTGCTTGGAGAAACAAATAATATTATTCAACTATTTCGATACAACATTATTGTTCTAAGTGTTTGTTTTGGAACAAGTTCAGTTAGTAAAGCTTTGGAACCATATTTTTGGACTAGACAATTTTTATTTTTATTTCAAGAGGAGTCTGTTTTTATTCATCCTATTGCTTCCAAGTGCACAATATTAATAACCGCAATATAAATTAAGTTGGCGAAAAGAGTAGTGTATCCCAAACACTCTTTCAAAGGTTTGTTTCCCTTCTGTCAGGGTTAGGCCAACTCAACAAACAGTAGCCCAACTGCTGAATAAGGTTTGGATCTGGTATAATTTTACATTGGCTTAATTTACTCCTGCTTTCTTTGCACCAGCTTCTTGTGTGTAAGACTGCTCCTTTAGTCTAAAAAGGTAAGAGACACAGGAAATCTGTACCGCATTTTTTATCTCTCTGAGTAAATGGGCTCTTACGTCTTAAGTCCACATTTTCCTAAAGCAACTGTACAATATTTCCCTATTGCACTAATGACAGAGTAGCTGGCTATTATTACGAGTGAAATAACCATCGTGTTTCTTTTTTTAAAACCTTTTAAATTTCCAAAGGCTTGTTCGGACTCCTGGGGCTTCACACTCAATTTTCTTTTCTTCTCCCTTTCCCACTCTCTATTTCTGTATAATTCTGTTATGTGTGATCTTTGTGCTTCTTCCTATGTAATTTTCATTTGCTTTATTGAGCTCTTTTTCAATATAATGGGCCTGATTCGTCAGCTGTGTGAAGGATGGCGTCGATGCAATGACTTAGAGGTAGGCAAAACACCAAAGCCAAACAAAAATAGTCAGTGCCTTGGCTAAAAGTTTTAAGCAGTGGGAAATGCAATTAGCGTTATATTGACAACTGGGTGTTTTCTGGACAGAAAACTAGAAATGGGGCACACAGGGGGAAATTCAGCTTGGAAAGTGGCATGTTTACTGGCATATTTACAAGTCAGGCTAAACAAATGAAAATGAGTAATTTTATACTGGGCCAAGATCAAGTTTTTGGTACTAACGCATAAGGCCCTATACAGATCGGGACAAAGTTACTTGAAAGACTGTCTTACCCCTTATAGCAGGTCACTGCATTCTACAGCAGAGTTTCTCCTCGAAGTCCCCAAAATATCAGAAGCCCAATCCACAGCAACTCAGAGCATGGCTTTCCTGTGTGGCTGCCCTGTTCTGTGGAGCAGCATCCCTGTTGAAATTTAACAGGTACCCATTATCTGTAGTTTCCAGAAACAACCGAAGACTTTTATTTTTTCAGGTCTCTGCCTTGGGTGTTGATTTGTATTGTTTTATAACTTACCTTTATTTATTTATTTGTTTGTTTGTATTGTATGAAATTGAAAAGTCAGTGTGGTGCAGGAGATGTTTTCAGATTGGTACCCATTTCAGACACCAGGCTGTCAGTCTCTCACAGCCAAAGTGACTTCACAAGGTTGTTGTCATGTGGGAGGGAAGAACTATGTATGTCACTGTAAGGGGGAAGGCTTATAGGGAACACCCCCCCCCATCAGGTCGAGTTCCTCGCCAAGCAGTAAGTCAAGCACAGGATCAGATTAGAAGAGCCAGGAAACAGAAAGGGGGGAGGATTTGCAGGGAGAGAGGGGGAGAGCCCTTGCTCCAAGGGGAGGGAGAGAGAGCAGGGGAAGAAGGGACCGGCAGACAGTCAGCCGGAAGGCCATTCCCCCCCCCCCACGCCGGAATTGAGGCGAATGGCTCCCCGTCAGAGCAGGGGGAGGCGCTTTGCAGTTCCGAGGCTGTTATGTTGGGCGCGAAACAGAAAGCAAACATTGCGAGATTCTGACTCAGACTGAGGCAGACATGTTTTATGGACACTTTGCACTGTAAATAATATGCACCAATAAAAACATCTGAAAGACAAGCAGATGTGGAGGGTCGTTACTCAAGAGTAGCCACAACAACCCCTGACAGTCACCTTAAGCTTCTAGAATAAAGATTGGGACCAAAATGTAATGAAAAGCCTTTCCCTCTCATATATTATCTCCACAATCCTTACAATAACCCTGCAATGTAGGTCAAAATTATTAATTATCTGCAATGTTTATTTATCCAAGAACTCATACCTCACATTTTGAGGAACTTCCTCCCCACAGCAGCTTACAATCTTCAGTTTAAACCAGGGACTTCTCGATTCATAGCTTATTCTCCTTGTCACTGTAACTGCAACCCAGTCTTCAAGGAACATTACCCATTGATGGAAATGAATAAACCAAGTAGCTCTGCATAGGACAATGAAGCTAATTGTATCTCTTATTTCATTCATTCATTGGTCATGCTCTCCATTGTTCTCTCTCTTCTAAGTCAAATGTTGTAGACCAGGACCACAATTCCCATCATCCCTGGCCATTGGCTATACTGGCTGATGCTAATCGAACATGGCGTCTTAACAACTTCTGGAGGTCCCACAGGTTTCCCATCCTTGCCCTAGAAAATTGTGGGATGAGAATGCCCCTTCTCTCTTTTTGAAGAGACATGCATATGTTGCCCCGTCATCAGATAAGAGCTGAACATCTACAAGACACTTGTCTACCATCAACGTAATTCAGCAATCTAAAGTTTGTCATTTCATCAATGAAGGATGCCCTTGGTCAGCATCTTGCATTAGTCAAATTGAAGACCATAACCTAGAAAAAAAGGGCTAATTTGCTCTTAGACTTGGAAGCCTGGTGACGTCATGCGTAGAGGCCAATGGGCAGCAAAGGCCTTTGATGTGCTTTTGTTACCATACACCAAGTTTGCTAATAATTACCAGTTGCCTTACCTTTTAACACATAATTTCCTCATATTAAATGTAAAAATATGCTTGACGTTATGATTATCCCAGAGACAGACTACTTTATGACCATGTTTTCCAAGCTAAAAGGTGTTAAATATACATGTGGAAGATCTTGAAATAGAATAAATAAAAGGAAGCAAATCACTCTGAACAGGAATTCATACAGCATCAAAAGAAGCCATTGGTTGCAAGGAAACAAAACCCTGCTGTTATAAATAGTGCTTTAAAGAAGACCAACTACTGTAATAGTGTGATTCTGATAGCAGATTGAACAGCATTCAATATCAGATTCAACAACAATAATGAAGAAAAGGTTTGCCGCAAACAGAGACAGTACTAAATAGTTTAGATCAATGACTTTCAAACTCTGTTCTTGGGCAGTTTGAGGATTCTTGGAAATATATCAGTGGTTCCTCAATGAGAAATAGAACACAGTTTTTCTTGAAAGATCATCTGTCCCCCTGATGGCTGCTAGCTTAGATGTTCACTGTTGTAGGGCAGTGTGCCTCTGGATGACTATCAGCTGCAGGGAATCACAAGTGGGAAGAATGCTGTCACACTCAGGCCATGCTTGTGGGTTTCCCATGGACATCTTATTGACCACTGTGAGAACAGGATACTGGACTAGATGGATCTTTGGTTGCATCCAGTTGGGATCTTCTTACATTCTCATGCATTTCAAAAGCAATTAGAGAAAACCATGTATCAGGCCATAATGCTGGAGGGGACTTTTGCTTGCATGGTCTGCTCATGGGCTTCTCATGGCTACTGTGGGAATGACAAGAGTTGACAGAACTCAGACTGGGAACCTTCAGCTTTGTGTTTGGCTGCCCTATGTGGTGGAAGCTTCTACCTATGCAGTTAGATAGTCCCAAGCCCTACACTGGTCCTGCCCACACAAGTGTCCTTTGGACCACCCGGAAAAGGGAGGTCTGTAAAGGACTTACTCCCTGAGTTAGACCTTGATTGAGAAGCAAGAATTTCTTGAGTTTTGATGAGTTTTAGCATACTTTTGTTGGTTCTTTGGTCCTCTGTCTTGGCACAATTTTTGGCTTCATCTCCCCAGTTTGTTCTTTGGCCACGTTCCTTTGGCTTCCTGTCTCCGGGTTCCTGGCTCCTAACATATCTTGGATAGCTGCCTTGTTACTATTTGTCCCCATCTACCCATATTGGGGAAATGTACCTGTTCAGGAAGAGGCATGTCAAGTCTTTACCTCAGAGCTGTGACTTGCCAAAGGGCAAATGACAATCACAATAGGGTGAATTAGTAACCAGACAATGTGGAGAGTGTGTTGCATGCCACCCCATCCAATCTCTGAGCGGTGAGAGATTCCAGGGGTTACAGGAGCTTTACCTAGGTTTCCATAGGTGCCAAGTTCCGGACTGAAAAATCCGGGATCAGCAGCACTGCAGCATCGGAAGTCACTTCTATGCATGTCCGGAAGTGCGTAGAAGCGACGTCTGGTGCTGCGGACATTTTGGAAATGGGCACAGCGGCATCAGAAGTTGCTTCTATGTATGTCCGGAAGTGCATAGAAGCGACTTCCGGTGCCGGCATGGCACCAGAAGAACATGGCCACCGGCAGGAGCGCAGTAATCCGGGGTAATCCGGGGTATTTTGCCATTTGGGACACCTGCAGGAAATACGGGGGTTTCCCAGGGAAAACGGGGTACTTGGCAGCTATGCAGGTTTCATGTTTCCTTTTGGAAATGAGGCACAGTGGAGACTGTGGTGTCTTTATGAAATATGGTTTATTTACACACACACACACACACACACACACACACACACACACACACATCTGGGCCTATGATGGAAGGGTTCACAGCATTCACACTCCAAGAGGGTCCTGCTTTTCCCATAACCGCAGTCCTGGATCCAAGCAGTCATCAGCCATGGCTCTGCCCCTCCAGCTTGCTGTTTTTCCTATGATCACCTTCAGCCCCACCCCTGCTATAGGGGACTGCAATAAATCAGTAGGCTGTTCGTTGTGCCTAGATATTGGGGTTTTGTGAGCAGTTCCTTATTCATTCTTGAGGCTCATTCTTGACCCTTGGAATCAATGCCTTTTGTTATAGGAAAAGGACAGTAAAAAGAAAAGAAAAGAAAAGGCATGGCTTGTATTGTATCAAACTAACTCTGGGATGTAAGGAGATCCATGAGCTATGTGCCTCTCCCGGTGCCCTAACTAATTTAAGTATATAACTAACAACAGCAAAGGAGGGATAAGAAACACTGTGGGGAGGAGGTAGGAAGCTAGAACTGGACTATCCTAAGCTAAGAAAGACCCTTGGAAACTGAACACAAATATTTTGAATGGGATAACTCTTATAGGTGCTACAACCTATGAGAGAGGTTTTCCTAGAGCAAGAGTGGGAAACGGTCTAGAATACTAAGTGTCCATGCTGCTGGGATCTAATTTTCTCACTATGCATGATGAATGCAAAGGTTTGTGCCGTGCGTATGTCTAATGGAGGGTTCCTATCTGCATAAGTCCAATGGAAGCTTTTAATCCTTACGTAATGAGAGTTAATATGACTACTGGTGGTGGCAGCAGCAGTGCCTCAGGCATGGAGCTTCCTCTGTCAGGCTTCCAAATAGGTCAAACCAGGATGTGCCTCAGGTGGCTTAATTAGGTTAGAGGTCCAGCGGATCAGAAGCTATTTGCATTTTCCAGAGGTCTTCTGCTGCAATGCACAACTGGTGAGAGTCCCCCATTGTGGATTAATGTAAATAGAGGTCAGCAAGCACAGGCTGTAACTTACTTGCCTTGTATGCCTACGCTTTTGAGTTCCATACTTTCCCGGGCAAACTGGGAGATTTCAGAGTCAAGGTGGTAAGAAAGGGTCAAGGTGTTAAGATAGAAACCCACTGATTCAGATGGTGAGAATATTTGTGTCTACATGGTGCCCATTAGCTATTCTTTCTCACCCTCAGACACCCTTCCCCTCTTTCTCAAGCAGTATAGATTAAGAGTTGCATAGGGGTAGCAGAGTTATATCCCAGCTTCATTGGGCCTCCTCTCACTCAGCCATCACCTAGCAGCAGTCATTCCAGCAGGCTGCCTCACTGGAAGATAAGGGAAGCAGGAGTCCAACCCCTTGCTGAAAGGCCAGCTCTTTCACAGGCTTAGTGCCCTCAGCTGTTTCCGTTCCAGCTGGTCATTATAAGAACTGCTGTTTAACTTTAAGAATGGGTGTCTGAGGTGTGCTCTCCCCCTCTTCCCTTCCTGTGCCTTGTTCCTTTGGTGCCATGCCTTAGATTGTAAACCTGCCTTGTTTGAATGGATTGTACGTAAGCTGCTCTGGGAACAAAAAGGCAAGGCTTTTTTGGCTGAAGAGTGGGGTAGGACAAATGTTGCCTTTTTAAAAAACCCCACAAATCTCCACCATGAATATAAATTGCAACCGCAATTGCTATTATTCATTAATCTGGAATAAAAGAGGTATGATCCTCTGTATGTGGCCTTGGAGGCATGTTGGACTGGATCAGTTGGACTAACCTAATAATGCTGACCTTGCATCCATAATTCTTTTATGAATGCCAGGAAACCTTTGATCTGTCCCACCCCACCCCCCTTTCTCCCTTTTCCCTTTTTTTGCTAATTCAGCTCATCTTTTGATTTGGGCCTCTGGCATCTGTTGAAGCAGTCCTAATTGAGGCGTAGCTTGACTGCCCACTTTCGATGATGTGCAAAATAAACACAAATCACCGTGTGACTACATGAAGAATATTGCACAGAGACAGAGTGTCTGATTCTGATTGGGCATGTGATTATGCATAATCTGATGCACTAAGGGCTAGAGAGGTGATGAAATAGCAGCATAACAAGCTTGTGTCTGGCATCAGAGGAGAATTACTATGATCGTTCTCTGGGGGCCAATCTCACATGACCCCTTGGCAGATGCACAAGTTTCTTTCTTTTTCAACCTGGACTCTGGGGTACCAAATTCCATCCTAGAGTGGGTTGAATTGTGGTATGCAAAACCAGAGCCTGTGTGCATGATGTTCCATTGGACTCAGCTGACCCCACTATGCTCAGACTGGAAGCAAGCAACCCCTGACTCTTTAAAAAGTTGAGTTTTATAAAGGAGAAATAGCTCATCCATGCCGTTCATGTGGTGGCTAATTGCCCTAAGTCCTAAGAATTTTAAGAGAGATTTCCTGCACCCAAAAAAAGCTACAATACGTTCTTTCTAGTTGTGGCCAGGTCAATTTATCCTGGAACTCACAGGCAGGTCTCGTTGAATGGTCCTCTCACATTGTTCATAGAATTGTAGAGTTGGAAGGGACCTTGAGGGTCATCTAGTCCAAGCTCCAGAATGCAGCAATCTCAAGTAGATCATACATAACAGATGACCATTCAATCTCTGCTTTAAAAACCTCCAAGGAAGGAGAGTTCACCACTCGTGGGAGTCTCGTCTCTTCCACTGTCAAACAGCTCTTACTGTCAGAAACTTCTTCCTGATGTTTAGTAAGAATCTCCTTTCTGGCATCTTCACCATAGAGGATAAAGTTACCCATGGCTACTAGACATGATGGCCAAGCAATATCTCCACTGCCGGAGGCAGCATGTCCCTAAATATCAGTTGTTAGGAATCCCAAGTGGAGAGAGCTGTTGTTGCATGCCTTTCTAAATTTGCAGACTCCCCATAGACATCTAGACGGTCGTTGCGGCCACAAGATCCAGCAGAGATCTTCTTACGTCTCCTGCATTAGTATTCCAGTGTTCCTCATTAGGAAGAACGGCGGGAGTAAGCATGCTAGTTCTGACCTTGTTGCCATTCTAGTCAAACTCCATGGATGGAAGGGAAGATGTTTGGAGCAGAGAGTCTCCTGTACTTGAGGGAAGTTCCCTGCATATACCGTATTAGAGCCCTGAAGAGGCCTACTATGCTGCCTCTGGATCTGTTGCCTGCCAGTTTTGGGTTTTTCTCCATTTCTCTCTTTCCCAACATTTAATTCAGTTGTCCACATTTCACACCTGATGTTAATTTACATACCTCTTACTTTTGTACATTACCTAGAGTTCTCCAGGTTTCAGACAATTTCGAGTTGTCTCAGTTCTCGATAGTAACATATTCTGTCTCGTACATGGCTAACTGTTGGTGATTCTACATACGGCAGGTTACTATGGTCTGTTATGTCAATATAGTTTCCAGATTTGTCAAGTGTCCGATTTTCTTTTATTCCCTTTTGTACCGTAATCACAACAACAGAGCCAGTGTGCTGCTTTTCTCTGAAGCGATCCAATTCTCTTGATAGAATAAACTCCTTGGCTTCTGACCCCAGGGTTTATCCACTCAGGAAACTAGTTTACTTCCGTACAAAACAGCACACCCCTGTGATTAGCACTTAATTACTCTCAAGCCAGTAGCAGCTCTGCTAAAGTTAAGATGCTTGGTGCATGTTCTTGCAAACAGTGTGCTGTTAAGGTTTCCATTCATGGAGGTCAAGGCCAAATCTATCCCCCTGAAAGTGTATGATCCAACAAAAATGTTTTGCGTGGACAGAGTCCCAAGTTCAGCCTCTAGAACATGGGTAGGCAAACTAAGGCTCAGGGGCCACATCCGGCCCAATCGCCTTCTCAATCCAGCCCGTGGACGGTCCGGAATCAGCATGTTTTTACACGAGTAGAATGTGTCCTTTTATTTAAAATGCATCTCTGGGTTATTTGTGGAGCCTGTCTGGTTTTTTTTTTACATGAGTAGAATGTATGCTTTTATTAAAAATGAATCTCTGGGTTATTTGTGGGGCATAGGAATTTGTTCATTATTATTATTATTATTATTATTATTATTATTATTATTATTATTAAAATATAGTCCTTCCCCCCACAAGGTCTGAGGGACAGTGGACCGGCCCCCTGCTGAAAATGTTTGCTGACCCCAGCCCTAGAACACCAGTTAAAAGAATATCTGATAACAGAGAAGATCGCTGCCAGAGCCTTTGGAGACATGGGTAGCACTACCCTCATCCTAGCTAAATTCTGCTTTCCATTCTCTCCCCATCTTCTGGCTCCTAGTGTCAAAAGCCGCAGCAGATACGAGTGAGATGCCCTCCAGAGCAATGCTCTGATATAGAATTACTACTGGAACAGTGCTAGCGATTTTTTCAAAAATCGTGGGTGCTCCACTTCTGCTTGCCTCCTGGTAAAAAATGAGGGGGCCATGAGAGGGCAAGTGGATACTCAGAAGGGACTCAGTGTGTACTCAGAAGGTGCCTGAGCATTCCAGGTGTTGATGCTCTGTCTGGTTGGAGGTTCACCACAAGTTGCAGTAGACAGTACTGGCCTAGCTGGGCCGATGGGCCAACTCAGCACAAAGGTCAAACTCCTCTCAGAGACTATACATGAGCATTCCAGAGTAGATACTGAGGAACAGGGCCAGAAAGGAAGGAGAAGCCCTGTTATTTGAGTGGAGGTTGGTAGATTAGGGCTAGCCCTCATCAGCCTGCCTTCTCATGGAAGGCACTGTCACTTTCCTCCTCCATTGTAGAGCTGAGCAGAGAAGAGGATGGAGATACAATGTAGTATTAGTTGTATCAGGAATTAGTTGGCTCTGCCTCTCACTGCCTCTGGGGCCACCTACTGTGGGCATCTCTGACTTTGGCCCTACCAATCCCTACCAGCAGCCACCACTAGCTTAGCCACCATACTGGTTCTCGCCAAAAGGATGGAATGCTAAACTTAGTTTAAGAAAGAAAGTTTCTTACAATAGCAATGCATGATCTTGAAGTTAAAATGAACCTAACCAGTGTTTCGCAAGCTTGCCCCCACCAGCTGTTGCTGGACTACAACTCCCATCGTCCCTACCCAGCAGGACCAGTGGCCAGGGATGATGGGAGTTGAAGTCCAACACCAGCTGGGGACCCAAATTTGAGAAACGCTGAAACTTTTTGGGGCTGGAGCAGATAAAATGAACACAATCCAGGCCCGGCTCTAGGGGTAGTCTCGGTGGCACGGGGCGCCGGGGCGGCAGGAGGGTGCTGCGTGGCGAAGCCATGCTGTGCGCTGCGCCCGCCCACCAGGGTGGGGGCACTGGGGCGATCTCCGCGCCACGGCGCCAGGGCGCCCGACTGGCTTGAGACGGCCCTGACACAATCCTACTAAATTAAGCCCCGCTGCTTCGATCTTGCTAACTGTATCCTGTTATCTATTGTCATCCAGAAAGAGGGGACCAGGCTCAGTGATACCAGATGCGTCAATGTCTGTTGGGCAGTGGAAGAGCTTCTGCTTTTCAGAACATCTCATATTCAATCCCTGGCATCTCTAGGTAGGGCTGGGAGAGAACCCTGTCTGAAATATTGGAGGGCTGCTGCCAATTAATATGGGCAGTGCTGAGCTAGATGAAACCACTAGTTTCTCACTATAATATGGTTTCCTATTTTCCCTTTGTACCAAGTTTATATGCCTTGAATGAGGTTGATCTCCAATACATATTGGCTTCTGTTTAATTTCACTCTGCTCCATCTGTGTTTAATTCATAGTATTTTAAAACAGGGGAGGGAGCCTTTAGTCATTCCTTGCTAGCACATCAAGCTATCTAAGGTGCTCGTGTTTAATTTTAATTACTTTCATTTGGGGGGTGGGCGGGGGATCCACTGTGTGCATTTTAGGTGGTTATGCTATCTCGTTATATCAAGCCATCTCCTGACCGTGGCGTCACTTTGAAGCTCCGACCACTTATTGTAATTTAACAGAATGGCCACAAGCCTTTCACAAAGTATGGGTGGTTATCGCAAAGCCCTGACAAAATAGTCAGTTGGCACCATCACACTCTGCCTCTGCATAATTGTGTGCGATGATTATTTCCCGTCCGTCTTCTCCTCTGGTGCTTTGGTATGATTACGAAACTCTTTGCTTCCTGTCTTCTCTGTTCTTTTGGTGTGGTGATCTGCCTAGATGACGGACAAGAACAGGCCACCCTTAGAAGATTAATGTGAAAATGGATGTAGCATTAGGCAGGAGGTCATGGCACGAACCTCACCCATGATGTAAAACCAGCACCACTCTTTAAAAGGAGATTGTCATGCCAGGAAGGTGTGTCAGCCTCGAGTCTTCTAGTCTTTATGCTTCAGGCAAGATGCACAAACCTTTATTGTTTTCTATTTTCAAAAGAAGCACATGCGTACTACACATAATTATCCTTATCTGATCTGAATGTTATAGAATTTCCCAATGCTTTTTTTTCTAAAAAAAATGTTTAGGGGGTACTCTCATTTTCTGACTCATATTGAAATACTGCCCCTCAATGAGGCCAAACTTAGATTCACAAAATGTTTAGGGGTGTGCATCCCCCCCCAATAAAGCACTGGAATTTTCAGTCTGACAGATCTGACAGGACAAATTATCAGAAATTTTGACTGAGTTCATTGATTTAATACTGTTAGCAGCAGAACCACAATCCGCAATAATAATTTCATTTTTCATCACCATAAATTTTAATCATTTCATTTATGAATCACTTCCTGTGAGGCAATTTACATTATAATAACAATTGCATATATAAAAAGTTAAAATAATTGCATATATAAAAATGATATTTTTTAAAACTCCAAATGTAAGTTTAAAACAGCAGCAGCACATATATAAAATCAATTCAAATTCAAGACAGATATCAATGGAGACAGAGATTTTAGAAGGCTTGTTGAAAGAGGAATGTGTTATAATACCATAACAAATACTCTGTCAGTCTGAGTAGCCAACAACAATTTTAAATTATTATTATTATTTTTCTAAAAAAATCTGCTTGGGTTTTCAGAAGATCTAAATGCCCACTTTTGCTGTTGTTTCCACCCTATATTTAATCTTTTGTGGGCTGTCACAACAGTTTTCCCCATAATATCATGCATTTTATACACAATACTTAGCTGGAGAACAGCATTGCAAAATTCGGAGGACTGCAGATATATATATATATATATATAAGGATGGCTTTGTTTTGGCTAATGTTTTGTTTCAGAAAATGTGAATTGAGTAAGTTCACCTTTACATGTGAACTGAATTGAATTTCTCCCCCATCACTAGTTGTGGGTCATAATATGTTGGTACTGGATGCTGATGGGGAGGGCTGGTTCTATCATTAAGCAGAATGATGTGATCATCTTGGGCAGCAGGTGGGGTCCTGGCTCCTGCCCAACACATGAAGACATGGGCTCTTACTTGGAAGTAGGAAATAGATCTTTATTCAAGCAAGGAAAAGTGCAGGCTCAGCAACAAACACAATGTTCAGGAGTCACAATTCAGGAGTTTAGGACCAGAGAGAGAAGTTCAGCACTGGATGGAAGTGAGGAAGATGTCCCAACGAGTTTCCCTAGCCCTGATGCAAAGCTTTTAAGGATGATGTATTGCATGCTCACTTGTGAAACTCTCTGGTATTGTGGGAATCTTCTTCTTTGGCGATCACTCGTATCCAAGTAAGATTGTCTTCCATAAACACGGTTTTAACAATGGGTCCGTAAGTGACTGTGGAGGCCAATTCTGGATCCACATGTCCTTCCATAGTGGGGACATTGGTTCCCAGGCGGGATTTAATCACATGTGGATTTGCCAAGCGTGCCTTCCTCTTAGCACGTTTCTCCCTTGCGTCGTGAGATCGAGTGTCTTCAAAGCCCATGACACCTTTGGTAAACTGGAGCGCTCGCAGGCCAGTGTTTCCCAGTTGTCAGTGTTTATACTACACTTTTAAAGATTTGCCTTGAGACAGTCTTTAAACCTCTTTTGTTGACCACCAGCATTACGCTTTCCATTTTTAAGTTCGGAATAGAGTAGTTGCTTTGGAAGATGATCATCATGCATCAGCACAACATGACCAGTCCAACGAAGTTGATGTTGAAGAATCATTGCTTCAACACTGGTGATCTTTGCTTCTTCCAGTACACTGATATTAGTTCGCCTGTCTTCCCAAGTGATGTGTAAAAATTTTCAGAGACACACGAAAAATATTGTGGGAATATTAGGCTTGCAGGCATGTACTCCATTGATCCGGGTACATTTGTCTGAGAAGGTGGTGCCTGGTTCTGGGCGACATGACTGTGCACCCTCCTTCTCAGGCTCCTCCTGCTCAGTCACTGCTGCCTCTTGTTCAGGCTCCTCCCGCAGCGAATCAAAGCCTTCTCCAGTCTCCACTGAGGATCTCCACTGCCCCACTTTCCAAAGTGGGGCAGTGGGGTGTAAAGGGGAGATTTGCCCCTCCTCCAACCCAGGTTTCCCCAGTTCAGTTCACATTGCTTTCTTTCCCCTCCCTCTTCCAGAGCCTGCCAACCTGATCCTAATGGTGCTGTGGGACTCCTGAGCAATGCTGGAAAGCAGCAGCCAAAGCCTTTTGGCTTATTTCCGCAAACCTTCTGCATTCCCCCCGCTGCAGGGTTCCATTGGCCACAAGCCAGTGTTGAGTGGGAGCACCTCTAAACTAGCAAAAAGTGGGGGCCCTAAACTAGCCTGCTGTCTCATGTGTGGTGGAGGATGCTATTCCATCCCTGGCACTGAAATAAGATTTAGCTGTCACTCTGGTTGGCTTCTGCAAAAGGAAGGGATGCTGCTTTGTCCTTCCCCTCAAGCAGCAAGATCTCTTGGGCCAGCCCTGCTTATGGATCTCCTGCAGCAGGAATAGAATGTAGGAGCCTGACACTGTGCTGGAAGAGATAACTGCAAGCCATCACTCTGCTACAAGACACAGCTCACCTGCAATCGCTGAGGGCTATGAGCATCAAGTCAAGTGACCTCAATCCCCCCAGTGGCCCGATTTCACACCTGATTTTGTCCTCAATACCAGAGGACCCAATTGACATGTTAATGGCAGATCTACAAGCAGGGTTCAGCTAATGAATCTTACCAGCAGAAGAATTGTGCTAAGACTTCCACTTGTGCAATGGGTCACCCCCCTCCTCTTCCCCCATGCTTGTGCCCCCTGAAATTGGCTCGGGGTGTGTGTGTCTATGAGGCCTAAGCATCTTTATAGATATACAAACAACACACATGCATATTTTACATGCATATGTGCACAAGAAGGCTGTTACAGTGGTATCTCAGTTTACAAACACAAGAACTTCCTGACAGTAAGAGCTGTTCGGCAGTGGAATTTGCTACCAAGGAGTGTGGTGGAGTCTCCTTCTTTGGAGGTCTTTAAGCAGAGGCTTGACAGGCATATGTCAAGAATGCTTTGATGGTGTTTCCTGCTTGGCAGGGGGTTGGACTGGATGGCCCTTGTGGTCTCTTCAAACTCTATGATTCTATGGTTCTGGAAGTCTGTACTTAACCTGAAGCGTACTTAACCTGAAGCGAACTTTCCCATTGAAAGTAATGGAAAGTGGATTAATCTGTTCCAGACAGTCCGTGGAGTACTTAAACTGAAGTGTACTTAACCTGAAGCAAACTTTCCCATTGAAAGTAATGGAAAGTGGATTAATCCGTTCCAGACGGTCCATGGAGTACTTAAACTGAAGCGTACTTAACCCGAGGTATGAGTGTAATTGGTTCCGGAAGTCTGTACTTAACCTGAAGCGTACTTAACCTGAAGCGAACTTTCCCATTGAAAGTAATGGAAAGTGGATTAATCTGTTCCAGACAGTCCGTGGAGTACTTAAACTGAAGTGTACTTAACCTGAAGTGAACTTTCCCATTGAAAGTAATGGAAAGTGGATTAATCCGTTCCAGCCGGTCCATGGAGTACTTAAACTGAAGCGTACTTAACCTGAAGCGAACTTTCCCATTGAAAGTAATGGAAAGTGGATTAATCTGTTCTAGACGGGTCCGCGGAGTACTCAACCTGAAGTGTACTTAACCCGAGGTATGAGTGTATTTGGTTCCGGAAGTCTGTACTTAACCTGAAGCGAACTTTCCCATTGAAAGTAATGGAAAGTGGATTAATCCGTTGCAGACGGGTTCGTGGAGTACTTAAACTGAAAAAACTCAAACCGAGGCGTACTTAAACCGAGGTATGACTGTACATTACTTCTTCAGGAAAAGCAGGGTACATATGTACGTATGCTAAATTTATATTTACCATGTGGCAAATAATCTTAAGCCGTCTGAAAGAACCATGCCATCTGCATTTGGTTTTTCTCTGCCGAGTGTCTCTAAGATTTATTAATTCAGCTAATTACAGTAATTAGACAGAAAGACTCCATAACTAACTAAAATAAAACAAAAAATTAACTCCATCAGCTGTGTAATGTAAACAAATGATTTAGTCATTCAGTGATTCAGTTCGTTTTATTGGCTGCTTAAAAAAATACAGGGGCGTTTTTTTTGCTGCATGGAGACCTGTGTCATTGTCAGAAGGTGCAAAAGAAAAGGGTTGACTTCTCAGTCAGTACAATTACTATACATTTTCAATCTACACTTTGTGTAGGAATAACTTTCCTGGGTACTGGTAAGGGAGAAATAAAAACCCTACAGCTTGCAAGCTGGCCTTTGCAATGAAAAAACCAACTGCACAAGTTTCCTCAGAAGGAAGCCCTACTATATTCACTGAGGCTTATTCCCAGGTGAGGATCCATAGAATTGACACCCAAGGGCTCCACCAAATTCAAAGAGACTTACAGTGGTACCTCGACTTACTAATTTAATCCGTTCCGAATGGACCTTCGTAAGTCGAAAAATTTGTAAGTCGAAGCCAATGGGGAATTTTTTTAAAAAAAATCGTAAGTCAAAAAATCCTATCTAAAAATTCGTAAGTCGAAAAAATCCTATCTAAACCGCATCCAAAATGGCGGATGGAACTCCATTCGTAACTCGAAACATTTGTAAGTCGAGGTACCACTGTACTTTCAAGTTAACCTACATAGGACTGCACAAGAAGGGTATGCTCTAACTAAGTTAAAGGCTTTAACTGTGCAATCCTACAGACATCTACTCAGAAGTAAGGAGAACTGAGCTGAATGGTGCTTATTCCAAGATATGCAAGTATAGTATTGCAGTCTTAAAATTGAAATCTTCTAAGTGGAAAACATTGCAAATGGAAAATACTGATATGAAAACAATTTTGCACATGTTTAAAAGCAGGTTTTGGATGTGTGGTACTGAGGCTCATAAGCATAAAGCCAAAGTTGTGCATTTGATGTATCAGCTGAGCAACTCATAGTTTCAGTACATTCCAGCAAAACACTCAAGTCTTACGGACCATGCATTATTCATAGATCTTATTCATTCGGCAATACGGAAGAAAAACATAAGTTGTTTGTGATTCCAATTAATAAGCAGGTGGGAAATGGCTAAATTTATTTGGATGAATTATTCACTGTGAACTGTTTGATCAACACGGGGAGGAGCAGTTCCTAACACACATGTGTCTGGCAAGAAGGGAGCTAAAAGCAGATGAGCTCTCCTTGACGTCCAAGCAGAATTTGCAATGTGGAATTAATTGGTTGGGAGTGAAGAATGAGGATATTGTGCCCAAGCTATCAGGAAGCAGTACTGGCTTTCAGAGTGCGTGAAGCAGCATAACTTGACCACTGTGGCCTCTTACTGTTTTACTTTTACTTAACTTAAGATTTATTGCAATGACCATTAGCCATCTGGCTTTTTACTGTAGGGCTGTGTGTGTGTGTGTGACATCCAGTAACTCCCCCCCCCCCCCAGTAAAATAGTTAAAATATCTCTCGGTGCTACAGAAATAGCAAACAAACTAATAAACCACAATCTGCTAGGAAAAAAGAACTGAGGGAGTTTTTTTTTTCCTCAGCAGGAGTGGAATCAGATCCTTGCCCTCTGGCACACCAAGTTGTGTATCATCCTATATACATAAAAATGGAAGGCTGTCGTCACACACACACCCCATTGGGGGATTTGTAGTGCTGTATTGCAATCCAGGATGTGCATGAAGTCAGGGGAGGGGAGGGGAGGGAAGCAAAAGAGAAGGTAGGTCTCACACTAGCAGAGGAAACAAGAGCATATATTTGAACAAAGCAGGGATGGAGGAAAAGTGAGAGGCAAAATATAGTGACTTTAAGCAATGACAATGTTCCTTATAAAAAACATATTGCATGCCTTATCTTAAAATATTTAAGTCTTTGAGGGACGAACGGTAACATCCTATTCCTCATCATTAACATTCAAAAAGTATTGCAGGGTACACAAATCTTGCATTTCCCATTCTCTCATATCACCCAATATCGCCTTCTGTTTTATTTGATCAATATAATTACACGACGCACAAGGTGAGAATCCCAGGGAAGCTTTCCTTTTATGTCTTAGCTATACATCCGAAATTGACTGTACACGTGGATTTTGTTCTTCTTGAATAATTGATTGTTTTCCTGTGTTCCAAATTAAATCCTTCAACCTTGGATATGAATTTCTTCTTTCAAATTCTTCCATTTCATCAGTTGTCATCTGATGTATTGTTAATTCAGCATCCATCATCATATAAATACATATTAGGTATGGGGCCCCCTCCTCTTTTGCAGGTATACACATATAATTAAGAGCATTTTTTTATTGTTCTATATAAATTTAAAATACAAATCCTGCCATTTCTTCAACATATTTGATATGGGAGCCAATTGGTTCTCTTTGAGCTCATGGAAGGGCTTTTGATCCAGCAGAGTTATAATAATAACAATAATAATAATTATTATTTATACCCTGCCCATCTGGCTGGGTTTCCCCAGCCACTCTGGGCGGCTTCCAACAGAATATTAAAATACAATAATCTATTAACATTCAAAGCTTCCCTAAACAGGGCTGCCTTCAGATGTCTTCTAAAAGTCTGGTAGTTGTTTTTCTCTTTGACATCTGATGGGACGGTGTTCCACAGGGCTGGTGCCACTACCGAGAAGGCCCTCTGTCTGGTTCCCTGTAACTTGGCTTCTTGCAATGAGGGAATCACCAGAAGGCCCTCGGCACTGGACCTCAGTGTCCGGGGAGAACGATGGGGGTGGAGATGCTTCTTCAGGTCCACTAATGTCCACTAATGGAAGAGAAGGGGAGACCTGATTCCCCATTCCTCCTGAAAGCAGCCATACCACCATCCACTTTGTTCTGGAGGACCTCACACCTCTTTGAAGCCAAGTTAGAGAGACAGGATTGTTGGGGCGGGCGGCTGGAGGGCAATTGACACAAATTCCCTCCTTTCCTTTTCTGATACTGCAGATGTGGGGTGCCTGTGACTCTCCAGTTGTGGCTGGACTCCAGGTCCCATCAGTCCCAGGTAGTCAAGGATGATTGGAGTTGTAGTCCAAACATGTCTGGAGGGCCTCAGGTTCTCTACTGCTGAATTAGTGGAAGCCTCCGTTCGATCAAAAACACTTCATTGAGTGCAAAGGCCATCAGTTGAATCCTAACCACACTCAATATTGTGACACCTAGTAGTTCCAGGGTAGTGAGCTTGGTGCCCCTCAGATTCCAGACTGAAACTCCTGGCAGCCACAGCCCTAATGGCCCTAATGGTCAGAGATGCTGGAAGTTGTAGTCCAAAACGCCAGAAAGATACCAGTTTGTCATTGGTATGAGCATTTGTGTGCACACTTCTTCAGATACTGTACACTGAAACAGAAGTCACTAGACCCTTATGTATAGTGAGAGGGTGGGGAGGGGTATTACTCAGAAGGGTAGTGGGAATGGGTGACTGGCTGATAGGTGTGGTAAACCTGTGGATGACTGTTAACGACTGATTGATCTTACAGGAAAAAGCAAGGGGTGAGATGGCAAAAAATAGTTTTATCATGTATAATGAGATAAGAATCCAATGTCTCTATTCAGACCAGGTGGCTCCATGGTTTTAAGTTTGGTAATAAGTTGCAATTCAGCAACTTCTCTTTCCAGTCTATTTCTGAAATTCTTTTGTAATAAGACAGCTACATTGAGATCTTGTATAGAATGTCCTGGGAGATTGTTCTCCTACTGGCTTCTCTGTCTTGTGATTCCTGGTGTCAGATTTATGTCCATTTATCCTTTACCTGCAACTTCCACTAGTACTTCCATAAGATTTTAGTATTTATGTAATATTGATTTTCTTTTAAACCTATGTTCACTCATGACTTTTGATGCTGCGCCTAGTTACACAAAGATGCATACTCACAATTTTCATGTTATTTTGGTGGTTTTCTTCATCGTTGACCTAACAGCACCTGCAGCATAAGGTGAAAATGAGACAAATAGGGTGTTCTCCCCCAATCATCTCGAGTCAGAGCCTCAAGAGATATCAACCTCAACATGTTAAAATATAATATGGCAGTATATCACAGGAAGGGGCGGCGGCGGGGAGTCAGTGTCTTTCATAACTGTACCACATGCAGCCAATTTGTTGATCTTTGTAGATTAGAACTGACACCACGAATACCAACTGGAGGCTTGTGGGAAGGCAGTTGGCTCACACAGCCCTAGATTATGTGTTCTCAATTTATAATGTAACAAGTGAACTACAGACTCCCTTCCAAATAGACCTCAAGTGTAGCCGTGCCTGGAGAGAATTATAGGAATCTGAAACAGAGGTTAAAGGAACCTGAACAGCTTCACAGGTAGGGGAAGAAAAAAAAAGCAGTCTCGGTCGTTAATGGTATCTTGGAATCCAAGGGCAAATAGTAATGCACTCTGGTTGAGCACCAGAAACGCACAAGGAAGCAACACATATTTCAATGAGAACAGCAGGTATCAGCTTCTCCCAGACCTATCCTCTTCTCACCACAAGAGAATCTTGCCTGTAATACATGTCCCAACAGTTGTCTCTTGTGCGAGGGTGAAATTTAACAAGAGATCAGTTCATTTTGTACGGTTAGATTTGATGTGAGGGAGACACTGAGCTGAAAGAAACTGATGTAGTCATGCAGAACCACCCCAAAAGCTTTAGGAAGGGTCCAGCCTGGTCTTGTATGGCGGCAGACTATCTCAAGCACTGGGTTTCCCTGTAATGGGGCGGTGGCGAGGAGAGAAGCTGTGTGGTCCTTCAGAGGTTGTGAGATTCCAACTCCCATCAGCTCTTGCCAGCATGGTCAATGGTCAGGAATGTTGGGAACTAAAGTCCCACTTATATTTGGAGAGCCACAGGTTCCGCACCACTGGTAGGGGTTTTTAGTCTTATTCCCCCCCCCCGAAAGAAAGTGCACTCCCCTGGAAAGGATTTGTAATACCTTAGAAGGTATTTATTTGAAGGTATTTGAATTATGGTGCTGGAGGAGACTCTTGAGAGTCCCATGGACTGCAAGAAGATCAAACCTATCCATTCTGAAGGAAATCAGCCCTGAGTGCTCACTGGAAGGACAGATCATGAAGCTGAGGCTCCAATACTTTGGCCACCTCATGAGAAGAGAAGAATCCTTGGAAAAGACCTTGATGTTGGGAAAGATTGAGGGCACTAGGAGAAGGGGACGGCAGAGGACGAGATGGTTGGACAGTGTTCTCGAAGCTACAACATGAGTTTGACCAAACTGCGGGAGGCAGTGCAAGACAGGAGTGCCTGGCGTGCTATGGTCCATGGGGTCACGAAGAGTCGGACACGACTAAATGACTAAACAACAAGAAGGCATTACTTTACATTACTTTTTTCGTTAAGTGACCAGTTTACCACATCAGATTCCCATGGTGAATATTTCAGATCTTGAAAACTGGTATTTTTCCAATTTAGGAGGAGGTTCCACAAATAAAAGACCCCTGAAGTATTTATAATGGTAGGGTTGCCATATTTCAAAAAGTAAAAACCAGGGCACCCCAAAACTTGTTGAACTTTTAAAAGAAAAAACCAACTTTTTAAAGACAACCTCCAAAGTTGTTAAGCCAAAAAAATGTGGTTTTTAAAAGTTGATCCAGGACAAATCACCACCTTTCGTATGGCAGCTGCCCTATACAATGTAAAACCATCCTGATGTTTGGGGTAGAAATCTCTATCTTCAAATTAACATTTCAAATGCCAAAACTTCACCAGATTCAGAATGCATTTGAAATTCTTATTTCAGCCATATAAACAGCTCCCAAAGCTTTACTTTCAAAACAGGGATAAGCTTGAACCTTACCCTTGGCAAAAAAAAGTTAAATAATGATATAAATTGCAATTTGCTAGAAAGACGAATGGCCATCCTATAGTTGATTGATTGAGGAATTGTCATTCCAAATTCCTTTTTTTTCCCCAAGTGGAAAGTCATACCAGAAAAACCATTGTTCCCTAGTTTCAAAATTCACCCAGTTTGGAATGTGGAAGAAGCAGAGTGTCATTTCAGCTTTACAGAAAAGATCCCAAACAGAGCTGAAATGAATTTGCCCCTTAAAATGCCCAGCTCTCCTCAAAATACTCTGACACAAAACTTGCTGGCAAATGTTGTCCAAGTACCCTTTGTCTCAACATCTGATATATTTTCTGATCATTTGATATTCAGTATCTTCACCGGATATTCAAAGGTTCGGCACTGGAGCTCAACATTTGAGAGTATCTGACAAAAGCCATTTTGTTGTTGACGTTGTTAAACAATTGTGAGTCAGAAACCCTTGCAGATCTGCTGGTAACCACTCAGAGATCTACTTGTGGATTTCAATCTATCTTCTGCCCCATTGAACTTCCCTTAAAAACAGAACCAGTAACGGAGCCAGTCTCAGGTGCTCAGACTTTTAAAATACAAGTCACGGGAAGCTGGATGAGATTCCTCCTCTCATGCTGTGTTTTGAGATCAGGAAACACAGGCCACTGGAGAGGCTGTGGAGTGGTGGAGATGCTCTTAATGGGAAATAAAGCACACAGACTTGTCCATGTTGCAGTGATAAATTCAGCTCAAACCTGCACCCACCAATACTGAAGAAATTCTAAAGCCCCCTAGGAATGAGACAGAAAAGTGGGAGCTTCTTTTGCAGGTGAAAAACACTTTTGAGAAACTTGTAATGGCTGCTTGTATCCCTGATAGGTTCCCAATGGGCATGATAGCCTGTCAGCTGAAATGGCTGTTGCATGATTCACATTTATGACCCAGGCTCCTCTGTTTGAAACAACCCTGTATCTTATTAACCCTTTAAAATGTGAAACAACCTGAGATGTGGGTCCTCAGCCACCTGACAACGAAAAAGAAGTTTTTGCTTAACAGCCACAAAATCTATCTGGCAAGTATGATGATGTGTGAATTTTCTTTTATTTTTTAACATATGTTGCTTACATGCAAATTGCAGGGGGGATATTTTTAGGGCTGCCACCCGATGAAACTCATTTTAATTGTATGTTTCAGAAGATTAATTCATTAACTCATCTTTTTATGACATTTGGTGACTATAAACCGAGCCATGGAAATTGAGCTGTGATCTGTTTGGGATATGATGGCGCTGGGTTTTGTGATGCTTTTTTGAATGATTCTGAACTATTCAGTATTCTGAATTAAGAAGAGGGTCTTTTAAGTGGTTTTAAATTATATTACATTGATTATGTTCCGACACTGATTTTGTAAGCCAGTGTGAAGAATTCTTAAAAAAACCAAAAACAGCCTACACATCTGTTGAATAAAAAACAAATAAAAAATAAATTTGCTGATTGAAATTGCATATGAGTAAAAGCATTTTTTCTGAAGCAGGAAACATATTTTCTTTGTTTCTAGATGATATGCAACATTTCAGAACAAGCGTCATCTTAAAAAAGCATTTCTTTTGGTGAAAAAACCATTTATTCTCTCTGTGCTTTTTTTTATTGTGTGTGCCACCCACAGGGTTCATAAGCACTAGTTTTTAATCATCATAATTATCTTCCACTCATTAATGAATGGCACAAATTTAGCCAATTCAGTTTTTTTAAAAAGTCAATTTATCTACCTAAATGAATCAATAAAATGTGGCAGCCTTAGTTATTTTATATTCAGCTGGGGTGGGGTGGATCAAAGAACATGAAGCACAACGCTGAATTATGTGAAACTTCTCTATTCTGTAAGCAGCATACCTGCTAAGATTTGATAGGAAAAAGTCTGTCATACTTGATCATGCCAAATGAAGGACTCTACAGTTATGGCAGAAAGTGTGCAAAGGAGATCAATGAGGTCTGGAAGCCTGCCCTGTCAAAGAAATTTTCAGATGCTAGGGGGGTGCACCAGCCTTGCATGTGCTGCAGATTAAGAGGTGAATTGGAGTGGGGAGAATTCTCATATTTCTGAGCTGCACCCCAAATGTTGGATCGACTTAAACAACTGCTTAAGAATTGCTGCCTAATTTTGTCCCCTGCCTTTTCCCTCCCTGTTTCATTCCTCTTGAGTGTCATGCCTGAGGGTAGGGGACTATCTTGGTTTGATTGATTGTATGTAAGTTACTCTTGGATCCTTTTTTTTTTGGCTGAAGCTTACCTTCCAAGTTCCGGACTGCAGAATCCGGGACCGGCAGCCATTTGACACCGGAAGTTGCGTCGATGTAACTTCCGGTGTCGCTTTGCCCTTCTATGGGCACCAAAAATGGCCGCCGCCAACACCGGAAGTCAGGTCTATGCACTTCCGGACATGCGTAGATGCGACTTTTGAAGCTGGCGGCAGCCATTTTTGGTGCCCATAGAAGGGCAAATCGGAAAGAAAAACAATGGCCGCCGGCAGGAGAAAATAACAGAGAAAAACGGGAGACCAAGTGATACGGGGGACCACCGGGAAAAGGTAAGTAAAAAAGGGGTTTTCCTGGGGAAAACGGGAGACTTGGCAGCTATGGGCTGAAGAAGAGGGTCAAAAGTCTCTAAATAAATATACAAGAGAGGAGGTGCTGGAGAGGTGGGGGGGGAATCTTTCATTTTAACAGACAGGTGTAGCTTTTAATCACAGTATTTTATTTCTCCTGGTGTGCTCCAATCTCAGTGGTTTAAGAAGGGGACATTTTCTCCATTCCTGTCTCTCCTATAGATTTACGCAAGTCAATGGAGAAATTTCTCTCCCCCAGGGAGAAGAGATTGTATCTCCCCAAAATATCTGTGCCCCACCCTACCAACCTACTGGGGTGGGCAGGCTCCTTGGTGGAAGAATGGTATTTCCTCCCCACCTTTCCTCTATATCCAAGTACTTTCCTTCTCCACAGCTATCCCCTAGGTTTACTATTGTGCCCATTCTAAAATAGTAACATCTGTCCCTTATAGAACCACTGCAGCCATCATTCTGAAATTTGGCAGGGTTTATCCCATCAAAAGGAGTGACCATGCTTGCAAATCACATCTTGTAAATGGCAGAGAATCAAAAGGTAATTGACACACACTTTAATTTATTTGTATTTGCCTACAAATACAAATACTTTGGCCACCTCATGAGAAGAGAAGACTCCCTGGAAAAGACGGGATGGAGAAGATGGAGGGCACAAGGAGAAGGGGACAACAGAGGACAAGATGGTTGGACAGTGTTCTCGAAGCCACCAACATGAGTCTGGCCAAACTGCGGGTGGCAGTGGAAGACAGGAGTGCCTGGCGTGCTCTGGTCCATGGGGTCATGAAGAGTCAGACACGACTAAACAACAACAACAACAAATTTGGCAGGCTTAAGTCACCCTGTAGGGGCTGTTGTAACTGCAAATTCTATCCACTTTGGCAACAAGTGGAAAATGTCATAGTCATTCCTCTTCATAGTGAATGAGGAACTCAGAGCTTCATTTTATGCAGAGAGGATCAGAACCCAGCCCATAGATGGAAGCAGTGTGAACATGGAGGGACTTAGAAAGAGATCGTATTTTTTAAATAGACGCAGATACAAGATAAAACTTAGGGCCTCACAAACTGCTATGAATGCTGGCTGTGATGTAGGAAAGACGCCATATGGCAATATTGTAAATACATTTTCTTTGTGCAAAGCATATACACACATACAAAAGATGTAAGACTTGATTGTAATAATGAAACAACACTGCAAATAATATCTAATTTAGTTGAAAATTAGAATCGTTTATTACCCATCTGAAAAGCACACACACACACACACACACACACACACGGACCATTAAGTCCAATGCTAAGTACAACACTGGAAGGCAATGGATGGTCCAATGGATGGTCATAGCCCAAGTACTATTTCTAAATCTAGCCAACCTCAAAGGGCTCGAATAAAATAGGGAAAGTGAATAAATTGGGGGAAAGCCCCATATTTGCTACCGCTAAGCTCTTAGGAAGAAAACTGGAACACAAAATGCTTGTCAGGAGTTTGTGCAGGAGCCGGGCCCTGGGACCAGCAGGGCTTTGCAGGACTGGGATCCTCTTCGGCTTGTTCGAGAGGCAGGGCGCGGCCGCACAGGTGAGGCCACTTGGTACTCGCTGCACCTGGTGGCAAGAGCCGGCAGGGGATATAAGGCCAGCATTTTCCCTCAGCTCTTTGCCACAGCAACACACTCTCTGCCTCGCCATGTGCCTCCTTACCTATTGACCGTGACTTTGTGCTTCGACCCTCGGACTGTGACTTCTTTCCTTGTGCTTCTTGACCCTTGGATCTCTGTTCTTCGGACGTTTGTGCCTACCATCTTGCCCCCGGTCCCGATGCTCCTTGCTGGGACTTCGCTTGTAAGCAGCCTGGACCATGACAATGCTATGGGTAGATAATAAACCACAGCATCATACTGCTGAAATTATAAGGCTATTTGCAAGACCACAGAAGAGGTGTGCATAGAAGAAAGGGAGGCTTGCTTGCACTGATAGTAACTGCAGTCTGAGTGAGTGTCACATTTCAAGTAGGTCAATGAGACCCTCCAGATCAATGTTTTCTCTTAACGCACACAGTAAGTCGCATGCTATTACACCATTTCTACTGTACACTGTGTTCCTCTTAATTATAAATGTATGTTTCCCATCACCACAAAGACTTCACATTGCTCAAAGGAAATCTCTCTTCAAAGGGTTTAAAATGTCAAAGAGGACAGCTCCTCCCCCTTCTGAAAGCAACCATTGCTTGGGGCGGATTCCTGCCTTAACTCAGCCTCAGTAGAAGCTCCAGCCTGTTGAAGTGGCTACCCAAACACCACATCTGAATTAGCCCTCAGGCTTGATTCCACCCCCCCCCCCAAGAAAAAGAATAACTGTGTTTTGTTTTGTACTTTGGAAGGGTGCATTATTGAATATCAGTCTAATCTGCTTGTCCTTGGAAGAGGCAAGCAAGCTTTAAACCAACTCGGTGGAAACTGCAACAAGACCACCTGATGGCAATTCCACACACAACTCTTATTTCACACACCATAGCTGCCAAGTTATCCCTTTTTAAAAGGGATTTTCCCTTATGCTGAATAGGCTTCCTTGCGAGAAAAGGGAAAACTTGGCAGCTATGTTACACACTGTTGACGCAGAGATAAGTAATTGCACAATTATTGTCCTTTTTGTTGAACAGGGTCCAGGTGGACAAACTTTTGGGACCCAGCCTTTTTTGCAGTAGCATATTATTTCTGAAATACCTTTTTCCTAGGAAGAAATTAGGAAGGCGGGCTCTCTGCTATTGAAAAATAGGCCAAAAGGACGAAAGGAAATTGTAAGTGTATAATCTGCACTATACCTTTAAAACAATGCCAACTCACTTTAAACAGTCATGGCTTCTCCTAAAGAATTAACAAACACCAATTAACTATTGTGGAAAGATCTATTTTCCAGCCTTACCTGGAGATGCCAGAAATTAATGCTGGGACCTGAGTTACGTTCCCTACGTTAAGCTTTGAGCCTAAGTCAACCATATAAGAAGGGCATGTCCTGTAGGGTTGCCATATTTCTAGAAGTAAAATTCAGAAGTCGTTGTGCTTTTTCTGGAGAAATGAAACTCGAAATGAAAAGCTTGACCTTTTGCTAGGAAACACAAAGTTGTTGAGCTTTTGTTGGGTGATCAACCTCAAAATCCCAGACATTTTTCAGATTTCCCGAAATTCCCCCCGAACACTATTTTCGCCGGTTAAATTCTGGACATGTCCAAGAAATTCCAGACATATGGCGACCTTATGTCCTGGATTAGCTACGGTACCTGGTTGAGTTGCATAATGCTCCAGTAGTTCATGATTACATCATGCTGTAGATATTAAGGGGACAACAAAACAAATCTGGGGGAAAAAAGTTACTAGAAAGCTACAAGTTTCCTAAAAAACACACAACACAATTTACAGTCTATCTGTTAACGTATCAGCTGCAAGCTTTACAAATACTATATTCATGCATGTCTATGGAACATGTTCAACGAGCCGAGCCCAGCTAATCCTTGGTGCAATCAAGCTCCGCCACCACCAATCCCTCTGAAACAAATGTTGAATTAGAATGTGATATTGGGGGGGGGGGGACAACATGCAAACACAATCTGTCAGCAAGAGCTGAAAGGAGCAGCCTCACTGAAGTCTAGGTGTTGTCAATGCGTTATAGTTTATCAAGATGGCATAATCTTTTCTCATGAAAGGTGGTTAATGTGGATTTGGAAAATGAAGAGGTGTTTTTTTTTAATAACTCAGTTCAGGAACCAATTTTTAGTCCTTTATACATATCATAAATTGGTCGGTGGAATGGAAGCAAGGAATAGTAGAGAGCTATGCCACACACACATAACACACACACAAAGCCCACCCAATATTGGAGGCAACCTGGCGCCTCTGATTCCTATAAACAAAGGAACAATAGTAATATTATAATATTTATACCCCACCCATCTGGCTGGGTGGCTTCCAGCTGAATATTAAAAACAATACAGCATCAAACATTAAAAACTTCCCTAAACAGGGCCACCTTCAGTTGTCTTTTAAAAGTAAAAGAGTTGCTTATTGCCTTGACATCTGCTGGGAGGACATTCCACAGGGTGGGTGCCACTACCGAGAAGGCCCTCTGCCTGCTTCCCTGTAACCTCACTTCTCGCAGCGAGGGAACCGCCAGAAGGCCCTCGGTGCTGGACCTCAGTGTCTGGGCTGGATGATGGGGGGTGGAGACGCTCCTTCAGGTATACAGGACCGAGGCCGTTTAGGGCTTTTAAGGTCAGCACCAACACTTAGTTGCAAAGTGCGAACTGGCAACCCTACCTCCCAGATAAATGTGTTCATTTGAATATATTTCCAAACTAAATAATATTAGACCTGAAAATGGATGGTGTGTGTGTGTGTGTGTGTGTGTGTGTGTGTAGAAGATGGCTTTCTAAAGCTCAAGACCCAAGGAATATAAAGCCTAATATTCAGCTGCAAAAATGCTTCCAATTATGTCTCTGTGGAGCAGAGTCCTGCAAAGAGATATATGCAAACTAAGGGAGGAATTTCATCTTTAACATATTAATTTTCTATGAAGAAACCACATGGCTAGACATTAAAAACAGAGCTTTATCATCCAGTACAGGCTGTCTTTTCATATATTTTTTTCTGAATGAAAGCAGACAGCAAACTTATTTTGTGTGTATGCTCTGATTTTAATAATGTAATAAAATGAGGCAAATAAAATAAAATGCAATTTATTGGAATCAATGGGAAAATGCAAAGACTAAAAACAGGTTCCAGTAGAAGCTGTAATACTGTATATGACAGTCCCACCCACACCCTGCACCATTTGCTTTCATGCAGATTTCTTCAAGACAGATAGAGATGCTTTCCTTTTGTATCGCAGCAAAGATGATAAAAAGGGAGCCAATTGTGGAGTAGAGAATAGCTACCTCTAAACAACCACATAGGTTAATGCAAACTTAACACCAGAGATTGAAGACAGTGCATCACTTCAGTCATTCTTTCAAAAATGAGAAAGAGGGTGGTTAAGAGCGGTGGACTCGTAATCTGGTGAACTGGGTTCGCTCCTCCACATGCAGCTGCTGGGTGACCTTGGGCTAGTCATACTTCTCTGAAGTCTCTCAGCCTCACTCATCTCACAGAGTGTTTGTTGTGGGGGATGAGGGGAAAGGAGATTGTTAGCCGCTTTGAGATTCCTTGTTGTTGCTGTTTAGTCGTTTAGTCGTGTCCGACTCTTCGTGACCCCATGGACCAGAGCACGCCAGGCACTCCTGTTTTCCTCTGCCTCCCGCAGTTTGGTCAGACTCATGTTCCTAGCTTCGAGAACACTGTCCAACCATCTCGTCCTCTATTGTCCCCTTCTCCTTGTGCCCTCAATCTTTCCCAGCATCAGGGTCTTTTCTAAGGAGTCTTCTCTTCTCATGAGGTGGCCAAAGTATTGGAGCCTCAGCTTCCACTGAGCACTCGGGGCTGATTTCCTTCAGAATGGATAGGTTTGATCTTCTTGCAGTCCATGGGACTCTCAAGAGTCTCCTCCAGCATCATAATTTAAAAGCATCAATTCTTCGGCAATCAGCCTTCTTCATGGTCCAGCTCTCACTTCCATACATCACTATGGGGAAAACCATAGCTTTAACTATATGGACGTTTGTCAGCAAGGTGATGTCTCTGCTTTTTAAGATGCTGTCTAGGTTTGTCAGTGATTTTCTCCCAAGAAGCAGGCGTCTTTTAATTTCGTGACTGCTATCACCATCAGCAGTGATCATGGAACCCAAGAAAGTAAAATCTCTCACCGCCTCCCTTTCTTCCCTTTCTATTGCCTTCCTTAGGGTAGTGAAAAAGTGGGATATCAAATCCAAACTCCTCTTCTCTTCTTCTTCTACCATGGTGCCCAGATCATGCCACTGTGGTTTGTACTTGCCCTTCAATTCAAATTAGAAACTCAGGTACAAAGAGGGTATCTATTTCTGGTTTAGTACTAAGCAGCTTGCAATTTTGTACATAGAGGCAAAATATGGCAAGACATGAAACCATGTGTGAGAGTTGAGAAGGACGTGTGCAAGCCAGTGGTTTGTTTCCATTTCTCCAAACCATGCTACCGTATGAATAGTCAAAATTGATCCAGTGACTTATGACTGGGAACAGACCAGTAAAATTAAGGATGTTTCCAGCTTCATTGATTTCAGTAGAAAACTTTCTTTTATGCTTAAATCCTAGCTTTGACTTTAATGTGTTTAACCGTGGCTGGATCATGCCCTGTTTGTTCCGCATTGCATCAAAGGCACACAAAAAGAGTAGACGCATGGAATGAAAGGTAAAGTGATGGTTGACATTCTAACCTCTTTTCAAGAAGGTAAACAAATGTTCTCGGTTCACTTCACACGTGCATGCACATCACTTGAGGATCACAGGTGAATGTGGGAACTGGGACATTGTGAGATAAGGTGGATTGTTGTTGGGTTTGTTTGGTTTTTTTTAAAAAAAGAGTTGGATTTAATCTGTGAAGGCTCATTTGCATATGCAAGTGATTGCTTAAGGCTGCAGTGAGTAAGCGCTAAACAGAACCCGCATGTGTGAAACACCCCAGAGGGGATACTGACATTTTGGACCACAGTTGGACAAAGGATGGTCCTTCAGATTGCACTAGACTACAGTTCCTATCATTCATGCTCATTGACTGTGCTGACTGGGGCCACAGATTTCCCATCCCTATCTTAAACCATCATCATGGCTTGAGGTTCCTCATATGTCCATACAGTGGTGCCTCGCTAGACGAATTTAATCCGTTCCACGGGTCTTTTCTTATAACGAAAAATTTGTCTAGCAAATCCCATAGGAATGCATTAAAAAAAATTGAATTTTTTTTGCCCATAGGAACGCATTAATTGAATTTCAATGCATTTCTATGGGAAACCGCGATTCGCTAGACGAATTTTTCATAAAACGAATTTGTCTAGCGAGGCAACCTCCCCTCGGAAAATCCTTTCGTTAAGCAGAAATTTCGTTAAGCAGGGCATTCGTTAAGCGAGGCACCACTGTATACCTTTTCCTTTTTTCCAGCAACCCCTGTCTGATGCAATCCCTGTCTGACGCGAGAAACTTTCCTTGCTCCAAATTGATAAGGATCTTAGATACAAATGTGCTGGTAACTACAGCGATTAACAAATTGCAAGGGAGGCACACCCTTCAGCGACTCTCATGCATTCCTATAGGATGTATCTGCCTGCAGATCATGAGTCAGTTTAGTCATTTCAATATCGCCCCGCTGAAATGGTAGGATGAGGGATTATTGCAGACAATAATTGTACGGTTCTAGCACTTCGCAGAAGTTAAGAGTCGACAGCGGTGTTTTACACATGGGGAACTACACCATAACTCCTGCAGTTACTCTTTCCTCTACTGCTTCAGCATTTATTTATTTATTGAGCCAATAATGTAGAGAGCATTGATACTGATGATAATTAGCATGATAACCACACTGTGTATTTTGCTATGTGCTCAAAGCAGTTCTCATACATTGTCTCAACAACCCTTACAAAAAGCCGCCAAGGTAAGCCAGTATTCTTCTCTGCAGATGGCACTTGAAATCTTGTGCTTGTTTGTAGGAAACATTGGCTCACTGTCTTTCCAGGAAGCTCATGGCTTGCCTTTGGTAGGTCACTGTCTCTCTACTGAAAAACTTACTTTATTGCATTGTTGTAACAGGAAATTGACTACACATGCATTTAGGAAGGGATGGATCTGTCAGTTTTGGTTTCTCTCATATTCTCATTTTTCCAGACTTAATTTCAGTTTCCCACATTTCTACCTAAATTTCCTCCTGAAAATTCACCAACATTTCAGCAGACACCATTCTACGAAACATTGCCTAACATATACATTTTTGTAAAAACACATTTCCCATCATATTTATATTCCCCCCGTATGATGCATTTTATTTTATTTAATTTTTTATTCGTTTTATAATAATAAAACAAAAACACATAAAGCAACATCGACAACAATAAACACACATATATAACACACATATAAAAACTATACCATTCTCGAATCTTAAACTTTTCTTCACATTTTGGGGTGACTTCCTCAGTCCCCCCTATCTGTGGTTCATTTGTATATGATGCATTTTAATGTTCTTTTCACCAACATATGCTTTTTTATGCAGACTTTCTCGAAATAGATGCATTCTTGTACATGTAACTGGGCTGGAGAACTGCATTGCAATATTCAGATAAGTGCGAATTTTGAAGCCTAACCGTGATTTGGTTTCCATATAGTTTTGGAAAGTATGCTTTTAAATATGAACTGAACCATTTCTCCTGTATCTTAACACACACCTTCCTTGGTCCAAGGTCATTGAAGGGATAGTCAGATAGGACTATGATAAATAAATACATTTTGCAGTCTGGAGAGCTGAGGGATAGTAGCTTGACTAAGGCTCAGAAAACATGTGATGGTGGCGGTTGGTTCTCTTGTTGTTCAGCACTGTCAGAATATCTAAATGCAGAATGCAAGCCTGTTAAATGGCTACTAATTTCCATTTCCACTTTGGTTTGCCTCACTTATTTGTTGTGACGGAAGAAGCCAGCCATAATGCTGTTGCAGGGAAGCCAGACAAACAGGTGAAACTGAACAAGGGTTACTTGGAAGAACAGGTGGATTTTTAATTTTTTGTGGACCAATTCAGAGACAAATGTATGCAGATCACTGGAAGCATCTCCAGATCTCTTTCCTCCAGCGTTTCTCAACCAGGAGCCTGTTCCCACAATTTCACAAGGACGAGCTCAGAGGAGGAAAAGATAACAAAAAAATGAGTTCTGCTCAGGGTCACCCTGTGCTCCTTAATATTGCGATTGCTTACAGTGATTAAGCTGTGTTTCAAAGAGACGACCATGCAAAACAGACCATGGAGATAGATAGAAAAGATTAGATAGGAGAGGAGTTGCCTAGTAAAGGGAAAGGAGTGGTTCAGCTTTTCTGTAACCAGAATAACCACCAGAGCAATTACAGGTAGATGTTAAAATCTCTGTTCCCTGTCTCTCATGTGATTTATTGCTATGGCATTTTTTTTTTGCTGTTTTGCGCAGGTGTAGTGTAGCGCATTTCAGATCTAGCTGAGCCGAGCCGTGACATTGGCCAACTAGAAAGAAAACACTTACGGATCCTGCTTCTATGACCTGCTATCTTTACCACCAGCCAGCCCATGTGCTCCTCTGCAAGGATCAAGCTACTTCCTGTGCAAAGGAGGGGTTGGAGGAGGGGAAGGAGAAGAAGAAGAAGAAACAGGAGTTAAGAACTCTATCTGGCTGGAGGGCCAGAATCCAATTTCCACACACGTGTGGCAGGTACGCAGGTTGCCCACCTCTCAATCATTATTTATTTATTTATTTATTTATTTATTTATTTATTTATTTATACCCTGCCCATCTGGCTGGGTTTCCCTAGCCACTCTGGGCGGCATCCAACAAATACCAGAATACATTAGAATATCGCAGATTAAAAACCTCCCTAAACAGGGCTGCCTTTAGGTGTTTCCTAAATGTCAGATAGTTGTTTATCCCCTTGACCTCCAATGGGAGGGCGTTCCACAGGGCAGGTGCCACTACCGAGAAGGCCCTCTGCCTGGTTCCCTGTAGCTTTGCTTCTCGCAGTGAGGGAACCGCCAGAAGGCCCTCGGTGCTGGATCACAGTTCCGGGCTGAACGATGGGGGTGGAGACGCTCCTTCAGGTATACTGGGCCGAGGCCGTTTAGGGCTTTAAAGGTCAGCACCAACACTGTGAATTGTGCTTGGAAACGTACTATTGCTTTTGCCTCGCAATTGAAACAGCATTGTTTCCCAAGACTTCCCCCATCTCATTATCAGCACTGGGGGATCCAGTATCGTGTGGGCAGTGGACTAGGGGGACTAAGGTAGTCCCCCCTAATGTTCCCGGTAAATTAGAGTATTAAAGTATTAAAGCTTGGCGCCTCTTTCCTAAAGCCTGGGAAGCTTCAGCTCAGCTTAGGGAGGGAGGCACAACGGTCATGCACGTGTTGCGAGGTCAAATCAGATCAGATCAAATTTATTGCAGCTATAAGCTCATACAGCATAAAATAGATACAACAAGACATGATTGCTTTGTAGTCAATAAAAATTTAATACAATAAAATACAATAATACAATAAAATACAATAAATTCAAATGAATATAAGGCTAAAAATATACTACTTCAGGTAATATAAGAGTAAGAAAAGCAATATGATAAAAGGTTTCAGGATTCGTATAACAGTCCATTTCGCCTCTTATAGGACAGGACAGCAGTTAGAAACCTTGCCACTTGCAAGGTTACAAATGAATCATTGTCTTGCAGTAATAGGGCCAGGTGAATCTTTACTGGAAGTCCAAAGAATTTTTGGATTAATGGACTCGGTAGATTTCTCCTGACAGCACTATACAGGGGGCAATTGCGAGGTCACACGCATGACATCAGCCCCCCCACCACCGTTGCAAGCTGGTGCCTCTGGCCCTATGAAAATCTCACCACATGTCACTGGGGAGGAGCCTAGCCCAAATGCTGTCAATCACCTCACAGGCAATGAGCCTGTTGGGAGTTGGCATAAAATGAGATTTGGAAGGCCAGCGTTTGGCTATTCCTGGCCTACTTCTAGCAAGTCTGTAACTGAGCCTGAAAGTCTGCAACTGAGTTTGTAAGTGAAACACTTGCATATGGTTTCCTTGTCTCTAGATGCACTCAATTAAATCCCCTTCCTCTGCTGTTTTTCCTTCTGTCAAATTTTAGATTGCAAACTCCTCGGGGCAGTGCCATGTCCCCTTGTACTCTGCAAGGCACCAGGCAGACTGACTGAGCACCAGCATCATCATGGTCCTTCTAAAGGTTGTATAGTCTCCTGTTCCTGTAGTACAGAAACCAGTGAGATTCATTAGCAAATATACGCCTTTTTAAAAAAACCTTCCTATGCTCTGACAATGAATATTAGGGCTGAATCATCCCTTCCATTGGGGGGGGGGAACAATTATGCAAGGACCAGAAAGCCACATAAGTCTCAACTTGTAGAGTTCCCATTGAAGTCTGGGATAAGGGTGGAGATGGTGGAGGAAGAATCTACGATATGTTGATTTCCGTTCATCTAACTAACTTCACTCTCCCACAGTACACTTCTGATTACAGATAGTTATAACTGGAGAGGAAGTGGGGAAAATCCAAATTCTCTTGCAAGAAGCCCATCAAGAAACATGCAAATGTGGCACTCAAAACAGAGGAAGCAGAAAGCTGAGACTGACAGAAATTTATTCAGTTTGCATGCTTTATCGTAGAACAAACTTTTGGTATGTGAATTCTTTCTTTTTTTAAAAAAAAAAGCCTGTAAAGGGTTGGGAAGGATAACAGAAATTATTGATTGTTTATTCAAGAATTTATTTCCTGGCAAAATAACCGGGAAGTGAAATTTAACCACATTTCTGCTGGGGAAAGAGATCTTTTCCAACAGCTTCTTAGGGGAAGGGTTCATTTTTAGGAGTTGTGGTAGCACACACTCCTTCCTTCCTTCCTTCCTTCCTTCCTTCCTTCCTTCCTTCCTTCCTCTTCCTCTTCCTCTTCCTCTTCCTCTTCCGCTTCTTCCTCTTCCTCTTCCAGTGTAGGCTCGTAATCTGGGGAGCAGTAGACTCATAATCTGGGGAACCGGGTTCGCGTCTCCGCTCCTCCACATGCAGCTGCTGGGTGACCTTGGGCTAGTCACACTTCTCTCTGAAGTCTCTCAGCCCCACCCACCTCACAGGGTGTCTGTTGTGGGGGAGGAAGGGAAAGGAGATTGTTAGCCGCTTTGAGACTCCTTAGGGTAGTGATAATGCGGGATATCAAATCCAAACTCCTCCTCCTCTTCTTTTTCTTCTTCCTCTTCCTCTCCCCACCCTGCAAGCTTGATCACTATCCTGCACCCTCCACCTGAAGGGGGAGCCTGGTTGGGATGTATACATGTAGGGCCTGTTTAAGTGCTGGCTGTCATGGCTGCCAGAAGCTGGAGATGGGGCTAGCCAACATAACCCTACACCCCTCCTCACCTGGCCTTTCAGTTTTAACCCTTCCCCAAAGTTAGCATACACAATCCAGCACACTGGTGCAGAAGAATAGGAACAAGGGCCAAATGTGGCCCTCCATGCCTCTTAACCTGGCTCCCAGAGCTTTCTCCAGGCCACACCTCTCACTGGCTCTGCTTTGTAGCTGTGTGTTTTTGCCTGGCAGGAGTGTGTCTTTGAACCACGATAATGCCTCTTGCTTGTGTGCACAAAAACTAGTCTACAGTGCAAAAGTAGACTTTGCATTCGTTGCTCTGTCTGCGTTTGCTTCTGGCCCTGCCCTCCACTGTCACATGTCCCCCAGAAGGCTGCCGAGAAGGGAATGCAACCCTCAGGCTGAAAAAGGTTCCCCATTCCTGGTCTGACAGGTTCAGCGACACTTCAATAGGACTGCTTATTCATTTCACAGCTACTTTTCCGCACCTTCCAACACTTCTCTGATGAAAATAGGGACATCCTATTCAACAACAACAACAACACCTAGCCCATCTGACAGGGTTGCCCCAGCCACTCTGGGCAACTTCCAACATATATAAACACTTAATAAAATAAAAAAAAATTCCTTCAGTAGCACCTTAAAGACCAACTAAGTTTTTATTTTGGTATGAGCTTTCGTGCATGCACACGAAAGCTCATACCAAAATAAAAACTTAGTTGGTCTTTAAGGTGCTACTGAAGGAATTTTTTTTAATTTTACTTAATAAAATATTAAACATTAAAAGGGATATCTCCATACATCTTCTAAAGGTTGTTTAGTTACTTATCTCCTTGGCTTGGGGATTGCATAACTCCATACCCTCCAACATTTCTCCAACGAAAATAGGGATGGCGTTTCCGTGCGCTGCTCTGGTTCACCAGAAATGGCTTAGTCATGCTGGCCACATGACCCGGAAGCTGTACACGGGCTCCCTCAGCCAGTAAAGCGAGATGAGCGCCACAACCCCAGAGTCGTCAGCGACTGGACCTAATGGTCAGGGGTCCCTTTACCTTTACCTTTAAGGAAAAGCAGGATATTCTGGAATCAAATCAGAAACCAGGATGACTTTTGTAAATCTGGGACTGTCCCTGGAAAATAGGGACACTTGGAAGGCCTGCTTTTCCACCAGCAGCCCACAGACCCATCTGTCCCCAGCCTTGAATACCAATAGTTTCATAAACTTTTAAAAATAAAACGAATAAATGTTCCATAATGCTTCAGCAGCTGAACTGATGGCTAAGAACATCACATCTTCATGTGCTGAAAGCAGGCCTCTAACACAGGTATTTCAAACAGTACACATTTGAGTGCCCTTTGCCAAGTTTACGCTGATTTTTTAAATTGATGGCAAAACTATTAGTTTTCTGCCAATCTACATATTTTGCTCTCATGTTGTGCATGTTTTACTCTGATGCCTCATTCTGTCAGAAAAAGAATCCAAAGCTGGCTTTTAGTTTGCAAAACAGATTTACCTTGTACTGTAGATGTTAACTTCTGAAAAGGGAGCATTCATGATCACCCTCTCCCTGGGAATATTTGTAACATACTTTGCTCCAATCCCCTTCATGGATCAATGCAACAGTAATATGCAAAGATATTTATTATTAGCTGATACTTGTGGTTTTTCCCCACATAGCCCAGCAATGCCCAAGTCAAGATAAATTGAAATAAACTTACCCATAAGGTTATTCGTATTTGAAGCCCTACATCAAATTGTAGGGAGTGTAATCCATTGCATTAACAAATCTGCAAAGAAGCTATTGAGAGATAACAGCAACCTCCCTCCTCCCCAAACAGCAAAATAGAGAGAGAGAGAGAGACTTTGCTCCTAGTCATTTGATGTTCACTCAAATGTAATAACTAGGTCAAGTGTGACCTCTTACAAAGAATTTGAAAGCCACATGCTGCGAGAGCAAAAAGCACACAAGACAAGGAAAGGAACAAACCGTTGAGGCAGGCAACAGATGCGGGGGGCGGGGGGGGGATGCAATCCACCTGGAAGGGAAAGTTGAGAGAGACAGGAACTAGTAAACAAGCAATCATTCTAGCAGAAATGTTCAATGGTCATTGAACAGAAATATTCATATAATATTTAGGTAAAACACTCACATTTTTTATGTTCTCAGTATATATGCTCATTGTTACAAAAATAAAATAAAATTAGGGGTTACACACTCCCCATAATCCTAAATCTAGCAAAGGGGTAGAATTTAGCTGATTTTTGGAGTATGAATGGAAGATACCAAGCTGAAGCAGTTCTCCTGTTCAGGAGATCGCTGACAGCGTTGCCATAAAGAACAATTAGCCATGCAGGATGCTTCTCTTTCCTTGGCTGAGAAATGGACAGAAACAGAAAAATGGAGAGAGTCGAGGCTGCCAGAGGGGGAGGGAGGTGTGATGCCACCACAGGATAAGAGGGTGCTCTTTTACAACAGAGGTTTTGGGGAGCAGGGGTCTCTGGGAAGAAGAAGCAGGAAGTGGGCAGAACTCCGCATGGTGACAGAAGAGCAGCAATGCCAGTTGGCTGAAGCAGGCTGTTATGAAGAGTCACGGGGATGGTGCTTAGGATGCCTCTGAATCTAATGTTGCACTGCTGGGAAGGACAAGCCGCCCTCCATAAACCTCAGTTATAATTATGAGTAAAATAAACCATATTTCTTAAAGGCACTAGTCTCCGCTGTGCCTCTTTCCAAAGGAACGCAAACCCTGGTTAAATGCCAAGACCCCCAGAATCGTTTGCTATTGCTCGGCAGAGATTGGGGTGGCCTGTAACATCGCCGGTACTGGTGTGGGTGAAGAGCTGCTGCTCTTAACGGTGTTATAAGTACTGTCGCTTTAAGAACTTGAGCTTGCTTTCCCCTCCTCCCTCCCACTCCCTTTCCCCTTGCGTGCCATGTCTTTTTTTACCTTGTAAACCTGAGGGCAGGGACTGTCTTAATACGGATTTCTGCAAGCTGCTCTGAGAGCCTTTTTGGCTAAAAGGTGCGGCATAGATGTTGCGAAGAAATGGAACAAAATAAGAGAAATAAGCAATATCTGCTCGTGCATCTCTGGAGGAATTAATTCAGCAAGGCCGCCAGGTACTCAAGCTCATAGAGGGCAGGACTATCAAAGGCTTACCAGCAATAATAACACATGATGGAACCTGTTCAGAGAACCGCCAATTACCAAATTCTGCAAACAAGCAGAAGGTCAGGTATCACCGTCATGCTCTGGTATCACGATCGTGCTCGTCTTGGTCAGTGTCAGCAACAGAATGCTGCTCTAGATGGCTCTTGGTTCAATCTACTCATCTTATTTCAACTGGCCGACAGATACAGAGCATTTGGGCACATTCAAAGTTTCCTTTCTCCATCACTAAGAGGAAAACCACAGAACTGGAGCCGTCTCTTAGGCTGCTTCCAGACAGTTGGCTACTGCTGCTGATTTATTATATAGATTTTATACCCTCACTTACCTTCCTCCTGCATTGGTTAACAACAGCCATAAAAATCCAATCAACATAAAACACTGATTAAAATCAACACCAACAATAAAAAAAAACAATGTAGCAGTCAGCAATATTTGGGCTACGGACTCCACTCCAGCTATGTGCCAGGTGTCCAAACATCTATGTATGTTTTAAGTTGCCACCTGAAGTTGCTTACTTGAAGATGCTGGGGATTGAATCCGTGACCTTCTGCATGCAAAGCAGGTGATCTACCACTAAGCTACGGCCTTCCTGCTACATACCAAATGAATGTAACAAAAAGCTCCTCATCTAGTCTTCTTCTTGAGATGCTGTGGTTTTTTTTAGCATGTGTATAAAGCTTCTTATTCTTTTATTTATTCCCCCCATCATTTTTATTAATTTCCACATAAAGCACATTACATAGTTAAACATTTAGTTACATTACATTTGTTACATTTACAATTTATATTTTACATTTGTCCATATATTTGTCTCCTAATCTTAAATCTCAGATTACAAATTCAACTTGGAATTACGAATTCGACTTCCAAACTACTTTCTTCTGCTATTTTTAGATTCATATATCTGGTTCCTTATAGTTTCAATCCATTTTTGACTTTCTTCATATCTTTATCAAACCTTTATCTTCTTACTTTTATATCCTCAATTCTTAAACCCCATATATCATTTTTCTTCTTCTTTTCTTCTTCTCATTTTCTGTTTTTTTTAAAATTTATTGTACATTGTATTTGTGTTTTCTGTCTATATATCCAATAAAGATTTCTGATTTGTTGTTGTTAGCTCATTTCCTTCTTATTCTTTTAAATGCATTTGGTCATGTGATCCCTCACCTGCACTTTGAAGTGGACCAGATTCGTTACAAAGAAGCTCTTGATCACGTAGCTTGGCTCTCTGCCACTAGACATTGCCCCCACGTGAAGCTTAACACCTCATTGACCAAACTGTTGTTTTGTGGCTAATGCAGGGTCTTAATCCTTCTCCTCTCCAGAGCAATAGAAATGTTTCGGCTGTTCCCCACTCTACATTTTGCTCTGAAAGCATGTGTTTTGAAACAAAATGGTCCTGTTTCAAAACACATGGGATGAGGAGGGGACTGGTAACAACAGCCCCCTGGGACGTTTTTGTATGGATAAAGAAATGTAAAGGACAAGTCAGCAGGCCACTGAGCCATCCCATAATTTGTTCTGCACATACATCAGTGATCATTACACAGAACACTTTAATATTTTTTTTAAGTTAGTCCAAGGTAATTAAAGAAAAAAGACAATGGAAACATATATTCCGTTCAATTTGCCACAAAGTCTCAATTTTCAAGGAATATTCAGGGGATTAGTATTACAAGTGTGAGTAACTTGTAACTATAGCAGAATTTAGCGCAGCTTTAGCACTCCTTTCCATATTATTTGCAAACAGATTTTTTTGTTTGCAAATTACATGGTTATGAGCACTAAACCTGCACTATATTCGACTATAGTTCCAGAAGTGGCTTTTATGTTGTGTGAAAGCTCAAATATAATGCGGAACTTAACAGGGAAAAGTAATAAAAACGGAATAAACGGAAAACGGATCTCCTACCTGGGGATCCTGGGGACTGAACCTGGGACCTTTTTGCATGCAATGCATGTGCTTTTCCACTGTGAAAGAAAGTGGTGGGATATATTGGCTCATTAGCGTGGGAAATCAACAAGAGAAATGTGAATGACCTCTGTGAGATCAGGGTTTCATTTGGTTTTGGACTGAAGTGCAGAATAACCTCCTTGGTTGTAATAAGACTGATTTCACCAAGCGTGGAATATTTGCTCTCTGCCTCTGGAAAGGAAAAGAATAAATTTATAATTATTCCATAATATTAATTTGCAAAAACTATGCAACACAGATTACAGGTTATTGTTTCGTGCATGTTTAGGGAAGTTTTAAATGTTTGATGTTTTATCGTGTTTTTAATATTCTGTTGGGAGACTCCCACAGTGGCTGGGGAACCCAGCCAGATGTGCGGGTATAAATAATTTGCTGCTGCTGCTGCTGCTGCTGCTGTTATATAGCTGCTGCTTAGTTCAATATATCTGAAATTGTTGACATATTTTGGAACAAATGTTAAGAAACAGAGCCCCAAACAAGGCAGGTGGAAGGAGTTCTCCAGTGACCTGCCTCAGAAACACATAGCTGCCAAGTTATCCCTTTTTTTAAGGGAAATTCCCTTATGCTGAATAGGCTTCCTCGTGAGAAAAGGGAAAACTTGGCGGCTATGGAAACAGGAAGATCCACAAAAATGGGATAAAAAAGGACCATGTCCCCACACATTAATAAACCCCTGTTTAAAAGCATCATTATGATATGAATGCTCCCCTCACCTAGTTTGCTAATGCTGCTGAGAGTTTTCAGGAAATTCCTATGTTAGAGTTGCTGCAAGCAGAATCCCTGATCTGGACCTTGTGTAGAGTACAAAGGAATGAGTTCTACCACAAGAATGAGTTCCAAAAAGTTTTACTGCAAAACAGTCTTAAACTAATTACAAAATAAAATGTTGCAATGTGGTTCCGTCCATTCAGCCCTTAATTGCAGCCCGAGAACTTTCCTCTCTGGTCCCAGAGAGAGATCCTACACAAGCAACTTGCTTGTTCAGGATCGCTGAGCTGAGCTTCTACTGCCGTTGGCTTCCAGTGAGTGACTGAGATGCTGAGTTCTCCAGTTTCATCTTCCTGCAGATGAGAGAGATCTCTGCTTGAGTTTCCAGGATGAGCCATCTTACCACATTAGCTAGAGACAAACCTCCTGCCTAATGCAAGCTTGAGCTTTCTGCTTGGCAGGGGGTTGGACTGGATGGCCCTTGTGGTCTCTTCCAACTCTATGATTCTATGATTCTATGAGCATAAGTTTTCAATACATACAAACATAGCATTTTATGCAAATTAAACCGATATCTCTAACACCTTGTTCCCCTCACTCTAGAGTGATTTAACATTCTATCCCTCTTCCCAGGGAGCTCTGTAAATTATAGCTCTGTGAGAAGACTAGGGAACTCCAAACTTGCATGAGCACCATGGAGCTGCCATGGAGTAGATAGTCAACATCCAAGGGCCAATAGGAGGAGCTGGAGCTGGGAGACCTTGGTGTGGATGCTAGCAGGATAGAGGGATGGAATTGGGCCCCCAATAAATTTCTGATTCTGGTGAGGGGTTCAGTGACCTGGGGATGCAGATCCAGATACCCCATAGAAGTGCTGAGTGAGTTGTCAGAGGAGCATCCTGCCCCTACAACGTTGGACTCCACTAGCCTTACACAACTCTCAGCCCCATAAGTCAAGAGTAACCAATGTGGTATTGATGGGAACCTCTCTGGAGGCCACCATGTTGGCTCCCCCTGCTCTAAACCTATCCCACTGGCCTTCACCCTTAGATCCTCAAATGATGTTGGGATAAATCATTGGACCATTGAAAAAGATGCCCGTGGATTACGGGAGTTGTAATCCAACAGCATCTGAGGACCCATCCGAGGACCCAAGGCTGAAGATCTCTGACCAAACCCCAACATATCCATGAGATTTTTAATATTATCTTGGTGATTCTTAAAATCATACGAATGACTGGTGGTTTTCCTCTATGCTGCAACACATCACTAGACTCTACCACACATATAACAGATAACAGGTGCACTGCAAAGTGGAACTGACAGAATAAATGGCTCACAATCACTAATACAATTGAGCAAAGCTGTGAAGGATGAAATTTCATTTATTGATGGCCCTGTTCTGGTGAGTAACACCAACATTCCCTACATGCATTGTGAAGCAGCCTAGGCTCAATGTGTGTTGAGAAGCAAATGATTTGATCTAACATGTGACACACACACACACACACACACACACACACACACACACACACACAATGTTTGCAACTGTCACCTCATATGATCCTTCGCAAGATTTCATGCCATCAGGTAGCATTTGTGCCTAATAAAGCTTCTGCTAATCCCATTTGGAACAAGCCATTGTTTGGTTCAAATCTGTGGACAGACTTCCTGATTGATGCAACAAGCCGGGAGCTGGGAGTTGAGCCTTCTTTATCTAACATCCTAATGCACCTTGGGAAAATTTCATGATAACCCTGAAGATATATGCAAACAGGAACTGATGAGCCATTTCCATGCAAGAAATTCAATTAAATGTTTTGGTTCCAACCCAGAGATAAGTTGCTGCATCAAAATCTCATTGAAGCCAATGGAACTTTGCCTAAATTCCTCTGGAGTACAGCCTTTATCTCCTAGACACTTCAAAGGAAACAAACCAAACCTCAGTGTTTTTCAAGATCAAAAGATCTAACAGCTATCGAAAGAGTCCACACCCTGCACCAGAGAAACTATTTGGTGAAGACAACTTGATGTTGGGCTCAGCCCTTTGCAGTTGATTTCTGGACAGAGATCAGAGACTAGGGAAGGAAGAGTTTGTCTATTTCTGTTTTTCTGTTTCTAATTTTCCAATCTTACATTCAGTTTTCCACATCAGCTTGTGCTTTGTTTTTAAAGTCATTGTGGAAATTCATAAGCACATTAGTGCAATTTTCTCCTAATAGGCACATGTTTGTATGCAATTTTGCCTATTAAACTCTTTTTTTGCAAGATAGTGCATTTATCTACATTACCTTCTTCTTCTTCTTCTTCTTCTTCTTCTTCTTCTTCTTCTTCTTCTTCTTCTTCTTCTTCTTCTTCTTCATTATTAAAATTTGTATACCACCCTTCATATGTAGATCTTAGAGTGGTTCACAACATAAAAATACAATATTAATATATGTATATATTTATGCACACTTTACCTAGGGTGAATTTTGAAGAATGGCTGTGCTTCAATTCATGCATCATTTCAAAAACTGAACCAAATTTCTCCACTCTCCCTATCAGGGACTTGAGCCCTGTCTAAGAATAGAAAACACTAGTTACAGGTAGGTAGCCGTGTTGGTCTGATGCAGTCAATACAAAATTAAAAAATCCTTCCAGTAGCACCTTAGAGACCAACTAAGTTTGTCATTGGTATGAGCTTTCGTGTGCATGCACACTTAGCTGAAGAAGTGTGCATGCACACGAAAGCTCATACCTATGACAAACTTAGTTGGTCTCTAAGGTGTTACTGGAAGGATTTTTTAATTTTGTTTTAGTAGAAAACACGTTTGCTCTAGAGGAGCTACATTGATTGTTTACTACTGTGTTGACTCTATTTCACCTGAGTATAAAAGCTTTCCTTAAAATTCACACATTGGGTTGCCTGTGGATTCATACATAGGGTTGCTTGTGAACTGTATTTCAAAATCCATGTCCAAATATATTGTGAAGTTTCTTGCATGAGTCCCATTTCCCATTCATTCCAGTACATGTCTGGAGCTGAATCCAGGTCCCCAGCTATGTCTTTGGGCTCAGTACTTCCTTTGCTTGATTATTAAGAGTTCAATTCCTCAACCTTTGTGCCATCTCTAAGTAAGCCAAATGTTCAAATTAATTGACTAACCACATGTCTAGCTTGAAAACATGTCTGGAGTATAATGCCCCACATAGACCAGGATACCTAAAAGATTGTTTCAGAGAATCAGAGAATTGTAAAGTTGGAAGTGACCCCAAGGGTAATCTAATACAATGCCCTACAATAAAGGTGGCGCTAAACCTCCATTGTCAGACAGCTCTTACAATAAGAAAGTTCTTCCTAATGTTCAGTCAGATATGTTGTGTTAATCTCAGTTCAAATATTACTGCCACAGCATTAAATACAGGCGACACCCCTGTACGTGGGGAGTCTTACGTGGGGGTTAAGTTGTGGCACCCAGTGTTCATAAGTGAAAATTGCCTAAGTAGGGAGCACCCTCTAAACACCCTTTAAGTGCCGTCTCTGTTGCTCTCTCTCCAATCCAGATCAAAAATACTGTACCGAAAACACAACTTCAAATGGAATTGAAGCTCTGGGGCTGGCAGGAGGCCAGAGGATGCATGGAAAAGCAAAGGCTGCTGCAATACTGCAGGCATCAGCTGTTAGTCGAGCAGCCTAAACAAAGTCACATTGAACCTCCAGTCTCTTCTCCACCCTCGCTGAAGTCCTCTCAGGGCTCCGGGGAGGTTCTTCTCGCGAGCCACAAAGACTCTTCAGGTCTCTCCCTGCCGTTTCCTGGTATGAATTAAATTATTTAATTATATCCCAATGCTGTGCGAATAAATAGTCACTTGTGAGTCGATCCCGCACAAGGCGGAGGGGCAGTAGCGTAGGAAGATAGGAGCGGTGGGGAGGCGCCATGCCAGGCAGCGCGATCTCAGGGGTGCCATCGCGGCTGCCTGCCCCCGCCCGTGCTGGGCGCCCTGCCCCCAAAATGCACGCGCCCTGCCCCCAGAACGCGTGCCACATCCCTGGGGGCAGCACACCTGCTCTCCGCCCCCATGGCAGAGGGGAAGGTGCCTATTTTGCCTGGTAACTTACCAAATGAGACGAGTGTTACTCCTTAAGTGACCCTTCCTCACCAAAATCACTCGTGCTCCCTCAACAAAGCCTAAGTGATGCTGAACCTCAAACATCTCACTGCTGTCTTGGGCAAGTGACAAATCTATTGAATTTTGGGGAAAATGCAGCTTTGCCTGCCCAGCTTGAACTAAAAAAGCAAATCAACAAGGTATTTTTTAATCCACAAGAAGACGCCTTAATATTTCTGATCAGCGTGCTGCATGAGGCCTACAATTTAGAAACTGTTGCATTAATCCTTGACAAACACTGCCAAGAGGGTTGCACTCTGTCTTTGTGGTAAACCCATTCCTTCCTGAAGATATAACAATGCTTTAAGCCAAAAGTTAAGTTCGGCGGAAGACAGGGATGCTGAGGACAGTGGTAACGGCCTTGTCCGTGAGGATCCAAAACACATATGACTTACTTTCAGCTGTGACAAAATGTTAGTCCAGCTCTTACTAGCTTGTCCTTTGGAATGAAACTCTTTCTTGGCTCACCTTGTGTCTGTGGCTGGCTGAGGAAAAGAAAGCTCCCTGTTGGAATCTCAGCAGTGGATCCAACACAAGAGTAAGTGGGGTACTCTGCTAATTAGACACGTCCACGCTAATGTCTGGCTGCCAGCTGGCTGACATGATGCCTCCTGGTATTAGTGTTACATGATGTAAGCTTAATTCCCTGTGCACTGAGCAGGTGTTTCTAGAGTCTTCCTGCCCAGGTGGGTTTCTGTTGCTTGTAGTGGGGGTTGCGTGCTCTCAGACTGGAGTGGCTTGGGTCTGTTTACAACTGAACTGCCTTCACCTTCCCACACTCAGACTGGAAAAAAAAGGCACAAAGCTCTTTTTTCAAGGGTTGCAAGGCCAGATGCACAATCACAGACCCTCCAAGGGCCCCTATTTTCCAGGGACAGTGCCAGATTTATAGAAGCCATCCTAGTTTCTGATTTGATCCTGGAATGTCCTGCTTTTCCTTAGGATGTCCTTATTTTCAGTGGAGAAATGTTTCCTAGTCCTGCTGGATCTCTCAGCGGCTTTGGACACCATCGATCATAACAACCTTCTGGACCATCTAGAGGGGTTGGGAGCTGGGGGCACTGTTTTACAGTGGCTCAGCTCCTTCCTCCTGGGCCGTGTTCAGAAAGTGGTGGTGGGGGATGAGTGTTCAGACCCCTGGGCTCTCACTTGTGGGGTGCCTCAGGGTTCTGTCCTCTCCCCCATGCTTTTTAACATCTACATGCAGCCACTGGGAGAGATCATCAGGGGGTTTGGGCTGGGTGTTCATCAGTATGCGGATGATACCCAGCTCTACCTCTCTTTCAAATCAGAACCAGTGAAGGCGGTGAAGGTCCTGTGTGAGTGCCTTTAGGCGGTTGGAGGATGGATGGCGGCTAACAGAATGAGGTTGAATCCTGACAAGACGGAAGTACTGTTCGTAGGGGACAGGAGGCGGGCAGGTGTGGAGGATTCCCTGGTTCTGAATGGGGTAACTGTGCCCCTGAAGGACCAGGTGCGCAGCCTGGGAGTCATTTTGGACTCGCAGCTGTCCATGGAGGCGCAGGTCAATTTTGTGTCCAGGGCAGCTGTCTATCAGCTCCATCTGGTACGCAGGCTGAGACCCTACCTGTCCACAGACTGTCTCACCAGAGTGGTGCATGCTCTAGTTATCTCTCACTTGGACTACTGCAATGTGCTCAATGTTGGGCTACCTTTGAAGGTGACTCGGAAACTACAACTAATCCAGAATGCGGCAGCTAGACTGGTGACTGGGAGCAGCCGCTGAGACCACATAACACCGGTCTTGAAAGATCTACATTGGCTCCCAGTACGTTTCCGAGCACAATTCAAAGTGTTGGTGCTGACCTTTAAAGCCCTAAATGGCCTCGGTCCAGTATACCTGAAGGAGCGTCTCCACCTCCATCATTCTGCCCGGCAACTGAGGTCCAGCACCGAGGGCCTTCTGGTGGTTCCCTCGTTGCGAGAAGCCAGGTTGCAGGGAACTAGGCAGAGGGCCTTCTCGGTGGTGGCGCCTGCCCTGTGGAACGCCCTCCCAACATATGTCAAAAAGGAAAACAACTACCAGACTTTCGGAAGACATCTGAAGGCAGCCCTGTTCAGGGAGGCTTTTAATGTTTAATAGATTACTGTGTTTTATTTTTCTGTTGGAAGCCGCCCAGAGTGGTTGGGGAAACCCAGCCAGATGGGCGGGCTATAAATAATAAATTATTATTATTTATTATTTATTATTAATTATTAATTATTAATTATTATTATTATTATTATTATTATTATTATTATTATTATTATAGGGTGTGGAGTTGTGTGATCCCTGAGCCAAGGAGCTAAGTAACTACAATCTTTAGAAGACATCTGAAGGCAGCATTGTATAGAGAAGCTCTTTATTCTTTTATTATGCTTTTATATATGTTGGAAGCTGCCCTGAGTGGCTTGGGCATCCCAGTCAGATGGGCAAGGTATAAATAATAAAATTATTATTATTATTATTATTGAATAGGGCATCCCTATTTTCATCAAAGAAATGTTGGAGAGTATGCAACCATAGGGTGCAGAAAAGTGAGTGACTGTCGCTCTGTCTGGGTGTTCACTTTATGCATTATGTATTTATATCCCACCTTTTCCTCAGACTCGGGACTCAAGACAGCTTAAACAAATTAAAACAGCACAGATAAAATAAGGGAAAGGACTCTTGGATGGTTAAGTCCAGTCAAAGGGAATCATTGGGGTGCAGTGCTCATCTCACTTTCAGGCCGAGGGAGCTGGCGTTTGTCCACAGACAGCTTTCCAGGTCATGGGGCCAGCATGAGTAAATCGTTTTTGGCACAATGGAACACCATGACAGAAACCAGAACACACGGAAGCACCGTTTACCTTCCCACTGCAGTGGTACATATAAGATATCTTTATTGTCATTGTCCCCTTGCGGGAACAACGAAATTACTCGGTTGCTACATCCACTCAGATAAAGCATTCCGCATAATCCAAAATTACAAAACCTAATTAAAAACAGTAAATATAATACAAATAACAAGTAAAATAAGATGACTTCAAAGTCCAGGCTTTCCATTTAAGGCCAAAATTGCTCTAGAGAAGAAACTGTTCCTGAGACAGCTCGTTCTTGCCTGCATAGTTCTTGCCTGCATAGTTCTATATCTCCGTCCCAATGACAGGAGCTCAAAGAAATGGTGACCAGGGTGCGTTGGATCTCTTGATATGTCTAGTGCTTTTCTATGGCACCTGGTGGTGTAGATTTGTTCTAAGGTGGAGAGTGAGCAGCCAATAATGCTCTCTGCTGTTTTAATAATTCTACACAACCCTGCTCTATCCTGAGAAGTACAGCTTCTGTACCCCACCCATAAACCGTACGTGAGCACGCTCTGTATGGCACAGTGATAGGAGGCAAGCAGCAGCTTTTGTGGAAGATGGTTTTTCCTTAAAATTCTCAAAAAATACAGTCTCTGCTGCGCCTTCTTCACACTTTATCTACTTGCACTTGCATGCTTTCGAATTGCTACGTTGGCAGGAGCTGGGACAGAGCAACAGAAGCTCATCCCACCGCAGGGATTTGAACCGCTGACCTTCTGATCAGCAAGCCCAAGAGGCTCCGTGGTTTAGACCACAGCGCCACCTAAACACATATGCAAGCCAGCAGTTAAAAAGTAACTACTGTAAAACTATAATGGAATTAAATCGGTATAAAAACAAATCTGTTGTAATGCAGATAGTAAATGCAGCTCTGCACTATTTGAAGTGCTTTACTTAAGAAAATAGCTGATCAGAAGGTCGGCGGTTCGAATCCCTGTGACAGGGTGAGCTCCCGTTGCTTGGTCCCAGCTCCTGCAAACCTAGCAGTTCGAAAGCACGTCAAAGTGCAAGTAGATAAATAGGAACCGTTACAGCGGGAAGGTAAACAGCGTTTCCATGTGCTGCTCTGGTTTGCCAGAAGCGGCTTTGTCATGCTGGCCACATGACCTGGAAGCTATACGCTGGCTCCCTCGGCCAATAATGCGATATGAGCGCGCAACCCCAGAGTCGGTCATGACTGGACCTAATGGTCAGGGGTCCCTTTACCTTTACTTAAGAAAATAGCAGTCAGTTCCCCAAAGCCTGTTGGAATAAAACAATCTTCATCTGCTGTCAGATGTACAACAAGGAGGAAGCCAGGCTAGCTTCTCTAGGAAGGGAGTTCCAAAGTCTGTGAGCTGCCATTGAGATTACACAATTAAACATGTGAGCAGGAGCCTGACTACATGGCATTCTAAATTAGGTGGGGCTCTCGCGGATCATGTAAAGTCACATTGAAATCTGATCCTTTCCCATTGCGAATTAAACCTATGTTCAAGGTGAATTTGTCCATCACATAAAAATAGACCCTGGCATTACGTACTGCAAAGAGGACTTAACAGAAATGACTATTACTGCATTCATCTTATCAATATATAGATTAGCCTGTAACTAAACAAAACTTATAAAGCATTTGATTGCAAGGAAAATCTCTAAGCGGTTTACAAAAGAAAACGTAAAAGGAAACATTAAGATGCTCAACCAAAGCCGTTGCAAACAGGTATTTAAAAAACGTTCGGAAGATGGTTAAAATCTACAGCAGCCAAAAGCAGATAAAGCACATGTAACTTCATAGAATCATAGAATCATAGAGTTGGAAGAGACCACAAGGGCTATCCAGTCCAACCCCCTGCCGAGTAGGAAACACCATCAAAGCATTCTTGACATATGCCTGTCAAGCCTCTGCTTAAAGACCTCCAAAGAAGGAGACTCCACCACACTCCTTGGTAGCATATTCCACTGCCGAACAGCTCTTACTGTCAGGAAGTTCTTTCTAATGTTTAGGTGGAATCTTCTTTCTTGTAGTTTGAATCCACTGCTCCGTGTCCGCTTCTCTGGAGCAGCAGAAAACAACCTTTCTCCCTCCTCTATATGACATCCTTTTATATATTTGAACATGGCTATCATATCACCCCTTAACCTTCTCTTCTCCAGGCTAAACATACCCAGCTGGATAGGCATGTGTAAGGAACGACGTTTTGAGCAGGCACTGAAAAGAGTACAGCAAAGGTACATTCAGAGAGATGGCGTCCAGGTGAAAAAGAACAAGGCTCTCGCATTTTTAATAGTTGTGTAGAAGGGGAGATTTCAGGAGATGCATGCACTAATAGTGGCCTAATACAGTACTAGTAGTACATGCAGTTTTATACAGGGAACGGAGCAGGCTGAACCTCTTAGCCGGATGATAAGCCCTTCTGTGAAAAGAAACTGGTGTTCCCCTGTTGGGATTTCCTCACTCACTTAGCTCCTGCTCTGTCCCACCCACGCAACAGCTCCTATATACAAGCCCACATGTCAACACAGGTGTTTGGCGAGCAGCTGTGATTACATCTGCTAGCAAGCAAGGGATCTCTGCTGTTAGAATGTGCCATGATCTCTAGCAAAGCTTGCCACGCTGATGAATCAAGAGCCACGCCTCTCCATTTTGGGCTGCAGTGCCTGGATCCGCATGCCCAAACTCGTTTGGCGGCCTTGGGGCGCCTGTGGTTTTCCTGTTGTCCAATTTCCTCACCCAGGCAGTCCTAGGCTTAGGCTGCCGCTTCATGGCCTTTAAACTCCACTTCCAGCTAATGTTACACGACACATCGGTTTGTTTGTTTTCCTAGCCCGCTGTAATGCTCTACAAGCCTTTCTCTCCCACCCCTTGATATCACAGTCGGCGGAGGTCAGGCAAGCTCTTTGAAGCAGAAGCTGGTACAACCGCGGAGGGATGGCTGGGAGCATATCAACACGAAGGAAACGAGGAAGGGTCAGCCCCGGCTGCACACGTGTTTACAAACTTGCAATGCCGTCTTTCGTGATGAGCAAGGAAAGCCTTTGCAAAATGGAATTCCCCCCCCCCAAAAAAAGTCCATTCTTCAGAAACACAAGATGCCACTGCTGCAAATGTGCTGGTTCCTCTGCACCCCGAAATCTCCATGGCAAGAAAACAGCATGGAAAAATTACAAAGGATGTGTAAAACAAATCGTAGTGTATGAAATCCCACCCCCTGCAATTCTGCAAATGTATTGCTAAATTATCTAGATGTTGAAATGATAATGACACTCCTGAATGTACTGAAGGGAGCCAGTGTGGTGTAGTGGTTAAGAGTGGTAAACTTGTAATCTGGGGAACCGGGTTCATGTCTCCGCTCCTCCACATGCAGCTGCTGGGTGACCTTGGGCTAGTCACACTTCTCTGAAGTCTCTCAGCCTCACTCACCTCACAGAGTGTTTGTTGTGGGGGAGGAAGGGAAAGGAGAATGTTAGCCGCTTTGAGACTCCTTCGGGTAGTGATAAAGCGGGGTATCAAATCCAAACTACTACTCCTCCTCTTCTTCTTCTTCTTCTTCTTCTTCTTCTTCTTCTTCTTCTTCTTCTTCTTCTTCTTCTTCTTCTTCTTCTTCTATGACCCTAAAATATCAGTTTGAATATACAGCAGGGGAACTCCCCCCCCACCTTGTCCAAATGTTTTTTTTTTTATAGAATCTGGGATCTGATTGTTTTGTATAAATTCACATAGGGAGTAACCCTATGTACAGAATTCTGGAGTGAAGCAAGCCAGTAAGTTAAGCTGGTGCAGGGATGCCAACTTGCATAAAATATTGCAGAGGCTCAGGTATGCCCCGCCCCACATAATTGATCACACCAATTGAATGGCAATGCCCATTAACTGGGGGGGGCAGCCCCCTCTAATATTTTATTGCAGAGGCCAAAGCCCCCACAGCCAGTGGTTGAGCTTCATGCTCCAGCACTGGGGGGTGGAGAGCAGGTGGGGGCAGGGCTGGCGCGCGTTCTGGGGGCATGGCGCAGCGCCCGTAGGGGCGTGGCGTGCATTCTGGGGGTGGGGCCTGGGGCAGAATGTCCCTATCATCCCCCCTTCCTACGCCCCTGCCCAGAGCCCCTAGGAGTTGGTTCCTATGTGCTCGTGAATGAATAGGGCTGGACAAACAGATGAGATGCAAGCCAAAAAAAGGCAGAAGTGTCTGAGCCAAGTGCACTTTCAGGGTGTTCCACAAGTGGGGTGCCTCTAAACATGAGAGGATGATATCTTGCCCATGGTTGATCATATCACTATGTCAAAGTACTCTTGTGGCCCACTTGGTCTGAGAGGTTGGACCGCCCTGATGTAAGGGAAACAGCAGGTATTGAAAGTATAGTTTATTTCTAAACACATTTCTGGGATGTTTCCAATACTGTATGACACAAAAAAGGGGAATCAACTTTTCAGTCTGGAGGAAGGAACTCCTCTGGGAACAGCAACTAGGAATGGCCTGTTGGGGCTGCTCTATAAGTGAAGGGCTGGTTCTCCTTTGCTGGAATGTCAAAGAGCGTCCACTCAAACGAAAAGACTGCTTTCGCATTTTAGGAAAAATATCTGTCACCTTACCTTCCAAGTCCCGGACTGCAGAATCCGGGACCGGCAGCTGTGTGACACCGGAAGTTGCGTCGACATAACTTCCGGTGTCGCTTTGCCATCCATGGGCACAAAAAATGGCCGCCGCTGGCTTCAAAAGTAGCTTCCACGCATGACTGGAAGTGCGTCGACGCGACTTCCGGTGTCGGCGGCGGCCATTTTTGGTGCCCACAGATGGGCGGGGCGACACCGGAAGTTGCGTTGTCGCACTTCCGGTCATGCGTAGAAGCTACTTTTGAAGCCGGCCGCAGCCATTTTTTGTGCCCATAGAAGGGCAAATCAGAAAAAAATGGCCGCCGGCAGGAGAAAATAACGGAGAAAAATGGGAGACGAAGTGATACGGGGGACCACCGGGAAAAGGTAAGTAAAAACGGGGGTTTCCCAGGAAAAACGGGGTACTTGGCAGCTATGATCTGTCACATTCAAGAGGCAATGGAGATGTGCTTGGTTGCAAAAATATTTCTGTGCCTGTTAGTTTCTGGTTTGATCCTTTAGCTGTGCCATAGCTCAGTTCTAGAGCAACTGTTTTGTATGCAGAAACCCCCAAGTTTAGTCCCTATGTATTAACCAGCTCCCCATTTCATAGCTGCCAAGTTATCCCTTTTTTAAAGGGATTTTCCCTTATACTGAATAGGCTTCCTCGCGAGAAAAGGGAAAACTTGGCAGCTATGCCCCATTTCCTGAGTCTTACCAGTATTATGAATTTGGGTGATTGACAGGTGAGTAGTCCTGCCCACCTGTCAGAGTCTGTTGCACAGTGCTTCCTAAGTGCCTGAGCACCAGCTGGCTGTTGGGCACTTGGGAGCCACAGTGCAAGGGGAACGGCTGTTCTACTGTAGCCCCAAACAATTTGCTTTGAAACTGCTGCTAAAACAGAGGGGTTCCCCCCAACGCATTGTCAATGGAAAGTGCTTGATTCTGTTGGAGGAAGGTTTGTGAAACCACACGTCTCCAGAATTGATTGTATCAGAACCAGGAGAGAACATGTACATTGTAAATATTTCCCCCCAAAGGGTTTGTTTGCTTTTGGAGGGCTGGGATTAAGATCTGTAATCGGTTTACTGTATTATGTTTTCTAACCAACAACCAATTGAAGCTACAATTAAAAAGAAAGGGTGGGTTTTTGTTTTGTTTTTTGTAATGGTCCTTTCATCACACCTAGCGATCCTGCCAAAACTTGCAATTAGGTGACTCATATGTCAAATCTATTAGGTGCATCAATAAATTGTGTACCGAGCCCTGGTTTCTATCTCACAAACTTCAATATTTTTGTAACTCAAACTGTGGTTGATTAGGGATTCGTTTCTAGTTTCCATGCAAGCACAATCTGCATGACTAAGCAATCTAAACTCCAGCTCCTTTGCACACCCTCAGATATCGATCCCTGTAACCCTTTACTTTCTGGAAGGACCTGGAAACATCCCTTTTTGCAATGCATGGGGTGCTTTTGCTTTAAGCCTTGAGTTTACCAGACCAATCTGTTTAAAAGCTTGGCTCTGAAACCATCCAGCAAACCTCATTCTTAAGAGGAACTGCTTGAGTCCTGCAAGGCACTCTCCTGCATGCGGCTTGCGCCATTGGCACACCCTTCTGCTTCTAGCAGCTTCATGTCACATCACACTGCCTGTAAGGGCAGAGTACACAAAAAAACAGCCAATCGTAGAAAGGAACATAGTGGAGCATGGTGTTGCAATGGGCACCAGTCAATCAATCCATTTATTGTATATAGCCAAGGGCCTTTACAATGTACAGCAGGCGTGAATAACAATGCTGAAATCATACAACATGACCTACAAAAATTAAAGCATAAAAATTTACAGCATGAGGTTTTACAATTAGGAAGCATTAACATATCTAGAACGGAGCTTCTTAGCTGCCAGCTCGAACTTGTCTACCAGATGTGTGATCTGGAGATCTTTATCAGCTAAGAGCTCGACTGTCACCTCCTGTGGGGGAATGTGATTTAAAAAATTTCTCTGGGCATTGAATATAAGGGGCAAAGCAGCAGATAATGCGCAACATCCTCAGCCTGATTGTATCAATAAATGCAATTTATTTATTGCATTTATTTCCAGCTATCTCCGCTCTAAATACACTGAGGGCATCTTTTGGCATCTTAGTTCAACAAACGCCCTACGCAGCTGCTGGAAAGTCAGTGTCTCAAGGTAATGGGGCCTTGAGTGGTTGATCTTGATTTGGGGGTACCAAATAGAATGAAGGGCAGCCGTAATGGATGTTCTTATCTTGGTTGGTGTCTTGATCAAAGATCCAATTTCTTAGGTCATGTGGACCGAGGGATAAATATGGTGCAATATGCGCTGTGATGTCATAATATGCACAACAGCCCCAAGAAGCACTTCACTGATGTGCAAAAAATGTTGCATACTGTGAGATTTCAAGAGAGAACCTTCATCGGAGCTAGTCATGTGGGATTCGTAACTTGATGAGCTAAATTATTGTTTTTGGTGGGGCATATGTGCTCATCCTCAATCATGTCTTCAGGCAGGGACAGCCAACATAGTGCCCTTCAGATCTTATTGGGTTGCAGCTTCCATCATCACACCCCGCAATGGTTTGGGCTGGAGTCCACCAAACAGATACAGGGCCCCACATTTGCTAACTCCACCTTAAAACTATGAGTCTCTGCTTCAGATGCTGCCGACATCCTAGGTGGAAGGTGTCTTTATGTGGCCAAAAGGCAAAAGTGTTTCCTTAGGGAAGTTAGAACTGAGCATGCTCGAGGCCCAGCGGCGGAGCTTCATGCTCTGCTACCGGGGGCGGAGAGCAGGGGTGCTGCGCCCAGTGATGTGGCGCGCGTTCTGGGGGCGGGGATAGGCGCGTGTTTTGGGGGCAGGGCGGGCAGCGGTGATGGCGCCCCTGGGATCACGTCGCTCGGGGTGCACCGCCCCCACCGCCCCTATCTTCCTACGCTCCTGTTGAGGCCTGAGCTTTCAGGAATAGTTCTAAGAAGGATTTTTTATTTTTATTATATATTTTGTGTTTTTATATTGTGATTTTATCTAGTGAATCGCCTTGAAACCTGTGGATATAAAGCGGTATACAAACAACAACAACAACAACAACAACAACGGCAGACTGATTCCTGTATAAACAGAAACAAAGAAATAGAACTTACTGGCATAGCCTATGTACAGTATATAACGACTTGGGTTCTCATCCTGTAGCTGTTGGCTGCTGTTGCCTTTATTTATTTATTTATTTATTTATTTATTTATTTATTTATTTATTTCACCACATTTATATACTGCTTGATTGTATTTTTTTTAAAAAAACACACAATTTATTTATTTCATAAAATTGATCAAGAAAGATTCCCAACCCTATTTTAAAACATGCAATAGTTAAAATACTAAAGCACATCATAATTAGCTCAACTTTCTAAGCATCTGGGTAGGCCTGTCTAAACAGGACTGGTTTTTTTTTATAAAAAAAATCAGGTGCCGAAAATAGTACAGTGACTGGTTTTAGTACAGTGACCTGGTCTAAACAGGACTGGTTTTTTTTTTTAAAAAAAATCAGGTGCCGAAAATAGTACAGTGACTGGTTTTAGTACAGTGACCTGGTCTAAACAGGACTGGTTTTTTTTTTAAAAAAAAATCAGGTGCCGAAAATAGTACAGTGAAGGCGCCTGCTTGATCTCAAGTGGCAGGGAGTTCCAAAGTGCAGGTGCTGCCACACTCAATGATTGGGTTCTTAGAAATGTGGAACGGGTATTATGTGGCACCTGTAGCTGTGCCATTTCCAGCGATTGAAGTGGTCGAGTCGGTGCACATGGGAGAAGGTGATCTCATAGGCAGACGGGTCCCAAGTTGCTAAGGTCTTTATATGTTAATAGTGGCCCCTTGAACTTCGTCCAGTAGCAAATTGGCAACCAGTGCAGCTCTACGAGCACAGGTGTTCTATGCTGCCGAGGCCTCACTCCTGTCAGCAATCATGCTAGGGCAGTGAAGGTGAAGTGGTGATACGCAAAGAGAGTTATTTTGTGCATAGTTCCATAATTTCAAAAATGGAGAAAGGCTGGATGTCTAGGGAGGGAGTCAATATGACACTTAGGGAAGGCAGTGCAGGGGGCACTGGGCTTCCACAGTCGACTCAATTTAGCTTATAGCTGGGTTCAGAAACAATCCATTTCCCTACCATTTACACAGCTCAGTTAGTTGATCCCAATTGCAAACTGCAGTTCGGAAGCTTCCCTCTTCCCTTACGTTTTGTAGTTTTAAGAATTTAATCCAGAGCAGATACGTTCTATATACAGTCATACCTCGGTTTAAGTACGCCTCGGTTTGACTACTTTCAGTTTAAGTACTCCGCGGACCCGTCTGAAACGGATTAATCCTCTTTCCGTTACTTTCGATGGGAAAGTTCGCTTCAGGTTAAGTACACTTCAGGTTAAGTACAGACTTCCGGAACCAATTGTGTACTTAAACTGAGGTACCACTGTAAAGGAAAAACAATGTCTCGAAATATGCTATATTGTGTTGCAACATATAGGAGAAAGGAGTTGTTCCATTCCTAGTTTTTTTTGGGATGTCTTTTTTATGCTGCTTCAATAAAATCACAAGCTATACCCTGAGACCAAGGTGTATAAACATACCATCTGCAGTACATTCAATTGAATAAACAGTGTACAGGCTCGTATAAACTTCTCAGGTGAATCTGTAAGCCAGAGTTGCTTCAGATTCTTGCACGCCAGTTCCATACTCTAAAATGGAGTTTGTATATTCAAGCCTTGCAATAAAAAATAAACACACTTGGCAAGTGAACGTTCATATTCCTCCTTGATCTCTTGGGCTCATCCCCTTCCCCAAAGGTCTCCGAAAGGTCTATAGAAAGTGGCACGAGTTCCAGCTTGAAAATGTATTTATTCCCTGCCCCCCGTCAATCAAAATCTTGTACTTTGGGGCAATATGGAAACTGAAGTATAAAAGCTAGAATTAACCAGGAATGCATCTTAACGTTCTTGATACATATGCGCCCATCACTTTTAAAATTATTGTCTGTAATACATTTGAACTAAATAAACAGGAGATGAACTATTCTTTTAGAGATCTATGCAACAGGAAGGGGGGGGGGAAGAAGAGATTTTATTTCTGTAGAATCTGGGTTTTTTGGCAAGAGTTCCCCAAAAAGAATTCAATCACATGCTAAACCAGCCTGAATTTAGTTGCTGGGGATAGCTCAGTTGGTAGAGCACGAGACTCTTAATTTCAGGGTCATGGGTTCGAGCCCCACGTAGGGCAAAAGATTCCTGCATTGCAGGGGGTTGGACTAGATGACCCTCATGGTTCCTTCCAACTCTACAATTCTATGACTCTAAGAAAACCAAATATTTGGGATTTATTTTTCAGAGCTCTACTGCTAAGGACCCCTCCCAGAAGCCCAGTTCTAGTCCTTTAAAAAACACTGAAGCAAAATGATCCCCTTGCTCCATTGTTAAATGTGTTTTATTGACAGTTTTATTATGTATGCTGCTCAGAGGGTTTTCTGATTAAGCAGTCTGCCAATCTTTCTCAGTGAAGAAATAAATGTTCATGGAAGCTGAGTGCAGGTATGCACCTGTGTATGTGTCTTCACCAAGACCATTTGAATCCTGATGTGACGGCTCCAATTCCATCCACAAATGTCAAGCTTGCACAGGGGATACTCATTGTTAAAAGCTTTTCAAAGCAGGCAAGTGCCACAAGCACCGTATAAATTTTTACAAAAGAAATAAATACACGAACAGAATGATTTGCATTGCAAAGGCCCCCGGTTCAGTCCTTGCACCTCAGGTTTGGATTGGGAAAGACCCTGATTGAACCACAGCTAGCCATCATCAGCAACCAGATGGACCAATGGCTTGATTTGGGATTAGGCGGCACCCCCCCCCCCCTTGCAGACAGTGAGAGGGAAAGAGAGAGAAAATACAATATTGAGGATATACAGCTGGAGAGATGGTGATACTTCAGCTTCCTGGATCTCTGTTATGATTTTGCAGCAGATTACTGTATGCATTCAGGTTTGCAGAAGAGAAGGTGATAACTTAAAAAAAAAAAAACAGCACAGACATAAAATGCTGCTTTAAAGGCACAGGAGCAACAACCATTCTGTTGCTGTTTTGATTTTGTTTTTGAGGCAGCCCTGTTCCCTAGTCACTGCAAAATGTCTCTCCTCCTCTTTGAGTGTTTTTGTCTGGCTGGAATGCGTCCTTGAACTCTAGTGATGTTTCCTGCTCGCCTGGATGTAAGACGGGGGGGGGGGGGGGGTTCTGCGAGGAGTGTAGAAACAAGCCTACTATACAAAGGCAAACTTTACATCCCTTGCCCAGCCCACTTTGGCCTCTAGTGCCATCTGCCACTGGCTTGCAAGGCTGCCCAGAAAGACTTCCTATCCCTGGGCTATAGGCATAGCTGTCAAGTCTCCCATTTTTCACTGGAAACCCCCAGATTTAAATCCGTTTCCCGCTGGTCTCCCGAATTGAAAAATATCCCATAAATCCCCCGGATTTGCTGCTCCTGCCAGCGCCAGCGGCCATGTCCCGGCTCCTGGCTGGTTGCTCGCTCACTTGGCTTCAGAAATCACCTCTGCGCATGCCCAAGCATGCACAGAAGTGATTTCTGGTGCCCAGACATTTGGACATGGGCAGCCCATGTTTAGGGCATGCTCTGCCCATGTCTAGGCACTGGAAATCGGGCAGAGCCAGCACCGGAAGTCGCTTCTGCGCATGTCTGGACATGCGCAGAAGTGACTTCCGGTGCCACACTGCCACAGATCCCTTATTTTCCTACCCGGAAGTTGATGCCTATGGCTATAGAATACAGTGGGTGTTGAGCCATGTAACAGCATGATTGCCATCAGCATATTTCTCTCGCCATCCTACTGTGGCATTCATCTATAGCCACAATCTTTATCGATGCTGCAACGTCCGGAATGCAATAACAAGCGTCCCGCACCCCAGAGACTTTCGTTACATGCCTGTTTCGAAAGGCAAGCCTTCCACAGAGTCTTACTTCAGTTGAAGTCAGGCCCCTGAACATTAGAGCCTCAAAACCAGCAGCTGCAGCAACCACTAGAAGAGCTGAAAGGAAGATGCAGGGGGAAATGTGGTTCTGCAGTATTTATTTCTCTTCTAATTACAGGTGCCAGTTTCTCTGCCATCTGGCTCGTCTCATGACAAAGTCTCAGCAGCCAAGAAATGCGGAAATAAATAGATAATTAGAAAAATGCATTGACTTCACGGACCGCTGGTACTTGCCAGCACTAAAGCAGTTTGCTCGCTCATAGATCCTACCCTCATTTCTGAAATTGCTCCGTAAACTTGGAATATAAGATCTGTACTCTGCGCCATGCTGCAGGGACAGAAAGGATTCATTTAACAAACACCCCCCCACCCCCCGACACATTGCAAGTAAGCTCTGTTATGTGCATAGAGCATACCTCTTAATCTCACAATATTACTAAAGAGAAATACAGTTCCTTCTGAGGGTCATGTGTACTTTGCTATGAAACTAAGGTTGTGTATGAATCACACCTTTAAAGCACATGACTTCTCCCAAAGAATCCTGGGAACTGTGGTTTGTTAAAGTGCCTGGGAAGTGTGGATTTGTGAGGGAGGGGGCGTTCACGTGATCCACCGCAACTCCTCCCCACCGTGTGGTGGAGCGGATTTCTCAGAAGTAAGTCCCATAGACTCCAAGGATTGCAGCCCCAATCTCAAGTTACCATCCTTTTTAAAAAAGAAAACTGAGAATCCAGATAATGCTACTGCTCACCTTCTGCACCTCAGTGTTTTATACGTTGTCCTGCCTTTCTTCAGGTGTGATTTGTGGCACCTTCTTTCACTTAAAGCAGAATTACAGCCACCGCCTATGCATACGGCAGGGTTGCCCAAACTTGGGTCTCCACCATCCCAAGTTAGCAGGACCAGTGGTCAGGGATGATGGGAACTGTAGTCTAAAAGCAGCTGGAATTCCAGGACTGGGACATCATATAACATACAGGTGAAACTCGGACAATTAGAATGTCATCGAAAAGTGCATTTATTTCAGTAATGCAACTTATTATTATTTTTTCTTTTAATTTTTACAAATGCTTTCTTTTGGAAATTCCACAGTAATGAAACAAATAGTTACAATAATACAAAAATAAACATCGCCATTACATTCCATCAATTACATTCCATTTATAATTGACCCGCCTAACGACAAATAATTACAATTACAACCAATAAAGGCTCGTCATATCTTGCTTTGCATGTCATGCATCTATCTCATATATTGGTTTCACCTTTTAAGTTGGGTTACTGAAATAAATGCACTTTTTGACAATATTCTAATTTCCCAAGTACTGTATAGTAAATGGCCTGGGCTGGTGGGAACTGTAGTTCAGCAACCTCTAGAGGACCAAAGATTCCCCATCCCTGGTCTAGAGTCAGTCTGACTTACCTGAACTCTCCCCCCCTCCCCATTTTACATTTCCTAGGGAAAGTTCTGTATTCCTTCTTTCCTACTTTTCTCTGAAGGTTCCAAACATCCTCTCCAGAAAGATTCATATCAAAATCCCTTTTGACATCATTAGGGCTGCCATCCACATATCAAGGACCTGCAGCTAGTCCTACATTTTTACAGCGTCCCAGCAGGGGCCTGTTGGCTTTATATTTGCACAGGTTCGCTCTCTGTTTCATGTAGGGATATGCCTACCGTATAATCTTGAGGAACTGAGAGTATTCATAAGGCACCATCTAATACAAATGCAAGAGACCTCAGGCCACTGTGCACATGTGTGTAGCTGATGCAATATTCATGCCATCACTTAGCTATTACTAATATTTTTCTTAACACAGCCGGAGTGTTACTTTGCCATGGGTTTTATTCATGGAAACATAAAAGTGGAAGTAAACATTGATACGGCAGCCAGGAAGTAGAATAGAAAGATGCATGTGGTCAAAAGCCATAAGTAAAGAGTGACGAATGCCAGAGAGAGATTTTCACAACTTTTTATGAGAGAACGCTTCTGAGCATGAAAATACTACAAAAAACGTCTACTTTTCGCCACACGCCAGCCCTGTTCCTTCCAGTGTAACTAGTACCAATTACTGTGTGTGTGTGTGTGTGTGTGTGTGTGTGTGTGTGAAATCACAAAAAGTAAGGTTAGAGCATTAGGATGTTTGCACACGTAACCATCAAATTGTCCACATATTATTATTATTTTCTGTACAGCAATGAAAGTATTGCTTCTGTACATCTGGGGTGGCAAATGTGGTATCCTCCAAACGTTGCTGGATTGCAACCATCTCCAACACCTGATCATGTAAGTTGGAATCATAGAGTTGGAAGAGACCACAAGGGCCATCCAGTCCAACCCCCTGCCAAGCAGGAAACACCATCAAAGCATTCTTGACATATGCCTGTCAAGCCTCTGCTTAAAGACCTCCAAAGAAGGAGACTCCACCACACTCCTTGGCAGCAAATTCCACTGCCGAACAGCTCTTACTGTCAGGAAGTTCTTCCTAATGTTTAGGTGGAATCTTCTTTCTTGTAGTTTGAATCCATTGCTCCGTGTCCGCTTCTCTGGAGCAGCAGAAAACAACCTTTCACCCTTCTCTATATGACATCCTTTTATATATTTGAACATGGCTATCATATCACCCCTTAACCTTCTCTTCTCCAGGCTAAACATACCCAGCTCCCTAAGCCGTTCCTCATAAGGCATTGTTTCCAGGCCTTTGACCATTTTGGTTGCCCTCCTCTGGACACGTTCCAGCTTGTCAGTATCCTTCTTGAACTGTGGTGCCCAGAACTGGACACAGTACTCCAGGTGAGGTCTGACCAGAGCAGAATACAGTGACACTATTACTTCCCTTGATCTAGATGCTATACTCCTATTGATGCAGCCCAGAATTGCATTGGCTTTTTAAGCTGCTACATCACACTGTTGACTCATGTCAAGTTTGTGGTCTACCAAGACTCCTAGATCCTTTTCACATGTACTGCTCTCAAGCCAGGTGTCACCCATCTTGTATTTGTGCCTTTTATTATTTTTTTTGCCCAAGTGTTGTACTTTACATTTCTCCCTGATAAAATTCATCTTGTTTGCTTTGGCCCAGTTCTCTAATATGTTAAGGTCATTTTGAAGTGTGATCCTGTCCTCTGGGGTATTAGCCACCCCTCCCAATTTGGTGTCATCTGCAAACTTGATCAGGATGCAAACTTGATCAGTCTACCGGCACTCCTCCCAAAACCTTTGGCACATTGCACTACAGATAGGATTGCCTTTGGGGTGCTTTGAGATTCATTTTGTTTCATTTGTGTTCAGAGCTGGTGTCAGAAGTTGGAATCACGAGGTGCATGCCAAGACCCTACCTGCTGACCTCCTGGCCCTTCTCCTTGCTCTCGCTGTGTGTCTGTACATCCTCTCCAAGCAAACAAGTACTGTACTGAGAAGAGCAGCGATAGCAGATACCTTTCCTTCTAATTGTGGGCAGCACTGCAAATCAACCCAAAAAGAAGGGCGACAGTAGCAAGGGCGGGAGCTGTGCTGAGGGCATGTTGTCAAGGGCCCAGTGAAAATATTGAACCCACTCTATCTGTGTCTCCCCGAATTGCTTCACTCCTGGTTAATGAGAGCTCCAGGAGTAGGGCTGCCAGACTCAATAGAGGACAGGACTTCTGTGCCTTTAATTGCCCTGCTCTCTTTTGAGTCTGGAAACCTTAAAGAGAAACCAGCAGACCCTTTGCCTGGAAATTAAACAAAGGGTCTGCTGGTTTCTCTTTAAGGTTTCCAGGCTCAAAAGACAGCAGGGCAATTGAAGGCACAGAAGTCCTGTCCTCTATTGCAGGGGTGGCCAACTCCCAATAGACTGTGATCTACTCACAGAGTTTAAAACTGGCAGTGATCTACCCCCCTTTTTTAGGGAGGAGGAAGGCCCATTTTGGGGGGTTCAGGGCAATGTTGTTAAGCTTTTTTAGGGAGGAGGAAAGCCCCATTTTTTTAAGGAGGGCAGATTTGTTGAGCTTTTTTTAGAGGAGCCAAAATTGTTGAGCTTCTTTGGGGCGAGCCTGTGATCTAACAATGATCCACAGACGTCCACAGATCTACCTGTTGGACATGCCTGCTCTATTGAGTGGCAACCCTATCCAGGAGCCCCCTTATCCCATTCTCCATCTCCATCTCTTTGCCCATATACTGGAGGAAGTTACCTCTTTCTCATCTCCCCTCTCTTTCCCTACTGAAGGGTGGTCAACATGGTCCCCTTGCGATGTTGTTGGACTGCAACTCCCAACATTAGCAACCAGCACTGCTGTTGGTGTGGGATGAGTTGTACTCCAACCACATCCAGAGGGCACCCCACTGCCTACCCTGCGCTACTGCAGCAGAACCCTCTGCTTTAAAATTGCCTTCTGCATATTTCCACCCCCTGCCCCCATAGAAACACGATAGAAATGTAAAAATAAAATATACCAACTTTTGATTTGTGTTCTGCTGCACTGAGCGACGGGACCTCTTCCAAAATGCTGTCATCTGAGCTGCAAAAAAAGCCAAATATAAATATTGCTGGTCCGCTTGTAATTTAGCAAGTGCATTAGTAAAGAAACGGATATGAGAAAGCTGGGCAGAAAGAGTATAAATTGCATCAAATTTCCTGACTGCACATATGTTGACTGTGCTGTTTGGAGGATGCAGTGTCAGCTGGAGATTATTCCTCTCTTTTTTTATTGCTGATAACGCCAAATGATGTATTAACTGCATTAATAAAAAGGTCCCGACTTCTGTATGCAAAGAGCTTGTGATCCAAGAAGGGGGGGGGGACAACAGCCAGAACACCAGTATCCACCCCAGTTCCTGTTCCCAGATATGTTTGGTATTTCCTGAGATACATCATGGAAAGAAGAAGATGCCAAAAATTCAGTAGAGAAGGTGCCCGTCTGATATATAATGCCCCTAGGTCCTTCCACACTGTGTTACCTCAGCCTCAAACCTACATACTTCTACTGCTTTTATGTTTTCAAGAAAGCAAAGGCGCTCCCAGACAATTATCACAGCGTCACCTAGTGCAAAATAAAAAAGGAGGAAAAGATGACTGGTTCTGTTATGGCAAAGATGCAAGTGCAGGAACGATCATTACCATAAATGTGTGTTATAAATACAGATTAAAGGCAAAGATATTGTGGGCTGTTTATCTTGCAATAAAGAGGACTTTTTCCTTTACTTTGTTCTTCTTATGTAAGTCAATTAAAAAATGCCCTCCTTCTGAGACATAATTTTCTTTGTTCATTTCCTTTTCGCCCTCATCATAAAACCTTTTTCTTGCACAACCAGATTCACTTCAGGCTTCTCGGCTCTGAATCCACAACTTGAATTTCATTACACATCTTAGTGAAGCAATCAGCAGAGCTGGAAGGGAAGATATTTAATAAGCTGAGCATCTTTGGAGATGGGCTGTGGAGAGATGGCCTTATGATCACATCATCCTTATTCTCATATGGGAGACATTTTGGCTTCACTTCTCTTAAAACAAAACAAAACAAAACAATAAAGACACACACACACACACACACTAGTAGCAAAAAGGGACCAGCCATTGCAACTGGCTAATTGACGAATGGCAGGATGGTTATAGCCACATTACATATTTTTTTTTAAAAAGAAAATCCCTGCTATACTCTGGAAGATTGCAGGCAACTTTTCTATGGTGAACTTGTGGCAAACTTTTGTCTCCAGCTGTATCGTTATGGGGAAGGCAACATAGTACTCTCCAGATCAGGGTTCCCTCAGCTGTTTTTGGACTACAGTTCCCATCATTTCTGGCTACTGGTCCTGCGAGCTAGAGGTGGTGGGAGTTGTAGTCCAACAACAGCTGGAGACCCAAGTTTGGGAAACCCTGCTCCAGATGCTGATGGATGCCAACATCCAACCGCTTCAGCTACCATGGCCAACTGCCAGGGATGATGGGAGTTGTAGTCTGTTATGAGAAAAAAAACTGCTCTTGGGGTACCCAAGAGCCCGTATAGAGTCCTTTTGTAGGTTCTCTGTTGGTAGGAGAAAGTACAGAGACCAACTAGAGAATATTGAGAAGCAAAGCAGCTAGTAAGCCTGATCTTTATTAACTGTTGCAACAGAGTGTTCCCCCACACACAAGAGAGAGGAGAAGGACCCAGAACAAAGGTGTGCCTGCCCTTATATAGACATTTTAAATAGCCCGCCCTGGAGTCCAAGACCACCCCCAGGAACATACATCACAGAAAAGGCGGTCTACAACAGAAATCTGAGTGTGTTGTTTATTTCCTGTCTGGCAAGTTACCTGATTGCATTATCTGGGCATAGCTGCCAAGTTATCCCTTTTTTAAAGGGATTTTCCATTATGCTGAATAGGCTTCCTCGCGAGAAAAGGGAAAACTTGGCAGCTATGTATCTGGGTTTTGGCCACTCTTTTGTTAGTACAACTACTTAATTCCCGATTGTGGGTCAAAGGCTCACACCCTGTTCATATCTTGAATGTGCCCCTAAGACAGGTTTTGTGAGGACAGGATTTGTTAGGAAAGAGACAATGGGGAGGTTTCCCACTTTGACCTCGCAGAGAAATATTTGAGGTCAATTTGTTCAGGAACTAATCTGTGGGGTTTCAGACATGTGGTTTATATATACAGTTATGAACATTTAATTTTTCAATATATAAACTTAACATTCTTATAACACAGTCCAACAATGTCTGAAGAGCACAACATTGGCTACCCCAGCATAGGCTATGCCTGTATATGTGTAGGGGATAGAGAGATAGTCCTGCCCCACAGGTCACCCCTTGTGTCCATGGAAGCTATCCTTCTGGTCTGGAAGATGGAAGAACCAGCACTTTAAACCACAGGGCATCTAGGAACCCTGCTCTGGTCAACTCTTCACTCCCTTATCTGTAAAATGGGAGCAGTAGCGACCTACCTTACCATGTTGCTATGTAAATAAGCAAGGTGAGGACTGCAAAGCACCTGCACATTTAAGGCGCTGTAGAAACGATGAAAAGCCATCAATCTGCAAAAAGATTTTGTACTTGGGAGGTTATATAGCACCTGGAGTTCTCATATGAGGCATTTATGGCCTCCTAGGCTACAGTACTTTAAACACAGACACGTCACATGGCGCCATGGGATGCCATGTAGCCTGAAAGCAGCATGTTGAATCAGAAAATTAAAGGCAGTAATTGCAGGTAGGAAAGGGTAATTATCCCTGCATTGTGAATATTTCGACACCGCCTACAATAAATGGGAATGTTGCTGCTGCAGACTGTAACTATTGTTAGAAAGCTATCTTGCTGCCGCCGCCCTGCCCCCCCCCCCCCGCGCGCACCAATTGCTGGGAATGTAATAACAATCAGTGCAATGATAATAAGTAACAACAGCAGCCTTACAGATAGACAGCCTAAATCTGGATTTCTGAAACCAATAGGATACACACATACACCAACAAAGAGGTGTACAAACCACGTTGCTTGTACAAGCTGTACAAGGAGAACATCAATGTTAAAAACTGTAGCCCTACCAAGTCAAAACCTGCGGTATCGAATTTAAATAGATACTGATAGCAGTAGATAGCAATGGCTGCTGCTGCTGCTGGTGGTAGTTGGTAGACAATATTTGGTTCAGATGCATCAGATGCAGTTATTGGAGCCTCAGCTTCACGATCTGTGCTCACTGGAAGGACAGATCGTGAAGCTGAGGCTCCAATACTTTGGCCACCTCATGAGAAGAGAAGACTCCCTGGAAAAGACCCTGATGTTGGGAAAGATTGAGGGCACTAGGAGAAGGGGACGACAGAGGACGAGATGGTTGGACAGTGTTCTCGAAGCTACAAACATGAGTTTGACCAAACTGCGGGAGGCAGTGGAAGACAGGAGTGCCTGGCGTGCTATGGTCCATGGGGTCACGAAGAGTCGGACATGACTAAATGACTAAACAACAACAACAGATGCAGTTATTTATGGCTAGTTGCAGGCCTGCATGGAGGAAGCAATAGCTGCAGTCCACCTTCGTGTTGTGGCAGATTCCCCCCCCCCCCAGCAATTCTGCTAAGACAATTTGCTCCTGGGAGCATGACCTGTCAACAGGCTTGTGCCAGGGCAAACCCAACGTCCTTCTCAAGAAGGCATCAGAGAGATTTCTCTGGGTGGAGGTTTTTGGAGTGTATAATTTAGCCTTGTGAGATCAGCTCAGATCTTCTACTAGGGAGGAATGGCTCTGTAAATTATGTAAATATTTGGAGTTAGATAAATTAACGGACATAGTAAGAAATACATTAAAAAAAAATTGGTGAAAAAGGAATTGGAATGTCTGAATGGATCTTTTTAAAAGACAAGGTTCAAAGGTGAATATCTGGCTGAGTTTGGAATTACTTCGTGAAGAGAAAAGGAAATGAACAGATATTTTTACAATATATAAGGTTAGATTTGAGACGATAAAGAAATGCCGTTAGAAGAGATGGAATTGAAGAGAGGTGTTGTGTGGATGGTGGAAGTCTTTATTTTTGGTTTTTGTGAATATGTGAGATGAATATGATGTTGAAAAGAGGATGTTTGAGGGTTTTTTCCTTTTGTTTTTTTCTATTTCCTTCTTTTTTCTGCTTATATCTTACTTTCATTTTCTTTCCTTTTTTAAACTTATATTTAGGAATTAATATTTTGATTTGAATGTTGTTTTCAGAAGTGTTGTAAAATAAAATTTATTATTAATTTTTTTTAAAAAAAGATCTTCTGTCCAGGCTTCTGTCCTGAAAGGGTCTGCTTGATTCCATTGGCCTAAAGGGCCATTGCTGGTAATTTTATTTTAATTTGTAGTTATTTAATAAAGTTCACACCCCCATTTGATTGTGTGTTCTTTTTTTAAAAAAACAAACCTCAAAATGGTTTATGAAAAGTATAAAAGTACTGGTAAAAACAGTTTAAAACATTACATGTCAAACAACAGGTTAAAACACACAACAGCCTTGAGGTAGGCTTGTTTAAACAAGAAGGTGTTTAGCAGGGACCAAAAAGGCTACGGTGAATATCCTAAAATTTTCTTACTGGAGATTTACAAAACGCATGCATCTTGCATTAAACTAATGTTTCACCTAAACATTAGGAAGAACTTCCTGACAGTAAGAGCTGTTCGGCAGTGGAATTTGCTGCCAAGGAGTGTGGTGGAGTCTCCTTCTTTGGAGGTCTTTAAGCGGAGGCTTGACAGCCATTTGTCAGGAATGCTTTGATGGTGTTTCCTGCTCGGCAGGGGATTGGACTGGATGGCCCTTGTGGTCTCTTCCAACTCTACGATTCTATGATTCTAGGTGGAACTGCTGGTTATATCAGGGGTAGGGAAGTACAGGCCCTCTTGGTCCTTCGGTCTCTCTCCAAGCCATGCCCCCTCTGTCTAGGTCACACCCTTCACTCACCTTGCTCCATGCCCTCCCTAAGTACCCTGAACAATGCCTCTTGCTAGCTTGCCTGCCTGCACTGCTTTTGTCTGGTTGGAAAACAGGTGACTGCACAAAGCTAAGAGTCGCATATGGATGCCCACTTTTTGCCTCTGGCCCCATCCATCCCCGGCATGAGGCCCCCAGAAAATTGCCTAGGAGGGCAATTGTTCCCCACTCCTGGGTTACAGGAAGCACATGGGTACCACTAAAAATGACAAGCCCACATTAATTAATTTTCCTCCTTCTATAAGTTGCCCCCCAAGATCACACACACACACACATCAAACTCAACAGCTGTTGCCAGTGATGTGGAGCAGGAATGAAAGAACACACAGTGCAAACCCCAAACCCCAAACCAGAGCAAGTTGTATTTCATGTGATGGAGGGAAGGCTCTAGCCATGATGAGTGGATGCCATTGCGGCGGTGGGGGGACGGGGACGGGGACGGGGACGGGGACGGCAGTCTTGTGTTTCCTTATAATGCACAATTATGAAACGAGGCAGCACTTGCGACTTGGAGGGAGAGAAGGAGATCATTCAGGGTCCTGCTTTGAGAGTTAACTATCGATTTGTTAGCATGGCATGACACCATTTCATCTTATCTTCACATTTCAGTAATTAACAAGCGAGGCCTTCGGTAAAAAAAAATATGTTTCCATTCTTCTACTTCATTAAAGTGCTTATTAAAACAGATTCAGATGATATGAGAATTATTAGGTTGCAAAAGCCAGAGGCCACCGCCTAAAATATGAACCTTCTTTTTAGTGGGGCACCACTTTCTGACTTGCACACATTTTACAAGACTGGATCTACTTTTCAGCTTGCCACATTCCAGCAGATAAAGACCGGAATAACTGCCTGGTCAGGGCCTGTTTTTTACCACTGGGTGTAAAATGGGAGGAGCATCCTCGGTCCAGTATACCTGAAGGAGCGTCTCCACCTCCATCACTGAGGTCCAGCACCGAGGGCCTTCTGGCGGTTCCCTTGTTGAGAGAAGCCAAGTTGCAGGGAACTAGGCAGAGGGCCTTCTCGGTGGTGGCGCCTGCCCTGTGGAACGCCCTCCCAACAGATGTCAAAGAGGAAAACAACTACCAGACTTTTAGAAGACATCTGAAGGCAGCCCTGTTCAGGGAGGCTTTTAATGTTTAATAGATTACTGTGTTTTATTTTTCTGTTGGAAGCTGCCCAGAGTGGCTGGGGAAACCCAGCCAGATGGGCGGGGTATAAATAATAAATTATTATTATTATTATTATTATTATTATTATTATTATTATTATTATCCTATTGCCACAGGCATGCTACAGGACCTCTCATAGGATGGTCTCAGACTCAGTCCCCATCATCTCCAAGTAGGGCTGGAAGAGAACCCTGTCTGAAACCCTGGAAAATTGCTGCCGGTTAGTGTAAACACTACTGAGCTAGTTGGGCCAATAGACACGGAGATACATGGATCCAAGTCCTATACTGAAACACAGCCAAGAAAGGTAGCATTTTTTCAGGGACACATTGTGCTTGCTAACAACATAATAAGAGTGCTGTTGGATCAGTCCAAAGGCCCATCGAGTCAAACTTTTTCTTCTGAAGGTGGATAATGAGATGCCTCTCGGAAGCCTGCAAGTAGGACCAGAACACAACAGCTCTCCCTCCATATGTGGTTCTCAATAACTTGTATCCCTGGTGGTTTGGAGAGAAGGAGCAGAGCAGGGGTGCCAACTCCTGGGGGCTGAGCCTTTTTGGCAGGCCCAATATTTTGGGGGAGGGGGCTGGGCCCCCCTTGTTAAAAAAATGGGATGTTGGAGACCTCAGAGCCAAGTTTGGCAAGGCTTCAGTGGCCAGCTGCTCCTACTCCTCCTGCCACAAGGGGCAGCGGTGGCAGAAAGAGGAAGAGGAGCCACCGGCCATTGAAGTTGCGCTGCCGCTGCATTCAGCTCTACCCCTGTTGTGTGTGATGTTGGGCCCCCCAATTGCCCTTGCAGGCTGGCGCCTCTGGAGCATAGGTAATAGTTCTGTATGTATTCTTGAACTCTGATGACTTTTGCTTGTCTGGAGGTGTGTGTGTGTGTGTGTGTGTGTGTGTGTGTAGAAATCAGCCTACTGCACAAAGGTAAAATTTAGGAACACAGGAAGTAGCCTTATACTGAGCCACGCCATTGGTCCATTGAGTTCGGTATCATCTCCATTGATCAGCAGTGGTTTTCAAGGAGGGGAATCTCGCCCAGCTCTACCTGGGAGATGCCAACGATTGGACCTAAAGCCTTCTTCATTGAACACAGATGCTACACCACTGTGCAACCACCGCTCCCTGTGTGTTGCTCCTCACACCTTTGCCTCTAGCCTCACCCACCATTGGCACGTGGCCCTCAGAAGGTTGCCAAGGAAGGAAGGGAGGAAGGTGGCCTTTGGGCTGAGAAAGGGCTTCCCATTGCAGCATCAGCATCGCAGCAGAACCCCAGAGAGGCCTGGAAGTATTCAGAGCAATATCCCTGTCATCTACAGTATGCAGGCTGCTTCTCTGCTGCTAGAGACAGAAGAGTTAAGTTGATACCTCCACAGCTCCGTGGATCCTCACCAAATGAAGCTGGGCCAGGGAGAGAGAGAGAGAGAGAGAGAGAGAGAGAGAGAGAGAGAGAGAGAGAGAGAGAGAGAGAGAATGTCATTTTAATAGTGTTGTCTCTCTGATGAGTTGCTCTTGTAAATGCTCCTTTGAACCCCAAAGACAAGATGCCCTTCATTTGTTCGCTTACAGCCTAGACAGCTTGTCGCCTGGAGTGTGCATTTGGCTTGTAGAACACAATCTATATGTGCCATCAGTCGTCATTCAAAGCACAGTTCAACCACCCCACATGGAAGCCTCATCGGGGCACATGCAAGACCACGTTCCATGCACTGTTCTACGCAGTCGTCATGCAAACACGAGGAACTTCAGCTTCTGTTGTGATGCTTATGCTGATTAGCTCTTTAAACTAATTTGTCTTTGGGAAAACAATAACAGCACTGCCTGCCTGTTGGATTAAAACACAGAGCACATAGCAACTCCAGATCATTGTTCCAGGGTATTTAACTTTATGCTCACTCTACAGGAAGAGAAAGAAAGCACATGATCTCTTTTGTTTAAGCACAACAGGTTTACGTTTAATTAAATTTGTTGTTCAGCGAAGCATCTGTTTTAAACACTAATGAATGACAGCTCCTATGGGTCTCCCATATGTATTTTCACTGCATCACACAAAAGCCCAAAGTGTTCTTGATTTTAGAAGTTGCCATCAGTTGCTTTTACCATGCTAGTGAACTTCTGCAACTGAGCCATATGCCGCAGACATGCTGCACACTTGAAGCACTGTTATAACACCTTAACATCCATGGCTTCCCACAAAGACTCATGTTAGGATACCTCGTTTTTCCCTCACAGAGCTACAATTCCAAGTTTCCTGGGGGAAAGGATTGATTGAAAAGCTACTGAGATGGGAAGCACTCAGAGCCCTTAAAAGCTCTTTTAGTGCTGGGTTTTCCTGTTGCAGAAAGAGTTTTAAAACCCTCTGCCTTGCTTGCCAGAGTGTGGGGGCTCTTGTGAGATCTTGCATGGCTCATTCTGGCTGTTTCCTACCACTCTGCTGCTCTCTTTCTGTTTGTTTGTTTGTTTGTTTGTTTACTGATGAAGTGCACAAGGCCTATTCCACAAGTAAATTGCGCATAAGTTTTGGGTCTACAGTATTTGCCATCATACACTGATTGGTTATTCTTAGGTAGAACATCTAAACCTGATCAAGCCAGTTCTCCCCAGAAGAAAAGCAACCCTCAAGCTTTTTTTCGCCATCACTGTGATTGAAACTTGGAGAACTTGGTTTTGCATTGTCTTTCTACTTTATCCCTACTTGGGGTTGCCACCTTTGGTCAGGCAAAATAAAGGACAGGTTGGGCAAAATATGGGACAGGTTGAAGGCTAGAAATTACTTTACCTGGTGCAGAAATGACTTCAAAGCAATCAATTACAGTGGCGCACGGGGTTTACAGCAGCTTATTCGATTAAATTAACAGGTCTATGCAAACCTCATCTCTCTTGTTCTCTGACTCCAACTCTCCACCTCCGAGCCTGTGCAAAAACTCTCTTTCCTTCTGCTCCCCACCACGGCCATGCAAAGCTCCATTCTCTCTCTCTAAGTCTGACCCATTCCCCCCCCCCTGCCTGTGCAAAAAAATTCTTTTTTTTCAAATAATATTTATTCATTTTATAAGAATAAAAAAATAGAAAAATACACAAAAAAGAAAATAAAACACAAAAAACAGAATATAATATAAAAATATAAAAGAAAAAAATTCATGTTTATAATTTATAATTCTTATATCTTAACATTTATGACTTCCTCATGTCCCCCCCTCACTTTGTTTCCTTGTAAATCATCTTTAGTAATTTATATATCATAATTCCAATCATCTTATATCTTTTTTACATTCTTAACGTTCATTTCATTTCTTAATTAATGCTTATACCTATATCTTAAAATACATTAACATATCTTTCTTCTACAACCTCTAAATACTTCCAAATCTAAATTAAACACTACCAATATGATTCTATGATTCAATATTGCAATTCTTTTTTATACAGTGTTTATGCTTTAAACTTCTTCCAACGACTCTTCTCCCTGATCACGCAGTCTCCCGGTCAGCTCGGCCAGTTCCATAAATTCAATCATCTTCATTTGCCATTCATCCACTGTTGGTACGTCTTTCATCTTCCAATTCTTAGCTATCAAAATTCTTACTGCTTTGTGGCATACAGAAAAAACGTAATATCTTTTTTGGGAATTTCTTCTCTGACTATTCCAAGTAAAAAGGCTTCTGGTTTTTTAATAAAGGTGTTTTTCAACACTTTTTTCATTTCATTATAAATCTTTTCCCGGAAGTCCCTTACCTTGGGGCAAGTCCACCATATATGGTAAAAGGTTCCTTCCACATTCTTACATTTCCAACATTTGTTATCTTGTGTATGATAAATCTTAGCTAATTTTACCAATGTTAAATACCATCTATACATCATTTTCATTATATTTTCTCTTAGCACATTACACGTGGTAAACTTAATATTTTTCTTCCACAACCTTTCCCAGTCCTCCATCATGATATTATGCCCCACATTACAGATTTCACTTGTTCATCTTTTGTATGCCATTCCAACAATAAATTATACATTTTAAAAAGCTTCTTTGTTTTAGACTCTAACAATTCCGTCTCCAATTTGGATTTTTTTGACTGAAAACCAACTTTTTTATCCATTTTAAACATTTCATTTATCAGGTAATATTGTAACCAATCATTTATATCATTCTTCAACTGTTCATATGTTTTTAATTTAAAATGGTCTCCTTCTTCCTCCAATATATCTTTATACTTTAGCCACTTGGTTTCCATATTTAATTTTTTATGGGCCTTAGTCTCTAGAGGTGAAATCCACCTGGGTGTTCTCCTTTCTAACAAATCCTTATATCTAGACCACACATTATACAATGATTTTCTAATTATATGACATTTGAAACCTTTATGAGCCTTTATCTTATCATACCACAAATATGCATGCCAACCAAACACATTATTGAATCCTTCCAAATCTAAAACATCCGCATTTTCCAATAAAAACCATTCTTTCAACCAGCAAAAGGCTGCTGCTTCAAAATATAACTTCAAATCTGGCAGTGAGAAACCTCCTCTCTCTTTAGCATCCATTAATCATTTATATTTAATTCTTGTTTTTTCCCCCTGCCAGATAAATCTTGATAACACCCTTTGCCATACCTTGAAACAACCCAAATTGTCAACAATAGGTAAAACTTGAAACAAAAACAACATTTTTGGCAATACATTCATCTTTATCACAGATATTCGGCTCATCAAAGATAACTTCAGATTTGACCATATCTCCAAATCTCTCTTAATTTCATTCCACAAATTATCATAATTATTTTTAAACAAATTCAATTTTTTGCCATCATATTTACTCCCAGATATTTCACCTTTTTTTTTACAAACATCAATTTCTATTCCGCACCAGACCAGGCCCCTGCAAACCCCCTCTTTCGCACCCTGCAACCCACTCTCTGCCCATGCAAAAACTCTCTCTCTCAAACTCCTCCTCCCAGCCCCCCACATTTTTTCTAGGGGTGGGTGGCAACCCTATCCCTATCCCTATTGTCTGTTTTACCTCAGTCAGGTTCGGCCCACTGCCGGTAATTGATCGCCAGCATTTACAAGCAGTTTGCTGTTCAAGTTGCGTAAAACTCACCAAGCAAGATAGAGATTGATTTACATGAAAGTGTGGGTTGCATGTCAGTTTAGAGACTTGGCCTCACGTCTGTTGAGGCCAGAGCAGAGACCTATGAGACATTTTTACCCATTGACTTGAATTTACCAGCCAATTCTTTGCCTCCAGGCGACAAGTTTTAAATAATTGGTGAGAGCAGAAGGGGGGGATTTTTGCTCAAAAGAGTTATTCTGTGTAATTTAATTGCCATACTCCTTAGGGTCTAAGGAAGAGATTCTTGAGTAAACTGAGTGTATATTTCTTCTCCGTTTACTCATATGTCTCTCATTAGTGTTAGTGGGAGCCAATTTTCCTCTCAATTAAAGTAATGAAACTGGTGTGAAAACAGTATGGAACGAGAAGCTAGCATGCTAATGTTTATGTTTTGTATTCACTGCAAAGTATAAGGAGTAGGATATGACGATGGGTGGATTTTATTGGATTAATATGAGTGCACATTTAGGATTATGGAACATGACTGATTCAAGGGGGAAATCTTGAAGGCCTTGCTTTGTCTCTTCTCAGAAAGCAGCACTTTCTTACAAAAAAGGATGGTTTCAACTGGCCAATTCTTATAAGCACCGTATCAAAAGTATATATATAAGTGGAAATACACAGGATAACCCCCGAAAACCTTAAATTAAGCAGAGTATAGTCCAGATTTTGGTGTAGCTTTAAGTCTCACCCACATTTAAAGCATTCTTATGCCACTTTTTAACAGTGATGGCTTTCCCCAAATAATTCCAGGAACTGTAGCTCATTGCAGCAGATCTATAATTCCCAGCACCCTTAACAGGATTCTTTGGGGGGTGTTAAAAGTGCTTTAACTGTATAGTGTAGATGTGACCTTAGTTACAGGTGAAACTGGGAAAATTAGAATATCGTCGAAAAGTGCATTTATTTCAGTAATGCAACTTATTGTTTTTTATTTTTCTTTTAGTTTTTACAAATGCTTTCTTTTGGAAATTCCACAGTAATACATCAAATAGTTATAATAATACAAAAATGAACAAAAATAAACATCGCTATTACATTTCATTAATTACATTCCATTTATAATTGACCCGCCTAATGACAAATAATTACAATTGCAACAAATAAAGGCTTGACATATCTTGCTTTGCATGTCAGGCATCTATCTCATATATTGGTTTCACCTTTTAAGTTGCATTACTGAAATAAATGCACTTTTCGGTGATATTCTAATTTTCCGAGTTTCACCTGTATATCCATAATCATGCCTGAGCGAGGATAGACACCATTATCTGAGGTCACTTGTAGACGACCTGTTTATTGATCATTCGTCCTGATTTGTTTGATCATTGTTTGCATGGAGGTTAGGTGACACTGGCCATTTATTGAGCATTCATTCTGATTTGTCTGTGAGGACATTGCATCAAGCAATTGTGATTCCTCCTTCCAGTGCATCTCCCTGTCACTTTCCTTATCACAAAAAGCCCAACTGTATGCCAATTTATCTTAGCAAAATCTACGATTTACGTACATTTCGTTGTCTAGCTTCACTGCAAAAAGGAGAAGGGATTTGCTTACATGCACAAGTGACACAACACCAAGTCTTCGAATCCTAAGCTGTATCATTTATTAAGAATATAACAAAAACTGAATTCAGATTGGAAAAATAATAATAATGCAGATTGGGTTTGTACAGTGGTACCTCCGGTTGCGGACGGGATCCATTCCAGAGCTCCGGTCGGATCCTGAGGTTTCCGCAACCAGAGGTGCTGCTCTTCTGCATGCGCGCAGCTTGAAAAAGTGCTTCTGCGTATGCACACGGCGCGAAAAGCACTTTTGCGCATGCGCAAGTGGCGAAACCTGGAAATATACTTCCAGGTTTGCCGCTTTCACAACCCGAATTTTACGTTACCCGAGGGTAACATAGGCCAAGGTTCTACTGTACATGCAAAATTCGGTCTGGAGGAAGGAAAAGCTTCAGTTTCTCCAAAATAGCCATTGCTTAAAAAAGAAAGGGGGGCACTAGAAAACACTCCAAGTTACCCCCCTAACCAACACTGCTCCAACCTACTTCCACCATTCTTTCATGCAATGTTCAGAACAGAATTCCTCATGAAAAGAACCCCCCACGAATGCAATGAATTATTGTTTCAGATTTCCTTCTGCTCTTTGCAAGCGGCCTTTGAAGTTTTCCTCCCAGAAACCCCAGCCTTGCTGCTTTGAATATTTTCCACTATTACTTGGGCCATTGCAGACATTCTCATGATATTAAAACAAATAGGAATCAGGAGGTATCTAATTGTCCTGGTTTTGATTTCCGTAATGAAAAGTGAAAGTTAAATAGAAAGGCAGGCAGAGCTTAAAGCCGCAGTCTCCCTGCAGTGGGGAGGCACCAGGATGAATGGAAAGAGAAGGGAGACTCACCAGGAAGAAAATCGTCAAGTTGAAAACAATTAATAAGATAACAAAGGACTAACAAATCTATTGTGACACAAGCTTTTGTGGGCTACACTCCACTTCTTCAAGTGTATAAATGAAGTTTGAGTTGTATATGCATGAACACAGGCACATAGAGTGTTTGGTGTGTCTAACAGCGAAGTTAAGGGGAAATAAAATGTAAATGTTGTTGATAACAGAAATCCTGGCATTGGTAAACCAATCAAATGCACTTTGTGTGATTAAAAACCTACTGTCCCGATTCAATCCACAAGAGAGGTTATTATGAGCGCTCTCTAGCTGACACTATCATACCCTTAAAGAGAGAGAGAGAGACTCTGGTTGTCAGGGGCTCCTGAAAGTAAGATGGTTGCAAATTTTGGGAGGCGGGGACACTGGGAAGGAGTAAGAATCTGTGTTAAAAGGTAAAGGGACCCCTGACCCTTAGGTCCAGTCGTGACCGACTCTGGGGTTGCGGTGCTCATTTCGCATTATTGGCCGAGGGAGCCGGCGTACAGCTTCCAGGTCATGTGGCCAGCATGACAAAGCCGCTTCTGGCGAACCAGAGCAGCACACGGAAACGGCATTTACCTTCCCGCCGGAGTGGTACCTATTTATCTACTTGCACTTTGATGTGCTTTCAAACTGCTAGGTTGGCAGGAGCTGGGACCGAGCAACAGGAGCTCACCCCGTCGCAGGGATTCGAACCGCCGACCTTCTGATCGGCAAGCCCTAGGCTCTGTGGTTTAACCCACAGCGCCACCTGCGTCCCGTCCACAAGTGGTAGCATTCAGTTAATAATGTGGCAGCAGAATTGGGGCAGGGATCTGCAGGGTTTGTTTTCTTATTTTACTAGGGTAATTCATATCCTGTCTTTTCATGTACCTGTGTAGTACTCCAGGCTGGTAGCCACTTTCAAAGAACAATTAAACTACCTTTAATTGAACAATTAAAACAATAGCCAGCTGGATTGATCTCACAGAACTATTTCACCAACATGCTAAGAACATAAGAACTCAGGTGGATCAGACCACTGAGACACACAATTCATCATCCTCTAGTCCAGGCATGTCAAACCTGCGGCCCTCCAGATGTTTTGGCCTACAACTCCCATGATCCCTAGCTAGCAGGACCAGTGGTTGGGGAAGATGGGAATTGTAGTCCAAAACATCTGGAGGGCCGCAGGTTTGACATGCCTGCTCTAGTCTATGCAGACTCTTTGACATATCTAATATTTTCAGTGATGTTTTGGGTGGGAGTGAATATTTTTTATTTTGATCATTTTTAGATGAACTCCATTAGTATATCTGTATTCTTTCCCTGGATATGTTATTATCTAATATTGTATTTTATTTCCATTGTAAATTGCTTTGGAACTCCTTTTGGGATATCTTTCAGATATCAGATCGCGGCATTTTATCCTCTCAGGCATCCTAATGGTTGAGAGTTGAATCCAATGAGGTCATTGTGTGAGGAGAACAGTTTCCACTCATGCAACAGAACTTCTCATCGCTCTTCTCCCACTGTGTGCCCCAGCACCCCAAAAAAAATTGCTCTGGGAGGGTGGGAGGGATTCCCTAGAGCTGATTAAGATGGTTTCCTAGGGAATACAGCCCTAATATATTTTAAGATTAAAGGTAAAGGTAAAGGGACCCCTGACCATTAGGTCCAGTCGTGACCGACTCTGGGGTTGCGCGCTCATCTCGCATTATTGGCCGAGGGAGCCGGCGTATAGCTTCCAGGTCATGTGGCCAGCATGACAAAGCTGCTTCTGGAGAACCAGAGCAGCACATGGAAACGCCGTTTACCTTCCCGCTGTAAAGGTAAAGGGACCCCTGACCATTAGGTCCAGTCGTGACCGACTCTGGGGTTGCGCGCTCATCTCGCATTATTAGCCGAGGGAGCCGGCGTATAGCTTCCAGGTCATGTGGCCAGCATGACAAAGCTGCTTCTGGAGAACCAGAGCAGCACATGGAAACGCCGTTTACCTTCCCGCTGTAGCGGTTCCTATTTATCTACTTGCACTTTGATGTGCTTTCGAACTGCTAGGTTGGCAGGAGCTGGGACCAAGCAACGGGAGCTCACCCCGTCACAGGGATTCGAAACGCCAATCTTCTGATCAGCAAGCCCTAGGCTCAGTGGTTTAACCACGGCGCCACCTGGGTCCCTTTTAAGATTAGAAGGATGCTAAATTTGAAACATAGGAAATGAAGTTTTTGCTCTACAGTTTTAACTCATACTTAGTCGTGTTAATTGTTTGTTGATTTTTAACTCTTTCCATATTTTTTTAAAATTATGTTGTAAATAGCCCTTGGGTAAATATTGTGAGGGGGCAGTATATGTAGAGGCCTCTAAATAAATAAATATGTGATTAGATCATCAAGGACAAACTGAGTCTAGGGTTAGCTACAAAGCAAACAAGATGATGTCACAGTGATGACATCACTGAGAGCAAATGAAGGCAACCAAGAGTGAGTCGGCACAATGCAAAAAAAGAAAAGAAAAAGTTCAGAAAAAGAAATGTGTTTTTTCCATACGGCCAGAAAATGTCCATGACATGGCCTTAGTTTAGAGAGAAACACCCCTTTGACTCTAGCCATGTGCTTCTACACAGAGCTCTTGACAATGGAGGCTTCTCTGTTGGGCAAAGAGGGGCACAGGTCTTCCAATGGTAGATTCTGAGCCCCCTAACCTCCAAAGACATAGTCCAGTATTTCTCCTGTTCGCCACAGTCAACAGGACTTCTGCTCTGAATAGACATGCATAGGATCACACTGCAAATAGACCTGTATGCAACACACACGTACCAAAGACTCAAGTTCCTTCATTTAAACGAATGTGCATGTCACCAGTAGTAACATTATTGATAAAATGATTAAGATGCATAAAGGGTATCCAGAACAAATGCTCTAGGAATAAATTAGGGTAGCTTTTAAAACATTTGTTTGTTTGTTTTCATATAAACAGTAAAGATAAAGGGACCCCTGACCATTAGGTCCAGTCGTGACTGACTCTGGGGTTGCGGTGCCCATCTCACGTTATTGGCTGAGGGAGCCAGCGTACAGCTTCCAGGTCATGTGGCCAGCATGACAAAGCCACGTCTTGCGAACCAGAGCAGCACATGGAAATGCCGTTTACCTTACCACTTAGAGCGGTACCTATTTATCTACTTGCACTTTCACATGCTTTCGAACTGCTAGGTTGGCAGGAGCTAGGACCGAGCAACGGGAGCTCACCCCGTTGCAGGGATTCGAACCACCGACCTTCTGATCAGCAAGCTCTAGGCTCTGTGGTTTAACCCACAGTAGCAGGCCTTTAAACCTTGATAGAACCATCTTCCGTGATGTTCTCTTCATGGGAGGAGAGCCAGGACTTGTTCTCTAGTTCAGTTTTTTCATCCAAGCCGGAAAAGGATTTTGAGGGCTTGTAAAACTCACCATTTGTTTGGAGGTGGGCTTTACAAGTCCCTGAGCTTTTTTTCTGAACCTGGCATCTTAGCTCGAAACCATTGTTACAAGGAAAGGCATGGGCAATAGGAAAGGAGCATTCTGTTTCCCTAACTGCACAAATGGAATATTTGTAGGTTGATAGTCTCTATGTTCCATTACTTATTCAGGGAAGCTGTTTGGGCCCCTTTGGGGAGATACAGAAAATCAGTAAAAACATTCTTAATCCTTAAACACAAGTATTCTTTGAAATTTGCACTTATTTGAATTTTGTGATGTTGTTATTTGACCAATATATATCACCATGGGGGTAAACCCATGGGGCACTGAGGAACACATTTCCAAGTAAACGTGTGTGTGTGTGCGTGCACAAACACACACACACATGGATGGGGAAGTGTGCATAAAAATGAAGAAATTAATTAAAATAGGAATAAAAAATGTTTTATATACTGTGTGTATATATATAATATATATATATTATATATTATATAATATAATATAATATATATATATATATATACGTATATATATATGCATTATATAATATTATATAAAAATGCATAATATTATAGTATAATATTATATAAAAATGCATTATATTAGGAGAAGAAGAAATGTGTACATGGTACATGGCTTACAAAAGTGTTACATTACTTACAAAAATGTGTACAAAACAGCATATAAATTTGTGTTACTTAGAAAAAATTCACAGTAAAATGCTTGTGAATTATCATAAGGATTTTTTTTTTAAAAAAAATGTATCACAAAGTACTGGAAAAATGAGAACCTGGGAGAACCAAAATCGACCGATCCTTCCATCCCTGCCTGGGAATAAATCCCATTGAATTTGATAGGACTTACTCCCGAGTCAAGGTCGTTAGGATTGTGTTGCATGTCTCCAATCCTAAATGCTCTTACGGGGAGGTAATCCCATGCAGCACTGAGGAACATATATCCAAGTAACCATGCATATGATTCCACTGTTCATATAGTAATATGTAGGAAATGAGCAGCAGAAATGCAATGTGGCTGTTAATCAAAAAATTTTTTAATAAAGATGCATTAAATAATAAGCAAGAGGAAGTTTCAGAAGTTGAATTATCTGAGTGAGGCACATAGTAACATCTTGCTTTTTTTAAAAAAAAAATAGAGAGAAAGAGCTGTTTCCAAGAGCAAGGTCAATGAGGCAATGAAATAATTTACCTAGGGGATTCATCAAGGAATCATCAGAAGAGGCATTGAAGCAAAAATGAGATTTAATACATTAAGAAGTAAGCTAATGGTTAGTGTTGCATCTTCATGGTGAACTGGACTTGATGGCTGTGGTGGTGTCCTTTTCAAACGGAAATGTATCCTGTCTAATCAAAATTAGAGGCTTAATTGCATAAAACATATTCCTGGGGAAATACTGATCTCTACATTTCATTAATCCCTGTCTTGCCTATCTCCCTCTTTCCTAGCAGTTACAGTCACTGTGGTTTTCTAGACTCTTCTAGAATTGAGAGAGAGCAGGGGGGAGGGAAAGATTTAATGGACCAGCCTGAGTTACATGCAGACCCTGAATTAGAAGATGGGCTGTGGCATGTTGAAGGTTTCAGGTCAATCCATAACATCTCTAGGGAGGGATGAAAAAGACTAGAGTATAGCATCTAGATCAAGGAAAGTAATAGTACCACTGGTCAGACCTCACCTGGAGTGCTGTGTCCAGTTCTGGGCACCACAGTTCAAGAAGGATACTGACAAGCTGGAATGTGTCCAGAGGAGGGCAACCAAAATGGTCAAAGGCCTGGAAACGATGCCTTATGAGGAATGGCTTAGGGAGCTGGGCATGTTTAGCCTGGAGAAGAGAAGGTTAAGGGATGATATGATAGCCATGTTCAAATATATTAAAGGATGTCATATAGAGGAGGGAGAAAGGTTGTTTTCTGCTGCTCCAGAGAAGCGGACACGGAGCAATGGATTCAAACTACAAGAAAGAAGATTCCACCTAAACATCAGGAAGAACTTCCTGACAGTAAGAGCTGTTCGACAGTGGAATTTGCTGCCAAGGAGTGTGGTGGAGTCTCCTTCTTTGGAGGTCTTTAAGCGGAGGCTTGACGGCCATATGTCAGGAATGCTTTGATGGTGTTTCCTGCTTGGCAGGGGGTTGGACTGGATGGCCCTTGTGGTCTCTTCCAACTCTATGATTCTATGATTCTATGACTCCCGCCTGCCTGAAAGCTGCTTATAGTCAGTGTGGATAATACTGAGCTATGTCAAGAATGCTGAACCTGTAGCCGTCCACAGGTGCTGTTGGACTTGAATTCCCATCAGCCTGGACAATGGCCACAAATGATGGGAATTGTAGTCCAATAACATCTGGGTGACCACAGGCTTACTACAGCTCCTCCTCCTCTTTATAGCCTTATATTTGTCCCAAAGGAGCCCACCGTGGCATGGATCAACGAGTCAAAAAGGTAGAACCCTTGCTACAATGGATTGGCAGAGGAATGAGGTCAATGGGTAGGGGAGACTGATTCCAATTCTTCACTTCTCATAGAATAGGATTCTATAATTCAGTTGCAGGAGAAATCTGTTAAGTTTGCATCTTAATGTGAACCTGCCAAATTCACGCTTCCCAAATCAGAACATGAACAGAAGCGTAGCCCTCCTTTGAAAGCCAGACTTTTCTGAATTTTTCAGTGCAGCTCTCCAACGAATAATATGCAAAAAGCTTTGTGTATTAGTGAAAAGTGCATTTAAACATGTGTACATCAGTGAAAAGTACGTACAAAACTTACGTTTTCTTGTGGGGAAATTTGCCTACAAAATTGTATCCATTAGGAGAATATGCATACCAAAAATATTAGGAGAAGGGCACATAAAAATGTATATGTATTTTCAGTTACAGGTAGGTTGTGTTCAGTTACGGGTAGTGTTGGTCTGACGTAGTCGAAACAAACAAACAAACAAAAATCCTTCCAGTAGCACCTTAGAGACCAACTAAGTTTGTCTTTGGTATGAGCTTTCGTGTGCATGCACACTTCTTCAGATAGCACTCCTTTCAGATAGCACACTTCTTTTGTGTACATGCACACTTCAGATCTGAAGAAGTGTGCATGTACACAAAAGCTCATAGCAATGACAAACGTAGTTGGTCTCTAAGGTGCTACTGGAAGGAATTTTATGTATTTTCATGCAGATAATTTTTTTTATAAAAAAAATTAAAATGAAATGAAAAGTGAAAGTATACAGAAACGGGATGAACCAAATTTTAGACTTGGGAAAATGAAACTTAACGAAACTGAAATGGATAGATTTCCCCCTTCCCTAGTTATTTACTGGGCAATGTAAACACAGCAGCAAATTACTGACTGGGCACAAAGAATTCTACATCATTCTGCAGCTAATAAGGGATACAGTTGTGATGGATGTGTGATATTGTGCATGCCTATAGCTTCCAGTATGATCGGGCTATTTATTTTTCCTATTTTACAAATAATTACATTTGAGCTTTTCCATCTCATTCTTTCAATGAACAGTTTATAAAATGAATTCTCCCTGAGTGACAAAACCGGGTAGCCAACAAAGGATTAAGTTTATTGTTCAAGGCAATCCATTATTTAAGGTCCCACATGGTTGGCATATAGCAACAATTCATCTCTGTCAAAACACAGTATCCACATTTTTAAAAAAACAAAACCCAACAACAACAGAAAGGGCCATTGTATAATTCTAAAATCAAGGGACTTGAGTTGTGGCAGACATATTGACGGAGAATCCCTGTTCCCACAAAAATTGTGAAATTGGTTTCATCTGTTAGGATTTAGCAGGGTTAGATCTTAAACATGATTTCACATGTTGAAAAATATTTTCCTGCAGTTGTGTGGAATATGCTGCTTATATCCTTATTGTTCATCCATCTAGCGGCATGTGTTGTTTGCCACCAGCACAGAGAAAGGGAAAGATTGCGTGGAATCCAAGATCAGAGGCAACCGTAGTCACAAAGTCTCGCTCTTCCCCTCACATGGAATAACCAAGAATAAATTAGATACATAGCATTAAAAAAAGATCTCCACAATGAAGAAAGGAGAGGGACAAAATGTACCACTGCATGAGGTCATGGGGATTATGTGGGGACAATGCACCCCGACAACAGAACCAAATAAATAATGCTCTGCCCTTTGGAGACAGCACAAACTGAGTGCAAACTAGCTTGTCTTTAGGCGTAAATCTTTCTCCAAGTTTTAATAGAATATGTTAATAGGGCCGCAAGCTATTCAGCAAAACTCCTGTTTCCAAAGAAGGAACTCCATTGCATTCAGTGGGTCTGCTCCCAAGTAATCCTAACAATGACTGCCAGTGGTGTAATACCAACCAAGTCTACTAAGAAATATGTTCCACTGAATTAATAGGAAATTCCTCTCGGGTAAAATTGAGGTTAGCACTGCAGCCTAGGTGTACATAGACTTAAAAGTAAGTGTCTCAGCTTCCTCACTTTACAACGGCTAGTCCTATTCAGAGCAGACCTGTCCTCCTTCCCAAGTCCTAGTTTGTTGTTGTTGTTGTTTAGTCGTTTAGTCGTGTCCGACTCTTGTTGACCCCATGGACCAGAGCACGCCAGGCACTCCTGTCTTCCACTGCCTCCCGCAGTTTGGTCAAACTCATGTTCGTAGCTTCGAGAACACTGTCCAACCATCTCATCCTCTGTCATCCCCTTCTCCTTGTGCCATCAATCTTTCCCAACATCAGGGTCTTTTCCAGGGAGTCTTCTCTTCTCATGAGGTGGCCAAAGTATTGGAGCCTCAACTTCAGGATCTGTCCTTCCAGTGAGCACTCAGGGCTGATTTCCTTCAGAATGGAAACTAGGTCCATAAATTCCAATGGGTTTACTTAGTTCAATACACTCTTTATCGCCATTGTTTTTTTTTGGGGGGGGGGATTCAATGTTGCATTTCTGTTTGATGGAGTGATACCCCCACTTCTGGCAAGCAATGGTGGCTATTTTCTACCTGCCTCTGAATACCAGTTGCTGTAGGCAGCAAGTGGGGAGAAAGCTCTTGCGCTCAAGTCTTAGAATCATAGAGTTGGAAGAGACCACAAGGGCCATCCAGTCCAACCCCCTGCCAAGCAGGAAACACCATCAAAGCATTCTTGACATATGGCTGTCAAGCCTCTGCTTAAAGACCTCCAAAGAAGGAGACTCCACCACACTCCTTGGTAGCAAATTCCACTGCCAAACAGCTCTTACTGTCAGAAAGTTCTTCCTAATGTTTAGGTGGAATCTTCTTTCTTGTAGTTTGAATCCATTGCTCCGTGTCCGCTTCTCTGGAGCAGCAGAAAACAACCTTTCTCCCTCCTCTATATGGCATCCTTTTATATATTTGAACATGGCTATCATATCACCCCTTAACCTTCTCTTCTCCAGGCTAAACATACCCAGCTCCCTAAGCCGTTCCTCATAAGGCATCGTTTCCAGTCCTTTGACCATTTTGGTTGCCCTCTTCTGGACACGTTCCAGCTTGTCAGTATCCTTCTTGAACTGTGGTGCCCAGAACTGGACACAGTACTCCAGGTGAGGTCTGACCAGAGCAGAATACAGTGGTACTATTACTTCCCTTGATCTAGATGCTATACTCCTATTGATGCAGCCCAGAATTGCATTGGCTTTTTTAGCTGCTGCACCACAAACTTGTGAGCTTCTCCTGGGCATTTGGTGAAAACAGAGTGCTGGACCAAATGACCTTTGTCCTGACCCAGAAGGGCTCTTCTTACTTGCTTATGTTCTTATTTAACTAAGGGTACTTTGATTTCGCTGGGACACGGCTCATTTCCAAGTACTCTGGTTTACTTTTGTGGATTACGGTCTGAACCCAACAAGTATGGGGGCTAATATAAGCCAGTTATGCAATGTAGCTATCAATAGCTATACTGGGGGTGGCGTGGAGGGGTGTGATGTGTGTCGTCCTTAATTTTTAAATATTTACAATTTTCCAAAACCGTCTGTGACGTTTTTCTCCATCATTCTCTGATAATGAACTTTGTCTTATTTCTTTTGGGGAGGGGGAGGAGAAAAGATACTTTTGTACATTAAAAAAAATCAAATCAAAACTTTAAAGCCGAATTCTGTCCTTTTGAAGATAAAAGCAACAAACTTGAAAGTTTTGGTGGATCTCTGTTGTGGCTGGTTTGTGGAAAAATGTTAATTTAGATACATTTACTGGAAGGAACAACCCTCTTTACTGGCTTGGGATCTAACTTGCATGATCTAATAGGTATTTCCATCTTTAGTTTCTGTGTTCCTTATTGTGTTAATTATATTTTATTGTCCTGCTGGATGGCAACACTACAGAAGTATAATACACAATCATAATTAACATGCCAAAAGAAAAGACCAAACATACATAAGCACACACACACACTTATATCTCCAATAGGTTATAATTAAGCCTTGTGTTCCAGCTAGTTGAAGGATAATTTCATATTCTGTGTGAATGCTGCATTAGGATTTTCCCTAATAAAAACGATTGCCTTTAAATGAAAACAACATTACAGTAAATCGTATTAATAAACATCTGAATCTCTTTAGCGACTTTAATATAATGATTATATTGGTGTCAGACTTCTGAGACTTCAAATTCCTCTGTTCAGCAGTACTGGGTTTCACATTGTTCCTCCGAGCCATTCTTTGTAGGGGTGGGGCTGTTAATAGTGCAGGATGGATAAAACCAGGATGAGACTCAGATGCAAAACAACAACAACAACTTAGTGAAATCACTCCCAAATTTTTGGTAGTGGGTGCAAACCAAGGGTGCTCAGATTCTTGCAAGCGGAACCTAGGCAATGGTGCAACTGGAAGGGCTGCACTCTAGCTCCAAATGATGCAGGCAGCAGCAACTGCAGCATTTTCTGCCAGAGGTCATGCATTTCAGCCCGCAAGATGTTGGTAGCACTGGAAGGTGCCTTCTGTCTTCAAGGGAGCCTCCTGCTGTAGGAACAGGGCCAGATTTATGTATAAGCTAAACAAGCTAAACAACACGGGTGGCGCTGTGGGTTAAACCACAGAGCCTAGGGCTTGCCAATCAGAAGGTCGGTTCAAATCCCCGTGATGGGGTGAGCTCCCGTTGCTCGGTCCCTGCTCCTGCCCACCTAGCAGTTCGAAAGCACATCAAAGTGCAAGTAGATAAATAGGTATCACTCCATCGGGAAGGTAAACGGTGTTTCCATGCACTGCTCTGATTCGCCAGAAGCAGCTTAGTCATGCTGGCCACATGACCCAGAAGCTGTCTGCGGACAAATGCCGGCTCCCTCGGTCAGTAAAGCAAGATGAGCGCCGCAACCCCAGAGTCGTCTGTGACTGGAGCTAATGGTCAGGGATCCCTTTACCTTCACCTAAACTATAGCTTAGGGCCCCACTCTTTGGGGGCCCCCAAAAAAATTTAAAGGGGAAAAAACCTGGATGTACATTTCCAAAATATAAGATAAAAAAACAAATAAAATAAAACCTACATACAGAAAGAGTGTTTTGTGTTGTGTGGGCTCCTATGATGTAAGCAATGGGCCCCGCATGCTAGCCTGCTCCCTAAAATATCACTGTCACTGTTAATATACTTCTTCTTAATTGTATTTCACTATTAATATACTTCTTCTTAATTGTATTTCACTATTAATATACTTCTTCTTAATTGTATTTCAGTTCAACAATTACTTTGACAAAAGGACATATTTTGTTACGTGCAAATGGATTTAGATACCTATTAGTTCCATAAATTACCATATAGCATATATTCAACACACAAAAAAAACAGTGACCATTTGTTGTTGACAAAGGACAGCTGGACATATAAAGGGCCTCATTACCTTCAGTAGCTTAGGGCCTCATCAAACCTAAATCTGGCCCTGTAGGAACATAGTGTGCTGCCTTAGACCATTGGCCCATCTAGCTAAGCAATGAGTACACAGACTGGCAGTGGCTCACCAGGTCTTTCAGACCGTGGCAGCGATGGAGCTTCATGCTCCGCTACCAGGGGCGGAGAGCAGGCACGCTGCCCCCAGTGACGTGGTGCACGTTTTGGGGGGTGGGGCACGCCACACGCAGGGGCGGGGCACATGTTTTGGGGACGGGGCGGGCAGCGGCAATGGCGCCCCTGGGATCGCGTTGCTCGGGGTGCACCGCCCCAACCGCCCCTATCTTCCTACGCCCCTGGACCGTGGTCTTTCCCAGCACTACCAGAAGATGCTGGGGGTTGCGTCTGGATCCTTCTGCGTGCAAAGCATATGCTATGTCACTGAGCTGTGACCCGTCCCCCCGCCCTGCAAAAGCATCTATCGCTGAACAGTAATCCTTTATTGGAAAGCCTGGATGAAGTTTAATAAAACCTATGCAAGGAACGAAAGAAAAATTAAACTATAATTATTTTATTCTTGCTTCCCTGGCAGATTAATGAGCAGCATTTAACTTCCATGCTCATTGATCTTTTTAAATTTATCCGTTAAGGGTTTTTTTTTTCCATTTCATTTAATGGCAAACAAGAGAGATATCAGGCTAACTCAACGAATATGGACGAAGTCAAGTGTTTTGAATGGTTGTTTTTTTAAAAGAAAACTTTGAGTAAATTATATCCTAAGCTAATGGTGACTCCATGTCAACTGTAACTAATTGCCACAGCCATTAGTAGCATCCATTAAAAGCAGCAGCGGCGGCAGCAGCACCACCATTGTATTTCTACAAATAAACCCAAACAGGATATGAACAGCCCGCAACATGGCTAGGCAACTTAGGTCCACACATGCCAATTGCCCCAATTTAGCTCAGATGGTTTTGGCTGGCGAGACACAACTTGCCTAGCTCTGAAATGGCCGTACAAAACAAAGATAGGGAACCTCAAGCCCCCTCCAACATTTGAATATGGCTCCCCGGACCCCTCTTTCTGGCCCCTTGGACTCTCCCCAAGCCTCTGATCCCCATGGCATGCTCATCACTGACCCCACTCTGTCGCTGGTTGGAACTGCCTCTTGTTTCTCTAGATGGAGAGATGCGGTATGGTTTGTGCTCAAAGGCAGACCATCTGCTTTGCACCCAGAATGTCCCAGGTTCAAATCCTGGCATCTCCAGCTGCAACTTGGAGAGAACTCCTTCCTCAGATCCTGGAGATCTGCTGCCAGTCAGTGTACCCAGTGCTGAGAAAGACGGGTCAATGGTGCATCTCAGTATAAGGCAGCTGTGCTGTTTTCTCCCTCCCTCCCTCTCTCTGGAGATGCCTCTGACTTTTACCTGCTGGAATGTAGCCAATTCTACTAAGGTAAGAATCACATCTGTTGCCATTCCCATTTTTGCCTCCATCCCCACCCATGTTTCCCCCCTGTCTCTACCCACCATTGCCATGCAGAACCCGGAAGCTTGATCGATCTCGTGCATTAGGACCACACTTTCCATGCTCTGTCTTCTCCTCAGTCCAGATTCCTTGAGAGAATGTTCAAGACTCCTAGACAGGAGGATGTGGGCAAACTTCGCCATGTTTCTGTTAGAGTCACAAGGACTCTGCTCTATTTATCTTTGTCAGGAGTATGGGCAGGAGTCAGGCTCTGGGGCCTGTAGTGCTTTGCAGGACTGGGGCCTGCCTCAGCTTGTGCTGGAGAAGCAAGGAGTGGCCACTCAGGTGAGGCCACTTGATACCTCACTGCACCTGGTGGCAGGAGCTGGGAGGAATAAAAGCTCAGCATTTCCCTTCAGCTCTTTGCCACAGCAACGCTATCCCTGCCTGGTTGCATCTGGCCTCTTGCTCCGTGCTCCTTGGACCCTTGCCTTGCCTTCGCCTTGCTCCTTGGACCCTTGCCTTGCCTTCGCCTTGCTCCTCGACCTTTGGACCTTCGCCTTGCCGTCGCCTTGCTCCTTGACCCTTGGACCTTCGCCTTGCCGACGCCTTGCTCCTTGACTCCCAGACCTTCGCCTCCGCCCGGCTCCTTGACCCTGCAACTGCCTGCTGCTGGACCCCCAGCCCTGCACCTGTTCCTGCTCCTACACCACCATCTTGCCTCTGGTCCTGATGTCCTCAGCCAGGGCCTCAACCGCCCGCCGACCGGACCGTGACAATCTTGCCTTGCATTGCAGAAAGCACTCCAACAAGAGGCACCAAGATTGAGGAGGCCAAACACGTGTTGCGTGTGTGTGACACTGCGTCGTCTAGAAGAGATCGAGCGCTCTGGAGGAGCTGGCCACTGAAGCTGCAATGCACAAAGTAGGATGTGTGAGGTGTGCCAGGACCCCCCAATACTGAGGGGGCCTGACCTCTTTCCAGCAAAGACTGAGAGGGCCAAAGACACGTTGGTGCCCTAGAGTTGGCGTGCCTGCCTTCAGCTAGGTTCAGCTGCCGTTATTACATTATCCTGATATTTTTGTCATGTTATTTACCTGCTCATGGAGTGAGGGACCTCTTTCAGCCTGTGGCGGGTGAAGAGCTGCGTGCAAGTGTTGAGGGTGCAGAGCCACAAAGAAGTCGGTGGTTTACACACACACACACACACACACACACACACACACACACACACACACTGAACCTCACACCCACCCACACCTCCCCATTCTTCATCTCGGAAGCAAGAGGCATTATCACAGTTCAGTGATACATTTCAGCCAAGGATGGAGCGAATCTGGTCAGAGGTTTGGCCTAGGAAGGAGTGGACAGTCACAAGGGCTGGACAGAGAGACCTTGACTCCCAGGCCTGATAGACTCTGTCATCTTCTGTGAAGATCAGGAGCCACTCTGCAGTGGTTTCACCTGGAATGAAGCAGTTCTGCTACTGCTGTGGTTGCCCTGGCTTCACTGGCCTTAGCCTCCAGGAAGCTCTGCAGGTCTTTGAGCAACCTGGGTGGCTCACAAAGGCCTTTCCCGCGCACACCACGCTTGGGCCTTTTTCCTTTGACCCACCAGGTCCTTGGTGCTTCTCTCTCCTCACATTGGGGGAATCACCACCCAACTTTTTCCCCCCTTTCCCTTTTTGAAACAAAATGCCATCTTTCTAATCAGAAAGGTCAGCATCTTGCAAACAGTCAAACTGCTTGGCCTGATGAAGTGCATCCATTGGCTTGACCTGTGGAAATTAATGACTCTTGAAAAAGTAAAGGATTTTGCTGTGTAAACCGATTATTAAATTGGGTAGTTATAAAGTGCCTTAATATCATTTACTGTCTGGTGTCCCCCCCCCCTACTCCATATGACTCTTTTAATTAAACTACCCATCATTGCCACTGTCTCATGCCTTTTATCTCCACTCCATTGATATTAATGCCCCTGTTCATTTTTATTATCCTTGTGTGTGAGTCTCTTGCTCATAGATGGGTAACCCAAGCTTGCAGCACAGCACTTATCTTACAGATTTATGGGGCAGCCATCACTGGTCCCAATTATACCACTTGGAGTGGGAGTCACTGATCTGAAAGGTGACCACCTCGGCTTCTGCTGCAATATTTGGCTTTTTGCCATCTATGGCCTCTCCCCTACCCAGCAGCCACCCAGCCGGTCTGCCAAATGTCAGATGGTATTATGTACATGCACACAAGGGATGGAAAAGCCTGTTGATGTCTATTCTTTCCGTTTCTCATAGAATCATAGAATCGTAGAGTTGGAAGAGACCACAAGGGCCATCCAGTCCAACCCCCTGCCGAGCAGGAAACACCATCAAAGCATTCTTGACATATGCCTGTCAAGCCTCTGCTTAAAGACCTCCAAAGAAGGAGACTCCACCATACTCCTTGGTAGCAAATTCCACTGCTGAACAGCTCTTACTGTCAGGAAGTTCTTCCTAATGTTTAGGTGGAATCTTCTTTCTTGTAGTTTGAATCCATTGCTCCGTGTCCGCTTCTCTCGAGCAGCAGAAAACAACCTTTCTCCCTCCTCTATATGACATCCTTTTATATATTTGAACATGGCATCCATCTCATTTTGCCAACCTTAAATTCAGTTCTCCGCATTTCAATAAACGTGCTCATGAAAGTTCTGCAGTGTTTCAGCATGAATTTCTCTCAAGAAACACGTTTTTATGGGCAGTTTTGACTAACGTATACACATGTCTCCCAACATAATGCATTTTTGTAGGTTATTTTCAACAATATATTCATTTTTCAAGGCACACTTGCATCAAATATATGCATTTTTGTAGACATCGGTTGGAGAATTGCCTCTATTATCTTTTTCGATGGTCCCCTCAGCTAATGTAAGGTCCTGGTTTGGCAAAAATGGAGGAGGAATGGGAGTAGGGGTGGCTGGATCTGTCAATTTAAGTTTTTCTTTGTTTCCCATTCTTTTGTAACTTAAAATCAGGTGGCCTCATTTCTGCATCAGTTTGTGAGTTTTTTTTCTTTTTTAAAAGAACAACAACCCTCATCACAAAAGCGTGAACATTTTCATGTGCAGTTCTGGTAATATTTTGGCAAGCATTTCCCATTAATGGGACAGCCTCGGTCCAGTATACCTAAAGGAGCGTCTCCACCCCCATCGTTCTGCCCAGACACTGAGGTCCAGCTCCGAGGGCCTTCTTGCGGTTCCCTCATTGCGAGAAGCCAAGTTGCAGGGAACCAGGAAGAGGGCCTTCTCGGTGGTGGCGCCTGCCCTGTGGAACGCCCTCCCATCAGATGTCAAAAAGGAAAACAGCTACCAGATTTTTAGAAGACATCTGAAGGCAGCCCTGTTTAGGGAGGCTTTTAATGTTTAAGAAATTAGTGTATTTTAATGTTTCTGTTGGAAGGCGCCCAGAGTGGCTGGGGAAACCCAGCCAGATGGGCGGGGTATAAATAATAAATTATTATTATTATTATTATTATTATTATTATTATTATTATTATTATTATGCTTTGTGTGTGTTTTACTAATATGCACATTTTGTGCTCACTTTTGTACACAGGGTTTTTGTCGTTGTTGGCAAACTTCGTGGTAAAACTCGGTGGAGTGCAAATTGAGAAACACAACTGCACTTGGGTTTGCTTCTTGGTAGAGTCACATTAAAATGCAAACCGAATGAAGTTCTCCCCCGTTCCTAGAAGAGTGTGTTCAATTTTGTGAAATCACACACTCCCTCAGACTGGTAACTTGTAGCTGCAGGAAGCCCATAGCCTCGCTCTGTATGCCTCTAGGCGGTGTGCCGGCCTGCTCCATTCTAGCTACATGTTATCACTCCAACTGGACCTTGTCATTATTTGGACCAGTGTCTCTGGCAATGGAACAGATCCGTTCTTTTAATTATTGTATATGTTCCCACAGCCTCTTTCCATCTCAGTTATCTCTCCATCTCCCCAGGTGGGTGACGGTTACTTAAGCCAACTCTGTTTCGGCATCCATCCTTTTATTGATGGCTCCATTCCCGCCTTGGGTAATTAAGTTCATCATTCCAGTTGATTGTAACTAATCTATTTATTAGAAAACCTGCCTTGCAAAGATTTTATCTTTGGTCCTCCCTTTTAAAGTTACGGCTGCAGGGTAACCGTTGGCTAGAGAGACACTTTAAAACCATAATTAGAAATCACGGAGTTACACATCTGTTTCAGTTCCTTAACTTACATAAGCTAGGATCTCTTTGGAAGTTTGGGCCAATGTCTGTCCTTGGAAGCTGCTTAATAAAAAGGGCCCCATATTTTCATATTGCTTATTTTAATAGCAGCTACCTTTGCCCTAAACTGCCCCGAAATATCACCAGAACATTTGGCTGTTGGTTAATAGGTGCAAATCTTGCCGTGTTTTTCAATTTAACTTAATTATTACTTTAACACGAGATCAAAAGTTAAATGATACTTCAAAGAGGCAGGCAAAGGACACCAGACAGCTGGTTTTATTGCTGAACAAGCAATAAAAATATATGGGGAAATAGCTGGCAATTTGAAGGAGCAGAATAAAAGGGTAGGCAACCCTCGTCTGATTCCTATCAATTGCAGTGTTCCTAAATTGCATGCACCAATCTAAACACCTTCTAGTTTATGTCCATATAGTACCTGTCGAAATACACAGGGCCGTCTTGAGCAGATCGCGCGCCCTGGTGCTGAGGGGCGGAGATCGCTCCGCCGCCCGCCCCGCCCTCGCAGGGCGCAATTGGTTTCCGTGTGGCTTCGCCGCGCGGCGCCCTCCTTGCCAGGCCGGCGTCCAGCTTGCCAGCCCCCCGCCGTGGTGCGCTGCGCCACCGTGGGTCTATGTAGAGCCAGCCCTGGAAATACATTAGGTGCACTGGAGAATAGCAGTTGCAGAAGATACACAGCCAAACTAAAGGAGTTTTAATGAACTAGCTATGGCATTTTTGGTTAACATTCTAGTTTGAGAGTTTGATTGCTGCATCATTGTAATTAAGGGGGCCTCCCTGGACCTAGATATGTTAAACAACTATCACCCACTGTCAACTACGCCCTTTATTGTGAAAGGTGCTTCAGAAGGGGGTGGCAGTCCAGTTTTAGGAAACATGTTTGGAGGAAACTGATTTCCTGGATCCACTTCACTCTGACTTCAGTTCCAATCCTGGCACTGAAACTGGCTTGGTCACCCTGGTTGATAACATTTGTCCTGAGAAGTATTGAGGGTGGAGTGTAACCCTGCGCTCTCTCTCTCTCCTTGACATCTCAGCATCTTTCAGTACTTTTGACCACAGAATCCTTCTGCAGCACTTCAGGGACGTGAGAGTTAGAAACTCAGTGGTTTGGCTCCTACCTTCAGGGCTGTTTCCAGAAAGTTATGCGGGGCATTTTTGGTCCACGGGAGTTGGTAGGATTTCATCTTGTCCCCCTGAAACCACTGTTAGCAACTAGAGAAGGAGGTTGGAGTGCTACGCTACTGCTTGGAGGCAATGGTGGATTGGATGTGGATCAACATATTGAAGCTGAATCCTGAAAAGACAGAAGTGTTATGCCCAAGGCTGGGAGGTATGTGCCGAGGTCAGAATCTATCATCCCATGTGGCTGTCCTGTCCAAGGGCTGGAAGTTCTTGGAACTGTGCTTTTGATGAAATGCATAGGATGTTACATCAGCTCTTGGACAGAACTTCCATGCCTCTGTTCCCCCCACAAAAGAGACCCTGCTGCCTCTTTATCCAGACAAGAACAGAGAAATGCAAAACAATGTTTCTAGTCATGGGGCATCTTCGAATGGCAGCATGCCTCACCCTAGCAAAGCAGTGGAGGGACATGAAAGGAATGACAGCTGATCATTGATAAGGTAAGGTATCTAACATTGGTGGAGAAGCTAATCAAAAAGCTTCAGTTGCATGTGGAGACCTTTTAACCAGCCCTAGGAATAAATTCAGACAGGTCTCAAACATAGCTGCCAAGTTTTCCCTTTTCTCGCGAGGAAGCCTATTCAGCATAAGGGAAAATCCCTTAAAAAAAGGGATAACTTGGCAGCTATGGTCTCAAATTTTTGGTTTGGTTTTTGGCAGAATTTAGGCCACAACTTTATTGATTACAAATCAAGTATATAAAAGGATGTCATATAGAAGAGGGTGAAAAGTTGTTTTCTGCTGCTCCAGAGAAGCGGACACAGAGCAATGGATTCCAGCTACAAGAAAGAAGATTCCACCTAAACATTAGGATGAACTTCCTGAAAGTAAGAGCTGTTTGACAGTGGAATTTGCTGCCAAGAAGTGTGGTGGAGTCTCCTTCTTTGGAGGTCTTTAAGCAGAGGCTTGACAGCCACCTGTCAGGAACGCTTTGATGGTGTTTCCTGCTTGGCAGGGGGTTGGACTGGATGGCCCTTGGGGTCTCTTCCAACTCTATGATTCTATGATTCTAAGTGAGTGGTTGCATAGGCTCTGGTTTGACTAGCTACCTGGAGCCCTGCAGGCAGTGCTGACTCTGGGCACCAACCATAAGTCAACCTTCGGTGAACACCTGGGACAGAAGCAAGCGGGGGGTCCGCCAGACCTCCACCCAGATAAGCCCTGGACTCAGGCTCAGGGCACAACTCCCCATGGGCAAGACCAACCATGAGTCCGTGGATTCCTTCTTAAAGGAATACCCAAGCATAGGGATGGCTAGGCATCCTGCCACCCCTATCCACCTGAACCAGAGTCTATCCGCAATCTTACAAATTATGATGGTTTGCTACACGGCAGGCGAAACGCAAATGGCACCAGCCAATCAGCCAAGTGGGGAAAATTCCTGCCGTGCCCCTGTCCCAAAGACAGGCAACACACGACGGCATAGCAAAGTCAAGCGCAAGCCCTAAATATAGGGAGAGGTGGGCGGGTGTTCCAATGCACTGAGCCTGAAAGAGGAAGCTCAGGGACACATGCATCAGCTTAAGTAGTGGTCCCTTGATCGCTTTGACTGGCGTCCCATTAGCCCAATTGCTCCCAAGATCGAGGGACCACCAATAGGGTATTGTGACCGCTCCAATGTTCCCACCCACAACACAGGGCCTGATGTTCCCACCCACAACACGTGCCCTCTTGTTAGGGAGGACCCGATATACCCAGCAGGCAATCAAAATAAGATAATTTTGTAGGTAGGTAGTCTGATTTTATGAATTCTGTGAATAAAAATGAACACAATTGGGGGCCTCAGGCACATTAGGAGAGAATATGAAATTCATAGGGTGCATTGTAGTATTTTGAAGTATTTTTTGACTCCTCCCCCATTGCAGATCTTTCTGAAACATCCAGGGGCGTCTTAGCCATAGAGGCTACTGGTGCAAGGCGCCACGGTGCCATGTTCTGGAGGGCGCTTTGGAGGGCGCCTCCGCCATGCCATGCCATGCCATGCCATGCCCAGAGCCTCCTCCCTGCAGGAGGAGCTGCCCTCCAGCCCTGCCAGCAGCGCCGCTCTCGCCCGCCTTTTCTCGGGCTGCGGGCGCTGTTGCGGAGAAGCCGGCCGTGAACGCACAGCCGCTTCAGCCGAGCAGGTGGAGGCGGAGCACAGGTGGCAGCGTCCCTGCCTCCCTTTCTGCCGCTGCCGCCGCTGCCACACTTGCCGCCTCTGGCTCGGCAATCTTCGTAAAGCGGAGATGCCTTGTCTGCCCAGGGGCGGAGGAGCCGTGGGAGGAGGAGTGGAGCGGTGGCTCCATTTGCGCTCCAGGCCAGGTAACCTCTCCAAGGAGCACGCGGGGCTCCCCAAAGCGGGTGCACGAGCCCGTCTTTGGGGCCGGATGGAAGAGACAGGGGCCGGATTCCCAGGCTGGGGACCGCCTGTTGTGCTCCATCGAGGCGGCGGAAGGGAGGGAAGGGTGGGGGATGGCGCCTGAGGGATTCCTGCACCACAGTGCCAGATAGGCTTAAGACGGCCCTGGAAACATCACAAACTGGGTGGGGATCACTATCAGTGCCTCCTACGGACCATCTGATTGCAACCCCCATCTCTAGCAACTGATGTACAAACTGAAAGATGCGTGGTGCTATCATTGTTTCATAAAAGTAAAATAAATATAGTTTTATTAATAATTGGATGCTGATGAATGTTTGGCTCTAAGTTTTGAAATCAATTAAAGGTAATGGGAGGAACCTTTGGAGTCATGACTAGTTTAGCCATCTCAGAAAAAACAAAAGAAAAAAAACAGCAGTAGAAAGAGAAAGGGTGGCTGCTCAATTTTTGTTGTTGTTCCCCCCCCTGCTCTGCACTCTGGTCAGGAAAACAATGAATGAGTATGAAGTGTTTTTCCCCTTCCTAAATTTCATTATTCTTATATTAAAATTCATGAATGATTATTACCAATATTAATGGAATAAAAAGGGGAAACTGTCTTGCACAGTGATTGTAGCTTGAAAGAAATCCTTTGGGACTGGACTATATACTGGCAGATTGAAAAGGCTCAGTGGACTAGAAACCAAACTAGGGAAGCTGCCACAATTTATTATGACTGCCTGGTAAAGCACAATTGCAATATTTAGAATAGCCTTTAATGGAAAGCAATAATCTTTTTCAAGTGCTCACTTTTGCACAGCAGATTAACAGCCGAAGTTGGTTGATCGTGGTGAAATTGTTGAAGGGCCTGGCATTGTTGAAAAGACAATGAAAAAACAAAATGGATGATATTTTGTGACAGGTCCTCTGAACCACAACCTTAGAACAAAAGGACATAAGCATTTCTGCGTCTCTTTAAAATGTTTGCAAATGGTAACTGTAGAATAACCTGAATTAGGTCTGGACTCAAAGGTCTGTGGCCACAGACACTGACTGGGAACTTCCCATAGACATCTCTTTGACCACTGTGAGAACAGAATGCAGGTCCTCTGCTCTGATCCTATAGGGACCTTTCTACGTTCTCAAATTAAACCCTCCAAGGAGAACTTCCACATTGCCTTATAAGCAACCTCACTTGCAATGCTTTTAAATGGAGGGGAGTTCAGCTGCAAGCCCCCATGAAGTAATGAGGTGCTGAAAAACCTAGGCATGCGCATGTACAGTACAGTGGTACCTCGGTTTAAGTACACAATTGGTTCCGGAAGTCTGTACTTAACCTGAAACGTACTTAACCTGAAGCGATCTTTTCCATTGAAAGTAATGGAAAGTGGATTAATCCGTTCCAGACGGGTCCGCGGAGTACTCAACCTGAAGCGTACTTAACCCGAAGTATGAGTGTAATTGGTTCTGGAAGTCTGTACTTAACCTGGAGCGTACTTAACCTGAAGCGAACTTTCCCATTGAAAGTAATAGAAAGTGTATTAATTCGTTCCAGACGGGACCGCAGAGTACTTAAACTGAAAGTACTCAAACCGAAGCGTACTTAAACCGAGGTATGACTGTATTTGCAAACCAGCCCTCGGGGCTAAATTTAGTAGTCTGATAGGGTTGGTCTCTGATTGAGGTGAAGCTGCCTTCTGGTTGAAAAGGGAAACAGTCAGAAATCATTCCAGATGGAGAGTGGTTTAAGTTTCATGACTAGGTAGCAAATTTCCTTAATGTTCTCATACCTGCAAAGAACAATCACTTTATCCACTGCTATGAACATGAGGGGAATCTGATGAAGCAGTTGTGATATTCATGTGTGCAGCAAGCGCCAATCAGGTATTTTGTTGTGAAACCAAGCTTTCAGGCAAGGGTCTCTCATACCAGGGATTAAACTTGGGACTTCCGTTGCTCTGCCACCAAGCTACAGCCCTTCCACAAGTTTTATCACCATAAATTTGAGCTGTGGTAGCCTCCTGCCTGGCACCCTTTAGAAAACCACAGTATCAATAATCATTCTAGGAGAGATGATCAGGCATGAACTAGGCTAAATTAGGATAAAATTGCTTCAATTTCAGATATTAAGGCTGAGCTGGATTGTGAATCATTCTCTGAAAGGGACAGCAAGAAAAAAAATAGATTTCTTTAAAAATTCTTGATTGCTGCAGCTGCAATATTAATCTATACATATTTTTTTTTCAAAAAAATGACAGAAAACTAACAAAGGTTAGACATATTTAATCCAAGTCTGTGGCTTCTTGCAAAACAGTGATTCTGGACTATTACAATTGTAATGTGATAAAGTATGATGTAAATTTAATGGCTTTTGAGACTCAAGCTATTAGGTAACATACATATCTGTTTTATTCATTTTAAAGCCTCAGTTGCTAGGTTGCTTGATATTGCTACAGGTTTTTTTTTTTTTTTGGTAACTGAAAGCCGAGTTTCCAGCTCTCCCAGATGGGAGTCAGAATTACAGCAAAAACAATGACTTTCTTCAAGGTTCCACATACCAGTCTGCAGAGTCAGTATTCCAAGAGATTGCCAACATATACAGAGACAAATACAAGCAGGGAAAGGCACATAGAGGGAAGGTTGAAAGGCTTTCTCAGTGCTGTACATCAGTCCTGTATGTCAGCCTGCAGATAGTCTAAATGCAGCTGTGGCCATGCAAGAAAAGCTTTGCTCATTGGAGGGGGGGCAACGACTCTTCCCCCCCCCCTGCAGTCATCGGCTGGACCCAGAATGAAATTAAGTGGGGCAGAAAATATGGCAATCAGGGGAAAACATTCAATCTCTCTTCATTTAGCAGCACTATCCAAGCATTTATATTAGGAGACTGCGTCATAAATACATGTTTCCACGGCACGGTAAAATTACATCCACCATGAGTTGGTTGGGTTTTTGGTTGTTTTTACTTTATTTTTTAACATCTAGCAAACCTTAGACGTGCTGCCCAGCGACCGCAATAAAACAAGCAGCGAGCACCTGTCTGGTCCACTTGACTGCTGTTTCATATAATGCAGCGGTTGTGTCCCAAAGCAAGCCCCCCACCCCTCCCCCCTCCCCCAGTTCTAGCCGCCAACTCAACTCAACTTACCTCAACTGGGACAAAAATAATGATTTATTTATTTATTTATTGGAACAAAGTTGTGCCGTCTGGAGCTCCAGTCACCAAATAAGATATTTGAGAGCGGTCATTCAAATCCATGGTTGGACAGTGTTCTCGAAGCTACGAACATGAGTTTGACCAAACTGCGGGAGGCAGTGCAAGACAGGAGTGCCTGGCGTGCTATGGTCCATGGGGTCACGAAGAGTCGGACACGACTAAACGACTAAACAACAACAACAACAACAACAATTCAAATCCATAAGGGTGTTAATGTCGATTTTGTACGGTAACCGTTGTAAAGGCATCAGGTTCATTGGGTGTGGGGTTTCAACCACCAGAGTATAGCTATGATGCACCTATGTTTGGAGGACTCAGGAACTTCACAGTTTGTGGCTTTAATGCAAATAAGAAACACAGAAAGCAGCACATCAGACCATTGGTCTAGCTAGCTCGGCATAGCCTACTTTGACTGGCAGTGACTCTCCTGGGTTTCAGACAGCCCTATCGTGACATGTCGGGGATTAAACCCAGGTCTTTCTACAGGCAAAGAGATGCTCTACGACTGAGCAATGTCCTTTCCCCTAAATTGGGATTAGACAGTTCCGGGAGCTTTGCTGCATTCAGATCAACAGGTTTTATGACAGAATTGAGTTTGTAGTTTATTCTCTGCATAGATATTCTTGTGCTGTTGCTGTGGACGTAAATGATGTTATGGAAACTGATAAAATGCCACAAAATATGTTATGGTTTTGCTTAAGGAAGTTGAGGGGCTGGTACTTTTGCAGCTGGCAAAGCCAAGAGAATGGTGAAGTTGGGTGAGTGAAATGGCCACATTGTTCATTATGGTTCCTTGCAGCAGCAGCAGCAGCAGCAGCAGCAGCAGCATCATAATTCAAATATATCCCTATCATGTTTTATGACTTCCTTGATATTGTATTTGGGCTGGAACTGGTCTGTGACCGAAATAATAAATTCATTCTTCTTCTTCTTCTTCTTCTTCTTCTTCTTCTTCTTCTTCTTCTTCTTCTTCTTCTTCTTCTTCTTCTTCTTCTTCTTCTTCTTCTTTATAATTTATATACCGCCCTATACCCAGAGGTCTCGGGGCGGTTCACAGAAAAGATCAACATAAAACCCTCTATCATCTATCATCTATCTATCTATCTATCTATCTATCTATCTATCTATCTATCTATCTAATCAAAATAAAAACAACCCAATAGCACCCTCCAAAGAAAGAGCCACATTTTAAAAGGGCATAGGATGTCAATTATTATGATAATTGGATAAATATGAAATAGGGAAATAATCAACTGCAAACCCAAGACGCAGATACAAACAAGGCTGACTCTTAGAACCCATAACGCAATCCCCAACACTTCAGTCCCATGGCCTACCTAAAAGGAACCTGGGACTTTCTGCATGCAGTGCAGATGTTCTGCCACTGAGGTATGGCCCTTGCCCTAAATTTCCCACAATGCCCTGGAGGCATTAAGGGGAATTTAAATGGTGCTCCTGGACCTAGCTTCAGGCACTGCTTCCAGTTGAGCCTCCAATGATGGAGGAGGGAGCTCACCAGAGGGCACTTAGTAAAGGGTCCCTTTAACCCTGGAGCCACACATCTTTTGCTATGCCCACAAAAAAATCTCCCAATAATGCTAGCTCCCAGGTCGAGCCAGCCAGTGAGGGAGTGGTCTGTTCTTCACACAGCTGCCAGTCCTTGGCCTCAAGGGGGAAGTTCTCTTTAACAGAAGGGACAGGGGGTGTATGCAGGGAGGGACCAGATAGAGTCCGGGCTTGTGGTGAACCACATTCAGCCTGAAAGCTGCATTCCCTTCATGGTGAACCTTACTGGAGCCAAATGCTGGTCGTGTGTGGATTCAGAGGCAAAAGTGAACAGGGCACTCCGCATGGTTCTTACCTTGGTAGATGTTATGCATAGCTGCCAAGTTATCCCTTTTTTTAAGGGATTTTCCCTTATGCTGAATAGGCTTCCTCGCGAGAAAAGGGAAAACTTGGCAGCTATGATGTTATGTACTGAGCTGAATCATAGAACAATAGGATCCAGAATCAGCAGTCTGATTGGTCCACAGGAGCCACCCAATCCAACTCCAGGTGGAAGTGAATCCGCAACCTGATTGGCCTGCAGGAGCAGCCAATCAGGCGGCTGGCAAAAGTGAATCCGCAAACTGATTGGCCCACAGGTGTAGCCCTGAAGTAGCCAATCACGCAAAGCCCATTGTGTAAATAATGTATATAAGCAGATGGTTTTGGGAAAAGGGCATTCTTCTCTTCTTCTCCTTGATGACTACGAGCTGAATAAAGAGCATGAAATTCACTCTCGACTCCGAGTATATTTCAGTAGATTAGGCCACACTGCAGCCATGCAAAAGTGGGAGGATTCTACATAGCCATGCACCCCTCTCCACCCAGGCAAGCAAGTTGCCTTATAACAGGTGGAAGGGCACTTTCCAGCCAGGCAAAAATGCGCAGGAAGGACACGGAGAAGGACCGTTGGGTGTGATCCGGGGAAAGTCCTGAGGGTGGGGTACAAAGGCCCAGAGTGGCATATTTGGCCCCTGGGCCTAAAGTAGACTTGCCATACGTCCTGAATCTCCCAGAATATGGCAGTTGGAAACAGTGTCTGGGCGTAAATTGTCTGGGAAAATACGGATGTATGGCAATCCATGTCGGAAGATGTTGGCGATTTTCCTTAAAAAAAAAGCTCAACAACTTTTGTGTCCTGATTTTCACTTTTACAAATATGGCAACTCTAACTAAAGCCCATCCCCCAGCACACAGGTACCAGATTCTATCCCTTGAGGAAAAGATTAGGTAACAGGTGATGGGTAGGATCTCTTCCTGAAACCTTAGAAACCCACTGCTAGTCAGAGTAGACAATACTGGCCTAAATGGAAAAGGTGGCTTCTCGTGCTGTTTTGCCCGGGGGAAAGGAACTGCATTAGGAACGTAGGAAGCTGCCTTATGCAGAGTCAGACCACTGGTCCCTCTAGCTCAGTATTGTATACTCTAACTGGCAGCAACTCCCCAGGGTTTCAGATAGGAGACATTCCCAGCCCTATGTGGAGATTGAACATAGGACGTTCCACATGCAAGGCAGATGCTCTCCCACTATATAATTAAATACTGCATGATTAAAAACAAACAATATTTGATTTTGTCCACTCTGTGGAAGGGTGTCCTTGGGCACAGAAGATGCATAGTTACATATATCCCAGTTACAGTGTTACCTTGGTTCTCAAACTTAATCTGTTCCGGAAGTCTGTTCCGAAACCAAAGCGTTCCAAAACCAAGGCACGCTTTCCCATAGAAAGTAATGAAAAACGGATTAATTTGTTCCAGACTTTCAAAAAACAACCCCTAACAAAGCAATTTAACATGAACTTTACTATCTAACAAGACCATTGATCCATAAAATGAAAGCAATAATCAATGTACTGTACTATAAAATAAATAAGACAGTATTGTAGATGATAAAAATTAAAATTATTTTTTCTTACCTGCACTGATGATAGTCATTGTTTGGACTGGGGGCTTTTATCCATTTCCACAGTCACACAATCAATCAATCAATCAATCATTCAGTAGCTGAACTGGATTCCACACAGTCACAAAAACAAATTAACCAAAAAAGCCTCACAAACAAAAATGCAAAATAAATAGCAAAAACAAAAGCGCCAAACTTAATCCATTCCGGAAGTCCATTTGACTTCCAAAATGTTTGAAAACCAAAGCGCAGCTTCTGATTGGTGCAGGCGCCCCAGAATCAATAGCCGACAAACGCATCAGATGTTTGGCTTCCGAAAAACGTTCGAAAACCGGAACACTTCCCAGTTTTCAGCGTTTGGGAACCAAGGCATTTGAGAACCAAGGTACCACTGTATTTGATAAACTTTCTTTTACAAAAGGATGTTTGTGGATCCTTTGAATACCTTATCAAGGTCCTATCCTTCCTGAGCTAATAATTCCTTATATAGAATCCTGATATCACTGCAATATCTTTTAATTATGTTCTTATACATCCAGCCCATTTCCTGGAATTTATGCTACAGGGCCTTTTGCCCCACTCCTGTCTGCATTGCGGTTCCAACTTGGTCCTCTTCCCAATTTTGAAAGCAAAACAAACCCTATAGTGGTGTTTTTTAGCCATCCAAAAGCGAGAGAGAGAGAGAGAGAGAAAGCAAACTTCTCAAAGGCTCATTCTTCTGACTCCGTTATCTATGCACAATATCACTATTGTCAAAAGGCTGGCATTTAAATCCAGACCTGAACTGGAAAGTCAGTTTTAAATACCTCAATCTGGCCAGTAAAAACAGAAATCTGGAGTGAAAATGTGACTCTTAAAAAAAAAAGAAACACTAAAAAATAATCTTTGCTTAACTCATGTCTCTTGAACAGAATCCAGTTGGGAAATTATTTGGATGGCTATGCCTAGCTACCAGACAGCAGCACTTTTTTTGTAACCTTGTTTATATCTATATTTCTGTATAAATTTCATGGATCTGATAGGGTTCACAAAAGCCTTTGCCTGGAATAAATGTGTTAGCCTTCAAGGTACCACAGGACTCTTTGCTGGAATTTATCCCTGCAAAGATACAGAGGATGCCAGAGAAATAGTGGATCCAGCATGTATTTTATCTATTTTAGAGATTTTGAACTAATTGCTAGAGCAGTGCCATAAAGTAGTTAAAGGTCTGTAGCTCTGTATTTTTATGGGAAAGATCCCAGGTTCAATCCCTAGCATCTCTAGGAGGCTTGAGGGGAAAAACCCTGTCTGAAACCAGAGTGCTACTACCAATCGTGCCAATTTATAAGAAAGGGGATAAAACCCTCCCTCAAAATTACTGCCCCATTAGCCTGCTGGACATCCTCTCCAAACTCTATGCCCGTCATCTGCTTACCAAATTAACAGACTGGCTAAGTGAAAATAACACCTTATGTGAGGAACAAGCAGGGTTCAGAGCTGGGTATAGTACTATTGACCAGTGTTTTACACTGTCTCGTATCATCAACAAATATACTCATCAAAACAAATGTAACCTGTTTGCTGCCTTTATTGACCTATCTGCTGCTTTTGACTCAATCAACCGAATCTTGAGCAGATACACTCCTTTAGGTATCTGGGAGTTCTTTTTTACTGAGACACTATCATGGAAGGGGCATATTGAGGCTGCAAAACTCAAAGCGCGGAAAGCTTGTGGGGCATTAATGCCCACGTATCAGCGTTACAAAAAGCAGGAAGTGAGACGTGTGACGCTTCAGAGAAAGCTGGCAAAGTTCTCCAGAGTATATAGCAAACATATCTGCCTTGATGCGAAAGAAAGAAAAGGGAAGCGATGGTAAGCGTGTCTCTGCTATGGGGAATCACTTCTGTCCTTAAGAGGAGGAGATAGCATCTCCTAATTTGAAAGACCTGCTGAGTAATGAAAGTCTTACCCTATTACTCGGTGTGATGTGCATACACCTGAAGATAAGACCTTAATGTCAGATCAGCTGATTCCTAAGAAAACACTCCCTTAATTATTGCGGTGTTTTTCGGCTGCAACCTAGGCTATCTATCCCCCACCAAGCAATGCAATGAATAGAAGATTGATTAAACAGTGGACTCTCAATATTCAGCTCAACACTCGGGATGGGACCAAGCTGATTTCCTCTGAACATCAACGGGGAGCATTTATATCCCACGAGGCCCAAAGGGCTGTAAAAATAATGAAAGAGGAGTCTGAAATCTGTTTATTTTACCATGCATATGCTATCCCATTGCCAGTGATGATGATTCACATCATCTTTGTCATTAAGATGGTGTCAAGTCTTCCTTAGCCAGTCCAAGTATTATGAAAGGAGGAGGAGGGCAAAATAGCCCTACCATGCTCTATTACTTCCTGGCACAACAAAGGTGCCCATTACCACCTCCTTCCTTAAGTCGAATCATGATCGCTCAGCTCAGCTGAGAATATCAGATTGCGGATGTAGCAATCATGTGCAGAGAGCATCACCTGCATTGTTTAACGCATGGTGGAGAGGCAATTCTTAACCTGCAAAACAACTCTTGAACTTCCTTCCCAGGAGATTCCCTTTCTCCCTCTCTTCCTCTTCTCGTTCCTCTTCACTCATAGCTTCCCCCACGGTTTCTTTTTAATTCATTAGACTGTATAGCGCCTGGATGTTTGAACATTTTATAAATCACATTGATAAATGCCTTATTACAACGAGTATGTTTCAGATTTATTTCAGCTGTTATTTGGTCAGAGGGGTTAATGGATTGAGAGTGGAAGTCAACCTGCGTTATTACTTTTAATTCGGCTGTTATGAGACAGTATTTTATATTGCAGCTGCCTGTTATTTGTCTTTTGGGTACTGGGGGGAATTTTTTTGGGGGGGGGGATGACATCAATAAATCAGTTGAAAGGTGCATTCAATCCCCACATGGCAAAAGGAGCCCTTGCAAGGCATGTGCTGGCTGATCTTCTAGCAGCACCCATTGGAAGGAACATTCCACAGCTACATACATGTTCCACCACTAGCCACACAGTTAAGTGTGTTGGACTAGAACAGTGTTTCCCAAACTTGTGTCTCCAGCTGCTTTCGGACTACAACTCCCATCATTCCTGACCACTGGTCTTGCTAGCTAAGGATGATGGGAGTTGTAGTCCAAAAACAGCTGGAGACCCAAGTTTGGGAAACATTGGACTGGGACCTAGGCTGGAGATAGGAAGCTGGAATGGCAAAATGAAGTGGATTGACCCCCTGCTTGACAGGGGGTTGGACTGGATGGCCCTTGTGGTCTCTTCCAACTCTATGATTCTATGACCTTCTCAAATTAAGAAAATGGATCTGCACCTTTTTGACTCTTGGGGGAGCCAGTGTGATGCAGTGCTTAGATTGTAGGACTGGGATCTGGGTTCAAAAGCCCACTCAGTCATGAAACTCACAGTGGGTGGCCTTGGGCCAGTCATCATCAGTCAGCTGAACCTACCTCACACGGCTGGTGTGATGATAAATTAAGTGGAGGATGGACTGATGGAGACTTTGTAAGCTGCCTTGAGCTCCTCGAAGGAAAGGTGGATTATAAATGGAGTAAATAAATCAATGTGCCAAAGAGTGGGCGCTGAACTTCAGATCAGAGCCGCTGTGTTTTCCCTCAACTAGAAATGGAGAGAAATATCAATCAGGTTAATTAAAGAATGTTGTTTTGTACACATTCCAGCCAAAACACGCACACACACAAATACACCCTCCTTCTTATGCAGATAAGCAGCCTACAGTTCAGAGAGACCCGCATACCATTAATATTGATATTTACATGGATCCCCTTCAAAGCATTCTGGTTTTCATTTGCCAGATCTGACTGAACTTGAAGGCTTCAGTTGGTTGCGCAGATCAGATAACGCAGATTACAAACATCCTCGAACGGTGATCAAAATACAGTGCGCCGTAAAAAAACTGCACGGGCAACCTCCAACATATAGAGAAGTCTTTTTCTTCCCTCTGGCACTTACTCGCTTTTCCTGTTCTCCAAATAAAGCGAGAAATTCTGGCCAGGGCAGCCACCTGAATTTCAGTCTGGAAGATCAAAAGAGACTGACAACGAATATTAAAATAGGTTGAAAGCCAGCTTGATTAAAGTGCCTTTCTAAACAACAAACAAACACACCAAAACACTTTGCAGAGCCAAAATTAAAGCTCTCAAGATCACAGTGCTCACGTAATGAAGGCCAACCTGCTCACCCTAGATGGAAACAAAAATGTTGTGCTTTTTTTTTAAGGAGAGGGAGTTTAATTAAAAGAGAGATGCATCATACTTCCCAAATTGTGTTGTGTGTGATATCTAAGGATAGGCAGCTGCCTTAAACCAACTCTGAGCATTGGCACATTGAGGTCAGTAATATATGCACTGCATACCCTTCAACATTTCTCCGATGAAAATAGGGGTGCCCTATTCAACAACAACAACAATTTATAACCCACCCATCTGACTGGGTTGCCCCAGCCACTCTGGGGGGCTTCTAACATATATAAAAGCATAATAAAACATTAAACATTTTAAAAAACCACCTTCCCTATACAGTGGTACCTCTGGATACGAACGGGATCCATTCCGGAGCCCCGTACACATCAAGAGTAGTACTTACCCTGAAGCACCGAATCTGCGCATGCTCCCCACACGATTCGGCGATTCGGCGCACGTGCGTGAAGTCATTCAGTGCGTCTGCGCAGGCACGAATCGCCGAACCCGGAAGTAACCCGTTCTGTTACTTCCGGGTTCGACGCTTATGTATCCCGTGTCGTACGCAACCTGAAGCATACGAAACTAGAGGTGTGACTGTACAGGGCTGCCTTCAAATGGCTTGGGGATCGGATAACTCCATACCCTCCAACATTTCTCTAATGAAAAGTGGGACATTCCAGGATCAAATCAGAAACTGGGACGGCTTCTGTAAATCCAGGACTGGCCGAGGAAAAAAGGACATGTGGTGAACTGTTGGCCATGAGCTGGGTCTGGCCTCCCCAATGATTTTGGTCCTCAAGTCCTTTAGCAGTTGTACTGTCTCAATCATCACTATGCTGACTGGCAGCTCTCCAGGAATTCATGCAGGAATCTTTCCATACCAGCTTGATGCAGTCTTCAGTTGTTGTTATTATTATTTATTATCACTGTTATTATTACTGAAGACTGTATCAAGCTTGTATCTTGCGTGGCACAGTTGCAGGAACATCTGGGAAAGATGTCAGAGATTCAGAACCTGGAGTTGAAACCTAGAAGGTCCTCTCACTCTGCTCACATTTCCAGATTATTTCTATATATGGGGTTGGGCGCAGATACACAGAGGAGGAGCGGGGAGGAGGAGTGTGAAATAGAGCGAACACATGGGGATCTGGCAGCCTTCTCAGTTATCACAGCTGCTGGAGAAAAACAGTCTTATGTGTACAACCCAGTTCACACAATTCCATCTCCAAGGGGACCTCATCTGAATAAAAGTGGCTTAGTCACTTTTCTAACAACCAAGTGCTTGAAGATGCGTACACAAAGTTAAGCCCCCACAGAGAAAATCCTGCAAACCAAACCAAACTCTTTGTCAGCTATTGCTATCATGGAACGGTTAGTCTCAAGCATGTGAAGCTGATAGGAAGACAGCGCATGGGTGAGTTTCAGAAGTGTGAAGAAATCTTTAGGAAGACTGGCTGAATTTGCACACAGTGCTAAGTCATTATTATTATTATTATTATTATTATTATTATTATTATTATTATTGTGAGAATGAGTCTCGGCAAGCGTTAGGCTTTCAAAGTACCCTATCGTCCATTCCTCCAGGTTTGAAAGCTTTCGCTTGTGTACATAACTTGAAATTGCATATAAAACTGCGTTTACAAGGAGAAATTCATATTAAAATGCTAGGAATTTTCATGAGGATTTTTTAAAAAAAATCACAAATTGCTGCAGAAACGTGGAGAACTGAATTTAAGATTGTAAAAAATGAGAAAATGAGAGAACTGAAATTGACACACTCTTCAAACCCTCCTTGTGACTCACTTGTTGTTTCTCGTTGGAAGGAGCAGGTTTGTAGCTTGGAGGTACTCCTGAATGCAATATTGTCATTTATGGCCCAGGTGACCTTCATGGCTATTTCTGTGACTGTCATTTGTTTTACCTGCTTTTAATACTGAATTTTGAAAAATTGTAACCCAACCTGGCATTCATCCATATTCGAAAAGAATGATGTTTCTACATTTCTGCTTGGAAGATGGAAATAATGGGATTGTTCAAGAAACCATGCCCCTTTTTCTTTTTTCCCAGTTTAACTGTATTTGCTAAGAATCCCTAGCCCATCAACAACAGGCACTATATGCATTTTACTAATTAAATTGTTTTTGTAACTGTTGAAAGCTGCCATGTTTTAATCATTATGAAAACGCCAAGAGCAATGGGTGTATGTTTTATCTAATACTAATGGAACAATACATTTGCAAGAAATTAAATGTGAATTACTTACCTGTTTGTCCTGTTCAGGGAAATCCCTTTAAAGTTAACAGAGTTCAAGTTATCAAATCAAACCAGTTCATTAGGTGAATAACACTTTTAAAAAATCCTTCAGAGTAGATTGTCCCCTTTTCCTGGTTTCAATACATTGCATAGAATAGTAATAATGATTAGCATTTATTTACCAAGGTTTTATAAACTCAGCTGTTATTTTTTTTGTTACTGTTTCCAGCCTGTTTTAAGTTATAAGATTTGTATTCGTTTGAACAATTTTTGGGAGAAAGCAGCCTACAAATGAAATGAATAAATGAAAAAACGCCCCTTTAGAGTTTCCAAATAAATTCACTTGTATGATCTCAGTAATCTTCGCAACAAAGCCCCACATGGCAAGTGGAGGGTTTACTGTAGTGAAGCCTTGTAGGTAGCTCAGTCAGTAGAGCAGGAGACTCTTAACCTCAGTGTCCTGGGTTTGTGTCCCACACTGAGCAAAAGATTCCTGCATTGCAGAGGATTGGACTACTAGATGGACCTTGTGGACATTTCCAACTCTACAATTCCATGAGTCTATGAATCTCACCTGGAAATATGGTTGGCAGGAATCTGTGGAGAGAACCTTGCGCCAATTCTCATGGGCCAAACTTCCCAGAATGCATTTCAAGGTGGCTAATGGAAAACTCCAAAGATAGCCTTACACCACTGAGTGCTTTTGAATACTCTAGAACAGGCATGTCAAACCTGCGGCCCTCCAGATGTTTTGGCCTACAACTCCCATGATCCCTAGCTAGCAGGATCAGTGGTTGGGGAAGATGGGAATTGTAGTCCAAAACATCTGGAGGGCCGCAGGTTTGACATGCCTGCTCTAGAAAGCTTTTAAACTCCTCCCCCTAAAAATGTAAAAAGAAAATCAAGAAAAATGGAAAGCCATTGGCTACCTAACAAGGTTTAGTAAAGTAAGTGGCTTTTCCCTCCTGAAAATTTCCCATGCAATAATTTTTGGGAGGGTTTATTTTATTGAGGTCCACCCAGTACCTTTCAAGGTCAGGTAAAGATATACCTCCCCCCCCCCAGGCTTGTGATGGACAATCACAATTTTTTTCCTGCTCCTAGTCCATGTGGCTTTGGGGTTTGTTTTTGCATGTATGTATATACGAATTGTATAATGTTTATTTTTAAATATGAATTGTTAATGGCATAATGGATTTCTGTTTCTAGTTTGTAAGTAACATGTGACTAATAGGTCAAATTTGTGGTGGTTGTTTTGTTCTCACCCATCCAACAAATGCTCAAAAATATATTTTTTGGTACAATTCTAGTCTGTGGTTGGCCACTCCTGTCCTAAGGAAAGGATTTCAAATAGCGATGCCTCCGAATATGATTCGGTCGAGATGGGCCAACCTTTTGACACTATTGTAGGTGAGATAACTGCTTTTCCAACTTGCTTGTGCCTGGTTGAAATGTCCCTTAGCAAAATGCCATTCCCTGCCCCTCTTCTTGGCAGGGGAAAAAACACGGAAAGGGTTTAGTGGTTGATGACCCTTATTAATTTAACATTGAAAAGCATCACCTCCAGCTCACCTGGGCAAGGGAAACAACTCTGCCTCGTGTCCCACAGTAAATCTATTTTATTAAGTAACAAGGAATTTGGCAAGGGGTTTGGTAGATCATTTCTTAGCATTGTTACCAAGGAGGGTGAAGAAAGAAGCAAATAAGCCCATGAAAACCAATCTGTCACAGGCCAGAATGAATTGTTGTACAAAGTACTTTTCAAAACTGCTTCTCAGCTCGTTAAGTACCAAGACATAAAAAAGGCTGACTTTTCATGGTACATTTCAACCTAGAATGTGTCAATGTGTCCAAATTAAGGACACGTTGGTTATATACATAGAAGGAGAGAGACCGTTAAGATTGCAGTTCTGTCTCTGCTTACCAGGTTGTACATTTCTATGAACTCGGTGAGGGTTCCTTTTGAGGAGACATGTTCACAATCACACTGAAAATGTTATGTCTACATATTGGGCAAGATCAAGTCATGGTCTGATCAAATGCTTTGAAATGACGGGGAAACAGAGAAAGCCAGAACTGTCATTTGTCTGCTTCCATTTGTCTGAACAGAGAATGTGCCATAGTACACACCAGAGGCCTTTCTTAGTAATGGTAGGCCTGTCCCAGGCGGGGGACAGATGGCTGGGGAACCAATGACTAAACAACCACTCACATTTGATTTGTATATTAATAAAGTTGTGGCCAAAATTAATGCCAGAAACCCTTAAACAAAAATCTATGTGTATTGTGTGAGTTATTGGGGGGACATCTTGGTACCTCGGCACACAAAGATTTCAGCCTAAAATCCTGCCTGAAATTGTGTCCAGTTAGTTTTGATGATACTGAGCTAGATGACCCGATGGGCTGACTCAATAGGAAACAGCTTCCTGTGTTCCCAGACATTGTGGAAACCACTAGAATATGCTATTTGATATTTGGCATAAAGAGTGCTTAATATTTGGCAGCGCTGGGTAGTTGACATGTAATGATAATTAGTATTTGACAGCTGACAGCTAACGAGATTTCATATCTGAAGTCTGCCAACATCAAAACTCTCAAAGGGATGCCAACAAGCTGAATGCATTTGATGTTTTCTTGAGTTAAAATTTCACTTCCAAAATGCAGATTTGGGATTTGAACTTGAAATTCCTCATTCAGAACTGAACTGTGAAATCGGAAAAAAATCATGAATGAGGAACATTTGTGAAATTTGTTGCGGAGGGCTTAACAATTAAATGAAAAATAACCAGATTTAGCCTACGGTTGTGCTATCATAAAACCACCCAAGGAAAACAGCCTGGCTCAGAGCCACAATATTAGGGGTAAAGATGTTAGATCAAAAAGGTATTAGGAAAATGCAATACACAGATCTCCTTGCCCACCCACCAAATATCCTATGTGTGTTCCAAAATGAATATTGTATTTAAACGCACACATAAAGGCAAACAGGTTCCATACAAAGGTCTAATTTAAGTTACATTCACTCTTCTGTATGAAAAACGTTAGGATAAAATGTGCAAGCTTAATGTCACCAGAGGGCAATGACCTTCTTGCTAATATGACTATAAGAGTGTCCTGCTGCTGAATTATGCATTACAATATTTATGTGCCAATTTAAATATTATTTAATATTTAACTTTGCTGCGAGACAGCCATACTATTAAGGTCCCTTGATGGTTACTGCTGCCTGCAAAAAGCGAAACTGATCCAAGCAAGTGCAATCAAACAATAGCAGAAGAAGATCCTGCTTCTCTGCTGTGCTTAACCTGGAGCTCCAAGACAGATTTTATCTGCTGAGCAAACAAGTTACATCAGGTTACAGAGGATTCTTAATAATATTTCACAAGTGGGGGGGACCTCTAGCCACATGTCACAGTGCTCCTTTTTAAGACTCTAGCCCAGGGGTGGGGGAACTTTTTCAGCATGAGAGCCGCATTCCCTTCTGGGCAACATTCCTGGGGCCACATGACAGTAGATAGGGGAAAGGTAGACAGAGAAGGGGACGACAGAGGACGAGATGGTTGGACAGTGTTCTCGAAGCTAAGAACATGAGTTTGACCAAACTGCGGGAGGCAGTGGAAGAAAGGAGTGCCTGGCGTGCTATGGTCCATGGGGTCATGAAGAGTCGGACACAACTAAATGACTAAACAACAACAGACAGAGCACTTATAGGTATAGGCAGTGCTTTTTTTCTAGAAAAAAGGCACAGGAACTCCCACCTTTTTTTAAGGAGTGCCAAAGTTCTTGGGGGCAAGCAACCACCCACAGCAAAATAACTAATGCCTTACATTGTACTGCCTCCGACAAACAACCATGAGTGCCGTGCTACCCACCGCCCAGCTCAAAGAAGGAACGCAACACTAAAGATGTGCTGGAGCACAGAAGGCCCTCTATTTCCCTCACAGAGGTACATTTCCCAGAGTTCCTTGTGAAGAGGGACTAACTGTTAAACCACCCTGAGAATTGCAGCTCTGGGAGGGGAATAGAATCCCGTGCATACGACCGCAGTGCTTGGACACAGTCAGTGTCGGAACACGCCTGGGGGGGGCACACCCAGCCCCCGGAACGAGACAGACCTCTCCGGGCGTCTTCCTGAAGAAGTGCAGTCTGGGACATCCATAAATCTTCAGTCCCGGCACGCACCAGCGACACATATCAGAAGACTATGTGCACGCTCACTCAGCAGAGTATAGCAGAAACAAAGTGGAGCTTTGGTATGTACATTCTAAGTATTTATTAAGCAATATATACAGGACAAAGCAATCATGGCGACTCTCTCCTTTCTTCTTCTGAGAGAGAGAGAGAGAGAGAGAGAGAGAATACAAAAGTACAGTACAGTACAGTACAGTGGAAGAGAGATAAGCCTGACATCCATTCTCACACTTCCCAAGCCTAGAAAGTAAAAAGTGACATGTGATGTAACAATCACACATCCAGCAATGGAGGAGTGAAATGCTAGCAGTCAGTTCATGTATCCACAGCAGCAATGGAGAAATGACCGCTGGGAGGAGAGCAGAGAGAAGAAACACCATGGTGCATCTGTATCAGCACAACCGGATGCCTTCATCTGCCCCAGCTGCCACAAAACATGTCTCTCCCATATCGGTCTCCACAGCCACAGCAGACGCTGTAAGTCTCCAATGGTTTGACTTCACCCCCGATGGCACACTCTTTCATTGTCTCTCTTTTTTTTAAAATATATTTTTATTAATTTTCCAATTAAAACCAATTATATCACATTCATTATTTCAAATTATACACATATATATCAATCAAACCGAATGTTATGCCAAATCATCTAGAAAAATTTTTTGGGTTCCCATGCTTCAAGAAATTGGGGATTCCTCGCAAACGTCCACTGCCGTCTTTTTTCTAAAGTTCAAATCGTCTCTCCGAGTTCATAATAATCCAGATCTTTCCCTTACAGTCACATAGATGTTTTCCTCTTTCAACCGATTATTTCCCAGCTGCTGAGATAAATGTCAAACAAAGTTTCACAAATGTTCTTTCTCCTGTGTGCGTTAATCAGTCGAGCCTCCCCATAAATCTTCTTGGTCTGGAGCGTCCCTATTGCGTCGACTTTCATTGTCTCTTGAGATAGATGGATGCCAGCAACAACATAACAAAGTTCGATTCCTTGCAAGTGCAGAAAGAACATTATGTGGCACCTGTGCTTGGTTTATGTCCCATTAGGTGGGATGGACTGGGCAGAAATCCAAACAACTTGGGCAGTAGGTCTGTCCAGTAAGGCTCCAGTCATCTTGTGCTTCCATTTGCTGCACCTGGAGCCTTATCTGCCGGAGATTTCTGCTTGATTTGATTCCCTACCTGGTGGACTACCGCAGAGAGTTGGAACAGCATCCATCTGATTGTTTCCTTCAGTCCTCAGATTTTCTCTCAAAGCCTTATTTCATTGCTATAACAACCAGTCGCTCTGTTTACGTTGTAATTGCAATCACCCTAACCTTGAGCATCCCTTTTCCCCCGAATTGACCCTTTTATTTTCAGAATTAATTAGCCCAGCAAGACTGCACAAACATAACATGCAAAGCAATTGTTCGTATTTTGTCAGAACTGGGGGGGGGCAATTTTATTTGGTAGCTTTTAATTAAATATTAAAAGAAAAGCCTCTCCTTTATCTTTTTTTAAAAAAATTAATTAGCTATTATGCAAGTGCCAGAAGGTACATTATATCATTTTTGGAAACGAACTGCAGATTGTGGTTGTGGGTGCTCTAATGAGTTTGTAGAACTGAAGTTATGGACAGCATTTAATGACGATGGTGTCATTCCTGCTTGTGGTTTCAGTCTTGGTGAGTTAGCTGGATATGTTAGCTGAAGACATCTTTTCTTCTCCACCTCCTCCTCGTTAGTAATATCTATCTCTATCAATGTAAGACCCCCCATTTTTCCCACAGTGGCCAATCGGATGCTCACTGGTAGCAAAAGGTCCCAGGTTCAATCCCCAGCATCTCCTCTTAGGGCTGGAAAAGGCTGATGTCTGAAACCCTACAGAACCATTGTCAGTCAACACTGAACTTGATGGTCTGACTTGGTATAAGGCAGCATCCTGCATTCCGATACTCCATCTTGAGCTGTGAAAGATTCCTACACGAAGTCCTAAAGAGTCACTGCCCATCAGAGTGAGCTAGATGGATCCCATTTTGGGGAGCCCTGTTATTTGGGGGGGGTGCTGCAATCTCTTTATTCTTTGCAAGTACAGAAAGAATATTATGTGGCGTTTTGGGGGCACCACAATTTTGCGAGGGGTCACGTGACTTACGGGTGAGTGCATCCCGTTGGAAGCAATGGGATCAATGTTCTAACTTGTTATAAGGCAGCACCATATTTTTCTATGTTTATGAATACTCCAGAAGCATGTAATTGATTTCCATTCTACATTGTAATAATTGCAAGCAGCATTACAGCATCGTTTCTCTTCCACTACGGTTCAACGTCTGCCAAACGACGACATTATTCATCTCATTGTCCACTGTGGCAAACTCACCTAACTTATTTCGTGATGGTGATTTTATTTATCTATATCTCACCATTCCCCCCGAAACAAAAAAGTAAAACAAATACAGAGAAAACACACATAGCTAAAGTAATAAAATAGGTTACTGTTAAAAAGTAATTAAATTTTTCCATCTCATTTGTTGCAGCACAAAGGACACATGGTGCAAAACCAAGGGTGGGGGGCAGGCACGTAATCCATTACATATCACTTGTGAACTGAAAGAAGTCACTACAGTGAATGCCAATCACATTCACTGGTTGCCTGCGTCTGGGATTGGCATACTCTGCCTGCCTGCATACTGTCTGGCCAGAGCGGTGTTAGGATTCCTGCTCCGTGTTTGCAGTCATGAGATTGTTGTCTATCACATGACAGTGTATGTTTTCATTCCACAGTGTGGGAAGTGACGGAGGCAGGATGTTTATGTTACTGTGTTCTGTGAAATGGCACTATTGTCCTTTGTTCTTTCTCTCTTTGCTGTCTGATGAGAAAAAGGAAGGAGCTAAGTCAGAATGCTCTGAGTGTATTATATGTAAATAAACGTAGATTAGCAAAAATGCTGTGCTACTGAGTTCTGTTATGCAAACTGTGAATACTCTGCGGATCCCTAAGTGTGCTGATGCTTCTTGATATCAGTCGCTGTGATGTTCAGGCTGGAGAAAGCTTTTGAAGCTCCCGAACGATTGACCAGGAGGGAGAGAACATGCCAGTCAGTCATGTGTCTCTACCAGGGTCCTACATGAGAGTAGGACGATCCTAACAAGCGGTACATGCTCTGGTTATCTCCCACTTGGACTATTGCAATGCTCTTTATGTGGGGCTATCTTTGAAGGGTAACTTGGAAACTAGAACTAATTCAAAATGTGGCAACTAGACTGGTGACTGGGAGTGGCCGCTGGGACCATATAACACTGGTCCTAAAGGATCTTCACTGGCTCCCAGTACGTTTCCGAGCACAATTCAAAGTGTTGGTGCTAACCATTAAAGCCCTAAATGGCTTCGGCCCTGTATACGTGAAGGAGCGTCTCCACTCCCTCCATTCAGCCTGGACACTGAGGTCCACCTCTGAGGGTCTTCTGCAAGAAGTGAAGTTAAAGGGAATCAGGCAGAGGGCCTTTTCGGCAGTGGTGCCCTCCCTGTGGAACGCCCTCCAATCAGATGTCAATGAGATAAAGAACTATACAATTTTTAGAAGACATCTGAAGGCAGCCCTCTATCGGGAAGACATTTTTTTATTTTTTATATATTGCCTGGAAGCCACCCAGAGTGGCTGGGGAAACCCAACCAGATGGTGGGATAATACTAATACTAATACTAATACTAATACTAATACTATTAATAGATTTGTTTTCAAGAGAAGTTCTTCCCCTTACCTTAAAAAACAAACAAAACATTTTTTGACCAAAAAGAAACAAGAAAAGCTTTCTGCACAGATTTCCTTAAAAGCAGAAAGTCTTCATTTTTTTAAAAAAGTAACATAATATGTAATACATGTTATCCTGCCTTCCTGGACATTGTGGAGAAAACAATAAGTTAAAACACATTTTGCAAAGAGTAAGGTCTAAGCGTTGCAGGTTATGCCAATTCTCTCCATTTGCCTTCTTTGAAAGTGGTTTGCAAATCCATCTCCACTAGCTGCACTGATTTGCGCCAATGCCATTGCTCTGTGCATGCACACCATACATTTAAAACACATTTAAAGCACTGGGCCCCCCTGTTAAAAATCCTGGGAATTGTTGTTTACCCCTCCACAGAGCTCCATTTCTCAGCATCCTCAACACACTACAGTTCCCAGGAGTCTTTGGGAACAAGTCTTTGGGAACAAGCTTTAAATGTGTGGTGTGTACGCAGCCTTTGGAAGAATCGCAGCAGCGGCAGCAGCAGCAGCGGCATGCAGTGACTGATACCTGAAATGAAAGATTGCTGTCTAGCGCACAACAGCAACCAGGGAGCATGCTGGGCTGACGTGCCATCTTACCCTTGTGTTCCCTTACAGGAGTCTCAACAGGCAATTATCTGAGATGATAGTAAATGATAAATGCTTTTATTTATTATTCACTAATCTCCAGGGTTTCAACAGCGCTCAGGAATAAAAGACTGCCTTTGAAAAGGCTCCCTCTACGACAGCCAAAACAGGTCTCTCTCTCTCTCTCTCTCTCTCTCTCTCTCTCTCTCTCTCTCTCTCTCTCTCTGCATAGCACCTGCGGTGTTCTGGGTCGCGTTGCCAGACACATAAGCTCCAATCCAGATACAGTCTAGGGATGGGGGATAAATTAAATTCAGTGTACATTTGAAGGCTAACTAACCTGTCAGATTTGCACTTCCTGAAACAATACACAAAACCCCAACACAGCCATGTTTCCAAATTCCGAATTTTGCAACGCAGTTCTACTACTAAGTAATGTGTGCAAATATGCATATACAGTGGTACCTCAGTTTATGAACACAATTGGTTCCGGAAGTCTGTTCATAAACTGAAGCGTTCATAAACTGAAGTGAACTTTCCCATTGAAAGTAATAGAAAGTGGATTAATCTGTTCCAGACGGTCCGCGGAGTACTTAAACTGAAGCGTTCATAAACTGAAGTGAACTTTTCCATTGAAAGTAATGGAAAGTGGATTAATCCGTTCCAGACGGTCCGCGGAGTACTCAATCTGAAGCATACTTAACCCGAAGCATGGATGTAATTGGTTCCGGAAGTCTGTTCATAAACTGAAGCGTTCATAAACTGAAGCGAACTTTCCCATTGAAAGTAATGGAAAGTGAATTAATCTGTTCCAGATGGGTCTGCAGTGTTCGTAAACTGAAAATTCATAAACCGAGGTGTTCATAAACCGAGGTTCCACTGTACTAGAGAACAGGGAGCATAAAGATACATAGATCTGTGGGGGGGGGCATACAAAAATGTATTTTATATTAGGGGGAAATTGTTTCAGGGGGGAATTATAATAGGGGGAAATGTTGGGCAAAAATTCCGTGCAAGGAAAGAGAAAGTGTATATTAGGATAATTTTGTGCTAAAATGCTGGCGAATTTTTACAAAGACCTTACACACACACACACACACACACACACACACAGACTTGGAAATATGGAGAACTGAATTTAAAAAAAAACAAGCAGCAGAGAGAAACCAAAACTGAGAAATTCAACCATCTCAAAATTTCTATTAGCCTGAAAGGAGATGCCGGGAAATCTACAACTAGGTGGATGGGAAATTTTCCGTGCCATTATATACTGTGCACCAGATTCCCAGTACAGTGGTGCCTTGCTTAATGAATGCCCTGCTTAACGAAATTTCCACTTAACGAAAGGTTTTTTCTAGCGGAGGTTGCCTCGCTAGATGAATTCGTTTTATGAAAAATCCGTCTAGCGACTCACGGTTTCCCATAGGAATGCATTGAAATTCAATTAATGTGTTCCTATGAGCAAAAAAATTTTTTTAAAAAAAATTCAATGCATTCCTATGGGATTTGCTAGACGAATTTTTCGTTATAAGAAAAGACCCGTGGAACGAATTAAATTCGTCTAGCGAGGCACCACTGTAGTGTGACCCAGATATGTATGCTCACAATGCTGATTTTTTAAAAAAATTCCCACTCATCTGCCATTTAGGAGGGGAAATGTGAGGGAGGATTGAGTCCCCCATGTTCTCCCTACCTTCCAGGCAGCTTATAGAATCATAGAATTGAAGAGCCCCAAGGACCACCTATTCCAACCCCTGCAATGCAGGATCACAGGTGTGGGCATGTTCTCAAGGCCATGCCCTGGTTCATCATACATTCAGATGCTTCCCACCCCAAAGTGCCACTGGAAGCACATCAAGAAGCTAACTTATGGACTGGCTGCTCCACATCAGCATTGCTAGGAGAGATGCATTGCAAGCGTGGTTGACAGGGCTGGCTTCTGGAATTGCTCTTAATTTCCTCCATACTCTTGCTTTTCTTTGGTCTGATATTTAAGCCTTACGTTGCATTCAAGTTTTTTTGGTTTCATAATAAATCACTTTTTGATTAACAGTGCTGTACATGCACGATCTCATTCTGATGGGATCTAATGAATCTAGCAGCTCCATTGCCTTGCGTGCTTGTGGGGAGCTTGAGTTTCTCACTGGTTTAGCTTAAGAGGAGGAATAGTAGAGAATTCGCAAGATGAGAAAAGCTTTCTTTCGGCATCCATATCTTTGGCAAGCTTCTCCAATCCCAAAGGTCCTGCAAAGATCTCACACTGTTAATATTAGTTATTAACTGGAGACCTGCCTCTAAAGATTTTGACTGGCTTAGTCAAATAAATATGAGAAATTCAGCTTCCTCCTTCCCCACCGCTTCTTTGACTTCCAGCTTCCAGTCCCCTATCTTGAAAACTCCCTTATAAAAACAGCAATATTGGTGAGATCATTCTCTCGAGCAGTTAGAATATATGTAAACATCCCGTGGTATCACAGGATTATTCTATGTAATTTCGGACCTAATGGATGCTGAACAGATACTAGTGCCTTCTGATGGGAGGCATCACTGCTACAACTTGCATGGCCCAGAACTCTAAGCCAAACAGGATTTGAGAAGATCCTCCAAGAGCCAAGGGCAGTGGCTTGATATTTTGCAGAATGCCTGTTATCTAGGGTGTCCACTTATTCATTGCAATAAAGGGGATAAGAGGACACCAATCTGCATAAAAACATGCACATGGTAACATGTAAACTAAGAAATAATTTCTATAACTGTTTAACAAATAAAAGCATTGTAGTGGAGAAGAATGTTGCCAGGTGACAAGTCCATTTGATCACCAGTTGTTGAAGGACTTCAAGGCTTCTCCTCTTATTTCTTATGACTCTTTCAACTGGGAATGGACAGGACAATGCTTCAAAGAGTTGTCTCCTTCAAACAAATGATTGCCCTCGGCAGGGGCATAGGAAAGGGGGGATAGGGGCGCTCTGCCCCAGGCAGCGCTATCCTGAGGGCGCCATCATGGCTGTCCCCCGCCTGCGCGGGGCACCACCCCCGCAGGTGGTGGTCCCCGACCCCAGGACGTGCGCCACACCCCTATGGGCAGCACACCATGCCCCCAGAATGCGCACCAGCCCCACCCCCGCCTGCTCTCCGCCCCCGGTGCTGGAGCATGAAGCTCCTCCACTGGCCCTCTGTAAAGCAGGGTACCTTACTTCTGTCTCACTCAAAACCATAGCTGCCAAGTATCCCGTATTCCCTGGGAAACCCCCATTTTTACAGCCGTTTCCCACTGGCAGCCTAGATTTTTTTAAAAAAACCGTAAATCCCCCGGATTCTTACCGGCCCAGGGAGGCTCCTTCTGCGCATGTCTGGAGTCTCTGGACATGCGCAAAAGCGATTTCTGGCGCTGGGGCCATTTTGGAAACGGGCAGAGCATGCATAGAAGCGACTTCCGGTGGTGCTCTGCCTAGTTCCAAAATGGCCGCAGCGCGACTTCCGGTGCTGCTGCCATTTTGGAAATGGGCAGAGCATGCGTAGAAGCAACTTCCGGTGTCACTCTGCCCAGTTCCAAAATGGTCGCAGCGCGACTTCCAGTTCCGTGCAGCTTCCGATCCCGGATTTTTCAATCTGGAAGTTGGCACCTATGCTCAAAACTAGCACTCAAAGAATCAATTAATTAGCACATGATTTCTTTTATTGTGTATAACATAAATACTAAGGATTGTATCCAATGCTAGTCCCACTCAGAGAAAAACCACTGAAATTAATGAACCCGACTAAGGGAGTAATCTTATGCTTAAGAAACTGGTGTAAAGTTAAGCGGGTGTCAGTTAAGGTGGAACAGAGTCACACCATATCCAAACCCCATTCAGCAGTGGGGCTGCTACTGCTCTGCCTTGACTTGGCAGAGAAAGTGGCCCAAGGTCACCCAGTGAGCTTCATGGCCAAGTGGGGATTGGACCCCTAGTCTCCCAGGTCTTAGCTGGACACCCTAACCACCCACACCATGCTAGCTAGCTGCACACCACACTGTTATGATTGTGTTCAACCTCTGGCATCTCCAGAAAAGACTGGGAATGTCCGCTCTCTGAAATCCTGGAGAGTCACTGGAGATAACACTAAGCTAGATGGGCCTATGGACTGACACAGTATAATGCAGCTCGCTATATGCCTAAAAATGGTTGTGGGGAGAATAAGGGTCTACACTGCATGGTCCATTCTGCTTGGTGGATCACAGCATTGTGCAGGGCCAAACATGTCGCAAAGTCTTCATTTTGTATTGGTGCACATGGTGGTTGTTCCCTCTGTGAATCCTCTCATCTTTATATTTCGTTTGTCACCCTCGTGACTCACCTGCCCAAGCCATTATAAACCCTTGTTTCTCATTATGTACTATCTCAAAGATCTGATCTCAGTCCTCTGCCAACCTTATGAAGAATGTTATCTGGATCATCTTGAGGCTTCATTGTTTAAACATCTCCTGTCTAGCTCAATTGCCTGAAGCTTAACTTCCTTCAAGTACCCATGCCAAATGCTTCTGCTGAGATGATCCATCTGAATAATCAGTGCATGCTTCCTGCCACTGGGCTCTTACCCTCAAAGCTCTCTGCAGTTCAGCTCTCCTGGAGGGTCATGGCTCAGTGGCAGAGTGTGCCAAAGGTCCCAGGTTCAATCCCCAGCATCTCCAGGCAGGGCTGAGAGTGAACCCTGTCTGAAATCCCGGAGAGCCACTGCCAAACAGTGTAGACAATACTAGGCTAGATGGACCAGTCAGTGGTTCACGTTGGTAGGAGGCAACTTCCATTGGTCTCTGGACAGGTGCTTTGGTGAAGCCTCACAAGACTTGAGGCAGCTTCTCTGCTGTGTCTGCAATAAATAGCAACGGTCACTGCTACAGGGTACAGGGGTGATGGGCCCTGCCTCTTCTTAAGTGGCAGAATTGCTTGGGCCAGTCCTGGTGTTGTTGAGTGCATGTTGTGTAATAATAATAATAATAATAATAATAATAATAATAATAATAATATTTGTACCCCGCCCATCTGGCTGGGTTTCCCCAGCCACTCTGGGCAGCTTCCAACAAAAGATAAAAAATACTTTAAAACATCAGTCATTAAAAACTTCCCTAAACAGGGCTGCCTTCAGATGTCTTCTAAATGACATATAGTTGTTTATTTCTTTGAGATCTGATGGGAGGGCGTTCCACAGGGCGGGTGCCACTACTGAGAAGGCCCTCTGCCAGGATTCCCTGTAACTTCGCTTCTTGCAGTGAGGGAATTGCCAGAAGGCACTGGACCTCAGTGTCTGGGTTGAATGATGGGGATGGAGAAGCTCCTTCAGTTTACCCTGGAAGATAGTCCCACTGAATTCAATAGAAATGACTTCCAAGAAAACATACCTAAAATTGTAGCCTTAGTTCTCCCAATGACCTAATATGTTTAAATCCCAATCTTCTCCTTCTCCTTCTCCTTCTCCTTCTCCTTCTCCTTCTCCTTCTCCTTCTCCTTCTCCTTCTCCTTCTCCTTCTCCTTCTCCTTCTCCTTCTCCTTCTCCTTCTCCTTCTCCTTCCATATTGCTCATGTTAAATCACAATCTGATCGTGGTTACAGGTAGGTAGCCGTGTTGGTGTGCCGTAGTCAAAACAAAATTTTAAAAATCCCTCCCATAGCACCTTAGAGACCAACTAAGTTTGTCATTGGTATGAGCTTTCGTGTGCATGCACACTTCTTCAGATAGTGGTTAGTTGATGAGAAGAGATTCCAATCTATATGTTGCTGCAAAGATATAGAAGTATGGGTGGAGTATCAGCAGCATTATCTCAGCATTTAGGATGCTTGCTGAGACTTTCACTTAGCCCTAAATTGGCAAAGCCATAGTTCTATTACTATATGAAGAGCCCATTGCTCAATGTGCTCTGTCAGTACAAGCTCACTTACGAGCCACAGTAGGAGTGCCACTGAAGCTAAACTGGAACAACAAACAAAAAGTATTGTTGGGAGTTTGTTGTTTGACTACAGGAAGTTGTGTTGCTATGTTGTTGTTGTTTTGCATGACATGACTTTGGATGGCTGTCATAACTTTGACACGAAAGAATCTTCATGTTCTTTTACGGCTGTGGATGTTCCCTGAATGAGCAATTCGCTTGCAGGTATGGAGGTCCGAGATAAGCTTGTGGCAAACTGTGTGTGAGAGAAATAGTTGTTTAGCAGCTTCTGAACAGGGAGAAAGAGGAGTGCGGGTGGATGGAGAGAGCTGTGAATTAGCTGAAAGCACCTTGCTAGTGCAGAGTTTCTCTATGACAATCTGATGCATGATAGCTGGTATGTTCCCTTGTAGGCAAATCAAAAAAAAAAAAATCTTTCCAGTAGCACCTTAGAGACCAACTAAGTTTCTTATTGGTATGAGCTTTCGGATACCTACCTGTAACTTGCCTTGTAGAGTTAGGGTTAGGGCTCCACTTGTAGATTTGGAAGTGAGAATGCTATATATGTCTTGTTCTCACTCATCCAAATGAACTAAACCCAATAGCACAGCCCCAGAACTTCTCACTGCTAAGGGGAACTAGGGAGCATGAAACAATGAGGAAACATCTAAAATCTGAAACACGATGGCCAGTTTTTGAACTCCATTTAATCATAACTGCAAATGCAACCCATACAGGGTTGAGAAAAGAGAGTCCGAGCTAGCATTGTGTTTTTGTGTGTGCTACTGCAGTGAAGATGAGAAAGAGCAGAAAGAGCTGCAAGCTGGAAAATTTGCTAGTGTTCATGCAATGGCTAAATCCATGCTGTAAGGTTACCACAGACATCCCTGTTTCCTGGGGACAGTCCCCGGATTTGCAAATCAGTCCCCTGACAAAATCCATCTATTTAGTAAAGGTAAAGGTAAAGGGACCCTTGACCATTAGGTCTAGTCGTGACCGACTCTGGGGTTGCGGCGCTCATCTCGCGTTATTGGCCGAGGGAGCCGGCGTACAGCTTCCAGGTCATGTGGCCAGCATGACAAAGCCGCTCCTGGTAAACCAGAGCAGTGCACGGAAACACCGTTTACCTTCCCACTTTCCTATTTATCTACTTGCACTTTGACGTGCTTTCGAACTGCTAGGTTGGCAGGAGCTGGGACCAAGCAACGGGAGCTCACCCCGTCACAGGGATTCGAACCGCCGACCTTCTGATCGGCAAGCCCTAGGCTCTGTGGTTTAACCCACAGCACCACCCACGTCCCCATCTATTTAGTAGGAAGTTGAAAAATGTCCCCGGATTCATTGGGGGAAAAAAAATCTGGTAACCTTACGCTACTGGCGTCCACATGATTAGTATGATTAATAGTGCAATCCTATACATATCATCTCAGAAATAAGCCCCATGAGTTCGACTTACTTCAAGATAAATGAGTTAGAATTGTGGCCTAAAAATATATGTAAGAGCGTACCCATAACTTGGTAAACAGGGTTCTTTTTTATTCATGGCTCCAGTTAATCTCATAATGAAGTGTAAGCTTTTGGAGCCCACTTCATCAGGATACATGAGCTGTGATGGAGGGATGGGTAGATAATCTATCAACTTTTAACTCTTCTAGCTCTGACTTGGAGCTTCTCATTGATTAGGCAGGATATAAATCTTGTTAAAGAAAGGGTAGTAAACAGATAATCCATCAACTGATGATATTTCATGCCTTTGAAGGTCCAGTTACCGTGGCCATGTGTCCAGCTTTGCAGAGGACAGCTCTCAAAGGGCTGTCCTTTATTTGAAGGAGTTCTCTGTTTGAAGGCCTGCCTGGTTCAAATCCACCATAAATATACAGTACCTTAAGGAGAGAGAGCAGGGTCTTGGCATTGCCCCTCAGTGGTCAGCATGTGGAGGGACAACAGACTGAGCAGGTAAAAAGGCCACTTGGTCACTGACTTCTCCCTTATGTTGAGATGTGTTTCCATTTAAATGATAGTTCTTGCTTCTAAATTCGAAAATTGTACATAGAAGCGAGCACATGTAAATGGTATGCAAATCTGTATTCCAAAGCATATTCTCCTTTAAAAAGTAATGCTAGCATCTTCAGTACAACTTTTAGTGCACCTCCAGCCTCTGGAAATAATGGTAGTGTTGGTGTTAAGCACGGCACATGTTTTTGCATGTTACACGGCAACGAGACCAAGATTGCCACTGAGTGCACACTCAATAGGACACAACAACCAGTTCTGGCTCTCTGGCTAGTGGGCACAAATGACAGTAATGTAAAACTGTTGTGAATTGTCATTGTTGTATATTGTTGATATTGTTTATGAATAGGGAGATAAAAATACTTCTATAAATAAATAAAATGTATAAAGTGTAACACATGAAGTAGTTGAGTCTTTCCTGGTACTTTTGTCCGATTTGGTTTGTTTCCAAACTCACACAAAATTGTTTGTGACTGCAAAACTATCTGTGCTTACCTGGGAGTAATGCCCACTGATCAAAATGATACTTTTTCCGAGGAAACTCATGGACTGCAGTGTGTGTGTTCATTTTAATGAAGCAACTTATGAAGCAAAAACTGTTCCTTTAAAACGAAGTTTTCATGACTCTAAAACAGAAGTTTCTGAGTTATGGAAAAAGCCATGCTGGCAGATTTTGGGGGCTTAATTTCCTCATAACAATAGATTTAACAGAAAACACATTTTCAGTGTAATAGTAGACATAAAAGAAGCAATATGCATTTGGAAATCAAGGCCCAAAAGGCAGTGTTTGTTTATATGAACATCTAATATCTTTTGCTTATATTATAGGCTTTCTTCAAAAGTATAAATTAAAGTAATTTAGCTTGGTAAATCACAATATAACTCCCAGTATTTTTTAAAAAAGTACATTTTGAAGCTTGGGAGCTGCTCTGTGAAATTCACACCATATAATTGCACAGAGCAAATTTGGCTCCGAATATGCCCGGGGCCATTAATGTGTGGTGCTTAAAAACAGGGGGAAATCTATTAAGTATTTCTGAAATGAATGGAGGTTTGTTCTTAAGAAAGCGTGCACCATTGACATGAATGCTGGTTGCATAGTGCAAGTGCCTGTCAGAATGAATGGTGTGCATCTGTAGGGCTACCAAAGGCTATAGATCCACTTTCTAGCATTCTCAGATTTCAGGAAGTTCTGCAATGACAGAGCTGCAACCATGTCTTTGCCAACCCATTGACCTGTACTACAAACACAATAGCCAGCTTCCACTCCATGGACTCACACCTCTGGACCCAATCAGGAAGACATTTTGCCATATTCTCCCAGCACACTTTCTGTTAGGAAATACTCTTCACAGCCCAAATCAGCCTTCACCGACCTGGTACCCTCCAAATGTTTTGGACTACAGCTCCCATTGCCCCTGTCCATTGTTAGTCCTGGCTGGGGCCAATGGGAGCTGTCACAGTGACCGGAGTGGACTACTTCAGAGTAACGACGCTACGCAGCTCTGCATTTTATTCTTTTATTGGTGCTGCGTATTTACAGTGCTCAAGTCATTGCTATTTACACGGAGCGATGTTGTCAGTCGGTTTCAGAACCTCCTAATGGCTTTTGGCGCGTCTTTCTCCAACACAAAAGCTTTGGCAGACCCATCCTCTTGCCCCTCCTCTTCCTGCGTAATTCTGGAGTTGGGGGGATGGGTCTTCCCCCCTTACTTGCCCCTTCCTGTCCCACCTGGGACCCTGGCTCCTCTACCTTGCCTGAGCCTCGGACACGACTTCCTGCTTCCCCACTGGAATCGGAACTCTCCCTGCTTTCCCCTTTGCTCGGGGACGGGCTTGAACTCAGGAGGGGAGGGACTTCGCGATATCCCCTGTCCCTCACATCCACCCCCCTCCCAAGCTCTCCTTCACCCCTCCCCAGGCCCCCCCCATGTGTCGGTGACGACTGGAAGCCTAAAAACTCGGTGCTCTCCGATCCCGTTGGTGTGAACACCTCCCCCCAGTCCTGCGAGCCCCCCCCTTCCGCCTGGGAGGACGGGAATCCCAAAAAGTCCGTGGCGTCTGAGCTGGTGGGGGTAAAAATGTTTTGCCAATCTGCTCCTTCCTCTGACTGGGTGGATCTTGGCGACACCCATACCTCATCCTCTGGTTCCTCAAACTCCGCTTCCCAGCGCCATGGTGAGCTGTTCTCCCGTGCCTCCTCCTCCTCCCCCTCCCTTTCCATGTGCCAGGGCTTGGGTCTGTGGGGAAAGAGGGCGTGAAATTCTTCCACCAAGAATTCCTCCTGTATCTGAGTGGCGGGAACCCATTCATTCTGGGACGGTGGAGCATCCTCCCATGCCATGAGGTACTCCAGGCCCCCCACCCCCCACCTTGAATCCAGGATGGCCGTGGCCTCATTGAGTTGCTCCCTGCATTCCCTCTCCCCCCCTCCCTCGGGGGTTTGTTCGCTGTCCCTGAGCCTGCTGCTTTCCCTGTACGGCGACAGCAGCGATCTATGAAACACTGGATGCACCCTCATGTCCTCTGGCAGTGCCAGCCTGTATGCCACCGGGTTGACCTGTTGCGTGACCGTGAAGGGGCCCAGCCATTTGGGTGCCAGCTTCTTGCACCTCCCTCTGGTGGGAAGGCCCTCCGAGGACAACCACACCTTGTCCCCCACCCTGATGACCTCCCCTTGTCGCCTGTGGCGATCTGCCCCCTTTTTGTACGCTTCCTTGGCCCTCTCCAAGTGTTCTCTGAGCTGCTGGTGCACCGTCTCCAGTTCCTCTGCCCAATCCTCAGCCTGTGGGCCCTCCTCCTCCTCCTCCTCCCTCTCCCTCTCTGGGAAAGATCTGAGGTCGCGCCCGTAATTGGCCTTAAAGGGCGACACCCCTGTGGAGACGTGCACTGCATTGTTGTAGGCAAATTCTGCTAGTGGCAAGCGATCCACCCAGTCCGTTTGCCGCTGGCTGACGTAGCATCTCAGGTACTGCTGCAGAATGGCGTTGACCCTCTCCGCTTGTCCGTTGGTCTGCGGGTGTCTAGCCGTCGACAAGCTGACCTCCACCTGCAGGAGGTTCATGAGCCGCCGCCAGAACCTGGAAACAAATTGGCGGCCACGATCCGAAATAACCCTTAAAGGTAATCCATGCAGTCTGAAAATGTGATCAACAAACAGTTTGGCTGTCTCTTCTGCCGAGACTGCCCTGGCACACGGTATAAAGTGACACATTTTAGACATGAGGTCCACCACCACCAACACTGCAGTCTTACCCCTGGACGAAGGCAGATCTGTGATGAAGTCCATGGACACCACTTCCCACGGCCTGTGTGGTGTGGCTAAGGGCTCCAGCAACCCTGGTGGCGCTGCTCTGACCACCTTCGCCCGCTGGCAGGTGGTACAGCCCCTTACATAGTCTCGAACATCTTCCCGCACCCCTGGCCACCAGAAGTGTCTCATGACTAGGTGAGCGGTTTTGTCCCTTCCAAAATGCCCCGCTGTAGGGTTGTCGTGCATCTGCTTGAGGACCGTACGTCGAAGCTGGGTGGTGGGTAGGTACAGCGCACCCTTGTAGAAAAGCAGCCCTCTGCGTTCTGCAAAGTCTTTTGCCTGCTCCCTCCCCCCTCTCAGTTCTCTGAAGATGCGGTTGGCAAATTCATCCGCTGCCGTCAGTGCTGTGAGTTCTGCCTCGCTCACCACAGCTGCTCCGCAGGACCATGCCGACGGGGGGAAAATGTGCCTTGGGGCTGGTGGCGCCTCCTCCTCCATGTACTCTGGCTTGCGGGAGAGGGCATCCGCCCTGACATTCTGCTCCCCCGGGATGTAGTGGATGGAGAAGTTGAAGTTCGAGAAGAACTCTGCCCACCGTATCTGCCGCTGGTTGAGCACCCTGGCAGTTCTCCAGAACTCCAGGTTCTTGTGGTCTGTGCACACCTGGATGGGGTGCTTTGCGCCCACCAGGAAGTGTCGCCAGTGCTGGAACGCAGCGTAGATCGCAAGAAGTTCCCTATCAAACACTGTGTAGTTGCGTTCAGGCTGTGTCAGCTTCCTGGAGAAGAAGGCACAGGGTCTCCACTCCCTGTTGGCGTCCAGTTGCAACAAAATTGCGCCCACAGCTTTTTCAGAAGCATCTGTCTCAATGCGTAGGGGCGCGTCCTGCACCACATGGAACAGGTTTTGGTCTGAGGCGAACACTCTCTTGAGGCTTTCGAACGCTGCTTGCGCCTCTGGTGTCCACTTGAACTTCTGCTTGCCTCTCAGGCAGTCCGTGATGGGAGCCGTAACGCGAGAGAAGTTCTTGATGAACTTCCTGTAGAAGTTAGCGAAGCCTAGTAGGCGTTGGGCATCTTTGCGCGTCCTGGGGCTGTGCCAGTCCAGGATGGCCTGCACCTTGTCTTTGTCCATCGCCAGCCCCTTGTCTGACAGCTTGTAGCCCAGGAAGTCCACCTCTTTGGTGTGAAACTTGCACTTCTCCAGCTTCACATACAGGTGGTTCTCCTTCAGGCGTTGCAACACCTCTCTGACATCTTTCACATGCTGCACTGGGTCATTCGAGTAGATAAGGATGTCATCTAGGAAGACCAAGCATTTCCTGAAGAGGAGGGACCCCAGGACGTGGTGCATGAAGGCCTGGAAGCATGCTGAGCCCCCTTGCAAACCGAAGGGCATCACCAGATATTCAAAAGAGCCCAGAGGCGTGAACATCGTGGTTTTCCATTCATCTCCTTCCCGGATCCTGATCAAGTTGTACGCCCCCCTTAGGTCCAGCTTGGTGAAAATCTTGCCCCTGCGTGCCGCTGTCAGGAGATCATCCACTCTGGGCATGGGGAAAGCCACTGGCTCTGTCACCGAATTCAGCCGTCTAAAGTCCACCACAAGACGGCGCTGTTGCGTGTCTTTCTTGTCCACCCAGAAGACCGGGCTGCCCCCTGCTGCCTTGCTTTCCCTTATGAACCCCCGCTTGAGGTTCTTGTCGATGAAAGCGCGCAGATCCTCCAGCTCCTGGTCTGACATGGCGTACAGCTTGGCTGGGGGTATCGTCGCCCCTGGCACCAGGTTGATCTGGCAGTCAAAAGGCCTGTGCGGGGGTAGGTGGTCGGACTCCGCTTCGCTGAAGACCTCCTGCAGGTCCCAGTACTGCTTGGGTATTGCCTCACCCCCTTTGATATGCATGGTGGCCACCGTGGCTATCGGAGGGCCCTCCCCTGGTTGGTGCTGCATGCAATGTTCCAGACAAAAGTCCGACCCAAACGTGATGCACCTCTGGTGCCAACTGATGGAGGGGTCGTGGCGCGCCAGCCAGCTCATGCCCAAGACGATGGGGGGGTCTGAGATGGTGGTGACGTTGAACGCCAGTGTCTCTGAGTGCCTTCCCACCGTCATTCTCATGGGGGGGGTTTGATGTGTGATGGCCCCTCCCAGCAGCTCCCTGCCGTCAATGGTTGCCACGTGCAGAGGAAAATCCAACTGCAAAAGCTGGATTTGGTGCTCTTCTGCAAAGCTTCTCGAGAAGAAGTTGGCGGACGCCCCACTGTCAATTAAGGCGAGGACCGTCAGGGGATAGCCATTTGGGAGCGTTAGCGTCACTTCTAGAACCACTCCTGCTCTGGGAGGGGTGGGCTGGCTCTGCACCTCTCTGTGCGGGTGGGCGGGCTGGGGCTGTTGTCTGCTGACTGTGCCTGGCTGCTGCCCCTTGTCTCCTGCAGCCAGGCTTTCCCGTTTCCCTGCTGTGGTGCTGCGTCAGTGGGGGAGGGCACCACCGTTCCCGCCTTTCCTTGCCACTCCCTGCGATGTGGGCAGTCTCTGACGAGATGCTGGGGTGAGTTGCAGAGAAAGCAATTCCCGCCCCTTCCCTCCTTGCGTCTTGGCGCCGCTGGGGTTTGAAAAGCCCGCGCGCGCGCGCTATCAATCTGCATGGGCTCCTGGTCCTGGCTGGCTCCAGGCGTGGCTTGAAAGGGTTGTTGAGGGAGTGGCTTCTCCTGCGACCGTGGGAACCAAGCCCGCTTTGCGCGCGTCGCTTGCTTGTCGTTCCACCGGGATTCCTGCCTCACCCCCACCGCCAGAGCTGCTTTGCTCAGCTGATCCATAGTACTGGGCTTTGGACCTCTCGAGAGTTCATCCTTCACCTCCTCGCTCAAACCCAAGTAAAACGCAGCTTGCATGGGAGGCGAATCCAAAACCCACCCCAGTCTGTGCACCAGCATGGTGAATTTCGCCCAATATGCGCGAACTGTCATATTTCCTTGGCGTAAATTATGCAGTTCCTCCTTAGTCTGGTCCAAATGACTATCGGACGAATACATCGTCCTCAAACCTTCTAGAAATTGTTGGACATTTTTCATGCAAGGATTCTTGGTTGCGATTAATGGTCTTAGCCACTCCCTGGCTGCTCCGGTGAGATGTTCCACAATAAACGCTACTCTGTGCTCATCATCGGGGAACTCATTCTGGTGCAGCTCAAGAGCATACACGATCTCAGTCTCAAAGCCCTGAAACTCCTTCGGGTCTCCATTGAACTTGCTTACAAGGGTCCCTGCTCTCCTTCCTGGCAGCACTTGGACTTGGGGAGCCCCTCCCGCCTTGTTTTTCTCTGCATCCAGCTTGTTTTGGAGGTCTACCGCCACCGCCCTTAAATGCTGCTCTTTTTCCTGGAGCTCTCTCACCTGTTCCGCAAGTTGTAACCGGTCGTCCTGGACCTTCTTAGTCTCCTCTTTAGCTGCCTTCAATTCTCCCTGCGCCTGCAGCGACAGCTGTTGCAGTTCTAGCTGGGCTTGCTCAGCGATCTGCCGCCACTTCTCCGCCTCGGACACGCTCATCCCGGCAACTCCGAAGTAGCCCAAAAATGATTAGGAGGTTGCTGTCACAGTGACCGGAGTGGACTACTTCAGAGTAACGACGCTACGCAGCTCTGCATTTTATTCTTTTATTGGTGCTGCGTATTTACAGTGCTCAAGTCATTGCTATTTACACGGAGCGATGTTGTCAGTCGGTTTCAGAACCTCCTAATGGCTTTTGGCGCGTCTTTCTCCAACACAAAAGCTTTGGCAGACCCATCCTCTTGCCCCTCCTCTTCCTGCGTAATTCTGGAGTTGGGGGGATGGGTCTTCCCCCCTTACTTGCCCCTTCCTGTCCCACCTGGGACCCTGGCTCCTCTACCTTGCCTGAGCCTCGGACACGACTTCCTGCTTCCCCACTGGAATCGGAACTCTCCCTGCTTTCCCCTTTGCTCGGGGACGGGCTTGAACTCAGGAGGGGAGGGACTTCGCGATATCCCCTGTCCCTCACAGGAGCCATAGACCAAAATATCTGGAGACAAACCACTTGGTGAAGGTTTGCCTAATAATAATAATAATAATAATAATAATAATAATAATAATAATTTATTAGAGGTGGTTACAGGTAGGTAGCCGTGTTGGTCTGGATCGAAGTAAAATAAAAAAAATTCCTTCAGTAGCACCTTAAAGACCAACTAAGTTTTTATTTTTTATTTTTTATTTTTATTTTATTTATTTTTTGGTATAATTTGGTATAATAATTTATTATTTATACCCTGCCCATCTGGCTGGGCCTCTCCAGCCACTCTGGGCGGCTTCCAACAAAATATTAAAATACAATAGTCTATTAAACATTAAAAGCTTCCCTGAACAGGGCTGCCTTCAGATGTCTTCTAAAAGTCTGGTAATCGCCAGAAGGCCCTTGGGGCAGGACCTCACTGTCCGGGCTGAACGATAGGGGTGGAGACGCTCCTTCAGGTATACAGGACCAAGGCCGTCAGTACCAACACTTTGAATTGTGCTCGGAAACGTACTGGGAGCCAATGTAGGTCTTTCAAGACAGGTGTTATGTAGTCTCAGTGGCCACTCCCAGTCACCAGTCTAGCTGCCACATTCTGGATTAGTTCTGGTTTCCGGGTCACTTTCAAAGGTAGCCCCACATAGAGCGCATTGCAGTAGTCCAAGGGAGAGATAACTAGAGCATGCACCACTCTGGCAAGATAGTCTGCAGGCAGATAGGGTCTCAGCCTGCATACCAGATGGAGCTGATAAACAGCTGCCCTGGACAGAGAATTGACCCAAAGCTTCCCCTAAATCAGGGTACGTGTTTCACTGTGCAGGCATCGGAGCAATAGGAGATCGATACTAGGAAGAAACAGACATATCTGCAGGTAGGGACTGTCTTCCTCTTGGGCAACACCTGTGTCCCTAAATAGGTATGGCTGAGTGCCTCAACTGTGTACTTGCTCTGTAGCTTTGGAAATTCCCTTCAGATGCCCACTTGCTCCACTTTCCTGTGTTAGCAGCAGGGCTTCCTTTCAGCTGGAACTTGCCGGAACTTATGGTAGTTTCAACACCTCTCAGGTGGGTGCCATTGCCATTATAAGAGAACAAGGTGAGTTCCGGCACCTCTTTTTCTAGAAAAATAACACTGGTTAGCAGTCAACTGAATGACACAGATGGAATCCAGAGAGAAAAGAAACTGATAATACTTTACTGGGTAAACTGAACAAGAACAATGCGAAACTTGAGGAGGAAAAAAAGAGGGATTTTGTCGTTCTGCAGTCAGACCTTGTTCCTAGTAGGAGGACATTTAGCAACTAAACAGACAGGGTGAAAGTCCCTCAGAACTACATAGTCAAACAGAGCACAAGTTGCCTCAGGGAAGATCATGCTTTTCTGAGCACCCCCCCCCCCCACTCTTGGTTGGCTGACTGTCAACAGAATTAACCCTCAGGTCACTAACTGAATGATCCTTTCTGTTGTACTTCCAACATTCTGGAATTTGTGTTTATGTGTTGAGCTGGGATTAGCGTCTAAGATTTGGAGGGAAAAAACAAGTTAGATTCAATCAATTGTGGAAAGAGGAAATCTAGCTCTGTTGTGGAGCACATGCTTTGCATTCATGGAGGTCCCAGGTTTAATCTGTGAAGGATAAGACCTCTCCCCATGACCCCAAAGAGCTGTTTCTAGTCAGAGAAAACATTACCAGGCTAAATGGATATAGAGTCTGATCTAATATAAGGCACTTTCCTCTATACCTAACCAACAGTATGAGTCAATTTATAAATCTTGGAAAAGGCTAATCTCTCCAACAAGATACCTCTAAAAACCATTATCTCATCATTGGTGACGCATTTTTGGATTGAACTAAGGGAACTTTCAGAATCATCGTTTAGCACTGTCTACATCATAGTTCCTCCACACTCTGAATCGGACTGAATACTTCTTTAAAAATACGAAATAAAAGGATTTGAGGAAATGTTACATCATCGTTGATAGTGCTCAGTTGAAAGTCATCTGGAAATGGGGAATCGTATGCTTGCTGACAAGGCTTTCTCCATCATCTCCAAAGGGCTGGCCACATGAATAAAGTGGAAAATAACAATAATAATTTATTCCTTCTTGCATATGGTGATTTTATTAAGACAACCTGTTTGGTGCCTTGGTAATTTGCCTTTAGGAGGTGGCTGAAAATGTCTCTGGTCATTTTTTAAAACAACAACAATAACAATCAATTGCTCTCTCATTTTAATGAGGCAGAAAAATGTCATTTCTATAACTTCAACTCTATCACACACTGCTTAGAAGAGATGTTTATTCTACACAAGTATATTCTACACAAGTATACAAAAGGAGGCAATTTTGAAATTGGTTCAACTTAGCCTGGTGTCCATGTGCCAACTTCAAGGCTCCCTGATCTCTCTCCTTTCCTTCTTTACCTTTAAACCAGCCTTGGACCACATTCACACCACCTTTTTAAAGTACTATGATACCACTTTGAACCATCTTGGCTTCCCAAAAAGAATTATGGGAGCTGTAGTTTGCAAATGGTGTTGGGAGTTCTTAGGAGACTCCCGTTTTCCCCTAAGAGCTACGGCTCTTAGAGTGGTTTAAGAACCCCTCTTTCCAGGAAACTCTGGGAATTGTCGCTCTTTGAGGAGAATAAGGGTCTTCCAACACCTCTTGACACCTTTAACAAACTGTACTTTGGAGCAAGCCATGATTGTTTAAAATCCTTTAAATGAATGGTATGAATATGGCCTTCAACTGGACTCAAAGAGAGAATGTGAACGAATTGCCTTCAATGAGAGACCTGCTTTCTGATAGCCCTTCAGTTAGAGGACTCCTCCAAATAAAGGATTGTCATGTTTGGCATATGGCCGCCCTACTTGGAATATTGGTACCGGCATGGAGACTCGAAACTCAGTAAGATTATCAAGTACTTGGCAAGAAACAGTATGTGACTGGTATGCTGTATTTGTCTTTGTTAGCCATAAACTGAGCTGAGCTGTCTTGATTCAAGAGTATTGACTGCATGAGACTGCAGGGCATTCTGCAACAGGTCTAGAAACTTAAAACAACAGCAGTCTGCATCACACACCTGGGCTTGCTTCATAGCAATTGTCTCTATGTAGGAAATACAGAAGTAAGCACAACAACTCTGAGCATGTTTGCACCCGGGTTTCTTGTGGTTAAATTCTAGTGGGATGGGAGGAGGTTGAAAGCGCCAAGGAAGTTGTGGGTCCTGGCTGGGTGTAGACTTTGAGGTAAACAAAACGCTTGGCAGAAGCTGTGTTGTAGGCAAGGGATGCCACTGAAACATGAGATTCTCACCCTGCATGTAACACATTGCTCTGGGAGTCTTCCTGGGTGTGAACCCAAACTCCAGGACAGAATCCTCCTTTATTCGGGACTTGAAAAGCAGGTTACCTATAAGCTGGTCTGATGTCATCTCTTGGGAAAGTTTGGAGGTGCACGAACAGTATGGAAGGGATTAGTAAAAGCAGGAAGGAGATCCACCGAGAGATTACAGGCTTCTATAGCTATCCCAAGATAACAGGAGTGGAATCTGGAAGAGATGTTCTCCTGGTTGACTTCCACAGATGCTGAACTCCCAGGTAAAGGAAGAGTTGCGTGAGAGGCTGCAACTTGCCTGAACTTGTGCAGAGAGTCTATCGTGTTCCTTCTCATTAGCCAATTTGCACTGCAACATTTATGTGCTGGTGAGATCTAATGATTTACAGTTGCGTCTTTGAAATGTGTTTTAAATAAAGCTGGGGCCAAGAACGGTTGTCTGTGTCATCTGTGGGAGGAAATGTGAAGACTGCGGGAGCCTCCGTGCCATGCAGGTGCACCGGTTGCCAGTTCATTTCTAGGCACAGTTCAAGGCGCTCAGAATACTGTACTGTTTAAGCCCCGATAACTTACGCCACAAATATCTGAAAAACCACCTCCTTCCCTGCACACCCTCTTGGATATTAAGATCAGCAGAGGAAGCCCTCTTTGTACTTCCACAGCACTCAGAAGTTCAGGGAGGTGGCCCAGAGAGAACATTATCTCTGGAGGTCCTAGGTTGTGGGATTCCATCTCCACAGATGTGGGTCAGGGGTCTTCATTGTGAACTGATGTTGCTGTTATTATTAGTATCATTTCTATGTTATTGTCATTTGTTTTATATTTCTCTTCTCTATTTTTTAATTTATTTCATCTTTAACTCTCCTCCCTTTCTTCTTCTTCTTCTTCTTCTTCTTCTTCTTCTTCTTCTTCTTCTTCTTCTTCTTCTTCTTCTTCTTCACAACTATTTCTGTCTTATGCTTAAGATTCACATCTATGTTTTCAAGACCCACCCTATTCCTGTGATTGTATTTTAACCTCTCCTGGGTGAAAGGCAGGTTTGTTGTTGTTTAGTCATTTAGTCGTGTCCGACTCTTCATGACCCCATGGACCATAACACGTCAGGCACTCCTGTCGTCCACTGCCTCCCGCAGTTTGGTCAAACTCATGTTCATGGCTTCAAGAACACTGTCCAACCATCTCATCCTCTGTCATCCCCTTCTCCTAGTGCCCTCAATCTTTCCCAACATCAGGGTCTTTTCGAGGAAGTCTTCTCTTCTCATGAGGTGGCCAAAGTATTGGAGCCTCAGCTTCAGGATCTGTCCTTCCAGGCAGGTAAGAAATAATAATAATTAATAATAATGGAACAACAGCAGCAGCACATAGCTGCCAAGTTATCCCTTTTTTACAGGGATTTTCCCTTATGCTGAATAGGCTTCCTCGTGAGAAAAGCGAAAACTTGGCAGCTATGCAGCAGCAGCAGCAGCAGCAGCAACATAACCCACTAGAAGGAATCATCCCACTTCTGTACGCTCTCACTTTTATTGATGTGACCCAGTGGAGAGAATTTCAGTTGTGGCTCTGGTAAAGAAGATTAATGAAATTTCTCCAGGGATTTTTTGTAGACCCTTACAAGTGGCATCCATTAGCAATCACATAGAACAGGGGTGGGAATCTGTGACCTTCCAGATGTTTAGTTGTTGTCTGTTATTTATCTGTGACTTGCTTCCCATAAAATACACCTAAGTGATTTAACAACATCCACATAAAAGCACACATAAAAACCATTCCAAATCCAATACAGATAAAAAATAAATGGGATAAAAATATATCCACTGAATATACTTGTTAAGAGGGACGCAGGTGGCGCTGTGGTCTAAACCACTGAGCCTAGGACTTGCCGATCAGAAGGTCGCAGTTCAAATCCCCACGACAGGGTGAGCTCCCGTTGCTCAGTCCCAGCTCTTGCCTATCTAGCAGTTCGAAAGCACGCCAGCGCAAGTAGATAAATAGGTACCACTCTGGCAGGAAGGTAAACTGTGTTTCTGTGAGCTGCTCAGAAGCTGTGCGGACAAATGCCGGCTCCCTCAGCCTATAGAGCAAGATGAGCGCCGCAACCCCAGAGTCATCAGCGACTAGATCTAATGGTCAGGGGTACCTTTACCTTAATATACTTGTTGGAAAAAGAAAAGACTTTAATACATGCCAAATAGATAACAGAGATGCTGCCTGTCTGATTTATAAGGGGGGTTCAAAAGAATAGATGCTGCCAGACTAAAGATCTAATTCTTACAATGTACAGAAGAGACCTCCTGATGAGTAAAATCTGCAGGAAGCCCTCTCCTGCAGAGCTCATTAATCAGTTTGGTATGAAAGGGGTGAGAAAATGTTGGATTACAGCTCTCACCATCCCTGATTATTGCCAATGCTAGCTGTGGCTGAGATGGGGCCCAACCACATATGGAAGGCCACAGGTCTCTGTCCCCCTCTCCACCCAGAACACATTGCAACAGAGGAGGGTACCACTTTGGGGGGCAAAAGTACCACACACTCCCGAATTCAAAGTATTGAAACTCACAAAACATTTTTAAGACCTTACAACAGTTGCCAATTAACCAAATGTTCGATAGTTCAATGGAAGGGGGATTTTTACCAAATGTCAGTTGGCTCTGACAATGCAGGTGACATTCATGAAGCAAAAAAGGGATGGAGCTGGTTTGAGTGTTCTAGAAAAGTGATGGAAGAGCTTGAGTGATCTGCACTTCCAAACTTCCAGTTCTCAAATGAAGTGGAGACACACATTCTGTATTTGCTAATGGTTAGAGGAGCAGGAAACAGGATAAAGGAGCACAGACGGGTGACTTTTTTCAAGGCAGTGACAATGAAGCCATCTACCAGAATAGCAGCGTAACTGATGGACCTTGCTTGCGCCGGCAAGTGAATGAAGCGATAATGAGGCTTTCCAGTTTTATTATTGTTTGCAACAGATTAAAGACACAGACAAGCGGAGGCTAGGTATTTCTTCTCTTTGATGGAGTCCTTATTTCACGGAACAATTTTAAGCAAGAGCAAGATTGCGATTACCCTTCTAACGAAAAGCAAAGGGCTGCATTTCAGCTGGCTTTAGGTATTTTGTGAAAGCTCAGCATGTTACAAACTGAACATATGTGGTCAAAAGCAAGTGCCACAGAGTGCATCAGATTGCAGGTGTGCCTCATGGCTGGTCAGAGACTAGAAGTCAGGTCTTCCAAGCCAAATTCCAACCTGTTAACCACTACACCACCCTTTGCCAGCTCACAGCTCTGTGACTGACAGCTGATCCTAATAAATTGGCTAACATGCTATATATTGCTGCTCGTAAAGATAGCTGATTAGATTAGACAGTGATAATGGTCCAGAGTGTTGTAACTAACTATAACTACACCCAGTGCTAACCATATATTGTGCCCCCTATACTGCTTTTTTTTTTTTAAAAAAAAAAAACATTATAAGCAATCAAACCCAAAATGTAATTAGCAAGACAGTCATATTTTTTATTGAAACAAAATAAAAAAAATCCCTTCCAGCAGCACCTTAGAGACCAACTAAGTTTGTCATCAGTATGAGCTTTCGTGTGCATGCACACTTCTTCAGATACATACTTCTTCAGATTTTTTTTTATTGGTGATCATAATATGTACAAACTCTTTTCCCCATGACTTTTGTTTAACGTCAGCTGGAATTCTAGATATACAGATACAAGTCTCTTCTTATACCTTAATTATTAACTGGCATTGGTTTGGGGAAGGATGGGGAGCTATTAGGTGTGATAGCCAGACAGGCACAGAGCCCAAGCTTATCATTTTAGAAGTTCACTGACAAACTCACATGAAATGCAAGCAAGAAATAATAGCAACAGCATTATCCTCTAGTCTGCATCCAAGGTATTCTGAACTTATGCTAGGGGAGGGGCTTGTTGGAAGCAGATTCACAAAACCTTTTTTGGAAATACTCTGGAATTGCATGTGGTTCAGATCAAGCTGCCTTGTCCCCCCGCCCCAACTGCTGAAACATCTTTTAATGAGTGAATGCAGGAAATGGTGGACATAGAATTTGTTGCAACTTTTGCAGAAGTCACTCGTCATTTCTCCTTCAATTACAATTCACAAAAATAAATGCAAATGATTAAGTAAAAAATAATAATTCTTATAGAAAGAAACTCACACTTTATCCACTGCTGCTTGCCTTCTCTCTCTCTCTCTCTCTCTCTCTCTCTCTCTCTCTCTCTCTCTCTCTCTCTCTCTCTCTCTCTCTCTCACACACACACACACACACACACACACACACAAAACACTCCTGAAACACTCAATGAACAAAATGCTCCTGAAACACTCACTGTTGCTTCCTCTGGTTACGAGAACATGCTAAAAGCTATGAGATCTAGCCTTTAAGGAAACAGCTCTGAGCATGCTCAGAACAGATCTGTGGTCCCCCCCCCTTCAATAGGAGAATTGCCTACAAAAGCCTATGTAAATTCATGGGTGTGTAAGATGTGTGTGAGAAAGGAAAGAGTGTGTGGCATTGAGATTTTGTGGGGATGGTTTTTTTAAAAAAAATCTTATTGAGTGGGCTGTGCCCCAGTAGCCCTAACAGAAGAGCCGCCATGATCTGACTATTATTTTATGAAGGTGAATTAGTTAAGCCAAATTAATCGAGGCTCTTTAAAGATATGAAACATATTCAGTTATTAAAATAAAAAAATTCCTTCAGTAGCACCTTAAAGACCAACTAAGTTTATATTTTGGTATGAGCTTTCGTGTGCATGCACACTTCTTCAGATACCTATCTGAAGAAGTGTGCATGCACACGAAAGCTCATACCAAAATATAAACTTAGTTGGTCTTTAAGGTGCTACTGAAGGACAAAAACCCTAAAAGCAAAATCAATCTTCTTTAAATGGGAATACCCTGAGGGGCTTTCCTTTAATTTTAGAGGAAGGAGAAGAAGATTTGATAACGTAGATGATGCAGACAAGTTTTTCAGGTCATACAAAAATGAGCTAGGGGGTGAAAAAGAACTTCAGAAAGAGACACCAGCCCAAAAAATGTGAAACTTAAAAACTTAACCCAAGGTGAGAACAGCGCAGAAAACAACCAAACACCAACAACCAAGTAACTCCAAAATAGCATTGTTAAGTAAGGAAAATTGTGAATATAACAACCAGATATCGATACATACTAGATTTTAATAAATAAAGATGGTTTTGAAAATCTTGTCATGGAATGTAAATGGAATGAATGAGAAAGGGAAAAGAAATAAGATAGCGCATATGTTGATTAAACAAAAAAATGATGTAGTGTGCCTACAAGAAACGCATGTTACGCAAGAACACAAGAGAGTTCTGATCAATTCAAAGATTGGTCAGGAATTCATAGCGGCGGATCAGGTAAAAAAGAAGGGAGTAGTTGTATACGTTAAACCAGCTCTGGAGCCCAAATTGTTATATTTAGACCCAGGAGGAAGAGTGGTCATACTGAAGTTGGTGGACAAGGGGGAAGAAATTATAATAGTAGGAGTCTATGCCCCAAATGATCAAAAAGCTACATTCTTTAAAAAGCTAGAAGAAAAACTTCTAGAATATGTGGGAAAGAAAATAGTCCTAATGGGAGACCTGAATGGGGTACTGGAGCCAGAATTAGACAGATCGGGAGGAAAGAAAAACCGGGGGAAATTGCCACAAACATTTATAGATCTAAGCGAAAGCTTAGATTTGGGAGACGCCTGGAGGTTTAAGCACACAAACTCTAAAGAATTCACATTCTTCTCAGAGGCGAAAAAGTCAGCTAGCAGAATAGACGCCATATGGACGTCAAAAGATTTACTGGGAAGGGTGGAAGAAGCGATAATCCTACCAAAGATAATTTCAGACCATAACCCGGTTCAGATTAAGATAAAGGCAAACTGGTCGACAGGGCTAAGAAGGTGGAAATTAAATACAACCCTACTAAAAGATGAGAAAATTATAGAAGGGGCCAAAACAACATTGAAAGATTATTTCAAATTAAATTCGGAAAAACAAACAGATATTCAAATAATTTGGGAAGCTAAAAAAGCAGTAATCAGAGGGTACTTTATAAAACAAGATTCAATACGAAAGAAAATCAATGAGAACGAAAAAAAGAAACTTTACGAGGAAATAAGAAAAAAAGAAAAAGAACTAGATAAACAACCTACCAACGAGAAAATTAAAAAGGAATTAAAACTATTGCAAACAGAATATTCATGTAAAATAGATCAAGAAATGGATAAAAATTGGATAATGTATAAGCAAGATAATTTTGAATTTGCAAACAAACCAGGGAAATATTTGGCATGGAAATTAAAAAAAAGAATCAGTGAAAAGCGGATAAATAAAATCACAGTAAATAAAGAAGTCATAGACAACCCTAAGAAAATAATAAGAGAATTTGTCAATTTCTATAGAGAATTATATAAGGAAGATTTGAAAATAGGAGAAGAAGCAGAAAAATATCTAGTTAAACATAAGATCCCAAATATTACTGAAGAAGAAATTAAAAAGTTAAATGCCCCAATTACAGAAACAGAAGTTAGGAAGGCAATAAAAAAGATGAAAATAGGTAAAACTCCCGGCCCCGATGGTCTCCCAACGGAATATTATACGAAAATGGAGGAAATAATAATCAACCCACTGGTGGAAATTATGAACCAGGTGATGAAAACAGGCAAAATCCCGGATTCTTGGAGGGAAGCTTATATAACACTCATACCCAAGCAAGGGGGAGACCCAGAAAGGATGACAAATTATAGACCTATCTCACTCCTAAACTGTGACTATAAAATTTTCACCAACATACTGGCTACAAGACTGAAAGAAACGATAAAAGATATTATACACCCAAACCAGTCGGGTTTCCTCCCAGGGAGACAGATCTCTAACAATACGAGGAACATCATTGATATTATAGAGTACCTGGAGGTAAACATTGATAAAAAAGCCGCGCTCCTACTTATCGACGCCGAAAAAGCGTTCGATAATGTTTCTTGGAAATTTTTGAAAAAACAATGGGAAATGATGGAGCTGGGGACGCAGTTTAGGAGAGGATTGGAGGCCATCTATGAACAGCAAAAAGCTAGACTCTTAATCAACGGGAACCTGACAGAGGAAATCAAAATAAATAAAGGTACTAGACAGGGGTGCCCCCTCTCCCCACTTCTATTCATTCTAGCATTAGAACCGCTACTCCAGCATATCAGGACTGAAGAGAACATAAAAGGAATTAGGCTTGGGAGAAATTCCTACAAGGTCAGGGCGTTTGCCGATGACCTAATTGTGACAACACAGGACCCCGAGGTAGGAATACCAGCAGCCCTAGATGCAATCAGAGAATTCGGAGACTCGATGGGTTTAAGAATAAATTATCAAAAAACAAAAATGTTGACAAAAAACTTAAATAAGGAGGAAAAAGAGAAATTAGAGGACATAACCAAATTAGAAATAAAAAAGAAAGTAAAGTATTTAGGAATTTGGATCTCAAATAATAATTTAAATTTGATGGAAGATAATTATAGTAAAACCTGGAGAGAGATAAAGAAAAATATGGAAACGTGGAATAAATTCCACCTATCTCTATGGGGTCGAATCTCCGCGGTAAAAATGAACATCTTACCGAAATTGATGTTCCTGTTCCAGACAATACCCATATTAGGAGGGAAAACTTGTTTTAAGGAATGGAAGAAAGACCTAGCGAGGTTTGTCTGGAACGGGAAAAAACCAAGGATAAAACATCAATTGTTGATAGACAAGAGAGAAAGGGGAGGCTTTGCACTCCCCGATCTGGAACTCTATCATGCGGCTGCTGGGCTAGTATGGTTGAGAGAATGGATAGTTTTGAAAGAAAGAGAGCTATTGGATTTGGAAGGCCATAATACAAGATTTGGATGGCACGCATATTTGTTATATGGGAAAATAAAATCACACAGAGGATTTTTAGATCACACCATAAGGAAATCCCTGTACAACATCTGGACCAAGTTCAGAGGAATTCTAGAGCCCAAAATTCCATTATGGGCCTGCCCAACGGAAGCCATTGCGATTAAACGAAGAAATATGGATTGGAGCTGGCCGTCATACAGAGAGGTAACAGATATAGAGAATGGAGAGATAATTCTAAAAAAGTATGAGGACATTAAAGGAAGGATGACGGACTGGCTCCAATACTTCCAGCTGCGCCAAAAATTAGTTGTAGATATCAGTAATGGATTGGCTAGGGAAACATCAAGATTCGAAAAAGAATTATTAATAAAGAAAAAGAAAAATATCTCAGGGATATATGACCTCCTACTAGAGTGGGAAACTAAAGAAGAGCTGACCAAAACGGTCATGATTAAATGGGCGCAGGACTGTGGACATAACATAACAACAGAGCAATGGCAACGTTTGTGGACCAAAGATCTGAAATTCACAGCGTGCTATTCACTGAGAGAACATAGTATGAAAATGCTATATAGGTGGCACCTCTACCCACAGAAGTTAGCAAAGATGTATAAAGGGAGAAGTCCGGAATGTTGGAGATGCGGGAAAGAACCTGGATCGTACTTCCACATGTGGTGGACGTGCGACATAATTAAAGATTATTGGGATAAGATCTATAATGAAATCAAAAAACTATTCAAAACAACTGTTAAGAAACAACCCGTAATCTTCCTCCTAGGCATTTTGCCCGATAACTTTAAAAAGGAAGATAGAAAGCTTATGATGTATAGCTTGACCGCCGCTAGAATTCTGATTGCAAGGAAATGGAAGGATAAACTACCCCCTACCATAACAGAATGGCAAACTCTGTTGATTGAATATTTACAGCTAGCGAGATTAACAGGCTGGGTGCGGGATATAGAACATCAAAAGATATCCAAAGAATGGAAAATTTTTTAGAGAGTATCTAAAAACATATAACAATAACAACATTCTATTGGCAGAACTGGAGCGATATCTGTAAGACATAAAAAGGGTAACTAAGAAAAGTGAGGAAGAATTTGTGGTTAAAGCTGATATAAACCAACCTGTGGGTAATAATATCAATAATAACAACAAAATTAGATATACTGGTGAAGGGTTGGAAGTTTTGTTTATTTGTGGAAGTGGAATACATTCAGAGATATGATTTTGGTATGTATAATTTTAGTTTTGAGAATTTGGTTTGGTTGGATGTATTTTGTCATATATTTTATTTGTTTGTTTACATCTGGAAAGATCTGGTGTAAATAACTTTTAAATCCTTATTCGAAATAAAGGTATTTTAAAATCAAAAAAAAAAAATTAAAAAAAAAAGGTGCTACTGAAGGAATTTTTTTATTTTGCTTCGACTCAGACCAACACGGCTACCCACCTGTAACTAGATATTCAGTTATTATGACTTTTAGATTAAATTTACCATTGATAATAAATTACATTAATGCGATTTTTGTGAAATAGGGATGTTTATTGGAGCCTCAATATTTAGATATAGATATAGCAAAATTACCAACGTGGGATTAATAAAACTATTATTCACTTTATATAATGGTTTTATTCATTACACATGGGTAATTTAGGTTGTTTTGAAATAAATAAATAAACAATAGCTAAATAAATATGAAAATGAATGTGTACAATGATTTTGAGCCACACTCGGTTGACAGTGGCCAATTTCCCTTTCCCCCTGTGTAAGGACACCGGCCATACCACCCTGGTCCATTAACTCTGCACTTCTAACTCTTCTTGCCTATGGCAATTGTCATGATCACCACCTGCTAATCTACACCACTATACCTTGCTTTGAACAACTGTGCACCTCCCTGCAAGAGACACACTTATCTTTATTAGCCTATTTACCATAGCTGCCAAGTTTTCCCTTTTCTCGCGAGGAAGCCTATTCAGCATAAGGGAAAATCCCTTTAAAAAAGGGATAACTTGGCAGCTATGCTATTTACCCCTTCCGTCTTCATGGAGGGGGTCCAGATCTTACAACATGGTCCACAGCAATGCAGACAGTCTTGTCTTCACTCCTGCCAAGATGGATCTCCCCCTTCCTTCCTCTTCCTTCTGCCCAGAAGCCCCCTGCCCTCCCCCAGAGCAGTTACCCTGGCAACCTTCCAAATCTCCAGTCTCTTTTTAATATTTTTATTAATTTTCATTATAACAAGCATTATATATAAAAAACAATGAAAAGAAAAAAATTAAAAAAGAGAACAACAAAAGCTTCACAGTAACGTTTTTCTTTCAATAAAATATCCAAATGTGGGATTTCTCAAATCCCTTGACTTCCCTCCACCCCCTCCCATGGTTCCGTTATTTCATGATTAGTTCAAGCATGTCCTAGTTATATTATATCCATCTCATTGTATCCAATTCTTTCTTTGCTCACAATATTGCAAATGTTTCTTAGAATCCTGCTGATGTATCAAATTGTATACAACGCTTTGATATATGTGCGATAAAAGCTTCCCATTCATTTTTTAAACTTGTTATTGTCCTGATTTCGGAGCCAAATCTCCAGTCTCTGGTCACACCTGGGACAAGGAGTTGTTGATGACCCTCAATAGCTCTCTTTTGTAATGAGAGCTCTGTTCTTCCCTCAGCCAGCCAGACTGGTTTGCGTAAGGCAGCCCAGGAATCCCCTTGCAGTTTATTTTCTCCCTTCATATCACAAAGAACCCCAAATCTTCCTGTTACAGGTAGGTAGCCGTGTTGGTCTGCCGTAGTTGAAACAAAATTTAAAAAATCCTTCCAGTAGCACCTTAGAGACCAACTAAGTTTGTCATTGGTATGAGCTTTCGTGTGCATGCACACTTCTTCAGATACACTGAAAGAGAAGTCTCCAGACCCTCTGGAGACTTCTGTTTCAGTGTATCTGAAGAAGTGTGCATGCACATGAAAGCTCATACCAATGACAAACTACTGTAAGTTGGTCTCTAAGGTGCTACTGGAAGGATATTTTTTTTTTGTCCCAAATCTTCCTGTAACAATAGCATTTATTAACTTCTAGGGTCTTCCCCAAATCTCTAACATTATGTTTTTAATGTTGTACACTGCCCTGGGATATTCAGATAAAGGGCAGTGTATAAATTGAATAAATAAATAAGAACGTTTTGCAAGATTTAGGGCTGCGGGAGGTGGTAGGGACAGCTTGTAAAAATGAAGGCAGCAAGTCCATAGACACACACACACACAAGCTGGCCCTTGAAGCCCTCAATCAATATGGTGGTTCCTGGGCAGCTTCTCTTCATTGTGAAATGCTTGGTTCATAATTAAAACTACAGTTCCTGGAACATCTTTCCCAGACTGAAACATGCCATTGTGTGTGTGTGTGTGTGTGTATGTGTGTCTCAAAAATCCACACCCACTCCAAAAGGCACATCCACATGGGGTACAATGGCTTGCCTGTGAAACAAAAATAATGCCCTGAATGAAATAATAAAAGAACAATAGCAACAAGGTGGCACTTGCCCTCTGAAGACAGCATGGTGATTATCTGGAGACAACTATGCTCATTACAGTGTTTTCCGGCCCACAGCTACTTATGTTGGAGGCACCTAGACTTGGCACAAGTGGGTCGTGCTGGAGACAGGCCAGGTGCCTGAGGACAGAGGCTCCCTGCAAGAGAACAAAGCAGATAGGAACAGTTGTAATGGCTCAGATGGAGATACGACCTTGAGATAACCTAGCTTTGGTGAACGTTGGACAAATCTGTGGAAGGGTGGCTAATTCCTTGTTAGCATTCGCTATTCGCCATGCTTTGGTGCTCATGTGAGGGTCCTGTAATGGCCATTATTCACCTGATATCCTTTGATGGCCTTAGTTGGACTAATTTGCATTTAGAGCAATGGTGTCTAACCATATTGCAGTAGCAAATTATGTAGTTTGACCTGAATCTGTCAACATTCAGCTTTGTTGGAAGACCTTGGTTTCTAGTATAATGAGACAGGAAGTGGTTCTTGTCCATACCATGAATATTTTTTTTATACAGATCTACAATTTCTCCTCTTACTTGCCTCCTCCTAAACAAAACCTCCAAACCTTTCCACATAGGGGAGTTGCTCCACCCCCTTGATCATTTTCATTGCTCTTTCCCAAACAATTTCCTGTTCTACAGTAATCCTTTTCGAGGTGCAGCATTCCTAGTATCTTGTCCGTCACTTTACACTTGCTCACACTGAGCCAAGTTTGCCATTCACCCATGCTGGAGCGATTTTTGGGAGCTCCTTGCAATCCCTTCTCTTTTTGTTTTTAGCATCCTGAATCTGGTGTCATCATCACAGCTGACCCATAGGTCTAGATTAGTCATTAACAAGTTAAAAAGCACATGCCCCAACAAAGATACGGGGAAAATCCACTTCTTACATCCCTTGATTCAGAGAACTGTTTATTTCGACTCTCTGCTTCCTGTTGTTGTTGTTGCTTTATCTAAACAAAATAAAAAGATTCCTTCCAGCAGCACCTTAAAGACCAGCTAAGTTTATTGTTGTTGTTGTTGTTGTTGTTGTTGTTGTTGTTGTTGTTGTTGTTGGTCTAGTTGGTCTTTAAGGTGCTGCTGGAACGAATTTTTTAATTTTGTTTCGACTACGTCAGACCAACATGGCTACCTACCTGGAACTTGCTTTATCTAGTTGTTGTTGTTGTTTAGTCGTTTAGTCGTGTCCGACTCTTCGTGACCCCATGGACCATAGCACGCCAGGCACTCCTGTCTTGCACTGCCTCCCGCAGTTTGGTCAAACTCATGTTCGTAGCTTCGAGAACACTGTCCAACCATCTCGTCCTCTGTCGTCCCCTTCTCCTAGTGCCCTCCATCTTTCCCAACATCAGGGTCTTTTCCAAGGATTCTTCTCTTCTCATGAGGTGGCCAAAGTATTGGAGCCTCAGCTTCACGATCTGTCCTTCCAGGGAGCACTCAGGGCTGATTTCCTTCAGAATGGATAGGTTTGATCTTCTTGCAGTCCATGGGACTCTCAAGAGTCTCCTCCAGCACCATAATTCAAAAGCATCAATTCTTCGACGATCAGCCTTCTTTATGGTCCAGCTCTCACTTCCATACATCACTACTGGGAAAACCATAGCTTTAACTATACGGACCTTTGTCGGCAAAGTGATGTCTCTGCTTTTTAAGATGCTGTCTAGGTTTGTCATTGCTTTTCTCCCAAGAAGCAGGCGTCTTTTAATTTCGTGACTGCTGTCACCATCTGCAGTGATCAAGGAGCCCAAGAAAGTAAAATCTCTCACTGCCTCCATTTCTTCCCCTTCTATTTGCCAGGAGGTGATGGGACCAGTGGCCATGATCTTGGTTTTTTTGATGTTGAGCTTCAGACCATATTTTGCGCTCTCCTCTTTCACCCTCATTAAAAGGTTCTTTAATTCCTCCTCGCTTTCTGCCATCAAGGTTGTGTCATCTGCATATCTGAGGTTGTTGATATTTCTTCCGGCAATCTTAATTCCGGCTTGGGATTCATCTAGTCCAGCCTTTCGCATGATGAATTCTGCATATAAGTTAAATAAGCAGGGAGACAATATACAACCTTGTCGTACTCCTTTCCCAATTTTGAACCAATCAGTTGTTCCATATCCAGTTCTAACTGTAGCTTCTTGTCCCACATAGAGATTTCTCAGGAGACAGATGAGGTGATCAGGCACTCCCATTTCTTTAAGAACTTGCCATAGTTTGCTGTGGTCGACACAGTCGAAGGCTTTTGCATAGTCAATGAAGCAGAAGTAGACGTTTTTCTGGAACTCTCTAGCTTTCTCCATAATCCAGCGCATGTTTGCTATTTGGTCTCTGGTTCCTCTGCCCTTTCGAAATCCAGCTTGCACTTCTGGGAGTTCTCGGTCCACATACTGCCTAAGCCTGCCTTGTAGAATTTTAAGCATAACCTTGCTAGCGTGTGAAATGAGCGCAATTGTGCGGTAGTTGGAGCATTCTTTGGCACTGCCCTTCTTTGGAATTGGGATGTAGACTGATCTTCTCCAATCCTCTGGCCATTGCTGAGTTTTCCAAACTTGCTGGCATATTGGGTGTAGCACCTTAACAGCATCATCTTTTAAAATTTTAAATAGTTCAGCTGGAATATCATCACTTCCACTGGCCTTGTTATTAGCAGTGCTTTCTAAGGCCCATTTGACTTCACTCTCCAAGATGTCTGGCTCAAGGTCAGCAACCACACTACCTGGGGTGTACGAGACCTCCATATCTTTCTGGTATAATTCCTCTGTGTATTCCTGCCACCTCTTCTTGATGTCTTCTGCTTCTGTTAGGTCCTTACCACTTTTGTCCTTGATTATGGTAATCTTTGTACGAAATGTTCCTTTCATATCTCCAATTTTCTTGAACAGATCTCTGGTTTTCCCCATTCTATTGTTTTCCTCTATTTCTTTGCATTGCTCATTTAAGAAGACCCTCTTGTCTCTCCTTGCTGTTTTTTGGAAATCTGCATTCAGTTTCCTGTATCTTTCCCTATCTCCCTTGCATTTTGCTTGCCTCCTCTCCTCCGCTATTTGTAAGGCCTCGTTGGATAGCCATTTTGCTTTCTTGCATTTCCTTTTCCTTGGGATGGTTTTCGTTGCTGCCTCCTGTATAATGTTACGAGCCTCCATCCATAGTTCTTCAGGCACTCTGTCCACCAAATCTAAATCCTTAAACCTGTTCCTCACTTCCACTGTGTATTCATAAGGGATTTGATTCAGATTGTATCTTACTGGCCCAGTGGTTTTTCCTACTTTCTTCAGTTTAAGCTGGAATTTTGCTATAAGAAGCTGATGATCTGAGTTACAGTCAGCTCCAGGTCTTGTTTTTGCTGACTGTACAGAGCTTCTCCATCTTTGGCTGCAGAGAATATAATCAATCTGATTTCGATGCTGCCCATTTGGTGATATCCATGTGTAGAGTCGTCTCTTGTGTTGTTGGAAGAGAGTGTTTGTGATGACCAGCTTGTTCTCTTGACAGAACTCTATTAGCCTTTGCCCTGCTTCATTTTGAACTCCAAGGCCAAACTTGCCAGTTGTTCCTTTTATCTCTTGATTCCCTACTTTAGCATTCCAATCCCCTGTAATGAGAAGAACATCCTTCTTTGGTGTCATTTCTAGAAGTTGTTGTAGGTCTTCATAGAATTGGTCAATTTCACTTTCTTCAGCACCGGTAGTTGGTGCATAAACTTGGATTACTGTGATGTTAAAAGGTCTGCCTTGGATTCGTATCGAGATCATTCTGTCATTTTTGAGATTGCATCCCATTACAGCTTTTGCCACTCTTTTGTTGACTATGAGGGCCACTCCATTTCTGCTACAGGATTCTTGCCCACAGTAGTAGATATGATAGTCACCCGAACTGAATTCGCCCATTCCCTTCCATTTTAGTTCACTGATGCCCAGGATGTCGATATTTATTCTTGTCATCTCATTTTTGACCACATCCAGCTTACCTCCACTCATGGTTCTTACATTCCAGGTTCCTATGCAATATTTTTCTTTACAGCATCGGACTTTCCTTTCGCTTCCAGGCATATCCGCAACTGAGCATCCTTTCGGCTTTGGCCCAGCCGCTTCATCAGCTCTGAATCTACTTGTACTTGTCCTCCGCTCTTCCTCAGTAGCATGTTGGACGCCTTCCGACCTGAGGGGCTCATCTTCCAGCGTCATAACTTTTATATGCCTGTTGTCTTTGTCCATGGAGTTTTCTTGGCAGGGATACTGGAGTGGCTTGCCAGTTCCTTCTCCAGGTGGATCACGTTTAGTCAAAACTCTCCACTATGACCTGTCCATCTTGGGTGGCCCTGCATGGCATAGCTCATAGCTTCTCCGAGTTATTCAAGCCCCTTCGCCACGACAAGGCATTGATCCATGAAGGGAGTTACTGATCCATAAGAGGAGCTTTCATGTCTGCTAAGCTTACTCAGGAATCCAAGTACCCAACGTCTTCACAAAGTTAAGCCCATTTAGCAGGGGCTTCCGCAGACCTCTTATTCCTTGAAGTGATCTCACTTACTGAATATCTTGTGTCTGGTGTGCTGAATATCTTGGAGAAGCACCATTGTTCCGTGGTAGAGGATTGCATACAGAAGGTCCCAGGTTCAATCCCCAACATCTCTAGTAATTAATACTAAGAATAAGAATAAGAATAATTTATTTTTACCCCGCCCATCTGGCTTGGTTTCCCCAGCCACTCTGGGCGGTTCCCAACAGAATATTAAAAACACGATAAAACCATAGCTGCCAAGTTTTCCCTTTTCTCGCGAGGAAGCCTATTCAGCATAAGGGAAAATCCCTTAAAAAAAGGGATAACTTGGCAGCTATGGATAAAACACCAGTCATGAAAAACTTCCCTAAACTGGGCTGCCTTCGGGTGTCTTCTAAAAGTCAGATATTTGTTTATTTCCTTGACATTTGATAGGAGGGGGTTTCCATGGGACAGGCACCAGTACCAAGAAGGCCCTCTGCCTGGCTCCCTGGAACTTCACTTCTTGCAGTGAGGGAACCACCAGAAAGCCCTCGGAGCTGGACCTCAGTGTCCGGGCTGAACGATGGGGGTGGAGATGCTCCTTCAGGTATACTGGGCCAAGGCCATTTGGGGCTTTAAAGGTCACACCAACAATTGTGCTCGGAAGAGACCACTGCCTGAAAGTTTGGAGAGCCACTGCCAATTGACAAAACTGTTGTAGGTTTGGGGGGGCCAGAGTTTGTGGTTGCTAGGATTTAGAAACCAGCAGTGTCAAAATAGCCAAGCCAGCCTGAGAATGGCTGAGTCGTAAAGCAGACAAAGACAGGGAGATAAGCCATTAGCAAAGGCTATGTGCCAGCCAACAGATGGGTGGAGTCTTGCCCTGGGCTCTAGGCAGTTAGCAGAAGACAATGTGAGAGTTTTGAGGGAGGAGTTTTAGGTTTGGAGTTTTGCCTGATGGAAGCAAGAGGGAAAGCTAGTTGTGCTTGCAAGAGGCACCAAACTGAAGAAAGGGGGGCAAATAGGGGGCAAATACCCAAGCCTTACAGATTTCCTTTCTGGGCTCAGAGCCCAGCACCCCAGGCCCGCAGATAAGGATAACATCAGAGCAACCCCATTAGCTTAAATCAAAGCAAGTGGATATAAACGTACATGAGTTCATTGTTACAACAACTACCTTGACTACTAAGATGGCGTTTGCAGAGCTTCTGGAACAGTTCGCCTTGGTTCAACACAATGCTGTGTGTGTGTGTGTGTGTGTGTGTGTGTGTGTGTGTGTGTGTGTGTTGGGAGTAGAAACTGTCCCCCATTATGCCCTATGGAGATCTCTCAGTGCAGGCATTGGACCAGCTTGGGAAAGATTTTGTCAGTAGTTTTAATATTGAAATTTCATATCCTGTGCCTTAGTTACTTGATATAACAACCTTCTATGCCTGAATATGGGCCTCTCCTCTTCACTCTAGGTCTAAAATCAAATGCATTTCTACCCATCAGTATAATGAGTAGGGGATGATGTTTGCATGGAACATGTATTAGCTCATCATAAAATTTGGGAGGAAATTGTCCTAGACCTAGATTTTGTAGAGGCAATGTGGAAATTCTCTCTGATATAACTTTAGAAGGAGTCAAAAACCATCGAGAAACCTTTGAAAAAGTTGCAGTAAATAGCAAACGTATGATTTACTTGGCTCACTTCTATTTTAAAACTCTGAAGTATATATTACCCATTTCATGCAGAGGAGAAAACTCTTTAGATGCCAGCCACTGTGTGCATGTTCATTCACGGCCGCAAAGTATCCACACGTATGCGAAAACCTACACTATTTTAAACTTTAGTGGTCCAATATGACAGTGCTTTCCGGGAACCCTGTTAAAGATGACCATCATTCTTGAAATTATCTTAAATGAATCTCAGGGAAGCAAGCGCCCTGAAGTCCCAAGTCCCCTTAACCCCAAGTCCAGGAGAGGACTAGTGCAAGGCTAGGCATACAGAATGATATGAATAATTATCACAATTGCTACAACAGTGCAGGCCTCCACAAGTTGTCACGCTCTACGAAACCAAAAAAGGAACAATCAATGATGTACGGTGGCTTGCCAGGCATTTCAAGAGCTCCCCGCCCTGCTTTTTTTTTTTTTTTTTTGCACTCCCAGGGAGGCAGCACAAACAGAGAATAATTGATTATCCCAGGAGAGGTATAGTATATGGCCAAGGGACTGTGTTCAGTTGGTATCAGAGCAGCACAGGTCTCCAATCAAGCTGTTTTTCTGTCTTGATCACTAACTGGTTTGCTCTGGGTGAGAGCTGGATAGGCAAATCAATCTATTTCAAGGCTACTTGTAAACCACCCTGTGAACTTTTGACAAAGGATGGTATACAAATTTAATTAATAGCAATACGGGAAACTCACATCTTACGCTTCTTTCACTTATATGTTTGCTGCTCTGCGTGGGCTGGGAGAAAATGAATGAATGAATGAATGGAGAGTGGAGGAAACCCATTCTCCATTCATTTATTGGAAGCCCTTGCACCACCTTCCCAAAACTGGGTAAATGAGGCACTGGGCCTGGTAACAGATTGGCAGCCAGTGTGAATCCTTAAAGCAAGGTGTTATATACATTTGGTTGTTTGCCCCCACACGCACCCTGAACCAGTTGCAGGCTTTGGATCAGCCTTGAGATTAATCAAGGGTTCACCCATAAACCTGTTCCTGCATTCATCTGAGTTGCTTTTTATACATACATACATACATACATACATACATACATACATACATACATACATGGTGCTGTGGTTAAACCACTGAGCCTAGGGCTTGCTGATCAGAAGGTCGGCGGTTCGAATCCCTGTGACGGGGTGAGCTCCCGTTGCTTGGTCCCAGCTCCTGCCACCAAAATGGTAAATGGACAATTTCTTGGTTAATACAGGCAAGCCAAGACACAGTGGCCAAGTTCATCTTCTCAGTCGCAAGGTCTCGCAAGATGATAGTCCCATTTTAGTTATAATTTGTATTTTATGGTTTTATTTTTTGTGGCATATAGTCTTTTACATCTGTATGTTTTTCACCAAAGTCACACACATTGCCACCTAAAGAGATGAGCTCTGCTAAGGCCAATAAGTCCAGAGAGTCTATTTTAATCTAACTGACGCAATAAACACTTCTAAGCAATACATCGCTGCTTATTTTCCGTAGTAATGGAACTATTTTTTTTTTTAAAAAAATCATTTTTCTCACACGTTGATTAAAATCTAGTAGGGCCATTGAGGCCAGATAAAATTGCTCCGAGGCCTGGATCCAACCCAGAAACCATCATTTAGGCATCGCTGCCCTAATCAGTTTCTCAAAGTAGGATGACGCCCTGACGGCACCAGGTGTTTCCTGGACATCCCGCCGTGTCTCCCAGGATGGGGAAGACCAGCTGATGGGGTTTAACATCGCTGAACGACTTTTTAATTAAGCAATACTTTTGAATCTTCTGATTCCAAAAGCACTCTGCTGGTTTCAAGGATGGAGATAACCTAAAATCACAAATGAGTTCTCCCTTTGCTGACGAAGCATTCAGATTGCTGACAGACAGTCCATAATTAGTAAGTAATAAATCATCTGCCCAAATTATCAAGAACCAAGTAATGACTAACCATGGGAATGCAGGGATTATGAACACAGGCATATAGAGCTTGCGTAATATTAGGGTGCGATTCCCAATCACACATCATAATTATTTTCTCTCACAAGAAAGATATTCCTTATCATACTCTGCTGGTCATATCTTCACACAATTCCTCCTACCAGAATTATACCTGTTATCTGCGCTACAGGAGTTCAGTCCCTCGTTCCTTGCATTAAATGTCACACAGGGCATATGTAAATTGTAACTGTTTAAGTATCGCAGGCATACATCAAAAGGTGAATATGTATAATAATGTGTTCTCCATGGGATAATGCCTTTAAACATAATTAGCCTCTTGTCTGCAAAGCTAAAAGGAGTGTCATTAGCTTAATTGCAGGCTTAAATGTGTTTTAGAAGGAAGAAGTGCTCTGTGCGTGTCTCTCTGTGTGTGTATGTGTGCATCACTCGGGTTGCCATGTTTCAAAAAGCCTTTTTTCTTTTGCAATAGCGATTTTTAGGAAGTTTGCAAAAAAAAACCCCAAAAAACCACTTCCAATATAATAATAATTTATTATTCATACCCCGCCCATCTGGCTGGGTTTCCCCAGCCTCTCTGGACGACTCCCAACAGCATGTTAAAAATCAGGGCCGTCTTAAGCATATCCGGCACCGTGGTGCAAAGCTCCCTCCGGCGCCCCCCTCCTGTTTCCCAGAGTTCTCGACCTTTTTTTAAGGAAGGACGGCGCTGCCGGCGAGGCTGGAGGAGGCAGGCAGTGGCTGGAGGGCAGCTCCTCTGGTGGGGAAGAGGCGGATGCTGGATGCGGAACCTCCCAGGTCAGCTGGCTGCTTCGTGCCGCGGTGGCCATGGCAGACGGAGGCTCCGGCCACGGCATGGCAGAGGCAGACGAGAGTGGCTAGCTGATGCCAGGAGGTGCCAGTGTGGTGTAGTGGTTAAGAGCGGTAGACTCGTAATCTGGGGAACCGGGTTCGCGTCTCCGCTCCTCCACATGCAGCTGCTGGGTGACCTTGGGCTAGTCACACTTCTCTGAAGTCTCTCAGCCCCACTCACCTCACAGAGTGTTTGTTGTGGGAGAGGAAGGGAAGGGAGAATGTTAGCTACTTTGAGACTCCTTCGGGTAGTGATAAAGCGGGATATCAAATCCAAACTCCTACTCCTCCTCCTCCTCTTCTTCTTCTTCTTCTTCTTCTTCTTCTTCTTCTTCTTCCCTGGCGTCCTTCAGAACTTGGTGCCTTGGCGCCTTGGGCCACTAGCCTTCTATGGGTAAGACACCCCTGTTTAAAATGTCTTCCTAGGCATTTTTACTGACTTTTGAGAATTCCGCCCAGATGTCATTTTCAGTGGACAAATACCGGCAATGCCCGGGAAATTCCGGATGTCTGGCAGCCCTAACACATGCACACATAACACATGGAACAGTGCTTCCTGTAGGATTGAGTAGAGTCTGATCAGATACCATATGTAATCCTGCACATGCATGTGCCAAAGCACCCCACAAAAGCATGGGGACAAGGAGTCGTTACCTAAACTTAAAGTCCATATTATATGTAAATAAGCTGCAGCAAGAAAGGACCGGTGTGAAGGGTAGCTAAGGATTCAGTCCTTAGGAATGTGTCATGAAGCTCAGCAGAAACTATTTGTCAGAAAACATACATTGGATGAGGTGGGTTGCTTGGGAAGCAGTCCACCTGCCTACCAGGGATGGGTACCATGAAATCCTATCCTTCTCTCAGAAGAGAGCCAAACCCCATCTGAAGCTCAGACCTGCCTCACATAGAATTGCCAATTAGCCAGTTATTCCTGCTCTTCCTCTCCCCAGAAAGTCCAAACAAACTTACCCTTTTGAGGAGGGAAGGAGACAACGGTGAAAGGGAAGGCTGTCTGGCAACAAGAGGGCCTTGGCTGGAATACCGTGTACAGTTTTGTTCGCTTCGCTTCAAAAAGGATACTGCAGCGTTGGAAAAGATTCAGAAAAAGGCAACCAAGATGGTGAAGGTGAATAGAGCAATTCCCTCACGAGGAAAGGTTAAAGCATTTGGGGCTTTTTAGTTTAGAGTAAAGAGGAGAGTCAGAGGAGACATGACGGATGTGTACAAAATTATGCACTGTGTGAAAAAACAAAACCGGATAGAGAAAAGGTTTCCCCCCTCTCATAACACTAAAACTCGTGGACATCCAGTGAAATAGAATGTTCGAAGATTCAGAACAAACAAGCAAAAGTGTGTGTGTGTGTGTGTTCTTCTAATGTAAAAAAGTACGGTACAGCGGTACCTCGCAAGACGAATGTCTCGTCCAATGAAAAACTCGCAAGACGAAAGCGTCTTGCCATTTTTTGGGAGACTCACAGGACGAATTGTTCTATGGCCGTGCTTCACAAGACGAAGTAGCATCACCACCCTGCGCTCCAGAGGCTGCGCGCGAATGGTAGAGTGAGCGCATAGACGGCAGGCAGGCTGGCTAGCTGGTTGGGTGTGAGGTTCCGGCTGCTGGGGAGGGAGGGAGAGAGCCTCTCACTGGCCCTCCTCCTGCTTCCCCCTCCCTGCCCGCACAGCTGCCTGGGCCTGGACCGGGCTTGGGCCAAGAGGTGCTCGGCAGAGCCTTAAAACTCTCTGGAGCGGCTGTGTGGCTGCTGTAGCTGCTCCTGGGCTCAGTGGGTGAGTTGGCGCCGGACACGAGGCTGGTAGGCGAGCTGGGGGAAGGGGACGCGAACGTGCCGGACGCGAGGCCAGAGGGCGAGCTGGGGGAAGGGGAAGCGAGTGTGCTGAACACGAGGCCAGAGGGCAAGCTGGGGGAAGGGGAAGCGAGCGTGCCGGACACGAGGCCAGAGGGCGAGCTGGGGGAAGGGGAAGCGAGCGTGCCGGACACGAGGCCAGAGGGCGAGCTGGGGGAAGGGGAAGCGAGCGTGCCGGACACGAGGCCAGAGGGCAAGCTGGGGGAAGGGGAAGCGAGCGTGCCGGACGCGAGGCCAGAGGGCGAGCTGGGGGAAGGGGAAGCGAGGGTGCCGGACACGAGGCCAGAGGGCGAGCTGGGGGAAGGGGAAGCGAGCACATCGGACGCGAGGCCAGAGGGCGAGCTGGGGGAAGGGGAAGCGAGTGTGCCGGACGTGAGGCTGGAGGGCGAGCTGGGGGAAGAGGAAGCGAGGGACAGACCTTTTTTTTGCCCATAGGAATGCATTAATTAAATTTCAATGCATTCCTATGGGAAAACGCGCTTCGCAAGATGAAATTATCGCAACACGAAATGACTCGTGGAACGAATTAATTTCGTCTTGTGACTGTGAGAAACTGTACTTCCTCACAGAGTATACAGTTAGACTATGGAATATGCTACCCCAAGATTTCACAATGGCCATCAGCTTGGATGGCTTCAAAAGAATTAGTCACATTTGTGGAGGATCAGCCAATTCTTGGCGACTAAACCTGATCAGTGTCGGATTTACGTATAAGCTAAACAAACTATAGTTTAGGGCCCCACTCTCTTGGGGGCCCCAATTTTTTTTAAAGAAAAACAACAACTGGATGTACATTTCCAAAATATAAGATAAAAAACAAATAAAATAAGACCTAAATACAGCAATAGTGTTTGTGTGTGGTATAGGCTCCTATTTGTTATGTGCAAATGGCTTTAGATACCTATTAGGCCCATAAATTACCATATAGCATATATTCAAAACAAAAAACAGTGGCAATTTTTGTTGTTGACAAAGGACAGCTGGACATATAAAGGGCCTCATTACCTTCAGTGGCTTAGGGCCTCATCAAACCTAAATCCGGCCCTGAACCTGTTGGCTGTGTTCTCCCTCCACTGTTGGAGGCAGGATGTTGCCTGAAAACTGTAGGAGGAGTGAGTGCTGCTGTGCTCAGTTCCTGCTCTCATGCTTTCCATAGGCATCTGACTGGATGCTGGGCTGATCTAGCAGGCTCTCTTCTTATAGAATTCCCACCACCACCACCCTGTAAATACAGAATACTGTATGCAACTACTGTACCTACATAGAACACTGTTAAGAGCATAGAGCCATAGCTCAGAAGCAAGGCCTCTGATTTGCATGCAGGCGGTCTAGGATTTGGTCCCCAACATCTTCAGGTAGGGCTGGGAAAGAACCCAGCTTGAAACCCTGAAGAGCTGCTGCCAAGTCAGCCTAGATAATACTGAGCTAGATGAACCAATGGTCTGACTCAATATAAGGCTGCTTCCTATGCTCTGATTCCTGTTTTACTATTATAATGATGTTATTGACACAGGTCAAGTCCCACCCTTCCCCCCCCCCCCAAGGTAAGAGATTTGTGCCTTTGGCGTGCATAACTAGCACACAACCCTTTTTAATGGTTTACATAAAAACAGTCACTCCGTGCACAGAAGCAGTGAGCTGCCCAGTGAGTTGCTTCTGGGGAATATCACGTGTGGCCTGAAGCAGAGTGATGATGCCCCATCTCATCTTCCCTAAATTGCACCTTTGATGATATACATGAATTTGTGAATCAGCCCTTGTATTGCCCGCAGCTGAAATGCGTGGGTTTGTCTGTCCTAGGAAGAGAACGTAACAGCAAGCCTGCGGGTTTGCTTCTAAGCTCTCTGAAGAAGTATTATAATGAATTTGGAGGGCTGGTGTAGATGTGCATTTTTAAGGCAAGCTTTGCAAACTTCCCACCAAGACCAGAACGAACGGCAAAAGTGGCACAGCAGTCATTCACTGAGGAGGCTCTCAAGACGGCAATTTTTAATTTAGCACCAACATCATCCCAAGCAGTTTACAAAAACATAAAAGTGATATTTCCCCAAAGGGTGTAATCACACAATTAATTTTAAAGAAAAAGCATGGATCTTGTTTTTATGACTGTAGATATAGCAGTCTGTGCTAAAATCAAGTAAGTAACAAGTATCGTTATATTATTAAGATTATTTGCATATATCATGATTCATATGCATCCACTTCCTTGAGATATGTTGTTGTTGTTGTTATTAGTAGTATTATTTTGGATATGTGTTTTGGGTTAAGTACTCTCAGTTTAGTGTATACCAGGGTAACTGAATATGAGAATGACTCATGTTTTCCAGATCATTATACCACTTTCCAGGTAAACCCTGAGAAGGATCTGCCAAAGACATGTTTGGTGAACCTTATTGACCTGATCTCAGTTCCAGCTCAGGTGTGCTTGGCCTTCTGCTGAGATCAGATCAATGAGGTTTACCGAAGGCGTCTTACATCTCTTGAGGGTGATCCTTGAGGTTTGCTGAGTAAATAATTGAGTGAGCAGTATGGTTACTTATTCAAACCGATCCTCTTGTTCTTTGCCTCCTCCTCCCATCTTCCCAGCCCCAGATGAATAAATTAGCTTCTACAGGGTAGGATAATTAATAGGCACATGAAACAACAAACAAAAGGTTTAATATAGAGCGGACACTGATGGATTGCCAGAAAAATGGAAACACGCCATCAAAGAAACTGAGAAAAGAGGGCACATATTTGCACAACATTTGGATAGGCTAATGTTTATGTATTGATGCACATTTAGGAATATAGGTTGGTACCCACCCATCCGCCCCTTCACTACTGAACTTCATACTAAATAAATAAATAAATCATACTCAGAGTAAACCCACTGAAATCAAAATTTAAAAAATTCCTCCCAGTAGCACCTTAGAAACCATCTAAGTTTGTGCTACTGGAAGGATTTTTTAAAATTTTGTTCCGACTACGGCAGACCAACACGTCTACCTGCCTGTAACTAGAACCATTGAAATCGATAAGCTTAGATTAGTCATGACTCATCTAAATCATGACTAAAGTCTATTTATTTCAATGGGTCGGCTCCATGACTTAGTTAAATATCAGCAAATTACCATAATCTAAATAGAAATGCAATGAGTTTGACGACAGAAGGGAGACATGTGTCGCCCACTCAGCCAGCTGTTTGGGTGCCTACTGCTGACATGAGCCAGTATGGTGGAGTCGTCAGAGCGCTGGACTAGGATATCGGAGACCCATGTTCAAATCCCACTATGCCATAAAACTCATTGGGTGACCTAGGGCCAGTGTCTCAGTCTTACAAGCTTGTTGTGAATACAAAACAGGGAGGTGGACATCACCTTAAGCTCCCTGAAGGAAAGTTAGGGTAAAATAGCTACTGCTTCAAGATACCTGCTCTCCTCTCCTCTTTATGTTTAAAAGTGAACTTTAGCTGGATACTACTTCAAATTTTGGGCTGTCCTCTGTAAAGAGGAACCTGATAGATCAGGCCAATGGCCCATCTTGTCTAACACCTGTTCTCCTAGAGGCCAACCTGATGCCTGTGGGCAACCAGGACGTGAGACAAGAGCACTCTCTCTTTCCCAACAACTGGTATTCAGAGGCATAGGACCCCAGCCATAGAGGTACAGCACAGCCAACGTAGATCGTAGCCATTGGTAGCCTTATTGTCCATGAAAAAGGACACCTGTTCTCTGTAGTTCCATACGAGAAATCTGATTGCCGCCTACTAATTTTAAACAGGGTCCTTTTTTTTTTAAACTGACCCAGAAAATTTTGCTCTTTGGTTAATGTGGATGAAGGCAGAGGGTTCTTCCCCTTAAGACTGAATGACAAAACAGAAGCTCTAGAAGACACAGGATTTTTAAAAAATTACCCATCTCCACCCTGGAATGAGTAGCAATAGAAGTTCTGCCAGAGTTCATCTCCATCCTGTTAAATAGTGAACTCCAGCAGAGCTTCTCTTGCCATTCACACTGGAGGGAGTTCTTGTATACTGTAGTAAGCTGGATTTTGGATTTCTAATTCAGAAGTTTTATGTAAAGAGATATGGATTCTGTTCCTTTCCTCCAGAAAAAAGCCTTCAGTTGACCAGCCAGCTGAGATATTCAAAATGCTGAAATGATAATCCCCATGAATTCTCACAAGAACGAAGGCGGGAGTGGGGGCCAGTATATGCCCTAATCAGCCCTCAGAAATCTTAGCCTCTTGCTCAACAAGTCAAAGGGAAAAGCTTTGATCCTTTCATATATTGGGTGGGGAAAGAAAGGGAGCAGCAAGATTGATGTTGTAATAATAGGTTACTCAAATTGGCCATATCTTGATGGTTCAGTAGATTTTTGTTCACTTACTAAGTTGATAGACTATGGGCAGGGCAGTTGACAGAAAAGCATGTTTATTGTGAACTTTTGGAAGTAAACTGATCTAAGGAATGCTTCAATGCATGGGGCTTGTTACAAATAATGTGTTATATTCAGACACACTTTCTCTCTTTTAACAAGTAAGAATGAATCGTTTTCTCTCTTTTCTAGTCTCTTTACCCTACTACTGCTTCATATTATTATTATTATTATTGGTTTGCATCCAACTAATTTCTACTCAAAGTAGATATATTGACCATAGCTGCCAAGTTATCCCTTTTTTCAGGGATTTTCCATTATGCTGAATAGGCTTCCTCGCGAGAAAAGGGAAAACTTGGCAGCTATGATATTGACCTACATTAGTATTGCTCATGGGTCTACACTGCAGGATGCAGGCATCCTGTTTACTTTATTAACTCAAATCCATTTTTGAGGGAATTTGTATTTAAAAAAAAGGACATTTGAGCAGGAAGACTATGTTTGGTATCCTGCCTTTGTCCTGCCCCAATTTTTTTTTAGCTCTCTGAAAGGATCCCCACTCAAAATATGTCTTTCCTCGCTCTTGATTGGAACAAAGGATCAGAGGAAGCTGTTTTATACCCAATCAGACTGACTACTGGACCATCTAGTTCAAGATTGCTTGTACTGGCTCCAGCAACTCTCCAAGATTTCAGACAAGGTTCTCTTCCAGCCCTACCTGGAAATGACAGAGGTTGACCTTCTGACACAGAACAAATGCTCTACCACTGACCTATGGCCCTTCCCCAAGGTTTGATCAGGCATCAAAATTTCCCACACATAAGAATGGAATGTTAATTGAAAGCCAAGGTCTTTTTGTTTCTGCAGAGGTTTTATTGACGGAATCTGCCTCACACTCATTAACACACTTAAGCGAAAGCCTGAACATTTATCATGTTTCCTTGGCAACTGGACCAGGTGAAGAGATGCAGTTTGTTTTTCTTTGTGGCACATGGCATTGAAAATGGGTTCTAGATTTAGCTGTGCAGGTATCACTAAGATGGAACATCTTGAATGCACTTATCTGTAGTACACATTATAGAGGCTAGGGAAGGATTGTTGCAAGTGTGTCGGCGAGACTGAATGCATGTAAAAACATTTGGGTGTTGGAGCTAGTGGATCTAATCAATCATAGCCTTGAGGGGGGAAATCAAGATTTTGTTTATTTTTAAATATTATAAGCTTCCTTTGAATCCAGAGGTTTCAAAGATGGTGGTGGCGATGAGGAGGAGACAACAGCAAAGTGTTTGAGCAAATAGAGATAGGAACTGTAAGCTACAATAAGCTAAAACTAAAGCATCTAATATCTCAACGCTAACTTTAAAAGGAAGGCTAATGTATGGGTAACTGCAACAGGATAAGAAGAAAAACAGCCAAAGGAGAATCCATTAAAAGCTAAGGAGAGCCAAGTTCCATCTCAGCTGGTACCTAAAGACTAGCAGGGCAAGAGTGCAACTTGTGTCCTTCAAGAGAGAATGCTGCAACCTGGGCACCATAATGAAAAAGGCTGTGTTGCCCCTAATCACCAAAGATGGGGGCACCTGGAACAGGACCTCTGAAGAACATCTTAAAGAACAGGTTCAGGTGGACCACCAGAAGCCCTTCAGATGTTGGCGATTGGTTCAAAGAGATGCTGACAATTTCGATTATGGCTGTCATCTTGTAAATCAGGGGTGGGGAACTTCTGGCCTTCCAGATGTTGCTGAACAACAACTCTCGGCCATGCTTGCTGGGGCTGATGGGAATTGTGGTTCAGCGACAGCTGGAGGGGCAAAGGTTCACTGCCTCTGTGGTGACTGGTTAAAAGTGAGGCAGCTAATCACATGACCATGATGTTGTTGCTTTTGTTCGCCACATTTGTATTTCTCCTGCAAAGCAAGTGAAGATGGCAGGCAAGGGTCATTCTCACAATCAAGCTATGAAGTAGATTGGGGTAAGAGATAGGAGTGTTCAGCAGAGCAGGGCAGTGCTGTTTACCAAAGTGGGGGCAGGGGTGACATTGGGCAGCCTGGAGGCACCAATAGAACAGCTCTGAGCTGTGCCAACCTTGGTGCTGCTAGGAGGACAATTCTACAATGGCACCCCACTTGACCACTCCTGAAGATGGTGACTGGCCTAAGAGACCATTTTCACTGGAAAATAAGAGTTTGAGGCAAAGTTTTCTCTGGTCCAAGTCCAATACTCTCTAGTCAGCGATTCACTACACCTAGATGCAGCTGGAATTCCTCAGTGCATCTTGTGCATGTGATGCTCGTGATGGACAATCCCAAGAATAACATTTGAAGCCCTGACAGAGTTTAAGAAATAGTTAAGCCTGAAAAACCACACAAAGCTGGATTGTTGCCTCTTCATGTGGACGTATTTCAAGATGCAATATGTGCAGAAACTTTAGATTAAATTGTTTGTTTTCAAAACTTTATTACTGAAAGTTTACTTTGCCAAGCTTATTTCAAACAACGTGAAATGGGGAGAGAGAGAGAGAGAAATGAAATAATCCCTTCTTCAGTTCTCCTCATGACTTTTTTTTTTTTACAGAAAGTCTTAATGTCATGCCAGTGGTTTCATCTTAACCATAATTCAGTCAGAATTCTAATTTAGTTTGATATCTTTATTTTGAAAAATTGGAATGGAAAAAAAACAGATGACGATAGTATGGAAGTACAACTCCATTTTTTTTGTTACCACCATGTTCTTTTTTAATCAGTCTATTCTAAAATAGCACAGTTTACCGGGGGGGGGGGAGAGAAAAGGAAAGGAAAATATTTAATATATGTATTAAATTAAGCTAAAAGGTTCCATTCCTGAATGTTCCAAAGCCATTTATAAATGAGGATAAATAAGGAATATTTACATATTAGGGGGCAGAAGATAACACTTTGATCTATGGAGTGAAATTCAGGAAAGGATGAATATATAAGAGACACATAATTTTATTTATATATTAATTTTGGCAGCAATGCAGTGGTCCTCGAAAAGACATCTCGGGCGCCATGGGATCCGTCAGATTTATTTCCATTAAACCCTCAATGGCTTGGGACAGTGTTTCTCAAGCAGTGGGCTAGGACCCTCCAGTGGTTTCATTTAAGGGATAGTTTGGTCCTGAGGAAGAATCTCAGCACTAACTTCCACCTTAGACAAAGTGAAAACCTTAGAGGAGCACTGTTTGAGGGCAACCAAAATGTGCTTGGCAACCAAAATGGTCAAAGGCCTGGAAACGATGCCTTATGAGGAACGGCTTAGGGAGCTGGGTTTGTTTAGCCTGGAGAAGAGAAGGTTAAGGGGTGATATGATAGCCATGTTCAAATATATAAAAGGATGTCATATAGAGGAGGGAGAAAGATTGTTTTCTGCTGCTCCAGAGAAGCAGACATGGAGCAATGGATTCAAACTTCAAGAAAGAAGATTCCACCTAAACATTAGGAAGAACTTCCTGACAGTAAGAGCTGTTCGGCAGTGGAATTTGCTACCAAGGAGTGTGGTGGAGTCTCCTTCTTTGGAGGTCTTTAAGCAGAGGCTTGACAGCCATATGTCAAGAATGCTTTGATGGTGTTTCCTGCTTGGCATGGGGTTGGACTGGATGGCCCTTGTGGTCTCTTCCAACTCTATGATTCTATGATTCTATGAATGGTAACAGCTCTATCAAGCCATTTCCTACATCTAGAATAATAATAATAAAAGGCTGGTTCCTGAATAGAGGAAATGCTTCATCAAATATTTGCATTAAAAATGCATATGCTAATTTATTTATCCCCCCGCTGCCGCCTACCAGCTAACATGACCAATGCCATGCAATGGCAATGGTCAGGATCAATGGGAATTGGAGTTCAGCAAAGGCTTCTTGGCCTTTCAGCCAAGATCAAGCGCATATTATAATTTATATGTATAGATGCATATTTAGAAATCATTGCTGCATGTCAAATGAAAACACAGTGCATCTCACCATACGGGGGAAGACTGTGGGCAGGTGGCCTGTGTGCTTGTTCAGTCTGCAGTCTGGGTGCTAATTGTTGACGGGTGACTTCAAAGCCCCTGTGGAGCTATTCCCTCCTTAGGGTTCTTTTTCTTTACTTGAGCCAGACAATTCTTCACATAGAGGAAAGCATCAGACAGAGAATTGTCCTCTAACAGCTCTTAATGTAGAGGACTGTCACCTGCAGAGCCACTCAGCTCCTGAATCTCTACTCCCATCAGCAATGTGCCTTTGACCACCAAAACGGACAATGTCCATCTTGATCATTATGAAGAGTGTCGAGCCAAAGAAAAAAAACAAACCAAAAAAATACGTTGAATAAGCTTGCAGTAAAAAGCAAGTTTGCATAGAGAACAAAGGACCTTTTCCTGGAATGGCATCGAGGGACTGTTGTTTTATTAGATTCAGAGTTTATAATTAATGGTGACATATCCTGCTGTAATAAGCGGACAGGCGGCCCCATAATTTATCTCCACAGCTTATGTTTTGTAAGAGTTATTATTTACAATCAGGGCAATTGGATTTAGAGAAGACAAAGGTGCTGGTGTTGGTTTGTAAATTAAACATTTTGATCCCTGTGTCTGGCCATTGCAGTAGTACCGTCATGAATACAGTCAACCCAACTGGGGAGTCCTGGTGACTGATTCCATGGCAGTCACCATGTTGGAAGATGTCAATGACTATGGTAGTCACCATGTTGGAAGATGAATGCTAAATATGGTCACCCTACCATAAGTTGGCCATCAACTTGCATAGAATCATAGAATCATAGAGTTGGAAGAGACCACATCTTGTTTTTAGATTATGAACTAGGACAGCATAGTATTTGAGAAGTTTCAGGCGCTCCACCAAAAATGAATGCTAGGTAGAGTTTGGTTCTGAACATCTAGGGCTAATTCAGATGACCTGTTCATTCAGCACTCACCCTGATTTGCTTGTACAAAACTTATGTAGAGGTTACACTCTGCCTGGTCTTTATTGAGCATTTGTTCTGATTTGTTTACAGGGCAGTTATATGACAATGGGCATCAGCAACCAGTTGGCCACTGTGAGAATAGGATGCTGGACTCAATGGGCCTTTGGCATGATCTAGTGCGGCTCTACTTATTTACTTACCGTATTTTCCAGCGTATAAGACAACTGGGCATATAAGACGACACCCCCCCTCTCTCTCAACTATTCTTTTCTTCCCAATAAATTCCTCAGTCTGTAATCCTTAGGAAGAGTATCTCTCAAAAAATGGGGGGTGTCAATTAATGAAATTCGTCTGAGGAGTGGGGGAATATAATATACCTATTGTGAGTGCATTGAAGAGATGAATGGCTTTAGTTAAATTACTGATCAGTTCAAATATGAAAATGAGGAAATATCTATATTTTTATAGCTTCCAGCTTGCTTTCTACTGCTATCCAAACCAGACTGGTTACAGCAAACAATATTCTCCAGTGCATTTTTGTTCGAGGGTATTACACCAAACTATTTTCCAAATAGTTGATTTAAGGGGCATTTTTACAACGTGATTCTGCCTTTTCCTCGTCAACTGGAATGGTATTTGCCTCGTAAACTGCATTTGGTCAAGGAAAGACATGTAGGAGGGAGAAGTGCTGCTGTTAGGAAAAGCCGTTGGGGCAGAAGCCAAGGCAGTTGCATTCAGTGGGCAGGGCAGAAGTCGCTGCTGGGAACCTGCCCGGTTCAGTGACAGGAACACTGAATTGGCTACAATTCACTGTGTACACTACACTGCTGGCTCCCACCCCACTCAGTTACTGTCAGTGATCTCTGCATTGGTAAAAGCAGGTAAGCAACACTGTTCCAGATAGCTGAGCCAATGGAGGAGGAGGAGGAGGAGGAGGAGGAGGAGGAGGAGGAGGAGGAGGAGGAGAAGAAGAAGAAGAAGAAGAAGAAGAATTTAAATAATTTGAGTGGCTTCCAACAAAATATAAAGGCACCCACATCAAACATCAGGCCCCCCAAGTGTCCCTCTTTTCCAGGGACATCCATGATTTAAAGAAGTCGTCCCAGTTTCTGATTTGATCCCGGAATGTCCCACTTTTCCTTAGGAAGCCCCTATTTTCATATGAGAAACGTTGGAGGGTATGGTAGGGTGTCCCTATTTTCATTGGAGAAATGTTGGGGGTATGGAGTTATCTGCCCCCCCCAAGCTGTTTGAAGTCAAACCTGTATAGGGGAGATTTTTTTAATGTTTAATGTTTTATTATTATTATTTATACATATGTTGGAAGCTGTCCAGAGTGCTGGGGCAACCCAATAAGATGTGTGGGGTATAAATAGTAAAGTTACAGTATCATTATGGAATGAGATGTCCATATTTTCATCGGAGAAATGTTGGAGGGTATGGAACATTAACAGCTTTCTGAAACAGGACTGCCTTCAAATGTCTGCGAAAAGTCATATGATATTTTTTTTACCTCTTTGACATCTAATGGGAGAGCGTTCCACAGGGTGGGCACAACTTCTGAGAATAAGCAGCAGGACCCAAAAAACATAACAAGGATGACAACACATTTTTAAATAATGCACATTACCACCTGAAGAAGGTTGGAGGGCAATACTATAAAGGCCAGAGTCTACCTGTGCCGCTGGGAGAAAGACAGGGAAAGCTATCTTATGCTGAGCCAAACCGTTGGTCCATCGATTGGCAATAGCTCTCCAGAATTACAGACAGTGGAGTTCCCCCACCCTTCCTGAAGATGCTAAGGATTTCACCTGGAGATTCATGCAAAGCAGATGCTCTGCCATTCCTCTAGAGAAGAGTCTGTTCCTTCTTGTCTGTGAAACAGCTGACTGGCAGTTACCCAGCTTCTATTACCAGGCAAGATGTGAGCTCAGCCCCGGCTGCTGTGTGTGCAGCCTGTTGGATCGGGGCCATCTCCTTCACAGCTCGGATCAGCCAGAAATACCATCCTGACTCTTGCAGAGATGTTCAGAGTAAGACTCCCCACACACACACTCCTCCAAATCAATTGTCAGCACGTAATGCATGGCGTATTGATTAACAGCCTGTATTAAATAGGAGACAGTTATTGCCGCAGCAAACCGCTCGGTGAAGATGACATGGGTTTCAGATAACTATTTCCAAGCGTGAGATATTTGCAGCATTGTCGAAGCCAGCTGTGTCACGTGGTTGTGAACATAAAGAAGGATGCGGCTGGCCGTTAACAACTTTCCCCTCTTGGTGTCACATTATGCAGAACCTTTGGGTGAGTTTATTTGTTTGCTTTCTGCTCCGTGATCAATGAAAACTTTATAGGGCAGCCTCTTTTTCAGCCATCTCTGGCAGTATAAGCAACGCCAGCATAGTCAATGCGGGGGAATTGATTGGCTCAGCTCCAGACAGGATACTGCTAATCAATTACAGCCATACCCTCCAACATTTCTCCGATGAAAATAGGGACGTTGATTTCCATAATGATCCCCCCACCCACCCATTTATACCCCACACATCTTACTGGGTTGCCCCAGCACTCTGGACAGCTTCCAACATATATTAAAACATAATAAAACATTAAACGTTTTTCAAAAAAACTTCCCTCTACAGGATTGCCTTTGGACGGCTTGGGAGTTAGATAACTCCATACCCTCCAACATTTCTCGAATGAAAATAGGGACATCCTAAGGAAAAGTGGGACATTCCGGGATCAAATCAGAAACTAGGATGGCTTCTCTAAATCAGGGATGTCCCTGGAAAATAGTGACACTTGGAGGGTCTGTTACAGGAGGAAAAATTCTACAAGTGCCACAGAATCAGCCCTTTAGTGTGGCAGCACTTTATTCTCTACATCTCCTTGCATATGCATATTGCTGTTAGGCAAACACCTTCCTTGTACTGTTTCTGATGCCTGCTGAGAACTTTTTTGTTTCAACAAACCCTGCCTGTAATTGCACCATGTATATCTCCTCTTTAAAACGACTGATTTTATCTTTCTTTTGATAATTTTATTGTGTCTTCTTGTTTTTTTAAGAGTGTTGATTTTATCAATGCTTCCCTATGAATATATTTTAATTTACTTAAACAGCTTAGAGGTTTGTTTGCTTGGTTGTGTGTTTTTTTTAATTAAGCGGTATATAAATCTTGTTAAACATAAATAAATAGATCTGTTCATCTAGCTGTAGGCAGACTAGATTTCCTATAGTCTGGAGCTCCTGTGCTTTAAAAAAAGATGCGAAAAAGTGGGATTGCTCCCCGACTCAGCTTTTCCCAGGACACTGCTACAGTGGTCGGAAAAGCTTGCCTCAGCCTTGCACTTTTTCCAAATGAAGGAGGAAGCCAAGCCCTGCCACCATTCCCTTTGATTCTGTTTACACTATTAATTTGAGCCTAACCAGTTCCTTTCCCAAACGTCTCTGAAAACAGTCACAGTGAATGGAGAGAGGACTACACTGAGCAGAATTGCCACCAGGAACACTCTGTGTAGTTACCGTTGCTGGGAAACCTTTTCGGAGATGTCCTACTGCTTCAATGACAGATTTCTTTCTCCCCCCCCCCACCCAGAAGAAAACCTCGGAGAGTGAGAAAGACGTGCCTCTTTAAAAACGGGGCGGATAGTTACAGTGACAGATATTGGCATTACAGGACAGATTCTCTGTAGAGCTTCCAAATGCATCAAAGGGAAATAATAATAAAGAATTGGAAGGTTCTCTAATTTTAATTATTGAGCCCCAACGTGATATCAAAATATATGCATTTTAGGAAGCTGCTTATTAGACCTTACTAAGCTTTTCTTTTTCAAAAGCACAGGCTGGTTAAAATGATTACGAATGTCATCGCTGGCTGCTTCATTTTGAAATGTGGTTCGGCTTCCAAGGGAATGATCGCAATAAAACAGTCAGTCATTTAACTGAACTTTCTTTGTTAAATGTTTTCCTTTTCACATTTTCTCATCTGGGCCATCTTCCCAGCGCACGGTCTCGGCGGTTTCGTTATTAAACCTGAGCGGTGTGATCCCATTAACCACTTCACTGCCGTGTGTGTGTGCCCACACAGCCTCTCCTTGGGATGCTGGGAAAGTTGGGGTGCTGGGCGTGCTGTTCTACCCCAGCATCTCTAGCTATGGCCAAGGAAGACTCCTTGCCTGAAACCCAGGAACAACCTGACTTTCTATAAGGAACCTTCCTACAATCCCGTGCTGTTCACGTATATTACTGGACTGCCACCTGATGAGAGAAATTTTAACTTACTAGATTGAGTCAACTGGCACAATTTTGCATGAGATAAAAAAATAATGAGTTGCACCCAAGGAAGCACAGATAGGAACTTTGCCTTTTGCATAGCTGCAGTATTACACCAGCTCAGTATTTTCAAAGAGTGATCCATCTTGACCCCAAGATTCCTCTCCTTGTCGGCCACTGAGGCTTGTCAGGTGGGGCAGAGATGCTACCCTAGCTTCCTGGCTAGTGGGTCACTGTTGCTTACTGGGATGGGGAGGGAAAAGGTGAGATGGAGTTTGTTGTTGTTGTTGTTTAGTCGTTTAGTCGTGTCCGACTCTTCGTGACCCCATGGACCAGAGCACGCCAGGCACTCCTGTCTTCCACTGCCTCCCGCAGTTTGGTCAAACTCATGTTTGTAGCTTCGAGAACACTGTCCAACCATCTCATCCTCTGTCGTCCCCTTCTCCTAGTGCCCTCAATCTTGCCCAACATCAGGGTCTTTTCCAAGGATTCTTCTCTTCTCATGAGGTGGCCAAAGTATTGGAGCCTCAGCTTCAGGATCTGTCCTTCCAGTGAGCACTCAGGGCTGATTTCCTTAAGAATGGATAGGTTTGATTTTCTTGCAGTCCATGGGACTCTCAAGAGTCTCCTCCAGCACCATAATTCAAAAGCAGAGATGGAGTTTGGAACAGTCTAAATGCACTGCACCAGTGCATTTAACTGCACCAAACTTCTCACCACCTCACACCCCTCTCCATTCCAGTGAGCAACAGTGTTCTGTTAGCCAGGAAGCTGGAATGACAGCTCTTGTCCCACCCGATAAGCTGCTTCTGCCCAATATTCTGGTTTGTGCATCATGCATGAACATGAAGGCTCCCAGAGGAGAGATCAGAGCAGCTTTGCTACTCCCCGGTCCCTTTTGCTGCCATGCCAAGGCTAAGACCCTCTGCAGATGAACCATGAGCTGCACAACCGAGAACAAACCTTTGTTACAGCTTGTGGTTAGGCTGGAGAGAACACGAACCCAGGTTCAGGCAACATGCTATGCCAAACTTTGGCTTAGATTGCCATGGCAGTGAAAAAGACCAGGGAGAGGCAAATTGGCTGTGCAAACTGGGCTGTTGGGCATCACTTTCTTGCATTAAACTGGATTTGCTGTTTTAATGTTCATTCTACCCACTTTGGAGAGGTTCTTTTGGATCTTCTAAGGTATATACTTAGCTTTGGGGGGAAGCTGGAGATATGGAAGAACGTTGCTTTCATGGCAAGGCTGGTAGGTTTTTTTTTCCTGGCTGGTTGGCAATCCAACCGTCAACCAGCATTTCTTAATCTGTGCTGCTTTGGAGAGGTGAATCAAATCTGGAACAGGACAGGCTGTGATTTAAGGAAGGCCCAGCATAGGACTGCTTTCAGGAACAGCATCCACGGGTTTGGCCTGGTGGCACTCCAGATGGCATTGCCCCAGCTGCTGGTGTCCCTACGTCCAGCCCATAATATGTAAACCTGCATAAATGCCCCGCTGCTCTGATTAAGCCCATGGAGCAGAGAGATTGTTTATGCGGTGAACTCAACAGCAGAAATTCTCTCCCAGTTCCAGGACAGCTTTCCCAAAAAACCGACCTTCAAAGGGCAGGGTTTGACATGCTACATAAACAGCCCTGTTTCAGATGCCTTGTGTGTCACTGAGCAAAAATAAATATACTTTCCAAATATACCTATCTATATAATTGAGGGAGAGATGATTCAGCATATAAGTATCTATGTACACTAGGGCAGCTGGAGATTTGGCCAGCTATGTTGGATCACTATGATTAAATGTGAAATTCACCCCTCCCTGTGTTCCTTGGGGCTGCCAGTTCACTACCCTCCTGCCTCTCTGTCCCATCTGAACACATCCCCTCCTCCTAAATCCTGAGTGTGTGTTTTTTCCTCCCTCTAAGGCAACCACCTCTTTCTCCTACTATAGCTGGTGATTGGCCCTTTCCTCCTAATCATTAGAATGCTTAAGAAGCTCATTCTTCTATTATTATATATTGGCAAGTATGAATGAAAAGCACACATATTTATAGAAAACACAGATATTTATAGATGAAAGACTCTCATGCCCTGCTCTGATGCTGCATAAGGTTGCAGACTCACACTACCCAGTCAGCATTTATTTATATTTATTATGGTATTTGTGTCAGGGGCATACTCAGTGTGGCATGTGGAATAGGGTAGGGTTACATGTATGTATGTTTATGTGTGTGATATAGAAGCTAAAATACAATTCTGAAAACTATGGGTGACGCCCAATGTAAATCAAACTCAAAGCAGAAACATGAAATCGATGACATTACGGAACTTAAGCCCACTGATTCCAATGGGTCTACTCTGAATATGATTTAGGCCAGGGCCGGCTCTACGGCCAGGCTGGGTGGCGCAGGGCGCCATGGCACCGGCCTGCCAGGGGAGGGGGCGCCACGCAGCCGCGTCTGCCGGCCCGCCGGCCACTCCGCCACGCAGCAAGCCCACCCGCTCGCCCACCCACCGCACTGGAAAACGGGGCGGCGGGGGGCAGTGGAGGGATCCGTCGCACCACTGCGCCAGGGCGCCAAAGGTGCTTGAGACGGCCCTGATTTAGGCTGCTTTCAGATGATCTGTTTACTGAGCATTTTACTTGATTTGTTTGTGCAATGCTTGGAGGGTGTGTGGGTGTGTTAGACAACATGACTTATTTATTCAGCATTTATTCTGTTTTGCTTCCTTAGAGGTTAGAGTAGACGATGTTGTTGAACAAATATTATTCCACACTTTCAAGTGCATTTTGCTGTCTCTTTCTTTATTGCATAAAGCCAGATTTTTTGAGGAGGGGAGTCGTTGCACAAGAACTCCAAATTAACTTTCCTTGTGCATCTTTACCTTGCTGGTATATGATTAAATCCCACCTGAAAATTGAGAGACAGTCTGGAAGTACTCCCTGTTGGAAATCTGTATCAGAAACACTGCAATGAAACATATAAGTGATTGTACATAAGAAACACAGTCATCAGCCAGGGGCTCTAGTTTAAAAATGTCCTCCAAAATAAGTCTTAAAAGCAAGTAAAGAAGTGGGGGAGATACACCTGCCTTAGAAAGCTGTTCCATAATTTTGGTGCTGCAACCCAAGAGTTGTGATTCCCCAGCTGTAGCATGGCTGGTAGAGAACTGCAACCATGGTACTCATTCCTGGCCACTGGGATAATGTGAGATAGTCTAGGTCACTCCAAGCAGCCTGCGCTGTGGCACCTCCCCATGCCACTATCGGAACTCAGAGAACTGGGTCAACAGTGGTGTGGGGAGGAGCCAGAGCCAGAGCTCCTCCCACAAGGTCCAAGTACCTCTACCGAAGCTTCTGCGACTTGTACATCACCAGGGTAAACTGAACACCTGCACTGTGAGAAGTGAGTGCCACCCGCTGGTCAACTGCCTCCATTTCCTTTGGCACTTGTGGCTCCCCCATCATTACATGGCCCTGTTTGAACTTTGCTAGTTCTCCTATCCATGTTCTCCAATCTTTGATTGGCCGAGGGGATTCCATTTATTCTAAAACAGGTGTGGGAAACCTATGACCTTCTAAACGTCGTTGGACTTCAATTCCCACCCTCCCTGGCCATTCCTGTTCTAAGGCATCCCATATCTTAGATTTCCAGGTAAACCATTCACTTAAATCGCAGTAGCTGAAGAAACCTACCTTGGCCTTAAACTGTTACTAATAGTTTCCATTTTAAAAAAAGAAAGTGGCACTTGGAGGACCAATCAGGGAGCTCAGTAGGAACTGCTGGACAGGCGAACTAATGCCACTGTACTGGAAGAAGCAAAGATCACCAGTGTCGAAGCAATGATTCTTCAACATCAACTTTGTTGGACTGGTCATGTTGTTCGGATGCCTGATTATCGTCTTCCGAAGCAACTACTCTATTCTGATTTTAAAAATGGAAAGTGTAATGTGGAAAATGGAAAGCCAATCGGAAGCTGCAGAAGCCGTGCCAGACGCTCAGCTTCCGAAAATCATTCAAAAACTAGAACACTCACTTCCGGTTTTTGATTGTTCAGGAAATGTATGAGTTCCAAAGTGTTCGGCAACCAAGGTACGCCTGTATAAGCATTTTGTACACATTATCTGGCTGAATGATAGTTGCGTTTTGAATTAGCTCAGTTCACCTTTAAATGCAGACTGAATTGCATAGCTTCCCCTTTCCTATCAGGTCCACTAGCCTGATTAAGCTTTCCACCCCTGCCTTTAAATACTGTGTTCCATCATTATGTTAAACAGAATATATTATGTAGGAAACCACCCTGAAACTAGTGTGGGTGATGAAGGGCAGTCTAGAAATCTGGTTAATGGATTAATAAACAAATCTGAGCATACTGCTATGTTTATAATATGAACTGGAGTGCTTATCACTCAGTTTAATTTGGCTTCATTAGTTCAAAGTTCTAAAGGTGTGTGTGTGTGTGTGTGTGTGTGTGTGTGTGTGTGTTTAAACACACACACACACACACACACACACACACACACACACACACACGGCTTCATTTTGCCAAATGCTAAAGACATAAAGTAGATTGGGGAGAGGTGTGGCTGTTTGGCTCTGCCTCCAAGCTTTGGTAAGCTTGCAAATGTTATCTGCCTTATATTAATTAGCTGCTGTTAATTATGTATATTAACCCGCTGTGAAGTTTAATTTGTGCAAGAATTGATGAAGGGCAAGGCCTTCCCTCCCTTAACCTGGTTCGGAATAGGTATGAGTAAAACAGCTTTTTTTAAAAAAAAAAAAAAAGAGAGAGAGAAATAAATTGAGAAGACAATAGGCTGTGTCACACCACTATGAGCCCCAACTCCCATCGCAGGCTCTTCCTTCCCCAATTTTCCTACTTTCCCCAATCTGCTTAGCAACAGCAGGAAAAAAGCTTGTAGAACCATGTTTCAGCAGTAGAACATTGTCGTCATCAACATTCCACCCTTCATCTGAGGATCAAAGGGCAGTTTACAATATAAAAATCCCAAAATATAACCACCCCCTGCACAGTTTAAAAGGCCATAGATGGTTTAATTAGCCAAAGGCCTGGGGAAAGAGGAATGTTTTTGTCTGGCACCTAAAGGTATGTAATAAATGCACCAGGCAAGCATCTCTGGAGAGAGCATTCCAAAAATTGGGAGCCATTGCAGAACAGACTTGTGCTCATGTTGCCATGCTACAGACCTCTCGTGGAGCAGGCCCATGAAGAAGGGCCTCAGATGGTGATCGCAGAGTCATTTAAGGATTTATAGGTCAAAACCAGCACTTTGAGTTGCACAAGGAAACTGATCGGCACCCAGTACAGTCAGGCCAGGATGGGTGTCACATGCTTAAACCGTCTTGCCCCAGTGAGGAACCTGGCCGCTGAATTCTAGCAGCTGAAGTTTCCGAACCGTCTTCAGAGGCAGAGAGGTATGGAAAAGGTTCCCAGGTCCCAATTCCCAGCATCTCCTGGTAGGGCTGAGAGAAGCTCCTGCCTGAAATCCTGGAGAGCAGCTTCCACTCAGTGAGGGCTATACTGAGCTAGGTGGACCAAAGGTTTGATTCAGTATGAGGCTGTTTCCTGTGTTTAGAGGGGTCTCAATTATGCTCCAGTTGCTGCCATTACATGTTTCAGGAGTGTCTAATGTTCATTGCCAAATAGGTTCATTGCCAAAAAGAAGAGGGAATGGAAGACAAAAGGGGATGCAAATCTGCATAAAAATGCCATGGGCTAATTTAGGTCTATAGATGCAAGTTTAGAAAATGTTGCTATGATTTGAATCATAGCAGTGGGTGCAACCAGCTTTCCATGTGCTAGTAACTATTGATTAACAACTTCAAGGCTCTCCCCAATACTTATGGTTATTTATTCTTAAAATAGACTTGGACTGGGCAGCCCTTTAAATATAGGACAGCACTCTGGGAAGTATGGGGTATTAGGGAAAGGGTAGTACCTCTGGTGGGGGACACGCCGTGCTCCTTCTAGTTTGTCCACCTTTGGTCCCCAACCTACACTCAGCTCTCACCTGTGGCTCCTAGAAGGTGTCAGCATGCAAAAGCTTTGACTGGCTTGCTAAACCAGGTGAGGGTAGTCAATGGGTCTCAAACCCCCAGTGAGTTAAGGATTTCTCCTGCATGTGAAGACATGCTCTGGCATATTTAGTGGACAAGACCAATAGTGGTCAAGAAGGCGGTTTCTGCATATGCTTTAGAGAGAAGTGAGGGGCAGACGTGGCTTGTCCATCTAGGAGAAGGAAAACTGATCCTAAACTTCTGCTGCCTTGTGGCTATACTTGTGAGAAAGGCTTTGGGAGTTAACCCCAAGGAAAAATCTGTACTTTGTGGGTCATCTTTGGGAGAAGAAAAGGCTAAGGTGTAAACCCTACACAAATCCAGAGTGGAGTCCCTAAGACAGTTGGATGGTGTCTTGTACAACTCCTTCTGGCAACTCCTGCAGCCAAGCTGGTGCCAAACGTATTGCTCTGCTTTCCTTTGGACCACATCAGCGAAGCTGAGAGGAGGGTCTTGTCATTTGGGCAGCCCAGGACCTCCATACACACTGCCCAAGCTTGTGCCCCACATGCTGCAAATGCAGCAAAAACAATGTGGGAAGCAGCAGTTACCAGTTACCAGTCTCTGCAGCCACAGCAGGCGATGTGATTCTCCAGCGGTGTGACGTCACCCCAGAGGCACATTCTGTTTTCTCTTGAGACGGATGGATGCCAACAACAACTCTGGAAAGTGGGGCACATACACACATCCTACTAGAGTCTAGAGATATTAGTGGTCATGAGAACTAGGTTCTCCATATTTATTGGAATTCCAGAACACTTCTGGTGTATCCCACAGCAGTGTCAGTGGCCAGCTGGAGGATTGACCCCAAACCAGCACTGTCATTGCTTGGGTAGCTTTTGGTGAGGGCCCCTCTTCTAAGGGGTCTAGGGAGGTTCTGGGCCTTGTTCAAACTGGTCTTTGGGTGGGTGCTGACATGCATTTCATGTTTCCGAGCACAGTTCAAACTGTTGGTGCTGACCTTTAAAGCCCTAAATGGCCTCGGTCCAGTATACCTAAAGGAGTGTCTCCACCCCCATCGTTCTGCCCGGACACTGAGGTCCAGCTCCGAGGGCCTTCTTGCAGTTCCCTCATTGCGAGAAGCCAAGTTGCAGGGAACCAGGCAGAGGAGAGGGCCTTCTCGGTGGTGGCGCCTGCCCTGTGGAACACCCTCCCATCAGATGTCAAAAAGGAAAACAGCTACCAGATTTTTAGAAGACATCTGAAGGCAGCCCTGTTTAGGGAGGCTTTTAATGTTTAAGAAATTAGTGTATTTTAATGTTTCTGTTGGAAGCCGCCCAGAGTGGCTGGGGAAACCCAGCCAGATGGGCGGGGTATAAATAAATTATTATTATTATTATTATTATTATTATTATTTGCAAAACCCACCAGCAGGGTTCTGTTCCCCTGACACAATGAAGCAAATTGTGGTTTTGTTTTTGTTTTTGTTTTTTTGTGATATGCTTACTTTTGATTGTAAGTGATGATGTTTCATTTGATAGTTACACCGGTTTGTTCTTTTTCTTAATTGTAAGCCGTCCATAAAATTTAGTTTTACGGGGTGGCATAAAAATATCGAAGAAAGATAGAAAGATAATGGGTATGCTTTTATTTTGGCACATTGCGTTTCTGCTGCTGTTTCCTCAGTGCTTTGGAGAACCCATGATGCTCTGCATCATGGGTTTTGTAGTCAAAAACGTAATAATATTTCATGAAAGCAGAAGTAATGGAAGTGCACTGTACCATAAGGACAATGTCTCCACAGACATGCCCACCCGATTACAAATATCAATACTAGAACTTCTTCTTGTACACATCCTGCTGCTTGCACCTGTGAACACACCATGCATTTAAAGCACACTGCCCAAATAAGGAATTCTGGGAACTGTATTTTGCTAAGGGTGCTGGGAATTGTAGCTCTGTGTGGGTAAACTGCAGATTCCAGGATTCCCTGGGAAAAGTCGTGTCCTTTAAATGTATGGCGAGTGTACCGAGTCTGAGTTGCCTGCTGAAGATGGCACCTCAGCTGTGAAATGTCCTCCTGAGAGGTCCACCTGACCTGTTCATTGCTGACCTTCCATCCTTCTTTGAGACGTGATTCAAAGACTTCTGGCAAGATAATAATGACCTGTTGTTTGTCCCGTGTCACAGTTTCAGGGCCCTCAATCCCCTCAAAACAAGAAATGACAGCTCTGGGACTAGGCAGTAACACCATCTTTCCATCAGATGGAAGGAGCTAGATCCATCATGTGTGTGTGTTAGATATAGCCCAGCTTATCCCTCCCCACCAGTCCTCCAGGTTCAGACATGCATTCCCCATGTGACCACTTCATGCTCCATCTCCTCCAAAGATTTCCTCTGCCTCATCTTTCTTTGACACAACTCCCTCTGGCGCTTAGAAACCACAGGGAGGATTCTGAAATCTCACTAGCCTCAGTCTCACTCAGCGCTGCTTATTTGTGAGTAAGCATCTGGTCTGGCGGCTTGTTCATCTCATTCCTCATTTCTGTTTACCTGCTCTTTTTCTTCTAACAGGGCCGTTGCAAGGCAAGGTGAGCCATCACCCCATCTTTCCCAGTGCCAGCTCATGCCATTCCTGAATTTGCAATGCTTTGGCGCCACTAATGTGGCAACAGCAGTGCAGCTCCCCCTCCCTCTGAAGAAATAACACCTGGCCACCCGAAGACAGTGGTGACTCTCCCAGAATGCATCACGTTGGGGGGGAGCACTGGCCCTTCCTTAGAGCAAGCCAGAAAGCTGGTGGAGGTTGCTGCCACCTCATTAACACCAGCAAACCATTAAAAATCAGGGAAAGTTGGATGAAAGAGAGTGGCTGGGAAGCAAGTAAGGCAGCCCAGAGCTAACTGGCTTCTTCTGCCTGAGGCAATTGGTTCATTTCGCCTGACGAATGGGCTGGCCCTGGCTTCTGTTTCAATTTGGTTTTAATATTCCATTGAGATTCCTTAGCTTTCTTGGGGAAGTTCACTCCCACTCTGAGCAGCCTGAGCTTCCTTATTTTACTAATTACAAGAGCAATTGCATCATCCATTCTATTAATGTAAATGCAAAAGGGCACCATCTTATCACACACTCGTTTCAGTTGCTTGACTATTGTAATTTAACTGGGTGAGGCCAGTCCTAAGAAAATAGCTAGGAGTGGAAAGTGAGAAACTAAGCTTGGAAAAGATACGGAGGGGATGACGACTAGTCCTGATGGTGATACAATGGTACCTCGGTTTAAGTACACAATTGGTTCTGGAAGTCTCTACTTAACCTGAAGAGAACTTTCCCATTGGAAGTAATGGAAAGTGGATTAATCCGTTCCAGACGGGTCCGCGGAGTACTCAACCTGAAGCGTACTGAACCCGAAGTATGAGTGTAATTGTTTCTGGAAGTCCGTACTTAACCTGAAGCGTACTTAACCTGAAGTGAACTTTCCCATTGAAAGTAATGGAAAGGACGATATAGGATATGAAATAAACCCCACCCAATGGACCAAAATGTGGTCTAAACCCCCCTTCAAATCCATGTCAATGAAAAGAAAAGAACTTTCCCTGAAACTAACCTACAGGTGGTACCTAACCCCAAGAAAACTAGCACTAATACATCCAGGAACCTCATCAAAATGCTGGAGAGGGCGCACCTCCACAGGAACATACCTCCACATGTGGTGGGAATGCCCCAAAATCCAATCATTCTGGACAATAACCATACGAGAAATTTGTAAGATAACAAAGCAAGTGCTAGAAATCACCCCAGAACTGGTCTTATTAAACATCTTCCAAGACAACAACGCCCACGCAGAATACAAAGAACTCATAACCCACCTACTGTCAGCAACCAGAAACATCATAACTAGACACTGGAAAGACCTGTCAGGAGTAAGCATGGACCAATGGTATCAAGCAGTATGGGAAACAGCCCTACTAGAAAAACTAACCAGTAAGCTGAAAATGACACGGGGACAAACAGAAGAAGACACCTTCACCCCAATATGGTTCCCCTTCATCACTTACACAGCCCAACAAGACAATGACAAAAACAAAAACCCACCATCAGCATACAAATCAATATGGTTAAACTAATCAAAAGCACCCACCCACCCCACTCACGCAAGAAACCAAAGACCACCACAGCCATCCACAAATGAATAATCACACCCTACGCCAATCCCCGACCTCTCTCACCAATAAAGGAACACAAGCGAACAACAGAGAACCCGCACAAACAACGCTGACACTGAACCCCTACATATATCAAGGAAAACAGAAACATAGACACCCCACCCCACCCACTCCCCCATCCCGCCCCCCTCTTCCCCCCTCTTCTTCCTAATGTCTCAACAAGCAAGATTGATGTGTAACAATGGAATAATTATGAGACACTGCATTACCTTTGTAAACCAAGAAAATCCTCAATAAAAATTAAAAATTAAAAAAAGAAGAAGAAGAAAGTAATGGAAAGTGGATTAATCTGTTCCAGACGGGTCCGCGGAGAACTTAAATGGAAAGTACTCAAACCGAAGCGTACTTAAACCGAGGTATGACTGTATGACTAACTCCAGGACCAGCCTTTCTGAATACCAGTCGAGAACATCTGTCCCCTGTTTTGGCACAGAAACCGCTTTGATATCATGACATCTGTTGGGAAATGTATCTGTATTAATTCTCCTCAACCTCTCAGTGGTACAATCAACCATGGCATCCTTCCACAGAGGCTATCAGAACTAGACTTGGGCAGCACTGCTTTGTGATGGTTCCGGTTCTCCTTAGATGGTCGCTTCCAGAGGGTGATGCTTGGGGAGTGCAAATTAAATAAATACACAAATAAATACATAAAATAAGACGGCAAGTCAGAATCAGTTCACCAGGTGGAGCAGGGTCACTTCGGTAGCTTCCCAGAAGGTAGCTGGCTGTTGCTTACCAGGAGGGAGAGACTTGAGGCAGCTGGGAGTCCAGAATTGCTTTGCTGGGGCATCTGAATCACATGGGCCATCTCACCATTCTGCAACTTGTACTTGGTAAGCAAAAGGGACCCACCTGACAGGAAGCAGCTCTGTCCCACCCAGCAAGATGCTCCTGGGGCTATTGCAGTCACTTCCTGTTTGTGAGTTGCCCAGAAGCATCTGTTTAGCTCCTGTGGGAAATGGGATGTTGAAGCAGAAGGACTTTTGGTTTGGTCCATCAGACCTCTTCTTCCAATCACCAAAAAACCCAGAGGTTTCTTCAGCTGCACCCTTCTCTACCCAGGTATGCGAGAGTTTAAGGTCACATTCCAAGCAGGCAAAAGCCCTTTATCTGTATCCCCTCATTAGCCGTTTATTTCTATGCCGCTTTCTGGCCAAGGTCCCAAAGCAATGAGCAGCTGAATTCAAAAGGAGATACAGTCATACCTCGGTTTAAGTACGCTTCGGTTTGAGTACTTTCAGTTTAAGTACTCCCCAGACCCGTCTGAACGGATTAATCCACTTTCCATTACTTTCAATGGGACAGTTCGCTTCAGGTTAAGTACGGACTTCCAGAACCAATTACACTCATACTTCAGGTTAAGTATGCTTCAGGTTGAGTACTCCACGGACCCGGCTGGAACAGATTAATCCACTTTCCATTACAGTGGTGCCTCGCTAGACGAATTTAATTCATTCCACGGGTCTTTTCTTATAACGAAAAATTCGTCTAGCAAATCCCATAGGAATGCATTGAATTTTTTTTTTTTTTTGCCCATAGGAACGCATTAATTGAATTTCAATGCATTCCTATGGGAAACCGCAATTCGCTAGATGAATTTTTCATAAAATGAATTCGTCTAGCAAGGCAACCTCCGCTCAAAAAATCCTTTTGTTAAGCAGAAATTTCGTTAAGCAGGGCATTCGTTAAGCGAGGCACCACTGTACTTTCAATGGGAAAGTTCGCTTCACGTTAAGTATGCTTCAGGTTAAGTACGGACTTCCAGAACCAATTACACTCATACTTCGGGTTAAGTACGCTTCAGTTTAAGTACTCCGTGGACCCGTCTGGAACGGATTAATCCACTTTCCATTACTTTCAATGGGAAAGTTCACTTCAGGTTAAGTACGCTTCAGGTTAAGTACGGACTTTCAGAACCAATTACACTCATACTTCGGGTTAAGTACACTTCAGTTTAAGTACTCCGCAGACCCGTCTGAAACGGATTAATCCACTTTCCATTACTTTCAATGGGAAAGTTTGCTTCAGGTTAAGTACGCTTCAGTTTAAGTACAGACTTCCGGAACCAATTGTGTACTTAAACCAAGGTTACCACTGTACAACGAAACAGCAGTAAATGCAAAAGTACAATGCAACGGGCTTCTCCCTGGAAGCAGCTAGAGCTGTGGCACAGCCACTACAGTTGCTCTCTGGTGCGTCGCTTGCTAGCTCAACCTTCTGGCTCCTCAAAAGGCAGTGGTTCTCCCGGTGCAGGAGCAGATGCAGCAAAGAAGGGTTCTGTTCCTGCTACCTGCCACACTTTTGAGGAGAGCATAGATAGAGAGGTTTGGAGAGGTGCATTCAGCCCCTGTTCTCAGGTTGCAATCTAACGGTTCAGCTTAAAAAATAAATCCCATTGAATTCAGTGAGACCTACATCCCAGACAGTGGGGTTGTTTGTTGGAGGAGAGAGTAAACAACAAGGTGTCCGTACTCTAGTCGTGAACAGAAGTGCTGTGCGAGGCAACACAAAATGGCTGCCCAAAAAAGGGATGAGCACCATCACACATTAAAAACAACAACAACCCACTGTTCCCAGATATGAATGTATGGGACTGCAGCCTAAGGGTCAAATTCTGTGCATGTCTATTCTGAGTTAAGTCCCGTTGATTTTTAGGATTCAGGATTGTAACCTTCATTTTTTGAAATATACTCGGAGTCAAGAGTGAATTTCATGCTCTTTATTCAGCTCATAGTCATCAAGGAGGAGAAGAGAAGACGAATGGCTCTTTTCCCCAAACCATCTGCTTATATACATTATTTACACAATGGGCCTTGCGTGATTGGCTACTTCAGGGCTACACCTGTGGGCCAATTATATTATGGATTGACTTCTGCCTGCAGCCTGATTGGCTGCTCCTACAGGCCAATCAGGTAGCAGATTCACTTCTGCCAGCCGCCTGATTGGCTGCTCCAGCAGGCCAATCAGGTTGCGGATTCACTTCCACCTGGAGTTGGATTGGGTAGCTCCCGCTGATTCTGAATCCTATTGTTCTAGGATTCAGCTCAGTACATAACATTTTTCTTCTTCGAATACCAGATCAATCAAACTAGTATACAGTAGTTTGCAATATGCCATTTTAGCAGAAATCAATCACCCTTTGGAAACATTTTTTGGAAACAAAATTGAAACTTCCGTTTTTACTGTCTGTGTAAAGCTTGTCTGTTAAGTGCTCCCTCTACTGGTTCACTTTATATTGCTTCATCATAGCAGTGCACATTTGCTGGGCTTTTCGTTTATCTTTGCAACCACTACTGGTTCACTTTATATTGCTTCATCATAGCAGTGCACATTTGCTGGGCTTTTCGTTTATCTTTGCAACCACAAACGGTATCAAAAGCAAGATGGTGTATGACCTCCCCAACAGCATCATGTGAACAAATCATCATGAAAGTGCAATAAAAGAGAGGTGCAGGGTATAAATGCTTTGAATAATAACTGAGTGTGTTTTGTTATATTAGATTAAAATCTGCCTCATCCCACATTCAGTTTCCAAACAGGGGATCTGGCAAGCTCAAAAGAAGAATGTGAAGGCAGCGGTCCCCTGTTTGGTACTCACAGGTAAACTTCTACTGAACATGCAGGTTCCACTTGGCTTGCTCCATGCCAGATTTTCCAGGTATTTCCCTGCTTCATTTCTCTAAGCAATAAGCTATCAAAGTGAACCACCTTCACCAAGTCTTGTGATCCTTCCTGGGCATCCCTGTAGTGCCACCTCTCTGCCCGCATCTGCTTTGTGCAAATCTTTTGGCACAGAAAAGACACACCAGAATCACCCCGAGTTCCTGCAGTGGCAACAGCTTCCATGTTTCCCTAAACCAGTGGTAATGTGGCAAAAGTTCCTGATGCTGACATGATTCAGCCCAGGAAGCCAGACGAGCAGATCTTTAAAACATGTTTGAAAACCTGAAGCTGCATTCGCTAAGCTGGCACCTTCCAGACATTTTGGACTACAACTCCCATCAGCCCCTACCAACATGCAGTTCAAAACATCTAGGAGTCACCAAGTTGGCAAAGGAAGACCATGGCGAATCACACTATACATTTAAAGCACTGCCATGGCTTCCCCTCAAGGATTCTGGGAGCTGTTGCTGGTTTAGGGTGCTGAGAGCGGTTGGCTCCCGTTGCAGAGCTACAATTCCCAGAGTTCTCTGCAAAGAGGGATTATTAAGCCACTGTAGCTCTGGGAGGAGAATAGGGGTTTCCTACCAACTCTCAGGTGGCGCTGTGGTTAAACCACTGAGCCTAGGGCTTGCTGATCAGAAGGTTGGTGGTTCGAATCCCTGTGACGGGGTGAGCTCCCGTTGCTTGGTCCCAGCTCCTGCCAACCTAGCAGTTCGAAAGCACGTCAAAATGCAAGTAGATAAATAGGAACCACTACAGTGGGAAGGTAAACGGCGTTTCCATGTGCTGCTCTGGTTTGCCAGAAGCGGCTTTGTCATGCTGGCCACATGACCTGGAAGCTATACGCCGGCTCCCTCGGCCAATAATGCGAGATGAGCGTGCAACCCCAGAGTCGGTCACGACTGGACCTAATGGTCAGGGGTCCCTTTACCTTTACCTTTACCAACTCTCAGTGAGCGGGACGTGGGTGGCGCTGTGGGTTAAACCACAGAGCCTAGGGCTTGCTTATCAGAAGGTCCCAGCTCCTGCCAACCTAGCAGTTCAAAAGCATGTCAAAGTGGAAATCGATAAATAGGTACCACTCCAGCGGGAAGGTAAACGTCATTCTGGCCACATGACCTGAAAGCTGTATGCCCTCAGCCAATAACGCGAGATGAGCGCCGCAACCCCAGAGTCAGTCACGACTGGACCTAATGGTCAGGGGTCCCTTCACCTTTCACCTTACCAACTCTCAGCACCCTTAACAAACAACAACTCTCGGAATTCCTTGGAGGGTGAGCATTTGGGTGTTAAAACGGCATCACAGTGCTTTAAATGCATGGTGTGGATGTGGCCCTAGAGAAACTGAGCAGCTGCTGAAATGACTGCACAGCGTTGGATTTCTCAGTGGAATTTTAAAAGTATCTCTCGAGGCGCTCTCCCTTCCACAGCACTCCAGTTCTCTGAGAGAGAGAGAAGCGGCAGCTTAATTTCTCCCCTTTGACAGGAATGAAGTAACGTTGCTTTTGGCTAAATGTGTCTAACAGCCTTCAAACCTGTGTGTGGTCTTGTCTTGTGACTCTCTCATATCGGTACAAGCGTCCAATGGATCTGTCTGTCTGTCTTCTTCCCCCCCTCCAGTAGGGGTTGCACATAAATCTCACTAGTCAACAAAACACGTTCGTGATTAAGCATCCTTGATTCATCAAAAGGCGACGGAGCGCAGTTATCTGTGGCTTGTCAGGTATTTCATTCCAAAATATCTCGGTCGGAGTCGTTGCAAAGAATGGGGGGAAAACACAAAAAGAACAGGCTCTGGAATAATGACAGCACCAGGCTGCTCTTGGATTGTGTATCTCTCCCTCTCCCCCACCTCCCCCACCATCTGTGTCAAACAGAAGACTGCCTTTGACTGCGGCTGTCTCTTCTACAGCTTTGATGACAGCTGAAAATAGATGTGATTGATTTCTACCTACTGAGGGTGTGGCGGAATGGGACAGCAGGCTGGTTCTCTGCTTGCTCCCTCTCTGCAAGGAAGCAGATGTGAGATATGTGCAATTCCAGTTTGCAAAAGTTGCATTTTGTTTACCTGTGGCTTAAATTGCCACCAACTTTTTAAGTGTCTACGGGAATTGCTCGTAGTTTCTCAAAGCCTAAAAGGCTCTCCCCACCCCCACCCCCACTGCAATACGGAGCAAAAAATGTGTAAGCTAATACCCAAGGAACTTACCCAAAGGACAAAGGGATTTAGTGTGAGGAGTTAAATACTGTAGACCACAGGTGCGGGGAAACTTTTCAGCCTGGGGGCCACATTCCCCTCCACATAGACTTCCAGGGGCCACAATAGTGTTGGACAAGGGCAGAGGCAAGAGTGGGTGGAGCTATTTGTATGTCTACTTTACACACACACACACACACACACACACACACACACCCCTCTAGCCTCCTTTCCCATACCCTCCAACTTCCTGTTGATCAGAATTGGGACGCCCGTTATTTGGTCCCAAGCTCTCACGGGAGTCAGCTCATTTGCATGAGAGCGTGAGACCCCAAAAAGTGTCTTTTGGTCCAATGCTCTGGCATGAACCAACTGACTTGTTTCAGAGTGTTGGACCAAAAAACTTCTGTAATTCCAGGATGTCCTGCTTAAATTGCGATGGTTGATGGGTCTGCTATGCAGTGAAGCAAGAGGTAGTTCAAGGACGTATTCCATCCAGGCAAAAATACTCAAAAAGGGCGTGAAACAAAGTTGGTGAGAGGTGTGTCTTGGGGAGATGTGATGCAGTAGTCATGGGAGAGTCCTGAGAACTCACAGAGAATATTTGAGGGTTGTATTTGGTTCTGGGGGCTTACAGTAGGTTTCCCTCCTCCTACATTTGACTATGCCAGCAACACAGGCTTGTCTGAAGGTCTGGTGTAACTTGCCTTCAGGTTTGGCCCCTTATCTCTTGGTGAATTGTGGTAGGATTATCTGGCAGCAGCACTGCTCTGAGCAGTGGCAGGAGGCTGCCATTTTAATTTCCCACAATGCCCTGGAGAGATGCCACATCAGGGTCATAGTTAGTACCTAAAATGGCAGTCAGGTCCAGCCACCAGATGTTGCTTGGAGCACTAGGCTGAGAAAATTACAAATGGAGCCCAGGGCAAATGTCTGCAGTAGGCCCTGCCCTTGGCCCTGGGGCCCTGGCAGCTGCAAAGCAATATGAGGTGCTGCCACCATCCCTGTTTGCTGTAAACAGCGAGTGTTCTCAATCTTTGTTCACGGCCAATGTATTTTCTAATGAAAGTTTCCCAAACTACTGAATCATTCTTTACTCATAACCTGGCTTTCAAAAGCCAGCTCACAGGCACCACACACAGAGTTCACAGTTCTAATCTGCTCACATTTGCTCACCTAGAAGTATGTCCCACCAAGTTTAATGAATCTCCCTGCAGAGTAAGTGTGCATAAGGCTGCAATTACCATTAACAAGAGTGACTTGGGGGGGGGCTTTGAAATCCAGTTGTTTTCTCAATCTTCTCTAGCAACCCAGCTAGAGCATGACCTCAGAGCATCCAGACCAATGGTGGCCAGAGGACACACCACCAAGGAACAAACAGCTCATGTCCCAATTCATTTCAGAAGGTCACAGCTTCAACCAAGAATAGTAAGATTTTAAACTATAGTGCTGTCATAATCCAGTAGGAAAAGCCTTTCCGAGCTTAAGGTGAAGCTGAGAAGCCCATCACTCATAAGAACATAAAAGAACCTTGCCTAGGCTTCTCCCAGTGGCCAACCAGTTTTGTATGGGAAGCCTACAAGCAGGATTTCAAGGCAATTGTTTCTTCTGCTCATGCTATCCAGCAACTGGTGTTAGGAGCCTGCTTCATCTCGTACTGGAGGCAGAACTCTACTTGCTCAACTTCTGGTGTTCAGGCATCGGTGTTGGTGTTTATGTAGCTAAAACAGCACCACCCACACACAAGAGGGAGGTATCCGCAGACTTTGCAGAACTCCGAGGTTTGCAGGAATACAAAACAATCTTAAGGGGAGTGGGGAGGACACACTAAAGGGCTCGGCATTCTGTGTGGTGGGTGTCCAAGGGCAGTGAGACAAAAAACGGAATGGAGAAGGAATGGAATGAAGTATCGTGGCAAACTACATGGTTGGCCAACTGAACAATGAATACTGCAATGTGTTCTCGCAGGGCCCACTCATCTCAGCAAGTTCGTAAAAGCACAGGAGGAAAAGGTGATAATATAGTTCTTACATAGTTCCCTGCACTGGGCAGTCGTTGCATCTAGGAATTGTACATGCAAGGCTTTAAGAGCTCCCACTGGAACAGATGCAGGATCCATTTAGTCCCGCACCCTGCTTCCAACAGAGGCTGACCAGACGATTCTCAGAAGAAGCCCATAAGTAGGGCCATGCAAAGACAACAACTCTTTGCCATCGGTTTTCCTCCTAATGGTCAGGGATCCCTTTACCTTTTCATTTAATAATAACAGTAATGATTTATTTTACCCTGCCCATCTGACTGAGTTGGCCCAGCAACTCTGGGCAGCTTCCAACATATATAAATACATAATATAACATTAAACATTTTTTTAAAAAAACTTCCCTATACAGGGCTGCCTGCGGACGTCTTCTGAAAGTTGTATAGTTACTTATCTCCTTGGCTCGGGGGTTGCATAACTCCATACCCTACAACAGGCATAGGCAAACTTGGCCTTCCAGATGTTTTGGGACTACAACTCCCATCATCCCTAGCTAACAGGACCAGTGGTCAGGGATGATGGAAGTTGTAGTCCCAAAATATCTGGAGGGCTGAGTTTGCCTATGCCTGCCTTACAACTTTTCTCCAATGAGAATAGGGACTTCCTAAGGAAAAGCGGAACATTCCAGGATCAAATCAGAAACTAGGACAGCTTCTGTAAATCCGGGACGGTCTCTGGAAAATAGGAACAATTAGAGGGGCTGTTCCTGCTCTACATTTTCAGCTCCCTTGTCGCCCTCCAGCCTTAATAAAGTGCCCTGCCTACTTTCTAAGAAGGCACCTTCATTGTGGTGCCATTTGTGTTGCATTTTATGGCTGGATGTTTCTGCCAAACATTTATTTTGTTTTGTTTCAGTTGTTGCTTTCGCGCAGCTCTGGAGTGAATGGATCTCCATCCCTCCTTAGGATGGGGAAGCAGCTAACATGGGGAGGGAGAACAATTCTTCATCCTTGCTCCATCATTCCCCAGGGGTGCCTTCGATGGAGCTCCTTGCACACCAGGGAGACGTGGGATTTGGTAAACAGAAGAAAGGTGAAAACGCAAGTGATTTTTGGCAGCCCTCCTTTTGCAAATGTTAGCTTTCTCCCCGCGCGGGGTTTGCAGCCCTAAGTGAATCAGCCCCTTTTTCGTATTTTATTTGGTCCCAGACTTAATAGTATGTTGTACAGTGTCTAAAGGCTTAAGATTAAAATGATATGTATCCGGTAGAAGGACTAAGTTAATCCCCACCAGCTGGAATCCAAGCCAGAGGGGCCCTTCCTTTCTGGAAGAGGTTTGAATTAGTATTAAGACCTTCTCCTGAAAACAGAAACGCTTTGCAGAAGTGAAGACATGGAGCAGGGCCGCAAACGGCAGTTTCTGAAGCAATAACATTCGAGGAAACCTTTCTCTCTCCCCCACCCCAATCCCCAAATCTAACCTAGTTGAGCACAGAAGGAAAGGAGGGAGGGGTGGAAATCCCAAACGAGAATAAAAACTGCAACTGCCTTTGCTTGTTACCATGCCGTGGAAGACAGCTGTTCCCTGCAACCACACAGGAATCCCTCTTTTAAAACACACACACACACACACACACACACACAACCCCTCCTACTCCTAGATTTGGAAAGAAGTATAACTTTTGGACTCGAGCGCGTCCAAAAATACATGAGATGTAAAAAAAATTAAAATCCCGTTTGCCAAAAACACATTGACGTTTTGCTTAAATTACATTCTTCCCTTGTTTGAAAGAAAGAAAATAATCAAGACACCCCCCCACACACACAAAAAGCGCACGCACACACACACACACACACCACTAAAGGTCCTCCTCACAATGATAAGTTTTAATTTGGACAAAAAATAAATAAATGCAGAAGTCAGCCCCCATAAGCCTTGTCTTGAAATCCTCCTTTACACCTCATTTCTGAAGCACGAATATGGACGCTGTCCAGTTTCCCCATTCTGAACAGCTTTTGGCTGGAGGAACGCGGTATGGAAATCATTTCCCTTGTAGGTGCAGTAGCTACTTTCCACAGACTCAACAAAGACATGAAATATCATTAACATCTGATTCCGAGAGGCTGACAACCACTTCTTTGTTTTAACACAGCCATCCGGGGGAAAGCTGTTGCATATTACCATATCGCTAGCAAAATTGTACTTATTAGACTGCAGTAGAGGCCGTGGAAGTGTTTCGCTCATTTGTGCTGGCGCAGGAGATCTCTGAATGTGCCTATTGTTTTCCGAGGCGTCGATCCTGCTCCACTGAAATCGCGGGGAGTTTTGCTGTTGACTCCAATTGGAGCGGGACGGCAGGCCCCCCTGGGTAACGATTCCACATGGCTTCCAGAGGCCCCCAAGCGCAAAAAATGGTTGTAGCCAGTGCTAAGTGATACATGGCCAAAGAAGGAGGGGCACGTGGACCACAGCTTCACATGGGGTGGCCCCCAATGGATCACCCAAAAAGAGGACAAAAGGGAACACAGATATGGATAGGACTGAGGTGTCTGGATGCACAGTTAGCAATACTGGCTTGAATATCAAATCATAGTTTTGCACTAGCAAACATGCACCAGCCATGCACAAGGCAGGGCACTTGATTTTTGCTGATTCTTTCCGTACAATGTGGCCTTTGGGGCTCCCTCCCCCCCCAAAAAAAAACATTTTTCATGAGGCTTGTAGAACAGAGGGCTGCAGATTGGTAAGGGACCTTGTCAGAAACTGAATGCCTTGCCTTGCATTGGTGAAAATGCTTCCGCTAGCACAAAACCACCTTTGGATACAACTCCATGACTATGATGAAATATCTTTCCATAGGCAGAGGGCCTTCTCAGTAGTGGTGCCTGCCCTGTGGAACCTCCTCCCATCAGATGTCAAGGAAATAAACAACTACAGTACCTGACTTTTAGAAGACATCTGAAGGCAGCCCTGTTTAGGGAAGTTTGTTAATGTTTGATGTTTTGTCGTGTTTTTAATTTTGTCGTGTTTTTAATATTCTATCTATTGGGAGTCACCCAGAGTGGCTGGAGAGACCCAGCCAGATGGGTGGGGTATAAATAATAAATTGTTTGTTTGTTTCCCCAGACATTCTGGGTGGCTTATAGCATATCTAAAAACATATTTAAAAACACCAGTCCTTGAAAACATCCCTAAACAAGGTTGCCTTCAATGAGCATTCATCCTGAATTCTTCCTCATTTGCTTGTGGTTATGCATCATTTGTCCACTGCACCTGTTTTAGTGCAGTTCCCCATCACTTTCCTAACTGCAAAAAGTGGATTGTTGTGATGGGCCAACAAAGAACTTCAGTTGCACACACTTGAATTTCCAGTATGTTCTTGAATCCCATCTGCAAAAAAAACCTGATGATTTGGAGGCCATGTCTCCTCATTATCATTCAGAGCAACCTGTCTCACAGCAAGTAAACAGATCTGTCCACCTTGCCCAGTGCTGTCTGCTCTGACTGGCAGAACCTCAAGCAGAAGTCTTCCCCATCACCTGCTACTGGTTCCTTTCACTGGAGATGTCAGGCACTGAGCCTAAGATCTTCAGCATGTGAAGCATCAGTAGCAGCTGGTGCGCTGGGGTCGGTTGTGTCACTGCTTCTTACAAGGAGGTAAAGGGGAGGAGGTTGACTAGATAGAAATGCAGGTGCAGGAGCGCTGGTTTGAATCTGTCGCTGCATCTGCACCGCACCAACCTTGCCTTCTCCCTTCCTGCCAGCAGCTGTGACACAACCAGCCAGACCTCAGATGAGTGACACCATTCCACCAGGTTGTCCTCTTCTGCAAAGCATCTACTCGGCCCTTAAGCTATAGTCCTTTATCCTATTCAGGGACCTTTTTAAAATAAAAAATAAAAATCAGCTTTTGTTATTCTTTGTAAAGTTAAGTCTTTACCCTCAGCATTTGGAGAGACAGAAGGAAAAGTGACAGGAAGAAAGCATTCCACGCAATTTCTTCCTGAGAAGTAAACCTGCTACAAACTGTTGAGTACCTGCCACTCACGATTTAATTTGGACTTTTAAAGGAATGACAACAGTATTGTTCAGTCAATTAAACAACTCGAAACTGGCTTCTTCTTCTTCTTCTTCTTCTTCTTCTTCTTCTTCTTCTTCTTCTTCTTCTTCTTCTTCTTCTTCTTCTCCTCTTGTTTTTAATTGGCTTACGATGTTCTCTCTGTATCCTTAGACTCCACCTTATTGCCATCACCACAAAATTACTGGCTACAATGCTGTCAAGGAACCAGAAGACGGCCAGCTCATTTTTCCAATGGGTGTTGCTGAAATGAGCCAAACATTCACCTCTGCCTTCTCCAGACAAGCCGAAAGAGGTTCTGCAGGCTTCAGCAATGCTCTTCTGCTGCGCGGTGGAAGAAAAAGAAAGATGAAAGTCTGGCCTGGGGCACTTTTAATTCCACAGTTTATTGAGAGGGAATGAGAAAGTGAGAGAGAGTCAGACAGGACAGACAGACGGAGAGGGAGAAAGTAAGGGAGCAAAACAGAGAAACGACACTTTAAAAAATGTTCCCTACTTTCTAAGGCAATCAAGGTCTTTTTTCCTAAATGACTTTGAAAGAGGTAACACGTGTGTTTATTTTCTCTCACTTCCTGTCCCCGTCGACTGAGGTTAAACTAGTAAGGAAGATAAATTATAAACAGGTTATCCAACATAGGCAACATGTGTGCTATGGCGGCAGCATGGTGCATGATGGGACTTGAAGTGAAGGAAGCCTGAGCATAGGTAGCTGTGCCCTGGTTTGCAACCGATGATGTCACAGACTTGGACTTGAGCCGGGAAACTTCTGTGTCCAGCCCTGTGTCCAGGGTAGAGCAACATGAAACATCAACTGTCAACATCTGTGAATAGTATAAAGCTTTTGCACTGACCGGGCATGGTATAAATATTGGGAGCTAAACTTGCTGTGCCTGGTCATTACAGCACAGCAGTATATTCTGCTGACTCCAGCTTCCAGCACATGGATCTCAGAAATGCTTAGTCACAGGACCCACACTCCAGGCTTAGATTTGGGTGTGGATATCCACAAATGTGCCCTAGGCTAGCCTCGATGCTGTAAGCCTAAGCCTGGTCCTATAGACACTGGGGGGTAGGACCAGATCACACATTCTACATGACTGAGATTCAGATCTTTTGAGCATCTCTAGCTCAAAAGATCAGGGTGCTAGGAGAGACCTGAGCCACCACCACCTCCTCCCACCTGCTTTTGGAGCATAGAAAGTGGCTTTATTCTCAGTCAAACTGGGTTGTATCCAAGAAAGTTGCACTGCTAGTGTAAGGACTACTACTAAGATGGATCTAGGGAAACGCAACCAGTTAGGTCCCACCAGGTGCGAGCTTCTGGGTTGCCACAACAGGTGCCCAAACTATGAAGTCCAATGGAAGGCAAGAGGCACTGGATTTGGGGCACCACTGAAATCTGAGGTGCCAAGGTCCACCTGCAGAATGGAGCTTCCTGTCCTCTCTCCACACGGCCTCCATGCCACCCAGTTCTGCACTGGGGGGGATTGGGGGGGCCATAACAGATTTTATTGGGGTACAGAGTTGCACAGTTAAAGGAGAGTAACAGGAAGGCCTCTCTCACAGGCAGACATCCTTGAGCAAGCAGGATGATATTGCTGGATACAACCCAATATTTCCCTCTCTTCGAGCCTTTGTAACCAGAATGAAAGGAGCATGCATGGGTTTGTGGGTGAGTGTAAGGCATAGCTGCCAAGTTTTCCCTTTTCTCGCGAGGAAGCCTATTCAGCATAAGGGAAAATCCCTTAAAATAAGGGATAACTTGGCAGCTATGGTGTAAGGATGAGCATAATAGCTCCACTCAGTTGCCATCATAGCTGCCAAGTACCCCGTTTTCTCCGGGAAAACCCCGATTTTACTTACCTTTTCCCGGTGGTCCCCCGTATCACTTCGTCTCCCGTGTTTCTCCGTTATTTTCTCCTGCCAGCGGCCATTTTTTTCCTTTCCGATTTGCCCTTCTATGGGCACCAAAAATGGCCACCGCCAGCTTCAAAAGTCGCATCTACACATGTCCGGAAGTGCATAGACGCGACTTCCGGTGTCGGCGGCGGCCATTTTTGGTGCCCATAGATGGGCGGAGCGACACCGGAAGTTGCATCGACGCACTTCCTGACATGCGTACAAGCGACTTTCGAAGCCGGCAGCGGCCATTTTTGGTGCCCATAGAAGGGCAAAGCGACACTGGAAGTTACGTCGATGTAACTTCCGGTGTCACACGGCTGCCGGTCCCGGATTCTGCAGTCCGGGACTTGGAAGGTAAGGTTGCCATTCCAACAGCATTCCAGCAGTTGAAGGATGAACATATTAAGCAAGGTCCTCCTCAGTGGTGGACTTGGGGTGCTGCAGGCTGTTCCCCCCCACCCACCCACCCACAGGGCACTGAGCCAAGGGAGAGCAAATTTGAAAAGATGCCGGGATGTTGTCAGCAGCTCCCGGCTAGTTGCCCCGGAAAGTATAAAGACAAGTTTCTTACAGTCCTTTTGTATTTCAAACTTTACAGAGAGAGGCTATAGAACAAAGCTTCTTGGATAATGGTGCTGTCCTGAGTGAATCTCCACCCACTGTATCTCCCATTTCCTCATTTGTCATAATCATCACCTCCTCTACGGGTGCTGCTAAGTGCCCTCTGTCTTCGAGCTCTTTACTCTCCTACTTTTAAAGCTCGCCGAGTTCTGGGAGATGGAGGGTCTGGAATGCTTTCTAATGACAACATGTTAGCCTGCTGCTGCTCTGGCTCTGGCTCTGCCTCCTCCTCCTCTCCCATATTTTCCCAACTTTTACCCTCATTTGCCTCTGAGCTGTGACCTCCCTCAAACCACTATTGTAAATCTGTACTGTCTTCCTCTTCCTCCTCCCTGTAGAGGTCAGGATGGGGAGGCAGTCCCCACCATTCCTCCTCTTCTGCCCAGCCCCTGACAGAAGATCCATAATAGAGAAGATCCACTTGGGGGTGCCGAAGATTGGCTTCACACAGGGCACCATATTGTGAAAGATTTCCAAATTCCACCCCTGGTCCTCCTGCACCCATGGAGTCTCCCTGTGTATTTTAGAATCCTGGGAGTTGTTAAGAAACCCCCTTGTCCCCTCACAGAGCTACACTTCTCAGAGTTCCCAGTGAAGAGGGATTGACTTGTTAAACCACTCTGAGAATTGTAGCTCTACAAGGCGATCTCTTAAAAACTCTTAACAAACTACTGCTGTCAGAATACTTTTGGGGAAACCATGACTGTTAAAAGTGGTATCACAGTGCTTTAAATAGATGGTGTGGGCAACAAAAAGTGGGAGAGAAATAAACTGAAAAAGTTACATCAGGAAGTTATGGGGCGTGCTTTGATTGGAAACAAAAGCCCCCTATCCTTTGTTGGTACAGACAGTACTGAAAGTAGGGTCTCCTAGAACCACCCCATGCACACAAATCTTCATGGGTGTACAAGAGATAGGACATCTGGGGGAGCCCTTGAACAAAATACAATTAATTGACCTAAAAATTGAGGGGCAGCCCTATGCCCATCTATGCTGAAGTTGTAAGCATGCCACAGTTTCAAGGTAATGAATTAAAAAATATTGTGTGATGGCTCCTTCTTTTTAAAAGTGCAAAATTCTAGGAGAAAATATACTTTGTGGGGGTTTCTTTATTTTGAAGGAAGTTTTAGCTAAAATGAATCTGGTAGGGTTTCATATAGCTGCAAGCAGGAGACAGAAGCTGTATATCAGAAAGGAAGTTGGAACGGCAAGCCTTGTCGTATAGGTAGGATATACGTAGAAAGTTTATTTTTTCAGATTGAATATCCAAGTCCCTGAGGTGAAACAGTAATGAATGACATCTCACTGACTGCCCAGGCAGATCTCATTTTGCAGTGCAAGATAATATACAGTAATCTGATCACAGAAGTCATAAAACTATATTTTAAACAATGTTCATGGAGGCCAAAGGAAAAGAAACCACTTTGCCCAAATTAGTTTTCAAGCTCAGAAGATGAATGCCGGTTTTCTGCAATTCACAATTCATGTTTTACACTCTCTCTGTCTTTCTTTCTGTCTCTCTGTCTGGTGCACATATTTCATTTTTTCCCCTTTAATATATATCTCAGTGTTTCAAAAAGTTTTGCTTCCTGGAGCACATTTCCCCTGTCCCTCTGGATTAAAACTGGAGGCATGCTTTAGGCTCACTAGTAGAACTTATACTGCTTATTTTTTATTGTATTTGCATTCCACCTTCCTTCCAAGAAGCTCATGGTTCTCATCATCCACCCATTTTATCATACAACAACCCTGTGAGGTAGGTTGGGCTTAGAGGCAGTGACTGGCCCAAGGGCACCCAGTGAGCTTCATGGCTGAATGGGGATTTGAGCCAAGGTCCTCCAGGTAGGACCTAGTCCAACACTCTAGCCACTACACTGTCTCCTCTTACAATTGCAGATCCATTTTCTTAATCCAAGAAAAATAATCAGTTCATTTTGTTGTTCCAGCTTCCCATCTTCAGCCCATGGGCCAATAGGGTTGCCAGACTCAATAGAGGACAGGATTTCTGTGCCTTTAATTGCCCTGCTCTCTTTTGAGTCTGGAAACCTTAAAGAGAAACCAGCTGACCCTTTGCTTGGAAATTAAACAAAGGGTCTGCTGGTTTCTCTTTAAGGTTTCCAGGCTCAAAAGAGAGCAGGGCAATTAATGGCACAGAAGTCCTGTCCACTATTGAGTCTGGCAACCCTATGGGCCAAATTAGGTCTAGCAGGGGCCCTAATTCGAGCTGTGCAGCCATTTCCTTCAAACTTCTCCCACACCTGAAATAGTAAGATATGGGGCAGCACAGCAAAAGGGGGCCCAGGGCAACTGCCCAGGACTGCCAGCCCTGCAGGTATCCTAACTCCTTCCTTCAGGATGATGTCCCAGCTCAATTTGCTGTCCAGGTGCTAAGTGTTGACTGGCAGCTTAGTGGGCTATATGACTGAGGAGCCAGGAATGGAGGGGAAATTCATTTCAGTTTGCGTGTAAAGCCAAATGTATCAAATTTGCACTTTCTGAAATAATATGAGAACCGAAACCTAGCTGCCCTTCAAAATTTGCACTCGTTCAAATTTTGCAATGCGGTTCTCCAACCAACAGAAATAATTCAGCACATTTGCTGGGACGTCCCTGGTCTCTCCTGTCATCTGCAGCTACTCACGCTCATTGGACACCATGCCAGTTACGCAGCCAGCCATTAATTTCAATGGGTCTACTGTGAGCAAAAGTTAGTTGGCTACAACCCTGTGCATAAACACACACAGAGAATAAAATGCAGAGGCCTGACAAAGCAAAATTCAATAGTGTTTACAATCCCTGAAGTATTCACAGCCATTAGTTTACTGTAGATTCAAGAGTAAACCTTGGGGGTGGAGGGAGGGATAAAAGAGAAAATAAATAATAGCTATTGGCAAGAAGAGAGTCAGCTGCAGGTGTAAACTCTGCTGCCCCCCCCTTCCTGAAAGAGATCTATGCTCAACCAGGTGTGCTCAAACAGCTTGGTCCTCTCTGGAGGCCTGAGGTGACCACAGCCTCCATTTCATCCTGATGAAGTGAAAACGAAAACAGAGTCCCTAGATCCCTCCGTCCAGCCCTCACACCTTGCTGCTTTCATAAACAGCTGCAATTCTTTCGGGATGTGATTACAACAGACAAACGGTCTTGCCTTGTGCAGAATAGTTCTCCCAGAAGTCTTAGTGTTGCTCACTCCTGCAGCAATTTCTGTTGGTGGCTTTTGAAGCTGACCAGCTCTCCCGAATGCCTGGAGTAAGGTCATGGCTGTTAGACTGGGCTCTGAGGCTAATGGGTAGGGCTGTGTGCCTCAGTGGCAGAACAGTTGCATGCAAGCAGTCCCGGGTTTCTAATCCAGCATCTCCGTTCTGGAACATTCTGACGGCTACTTCCAGAATGCTCCCCGTGCGTTCTCTAGATGGCCTAGAATATAAGACTCCTATTAGGACTGGTCAGGGAAATAGTAGGTGGTTTTTATAAAAATGAAAAGTGAGAAAATGAGTAGATTGTCAAATATCCCCACAGGAGCGATTCAACGGTGGCAAAAGCTGGTTCCACTTCAAGTACAGTTTTGTGATCCAACTGAGATGCCGCCCCCTTCCATGTTTTCTCAAAAGTAATGGATCGGAGGAAACTTCTTTTTACTCCCCCTCCCCTCCACAATTTATATATTTCTCTATAAATTGTGTCTGTCACCTTACTTTCATACTGTATTACAGTGTGGTATGCTGGTTGCTCCCTGGAAGGACAGATCGTGAAGCTGAGGCTCCAATACTTTGGCCACCTCATGAGAAGAGAAGAATCCTTGGAAAAGACCCTGATGTTGGGAAAGATTGAGGGCACTAGGAGAAGGGGACGTCAGAGGACGAGATGGTTGGACAGTGTTCTCGAAGCTACCAACATGAGTTTGACCAAACTGCGGGAGGCAGTGCAAGACAGGAGTGCCTGGCGTGCTATGGTCCATGGGGTCACGAAGAGTCGGACACGACTAAACGACTAAACAACAACAACATGCTGGTTTGACAGCCATGGACAGGAAGTCCCTACAGAGGGTGGTGAATACAGCACATGATCTCATGGGCTCTCCCCTGAGTTCGCTAGATGACATCGCAGGAGACCGCTGCCTCAGGAGAGCGAGGAAAATTCTCAGTGATGAATCACACCCTGGCCAGCACCTCTTTAATCTCCTACCTTGACTTCCGACAAGCAATTGACTTCCGACAAGCACATAGAGTGCGAACAAGACTAAGTGTATGTGGGGGGAGGGGGACTCGTTTAATTTCACTGCACACAGGTGGTATAGTGACAATAAAGGATTATTATTATTATTATTATTATTATTATTATTATTATTATTATATTGCCTAAGAAGAGTTAAAAATGAGATAAAACATTAAAAATACAAAACCCATCTGTAGCGACATTTAGTTCGTCGCTGGGGGCTTGTTGTAAACAAAGGGAAATGTGTGGTTTGGGGGTCGCAATCCAAAGCTTAGTCGGACTATTCATTCAGCCAGAGCTGTTGCAGCTGTTCCTGCAGCTGAAGAGGCAAGCCACGTTTTTCTAAAGTAATTTTATAATGGGATCAAAATACATAAATTATGTATTACATGAAATCAATCAGTGGGCATAAGACTCATACCCTTAGTCTATGCTGCCCGATCATCACATGCACTCTTTAATACAGTATTAGGTAACAGGATACCGTCTGCATCTGCATGCTGCATGTTGCCCTGCAACCAGTCCATGCAGAATGTTAGGCACCCTGTATATAGAAATGAGCAAGCCAGTGATATTTTAGAGAGCAGGCTAGCAGGCGGGGCCCATTACAGTAGTACCTCGGTTTGCAAACACAATTGGTTCCGGAAGTCTGTACTTAACCTGAAGCGAACTTTCCCATTGAAAGTCATGGAAAGTGGATTAATCCATTCCAGACGGTCCGCGGAGTACTTAAACTGAAGCGTACTTAACCTAAAGCGAACTTTCTCATTGAAAGTAATGGAAAGTGGATTAATCTGTTCCAGACGGGTCCGCAGAGTACTCAACCTGAAGCGTGCTTAACCCGAGGTATGAGTGTAATTGGTTCCGGAAGTCTGTACGTAACCTGAAGCGTACTTAACCTGAAGTGAAGTTTCCCATTGAAAGTAATGGAAAGTGGATTAATCCGTTCCAGACAGGTCCGCAGAGTACTTAAACTGAAAATACTCAAACGGAGGCATACTTAAACCGAGGTATGACTGTACTTACATTATTGGAACCTACACAACACAAAACAATGTTGCTGTATGTGGGTTTTATTTTATTTGCTTTTTATCTTATGTTTTGGAAATGTATATCCAGGTGTTTTTTTCTTTAAAAAATTTTTTGGGGGGGCAGAGAGTGGGGCCCTAAGCTATAGCTTGTTTAGCTTATACATAAATCCGGCACTGTCTACAAGTTCTCTGTCCCTGCGTCACGGCAGAGGCTTCTGAGCTTGTCGTCCTGAGATCCCATAATTACACGCTTCCTGATAATGTCTAACTCCTCTTGCAGAAAACTGAACAGCAAATTTGTCATTAAACAAAAAACAAAACAAAAAACCCCACACGCAATCTTTATATAACTTTGGCTGAAAGAGTTGATTTTAAGACCCCTGGAATCCTATGCTCAGTACAGGATGATAAATTATCGCACCCACACCCACATACAAAAAATATGGGCAAATTATGGAAAATTAATAAATGGATGGCCTTATTTCAGTTTATAACAGCTCCTCGCTCATCAGCAGAAGCCCATATTTTTGCTCTTGGCAGGCATGCAACTGTTGCAATCGAAGCCATCTCTTTAGCCCAACGCTATATATCAGAATTGCTCTTCCCTTCATAATAACCCAAGCCTGATCATGCTCCAAAAATCTCACTTAAAAGTACAAAAGAAACATAAATTTTCCACTCGGATAATTACCCTGCTTTAATAGGCAATCTTCTTCCTTGCCTACCGTATATATTTCATAGGCAAAGGATAGATAGAGAGAGGTGGGCGGGGGAGAGAGAGAACGAAAGAGACTGGCATCAAAATTGTTCAGCACACTTGCTAAGACTCTCCAAGTCTCCCCTCTCAACTGCAGCTACTCATGCAGCCACCCAGAGTGTTGTTGTTGTTGTTGTTGTTGTTGTTGTTGTTGTTGTTGTTGTTGTTGTTGTTGTTTTACATTAGAGACCACGCCAGTCACCCAGCTCTTTGGAGCTTTTGGGAAGGGGGCATGAGTGGCTTCCGTGAACAGGGCAGGACCGTCTTAACCACATCAAGCGCCGTGGCGCAAAGGTCCCTCCGCCGTCGCCCCCCCCAACTCACCGCAGACACAGAGGAGGGACATGGCATGGGCGAGCCAGGCGCTGAGGGTGGGCCGGGCTCAGGGGCGCCGCAGCAGGTGGGCCGGGCTGCCTGGTTGTCCTCCGGGGCGCCGGCGCCGCCTCCTCCTGCACGGAGGCCTCTGCTGAGGGGGGGTGCCGCGCAGCGCCCGGCCTCTTATCCTCCTCATGCCCCTGACCCAACCTGCCAGGCTGAGGCCAAGACTCGAACCCACGGTGGGAGGGAGGGAGGCAAGGAGCAGGGCGAGCGGGAGGGCGGATGGGCTGTTTGGCGGGCACAGCGTGCCGCCCCCTGGCAGCCTGGCGCATTGCGCCACCCAGCCTTGCCTTAGGGCCTGCCCTGGAACAGGGGCATGGATAGATCATGCCTGAGGCTTTTTAGACCCCACCAATAGTGTGAAAGGAAAGTAACTTTTATAGTGTATAGCAGGAAGTCTTAAAAAATCCAGCAGGGACTAAATAAGTTTGGTGCACCAATTTGCCTCTTTCAGCATCGCATCTTTCCATTCACATACATACTAAGTCCCAGTCTACTGTACATATAACTGGCTTTAGCAGAAGTTATGTGAGACGTTTCCCTCACCTTAATGTCTGTGAATCCTGCCTTAGATAGCAAATCCTGCCTTAGATAGTGAATCCTGCCTTAGAAGCTACCTCATACTAGGAATGGGGCAGAGATTTGATGCTGTTTGCATCTTAATGAGAAGCTACCTAATTCACACTGAATTGGTGCACAAATCAAAATGCATCCATCCTGCGAAATCCTTGTTTCTCCAAATTTTGCAACGTAGCCAGGCCCGGCTCTAGGTGCAGTCCCAGTGGCGCGGTGCTCTAGGGCGGTGCGCTAGGGCGCCGGGCCGGCAGGGGGGCGCTGCATGACGAAGCCGCGCGGAAGCCATTGCTCCGCGGTGTGAGGGCGGGGGCGCCGGAGCGATCTCCGCGCCTCAGCGCCAGGGTGTCCGACCTGCTAGAGAACCACCAATGAACACATATCATAATACATACATTAGGGGGGAACTGCAAAAAAGTAAAAAGCATATATTCATGAAAATAACATACAAAATGCTTTTTATCAGTGAAAACTGCTGCAAAAAATGTGCATGTTACTGAAAACTGCATGCAAAAATGTGCTTATTGGAAGAAGCGTTCAGTAAAACAATGAGTTTTCAAGAGGATTTTTTTAAAAAAAAAATCCCAATTTTTTGCAGAATTTAAGATTTAAAAATAAGAAAACCAGAGAACAGAAACTGGCAGATTCATCCATCTCCACCTTATAACAACTCAGACCATTGGTCCTTCTAACCCTGTATTGACTGCACTGGCTGGCAGCAGCTTCCAGGATTTCAGGCAGGGGGCATTCCCAGTCCTACTTGGAGATGCTGGGGGTTGAACCTGGACCTTCTATATGCAAGACAGCTGCTCTTCCACTGACCTATGACCATTCCTTACGGATCTTCTGTACATCAATCATTCCAACCTTCTCTCCCTGACCCTTGCAATCCTCAGCCTGTTCTTATACACGCCACGTTTATTCCTTTCCAGCTCACAAGTATTCCCTTTCCTTCGGCAAGAGGTTGCCTTGTGAAAGACGGCGCCGTCCCTAGCTATATTGTTTGCACGTCCTTAGCATCAGCTCTAGAGGAGAGACGGAATATTGGATATCATTTTGTGCGGGCCTGAATCTATAATTGAGAAGATGAGAGTTCATTACAGACTTTGGCCTCCAAGTGCTTGTCTTGGCAAGCAGCTCAGCCGAGTGTTAAAATCATTATGGGGTTGCCTAAATCTAAACAAACACCCACCTTTTCCATTTATTGCCGGGACAAAATGACTTGCCTTGTGTAATACCTCCAGTTGTCAACTCCTTGTTCTGCTGTGGGAATTAGGCATTTCTCCCCTCCTTCCCTTACATTAAGTCTGCAACAGGAACTGCAATGTGCCTGGTAGGGTATCTGTCAGATACTCATTATTCCTCCTTGCACAATACAGGGGCCTCATTATTCGGCGCTAAGGCTCTTCTGGTCTCCTGTGAGATGTGGTGAAAGCAAAACAAAGGTAAAAGGAAAGGAGGAATTTGTCTAATGCTGTAGCAGATAAATTACTACAGTAAGGCAGGCACCTCAATCTGTGAATCTGGGGGGTGGGAACAGATAATGTGCATGTAGCAGAATTTTCTCAGTAAATGTAGGATCAAAATAGCCATAAAGGAGCTAGAGTGTTTTGGAAATCTTCGGTACAAACAGAACTTTTTAATCTTCTTTCACCTTACTAATAAAAATAGAAAGGTAAAGCTGCAAAGCTGTTCTACATTTGAGTGGTGAAGACTACATGGGCACTAGCCAGTCAGTGCTGTCCACAGCTGGCTTTTGTTGGAAACATGCAGAATCAGCTTTTTAAAAGCTCAGAGATGGGGAACCATGGGCCTAGGGGCCAAATATGGTTCTCTGAGCCTCTCTGTAAGGATTCTACCCTGCTCCTCAGGCCACACTCCTCACCAGTGCTACTTCAAACCCAACTTCTGCAAGCAGGAGACACACACTGGATTGCGCTGTTGTTGTGCTATGATCCCTCCGGCACTCCTCGCGCTCCGCCGGGCAGGGCCAGGCGCAGCGGGCAGCCGGAGGGCACGGCGCGACAGGCAGGCATACTGCCAGCTGTGCTCCGCCTCCGCCTGCTTGGCTGAAGCGACGGAGCAGTGCTGCAGTCTAGGGAGTCCTAGCTGCCGCCCCGACAGAAGGTTTGCTGACAGAGCATTGTGGGCCAGCGCCTGTCCACACTCCTTCAAGTCACAGTGAGCACAGACAGCGCTGCCCCACAATGCTCCGCGGCACCTCATTTGCATGCACGCTCACTGTGCTCACTGTGACTTGAAGGAGTGTGGGCGGAAGGTAGCCCAGGTCCAGGTCTAGGTCTCTGTGGAAAAGCAGACGAGGATCAGCCCATGGGGCAGAGCAAGCAAAGAGCTTTCAAAGCGGTTGGTGGGTGGGCGCACTCACGTCGGATTTGTTGTCCGCAGACTGTATTTCTCGGCTTTTGGGGGCGCTGCCCTTCTCTTTTGTTAAATACAGGCAGCCCTGCTCCTCTTCCCTGCCGCCCCTTGACAGAGGCAGCTCTGCTGCTGCTGCTGCTGCTGCCGCCTCGCTTCACCCACCACTGCTGGGAAAGGAGCGAAGCGGGCGAGGCGGAGGCGCGGCTGGCTCCGTGTGCCTCCTTGATGTGCCACCTGCTGGGCGGGCACCCTGGCGCACTGTGCCAGTCAGCCTAATGGGAAGGACGGCCCTGGCTTAGACTCTCACTAGCAGGATGGCTGTTGTGTGATTGCCACAATTTGGTATCACCCTAGTTCAGACCACCTCCAATATGGCTTGTGACAGTCTGGATTTCTGTGCAGTAAGAAAGCAAAAGTAACAAATGAGTAATGTATTTTCAAAAGAATTGACATTATGCCTGCATTTTGTCATTGGGTATACACCTTGAGCAGCCGAGAGTCAATTCACACTTTCCATTTTAAGAACAGGTATGAAAAGTCCCCAGATTTAAATGACAACATTCATGCAGTCAGCTGCAAGTGAAAATATTGCAGGCGTGTTTCTCAGTGGCTGGAGTTTTTTTGCCAGGAAAAAAAAGGGAGGCAGGCCTCATGAAAAGACCATCCCTCACCTCAGGTCTCCTCGCTTCTCTGCTTATTGTAACCTAGCTATTCCAGTGTGTCCATCCACCACAAATAAAAAAGAGACATCAAATGAAACTGAATGTTGGAAGATTCAGAAGAGACAAAAGAAAGTTCTTCTTCTCAGAGCACAAGATGCAGTGATGACCACCAACTTGGATGGCTTTAAAAGAGGTTCAGGCAAATTCATGGAAAACAAGTGAACCTAAGAACATAGGAAGAGCCTGCTGGATCAGGCCACTGGCCCATCTTGTCCAGCATTCTGTTCTCATAGTGGCCAACCAAGTGCCCATTGGAAACAATTGCTCTGCTCTGTTTTAGACCAATCTCCATAAACTCTACTAAACTCTGTTTTATCTCACAAGAATACTGCCTTCCCAAAGATCCCCAGGAATTATAGTTTATACTTGTGTATAGTGCCTTGTACCCTGGCAGGTTGATCTGTCTTACTGTTGTTGTTGTTGTTGTTGTTGGTCTGATCGCCTTCACAGCTACTATCTTTGCTGATAGACTCATGCTCCTCCGCCACCCACAAAATCCTGAAGTTTTCAAAGGGATAGAGAGTTTGGCCACGGATCCTAAAAATCTGAGATCAAAAGCTGTAATAGCTGTTTTGGCTGAGCTCTAAAACAAATTGCACAAACCAGACAGATGTTGTTTGAGGCACCCCTGCACTTACATCAAAGAGTAATTTCATCTCTCCTCCCCCCCCTTCCAAAAGCTTTTGACTTCACAATGCAAAACAAAGTGAATACCTGAGAAACCATGACCCATTTTACAGGTCTTTCCCACTGTGTAATCATTAACAAGAAAGCATCTACCATGCTATGCTTAAGAAAATTGGTGTGTGTGTGTATTTCAGCAGATAAATATGGCTGGATTACAACTCCCATCATCCTTGACCATTTTGCCTAGAGCTGATGGGAACCGGAGTCTAGCAACATTGGGAGGACTGCAGGTCCCCCATCCTGGTGCCTTGGACTACAACACCTATCTGCCCCAGTCAGTATTGCTATTGACCAGGGATGGTGTGGGTTGTTGTTTAACAACATCTGGAGAGTCACAGGCTGTAGATGCCTGCTGAATCTTACCATTGATTCCAACAGTAGAGCTCATAATGATCATAACAGCTGATATGAGAGTATGCCTTGGGCTACCAGCTAAGGGAAGAGGGTCCTATTGCCCTCCTGTCCTGACTTTGGACTTCCCATAGGCACCTTGTTGGCTGCCCTGGACTAGAAGGGTCTTTTGCCTGATCCTGCAAGTGTCTTCTTCTATCGTTCTTACATCCCTAGCCTAAAAACAACACAAGCACTCAAACTCTTTGTGGTATCAATAAGCTTTATTTGCATAGCTGACAGCCATAGCAACAGAATACACGCAATATACAAATAAAAACAACATGGATAAAAGGATCAGTCATATGACTATGATTATCGTTTAAAAGATAGCCCTTAGTCTCATCGCACCCTTGATGAATCTGGCAACTTGTGTTGTTCTCAGGTCATTTTGATCTGATAGAAGAAAGAACAATGTGGCCTCAATTGAGCGGCCTGGGATAGTTATGAGTAGTGGTGCAATGAGATCGAGCCGCAAGTCTTTATAGAGGGGACATGACAGAAGGATGTGAGCCACTGTTTCCATGTTGCCGATTCCACAGGGGCAGAGTCGTTTTCCCTCTGGAATCTTTTGAAACCTGCCCTCTTTGTGGTAGTGTGCACTTGGTCTGTCCAGAAACAGCTTACCAAGTGGGGTCAAATTGCTATACTAGCTTCCCAGCAGGTACAGTTCTCTTGCTTACTAGGAGGGGGAGTAGGGAGGTGACAGGGAGGTCAGCGCAGTGCAAACACAGCAGCAAGAGTGCCAGATTGGCTCTGCTGGTGCTTTGGCACCACGCTGACCTGCCTGCCTCTTCGCTTTGGTTCATCTGCTACTCCTGCCTCATCTGAGGTGGTAGTGATGGGGAGAATTTGCTTCACAGTGAAGCAGTAATAGACAGGGATAAGTTTCTCTCTGGGGAAGGAATTCTGGAGGTGGGTGCCACTACTGAAAAAGGCCCCATCTCTGTGATTGCTAGCCATCTAGTTTCTGACAGTGGGGATTCTGAAAGCCTCTGTTGATGATCATAGCACATCAACATGTTGATATGGATCTCTGTGTGCTGCAAAAGGAGCTGGGGAGTGCCTGGAAGAAATAAGCCACTGCAATTAAAAATATATATCGAAGCAGAGCACACATGCCCATTAAAAATGCATAAATGCGTAACATGGGGGTGGGGGGCATGTTAAAAGCAACAATGGCAGAGATCACAGATAAAAATAACCTTCATAGATAATACAGCGTGGCAAAGACCGGCCAGAATACAAAATGTCTTTACCAGCTGGCAAAAGACAGCCATAAAGAGAACCATACACAAAAGCCTTCCCTTCCCCCACCCCCTTTCCAAGCCCCCCCCCCCCTATTTATTTTCTTCAGCAAGAAGCACACGCACACTTAAATATGTTGCAGAGATCGGTGCAAAGAGCAACTGGAACCAAATTAAAACGAGCCGTGTTTAAATAATTAACACCTGCCAAACTAGGCACAGAGGCCTTATTGCTGATATTAAATCATATCCTTTAACGTCTGAAACAGATGACAGTAAGTAATTCCAAAACAGTCAAGACAGGAAACCCAATTTTAGTTCTCGGAAAGTTGAATCCATTTCAACAAAGTAGATAAAAAGCCTACTTTGAGTCTCTTACTCCTACAATGGAAAGGTGGGTTTGCATTAACTTTCTTTCCCTTTCTTTTCCGCCTCCCTAATTCAGTGAATGTTAACTTGGATGTTTTGGAATCATGATTTAAAAGGAAAGTCATTATGCGGTAAACAAATGATGTATGTTCCACCTGGTTGTTGCAAAATCCTGTACAGTAGAAAGCTGTAAGGATCTGGTTTCTGTGCCTTCGCCAAGGTTCCAGTCGACAGTAGCAGGGCCAGATAGACAAACAAGGATGCCCCGTAACAGAAGAGAAAACTCAGGAAAGATGAGAGGAAGTTGTGTTGAATGGCTCTTCTTTAATGTCCAGTTTACTCAGGCAAAGCCCAGCATTACAATTAGTGGAAGATTTGCCTGAGGGAGAGCTTTTGGATTATGCTGGAACTTGAAGCAAATACTATGTTGTTCATTTAAAGCAGCCATCCCCAACCAGGTGCTCCCCTCATGTTTTGGACTGCAACCCCCATTTAGCTCCAGCCGTCAGGGACATACTGGGTGGGGTCCATGGGAGTTGTAGTCCAAAACATGAGCACCTGGCTGGTTTGAACAATAGTTTCCAGTACTTCTGGTAGGTGGGGCTAGGGTTAGAAGGGTTTTCTTTTTCATTTGGTTTCTCTTAGTTTGGAGGACAAAGCTAATAATAACTATGACCCATCATAGCAAGGTTCTGTTTCGACTTCTGGAGGCAGTGTGCCTCTCAATCCCAGGGGCGGGGCAGAGTGCTGCTGCTCTCAGGCTTTGCTTGCAGGTTTCCCACAGCCATATGGTTGGCTGCTTTGAGAATGCTAGACCAGATGAATCATCTGTGTCCAGGGCGGCTGTCTACCAGCTCCATCTGGTACGCAGGCTGAGACCCTACCTGCCCGCAGACTGTCTCACCAGAGTGGTGCATGCTCTAGTTATCTCCCGCTTGGACTACTGCAATGCGCTCTACGTGGGGCTACCTTTGAAGGTGACCCGGAAACTGCATTTAATCCAGAATGTGGCAGCTAGACTGGTGACTGGGAGCGGCCGCCGAGACCACATAACACCGGTCCTAAGAGACCTACATTGGCTCCCAGTACTGTACGTTTCCGAGCACAATTCAAAGTGTTGGTGCTGACCTTTAAAGCCCTAAACGGCCTCGGTCCTATGTACCTGAAGGAGCGTCTCCACCCCCATTGTTCAGCCCGGACACTGAGATCCAGCGCCGAGGGCCTTCTGGCGGTTCCCTCACTGCGAGAAGCAAAGCTACAGGGAACCAGGCAGAGGGCCTTCTCGGTAGTGGCGCCCGTCCTGTGGAACGCCCTCCCATCGGAGGTCAAGGAGATAAACAACTACCTGACATTTAGAAAACACCTTGGGGAAGTTTTTAATCTGTGATATTTTAATGTATTTTGGTATTTGTTGGAAGCTGCCCAGAGTAGCCGGGGAAACCCAGCCAGATGGGTGGGGTATAAATAAATAAATAATAATAATCAGCCTGATCCAACAGGGCCCTCCTCATGATCTAATGCAGCTTCTCATTTTTCCAGCCTCAGGTTCCATGCCAGTTTACGAACCTGCCCAAATATTCGTGTTCATTTGTACCTGTGCACATTTCTCCCAATTTGGCAAGCAAAGTTTTGCAACGTGGTGCATTTGTGTAGCTTGTTTTCACTACATACTTTTGTGCAGACTTTCCCCACAACATACCAGAGCTGAGTGTGTGTGTGTGTGTGTGTGTGGACAGGGGGAAGAGAGGGGGAGGAAGTTCCATTGTGCCAACAGGACTCATTGTGCTGACTCCAGCTAGTACAACTCTTTCACTGAATCTGGCCCCAAGAAGACACTCCTCACTCTTGCAATGGAAAAGCATTACTTCTAGAACACGCAACAACAAAAATTACTCCTTAAGATCCCAGAGGCCCTGATCATGTGAGGCACCCCTGTCATGTGAAGGGAGGCACATAGCTACCCAATAGATGGATTCTCTGTTGCTGGTACTTCAGCTATGGAACAACAGCCTCCTCAGAGCCTCCTCTCATGGCACCTTCCTAGGTCCCCCCCCCCCATGCAGACTTTTTATTTAACTGTGTTTAAAACCTAGACTGTGGACTGCGTTATGCTGCTATGCAACGAGCTCTCTTCGATTGCTGCATTGCTATTTCCATCATTATTACTATTGATTGAGTTTTTAAAACTTTGTTGCATGCCACCCAGGAAATGCTTCCTGATGGGCAGTTAAAGGTAAAGGTAAAGGGACCCCTGACCATTAGGTCCAGTCATGACCGACTCTGGGGTTGCGGTGCTAATCTCGCTTTATTGGCTGAGGGAGCCGGCTTACAGCTTCCAGGTCATGTGGCCAGCATAACAAAGCTGCTTCTGGCAAACCAGAGCAGCGCACGGAAACGCCGTTTACCTTCCCGCTGTAGCGGTACCTATTTATCTACGTGCACTTTGACGTGCTTTTGAATTGCTAGGTTGGCAGGAGCTGGGACCGAGCAACGGGAGCTCACTCGTCGCGGGGATTCGAACTGCCGACAAGCCCTAGGCTCTGTGGTTTAACCCACAGCACCACCCGAGCAAATCTAAATCATTTACTAAATGATTTATGCAAATCTAAATCATCGCCATCACTCTCACCTTTCCTCTGCCATTGCTGCTATCACGAGGAGGCCTCACTCAAAACCAGCACAAACTCAATTACATGTTGCCAGACTAATGGAAGTTATTTACCGAGCATCGTTCACAAGGATGTATCATTGCCAGGAGGTGGGGGAGGAAAGCCTGGTTAGAACCAGCTGCTGGCTGATTGCCAAAGAGTCAGGCGGACATGCAAGTTTACCAGCCCAACGACACACGATCTAGGTAGGAGAAGGGTCACCGCTCCCACCCAGTGTCAGCAATGAGCCAATCCCATTGAAAGAAAGGTCTTACAACTTTGTCAGTCTTACCATGCTTATAGCTCTGCGTAGGTGTGGGTATCACTTTAGGTGACGAAATGCTTTAGGCTTGCTTGGGATTCACCGGTAATTACCTGAGGTTAACAATGGACAGAGTGTTTATTTGAGCAGCAGTGGGAACAAATTAACAATAAACTGAAATCTGGGATGAATGGGGTGATTAATTTCTAATCTCCGAAACCCATTCCCACCCATCTAATCCTTTCAACCCTCCACCCTGTTCCCTCTCCTCCTTCCAACTGTTAGTCAACAGTATTCCCACCACCAAACCCAGTAGCATTCTACCCTCCCTTCAATTCCCCCCTTCCACTTACTTTAACATTCTACATTCCAAGCAACCTTCTTGCCCTTTACCTCCAAATGCAACCCTCTGAAGGCTGTGCAGGCAGACAAGTCACATGGTGCCGAGGCTGATTGGAGTTGGGGTCCAGGAACTTTCCAACAAAATCTAGAGGTCCACAGGCTCCCCAATGCTCCCCTACACATTAATTAGATTGATCCATGGCACAAAAGGGGTGTGTCAGCATGCACCCTTCTAACTAATGGCCACGGAAATGTGCCTTTCTTTCTTGACTTAGAGCCCCTCAGCTTTCTAGAGATCTATGGACTGGGCCAATGATTAATGACAAATATTGTGGTCCTTGAAAACAGGAGGTGAATAATCTTGAAATGCAATCTCACTGTCTCAGAGCTGTTGCCAAGATCACCCAAGGAGATTTCACCACGTAGTTTATTTCTGGCTTTGTTGTATTAACCTGCAGGGAACTCATCTGATATAAACGCTCCACCCATAAGTAGATCAAGCTCTCTCCATATTTCTGAACAAAGCCCAACTGATTAGCCCTAAAGGAACTGATGGAAATCCTTTGGAAGGAGTGTGTAGTGTGCTCAGCGAGGCTTCTCAATATCTGTGTGGATCTAATTTTGGTTTAGGAGCTGTAGTTAATCAGATGGCCAGGATCAGAGATAGTTCAGCAAGGGAAACACAGATTTGTGTCCCATTAGAAAAATTGTTAGGTGGAGGGGAGAGCAACCTGTTATTATGCACTGTGCATAAAAGCAATAACAGGCTTTGGAGTTTAAAGTATCTCCTTTGAAAGTTGGCAAGGTTCTTAAGTGTTTAGTCCCAGAACTCTGCCAGTGGTACAAAACACAGCAGGAACAAAGGTAGATTAACTCTGAGCATGCACAGAGCATTTCCCCTAAGTAGTAAGGAATTAGGGGGGGAAGGGTTAACAGCTTGTTCACCATCACTCTTTTTTATTACACTTATACAGAGTGAGGCATTTGTAGCATTCTGGTCGTTTTGCATTCTCGTTGCAAACCAAGCGAAGATATAAATTTCTTATGCCTCACAACTGAAAATATAAGCCTCGGGCTTCTGATCAGCACTCTTCTGATTTTAAAAATTAAGTGTCTGCATACAGGAGGGAAAGATGAGCCACTAAACTGATGTTGTGTTTGTATTAATCTGCAGCATGACATCTTAACCTTTATTTACAGCCCCTTCCCAGGGACTCAGATGGGAGATGCTCCAAGAGAATTGCTGCTGTTGTCTTTCTGCTTGTTTTGTGCTTAGGAAACATCCCGGAAAGCTGCAATTAATGTTAAGAACATAAGACATACCCTTCTATATCAGACCAAAGGGACCATCCAGCATCTTGTTCTCACCATGCCAACCAGACATCTATGGGAAGCTTTCAACCAGGACCTGAACATAACAGCACTCTCCCCACCTTCACTTGACAACAACTGGTTTTCAGAGGCATCCTGGAGGTAACCATAGTCCTTATGGATAGAAACTATGGCCTTATTCTTCTACAACCCCTAGAGTTCTAGATGGAGCTCCTTTTGTTAGTCTAATAAAGCAAGGATTTATTTATTTATTTATTAAAAAACACCTTCCTGGTTGCTTGACAGAGACCAGATTCAGTCAACAGCCCTTCTGTTGGAGTCATGATCACAGGATAGCCTGGTTAAGCATGAGATGGTCTTGTCATCTGCTAAGATTAGTCACCCTCCAAGGGAAGCGAGATCCTTCCACATTGCCAGATTGTCACACGTGATGTTGATGGCTAACAGGTTGCCTCAATCCAGCCAATGTCACCACTTGGATTTTGTTTTAAGTCTTGCTCTGCATTTTGGAAGTTCTCCATTTTAAGAAGAGATGGTGGAGTTGTAGTCCACAACATCTGGAAGGTGTCAGCATGGGGGAAAGCTGCTCCTGTTGCATCCTGCGTTGTAGATACTCCATGGAGCAGGGTTTTGATCTCTTCTAACTCTATAATTATTTGGTTCAATGAAGTCAGTTGCCCTGGCTTCTGTCCGCCACATGCAGACAGAGGCTCTTGCTTGGAAGTAAGAAAGGTGTATTTATTAAGGCAAATAACAGTACAGGGTCAGCAGAAGACACAGTGCTCGGGAGTGACAATTCAGGAGTTCAGGAGCAGGGAAGATGTTCAGAACTGGACTGAGCAATGAAGATGTCCCAACAAGTTTCCCTGCCCCTCTCACTAAGCTATTTAAAAATAAGAAGCACCACACTCATTTGCAGGACTCTCTTGTCTTATGGGAATGTTGAGATTGTAAGCATCCACTTGGTTGGAGTGGGTAGGTCTGCCACCATCTACAAAGGCCATGGCTGCTTCTAAGCAACAAGACTGCACTTTTCTGCACAGGCTCCTTTTCAGTCTCCACTGCCTCCTGTTCAGAATCAGAACCCTCCCCAGCTTCTTCTGGTGCTTCCTGCTTCACAGGAAGGCTGGAGGGGGCAGCAGCATTTCTGCTCCCCCTTTCAAAGGGTGGAAAGGGGCGATCCCCCCCTCCCTGCTATCTCAAATTCCCACAATTCAGCCTCTCTCCTCTCTGATTCTTCTTCCTCCTCCTCTGCCTTCAGAGACTGCCAACCCATGCCTGATCCCAACCGTACTGTGGGGCTCATGGCACCGGTAGTGGTTGTTGAATAGGCCATGTGAAGGTATGGAAATTTAAGCAAACAAAAATGCTCACACTGGGCTTCTGCGCTGCCCAAAAAAGAGAGAACAACACAAGTAAGTGCCCCCGATTCTCTGCAGCAGCAGCAGCAACAACAACAACAGCAACAACAACAACAACAACAACAGCAGCAACAACAACAACAACAACTCTCAATAACAGAGAAACTCAAAATGAGGTTATTCAGATGTTTCACTATTTCATGCATGGCAGATGCTGCTAACCACTTCCTTTCATGCCCACAGGTCCCTGTGAGGAATGCTGTGCTACAGATGGTGGAAACAGAGAGGCAAGTCCATGTGAAGTGGATGAATGGGAATCTGAGGAAAACAAACAAACAAACAAACAAACAAACAAACAGGCAACTGCGTACCCTAGTGCCCTGCCAAAATCCGTCCTCCAGTTTCTCAAGTTGTTGCTGTTTTGCCTGTGAAAGAAGCCCCCATTTATCTGCCTCATTCCCATGGGACACCAGAATTTTGGTGGATGGTGGGTTTCAAGGTTACCTTATCATTGCGAGGTGGGTGATGAATGCTCTCTATTTCCAGTAAACATCTCTCCACCATTCTGAAGCCCAGTGGCATGTGGTCATTGGACTAAGGGCTAGTCCTCTAAATGTTTCCTGGGTGTCTCCTTCCCAAAGCCCAGAAAGCTTCTGCCCATTTTAGGGAGGGAGGTGCGAGACTCCAATGGATCCAAGATCCATCCTGCCATCATCCCAAAGTCCACCTGGCTTTTGGGAGTAGGCAGGAGATCTCCGGCGTCCTCCCAGAGTCCCGGCACCAGCACCTCCTTCACAAAGCCCAGGAAGTTTTTGCCCAGCTTAGGGAGGGAGGCACAATGCTCATGTGTGCAATGTCACATGCATGGCACACCCCTCACAAGCTAGCGCCTCTGGCCCCAACTGTTCCCCTATGAAAAATTTCCCAGCACGCAGCCTCCTCAACCCCATGGGAGAAGTCATTATCTCATGCTCTCCCGGGACCTGGTCCACCACTCTAATCACTACGCCACACTGCCTCTCCTTACTATTGCAGAGAACAGACAAGACAAAGGAAGCCGCCTCCGATCCATTTCGCTTTTTGGAAAACTGCCTCAAGGCACAATAAGCCTGAAACACGGACCGCCACGGTACAATTTCTATTTTATTTTTAACAGGATAAAAAAACTTGGCACGCCTTGGGCTTTCGCCCTCAAGATAGGCCTTCTGGTACTTGCCAATTTCAGAGTTAGAACTATACTTTAAATACTCTGCAGACTGTACTTAAGTGCCGGAGAATGTTAAACTTTCCAGTATGCCATACGTGTTTCAATTGATTCTTTGTTCTCCTTCAGAAGAGGTTAATGAAGCTAAAGAGGAGAGGCGGATTAAACGTTCAATCAAATTGCAGCATATGGAAAAATCCTGCCTAGCCCTGGAATCCACAGAAACGCTCCTACTTCCAATCTAGTGAGACCGGTATTAATAATAATTTATCCATCTGCTGCAGTCTTTCATTTCAGGTTCTGAAAGTATTTTATGGATACTAATTAACCCTCGTGGTACTTCCTTGAGGAAGAAATTATATTATCCACATGTTATGAGAGGGAGGATCCACGGGGAAGAGTGAGGGGACAGTCCCAAACCACTGGCCAGACTCATGCAATGAATCTTCAGAGTCTCGCACTCCTTTTTTAGAGGCATCACACTCTTCCCTGTTCCTCCACAGAGAGGGAAGATTAAAACCGGAGTGACTGTTCAATATTGCTTCATTCTCAAGGTCTTGCCTTAGCATGCCACCTTGTATTTATGTCCTTGGAAACTGCATGAAAGCAAATGTTGGGAAGGGCTGCAGATCAGAGGTTCCACCAAGTTCAATAGAAACTTAGGAAGCTGCCATATACAGAATCAAACCGCCGGTCCATCTAGCTCAGTACCGGTTGGCAGCAGTTCTCCGGAATGAATGCGGAGACCCGTCTGCATGCAAAAAAGCATGGAGTCTATCATCACTGAGTGACGACCATACCTGGCCTCTGCAGCAGGATGGATCCAGGCATGTTCAGCCCTCCATGTGCCTCATTGATAGAATCTACAAGTATCTGGGGTAATCGCTTATTGAAATGGAGATGGCAGATCTGGAAGCTGGCACTACTTGGGGCCAGTGGCGTAGCGTGGGTTGCCAGCACCCAGTGCCATGTGGAAGGTTAAGGGAGGGAAACGGGCAGTGTACGCATGCACATTCAACTACCTACTGGTGACCGTGTCACCCAAGAGATCGCAGCCACAGAGATAAGAAATTTTGTGGTCTGGAGAAGTCACTTCCTGGCTTGCATTGAGAAGCCGTTTTCAACAGAACCCAGCAATGGACGTATGCAGCTGTATTGAGGCAGCACCAGGTGTTGAAAAATTGCACCCCTAACCATTTTTCACCCTGGCAACCACCCTTGTGGCCCCACACCCTACGCTATGCCACTGCTTGGGGTGAGTGCAACACAATATGCACCTAAAATGGGGCATATGGTTAAACGTTAAGTTTTCAGAGCAGCTACCAAGCTAGGAAATACAAAGCAGTTAAATGCTCCCCAACACGCAGTCATTTTTCTACACACCTCTCTTGCCGAAAGTGCCACCCTTTACAAAGCCAAAACATTCCCAGTATACCAGCCCTTCCACAGCATCCTAATCCCTTGGTTTCCTCTCTGCATTGACCTGGGGGGTGGGAGATTTGTTTGGAGTGCCTTCTCCCACCCACCACAAAATCCAGCTGTAAGTCCGGCAGTAAATAACGTGCGCCTAAGCCTGTCATCTAAATCCTCTTACGCTAAAAGTGATTTCCAGTCATAAAGTCACAGAAATTAGAGTGCAGAGAAGAAGAGCTCTTAGGCCACCTAGTCCCAAATCACTTCCCCCCCCCCCTCCCCGCAGTACATTTGGGGCTATTTTGTTCGGTCTAGTTTGGAATGACTCCGGGGTGCTCTTTAAACATCTTCAAAATGGAGCTTCAGCTCCTTACCTGAGAAGTCTGCTTTAATGGTTTAATGGACATGTTTGCTTAATGAGTCATCCTTAGTTGAAAGCTTTCTCTCTCTCTCTCTCTCTCCCAAGTATATGGAGTTGAACTCTTTTATATATGCTAACCAGGCGTGGCTAACCTGTTGGACACTATCATCCCTGACCAGCGTGGCCCATGGGAGCACAGGAAGCTGCCTTAACCTGAGCCAGTTCCTTGGTCCATCTAGGTCAATATTGTCCACACTGACAATATTGTCTCCAGAATTTCAGGTAGGAGCTTTTCCTGGGAAATTCTGCATGCAAAGGTAGATGCACAACCACTGAGCTATCTCACTTCCTAAAGAGACTGGGAGTGATAGGAGTTGTAGTTTGGGAACTTCTGCTGATTCATCACCCCAGATAATGACCAATGAAAATTCACATGGGGCAAGGTGTTTAGAGATGGGATGGAGATCCTGCCCTTGATTTAGTCCCCCGCCCCTTTGTTACAGCCCTTTTCCAGCAGATCTATGAGGAGGACTCTTTGGACTCAACAGGCAGTCTCCAGCAAAGCAGGATTTGCTAGTAGCGCAATAAAGCTTCCCTTCTCTTTCCTCTCCCCTTGCACCTCCTAAGCCTGTGCTGCTGGTGGGTGTGGGGACACATTGGAGGAGGGGTCCTGTTGTGCAGATGGAAGTCCTTGCACTAATGACATTACTCTGTTAGATAACTCCCATTGTTCAAATGGGGATTGCCTTCTGACCCTTTTTTGAAGCAACATTCACAAACTGGCTTGGATTTTAACTTCCATCTGCATGTGTCGGCTGGGACTGAGGGGGGATGTAGTCCAAAACATCTGGAGGGCACTGTCTTGGTGAAGGAAGCATTGGAGCAACATCTGCTCTCACTGGGAGCTCTCCTTGGTCTCTGAGGTTCTTTTACTTGCTACGTGGCTTCTGTTACTTAGCACCTGCTTCCTGCCATTTGAGAACATCAGAAGAATCCTCCCAAAGTCTTGAGCTGCCCAGTATCTTGTTTGCCACAATGCCCTACCAGATGTCTTCCTAATGGGAAGCCCACAAGCAGTAGCCCTCTCCTGCTGTCGTTCCCCAGTGACTGATATTCAGAGGCATACTGAAAGGGTGCAGCTAGCACTCTAAGGTTCTCTTACTTGCTCGCAGGGCACTAAATGACCTTTTTTGTATTTTCCATGGATGTAATAGGAATGTAAAACGGAGGTTGCCCACTGGTGCAGCCACAGAGACTTTCCCTCCTGCCTGGCAGGGTCCCCTTCCCCAGTGAAGTCAAGCTTGAAAAAAGCACCATATTGTAGCCAGTAGAACGGGTTGTGGTGACCATAACAATTTTTCCGGTTTGCAAATGTGCCTGCAGGCCCAAGGCTGGCAACCCCTGATGTAAAACATACAGTAGCTACAACCATTTCTGGTCCTCATAAAGGACCAGAAGCTACAGCCAGCTTTCTGATCCTCATAAAGATTCCCACATGTCCAAAAAAAATGTAGATGACAAAAGCCTCAAAGAGGGTCCCCCCCCACACACACACATTGTACATTTGAACATGCCCTTTTAGAACCGAAACCAGCATTTTGAAAACATTGCAAATGTCAGTGTGTTGGGATTTTGGATTTGCCCTCAGAATTCCAAAGCTTGATTTCATAGCCTCGGCATCCTCTTGATGGTTTTAGTTTTTGCCTGGTGTAACGAATCGACCCACCTCAGAAATTTTCTCCACACATTTGGCCGACTGGCTGCTGGAAACAAAATGTTGGATTCGATGTTGCAGGACAATCCAGGGCCTTGTTATTCCTGCTATTCTGAGGAAAGCAAAGGGTGTGAGGGAGGCTCAACCTAAAGCAAGAATGAGGGCAGCGGGAGGGCAATAAAGAGAGAGAAGTTATACTGTACATAACTCGCAGTGCAGTTCTCTACATACAGTAGCTACATCAGGAGTAAGGCCCACTGAGTTCAATCCATGGGGCCTACACTCCCCAGTAAGTGTATGTAGGAAATGTAGGGTAGCAGTTGGCATTTAAAGTACATGCACCCCTCCCAAGAATCCTGGGAATTGTAGTTTCCCTCACAGGGCAGTGAAATTCGCAGCACCCTCAACAAACTAACGTTCCCATCATTCTTCCAGACGTGCAGGGTTTAAACACATGATAGGTACACAGCTCTATTATTGCATCTCATTTTGCAAATTGCAAATCCTTTTGATGGGCTAAAAGACATATGCAATCTCTCCAAGCGATCAGCTTGCTTCCGTCATAAGGGCTTCTGCAGCTTAAAAACAGAAACTCCAGCACAAACGCGTTCTACGGGTGCATCTGAGAAAGGGGGCGGGGCAACAGCAAAGAGCCCTGCTAAATGCAAATCATTTCCCATCCCATAATAACAACAGCAGCACGGTGATTAACAAACCTGGTTGATGAAACAAGTGGAATAAGAGTGACACACCATGGCAGCTTCAAAAATATAATCCCTTTCCCTTTGAAATGACAGGGTCTAGGGGCACATTTCTGCCTGGAGAATGTAATTATCTCCGGGAAATATTATGTGTAGAATATAGTGTGTGTGCATATATATTCATTCTGCACTTACATGTGCTTGTAAATCCAGGAGCCCAGCATAACACTGTTCCTTTGCTTTTGAATATTTTAAAGCACCTTTAAGATTTCAAACGAAAGGTCCTCTTTGGTTCACCTGTTGCAGGAATGACAGCATCCTTGGCCACTGGCTATGTTTGCTGAGACTGATGGGAGTTGTAGTTCAGCAATGGCTGGAGAGCCAAAATTTTCCCACACCTGAACTATTGGCTCAGAAGATGTGGATCATAGAATCATAGAATCATAGAGTTGGAAGAGACCACAAGGGCCATCCAGTCCAACCCCCTGCCAAGCAGGAAACACCATCAAAGCATTTTTGACATATGCCTGTCAAGCCTCTGCTTAAAGACCTCCAAAGAAGGAGACTCCACCACACTCCTTGGCAGCAAATTCCACTGTCGAACAGCTCTTACTATCAGGAAGTTCTTTCTAATGTTTAGGTGGAATGTTCTTTCTTGTAGCTTGAATCCATTGCTCCGTGTCCGCTTCTCTGGAGCAGCAGAAAACAACATTTCACTCTCCTCTATATGACATCCTTTTATATATTTGAACATGGCTATCATATCTCCCCTTAACCTTCTCTTCTCCAAGCTAAACATACCCAGCTCCCTAAGCCGTTCCTCATAAGGCATTGTTTCCAGGCCTTTGACCATTTTGGTTGCCCTCCTCTGGACACGTTCCAGCTTGTCAGTATCGTTCTTGAACTGTGGTGCCCAGAACTGGACACAGTACTCCAGGTGAGGTCTGACCAGAGCAGAATACAGTGGTACTATTACTTCCCTTGATCTAGACGCTGTACTGTACTCCTATTGATGCAGCCCAGAATTGCATTGATTGGCTTTTTTAGCTGCTGCATCACACTGTTGACTCATGTCAAGTTTGTGGTCTACCAGGACTCCTAGATCCTTTTCACATGTACTGCTCTCAAGCCAGGTGTCTCCCATCCTGTATTTGTGCCTTTCATTTTTATTTTATTTTTTTGCCCAAGTGTAGTACTTTACATTTCTCCTTGTTAAAATTCATCTTGTTTGCTTTGGCCCAGTTGTCTAATCTATTAAGGTCATTTTGAAGTGTGATCCTGTCCTCTGGGGTATTAGCCACCCCTCCTAATTTGGTGTCATCTGCAAACTTGCTCAGGATGCCCTCAAGCCCATCATCCAAGTCAATGATGTAGCAGGTGAGAATTAAATGATGTGACAGGTGAGAATTAAAAAGTGAACTGAGTAAACTTCATCCCCGTTCCTACATGGGGATACTGCAGGTTGAGGTAGAAGCTGCCACTTGGGAGATATGCAGAAAACGAAGAAGCATTGTCGCATGCTTCCACTATTCTCCTCTTCTTTATATGTAAGAAGAACAGGATATACCATAAGGGGAAGGGGCATAGCTCGGTGGCAAGCATCTGCTTTGCATGCAAAAGGTACCAGGTTCATTCCCAGGCATCTCCAGGTTGGGCTGACGTCCCCTCTGAAAACTGGGACAGCCATCGTCAGTCAGTGTTGGCAATGTGAGCTAGATGGGCCACTGTTTTGACTTGGCTCAAGGCCGTTTCCTCTGTGTGATCTCATGCTCTTGCCCTCGTCCCAAGAAAACCAAACACTTCTGCACTTTTCTCTCCTCAGGCAAGTTGGGAGTGCCTAACAGAGTATTTAAAAACCTATCTGGAATACGAAATGAAAATATTAACCACCGACATATTTTCAGCCCGTGTCTTGCGCTGCCTCCGTTTGACCGTAATAAAGCCTTATCCATCCACACTTCATAATTCAAAAATAAAAATAAAAAAACTGACAGCCGGCAATGGGCACAGCCGACGTCTCGTCTTGCAGAGATTTCAGTATGTATATACTTTTATTCTTACAAAATATATGGCTCTGCTTATACCTGTACTGCTAGGATTTTCATTAGTTCCATAAATATCTTGCAGAGACGTTAACTATCCAAATTCGTACTGGCACATGAAACATTTCTTGCCCTGTCCCCCATTAAAAAGCATACGAGAGTGGGAAGGGTGACATTATGATCTAAGAGCTGGGCTCCGTGACTTTTGACAAAGAATAAAAACACAACTCAATAATTTTCTGAGTCTGCAAGAAGTTGTGTAAGCAAAACAGAAAGCTATGTCCAGTTCTGGGCCCCATGGTTTTAAGAGGAGGGCAACAAAGGTTTTCAGCAGAATGGAAAACAAGTTCTAGAGAGAAAGGTTGAAGGAACTAGGCACCCTAGTGAAGAAAACATAGGAAATGTGGTGTAGGAACCACATTAAAGGAGAGAAGTATCAAGACTCTGCTCTATCATTTCCCCCGAATTTTGCAATGCAGAAGATGGAAGGAAAATGCATAAGAATTAATATTACCAAAAAATAACATACAAAAATGCATTAAATTAGGAGAAATCACTTGCAAACATGTGGACATTTATCAAAGCTGCATACAGACACGTGTTGCTTAGGAGAGATTCAGACTAATACATTGAAGAATTTTCATGAGGATTTTTTAAAACTTTTTTTTATTTTTGCAAAAAGTTGCAGAAATGTGGAGAACTGAATACTGTATTTAGTTCGGAAAAATGAGAAACAGAGGGAAGCAAATTGGCAGGTCCTACTTGCACTCTTCCCCTACCTGGCACCAAGCTTGGAGTTGCTTCCACCAAAGTCAAGGAACCTTGTGCCATACTGCTTGCAGAAACCAGGACAATGAGTCCCTGTGCGCTCCCCTCCCCTTCCATTACCAATGGGCTGGTTTTCATGCTGCTTTGCTTACAATGGAAATTGCAGGGGGTTGTGCCACTACCACACACTGCTTTTGGAGTCCTAGGAAGAAGGCACCTAATGGGAATAATGTGTATACGCTTTCCTCATGCAAGAGAATTGCAGCAGTGTGGTTTTAAAAAGAAATAGCATCATGCTAGCAGATACACTTTTACACAAAGCTACTAATTTTCTGAACTGCTAGAACTCAGTGTGCTCCAGGCACTTGGAAATCATTCGTTATCCAAGCTGGCTAATACTCAAATATCCCAAACTGGTGCAGTTTTGACTCAGAATTTTCTCATAGATTTCAGAAGAGAGTGGGCAAAGGTGAATGGAGAAATCTGGAGGATGAGAGTGAAAGTTCAATCCCCCCCCCCCAGAGATAAGAAGCTTTAAATTCTTTCTTTTTCCAATTCAGTGGGGCCATCTTTCTCCCCACAATGCATCTGAAACAAAACCCACGTCATCATGGAATCATGGAAGATATGGTAACTGAGGCTCTTTCCTCACAAGCGTCTACTAGCCCAGCTGAGGAACTGTTTTTCCAGGCAAGACTCCATTTCTGAAACTCCGGGGAGCCACTTCCCATCAATGTAAACAATATTGAGTTAGATGCTCTTATAAAAGCAAAGCTGATGTATAATATTCAGGACCACTGTGTAATATTAAACAGTGCAGTTCCCCATGCTCAAGATCTTTTCATAATGTTTGCTCACAAGTACTGTATTTTTCCATATATAAGATGCCTCCGTGTATAAGACGACCCCTATTTTATGGAACCCAAAATTAAGAAATCAATATTTTAAATATAAAACAGAACAACTATATTTTATTAAATATTCAAAGCACCAGCACCAGCATTGCAACCCCTGGCAGCGGGCAGCAGCAGAGGGTGCCCCAACAATCCCCCAGACCACCCAAAGTTGTTGAGCTTGAAGTTTTCCATTGAAGGCACAATAGGTCTTCTTCTGCATTTCATTACTAAAAAACCCATTGGAATGCAATGAGGTAATGATGCCTACTAAGGGACTTGCCATAAAATACTGTATGGGCGTTTCCATGCACTCTGGCACTCGTCATGGTCCTCTGTGCACCAGCAGAAGCGGTTTAGTCATGCTGACCACATGACCCGGAAAGCTGTCTGTGAACAAACACCGGCTCCCTTGGCCTAAAAGCGAGATGAGTGTCACACCCCATAGTCACCTTTGACTGGACTTAACCATTCAGGGGTCCTTTACCTTTACCTATTTACCTGTGGGTGGTCAAAGAATGACAATTCTAAATAAATGGTGAATAATAATAATAATAATAATAATAATAATAATAATAATAATAATATATTATTATTATTTATACCCCGCCCATCACTAATTTTTTAAAGATTAAAAGCTTCCCTAAACAGGGCTGCCTTCAGATGTCCTCTAAAAGTCTGGTAGGTATTTTTTCTTTTTGACATCTGGTGGGAGGGCATTCCACAGGGCAGGTGCCACTACCGAGAAGGCCCTCTGCCTGGTTCCCTGTAACTTGACTTCTCGCAGCGAGGGAACCGCCGGAAGGCCCTCGGCACTGGACCTCAGTGTCCGGGCAGAGCGATGGAGGTGGAGACGCTCCTTCAGGTATACTGAAATGCGACATCACACTATTACAATAGTTTAGGCAACATAAACATTGCCAGATGGAGCAATCTCCCCTTTCTTCCCCCTTCTTCATGCTATTCTGGGGGTTCTCTTGACCACTCAGAGCCAGGGGGGGCTGGTGAAAGAAAAGGGGGGGAGTCCTGTTGCATTTGTGGGTCTCATTGCGCTAAGTCCTACGAGTGCAACTGCTTAGTTCTGTCCATCAACACTTCACCGCCTTTCCCAAGCAACACATTTGCTGAGGTGGTGTACTCTCTCCACCTACTACTGTATTAGGGCCCATCCAGGCTCTCATCCCCGGCTGAAACAAAGCTAGTGTGCTGCTGGGGCATTTCCTCACAAACACATCCCTCTCACAAGGGCGTACCCACCACGGGGCAAGTTAGGGCAGCTGCCCTACTCTAGAAGCAGGGCTGGTGGGCAGAGGCGGAGCACAGCCCGGCGGAGCGCGAGTTCGCCATTCCCGCCGCGCCGCACCCTCCCTCCAGCTCCCCGGCGCGCCCGCAGGCAAGGCCAAGCACGGCGGGGAACCAGGGAGCGCGGCGCGGCGGGCGGGAACGCTGAACTCGCGCTCCGCGGGGCTGGGCTCCGCCTCCGCCCACCAGCCCTGCTTCTAGGGAGGGGCACAGCCCGGCGGAGCGCGAGTTCGCCGTTCCCACCCACTTTGTGGCCCCTCCCCTTCCGTGCCTTGGCCCCTCCCCTTGCCCCCCCTAGTTTTGATCCTGGGTACGCCCATGCCCTCTCACACCTTCTAAACTCCTGCTCAGTTGTCCACACACCATCACCTTGTTTAAATTTGGTGAGTTCCCCAAGGCTGATTCGGATGGTGGAAGTGAGGGGGAGGAAGTCCCTTTTTGCCAGAAGGCGTTGTTCTGCTTGCACACTGAGTTGTTGTTGTTTAGTCGTTTAGTCGTGTCCGACTCTTCGTGACCCCATGGACCATAGCACGCCAGGCACTCCTGTCTTGCACTGCCTCCCGCAGTTTGGTCAAATTCATGTTCGTAGCTTCGAGAACACTGTCCAACCATCTCGTCCTCTGTCGTCCCCTTCTCCTAGTGCCCTCAATCTTTCCCAACATCAAGGTCTTTTCCAAGGATTCTTCTCTTCTCATGAGGTGGCCAAAGTATTGGAGCCTCAGCTTCACGATCTGTCCTTCCAATGAGCGCTCAGGGCTGATTTCCTTCAGAATGGATAGGTTTGATCTTCTTGCAGTCCATGGGACTCTCAAGAGTCTCCTCCAGCACCATATGGTGATGGTGCACACTGAGTTAGTTGGGTTCAAAATAATAATCCTAATACTGTAACAATAATCCTCAAGCCACATTCCCTTTGCCCGATATTAAGCATGCAGCCGCTACAATATAAATGCCACCCCCCAAAAAAAGTAAAAAGATAGGAATCATATGAGATTTTTTCTTGCAAATTTATGTACGTCTAGCTGATCCATTTTCAATAACCCTTGATTATGTCCAGACTACAAACCCTGCAAGAACGAGCTTCCCCTTCCCTTAATCACAACATGTCCCCTAGACGTTCCGGATAATACAAGGAAGTGCTGATATGTGAAGGAAAGGTGGGAGGGTTTGCCAGACATCTTAAAATATCATAAACAGTTCTGGTTCAAGAAAATTCCATCTGGCTAATAGTTAATTTGAATCTGTTTCCCCTCTCCGTTTGCTGGCAATGCACCGTGAAATAACAGCCACAGAGAAAGGTCGGCACATTGCAAGGTATCCGCTAAACTGTTGAGGGAGCTCTTCCGTAGCCTCCTGTCACCTGCATCCAGGAGGGAGGATCTGGAAATCGCATAATGGAACCCTGAATTTTATTAGACTAGATTTAATATTTATACCCCACTTTTCCATTAACACTCCAAGGAGCTTACAGTATATATAAAAAAAATCTATCCCCGACCAAAAAAAGATACATTTGTTAGAATTCAATGTAGGGCTAAGGAGATTGTTCTACCAGCACAAGCATTTCCATATGTGGTCACACTATAAATTTGTATAAAGGCATCACGCTATCAGAATACAGATTTCCTATTATTTTCCTGGTAATCGCTAAAAGGAATCTGCTTTTATCACAGCGGCTGCACACTGCTTTAACAGATTCATTGGGCTAGCCTCCGTGGATTCAAGATCCTTCTTCTGGTTGATCACTGCCAGCTCAAACCCCAGGAGCACCCATATTACAGGAATAATATATATGTGATTTCCTCATGCAAGAGAATTGCAACAGGGTGGTTTTTGAAGAAGAAGAAGAAGAAGAAGAAGAAGAAGAAGAAGAAGAAGAAGAAGAAGAAGAAGAAGAAGAAGAAGAAGAAGAAGAAGAAGAAGAAGAACCATGCTAGCAGATATTCTTTTAATGTAAAGCTACTCATTTTCTGAACTGCTAGAATTCAGTGTGCTCCAGGCACTTAGAAATCATTTGTTATCCAAGCTGACTAATATTCAAGTTGTCCCAATCAGCACAGTGCTGAAGCTTTGACTTAGAACTTCAGAGGAGGGTGGGCAAAAGCGAGTGGAGAAACCTGGAGGAATTGAGTGAAAGTTCTTCTTTTTTTTCACAGGGCGCTGAGCCAAAATAGAGAACATCCACAATTGAGAAGATTCATTTGGGGGAACCAAATGTTGGCCACGCACAGTATTACAAAAGATTAGCAAAATCCATCCCCGACACCAGTCAGTCCTTATGAGAAATCAGAATCTTTTGTCCCACTGTGCATCATTTTACACACCTCATTTGACATTTTATTGCCAAGTCTTGGACTTCTGTGCAACCGCTTTTGGTTTTTATCACCCTGCCATGACCTTTTATAGGGATCTGCAGTATCAGGTACTAGAGAAGGGGAACATTGTCTGATGCTTTTTTCGGGGTTAGATCATGACACCCAAAATGGCCCCCATGCTCTTGTGTGAGAAAACGGGATGCCCATGTTTTCCCAAGAGAGTTGAGGAGTATGCTTAGAGAGCTATGGCTGATCAATAAACGAGGAGTACGAAAACTCAGGCCTGGTAGCCAAATGCAAGTCTCTCCCCAGGTAGGGATGTCAGAGAATTAAGAACAAAATGGAAACAGGAGCGGAAATTGAAACTCTTCATGAGAGATGAGAGATATTTGCTATTATTGTTTCATTCAGTCTGCAAATGATACATAACTGATTGCATTTCCCCCTTTTTGCATTGTGTGGAAGTGTGTCAAGCTAGCTTACTGAACAAAGGTAACAATTGCTCTGCCAACTTTTGCCTCTGGCCTCATCCAATCAGCATGTGGCCCTGGGAACGTTGTCCGGAGGAGAATGGATCAAAACAGTTCCCCATCCCTGCAGAAGACCAAAGAAACTTCATACCTGCTTGACCATTACTTAGAAATAAGTTCTGTTGAATGAAGTGCCTCTTACCTTTAGTTCAACACGCATAAGATTTGTACTCCATCTTTTGCAGCATTGCAACTAATCTTACTTTGGACAATTTCAGAGTGTGAAAAAACAGAGCCTATACTTTGATGATAATGCAAGCCCCTTTACAGTTCCTGTGTGTGCTCTATTTGATTGCACATTAAAAACATGATGCTAACAAATTCCAGCTCTTTCTAAATTACCCTGATGGAAGTGCTTTTCCTATTTGTTCTTAATGGTCAATGCAAGCCATTAGCGCATGTTACTTCCACAAAGGGCCACCAATATGAGTCTTGTGCATTCTTCCTATTTATGACCCACATGCGAAACACTCTACCCCACTAAGAACAGTTAAAAATAACAAAGAATGCCATCTCTTGCTGCTAATGGATTTATGGCTCCATGGGCAGGGGAGGGGCTATTTTGGGTGGATTTTATTTTAACATGCTTCCTTTTATGTTTATGCTCGATTCTTAACCTGAGCAGACGAAATGCATTTCATGTATGAATTATTTTCTTTCCAACAGGGGGTGGGGGTTGGGGAACTCGGAGATTTATGATCCTGTTATTTTTTAACAGTTGCGAAACAATAAGGTTTCTTTTGGTTGCATTGTAAATAATGTCCGCCATTTCAAATAAAACCTGATCCCTACAAATTAAATATAAATTAGAGGGACAAACTGGGTCGTCTTTCATATTTTGGTTGTTCCGCACCCTTCTAATATGGCTAAAACATTACCTCATAAGAAAGCGTCTAGAGAACAAGGGATAGCTCAGTCTGCAGAGCATGAAGCTCTTAATCGCAGGATCGTGGGTTTGAGCCCCACGATCCACAGAAGATTCTTGCTTTTCAGGGGTGGAGTAGACTCTGCAGTCCCTTCCAACTCTATGATTCCACAAGGCCCTAATTATTGTTGAAGATGTGCATTACAGGTAAGAGTACAGGACTGCATTCTGTAAAGGGCACTCAAATTAAACGTAAGAAGAGCTTGGCTGGTAGCCATTGATAGCTTTATCCTCCATGAATTTGCCCAATCCTCTTTTAATGTCATACCGCAGTGGTCCTCAACTTTGGGCCTCCAGATGTTTTTGGCCTACAACTCCCATGATCCCTAGCTAGCAGGACCAGTGGTCAGGGATGATGGGAATTGTAGTCTCCAAACATCTGGAGGCCCAAGGTTGAGGACCACTGTCATACCGGTACTTGTTGGCTGCATTTAGTAACTTCCAGGCTTTACTGACTTGAGCAACACCTCTGTTTTTCTGGAAAAGAGTGGTAGAAGACACCTGCCCAAGAGGCCCCCAGACAAGGCGCAGAAGAAGATGACTTAGGTCCTCCTAGTTCCTGGTGGTGGGATACTGGCCACACCTAAGAGGAGGGGACAAGCCGAGAGAAACTTGAGGGATCACAAAGAGGCAGAAGCAGGCAGGTGTCCCAGCACAGGGCAGAGAGATAAGGTTTCCAGTTTGCATGCAGGCGCTGACAGTGATGCCGGAGGAGAGCCAAACTCTGCATCCCTCCTACAGCTTCAGCATAACAGCACCTTATTGGTTTCTTGTTTTTTGTTCTTACTTTTATCAGGTACTAGCTGACCCTGCCACGCGTTGTAGTGGCTTTTTGTGTGAAATGGACCTTTTCCTGTTAAATGGACCTTCAGAGTCTCACTTCAGTCAGTTCTCGCTGGGCCTTGTTGCTGCATAAGGCCTGTTTTCAGTTGGTTGCTGTGGAATTTGTGATGTTACCGGTTGTATGCAGCCAATGGAGATGCAAATTCTCTGTTCTTTTCCCCAGCATGCACTTTTGGCTGAGTTGTGTGTTCTGGAAGACGTTGTTTTGGGGTTTTTACATGGCGCAGGTGTGACATCTGTCTTAGGTAACATTCTAAGGTCCTTCGGACATTCACATGTGATGTTGTGTCAAAATTTGAGCACTATCGGTCAAGCGGTTTCGGTGAAAAGTGGACACCCACCCACATGCCCTTTTTACATTGAGAGAGAGAGAGAGAGAGAGAGAGAGAGAGAGAGAGAGAGAGAGAGAGAGAGAGAGACTAGCTGGCCCTGCCACGCATTGCAGTGGTAATCCCTGTGACTGCCCCACCCTGTCCCTATCCATGACCTATTCTGTTCCTCCCCCCCCATCCCTGTGAATCACCCTACTCCCTCTTCCTCTTAGTTTTATCGGGTATTTTGTACTTTTATCTCGCAAACCGCCCTGAGATCTGTGGATGACCTTCACAGATGAAAAGAGGAGCAAAGCAAGAGAAAGGGAAAGTAACAGAGAAGGAAAGGGGTAACTAAACCCAGTTTTGGCTCTGGCCCCATCCACCTGCAAACATCACCAACCAACACAGGAATTAAATTCATTGGTTTTATGAGATAACACACACATACAAGAAAAAAGGAACATACAAAACATATTCATCCACCTTCTTTCCCACCCCCCACAAGTCCCCTTCTGCCACAAGAGAATCCTGCGGGCGTTGAGAGTCGAAGGTAGTCCATTTTATAGCTGGGTTTGTCCTCACTCCCCCTGCCACCAAGAGTCCCTAGGATGAAGGGAGAGAAACGGGTTGGTGTCCCCCCAGCTATTTACATAAAGTCCCATAACATAATAGACAAAAAAGAAATACAAACAATTAAAAGAGAAAAAAAATCATAATTCTCAATTTCTTACTTTATTAAACCTTATATTAATGACTTCCTCAAATCCCTTCTTCCTGGTTTTCGTAATTTCCTAATATAATTATAGTGGGTTTCTTGCTCTTAGCTTCAATTCTTATTCTTTAAAAAATAAAACTATGTTTTCCGCCTTCTTCGTGCCTCCTCCCCACAGGCCCCCTCCAGGAATGAAATTCTTACATTAAAAAGACCAAACCTGTCCAACTCCCAGAATAGTGCGTGTGTAGGATGGGAGCAGATCCTGGCATCACAATCCTGGTGTCGTTCCCCCCATGTGCCCTCGTTGTATTCACAATGGACACCTTAAAATGCCCATCGGTGAGAATTTTAGATAAAGGAACCAGTTTTTGAGCATTTGTTTCACTGAAAAGCACCACAACATACTCCAAGGCCTGCGGGTTTGCTCAAAAGGAAAGTCCACTGTGTTCAACGGTGCTCCCCCAGCCCTTGTAAATGGGATTAGGGTGACTGAAAATGGTTCACTCTGTATGATTCAGACTCCGTCTTCTTCCTCTTTTCCTCTATTGATACACAAACAGCTGCTGGATACTGAATTAAATATTTAGACACTTCTGCTTGAAATTACTGTTTTAATTACCATTGCTGCTTGAAAGAAAATAAACCATTACAAGCCTCTTTCTTATTTACTCCAGTGTTTTATTTTCCCATTACAGGTAGGTAGCCGTGTTGGTCTGGATCGAAGTAAAATAAAAAAATTCCTTCAGTAGCACCTTAAAGACCAACTAAGTTTTTATTTTGGTATGAGCTTTCGTGTGCATGCACACTTCTTCAGATACAGTGAAGAACTGTATCTGAAGAAGTGTGCATGCACACGAAAGCTCATACCAAAATAAAAACTTAGTTGGTCTTTAAGGTGCTACTGAAGGAATTTTTTTATTTTATTTTCCCATGAATTGTTTAAATATTAGTGCTGCTCAGTGCTCACCCCCCTACATCTCTCTTTCTCCCCCCCCTCTATGTAAAATTCAATTTACAACCTGCTACATTGTTCTTAAGCTATTTATGGATTACATCTTGAAATCACATTAATCTAACTCCCATTACTTTGTTCCAATTTCACCTACCATCATCCAGAGTAACTAAATTCATTTGTTTTGAAATGGTCCTCTGAGGGTTGCTTAATGAAGCAGGGCAGAGCATTGCCAGAAAGAAAAACTGGCTGAAACCAAATACCATGTCTGGATCTGCCTCCTTGAGGTGGGAAACCTCTGCCTGGGATGCAACAGAATTCAGGTGGAAGCTGAACTCACTCAGTGCTCCACTAACCAAAAGTAGTCAAAAAAAAGTTTATGAGAAAGTTTTATCCACAGCAGGGACTAGAAATTATACAACATGTATAGTAAGGTCATCATTAGGGGTAGATGACTATGTCCATTTCTCAGTTTCTCATTGCTTCAGACTTAAATTCTCTTCTGCAAAAGCTTGGAATTGTCTTCTTATTTAGAGTTTGCATGAATATTCATTTGCATTGCCATGTGCATATCTCTTAATATACACATTTTTGCAGGCTATTGTCCAGTAGAGAATGCATTTTCACTGCTAATAGACACCTTTTGTGTGCACCCTCCCATAACAAGTATATTTTCGTACACATTTTTCTGTTGGAGGACGGCATCACAAAATTGGAAGGAGTGCGGATTTTGGAGGATGGATCACATATTGGATTTGGGAATTGCAATTTGGGTAGGTTTGCATAAAAATGTGAACTGAACTAATGTCTCCTTCATCCCTACAAAGCCAACCCTATTAAAGAAATCGAAGTGAGCAATCATGTGCACATGAAACTGAAGTAAAGCAAGCCGGTGCAAATTATGCAAGCATAAAGTGACAGCAGATCCATGGGTGTAGACAGGGGGGGCAGGAGGGGGCAGCTGCCCCCCCCCTAGAAGCAAAAAATTATTGTATTTTACAGACCAATACTTTGCCCCTCCAAAAACTGAAGTGGAAAGGGCTTTGCTTTAGCAAGAGCAGCTCTCCACTTGCTGGGGGCGGGAACACAGCTGTAACAAAAACACATCAAATAAATAAAGCAAAGTGGCTACCAGTACTTAAGCAGTTAAGACAATGGAGCAGAATATCCCTTCAGGCAAGGTCCACCCTATTCACCCTATTGTTATTCAGTGGGAGTTGTTAATGGGCATTCAGGGATCGCATTAACAGTTCTATTGGCGATTTAATGAGGGTGCAGAGGATTCAATTTGACTAAGGTGGCCCTGCAAGGCTAAAAGGAAGTGAATAAGAAGGGGGGGCTGTAGCTTTGATAGACACAGTGATGTTTATAAAAAGCATTGGTGTTCCAGTCTGCCCCTCCTCCTGCATCTGTATACTGTAAATCAGGGGTGGCCACCTCCCAAGAGACTCTGATCTACTCACAGAGTTAAAAACTGGGAGTGATCTACCCCCTTTTGGGGGGTTCAGGTCAAAGCTGTTGAGTTTTTTTAAGGAAGGGAAGCCCTGTTTTGGGGGGTTTAGGTCAAACTTGTTGAGCTTCTTTTAGGAGGGAGGGAGGCCCATTTTTGTTTAGGGCTTCAGGTCATAGTTCAGCTTTTTTTAGGGAGGAGGAAAAATTTGGGTGAGCTTTTTTTAGGGGTGCCAGTGATCTAGCAGTGATCTACCACAGACATCCAGTGATCTACTGGTAGATCACAATCTACCTGTTGGACATGCCTGCTGTAAATCAAGCAGAGAGAAAGCTGCTTACAAGGCTCCTGTACAGGTGTACCGGTATCTTCCTCTTGCTGCAGAGTTCTAGCATCACAGCGTCACCCAGAGGCACCCACAAATGTGAGTTATCCCTCTCTCTATTTCTTCCTTCCTTTCCTCCCTCTTCCATCCTCAATAAAATACTGGGGGGGGCAGATAAGCCCCACATAGAAAGCCCATCAACATGGGGGGGGAGGACTCTTTAAAATACAGTATTTACCAGTAATTTCTTTTTGGGGGGGGGGAGGCACCTAGGCCTCTAGGAGTTGGCTGCTATGCCTAGGACAATTCAAGAAAGCAGAATCATGCATATGCTATGGTAATATATCAATAGAATCATGGAATTGTAGTCGGAAGGGACCACAAGGGTCATCTAGTCCAACCCCCTGCAATGCAGGATTTTTCCCCCAAGGTGGGGCTTGAACCCACAACATGGTTGAAATATTATGCTGATATGCAGCAACGCCTCGGAGCTGTCGTGACTGCGGCCGTGCCTTCCCTCGCCCTCACCCGCCCTGCCACCCCCTCTCGCCTGCCCGACCCTCCCGTCCTCTTGCTGCAGAGTTCCAGCATCACAGCGTCACCCAGAGGCACCCACAAATATGAGTTATCCCTCTCTCTATTTCTTCCTTCCTTCCCTCCCTCTTCCATTCTTAATAAAATATGGGGGGGCAGATAAGCCCCACATAGAAAGCCCATCAACATGGGGGGGATGACTCTTTCACATACGGTATTTACTAGTAATTGGGGGGGGGGAGGCACCTAGGCCTCTAGGAGTTGGCTGCTATGCCTAGGAGTAGGACAATTCAAGAAAGCAGAATGATGCATATGCTATGGCAATATATCAATAGAATCATAGAATTGTAGTCGGAAGGGACCACAAGGGTCATCTAGTCCAACCCCCTGCAATGCAGTTATTTTTTCCTAAGGTGGGGCTTGAACCCACAACATGGTTAAAATATTATGCTGATATGCAGCAACGCCTCGGAGTCGTCGTGACTGCGGCCGTGCCTTGCCTTGCCCTCGCCCACCCTGTCACCCCCTCTTGTCTGCCCGACCCTCCCGTCCTCTCCAGCCAAGCAGGGTAGCCGCCGCCGTTGCCAGCCCCAGAAGCACAAGGTGGCCGCTGCCGCCGCTGCCGCCACCACGATGTCGTCAGGCCAGCTGGCCCTGTAGCCCCGCCCACATTCCCACTTTGTGGCCCCGCCCCTGAATGATCATGGCTTGCCCCCCCCCCCCTAGTTTTGATCCTGGCTACGCCCTTGAGCAGATCCAAACCCTGCTGAGCAGCAGATCTGCAGTTCTACCTAAGACTGGCAGAGGAAAATCCAGTCTTTAAAACAGTGTTCTGTAGAAGGTTGCCAGGCCATCATGCGACCAAGCTGAATGGACTTAAGCCATGTGGAATTGTCTAAAGGTCAGTATGTTTGGAACTAGGTTAGTTCCTGCTGTCTGCTTCACATTACTTAAATCTGGCTTCACATTACTTAAATCTGCCACAGTGGTTTTGTTTTACAAGGACATGACAATCTCTGTAAATCTCAAATTGCTGAGGTTCCTCAGCAACTTGGGTGAATCTGCTCCTTCAGGATGCAGTGCGTTGACCAAGGCCTGAATGATAACCCACAGACATTAACATTTGACTGGGTGGTTCTGTCTGCAATCGGTAATTACTTTTACACATCCCTCCTGTGATTAGGACCTTAAGGAGAGCTAAGAAAAATTGCTTGCTGAATGTTATAGAATACCACCACATACTGCCAGTGCAGGAGGGATTCATGCCACACACTTTGCTCTGCTGGCAGCACAACCCACCTGCGGCTATTATTTATTAGTTTATTTTATCCATTTAATTTATACGCTACTTAATTACCAAGGCCATGGGTCGGCAAACTAGGGCCCAGGAACCGGATCCGGCCCAATTGATTTCTTGATCCGGCCTGCGGACAGTTCGGGAATCACCGCGTGGATCGGCGTAGGGATTCTGATCGTTCAGGCTGTGCCATTCCTCCCTCCCTCCCTCCTCCTGGCTTCTCCCCGCCCTGCCTAGAGGAGGAAGGGGGCTGGGCTTTGTTGAGCCTCAGTTGGCTGAGCGCCATTTTAAGCAGCCCCTCTCCGGAGCCAGCCCTTTTGTGCCGCTCATCGTCCCTCCACCATTGCCACCAGCCCCTGCCGCTCGCAAGGCACAGGTAAGCAGCCACCGGGGCTCATCCAGTGCTGTCGAGAAGGGAGGGGAGGGTTGGGGGGCTTCCGCCCCAAAAAGGGTCTGAGGGACAGTGGACCAGCCCCCTGCGAAAAAAGTTTGCTGACCCCTGACCAAGGCAGCTTCTAAGCTGCTCACGAGTATTAAACCAACTCGAAAAAGACACAAAACTACAATTTATTAAGTAAGCCCATTGGAATACCACTATTTAAAGCAGGAGGTTCAAGACAAGAGATCGACAAAATGCTTGTCTAAAGGGCATGCTTTCAGTATTTAATGCTCTCATATCTCATATTTTCTCCACAAAGCAAAATACAGTCTCAAGGGAGCCTCAGTGTGGTCCCCTCTCTATGTACTGACTGGATCTGCCTAATTCCACCAGGGTAGCTTTATGAGCCTGCTTAGGATCCAGCCATCAGGTGCTTGGTGTCAGAGCACATCCCACAGGAACAAGGAAGGGCTTGCTGAGGGTCTGAGAGAGAGAACTACATGGACATATCAATCCAGCACATTTTATCATCTGAATAAGACAGAGAACCTCAGTGGTAGAGAAGGCAGACTACTACATCTCTGCCTTCAGGTGTTGTTGGGCTATAGCTGCTATCACCTGGCCATTGAGCAATCTGACTGATGGTGAGAAGAACTGCAGTCCAACTGGAGTCTGGATGGCCACAAGTCCCCCCCCACACACACACACACAGCTGACATACAGGAACACACTTGATTGTTTTGGCATCCATTTGTCTCATGAGACAATGGAGTGTGCGTCTAGGGGTGAAGACAAACTGCTGCATCAGCAGCACTGAAGTAACTTCCCCAGGGCACAACCGTGGGCAGTGTATATGGAGGTCCTGGGTTGCCCAGTTGACAAGAACCCCTCTTGGCCTCACTGATATGGTCCAAAGGAAAGCAGAGCAATACATTTGTCACCAGCTTGGCTGCAGGAGTTGCTGGAAGGAGGCTTAGAGGGCACTATTCAACTGCCTTAGGGACTCTACTCCAGATTTGTGCAGGGTTTACTCCTTAGCCTTTGCTGCTCCTGAAGTTTAGGATCAGAGTTTTCCTTCTCCTACATGGGTCACCTTCCCAGGTTGATGAGTCTCATCTGCCCCTCTCTTCCCTCCACAGCATGTGCAGAAGCTGCCTTCTTGACCACTGGACCCACTCAATCCTATGGAGCCTGTCTTCACATACAGGGCTTCCCTAACTCATTGAGGGTTTGAGACCCATCGGCTACCCGTACATGGCTTAGCCAGCCAATCGAAGCCATTCCCAGGGTGTGGCAACTGTCACATGATGACAGCTTCTAGGAGCTACAGGTGAGAGCTGAGTGGGGACCAAAGGTGGACAAATTGTCGGGTCAACCGGAGACAGGAACGATCCACAGGCACAATGCAGGAACGAATCCAGCTCGTCTTTCCCATCTCTCCCGTCTCTCTTCAGTGTGCAGCTCTAGGGAGTTCCAACAGCCCTTCCCGACGATTTATTACAACTCATGTCTTAGAGATACTGAGCACATATTCAGAGTCTAGCAGAGATAAAATGCAGATGGAGCCAGTCTGAGGTTGTGTACTAAAAGCTACTTTATTAAGCGTAAGGCAGAACAAAAGGAAAACATGTCTCCTCTCACTGAGAGAAGTCCGAAGAAGAAGAAAAACAAACAGAAACAGAATACAGCAAAAATCTGCTCCCGTGATTCCAATAAGCTTGGCTGGAATGCATAACACAGGCATGTGATCTGCACAGTGAGATGGATTTTTATTTATTTATTTATTTATTATTTATACCCCGCCCATCTGGCTGGGTTTCGCCTGCCACTCTGGGCGGCTTCCAACAAATACCAAAATGAGACACCCCACAAGTGAGAGCCCAGGGGTCTGAACACTCATCCCCCACCACCACTTTCTGAACATGGCCCAGGAGGAAGGAGCGGAACCACTGTATGACAGTCCTCCCAGCTCCCAACCCCTCTAGACGGTCCAGAAGGATGTTATGGTCGGTTGTATCAAAGGCCACTGATGTCACGGTCCGGTCGGCGGGTGAGTGAAGCCCTGACTGAGGACGTCAGGACCAGAGGCAAGTTGGTGGTGTAGAAGCAGGAGCAGGTGCAGGGCTGAGGGTCCAGCAGCAGGCAGTCGCAGGGTCAAGGAGCAAGGCAGAGGTGAAGGTCTGGGAGTCAAGGAGCAAGGCATCGGAAAGGCAAAGGTCCAAGGGTCGAGGAGCAAGGAGTCAGCAAGGCGAAGGTCCAAGGGTCGAGGATCAAGGCGTCAGCAAGGCAGAGGTCCAAGGGTCGAGGATCAAGGCGTCGGCAAGGCAAGGGTCCAAGGAGCAAGGCGTCGGCAAGGCAAGGGTCCAAGGAGCAAGAGGCCAGAGGCAACCAGGCAGGGATAGCGTTGCTGTGGCAAAGAGCTGAAGGGAAATGCTGGGCTTTTATCCTTCCCAGCTCCTGCCACCAGGTGCAGTTAGGTATCAAGTGGCCTCACCTGAGTGACCACTCCTTGCCTCTCCAGCACAAGCTGAGGTCTCACCTGAGTGGCCACTCCTTGCTTCTCCAGCACAAGCTGAGGCAGGCCCCAGTCCTGCAAAGCACTACAGGCCCCCGAGCCTGCCTCCTGCCCTACTCCTGACAACTGAGAGATCCAGTAGAACTAGGAAACAGCTCTCACCTTTGTCCCTAGCCCGCTGGAGATCATCAACCAGCGCAACCAAGGCAGTTTCAGTCCCATGATGAGGCCTGAATCCCGATTGGAAGGGATCCAAATGGTCCGCATCCTCCAGGCGTGCTTGCAGTTGTTCAGCAACCACTCGCTCAATCACCTTGCCCAAGAATGGAAGATTTGAGACTGGGCGATAGTTGGCCATATTTGCTGGGTCTAAAGATGTTTTTTTTAAAAGCGGTTTAATGACCGCCTCTTTCAGCGGGTCTGGGAATACTCCCTCATAGAGGGAAGCATTTACCACCCCATGGAGTCCATCGCCCAGCCCTTCCCGGCTCGCTTTTATTAGCCAGGATGGGCAAGGGTCAAGGAGACAGGTGGTCGGTTTCACTCATCCAAGCAGCCTGTCCACACCCTCGGAGGTAACAGATTGAAATTGATCCCATGAAACGTGACTAGACAGGGCTCCAGCACTCTCCCGCCCCAGCCCTGCTCCCACGGTGGAGTCTACCTCCCTCCAAATCTGAGCGAATAGAAACCCAGCATGGCGTGTCCCCCCACCAGACGTACAACCCCTCACCTAATAACCCATACACCCCATACACATAGTGCAGATTGAAGTTCTACAGGGGAATGAATGAGGGTGTCATGTATAGTTACAGATAGGTAGCTGTGTTGGTCTGACGTAGTCGAAACAAAATAAAAAAATTCCTTCCAGCAGCACCTTAAAGACCAACTAAGTTTTTATTTTGGTATGAGCTTTCGTGTGCATGCACACTGTGTATCTGAAGAAGTGTGCATGCACACGAAAGCTCATCCTATATAATAAAATCCCTGTGTCTCTGCGTCCAGTCCCTGTGTCCCTGTGTCCGTGCTACTGCGCATGTGGCCCATAGACACAGGGATTGGACGCAGAGACTTGGAGCACAGAGACCGGCCCCTCCGCCACCTCCTCCCGCTGTCCCGAGTGGCAACGGCCTCCTCCACCTCCCTTCTCCTGAGGAGAAGGAAAAGGCCTCTGCCGCCGCCTCCCACAGGTAAGCGCGGCGCCCCTCACTCTTCCGCCTCACCGCCCCGCGTCACTCCACCACAGCAGGGAGGTGGAGGAGGCCGTTGCCACTCGGGACAGCGGGAGGAGGCGGAGGAGGGGCCGGTGGGCCTCAGGCGCTCGACGGAGGCAACGCCTGCGCGGTCCCAGGGCTTCCCCTCCATTCCTGCCCGGCTAGCGCCCGTTTACTGAACGGGCTGAATGACACTAGTACCAAAATAAAAACTTAGTTGGTCTTTAAGGTGCTGCTGGAACGTGTCGTGTATGTGTGGAGTTCCCCCCCCCCCCAGAAGAGATAAATTAGACTGGAGTAGTTCAAATGAGACAAAGTCATTGTGGAACAGCCAGACCCTTAATTAAATATCCCATTGTCTTCCCAAATCTTTTGCATATTTTGCAAGTGGAAATTTCCACTAATATCAAGATGGGAGTTTGCGGGGGAGGAAAGGCAAGGAAGGAAGGATAAATGAGAAAGGGCTGTAGCGTAATTGACATCTGTACTGAGGATGGAAGGGAAATGCCAAACTTACATTAAAATGTGCTGCATTCCGAACATTGTTTTTATCCTTTGCATGTTGCAAATATACAAAGCAAAGGAGGCGTCTTTGATGTTTGATAATGAGAAGTGTGGTTTAGCACGAAATTGATTTAATTTGGTAGAAAACTAATAACTGAAACAAATTTGGAATGAAAATAGGGGCGGGGGGAATAGGCTATTACAACGCAAACCAAATAAGAGATCAGATCTATTACGTGTCAATTTACAAAGAGAGGGAGGTGGTAATTACTTTTTCCTAACTAAGCACATTAAAAAAAAATAGAAAGGGGGGAGGAGAGAAAAGAAAAGATGTTATAATCCCATCTAGGCCACAGAGCTCATTGACACTGTTTGCAATTATGAATTCATTTGGGAAAATATGGTGCGTGTTTCTTTAAAAAATAAATAAATAAGGAATTGTCTTGCTCTCTGATGGGAAACCACATCAGAGTCCCTCAGGCATAAATCTTTTATTGTATCTTCAAGAAAGGAACTGGAAATAGTGCAAGAAGGCGCCACTGATAAAATATAAGTATTCCCTTGGAGGAATCTGGATGAGCTCATCGTTTGTGGGAGATAACAGGGTATGTCATGGTTACAAAACACTAATTTTGCTTTTGCAGTTTGTGGCAAAGAAATGCAATACAGCAAAAATACATTCCACAACTCTATAGATAACACATGCACAGCTCCATAGACCCATAGGCCCGTTCCAAAAGCTAACATTATTATCTAGCCTTGGTATCACGGCGTACGAGCTTTGCCACGAAAAAGCACAATTACCATTTGGTTATGGGCTGAAGAAGAAAATGGAACACAGAGCACTCGTGGCGAGTTTGCTGGCTTTGGGAATGTTTGTTCTGACTGCCTTTCACTTCACAGTCACTTACGACAGTTCCCGATTAAGCTGTGGTATGGAACATCAGAAAAATGTTTTGCGCAACTGGCACGCTGATATACTTCTACAATAGCCTGCTGGACTATAGGGACAGGGATAGTTGCATTCAGCCCAGTTTGCTCAGAGGAGAACCGCTGAAATTACCGGCGCTAACTTAGTCGTGACCATTTATTTCAGTGGTGAAAGTTAGCTGAAAACAACCCACTGCGTTCACAAAATCCATATGAGGAATGCTTACACCTTTGCATTCCCAGACCCAGGGGTGTCATTTATGGGCAAGGGGGGAGGTCAACACGTTGAGCACATTCCAGGACACCTCTATTTTTGGACAGCTCAGTGTGTGTGTGTGTGTGTCCTCACAAGGACAGAGTGTGCCAGCCATGAAGCAAATGGAATGCAAAAAAAAAGACTGGTATTGCTCTGTTTTGGGCTGACATTGGCTAAGCTCAAGAGAAATGGCCCTAGATTAGGAAGACTAGAAGGGCAATCATGTTTGCAGCATGGCATGGGTACTATCAGCATGTCCATCAAAGCAAAGATGTTGCTGGTAGAGAGGTGCATATGTATTGGGAGCGACAATTTTAACCCACTGTGGAACAGACTCCCTTGGAAGGTGGTGCATTGCAGGGGATTGGACTAGATGGCCCTTGGGGTCCCTTCCAACTCTACAATTCGATGATTCTATTACACTCCTACATGATCCTTGCAAGGCCGCAGTTTACCAAGCAGTGAACTAACAGGTTCACAGCCCGCCCAAACTCATTCAGCACTTTGAGACTGCTGTAATTAATAGGAATATTAAGAGGGAACATTGCAGTTGTCACCCATTAGGTGGGACTTGTAGGCAGCTAATAGGAGATTGAGAGAAAAACTCTGCATAATGCTGACTGCGATTTTCATACACCAGACAAAAATTCTCTTCTTTCTCTCAGGGAATTTCAAAAAACAAAACAAAAATAGGAATGGGAGTGGAAATTGCTGGTGTTCACTAATTCATCCCACATCCAGAGTGGAAATCAATCCAATAGATACAATTCTTATTTGCTATTTTGTCTGCAAACAGTACATAATTGATTAGGTTTCCCTACCATTTGGATGGCACTTCCTTTGCACAGAAATGAACAGGGCAGAATCATGTAATAAGAACACAACCTATGTAACCCATGTACTTGATTATGTAAATTATGTAATTTACATAATTTCGCCACGGCAGACCACAAAACGAATAGCATACTTTTGGGTGAAAAACGAACTGCAGCGGAAACAGTGCTGCATGCAACAAATTCAGGATGGAAAATGATGGCCTCACATCCTTCACTACAGGTGAGCAAGCATTACAATATCACGTCAAACAATTATTCCTACTATTATTAGATTTATCACTTGCCTTTGCCAGAAGGTTCCAGGACAGGTTACAGCAGGCATCCTCAACCTCGCCCCTCCAGATGTTTTGAGACTACAATTCCCATCATCCCTGACAAGCTAGCTAGGGATCATGGGAGTTGTAGGCCAAAAACGTCTGGAGGGCCAAGGTTGAGGAAGCCTGGGTTACAGCAATATAAAACCCTGCATCAGAATGGTTTAAAATAAAGTGAACTATTTGTATGCTCTCAAGAACCTTGCAGGGTGAATTTTAAGCAGCAGCTGTGGGGTCGGGGCAGAGAACTAATTTAATCCAGTGGATTCAAAAGCAAACATGAAGCCATTGACTGAATGGCATCTTGTCACACCATTAAAAACAAACAAACCCAACAACAACCTAGAATTTGCCAGCACCACAAAATGTGTAATTACTTTAAGTACTATCAGAAAAATTACAGGTTCCTGCCATTTAAAAATGTGTATATATTTATTATCAGATATAAGGTTGTTGGAGTACATCTAATCTAAATCATGTTCTGATTCATGTTCGAAATAATGACAGTGCCAGTCAGCCAAGTACCAGAAGTAAATACTACCAGGGCAAGGGGGGTGGAGTGATGGATTTAAAATGTTGGAGTAGGGTAAAAAATTAGCCTCCTTGTTTGAGGAAAGATAATTATAGACCTTCATCCTCAAGCAGTCTGAAATAGGAGGAGGGTGGTTTTCCCCCCAGGAAATTTGCTACACAAGTAAAGGGGAGCGGTGGAAATATTAAAAGATCAACTCCCCAATAGAGATAGCGTTTGTTTATTAATAAGATTTCTTCAGTATGAGGTCCCAGGGCAGGTGACAATAACATAGTTCATACAATTATAAAATCGCATAAAACTCTTCAACCAAAACAGAACAGTATGGCTGCAGCAAAATACCTGGGTCCCAAAATATTTGGGACTGTCAAAACCAAACCAAAGCCCACAACAGAAGCTGCTCAGTGAAGTTGAAATCTGTACCTCTGTGAGGAGGGAGTTTTACCACTTAGGGGTAAATGATTAAGCGCCGGATTAATCATTAAACAAAATAAGCACATGCCTAGGTCCATCAAGGGAAAGGGGCACCACATAAATTTTCCATTGCCGGATTTACCATGGACCGTAACACTACCCCCCAAGAACAAGACATCTATCCCCATATGTACAAAAAAAGAGCAAAATACAGATTCCCTGCAGAAAAATAACAAACATGTTAGCAAAGGCATTAGAACACACATCAAAAACAGATAACAAAACACAATAGTTTTAACCCAACACCAGCACAGTAACAGCTTATTTCCTTTAAGCAAATTCCAGTCCACCAGGAAATATATTGCCTTCTTACATCTCTCTCTACAGGTAAGTAAGTGCTACATGTCAAACTATTATTTACTTATTATCACAAGAAGGTCCAGATTACAGCAGTTTTAAAAAACAACAACCCACATTATAATGGTATAAAACAAATTCAATTGTTTTGGATGTTCTTGAGACTGTTGCAGGGTGAAATTTAAGAGGCAGAGAACTAATGTAACCTAGTGGATTATAAAACAAACATGAAGCCACTAACGGAATGGCAGGATAGATGGATTAAGATATATGGAGAAAAGACAAGCATTAAATTTTCAGCCTTTTTCGTTTGAATGGCAAAAGCTAGTTGATGGGAGGAAAGATTCCGAACCTCGGCTCCACTGAACAAAACTGGCCAAACCAGTCTCAGGTCAGATTAACACTTTTCCTGCTAATTAGCTTTAAAATGGGTGAGGTATTTTGCCGGCTTGTCACACCATTAAAAACAAACAAACCCAGCAACAACCTAGAATTTGCTAATGCCACAAAATGTGTAATTACTTTAAGTACTATCAGAAAAAAATTACAGGTTGCTGCCTTTTAAAAATGTGTACATATTTATCGTCAGATATGTGGTTGTTGGAGTATATCTAATCTAAATTCATGTTCTGATACTTGTTCGAAATAATGACAGTGCCAACCAGCCAAGTACCAGAGTAAATACCACTGGGGGCGGGGGGGGGGGGAGCGACGGATTTAAAATGCTGGAGTAGAGTAAAAATTTAGCCTCCTTGTTTGAGGAAAGATAATTATAGACCTTCATCATCAAATGGGATTTGAAATAGGAGGAGAGAGAATGAAATAGAGAGGATGTTTTCTCGGGAAATTCGCTATGCAAAGAAAGGGGTAGGGTGAAAATATTAGAAGATCAACTCCCCAATAGAATTTGTTTGTTAAGAAGATTTCTTCAGTGTGAGGTGCCAGTGCGGGTCACAACCATGTAGTAAAGGGGCCCCTGACCATCAGGTCCAGTCGTGTCCAACTCTGGGGTTGCGGCGCTCATCTCGCTCTATAGGCCAAGGGAGCCGCCGTTTGTCCGCAGACAGCTTCCAGGTCATGTGGCCAGCATGACAAGGCTGCTTCTGGCGAACCAGAGCAGCACACGGAAACACCGTTTACCTTCCTGCTGGAGCAGTCCCTATTTATCTACTTCCACTTTGATGTGCTTTCGAACTGCTAGGTTGGCAGGAGCTGGGACCGAGCAACGGGAGCTCACCCTGTCGCAGGGATTCGAACCGCCGACCTTCTGATCAGCAAGCCCTAGACTCTGTGGTTTAACCCACAGCACCACCTGGGTTTGTTAAGAAGATTTCTTCAGTGTGAGGTGCCAGGGCGGGTCACAACCATGTAGTCTGTACAATTATAAAATCACATAAAACCATTCAACCCAAACAGAACAGTATAGATGCAAAAAAATACACAGGTCCCAAAATATTGGACTGTCAAAGACTTGTACTTGTTGTGTTCTGCAGTACAGTAGTTCTTTCCTGGCATGTCATTCATCTTGCTGTCGACTGGTGAAATTATGTAACTTGGGTAATTTATGACATTGGTTATGCAAATTTATGTTGTCATTATGTTATTCCGAAGGAAGTGCGCCACGAATGTAATCAATAATGTATTGTTTGCAGGCTAAAAGCAGCAGCAGTGAATACTGATTGTATTAGCTGGATTTATTTCTATTCAGGAGATGGGATGATGACTTGGGAAACACTGGCATTTCCGCTCTCATGGACACTGCATTTGGGACCAATGAACTTTCTGAATCATCTTCATCTTCAAGGGCAGCCTCACACAGAGTGCATTGCAGTAGTCTAGTGTGGAGGTTACCAGAGCATGGAATACAAGACATCTCTGCCCAAGGGGGCATGTACTATATCTGGCAATGCAACTGAAGTTGGAAATATACAGTACAGTGTTTCATATCAAAATCCTGGCAACCACAGTGGGATCAGGATAGCTCTGCTATCTGTTGACAAGAGAACAGAACTGACAGCATAGCTGCCAAGTCTCCCGTATTCCCCGGGAAACCCCCGTTTTTCCAGCTGTCCCCAGCCGAAAAAACGGATTTTTTTTGTTTTCCCTCGGTTTATTCTGGCACGGCGGCCATTTTGGAACTGGGCAGAGCATGCTCAGAAGCAACTTTTGATGCTGCTCTGCCCAGTTCCAAAATGGCTGCAGCGCGACTTCTGGTGCGGCGTCCATTTTGGAACTGGACAAAGCAGCATCAAAAGTCACTTCTGAGCATGCTCTGCCCAGTTCCAAAATGGCGGCAGCGCTACTTCCGGTCTGCTACTTCCGGTCCGGTCCCTTATTTTTGAAGAAGGAACTTGGCAGGTATGACTGACAGTCAGCTGGATGGCCAGATTGCCCTTTCATGGTAAGAAAAGGAATCTTGTCACCTTGCAGATATGATTATGAAGAATTTGCAACCTGGAAGCTTTTGTTGGTTCAATTGACGATTGGTTCAATTGATGGATTAATCAACTTAAGTTTCAGTTAAATAATTTGTAGAGGGCATATTTAATCAAAAGGGGCAAATTTTAATGTGCAGGATTTTGATCTAAGAATACTATAGGTTTTGTTTTTGAGAATATTTAGGACCTAGTGTTTTAACATAATAGAGAATTAGTGAGGGTGGGGATAGATTACAGTTGGCTCAGATGTCTTCTGAATACATATTTTTGCCCAGGTTTTCTCTGTCCCATAAGATTGGAATTCCTGTTTTTACTGCTTTCTGCTTTTATCTGTTTTCATTAGGCTGTTTTACTGTTTTACTTTTCTTGTTTATACTGTATGTTGTTTTCATATACTGCTCAGAGGTTTTCAAACATTAAACAGCATAGAAATGCTTTTATTTAAAAAGCATTGTCTTTTAATAAGACACTTTGGGGATGATTATTGTGGGATGCTGTGCACCCCATGAAACAACTCTCTCTTTCTCTCTCTCTCTCTCTCTCTCTCTCTCTCTCTCTCTCTCTCTCTCTCTCACACACACACACACACACACACACAGAGAGAGAGAGAGAGAGAGGGGGGGGAGAGGGAGAGGGAGAGGGAGAGAGCTTCATTGAATGAGTGCCCAGGCTCCTGTTTGTCGTTCGCTATGGTTGTACAGAATGTTACCACTCTTCAAGATGAATTACACTGCAGGAAAAATGAATTCCAGAGCTTCACATAATTCTCAGATCTGATCTCCTTTTGTTAAAGTACATAGAGAAACACATATTGTTCTGTGTGGGCCATATGGACTCACTGTGTTTCAAGGCAGCCATGGCTCATTCACAACAAGGCAGAAGGGACTGTAAGGCGAAGATTTGCATGGCTGACCTGTAAGGAGACAGATGTTTATGGCCCTAACTGTGAGGTCGTGTGTGGGTACCGGAGGCCTCTGCCATACCCATGCCTAAGTTCACATTAATTTGGTTGTGTGCATCTTTTGCACATCTCCATCTACGTAGAACCACCAGCACATGACCCTCAAGGGCATATGGATTTGAGCCATGGTATTCAGCAAGTAGATACGCAACACCATAGCCATGAAATGCATCGATTAAGCTTAAAATCTTCACTTCTTTTCTCTTTTAAGCATCCTTCCAAATCAATTTTTTAAATAAAAAAAAACCAATCTCACATTGTGTGTTAAATTTTTCATTTTTCAGCTCTTGGCATAGCACACTCAGCACTAGGAAAATAAAATAACAGCAAAACATTAGCTGTCCCATGACTCCCACATAATGTTCTCAAAATACAGATAAGAAAAAGACCTGACCTGATTCATAGAAAGTAAAGCTATGGATGGAGCAGGAATCTGTTTTAAAAGGATTTATACACTGGTGGTTCTGACCCTAGCAAACTTTGCCCACATTGGACCACCTCTTGCATCAAACACGCACTTTGTTCCTGATATAATATCTAACAATGCATTCAATATTTTGCAAAAAGAAAGTTCTCATAGAAACCGGGTCCTCCATAACAAGAGGGCACGTGTTGCGGTGGGACCTGGCTATCAGGCCTAGGTGTTGGGGGCGGGACCATTGGAGCAGCCACAACACCCTATTGGTGATCCCTCAAAAGGGGAGCAAGTGGGCTTTGGGTATGCCATCAAAAAGTTAGAGGGATCACTATTTAACTGCTGCACGTGACCCAGAGCTTCTCCTTCGGGTCTCAGTGCACCAGAACACCCGCCCACCTCTCCCTATTTTTAGGGCTTGCGCTTGACCTTGCTATGCCGTCGTGTGTCGCCTGTCTTTGAGACAGGGGCACGGCAGGAATTTTCCCCATTTGGCTGATTGGCTGGTGCCACTTGGGTTTCGCCTGCCATGTAGCAAATCGTCACAACCTGTAAGGTTGGCAGATAGGCTCTGGTTCTTGTCGATAAGGGTGGCAGGATCCCTAGCCATCCCTGTTGTTGTTGTTTAGTCGTTTAGTCGTGTCCGACTCTTCGTGACCCCATGGACCATAGCACGCCAGGCACTCCTGTCTTCCACTGCCTCCCGCAGTTTGGTCAAACTCATGTTCGTAGCTTCGAGAACACTGTCCAACCATCTTGTCCTCTGTCGTCCCCTTCTCCTAGTGCCCTCACTCTTTCCCAACATCAGGGTCTTTTCCAAGGATTCTTCTCTTCTCATGAGGTGGCCAAAGTATTGGAGCCTCAGCTTCACGATCTGTCCTTCCAGGGAGCACTCAGGGCTGATTTCCTTAAGAATGGATAGGTTTGATCTTCTAGCAGTCCATGGGACTCTCAAGAGTCTCCTCCAGCACCATAATTCAAAAGCATCAATTCTTTGGCGATCAGCCTTCTTTATGGTCCAGCTCTCACTTCCATACATCACTACTGGGAAAACCATAGCTTTAACTATACGGACCTTTGTCGGCAAGGTGATGTCTCTGCTTTTTAAGATGCTGTCTAGGTTTGTCATTGCTTTTCTCCCAAGAAGCAGGCGTCTTTTAATTTCGTGACTGCTGTCACCATCTGCAGTGATCAAGGAGCCCAAGAAAGTAAAATCTCTCACTGCCTCCATTTCTTCCCCTTCTATTTGCCAGGAGGTGATGGGACCAGTGGCCATGATCTTGGTTTTTTTGATGTTGAGCTTCAGACCATATTTTGCGCTCTCCTCTTTCACCCTCATTAAAAGGTTCTTTAATTCCTCCTCACTTTCTGCCATCAAGGTTGTGTCATCTGCATATCTGAGGTTGTTGATATTTCTCCCGGCAATCTTAATTCCGGCTTGGGATTCATCTAGTCCAGCCTTTCGCATGATGAATTCTGCATATAAGTTAAATAAGCAGGGAGACAATATACAACCTTGTCGTACTCCTTTCCCAATTTTGAACCAATCAGTTGTTCCATATCCAGTTCTAACTCTAGCTTCTTGTCCCACATAGAGATTTCTCAGGAGACAGATGAGGTGATCAGGCACTCCCATTTCTTTAAGAACTTGCCATAGTTTGCTGTGGTCGACACAGTCAAAGGCTTTTGCATAGTCAATGAAGCAGAAGTAGACGTTTTTCTGGAACTCTCTAGCTTTCTCCATAATCCAGCGCATGTTTGCTATTTGGTCTCTGGTTCCTCTGCCCTTTCGAAACCCAGCTTGCACTTCTGGGAGTTCTCGATCCACATAGCCATCCCTATGTGATGGGTATTCCTTTAAAAGGAATCCAAGGACTCGTGATGGGTCTTCCCTGAGCAGGGTTGTGCCCTGAGCCTGAGTTCAGGGCTCATCTGGGAAAGGCGTGGCAGGCACCCCTGCATGCCTCCGTCCCAGGTGTTCACCCAAGGCTGACTTATGGTTGGTGCCCAGAGTCAGTGCTGCCTGCAATGCTGTAGGAAGCTAGCTAAACCAGAGCCTATGCAACCACTCACTTGATTTGTAATCAATAAAGTTGTGGCCTAACAGAGGTCCTCTGGCCGGGTCGGGACGACATGGGGTTGGGGGGCCAACTCCCATCTCTTGCAGGGGCTCAATTAGTGCCAGCGCCTTCTGTCAAGAGTTTGGGTGTAACCTTCGACGCCTCCCTTTCCAGGGAGGCGCAGGTTGCAGCCACAGCAAAGGCGGCATTTTTCCATCGCCGTATCAAGCAGTTGGTCCCTTACTTCTCTCACCCTGATCTGGCCACAGTGATCCATGCGACGGTCACCTCCAAGCTTGATTATTGTAACTCGCTCTACGCCGGGCTGCCCTTGAAGCTGACCCAGAAACGCCAGCGGGTGCAGAATGCCGCGGTGAGGCTCCTTACGGGGTCCTGGCCGCGGGATCACATTCATCCAGTGCTTTACCAGCTGCAATGGCTCCCGGTGGAGTACAGGATCAGGTTTAAGGTGCTGGTTTTGACCTTTAAAGCCCTATGCGGCTTGGAACCCTCGTATCTATGGGACCGCCTCTCCTGGTATGCCCCGCAGAGGACCTTAAGGTCCACAAACAACAATATTCTGGAGATCCCGAGCCATAAGGTGGCTAGATTGGCCTCTACTAGGGCCAGGGCCTTTTCAGTATTGGCACCAACTTGGTGGAACGCTCTTTCACTGGAGACCAGGGCCCTGCGGGATTTGTCATCTTTCCGCAGGGCCTGCAAGACAGAGCTGTTCTGCCTGGCCTTTGGGTTGGACTTAGTCTGACCCCTGTGTTTTCCTCCCTCATGGCTTGGATTTATGGACTACTTAAAATGAGGCTGCATTTTAAATTTTAATACTGTATTTTAATCTGTATTTTAATTAATTTCTTTTTATGTTTTACTGTAATTTTTTTGGTGTGAGCCGCCGTGAGCCCGGTTTTGACTGGGGAGGGCGGGGTATAAATAAAAATTTATTATTTATTATTATTATTATTAAATTCTGCCAAAAACCAAATCAAAATTTGAGTCCTGTTTGAATTTATTTCTAGGCCAAGTTAAAGGGTCTCCACACGCAAATCATGGGGAAGAGATGGTGTCACGGTCCTTGCAGACCCGTGCAGCACCCCCGGACGTTTCACGGTCTATGAGTACTGTACCAATGACAAATGGTACCTCGGCTACAGCTCACCAGACTGCTAACTGGTACCTGCTCATTTTATTTACCACAGATGAGGATGATGCAATTTGTATGCAATAAGTTTATTCAAAGTTGTTTATTCGAAGTTGCTTTATTGCGTACAAAGGCTTGTGGTTGCTGGATAATAAACAGTGTTTTGTTGTTGTTGTTTAGTCGTTTAGTCGTGTCCGACTCTTCGTGACCCCATGGACCAGAGCACGCCAGGTTTGTTAAACAGTGTTTAACAAACTTATAATAGATGACCTATACCAGCCTATTACCGCTATAAGGTTACCGGCCTACTACAGCTAATTAATAAACACAACAAGTTTCACAATAACTGGTTATCCTGTCTGCTAACTACCACCAATTCTACACCTATCACTCCCAGACCCAGCTCTTACTCTTCTCTCCCATAGCTGCCAAGTATCCCGTATCCGCCGGGAAAACCCCTTTTTTCTTACCGTTTCCCGGCGGCCTCCCGTTTGGCGGAAAATCCCGGCATTGTCCCTTTAATTTGCTTCTTCCCGGCGGCCATTTTTCTCGTGCCGCTTTGCCCTTCTATGGGCACCAGAAAATGGCGGCGCCGGAAGTCGCTTCCGCGCATGACCGGAAGTTGCGTGACACGACTTACGGTTGCGGTTGGCCCTTCTATGGGCATCAGAAAATGGCGGCGCCGGCGTCGGAAGTCGCTTTTACGTGTTTCCGGTCATGCGCGGAAGCGACTTCCGGCGCTGGCGCCGTCATTTTCTGGTGCCCATAGAAGGGCAAACCGCAACCGGAAGTCGCGTCAAGCAACTTCCGGTCATGCGCGCGCTGCCGATCCCGGATCTTTACGATCCGGACTTGGCAGCTATGTTCTCTCCTCTCCTACCAACTCCACAGGGAGGGGCTTTTTATACCCTGGCTGAGCCCGCCCCTCTGGGTTCTAACTGGCACAAAATTTAACCCTTACTTGTTTGGGCCTGGCTCTGGGGCTAATCGCCACAGATGGCAATTAGGAGAAAAAATGTGCAGGTAAGCTCAACATTGAGGTTTTCTGAAAGTCCCCTCCTTACATGGAACAGCATAGAAGAAGCAAATTATTAATTCCTCATTGGTTTGAGTTTTGTGTCTTTCTGTTGTTGTTTTTTTTAAAAAAATATTGAACATCTGTATAAGTGATGCTGCGTCCCTTGAGATTTGCGAAGGAATGCATTTCATCAAGCTGCAGTTTGAATGCCAAAGTTTCTCAGACAATCCATTTGATCTTAACAAGCAGTTGATAGGAATAGTTGTCCGTGAAGGCAGACAGGAGTGGAAATTAATTAGGTGATAACAAAGCCCATTGCTGGCAATGGCAGACACATGCAATCTTGGTCTGCAAAACAAGGAAACCAGGCTAAGGAGCTGGCAACCACATAGCAACTGTGCAAAATGGGCTGTTAAATGAGGATGTTAACAGTAGACTGAACTAGAGGTTAGCAGAGCATGGACAACCAATGGATCACTAAGCCAAGCCAAACCAAACCAAACCAGTGGATTACAAAGTTGCAGTGTTCACTGAGTGCAAAACTTTCAAAACGGAGTGCTGCAGTAAGTAGCTAAAGGAAACCATGTCTGATCTAAGAACGAACAGCTCAGATTTCCATGAGGATTCTATTCCATGTTCCTCCACAGAGAAAGTTGAACATGGGTGGAGCAAAACGAGAAATCTACCAAAGAAATGGTCCTGTCCTAAACCTAGATTTGAGGAAAGGCGTAGAATAGTACAAGCAAAATGATCATGGGTGTGAGCTTTCTGCAGTCTCATCCTGCTGGTCGGATCCAGCGGGACAATTCTTAGCTTTCTTCAGTGGAACTTAGACCTAGTTCTCACAAACATCAACCTATTTCTGGACTGTACCATTTTCACATGACTAAATGTTTCTCAGTTTAAAAAAATAGCAATCATTGCATGTCAGGGACAAAGCAAGCTATTAACTCTGCTCTCTAACAACTGCTTTTCTATGTGGAAGGAAAGGGTTTGTCTGGTCAATCCTTCAACCACCTAAGCACTCACCTGCAGTCTCAAGTGTACACTGCAAAAAGAGGTTTACCTCCCCATCCACTGTTTTATAAGAAGTAGGACTTTCTCCCTGGTAAGGAGCCTTAATCCTGTGCAATCTTACCTGAGGCATTAGCCGCTCCAAGAAAGTGGGGCTTACTTCTGAGTAAACAAGCACATGATCAAGGTAATAAAAAGTCAAACATCCTGCTCCTAAACCTATTTATATAGTACTGTAGTCTCATGGCTTTCTGCAGAACCTTATTCAAGTAAGTATGCTTAGGACTGCCGCATAAGGCTAAAATGTTTCTGTCTCAAGGAAAAAGCTACAATTTCCCAGTTGTGTGGAGGCAAATAAAATGTGAACTTTATTTATGCACCAGTGAATACCATTGTTAAAATGAACCAGAATAATTACAGATAGTCTTAGGAAATATTTGCAAAGAGACCTTTATAACCTCCGTTCCGTTGTTCATGCTTACCTTGCTATATTGCTAATAATAGCCGCTAAAATATGATATCTAATATCTGATAATGTTTCACAGAATTATATCACTGATGTGTGGGGCTCTCAGCACTCTTCAATTTCTCAGACCGTAGGGTTGCTCCCAACTGTTGCTAAATAGCATTCATACCAACAACAACAACAGTCTAGTGCTGTGCTAAACTTTTGCACAACTTTTAAAAAATTACCCAAAGGAGTGCTGAAGCTAAGTGAAAACTGCTTTTCAAAGGGTGGGCAGGAGGTGAAATTTCTCAATAAATAATAATAATTTCGAGGGACCCACTGTGTGTGGGGGGGGGTATATTTAGTCTTCCTTATACAAGGGGAAATTGCTTTTTTCTGCAAAAATGAGGCTAGTAGGCAACATGAAGAGAACTTTGAACTAAACTACTGCTGAATTTTCATGGCCATTTGCTTTTTTAAAAGATCACAAACTGATGTGGAAATGTGGATAACTGAAGAGTGGGAAAAGAAGAAACAAAGAGAAATCAAAACTGACAGATTCACCCATCGCTAATCCTAACAGCTCGAAGCTACGAACATGAGTTTGACCAAACTGCGGGAGGCAGTGCAAGACAGGAGTGCCTGGCGTGCTATGGTCCATGGGGTCACGAAGAGTCGGACACGACTAAACGACTAAACAACAACAATCCTAACAGACGGGTGTCTGTGAGAAGTGGAATATGTGAACCTGATGCTCGCAAATTTTAGCTGCAGAAATCTCTCTTATCAAAGCTCTGCAAGAACTCAGAGAATGCTTAGCTTCTAACCTTATATATTATGCCATCCAGAGTGTCTGAAAGCAATGAAAACTGAACAAGTATTGACACTCTGAATGAGTTCTCATGCTACAGGAATGGCTCCGGTACCACTCTGTGGCTTCATGCGCTGGTGCTCTGGTAAACGAAAAAATAAAACAAGAATATGCAATGGGCCAGTTGTCCAATTGGCTACCCACCCACCATGCCAGCATCAGCAGAACAACCATCCCAGGTGCACATGTGAAACAATCATGTCAATAATGTACCTCACCTGCGTAACTTCCTTTATGCAGATATTGCCAGAGCAGCTTGGTGATGGAGCCAAAAGTGGAAAGACAAATTAACACTGCAGTCTTGTACACATTTACATGGGAGTAAGCACCTTTGAACTTACTCCTGAGTAGACACATATAGGACTGTAGTGTACGACAGACACTTGTGTACAGAAGAACTGACTCTAAGTTAAGAAGCCGCTGAGAGTTTCGGAAGGGAAAGGGGTTTTTAAAAAAACAAACCTCTAACCAACCATTTTTTGTTGTTGTTGTTGTTTTAGGATGCAATTCTTATTCCTTTTCCTTCCTCTTATTGGGTAATAACACCCACATCAAGAGTGGGAGAATGGACTCTGTGCAGCTATAAAACAAGGTTGAAGATATAAAATATCTTATGCTTCCCCTTGGCATTTAAACATCTATGAAAGCCATTTATTGCCTCATATACTCCCCCTCCATCAACTTTCCTGTTTCCTAATTATCTGGCATAAGAAAAGTAATAAATGCCTAATGATGCTCAAAGTGGCAACGTTATAAACATTTATTTGAACACCTTGAGCATTATGGGCTGCTTTACGTTGATTGCTTTGACTGCCTGCCCATACTCTTATATAGACAGACAATAAGGTAAAGGTAAAAGGACCCCCAACCATTAGGTCCAGTCATGACCGACTCTGGGGTTGCGGCGCTCATCTCGCGTTATTGGCCGAGGGAGCCGGTGTACAGCTTCCAGGTCATGTGGCCAGCATGACAAAGGTGAACCAGAGCAGCACATGGAAACGCCGTTTACCTTCCCGCTGTAGCGGTCCCTATTTATCTACTTGCACTCTTTGACGTGCTTTCGAACTGCTAGGTTGGCAGGAGCTGAGACCGAGCAATGGGAGCTCACCCCGTCGCGGGGATTTGAACCACCGACCTTCTGACTGGCAAGCCCTAGGCTCTGTGGTTTAACCCACAGTGCCACCTGCGTCCCTAGACAGACAATAGACTGTGGCAAATTCGGCAGTTATTTGTTTGTTTGTTTGTTTGTTTGTTTAGTATACCGCCCTTCATCCTTAGATCTCGGAGCCGTTCACAATGTAAAAATGCAATTTTAAAAAACCCACAAAACACATAATCCAAACAAGAACTAAAACATACCCCAATAACTCCCCTCCTAGAGCACATTTAAAAGGCTATCAGATGCTCATCACCCAAAGGCCTTGTGAAGAGGAACTGATGGTATATAATGAAGGAACCAGCCCAACGTTCCCGAGGAGAGCATTCCACAAACAGAGCCTCCGCAGAAAAGACCTGTTCCCATTTTGCCACCCTCCGGACTTCTCGCGGAGGAAGCACACAAAGAAGGGCCTCAGAGGATGATCTCAGGGTCCAGGTTGGTTCATATGGAGAGAGGCAGCCCTTGAGGTAATGCAGTCCTGAGCTGCTTAAAGCTTTATAGGTCAAAACCAGCACTTTGAATTGAGGCTGGGAATTAATGGGCAGCCGGTGCAGTCAGGCCATAATCGGTGTAAGATGCTCAGACTTTCTTGCCCCGGTGAGCAACCTGCACACAGTGTACAAAAATATGTCCCTATGCTGGTTCTGAATCTTTCAGCTTCATTTGAGATTTTCGATCTCAGGGTCTTGAGTTCAAGCCCCACGTTGGGCAAAAGATTCCTGCATTGCAGGGGGCTTGGACTAGATGACCATTGTGGTCCCTTCCAACGCTACAATTATATGACTCTTTGACTGCATCAAGTCATAGTAGTATTACTGCCAAAACAATAACAACCCTCCCTTAAAGATCAAAACTATAGAGCAGGGGTGGGAAGCCACAGCTCAGAGGTCAAATGCAGCCATTCCCAAATAGCCAGTGGGCCACATTTGGTTCCATATCACAAGCTGTCCAGGCCTCCTCTAGTCAGTGGCCCATGCGGCAGCACTGTAAAGAAGGAGAGTTGCGCACATTTTCCCCATTTTGTTTATTGTATTGCTACAGAAAAGGCAAAGCTCCCTTGAAGTTAAACAAGAACAAAAGTCGTTTCTTAGACAGTGGTCACTTTCTATCCAAAATAAGCACGGTCTCCGGTGCCAGCTCAGAATAAAACACTATTCCACAGCATTCATAAATCATACTTAGGCTTGATAAAATTTGGTTCAGCTACAATGCCCTCGCTGCATGGGGCGATATGGAACTTGTTAAGACTGAGTTTGACATTATCCAGTAAATGAATGGGAACGCTTGTTCATTAAGGCTGAAAATTCCCATTTTTGTATGTACAGCCTGAGTTTAAAAAAAGAAAAGAAAAAAGGACTGATGTGGGAGTCTGGAAGGGATGGAAATTCTTTATTGAAACCCTCAACTTGGCAACGAGACGTAAGGCATTCCCAAGAGACGGTTTGCACCCAAAACCACTACTGAAGTTGGTAATTTCACAGGACAATAACAAAAAGCTTCATTAAAGTGAAAAGGGAGCCCTTAGCAATAAATGTATCATTCATCTTCCTTAGCGTTTACATAAGAACATAAGAAGGCCTCTAGTGCTGCGTATTGTTTCTCACAGCGATTGGCTGGAAACCTCCAGGCAGGCGTGGAATTCAGAAAGCATGGGGGGGGCTACCTAATTAAAGTGTGGGTCCAGCCATCCTGTGGACATGCTTTGCTTGCAAAGGAGAGCAAGTCTAGTATACATGATGTCACCAGATAAGGACAGGATAAGGCTTCGCATTGGAGACAGCTGCTGCCATGCAGTATAGACAGCAATGATCTAGATTGTGCTGTGCTGTTCTGATGTAAAGGTGCCTCCCTCTATCTCTGTGCTCCAAACTTAGGGTCTCTGCACTTAAACGTTTACTTGAGCCCATGGTGCAGCAATAAAACAACTAGGGGGGAAATAGCCTCCTTCACTTGCCAATAGACTCAGTGCCCATAATAATGGATGTGCCATCTCTCGACTCTTTGCTGAGCATGTGCAGAAATATCCTCCCATCAGAATAATGAAAGCAACATTCCCAATTGGGTCACACCTACTCTATTACCAATCAATTTCATTGGATGACATCATGCTCTGTTATTACAGGATGGGAAAAGGACATTCTTCCTCCTTTTTTAATCTGAATTTTTATTGAAATTATTCAACATACAATAAAAACCAAACTAAAGGTAAAGGGACCCCTGACCATTAGGTCCAGTTGCGGACAACTCTGGGGTTGAGGCCCTCATCTCCCGTTATTGGCCGAGGGAGCCGGCGTACAGCTTCCGGGTCATGTGGCCAGTATGACTAAGCCACTTCTGGCGAACCAGAGCAGCGCACGGAAACGCCGTTTACCTTCCCACCAGAGCGGTCCCTATTTATCTACTTGCACTTTGATGTGCTTTCGAACTGCTAGGTTGGCAGGAGCTGGGGCTGAGCAACGGGAGTTCACCCCATCGCAGGGATTCGAACCGCTGACCTTCTGATCGGCAAGCCCTAGGCTCTGTGGTTTAACCCACAGAGCCACCCGCGTCCCTAAAAACCAAACTAATCTCTATAAAAATAGTGAATAAAAGGTGGGGAGCAAAAAAAAAGAAAGAGAGAGAGAGAAAAGAAAAGAGAGAAAATGGGAGAGAAAAGAGAGAGAGAGAAAATAAAATAAAATAAAGATCCCTATATCAGGGGTAGATATTAACCCTCATCTCACACAAAAGGGAGTGGACCATCCCAGTCTTCACCTGCAAGCTTCCATTTCTTCTCCCAACCTCCATCCCTGGGAGTTCGAAGAGTACATTCTTTTGCAAAATTCAGCAAAAAAACTACATTTGCATCCTGGGCTGCCATATGTCCAGATTTTCCCAGAAATTTCAGCAATTTCTGCCTAGGCACTGTTTACAGGGATGTCTTTTACAGAATTAACTTCTGTCATGTCCCCAGTTTAGGTGTCACTTTTCTAAACTAAAAACTCTTGAGTGCAAAGGTGCTCCAATAGCCTGATCATTGTGGTTGCCCACTTCTGGGGCTTCTTCAGCGCTAAAACATGCATTTTGAGAAGGAGTTACCAGAACTGCACACAGTATTCAGAATACAGTGGCACTGTAGATGTGTAAAAAAAAAATTAATGTGTGAATTCTCATGCAGTTTATGTACTTATGGATAGTTCGGTCTATGACAGAATCGTAACTTTGTGTTATTGTCATCTAAAGGCTATTGGGCTCCTAAAATCACAGAACTGGTTTGTGATATTACTGGGAGTAGAACCCAAGACTTACTGACACTCCAGACCACACTCCCCACATAAGAGGAAAAATCAAACTAAGCAGGAGCATCAATCAAGGGTGCTTGTTTTCTGTGATGAGAAAGAGAAGAAATGCCACGCTTCAAAGGCTTTAGTAACAACTCAGATTTGCTGCATCGGCACAAAAGTTCTTGGAATAATATAAAGGATACCAGATGCCACTGTACACCTCAAGAGTCCTGGGGGTAGTTTTGCCATCAGGGACCTTATTTTTGGAAGTGTAGGGACTTGGAGGGGGACCTTTTCCTCTTGGAGGAAATGACCTCATCAGATGCTTCAAGACATGCAGTTAAAGTTGCCAGGATGTACAAATTGGCAACCCTGATATCCAAAACCTTCCACCAGTCATGGTCCCAGCAGGAGAATGAAAACATCATTCTTTTGTGGTTGGCTGTGATGATCTTTAGTTTCTTGTGTGAGTGGGGAGGGAGGATGTTTTGATTAGGTTAGCCATATTGTTTTGTATGCTGACGGTAAGTTTTTGTTGTTGTCTTGTTGGGCTGTATAAGTGACGAAGGGGAACCATACTGGGGTGAAGGTGTCTTCTTCTGTTTGTCCCCGTGTCAGTTTCAGCTTACTGGTTACCCCTACACATATCAAGAAAAACAGAAACATTGACAATCCACCACACCCAACTCCCCATCCCACCCACCTCTTTCCCCCCTTCCTCATAATGTCTCAACAAGTAAAACTGATGTGTAAAAATGATGCCTGAGACACTGCACTACCTTTGCAACCCACAAAAATCCTTAATAAAAATGATTTTAAAAGAAAAGAAAAAACATCATTCTTCTGTTTCAAATATGGGGGGGAACCAATCATTGCATGTATTCTCCTTGCGAAGTAGCTAACAGAACCTCACTTGCACATCTACTACCGCCATTTACACTCTATCTTGTTTGTGACAAAGTGCAGAATCCATCCATCCATTTTTTTTTTCTCTATTCAGATGTCAGCGACTGGTTGGACACAAAGGGATAGTGGGAGAAGCCAGCTGGGGAACCACCAAGAGTATCATAGAATTGTAGAGTTGGAAGGCACCATAAGGGTCATCAAAAGATTGCACACTGTTTTGTAGCATTTTGGTTGACCCAAAGGTATTTCCCTAATATGGATTCTGGGTTTTGTGTTTTGTTTTTTGTCTTATGGGCCAAAATTTTCTGTTTTTTGTTATTCTTTCTTCTAGCAGACTGGAGCATCCCCATTCCAAGGGCTCTTTAAACATGCACATGCGGATAAATACTTACCTAGGAAATCTATGCCCTGTGGTTTCTTTCCATGCATAGATCTAAAAGCCAGCTCCAGCTTATAAAAGGCTGAAGCACAGGAGAATTCAAACAAAAAGTAGGCAGAAGGAAAAATTCTTCATGTGAGACATATCTGTGCCAACATCGTGTTTATATTATCCATCCAAATCCAGGTCTACAGCTAACTTTTCCAGCACTTGCAGAGGCTGAGCACATCTGGGAAGCCTTCCCAGAAGCTGGGGAGGGGGGGGTAGGCACTGTCCCCCCCCCCCAGATCCTGCATACATTTGTAGACCCACATTGCAAAGCTCTTGTCGAAAGCCTAGCTTTTCGGTGACTTTTATGAATCTGTTCACGCTATGCTAGTCGGACACTTATCACTTCTTCAGGCATCGGCTTGAGTCAAAACAAACCAGCCACCCTCTTGGCTGGCATGCAGCTCCAAGCTGAAAGTACAAGGCTGCTTAAATCCCTGGACAAATGATGCATGGAATGTGAGTCTAATTGTTGCCATGGTGATGCCATTCGGATATTGCTTAACATTCTGTACTGGTTGGCACAGGTCTCTCTTGGTACCCCACTGAGACCATGCTGGCAAGTGACAAAATCTTCAACAAGTTCTTGCCGCATTATGCAATGCCCCATTGAGAAGAATATGTACAGTGTCTCATTTTTTCCAAAGCAACTTTGACTGCCTTGGTGTTTTTTCCTTCCTGCCACTGCAGCACAACTTCCATGATGGACAATCTCATGCAACCTCAAAAGAACAGCTGTTGCAGCACCTTCTTGTAGTTGTTTTTTAAAGGATCCTGGCAGGGTCTGGATCTGGCTGAAGCAACAGTGTTCTGAGTTTGGAAACAAGTACCTGGGCCAAGTAAGATGGAGCATAGCAGGCAACTGATGACATCAACCATGTAAGACGCCTGCCAAGGAGGCAAAGAAGAGAAAGGAATGGACAGCATAAGACTATAACACACATACATAACAAAGTTTATGTAGCCTTCACAATTCACAAACGTTGCATGATGGAGATAGCCATTCTCTCTTCCTTGTCCCCAGCTTCTGATTGGCTAAGCACGGTGAGGCCATTGGCTTAATATGTCCATTTGGCATTATTTATTTGTAATGTGTTGTCTTCCTTCAACAGTGAAGCTTGGCATGCATATTTGCAACACGCTTGCTTGAAGTTCAAATACTGGCATGCCCTCCAATTCATTGCCAAGGTGGTGGGAAGGAAGACACAAGATACATTGTGATGCAGAGCCTTAAACAAGACCTCTTGTGCTTAATTAGTGCATGTTTCTTACATTTTTAGCTCTTGGTGCTAATATGACTTTCCCTCCATGAATTTTTCTCATCGTTCCTTAAGTCATTGAAACTAGCAGGAGGAATCTGATGATGGTCAACAATAGTAGCTACATACCTTCCAGTTTGTGACCCCTAAATTCAAGTCAGATATTGTTTTGAGGCAAGACAAAGACATCTCATGGTGATCTTAACTGGCTTGATTTCATGTGGTTAATAAAAATGAGCAATTGCTTAAGAAGAGTTGGCTCCTAAACTATGGACTCCTTTCATAAATTGGTCCAGAATGGAAATCTTTTTTAAAAAATGAAGCAAAATTTCTCTTCTTAGGATAATCTTTGGGGAATCCTAGGATCAGAGACAGCAAGTCACTAAATACCAGTCACTTGAGAAGAACAGTGTGGGAGGTCTATTGCCCTAATGTCTTTCTTGTGGGCTTCTCTGTTTGGCCAGTGTGGGAAAATGGATGCTGAACTGGATGGACCATTGGTTAGATCCAATAGGGATCCTCTTATTTCATTTATCTAACTAACTTGGCTAAGCGCCGATTTCATATTATAAATGTAGTTTGTGGGTTATTTTATAATGTGCAGTGGTGTTTATTTATAACCTACCCTTTGTCTTTCAGGAGCCCAGAGTGGCAAACAGATACACAATCTTAAAACAAAGCAAAAACATTATAAAACAGCTAAAGCATTCTAAAAACAATTACTGTGTGTGGTTTTTTAAAACAACAACAACACACACCCTAATACCAGTTATACAGTGGTGCCTCGACTTACTAATTTAATCCGTTCCGAAGGCACCTTTGTAGGTAGAAAAATTCGTAAGTCGAAAAGCGCCATTGGAAACGTGATTTCCCATAGGAATGCATTGGAAACGAAAAAATTCGTAAGTTGAAGCAACCCCATCTAAAAATTTGTAAGTCGAAAAATCCCTATCAAAAACCACCGCGGTTTCCGTTCGGATGTCGAGAAATTCTTAAGCATGCGGCCATTTGCCCCACTCGTAAGTCGAAAAATTCTGTTGTCGAGTCATTTGTAAATCGAGGTACCACTGTAGTTAAAAGAAAAGCATTCAATGATCTCTGGGTTGCCAGAAATAGTATTTTTCAGCCACCAAATGCCTGGGTACACAGGAATGTTTTCAGATTCCTCCTGAAAGTTAATAATGATGGAAACAGATACACACCACTAGAGAGGGCATTTCACCAACAGGGAACCACCACCAAAAAGACCCTGTCTTGAGTCAGTGGCAAGTAGGCAGCCCCTAGTGATGGTGGCACCCACAAGTCACACTTGTCGATTGTAGGGTACTGGGGAAGGCACTTTTTTTGGTACGTGAGACCCAAGCCAACAACAAAATTGTTGTCATCCCGTGCCTTGTTATCATAACAAAATTTTAGATGTCTCCGGACTGCCACTATTTTGCAGGGAGGATCCAAGCGCATAACAGAAATTTAGGTTTACACAAATAGTGGATTAAAGCATTCTGCCACCCTACTGCAACAAATCCATTTAAAAATGTGACTTTTTGCAGTTAGGAAAATGACGAGGAAATGTACTAATAGATGTGGGGTGGATAAATGAATGATTAAAGGGGAGATGTGCAAACACCCCACAAGTAAATCAGCATGAATGTTCATTGTCGTACAGTATAACCACCTTGTAAGCAAATCAGAATGAATGTTCGTTGAATATTGGACATAGCCTAGCCACCATGTTTGCTTTATGCAAGCAAAACCAGGATGAATGCTGAATGAATGTTCCCTAATGATTTATAGTTTTAAGATGACTCTATTTTGGTAAGGATTTGTAAGCAGCTTTGAGTAAATGCAAAATGTCATGCAATAAACCTAAATCACAAGTCCTATGTGGAAAATATTGACTCATTGTGTACAAAGGGAAGGGGACTGCTTTTAAAAATAGACATAGTTCATAGATTTCATAAATCCTAGAAGTAAATTATTGCACATCAATCTTGGCCAGGGAAAATAGCATAACATCTGGTAAAACAGGATCAGAAGTGAGTTGATCCAATGGGTTGGCTGAGTGAAAAGACATACTTGGCAAAACAACAACAATAATTTCAAGGCATGCCTAACATTTGTCTTTACCCTGAACCATTTTATCATCTTCCCAATAATTTGGTTAGGAAATCACTAAGGGATGGGACATAGCTCAAGGGAAGGGCTATATCTCTATGAAAGAGCACACTGAAAAGGGCCAAGATTCAATCTCCCTGGAATCTCCAGGTAGATCTAGGTAAGACTCTGAAGATCCCCTGCTAGTCAGTATGGAACTAGCTGGGGCAATTGTCTGGCTCCATGTAAGAGAGCTTCTTGTGTTCCTATTTATGATAAGTTACTTATGGGCTCTGCTGAGGAACCTGACACACACAAACTGGCATGTACTTTGCATGTGCAGACATCCATATACACATGAAGTGGAGACAGGAGGGGAAAGCAGCAGCAGAGAAGGTGAACCTCATCAGGTGACACAATCTCTTGCTCCATCACTGGTGGCTTAGTAATGGAAGTTAATAGATGTATCTAACTTAGGGTCTCCTCTGAGGAAGACTTAGCTTAATACAACCCAATGCGTCAAGGTCCAGGGAAGCTTGGGTATATATATTTGTGTCTGTTTAAGAGGTGTGGCACTGTGGGTTAAATCACAGAACCTAGGGCTTGCTGATCAGAAGGTCGGTGGTTCGAATCCCCGCGATGGGGTGAGCTCCCATTGCTCGGTCCCAGCTCCTGCCAACCTAGCAGTTCGAAAGCACGTCAAAGTGCAAGTAGATAAATATGTATCGCTACAGCAGGAAGGTAAACAGCGTTTCCATGTGCTGCTCTGGTTTGCCAGAAGCGGCTCAGTCATGCTGGCCACATGTCCTGGAAGCTGTACGCCGGTTCCCTCGGCCAATAACGCGAGATGAGCGCCACAACCCCAGAGTCGGTCATGACTGGACCTAATGGTCCCTGGACCTTTACCTTTTAAAGGTTATTACCACCCTGGTCTCATGAACTGTCCAAGGGAGGACATTCAAGAGATTGGGTGCTCTCATTGAGAAGGCCTTCTTCCATGAGGCCACTAAATGATAATCCACTGGTTGTGAACTGACCAGCAGAGTCTCCTTCGAAGATTTTGAAAACCAGCTTGGTCTGTACCTGCTAGGTATCCTGGAACCAAGTTGCTTAGGGCTTTAAACTCTGACTTGCCATCCTTTTCCACAGTTGTTTTAATTGGGGCCTGAGGGCTTACAATTGCATTTTAAACACAGCCCTGGAGAAATCAAAGCCAAACCTAGATCTTGTTATGACAATGCAAAGAGTTCAGAAGAATAAGTAAGAGGAAGCATGGTTCACTTAGAACATCAGTCAGAGAAGGTCCAGGAAAGTTCATAATTGGCATAAAATGAAATAGTTAATGAGCATATTAGATTTAAACGTTGGACCGAGGTTAGCCACGGATGATTGATTAGCTGATTATAATGGCTTCATTGATGCTAATACCTGAGCCTCTAATAAAGACCTATTGCCTTTTTGATTTACCCAATTTTATTGACTGAGGTTAAGAAAGCATTACTTCAAATGAGAATTGAATAAAAACATAGTAGCAAGCAACCTTGACCTCCAACTATTTAAAATAATTGCTTTGTCCATAGAAAAATTACTTGCTGATTAATGTTACCTATATTTCTGGGCTGGTGGATTTTATTAATCACTTCGCCATAAAATCAGATCGTTCGACCAGGGCAGGGTGTTGAGAAAAAGTCTCTTTTCCGATTCCCACCAGAGAAGAGATTCTTCCACAGGCCAGATTCCCATGGCTGTAACCTGGCACAACAGCAGAAAGATGTTTTTAAGCTTATTATACTTCCCACTGAACGCTGGAGATAGTGTATCTACAGGATATGCATCTGTTATTTTCCCAGTCATGGAACCTAATTCTAAATAAGCGCTAGAAATAAAAAGAACTCAGAATGCGCATTATCCAGAATGAGGTGATGGGCTGCAATGTAGGGTGTTGGTAGAGCATAAGACTCTTAGTCTTAGATCATTGGTTTGAGCCCCACGTTGGGCAAAAGATTCCTGTATTGCAAGGGGTTAGAATAGATTACCCTTGTGGTCCCTTCCAACTCTATGACTCTATGATTCCATGTATGAGAAAAGGGCCAGCCGCCATGTTGAAGGAGAAACTGAAGTGCCTTTCCCTGAGGAAATGGCCCTTCCTCTATTGCGGTCCCCCCTCTGCTTTCTGTTCTGTCTTTAGCCCCTAATGGGCCACATTGTCTCTTCAGTGCTGTCTGAAGTCCTTCCTCTTTCAACAAGCCATTTTTAAGTGCATGTCTTTATCTCAGTCTGCACTTGTATTAAAATAGCTATTTTAACTGTTTGGGTTTGGGGGGGAATTATTTTTAAATGCTTGCATTGTTTTATACGCAGAAACGTTTTTCATTGTGTTTGCACTTTCCTGGTCTTACGTTGTAACCGTTATATTTATACAACAACAACAACAACAACTTATTATTTCTTCCCCAGCCACTCTGGGCAGGTTCCAACCAAAGATTAAACATACATTAAAGCATAAGTCATAAAAAATTTCCCTAAACAGCCCCTAAACACGGCTGCCTTCAGATATCTTCTAAACGTCATATAGTTGTTTATTTCTTTGACATCTGATGTGAGGGCACCACTACCGAGAAGGCCCTCTGCCTGGTTCCTTGTAACCTCACTTCTTGCAGTGAGGGAACCGCTAGATAAGGCCCTCGGAGCTGGATCTACATGTCCAGGTTGAGCAATGGGGGTAGAGATGCTCCTTCAGGTATACTGGGCTGAGGCTGTTTATAATTACATATTCTATTGTTATAACCCAGCCTGAAGAAATCAAAAATGAAATGAAATGAAATAATAATAATAATAATAATAATAATAATAATAATAATAAAATAACATCATACCACGCCTTCCTTTCTTTGCTACAACATTACAATAAAATGTAAATCATTTTATTCACATTATATAATTAATACATGGTTACAACATAGTTGTAGCATAATGTTAACTCCCTCTTAAGCAGCTATGACTGAAATAAGGACCCTTCCTTGCCAAATTATTAACCAAGTTAATTATTAGAGGGCACCATGTTGACAATCCCTGTGGCAATCTACACGTAACAGAAAACAATTTCTGAAAATTGCCTTACACTCCTAACAATCAATAAATTGTGTTGTCCAGAATGGTATTGGCTTCCTTCTTTTAATGATATGAGTGCATTTATTGTCCCATATATCCTAATTCCCAGAATGCTAATATGACTGCAATCTGTGCTCCCTTCAGTAAGATATTTCCCATGAAGAGACGGGAATTATCAGAAGTAAACACATGAATCTGCTAGGTAGCATGGAAGATCCTTCATAAAAGCTACAAGTGCCTATTCCTTTGGGAAAGCTTCTTTCCAGAAGGGGGGATGACTCTCACAAGACAACTTTGTAGGCCAGGAATGGCTCGTGGGGGCCATCTTGTGCCTTTGAAGCAAAGCATTCAGAACCAGCCTCAAGTCTTGTTTGCTTTAAAGACCACTGAAGAGATACCCATGAATAAAAATTAACGATGTGAAGCTAGGAAAGCAGATATTATACCTCTGTCACCAGAAAGATAGGAGAGATATCAGCTTCTCTCCCTCCCTCCCTCTCCCACTTTTTATCTCCCTCAAATAAGTGCTGGTACCCCAGACCACACTAAAAGTGCTTGATAGTTTATGAGAAATAATAAAAAGGGTGGGCATCTACATAATTCTTCCAGGGATGTTTTCAAAAGCGAGTGTGGGAATTATTCTCAGAGGCTATTTTTGCATTATACTGCACAGCTAAGAAGAGGCATTTAACGTCATCTCTTAATGTGCATTCCTTTGGACCTTCAGAACCCGGCGCATGAGATGGCGACTCTTCTAAAGCTCCCCCAGACAAAACAGATCATCCCATATCACTCGGCGCAATAGTATGAAAAGCAGCACGCGCCGATAGTGTGTTTTCATAACTACTCGGTTTCCCTTGGGAAGAAGCTCTGAAGGAATCTCATTCCATTAAACGGAACTACAAACACTCTAGAAACTAATCTCCATTAATAGTGCAATATTTCGTGTGTAAGAGAAGAAAAGGGACATCTTTTCCTCGGGACTGTTTTGAAGAACACTTCCCTGCTCTCAGAGAGAGAGAGAGAGAGAGAGAGAAAGAGAGAGACCCTGCAGCGTTTCCTCCAACTTTAATAAAGTCTCCAGCTATAATAAAGTCTTCCACTCTACCAGAGTGGAAATCAAAAAGAATCAAGTATCAAAAAGACATGTTGGTAATAAGAGAAATGCTGATTGCTTTTTCAGTGGTGCGTTAAGTTTGACCGTGAGCTTAGAAGCGCACACTTTTGACTTGTGTTTGAAGGCATGAGACCAACCACTGTGTTTATGGGGCTGGGGTGGAATACAGACACACACATCCCCATTAGGGATGGATAGATCAGCCTCCTTCCAGTCTATGTCAGTTTTGAACATGTTCCTTCACATGTCTGTTCCATCCCCTTTCTGAGTCCATCTGTGGTTTCTTTTAATCCATAATAAAACTCCTAATTAAATACTTTTTTCATTATTGCATTTCTACCCCACCTTTCCTTCAAGGTTGTGCAGATTCTTCTCCCCCTTCTGTGCAGGCGCTGGAACATCAGAAGAACTTCAGAAGAATCCTGCTGGTTCAGGCCAGCCATCCTGCTGTCACATTGCCTAGATAGCTGCCAAGTCTCCCGCTGAAAAATGCGGGATCAGCAGTGGCGCGGCACCGGAAGTCACTTCTACGCATGTCTGGACATGCATAGAAGCAACTTCCGGTGCTGGCGCCACCCGATTTCCGGTGCCCATACATGCGTGGCGCGGCACCGGAAGTCGCTTCTACACATGTCCAAACATGCGTAGAAGCAACTTCTGGTGCTGCTCTGCCCAATTTTTGGTGCCCAGGCATGGGCGGAGCGACACTGGAAGACTTCCGGTGCCACGCTACCCATGTCTGAGTAGCCTCCCAAAATGGAGCCTCCCTGGCAGGTAGGAAATCCGGGGGATTTACGGGATTTTTTCCAATCCGGGCTGCCAGCGGGAAATGGTTTAAAATACGGGGGTTTCCTGTGAAAAACGGGAGACTTGGCAGCTATGCATTGCCTAACTAGATGCCCATGGGAATCCAGCAAGCAGGACCTGAGCACAAGGGTACTCTCCCTACTTGCGATTCAAACACATACTGGCTCTGACAATGAAGGTGGAACATAGCCATCCAGGCTAGCGGCATTGGAGAACGTCTACGATGGCATTGGCAAGTGTTCAGTGGTACCCTGATGCTCATTGCACATTCACTATCCTGCATAGCTCCCTTTCCCAGACCAGCAAACCAGTCCTGGGATTAATTTTTTCATTTATTTTGAGCATTTCCCCCCACCCCCACTCTTCAACCAAAAAGTCTCCCAGAGTGGCATGTGTACAAGCAATTAAAGCAAGACTGTCGTTTGCAGGCTTACTATCTTTTTTATTTTTTTAAAAAAAGACACACAGGGAGGGAAGAGGACAGGAAGTATAATCCGGCATCAATACTTAAGTCAGGCATGTCCAAAGTTCGTTTCTGGGGCCCCCCGTGGCAGTATATGTCCTGGGGTAAAATTCTTTTGAAAACCTCACATAGAGCATCAGTCAGAGAAGCTCAACAACTTCAATCATAAAAAAGCTCAACAACTTAAAAACTCAACAACTTTGGTCAGCTCTCATGCATGTTCACTTCATCAAATCTGGCCCTCTTTGAAAAAAGTTTGGGCACCCCTGACTTAAGTAAAAGCTCTGCTTCTTTCTCTCCATCCCTGGTGGAACTGTTACTGCCTGGTGACAGTTGAATGAGAGGCACATCTCAGTTACACTGTGCAAAAGAATAATAAAAAGCAGCATATGATAAAGTAACATTGCGCAAATTTTCCAAACACACATAATTTATGCAGGTTGCAGGATTTTGCTTTTCTTGGTGCAGAATCTGGATTGTCTAATTAAGGGGCTTTAATTTTTATTTCCCTTTGCAGGAAAGACATAGTTGTAATGCATGTCCCCAATCAGTGTCTCTTGTCTTGTATACTCTTTTTTTTAACTGGAATCCTGTTATATACCACTTTGTATAGGCTGGCGTTTGAAAAAGGATTTTCAGGAGAGTGCATGCTTCTACGTGCTCACTTAGCTTCTCGTCACATCTTACATAAGCTGTTGGGAAGAATTTGGAAGAGAATCTGCTTCAAACTGATTTCTCAGCTGCCCTGAGTTCAAAGCTTTCGTTATCTCTTGTATTAAAAAAAAATGTTTGGCTTGTCCCTTAGGATAATTTCTCTCTCCACCCCCACCCCCACCCAACTCCTGATAGGCTTCTTGTCAAATAGGAATTGCCTCTGAAGAGGAGCCTTTGAAAGATGATATGTTTTATGCATTCCTTATTTTTCCACGTAGTGTTTCCAAAGGAAATCAAAGGGAAGAATAGCTTAGTTATAAGGAAAGTGCGAGGTGGTGGCTGTACATTTGAAGTTTGTTTTTGTTTTTTAAATAGCCAATACAGTACATTTTGTTTGCTTTAACAAACTGATTTTAATGAGGAGAGAATGGCTTTAAATAGTATGCTGCAATAGCCTGGCCCAGATCTCTTGGTATCTCCTCACAATGAATGGCAGCAATGCTGAACTATATGGTTCAGGATCGCAGTGAGACACAAAGACACACACATTTTATATATATATACGTACGTTTCAAAAGACGTTCCACCTCCTGCCTGCCTCTAAAGATGCTCTACAGCTGCTTGCTCGCCAACTCAGTAGACTGAAAGCAAAAGGCACCCCAGGGCAAGGAATGTTTATTTACTGTACAAATATCTACAAATATACTGCTTCCCATAGGAATATACCATTGCAGGGAACAACATTTTAAAAAAATCAAAATAAGATCAAAAGCAAAACAAAGGGTTCAAGTCACGTTGATCAATGGTATACGTAGCTGGGTTGCACTACAGAAAAAGGCTAGCAAGAACAAACAGGTACTGAGCAACTGTCTAAAGAGGACAATGGTTGGCACTTGCCTGGTGTAAGCAAGGAGGGAATTCCTCAAGGCAGGTGCTGCAACACTTAATACCTTGTTCCCAGTGATCAGGGACAGATGTCAGGAACACTGGGATGAACTTTATACTGAGTCAGACACATTGGGGCATCCAGCTTAGTATTGTCTCCATCTGGTGGGGTGGGGGGGCGGTCTCTGGAGGTTGATGAATTACAGCTCCTATCAGTCCCAGTAAGCTTGGCCAACCTTGATGACACAACCTTGATGGCAGAAAATGAGGAGGAATTAAAGAACCTTTTAATAAGGGTGAAAGAGGAGATTGCAAAATATGGTCTGAAGCTCAAAAAACTAAGATCATGGTCACTGGTCCCATCACCTCCTGGCAAATAGAAGGGGAAGAAATGGAGGCAGTGAGCGATTTTACTTTCTTGGGCTCCTTGATCACTGCAGATGGTGACAGCAGTCACGAAATTAAAAGACGCCTGCTTCGTGGGAGAAAAGCAATGACAAACCTAGACAGCATCTTAAAAAGCAGAGACATCACCTTGCCGGCCAAGGTCCATATAGTTAAAGCTATGGTTTTCCCAGTAGTGATGTATGGAAGTGAGAGCTGGACCATAAAGAAGGCTGATCGCCGAAGAATTGATGCTTTTGAATTATGGTGCTGGAGGAGACCCTTGAGAGTCCCATGGACTGCAAGAAGATCAAACCTATCCATTCTGAAGGAAATCTGCCCTGAGTGCTCACTGGAAGGACAGATCGTGAAGCTGAGGCTCCAATACTTTGGCCACCTCATGAGAAGAGTAGACTCCCTGGGAAAGACCCTGATGTTGGGAAAGATTGAGGGCACAAGGAGAAGGGGACGACAGAGATGGTTGGACAGTGTTCTCGAAGCTACCAACATGAGTCTGACCAAACTGCGGGAGGCAGTGCAAGACAGGAGCGCCTGGTGTGCTCTGGTCCATGGGGTCACGAAGAGTCAGACATGACTAAATGACTAAACAACAACAACAACAACAACAACAACAACAACAACAACAACAACAACAACAAAGCATGGCCAATGACCAGGGAAGTTGGCAGTTGCAGTTTAGCAACTTCTGGAGGGCCAAAGGTTCCCCACGCTTGGTATCTACACTGATTGGCAATGGCTCTCCAGGATTTCAGTCAGGTTTCTGTCCCAGCCTTATCTGGTGATGCTGGGAATGGTATGCAAAGCTGATGCTCTACTATTGAGCATCTCGCAATGACTGCAGTGTCTGAGGGTATACAAAAACTGTGGTCTCTAAGGTAACCTGGCCACAAGTTTTTAAGGGCTGTGTATGCTAACAAGGAAACCTGAAACTGAGCTTTGTAGCATATTGGCATGTTTCGTTTATTGTGCAATGAAGACTAACATGTCTTGTGGCACACTTACCAAAGAGGGATTGGCCAGCAAAGCCACACAATCTGAAGCAGAATAGCGTTTTACACCTACAGCTCCTAGGTGCATGGGTAGCTTGCTATGCTTCCCAGAAGGCCTCACTCTTGTGACATTGACAACCTAGTGGCAATGTATACATACCTACCACAGAACCAGCTGTCTAGGTGCTGAGCTCATCTGTTTGCTGTGCACCTGATAAGACCCACAGCTTAGATAATCTCAGTATTCAAGTGCTAAATTATAAAACTCTTGCAGTATTTTGAACATAAGCTGACCGCTTTTATTTATTTACTTGTCTGTTTGTTTTAAAACATTTCTATGCCACTCTTCAATTGAAAAAAACAAACAAACCTCAGATCAGTGAACGATAAAATAATCGAAAGAGTGCTTTTTGTAATTTACAAAAATAAAAGAGCAGAAGCATCAATCCCTACAATTCAGTAGAATGGATAAATCCATAATCAAGGCTGTGAAGAACAGCAAAGAGCTTCTTTGTGATCTCGCTGGCTTTGAAGCTCAAGGCACCTCAGAGCTATGGGGTTTCTTGAGAGCAGGGAAGGAATGCTTTGGAAGCCCATCTGTCACCAGCCAAACAGACTCTATTTTGTTATTTCCTAGCAAAATCTATGGCATTGACCCAAACGAGTTAGACAAATCTTAAGCTAGCACCAAATCAATCAGCCTCGGGCTTTTTTAAAAAAAAAAATCAAGATACTTCATGGGGAAACGGATGAGGGGAAACCAGAGGTTGTGTTAAAATAAAACTCAACTTAGCATTCAAACCAAATCAGGGGTGGCCTTCCAGATGTTGTTGGACTCCAACTCCCATCAGCCCCATTCGGCAAGGCCAACAGTCAGGGAAGATGGGAGTTGTAGTCTTGCAACATCAGGAGGGCCACAGGTTCCCAATTTCTGACGTAGACTGTTGCAACATAAATTATTCCACTAACCTTTATAATTGATATAATCCAGTAATGCTATATTTCAGTCCTTTGAAATAAGAGAGTATGAGTATTCCACTTCTACAGCTCAAGCAAATGTTTTTTTAAAAAAGACTATTTTGTCCAAGGTGTCTATGAGGTGAGATACCAGGACTTCCCGGCTCATAAGGAGAGCCTGCTGGATCAAACCAGTGTCCCATCTAGTCCCTGTTCTCACAGCGGCCAGCCAGAGACTCAGGGGAAAGCACACAAGCAGGACTTGACCACCAGAGCAATCTCTTCCCTGTAGTTTCCAGGAACTGGTATTCAGAGGGATCAGTGCCTCCAACTGTGGAGCCAGAGCATAGCCATCATGACTAGTAACTATTGATAGCCTTCACCTCACAGACTTTTAAAACCTTCCAAGTTGGCGAGTATTGCCGCATCCAGTGGCAGTGAGTTCCATAGTTAGGTCTGTCCTGAATCTTCCAACATTCTTTGGATGTTCATGAACTCTAGTATTAAGAGACAGAGAGAAAAACTTTTCTCTATTCACTTTCTCCAAACCATGTGTCATGTTGCGTCTTATTCACCTTTCCTCATTGAGGAGTTCCTGCGTCACCTCAATCATTTTGCTTGCCCTTTCCTGAACCTTTTCCAATCGCACAATATCCTTTTTGAAGGGAGGTGACCAGAACCGCAAACAGTATTCCAAATTCAGTTGCTCCATAGATTTGTATAACAGCATTATGATACTGGCAGTTTTATATTCAATCATTTGCATGGGATTTGCTTCTTTCTCAGCCACCTCACATTGAGCCAACATCTTCATAAAGCTATCCACTACAATGCCAAAGTGTCACTCCTAGTCAAGTCATCATTGCCAGTTCAGACCCCATGAGCATATATGTGAAATTAAGGTTTCTTGACCTGACATGCATCACTTTGCACTCATTTACACTGAATTACATTTGCCATTTTAGGGTCCATTCAGGCAGTTTGGAGAGGTCCTTTTAGAGCTCTTCACAATCCATTTTTTATTTTAGCAAACCTGAACAACTTAGTTTCATCAGTAAACTTGGCCACCTCTGCCCACTCCTAACTCTAGATCTTTTATAAACAAGTTATAAAGCAAAGGTATCAATACTGATCTTTGGAGAAGTCTGCTTTCTGCCTCCCTCCATTGGAAGAACTGTCCATTTTTTCTCATGCTCTTTGCCTCTGTGCTAAACTAGCTCACATTTCCCTAAAAACTTCTCTTTAGGTATCTGTGTATCTTCATTGCAGTGTGTCACGAATCTTTGTCTGTGTAGTGATATGTTCCCCAGAATTCCCCTCACAAGCAACTTAAACATCATTTGTCATTTACATATGTTTTCACTTGATTGAAAAGTTTTTAAAGTCCCCACATTTCATTTCATTTCATTCCAGAAATAAACAATAAACAGAGTCACATATATCTCCCGGGTCTGGTTGAAGAAAAATTTAAAAAGCCTTTGCCGCAAGATCTCTGGGCCTCAAGAAAGTGATATGTTTTTAATGTTGAAGGGTTAAAAGAGGACACTCTGGGATCATCTGGAAATCATTAACGTTACAAAGCCCCGAGAAGATAAAAGTTTCCATTTTCTAAAATGTAAATCAAAAACATATTCATTAGTATTGCAAAACAAACATGCAAATCTTTGCCACTTCAAGAGCCTGGCTAAATATGTACAAGGGCAAAACCCAAAAATACATCTGCTCCTCGGTTAGGAAACTTGCCTATTCGGTTTTATCTAAAGAGCTTGTCTGCCTTCCACGGTCGGCTTCTTGGAATATAACAGTTCGTAATAAGCATTTGAACTAAAGGATGGAATAAACAAAGATAAAGCCTGTGTCCTGGTGGTGTGGGTGTCTGCGTGTCTCTCTCTCTGTGTGTGTTTATGAACAGTCCTGATGAGATTATTCTTCCATAAGCCTTCATGCATACCAAATGTTTAGGAATCATTTATTACAGGGCTTAGCGGAGATTAGAAGAGCTGTATAATGGTGTCCAAGGACTAAGACGTATGGTTTGTATATAATTGCCGCACACCTTTTTAATCTCCCATTATTCCACTGTTCTTCTCATTCACTTGCGGCGTCCGTGTGTTATAAGACAGAGGAGTTCCATTCAGCAAGCCGATCAAAGCAAAGGGCTTGCTGTGCCCAAATTTGGATACAGCGTTGGGCACAGGCAATGCCTGACATCATAGCAATGACAATGAGGGGAAGGGTTGGCAAAGCTTGACTCATTCCCCTTTATGATGATTTACTTACTGTCTGGCAATCTTCTCCTCACATGATGTTTGTTTCCCATAAACAGTTTCAACATGAGGGAGCGTGGCGTCAAGATAACAAGGGGAACATCCATCATGGCAGAATACCAACCAGGACTGGCAAGAGAACAGGACTATCGGTGGCTTCTCGGAGAGTGTCGGTGAGGGCAGCCGTTCCTCAACGTCTCACACACTGTTTTGCTTGAAGTCCGACAGTCACCTCTGAGCTGTAGCCCTGACTGATACAAATTAATTGAAAGCAGGCTAAGATTGAAGACACGCATGGGAAAGTGTCTGCTTCCATGTGGGGAAATGTTCCTCTGAGCGCATCAGGAGTACTTGTGGAACGTTGCCAGGGTTAAGGCTCCCAATTGCATAAAAACATCCATGCTGTTCTCTGTCACAGAGTAGAAAGATAGTCACCTCCTTAGGCTTCATAGCTCAAGGGTCTTGCTAGAAAGGCACTGTTGGTTAGCTGGTAGTTCCTAGAACAAAGGACAGGAGGGTGACCACTGGTGCTTTTTCCCTAGAAAAATAGGTGCCAGTACTCACCATGAAGTTGTTACAGTAAGTACCACACTTTTTAACTACAAAAAAGAGGTGCTGGTACTGCGTATCCTTGAGTACCCCCTGGAAAAAAAATACCCAGCACTGTTGATCTATGTTATAAACTATAGCCACTGTCTAAAATAGAGATGGAGAACCTTTGGCCTGCAGGCCACTCCTCTGTATTTGATCTGCCAGGCAGGGGCGGTGCTAGGGTTTTTTGCGCCCTAGGCGAGATCACCTTCTGGCGGCGCCCCCCCCCCAATTTCCCAGAGCTGTTGACCTTTTTTTAGAAAAAATAAAAGTGGGAGAAAAAATATAAAAATAAAATAAAAAGAGAGTTCCTTGGTTGTTGATGAGGGGAAGGGGTAAAAAGCAGTCTCTTTACCTTGTCAGCTAGCGGCCTTCCCTGTTTCTGGCGTGGCCTTCCCCTGCTTCCTGTGGAGCCCGATCTCGGCGCACTAGCTGCTGGAGGGGTAGGCCCGGCTCGAGGGAGTGAGCGGAGAGGGTGCCTCCAGGACCGTCCCTAGGCCTGGGCTGGGTGGTGCAAGGTGCCAGGGCGCCTGGCCATCAGGGGCGCGGAAGGGGCACCAAACTCAGCGGAGGAGGCCCCAGGCTCCCGCTCCCCGCTCCGGAGGCACGCGGGGAGTGCGAGCCTGGGGCTGCGCTCCCCATGCACCTCCGGAGCTTCGCGCGGGGAGTGGGAGCCTGGGGCCACCTCCGCTGAACAGCTGAGAGGCGCGGCGAGGTGGCCCCAGGCTCGCGCTCCCTGCGCGCCTCCGGAGCTTCACGCAGGGAGCGGGAGCCTGGAGCCGCCTCCACTGTGCCTCTCAGCTGTTGAGTGGCTTCAGGCCGCTCTCTGGAAGCCGCTCAACAACTGAGAGGTGCAGTGGAGGCAGCCCTAGGCAGCACTGAGCGGTGGGCGGCAGGTTGGCCAGCCCCCCTCCATTTTGGCGCCCTAGGCAGCTGCCTAGTTCGCCTTAATGGATGCACCGGCCCTGCTGCCAGGCCATTTTGTGGAAGCCATGCCACTTTCTTAACATGACATGAGAATTCGAGTGGGTAAGAATAGGACTTCAATGGAAAAACCAGGAACTTAAAGTAGACTCTCAGTTGTTCCATTGCTGCAGCAAGGCATGCTCACAAGGAAACAGAATGCACCAAAGAGTTCACTGGAAGCAGGCAGCATGAAATAGTATGTTAGGCACACAGCAGCCACCCTTTCCCCATCCTGTTTCCTTCTCTTTCAATACTGGCTCCTTCTGTAAGTTTTTCCAGTCTCCCTTGCCAACTGTTCCATTGCCACCTGACTCTTCCCCGCAACTCACTGTCAATTGATGAAATCTTCCCCATCATCTACGGAAGACTGCAAGCCCTAAAATGCAAGAAACAAATCATTTCTGTATTCTGAACCGTGTCTGGCACACACTTGTTCTGAGATGAGCATTGGAGAGGAGTGCTAGCTGTGGGACCTCCAAAGAAAATCAACCATCAAGAGCTGGAAGGAGCCACCCAAAGTCCCCTATGGAGGTGGTGTTCACTCTGTTCATATCTGACACTTAGAGAGGACTATGAGAGATCAACTCTGTGTCAAGGCTAACCTGGGGCTGAGGGCGTAAGAAGGTAAGAATAACCTGCTGGATTAGGCCAATGGTCCATCTAGTCCAGCAGGCTGGTCACACAGTGGCCAACCAGATGCCTGCGAGGAACCCGCAAGCAGGATTCAAGCACAAGAGCACTCTCCCCTCCCGTGGTTTCCAGGAACTGGTATTCATAAGCATTGCTGCCTCCAACTGTGGTGGCAGAGCATAGCCATCATGGTTAATAACCACTAATAGACCTCTCTGCAATGAATTTGTCAAATCCTCTTTTAAAGCCATCCAAGTTGGTGGCCATCACTGCCTCCCGGGGGACTGAGTTCCATAGTTTGTCTGTGCTCAGTGTCAAGAACTACTTTATATTATCTGTCCTAAATCTTCCATTGTTCAGCTTCATTGGATGTTTGTGAGTTCCATTGTTATGAGAGAGGGATAAAAGCGTTGTCCTCTCCGATTTCTCCATGCCGTGCATACTTTTCTAAATTATGATGCTTTCCCATACACATCTGGGTTATATCCAGGGCTGGTCCCAGTAAGAGGAGACCCATTGAAACTAATGAACCTAATGTAGTCATGTTCATTAACACTGATGGTTCTGTTCTTAGTAGAGCTAGCATGTTCTCCAACCAGAATCCCTGTGTTGGGTTCTTCAATGCCTGAACTCACGCAAGAGCACAGTGCCCAAAATGGCCGCCATTCTCGTACAAGAAGAAAGGAGGGTGTCTCCATTTTCCCGGAACATTTGTGGGGTATGCTACTGTGCTACAGCCTCTCTTCAAAAGTGTGACGTCTCGCAGCAATTCCAAGTGACTTGAAGCAAGACACACACACAGGACTAAAGGTCCTGGCCCATATCCCCCCGATGATGATGATGATGCCCATGTGTCACTCCAGAGACAACCTAAGGAAAGAGGCAGAAACAAAGGTATACATGCAGATTAACATACAACTTTCAAGCAAGAGCCATGGGAAATTTGTGGCTTAAAAACTGAGTTATCTGTGTGAGTCCTGGGTGGTCCCACTACACTTGAGTGCCCTGCTCAGCTCTGAAGAGAACTGTTGATGTTCCCTGCTGGTTGAAGCTTTGGAAGGGAAAAGATGTGGAATGGATTCGTTCATGTATATACCATGCAAAGAGTCTCGGCCATGACTTACGACAAAGCGCCCACAGAGGACCATATGTGCACACAGTTTTAATTTAATTTAATCTAATCAAGTAAATGCAAAAAAAAAGTTTTTAAAGGAACAGGCTGCCCAATCATTTGGGGACTTTTGACATTTCTCCTAAAGATTCCTTGGCAACAGCATGCCATCGCAATTATTTGTTAAGTCCTCATAATGTTTCCCAGAGACTCAATAATATCCAAGCTCCCTGCAGCACATGGGAAGGCTGTAAGTACAGCAGCCAAGCAGCCCTTTCTGGAAATGGGTGGGAGGGAAATGGGGTCTCTCACACCTGGGACGGAAGGAGAAGGTGGGCCACTAGCTTAAAACATTTATATGCCGCCCTTCTTCATTAAACCAGAACAGCCACTGCAGTGAAGGTTAGAAATCACGGCATTTTAGAAAGCACGTCCATAAAATGCACAGAAGCCCTGTTGGGACTGTGATGAAGTTTCAGAGATCGAGAAGCAGTTCCTGTGTTCGGTGCCATGTAAGCAGGAACTAAAGTGATTTGGAAATGGTTGCATGGGGGGAATCAGTTCTGGGTGACACTATCAGGTAAAGGAAGCTAAGATGACCTGACTAGTTCTGATTTTGTATGATGTCTGATAGCAGCACGCTGCTAAACTAGTTCCCGGGATTCTCCACGACTGTTAAAGTGGTATAAGGGTGCTTTTAATGTGCGGTGTGGATTTGGCCACAGATTGTGAGAATCTCCTTGTAAGAGAATACATGCTGACCATAGAGGGCTGTGGGGGACCAGTCTTTACTGCATCATCATCAACTGCCACATCAATGCATGCAGTTGATGCATGCTATTCCATTTACCTCCCCTGCACCAGAACATACATACATACATACATACAAGGGCAGGACTTCTCACAATATATAGATATTGCCCCTGTGAAGGAAAATTACAATAAGTGAAACAGGTCTCAGGCAAAATGGATGAGATAATTCATCATCAAAGCTGTTGAGGGATTTCACTATGGATCTGTTTTCTAGATCTATTCCTTGCACATAAGGCACCCAGTAGAATACAGTGGAATCTCTAATTACCACCATAATCCATTCCGGTGGCCTGTCCTTTAGGTGAAACGGGTCGCTAGTAGAAGTGCCGTTGTGTGGATGTGCAGATGGTGGCAGCCACTTCTGCGCATGCGCAAATCCCAGCAAACCTGGTATTTACTTCTGGGTTTGCCGTGGTCACGACTTGGATCGGGCCCAAGTAGAGGCAGTTGTAAGTAGAGGTTCTACCGTATGGCCAGTCATCCATCGATGCATTCAGTATGAATGGTGCAGATCCCAACCTTGAGAAGTTTATGATCTAAAATTTGACACAAGGGAAGCAACAGATAAAGAGGAAGGAAAGGGGAGGCAGGAATATACAGTTGAGCATTATGTGCACAGATGCGCTCTTCAGCCCCAGCAAGAAACAGGAACCTCAGGCACTTTCCATAATCTCATTTCTGCAGTTTTGCGTGATGTTACTTAATCTGCACGTGTACTAGATGAAGCTGTGAATGTGCTGCAGAATGTTGTGTTCTGGGGCCCCCACGCCAGTCAGAGGCCAGGAACAAGGCATTGGCCATTCAGGAAAATGCAGAGGATTGGGGGAGGGGGGCACATATCTTCATAAATGTCTGCTCTTTTCTGTTTGCTATTGTTTTAGGTCTTTTTTTAAAGCATTTTCAAATACTTTTTATTGTTGGTTTTGGGCAGATTTCATGCTGTTAGAAAGTCACCATGGGAACTTCAAGTCCAGGAAAAGAAAAGGCAGCATAAGAGGGCAGTTTGGGATGCAGCAGAACTCCAGCTCAGCTGGCTTTAAGTCCAAAATTCAATCTCCAGATACAGTGGTGTACAGGTGACTCCCCTTTTACACGGGGTTTATGTTCCAGCACCCCATGAGCATAAGTGAAAATAACGTAAGTGGGGAGCACCCTCTAAACGCCCCCTAAATGCCCTCTCTGCCACTCTCTCTCCAATCCATATCAAAGACACTGTATCAAAAATATCCACAACTGGAATTAAAGTTCTGAAGCTGGCAGGAGGCTGGAGGATGCACGGAAAAGGGGCTGCTGCTGCTGCTGCGCTACCCCATATATCACCTGTTAGGTGGGGAGGCTGTCGCGAATTCCTTCACGGCGCTTTAGCAGAGATGTTAGAGTTCCAGTTTCTTTAGTGCAGTATATTTATTGTGAGCTATATACAAATATCTACAGGCAGTTCATACACAAGCAGTTCATACACTCTCTATAAACCTCTCACTGACCATACCCTTCTACAACAACAACAACAACAACAACACACTGCTGGAAACGTTTCCCTTTTAAACCATTGACAGCCAATCATAGAATCATAGAGTTGGAAGAGACCACAAGGGCCATCCAGTCCAACCCCCTGCCAAGCAGGAAACACCATCAAAGCATTCTTGACATATGCCTGTCAAGCCTCTGCTTAAAGACCTCCAAAGAAGGAGACTCCACCACACTCCTTGGTAGCAAATTCCACTGCCGAACAGCTCTTACTGTCAGGAAGTTCTTCCTAATGTTTAGGTGGAATCAACTGACAGCACATTACTGCTGAGTCATTCTGACCCAGCACTTCTACAGAAAGTATTGCATCAGCCAGTTTCACTTTACTAGTACACTCAGGCCTGCAGACTTACTATTTCACACAGCATTCTGTGGATCCCAACAGAGGCTCGGCAGCATAAACAAAGCCCAGCTGCACCTCCAGTTTCTTCTCTGCCCTCACTGAAGTCCGATTTAGGCTCTGGGCATGCTGCGAGTACTTTCCAGCTCTCTCCCTCCATTTCCCAGTATGAATTAATGGGCATTTCAGGGTTGTGGCAGGACTAGAGAGGAGAAACTTAGGTTGGATCCTGAGCCCATTCAGCTCAGTCATGTGACCTGGCGACCTGGCAGAAAACACTACTTTGAGGCTTGTATTCACTTTGCCAGCCTTAGGCAGAGCAGCAGCAGCAGCCCTGCTGCTGAAACCGGGTCTGGATCCGCTGTAACTTTATGCCAGGGTAACTTACACTGCCTTGCTTTCCAACAGTTTCTTGTGCAAAGGATTGTGTGAATGAATAAATAACAGCAGACTGGCAGGGACTGAGGAATAGTTTGTTTTATAGCTGCACTGGCTCCCGGTGGAGTACAGGATCAGGTTTAAGGTGCTGGTTTTGACCTTTAAAGCCCTATGCGGCTTGGGACCCTCGTACCTACGGGACCGCCTCTCCTGGTATGCCCCGCGGAGGACCTTAAGGTCCACAAACAACAATACTTTGGAGATCCCGAGCCATAAGGTGGCTAGATTGGCCTCTACTAGAGCCAGGGCCTTTTCAGTATTGGCCCCAACTTGGTGGAACGCTCTTTCCCAGGAGACCAGGGCCCTGCGGGATTTGTCATCTTTCCGCAGGGCCTGCAAGACAGAGCTGTTCCGCCTGGCCTTTGGGTTGGAATTAGCCTGACCCCTGTGTTTTCCTCCCTCATGCCCTGGATTTATGGACGACTTGAAATGAGGCTGCATTTTAAATTTTAATACTGTATTTTAATTTAATTGTTCTTATGTTTTATTGTGGTTTTGTTGGTGTGAGCCGCCCTGAGCCCGGTTTTTGGCTGGGGAGGGCGGGGTATAAATAAAAATTTATTATTATTATTATTATAGCTGTTGCTCATGTGCCTTTTTCTCTAGGTTTTCAGCAGAAAAACATATTTTCTGCATTCTCTCTCTCTCTCTTCCTTTCTCTCTCTGGAAAGCTGATATTCCCAGGATTCCAGTTATAGGTCATGTGGAGCCTAATTTCCAGGTCCTTCTGCAACCAGTACAAATCATGGGAACTCACATTCTAACTTGCAATCTGAAAATCTGAAATTTAGCACCAGCCCTGTGATGCTTTCCTTTAGGCATGAGTGCCTTTTATCTTTTCTTTTAATGCATCTTGCCTTGTTCATCCTTTCCTGCCAATAAGTTCTCTAATTTAAAAGCGCATATTTGATTGCTATCAGGAGTTATTATCTGGTTTGGCTCCTTGAAAAGAAATCTGGACTCTCACCACAGCTTCTAACAAACAGCAGGGTTCCTCTGGGCATCCTGAGATTGGCAATTAGCTGAAGAGGTACAATCTTTTCTCAGATGGAGAAACTAGCCATCTGATAAGGCTTCCTTGGAGGTCAAGTGTGTGTCCCCCCCCCCATCCTTGCTCTTTCCCAGATGCAGACTCGGCAGGTCATGACACTGACTGAGGACGTATCTCGAGGCTCTAGAGCAAATCCCATTGAACATTGTCTTAAGTAACATACATGGGGTTTAGCTACACACTTGGCCCTCATTCCCTCTCCCCAGGAAACTCAGAATCAGGGCCAGTCCTATCATTAGGCACTGTGAGGCAGCTGTTAGGGATGCAAAGCTGTGGCAAGGTATTGGAGGACACAGCTATGTTTACCTGCATTCCCTAAGGTTGTCTGCTGCCCTGAGGTTTCTGTCTTGTCCCCAGTGTTAAAAGAAGGTCTGGTCCGTTTCTGTGCATAGAATCGGAAGGGAGGAGCTCAATCTCTTCCTTTGCCTCAGGCAGCAAAATGTCTTGGACCAGCCCTGATGTCAGGGCTACCCATCACTATGTACCTCAGATTCTTGTTCCTGATCAGATAGAGAGGGCTGTTTATCCTCCTTCCTATCTAATGCAGCAGGGGATGTGTCAGACTAGTTCTCCCATGATGCACTTCAAATATGAGCCAAAAGATGGAAGACGTGGGGGGGGGATCTCTTCTAAAAGCTGTTCATCATGGAGAGGTTGGGATGGAGAACCTGCCAATTTTTGTTTCCTTCATATTTCAAATCTTAAATGCAGTTCTCTACATTTCTACAGCAATTTGCTATTTCTTTGTCACGAAAACCCATCAGCATTTCAGTGCAAATTTTTCCCAACAAGCACCTTTTTTGTATGTATATCTTTATAAGCACTTCTCCCAAATATAAGGCACTTTTGTATCTTATTTTCACTTAGATATTCATTTCTGCACATGTGCATTTTTCTAACTATTGTTTGGCTGGGGAACAGCATCACAAAATTCAGGGATGTGTGGATTTTGAAAGAGAGCTGTCTTTCAGTTAATGTATTGGTTTAATAATTGTGAATCACATTGTTCCATATTAAAATGCAAACAAAATTAAATTTCTCCTCCATCCCTATGAAGGGAGAGACAATTACAGTGGTGCCTCGGCTTACCAATTTAATCCGTTCCGAAGGCAATTCGTAAGTCGAAAAGCGCCATTGGAAACGTGATTTCCCATAGGAATGCATTGGAAATGGAAAAATTCGTAAGTCGAGGCAACCCCATCTAAAAATTCGTAAGTCAAAAAAACCCTATCTAAAACCGCCGCGGTTTCCGTTCGGATGTCGAGAAATTCGTAAGCGTGCAGCCATTTGCCCCATTCGTAAGTCGAAAAATTCGGTTGTCGAGTCGTTCGTAAGTCAAGGTACCACTGTAAAAGAAACCATTTGACCGTCTCTTGGTTTATAAGGGAGCGACTTAGTGGACAGAGCTGATGTTCCTGACCCTTCAGCCCCTGCCACAGGCAGGATAGCCAATGTTCAGTAATTATGGGAACTGTAGTCCAGAAACATTGGGAAGGCCACCGGTTTCCTACTCATGGTCTGCATAGACTGACAGTGGCTCTCCGGAGTTTCAGAAAAGGGACATGAGTGGTCCTGCTTGGAGATGCCAGGGATCAAATTAGGGACACTATGCATACAAAACAGATGCTCTATCACTGAGTTGTGACCATCTCCTGACTATCAGGGATGTGGCTAGATGCGTTCAACAAACACATGGAGCAGAACATGTTGAAAGTGTCATTGAAAGTCTACTCAATATTGATCCAGAGCAGAACTCGGAAGTATAGTTAGCATAGTAACAACTTAAACACATTGCAGGATTCCCCAAAAATAGACCAGAGGCAATTAATATTACATCCAGCAGAGCTTTACTGCTACTGAAGGCAAATGAGCACAATGGTCACAAATCCAATACATTCAGAATTGGCACTGTCCATAAGAAATCCAGTTGCAGCAGACTTTGCTTAAACTTACAATAACTTATAATAAGACTAAACCTTGTTGTTGTTGTTTAGTCGTTTAGTCGTGTCCGACTCTTCGTGACCCCATGGACCATAGCACGCCAGGCACTCCTGTCTTGCACTGCCTCCCGTAGTTTGGTCAAACTCATGTTCGTAGCTTCGAGAACACTGTCCAACCATCTTGTCCTCTGTCGTCCCCTTCTCCTAGTGCCCTCAATCTTTCCCAACATCAGGGTCTTTCCCAAGGATTCTTCTCTTCTCATGAAGAGAACTAAACCTTATGGACTAAACCTTATGTTACTGTATATACAGAACACCACACCAGATGGAAAGAGCCAGAAAATGAAAATGCGAAACTCAGGCTCCTTCTGGCCTATTATTATAATCAGCATGACCTTGACTGAAAGAGATAACAGAACCAGCTTAAACCAGCTGTAATCAAGTTCTCTGAAGGAATAACCCAAACATCATGAACCTTTTGCATGCTTCTTTCACACAGAGAAGCTTCCAGAACCCTCCTGAATTAAGTAGAATAGGAAAGATCTCTACACATCAGATCAATACTTTCTATACTAAGAAATGCAAACTGAACCGCTGGAGACAAAGCGAGTCTAGATCTGGTCAGTGTCTGAATGGGATATTAATGGGAACCCTTGGTATAGGCCTAGTGCTCAGAGCTCTGTTAAGAAAAGCCAAGGTCAAAATGAAATAAATGAAATGTTGAGAAAACTTGGGGCCGCTGCAGAGGTGTAAGAGGATGACGGCACTACATAGCACTTGTCTGTATCTTCTGAAGCATTCTGTCTGCTTTATCTTCCCAGAAGTGGACTATAAACTGTAAGGATCTCATAGCTGTATAAAGGAATGGGAGCCTACCTCCTAGGCGGTGCTTCCCCCCCCCTCCCCATGGCCTCTCCATCTGTAGCCTTCTGGAATTTGCCCTGCCACTAATGGTCTTATGCAATCTGGGTTTAATCCTTGGCTAAATGAATGAAGCATGTGAGTTATAGTATTGCTAGTTAGGTGTTGCATGCACTTTAATTAATTTTTTTTAAGGGGGAAATAGCTGGATTAGCTCATATAAACAAATATTAACACGATCATTGATTGGGATCTGCGAGGTTTGTGTGCAAGCTGTAAAATGGCCTTTGGCAAGCCGGCAGCTATCTGAACTTTCATGACTGTATATATTTTATGGAATATATGATCCGCATGCATGAAATATGCAGGTAAAATGTAAAAGTTGAGTCTAGACTCATTATGGACATTATAGAACCCCTGGAACTTCACACTTATTATAGGCTTTGCACAGGTCTCTGACTCTTGGCCTGAATCCATGCAATGCACCTGAATTCCATTTTGCTTTAAGGAGGCAGGCTAAGGTTTACTTGAATTGTTCTTTAGCTTTAGCATCTAGACTGGGATCCTTCGGGCTAAAGGAAGGCTGTGCCCTCAGATTTAATAGGGAACCATAGGAGGAACAAGCCTTCCACTCATCCTCTCCTATCCCATGCATGAGGGAAGGAGATTAGAAGCCTCTGGTGCTGGTTTGTGGCAAGCCAGAGTTTGCCCTTCTGTCTGAAGCCACTAAGTGATGGTTTGCACAAACCATAGTTTGCTGGGTTTGGACTCAACAGAAAAATATAGTTTGAAGGAAAACAGCCTCAGAGGCTTATCTCTCCTCATCTTCTCGCATGCAGGGAAAGGGGGGAAGGAACAAAAGCTAATGATCATAGATAATAATAATAATAATAATAATAATAATAATAATAATAATATATTATTTATACCCCGCCCATCTGGCTGGGTTTCCCCAGCCACTCTGGGCGGCTTCCAACTGAATATTAAAACAGTACAGCGTTAAACATTAAAAACTTCCCTAAACAGGGCCGCCTTCAGTTGTCTTCTAAAAGTTAAATAGTTACTTATTGCCTTGACATCTGCTGGGAAAGCGTTCCAAAGGACGGGTGCCACTACCGAGAAGGCCCTCTATCTGGTTCCCTGTAACCTCACTTCTCGCAATGAGGGAACCGCCAGAAGGCCCTTGGTGCTGGATCTCAGTGTCCGGGCTGAATGGTGGGGGTGGAGACGCTCCTTCAGGTATACAGGACCGAGGCTGTTTAGGGCTTTAAAGGTCAGTACCAACACTTTGAATTGTGCTCGGAAACGTACTGGGAGCCAGTGTAGATCTCTCAGGACCGGTGTTATGTGATCCATCTCAAAGCTCTTGTTCACCATCTTGCACTTAAGAAACAAGGAGAATGCAAATAGAATTTGGGGTTCACACCACTATGAATACAAAAATTCCTTCCAGTAGCACCTTAGAGACCAACTAAGTTTGTCATTGGTATGAGCTTTCGTGTGCATGCACACTTCTTCAGATACACTGAAACAGAAGTCACCAGAAGTCACCTACCTGTAAGTAACACCACTATGAGTACAGCCACCATGGAAGAATGAGCTGCACTGTGTGGCAATATTAGAAGCAGAGGTAACAAGCGTTTTAGAATGCAGTCCCTTAGGAACACCTGTTTCCAGGAAGGAACAGTTGAGCTTCTGCCCAACTCTTGACCATGGATCTTGTGCAGGAGATGTTCCTGATGGACTGAGCCCATATATTCACAACCCTATCAAGGCCTTATGTGGGCTAAAGCAAATTTTCATATGCATGTATCTGTTGCATGGAGCAAGAGGAATAAAGGAAGAGCAAAAACTACACCTTATCTTCCAAGTCCTGGACTGCAGAATCCGGGACCAGCAGCCCTGTGACACCAGAAGTTGCATCAACGTAACTTCCGGTGTCGCTTTGCCCTTCTATGGGCACAAAAAATGGCCGCCGCCGGCTTCAAAAGTCGCTTCTACGCATGTCAGGAAGTGTGTCGACGCAACTTCCGGTGTCGCTCTGCCCATCTATGGGCACCAAAAATGGCCGACACCGGAAGTCGCGTCTATGCACTTCCGGGCATACGTAGATGCAACTTTTGAAGCCTGCGGCAGCCATTTTTAGTGCCCATAGAAGGGCAAATCAGAAAGAAAAAAATGGCCGCCGGCAGGAGAAAATAACGTAGAAAAATGGGAGACGAAGTGATACGGGGGACCACCAGGAAAAGGTAAGTAAAAACTGGGGTTTCCCGGGGAAAACGGGGTACTTGGCAGCTATGAACTACACCCAAATAGGAAATAGGTTAAAAATGACTACAACTTTTGCCGGTGGTATTTGACTCCTAGTAAGTTAACAAAAATGTATAGAACAAGTACAAATACCTGCTGGAAATGTAAAGAGAAAATAAGGTACCTTTTATCATATGCGGTAGTCATGTAAGGTAACAAAATCTTTCTGGGAGATGATCTATAATGAACTAAAAAATGTTTTAAAAAACTTTTGTTTAAAAACCAGAAGTGTTTTTATTAGAAATTATAGGTACCAACATTCCAAAGGAGCGGGAAAGACTTTTTTATGTATGCAACAACAGCCGCACAGATGCTTCTAGCCCAGAGATGGAAAGAAGAAAGAGTCCCTATCAGAGAGGAATGACAAACTAAGCTGATGGACTAAACCGAAATGGCAAAGATGACAGGAAAGCTAAAGAACCAAGAAGACAAAAACTTCAAGAAAGAATGGGGGGGTGGGGAGAATATAAATTATTTAGGAGACCACCGTAAGCAGATGAGAACATTAGCAGGATTAGTATAACACTTGTAGTGTAACAAATGTGATGGATAACATGGATAGATATAAAACATAGATTACAATACAATATGCAGTTTAAAAAGTTGACATTAGGACCCACTGAGGGATGAGGGAAAGTCATGAGATTCAGAGAAATCTCTGTATATGGAAATGTATTTGGTTTTGTCATAAATTTGAATTTGAAAAATCAAATGAAAAAGATTACAAAAAATTATATGACAACTTTTTATTGGTTGCATCTCATGCAGACTCCCTATTTGAGCATTCAGCTCCACACAACTCTAATCACATGAGGCAGGAGAGATGGGCCACACATGTGCCCTGAACACACCCTGCCCTGGCTTCTACCCAATATTACCCACACATTGGGGGCATGACTGCAGGGGACAGGCCATGCAAGTTCAGCAGCAGACCTTCCCCCAATGCCTTTGCAAAGTGCAGAAGCGTGCACCCTCCTCCTCTCTTTACACAATTAGCCGTGTGTGGCTGAAAGCCCAAATAGGGCAGGCATTTGGCGCAGCATAGGGCAAAGATAAACAGCTCTGATGGTCTGAGCTTCTGAGCAAGACCATCACCCGGCCTGTACGTTGGATGGAAGGCAAGCTCAGGCATAAAACATGGCAGACCAATTCTGCGGGCTGTCACTGCTGAATCAGGCATGTGGCAAGTATACTAGGCCCCCAAGCTAGGCCAGGTCTTGAAACACCACCCCAAGAAACTAGCCATCACAGCAAGATACTAGCAAGGTTCCGGCTATGTTCTACCTCCACTGTGAGAGGCAATATGAACAACACTTGCTGGGAATCACAAGTAGGGAGAATGCTCAGGTGCTTTTTGCAGGCTTCTTTCCATGGGCATTGAAATATACTCGGAGTCGAGAGTGAATTTCATGCTCTTTATTCAGCTCGTAGTCATCAAGGAGAAGAAGAGAAGAATGCCCTTTTCCCAAAACCATCTGCTTATATACATTATTTACACAATGGGCTTTGCGTGATTGGCTACTTCAGGGCTACACCTGTGGGCCAATCCGTTTGTGGATTGACTTCTGTCAGCAGCCTGATTGGCTGCTCCTGCAGATTCACTTCCGCCAGCCACCTGATTGGCTGCTCCTGCAGGCCAATCAGGTTGCGGATTCACCTTCCACCTGGAGTTGGATTGGGTGGCTCCTGCGGACCAATCAGACTGCTGATTCTGGATCCTATTGTTCTATGATTCAGCTCAGTACATGACAGGCATCTTGCGGGCCACTGTGAGAACAGGATGCGGGACTCTGGTAGGCCTTTGATCTGGTGCAGCTGGGCCCTCATCCTGCAAGAAGGTCTCTCAGGGGAAGCCTGCGGTGCATCGTGCCCAGTCAGAACCATTGTAATGCAATCATAGAGCAAAGTATTAGAACCCCTTGACTAGAGCTACTCCCAAAATTTCAAACAGATAAGGCCCTCCGGCCTTAAAAATGGCCTGCTTAGGAGCTCATTGCTTGCTGGATGAGGCGCTATAGGCCGCTGCCTTGCCCTCATGCACACAGGTGCAAATCGTATGAAAGGCAACAGGGAACTGGGTACGATATTATACTGCCGTAAAGGATTTTAGGTTCCCTAGTGTCGAGGGGCTGGGTGAGGACAGAACAGAGGTCGGGACAAATAACATTGACTCTGATGCAGACCATATGATCTGCCTGTGGAAAAAGGGGTTTCCTTCAAGGAGGTACAGCGATAATGCAAAACATCTTGCTCCCTGTTCTGACGTTTCATGAACTAACCACAAAAATACTGGGATTTTTTTCCCCTTCCACCACCCCTTCATTAATATTCTATTAGTTAAATGTACACCAGAGACAGGCTGCTCCGGAACATTCCTCTCCCTGCCCTCCCACAACCGCTCCCCACTTTCCTCTTGAGAAAACACAGCCAAACAGATACCACCGCTCAGTGGCAGAGCACATGTGTAAAGCGTGTATAAAGGCCTCAGGTTTACTCTCTCCAGTTAAAGGATCTCAGGTGGCAGCAGAGCTGGGCCCTTCAAAAGGCTTCAGCCACATTCACGCCACACATTTAAAGCACTTGTTGTTGGCATCCCTCTTTCTCGAGAGACAATGGAGTCAGCACCGGTGCTAGGGCTTTTTGCACCCTAGGCTAAATCACCTTCTGGCGCCTCCGCCCAGCACATGCGTCATGTCGCCGCTGTGTCCCCTCCATAGGCGGGAGGGCGCTGAGCTCTCATTTTGGCTCGCGCACCTCCCGCCTATGGAGGGGATGCCGTCAGGTCTTCGGCGGCGGCAGCAGCAACAGCGTCCATAGCTGAAGGCTTCAGTTACGGGTGCTGCCGCCGCCACCGCTCACTCTTTGCTCCCGGTGCTGGCAGCAGCGTGGGCAGGCAGTGGGCAGGCTTGCCAGTGCCCCCTCCATTTCAGGGGCGGAGCCGAGGAGCCGCCCGCCAGGCTCCCGCGACCCGTGTGGAGGCACCAGCAGGCGGCGGGCAGGCGGCGGGCAGGCGGCGGGCAGGCTCGGCAGCGCCCCCCATTTTGGCACCCTAGGCCATGGCCTAGTTTGCCTAAATGGAGGCGCCGGCCCTGAATGGAGTGCATCTCTGGGGGTGAAGCCAAACCTCTGTATTAGCAGCACCGAAGTGACTTCCCCAGGGCGTAAGCCTGGGCAGTGTATATGGAGGTCCTGGGCTTCCCAGAGGACAAGACCTCGCTGATGTGGTCCAAAGGAAAGTGGAGCAATACGTTTGACACCAGCTTGGCTGCAGGAGATGTAGAAGGCACCATCCAACTATCCTAGGGATCCCACTCTATATTTGTGTAGGGTTTTACTCTTGCGGAGGTTTAGGATCAGTGTTTTCCTTTTACTAGATGTGTTACCTTCCCAGCTTGATGAGCCACATCTGACCCTTACTTCCCTCCTCAGTGTGTGCGGAAACCGCCTACTTGATCGTTGAACCCACTATTGGTCTCATCTCATGTGGAGCCTGCCTCCACATGCAGGGGAAGACCCTAACTCACTGAGGGTTGGAGACCCATCAGCTACCCTCACCTGGTTTAGGTGGCCAGTCAAAGCTGTTTCCTAGAGTGTGACTGCTGTTGAATGCTAACAGCTTCTAGGACAGTGATGGCGAACCTATGACACGCGTGTCAGACGTGACACGCAGAGCCCTCACTGCTGGCACATGCCCCATCCGCCCATTCACGTTGTTGTTGTTGTTGTCCCCCCCCATTTGTTCTCCCGCTCCTCCTCCCGCTACAGATTGTCTCCGCTTGTCTCAGCTGTTAAAACCCGGATCCTTTTTTGTCGTTGTTGTTGCTGGTAGCCAGAGATTGGTTTTTTAACCCTTTCTGTGCTGTTTTTCTGGCGCTTTGGCAGACAATGATTGGGTGTAACAGCATTCATTTTTCAACCCGTTCTGTGCTGGGTTTTTTGGCGCTTTGGCAGACTATGTCGGTGCTGCGTGTTAGTTCCAGCAAAGGTATTATTCATCATTTATTTCTGTTCTCTTCCCCCCCCCCCAAAAAAAGTGCAGCAGCTTTGGGGCATTCCCCCCCAAAAAGCAAAGCAACTTTTGCACCACCACCCCCCAAAAAACCTCCAAAACTTTGGTCAGCAGCTCCCCCAGAAAAGCTTAACAACTCTGGGCACTTTGTGATAAATAAGGGGTTTTTGGTTTGGTTAAATAATTAGTTTTTTGTTTATTAAATACAGTTATAAATTACAATTATATATTTTTGTTATTTAAACTATAAATACTGCGAAACTATGTTGTTTTTTTCCTTGAAGTGACACACCACCCAAGTTATGCTCGGTTTTTTGGCGAATTTTGACACACCAAGCTCAAAAGGTTGCCCATCACTGTTCTAGGAGCCACAGGTGAGAGCTGGAAGCACTATTGTTGTTGTTACCGTTCTTACAAATATATTTATACCCCACTTTTTCTGCTGGCAGGAGTCAAAGTGACACTTTAAAGAGTCATGCCTCAGCCTCAGAACTTGTGCCAGGCTGAAGAGACAAGACTGGGCTATATGGACCATTGGACCAATGCTATGTGGCAGCTTTGTAGGCTCAGGAAGTAAGAATTCAGTGTTACTATTTACTTAATGCAGCACGTTGTAGACCCTGGGTGAGGTTTGCACACCTGAACCTGGATTGGCTTCTGTGCCGTGTGTTCAGCAATCACATGAAAGCACTTAACAAGATAGCCCCCACCATTCACCAACCAGCTCTTTTGGACGACTGGTCTAGACCATGGACAGCTCCAAGTGAGCCTTGTCATCCAACAAAGGTTGGAAGCAGGCTGAGGCCTTGTAAGTCTCTGGCCCCAGATTATACCCTCTAGGCTCCGCCCACTTGCAGAGAACTTCAGAGCCTTAAAGGGCCAACACCCTGGCCTGAAGCTGGCACCCTTTCCGTGTTCCATAGCTTCCCTCCTGGCACACTCCTTGCACTCTCAGGCGGATTATGTATGGCAGGAGGCATCTGGTTCCTCAGGGGAAGGCGCTTGTGAGGGTCCAGGCTTTTACCCTACAAAGTCTTGGGGACAGTCTCCTGTCCAACAGCCTCAGGCACAGTGGTCTCCACATCTTCATCAATCAGCTGCGAACCCTGAACCTGACCTGGCTCCCCTTCTGGTATCCCTGCAGCCTCCAACTCTGTGTCCAGATCACTACTAGATTCAGGGGCCATGACACTACTCCTTTCCAGTGTTCCTTTTTTTATTAAAGCTTTTCTTGTGTAACAAACAAATGAGTTAACAAAGAAGAGTACATATAGTGTATCTACTTTCATTTCACAGAGTCTTTTTAACAGTTTGTTTATACAGTGGAACCTCGGTTTATGAATTTTCGGTTTAAGTACTCCATGGACCGTCTGGAACAGATTAATCCACTTTCCATTACTTTCAATGGGAAAGTTCGCTTCAGTTTATGAACGCTTCAGTTTATGAACAGACTTCCGGAACCAATTGTGTTCATAAACCGAGGTACCACTGTATTCAGCATGAGGCACTGGGAAAAGAGAGGGGGAGAGATGGGGGATAATGATCTTTTGTTTCATTGAGTAGTGTTTGTGCAGGGTTTTTGTGTCAGCATCATGTGGGAGGGTCGTTTGTTTGTTTGTTTTTGCTGGCATTGCAAGAGATTGGGAGGCCCATTCCAATGTTAAGGTAAGATATAGCTGTCAATCTGGTTGACTTCTGTATGTGGAATTGTGCAGGGGAAGGGACGCCATCTTGTTTTTCCTCTCAGCCAGCAAAATGTCTTGGGTTGGCCTTGCCAGGTGGCATGGAAAGAGCTGTGGTTGGTTTTGTTTTATTTCTTTCGTTCCTTCTTCTTCTTCTCCTCCAGTCAAATAGCTTCTGCGTGATGTTATTGATGTTTTCTAAACCTGAACTGAGCAGGTCTCTCTGAACATGATTTATTGAGCCTTAGGAACATAGCAGCATAGGAAGCTGCCTTATAACATGTCAGACCATTGGTCCATCTAGCTCAGTATTATCCACACTGACTGGCAGCAGCTCCCCAGGGTTTCAAGCAATGAGTTTTACCAAGACTTAGCTAGAGATGCCAGGGGTTGTACCTAGGACATTTTGCATGCAAAGCAAATGCTCCACCCTTACCTCAAACGCATTGTAGTGGCCGGACATATTCTTTTTTGAACTTTTTGAAGTGAGGGAATGAAATGTGCTCTGAGCAATTGTACCAACAATGTGGGGCCGGGAACACTACATCTAATCTCATCATTAAAAAAATGGATGGCGGATATTTCCATTTGAAATGGATCCATTTTTATGAGAATAATACATTTCAACACGCTCCTCTACCGTTCTCAAGCTGGCAGCAAAAGCACAGATCATATTTTAGCAAATCATTGTGAAATATTTTTTAATGAAACCTGCATGCAGTTCCTCCCTCTAAGGAAGCCCCATGTAGCAGACTAATATATCAATAGGAGAGGAAAATGAAATGTAGAAACAAATGCTTGGTTAGGACAGCGGTGGGAAATGTCAGCCAGCTGACCGGGAGGGGGGGGGGAAGGGGAGGCAGATTTTTAGAACGCAACTCTCAATTTTAGCATTAATACAACTCTTGATCATTCTTCAAGCTCTCCAAAGGCAGCCGCTCAGGGTGAGGTGACATGCATTAATTAGCTCTTAGTAACATTTTAACCAGCACAAAGCCACAATCACATGGTCTACGTTGCTACAGATGATGATTCACCAAACACACAAATGTTCATAGAATTGTAGGGTTGCAAGGGACCCAAAGGATCATCCATCCCTACCCCCTGCAGGAATCACAGAAAAGTCAAGTTGAGTGGCGGTGGGAGCCTTGGGGTCTATTTGACCCCACTAATCTGCTACTGGGATGAGAAGAAAGGCAACATAAGGAATGCAGTCATCTAATCTGGATGTTGCCAGGTCAAGAATTACCATTCTTCAGCTGTGTTGTTGTTTATTACATCTACCCTGTTTCCCCTTTTTTAAGGTGTAGTCATAAAGTAAGCCATGGCAGGATTTTTAACCTTTTGCAAAATATAAGACATACCCCGAAAATAAGACATACCTCCATGCCATGTGGAGCGAGACCGCCGAGCGCCCCAGCCAGCCAGTGGGACCAAGAACGCCAGCTGCAGCAGCAGGAGGAGGTCTGCCGTCCTGCCGCCCGGAACCGGCTGCTGCAGTGCGGAGCCCAGCTGAGGAGGCCTGCCGTCCTGCCGCCCGGAAATGGCTGCTGGGGCACGGAGCGCCCAGCAGCTCAGAGCACCCAGCAGCGCCGGGCAGAGCGCCAGAGCCAGCGGCCTCGCCTCCGCCCAGCTGAGGAGGCCTGCCGTCCCGCTGCCTGGAAACGGGTGCTGGAGCGCGCGGAGCGCCCAGCACCTCAAAGCGCCCAGCAGCGCCGTACGCAGCGCCCAGCAGTGCCCCGAACCAGCGACCTGGCCCAGCCGAGGAGACCATAAGGTACCGTAAAAACCGTAATAAAAAAATAAGACATCCCACCGAAAATAAGCCACCCTGTGGTTTTTTGAGGGGGAAAGGGGGGGGAAACACGGGTATACACCATCCTGAACCCAGGGGTCTCAGGGCAGTTCACAGAATAACATCAAGATATAAAACCTCAAAATACCTAATATAAATTAAAACAACCCAATAGCCCCCTCCCCACAAAAAGTCATTTTAAAAGGGCATAGGATGTAAATCGGATCAACCAAAGGCCTGTTTGAAGAGGAACGCTTTTGCCTGGCGCCTAAAGGTATATAATGAAGGTACCAGGTGAACTTCCCTGGGAAGAGCATTCCACGAATGGGGAGCCACTGCAGAGAAGGCTCCGTTCTCATGTCGCCACCCTCCGAACCTTCCGAGGAGGGGGCACACGAAGGCCTGGAAGGGTTACAGCTGCCACACAATCATTTCTAGTAATGATAGCTTTGCTGCAGCTTAATCACATAGATTTTTTTATAAAAAAAAAAAAGGATTTGTTATCAGTGTTCCTAACCCGAGATCTGCGTAAGTGCCACTGTACACTCAGAGCCTCCTGGCTGAGCAAGATAACTTGTTCACTTCAATAGAGGGAGAAGGCTCACCTGCTCGTTCTGTTATGTGTATGACACTCAATCTTTATTGAAGTTAGAGGGATGCAGGGTCCTTATGGGCAAGGACGTCCCATGCAGGTACCACTTGCCAATGTCTTTGTTCAAAGGGAGCCTGTAGCGCTGCAGACAATAGACCCCCTGTCTCTGACTATTGGCCATGCTGCTGGGGGGGGGGGATTCAATTCAGTTTGCCTTTAATTTATTTATTTATTATTATTATTTTTATAAACCACTAAGTCATAAATTGTCTCCTTGCTTATTTAACTTATATGCAGAATTCATCATGTGAAAGGCTGGACTAGATGAATCCCAAACCGGAATTAAGATTGCCGGAAGAAATATCAACAACCTCAGATATGCAGATGACACAACCTTGATGGCAGAAAGTGAGGAGGAATTAAAGAACCTTTTAATGAGGGTGAAAGAGGAGAGCGCAAAATATGGTCTGAAGCTCAACATAAAAAAAAAAACTAAGATCATGGCCACTGGTCCCATCACCTCCTGGCAAATAGAAGGGGAAGAAATGGAGGCAGTGAGAGATTTTACTTTCTTGGGCTCCTTGATCACTGCAGATGGTGACAGCAGTCACGAAATTAAAAGACGCCTGCTTCTTGGGAGAAAAGCAATGACAAACCTAGACAGCATCTTAAAAAGCAGAGGCATCACCTTGCCGACAAAGGTCCGTATAGTTAAAGCTATGGTTTTCCCAGTAGCGATGTATGGAAGTGAGAGCTGGACCATAAAGAAGGCTGATCGCCAAAGAATTGATGCTTTTGAATTATGGTGCTGGAGGAGACTCTTGATAGTCCCATGGACTGCAAGAAGATCAAACCTATCCATTCTTAAGGAAATCAGCCCTGAGTGCTCCCTGGAAGGACAGATTGTGAAGCTGAGGCTCCAATACTTTGGCCACCTCATGAGAAGAGAAGAATCCTTGGAAAAGACCCTGATGTTGGGAAAGATTGAGGGCACTAGGAGAAGGGGACGACAGAGGATGAGATGGTTGGACAGTGTTCTCGAAGCTACGAACATGAGTTTGACCAAACTGCGGGAGGCAGTGCAAGACAGGAGTGCCTGGCGTGCTCTGGTCCATGGGGTCACGAAGAGTCGGACACGACTAAACGACTAAACAACAACAAAGTCATAAATATATATAATGGGACACAGGTGGCGCTGTGGTCTAAGCCACTGAGCCTCTTGGGCTTGCCGATCAGAAAGTCGGCGGTTCGAATCCCCATGATGGGGTGAGCTCCTGTTGCTCTGTCCCAGCTCCTGCCAGCCTAGCAGTTCGAAAGCACGCCAGTGCAGGTAGACAAATAGGTACTGCTGTGACAGGAAGGTAAACAGCATTTCTGTGCGTTCTGCTTTCCGTCACGGTGTCCGGTTGCGCCAGAAGCGGTTTAGTCATGCTGGCCACATGACCCAGAAAGCTGTCTGTGGACAAATGCTGGCTCCCTCGGCCTGAAAGCAAGATGAGCGCTGCACCCCTATAGTTGCCTTTGACTGGACTTAACTGTCTAGGGGTCCTTTACCTGGGTGGTTTACAGCAATAATATTTTTATTATTTATTAAATTTATATACTGCCCCTCACTCGAAGATGTCAGAGCAGGTAAAACATAAAAAGGACGAGGCACATCTGCCCCTTGAAAAGAAGGTGTTAACTGTTTAAAGACCTGTCATTGGATTGTTAGCAATGAAACAGGAGAAAGCCCTTTGTGTATGGGTTGCACATCAGGATTGAAACTGACACATATACATACAACAATATGAACATCTGCAAATGTTATGCGAATTTGCACCAGGGCCCTGTGCCTTAAGTCCTTTAATTACTTAGCCACACCCCTGGCTGCCGGGGTCATTCAATTCGACCTTGGTCCGACCAGCAAGCCAGCCAAGGGCAATGCAGGCTTCCTTGGACTTGCAACAGATGCAACTTCTAGATGCAGCAGAACCATAGCTGCCAAGTTATCCCTTTTTTAAAGGGATTTTCCCTTATGCTGAATAGGCTTCCTCGCGAGAAAAGGGAAAACTTGGCAGCTATGAGCAGAACAGATGCTCACCCCAGGAGGACAACAGCTAGAAGGCTCTTCCTTGGAGGAAAACACACAGAAAGTTAGAAGGATGGTTGTGATCGAATGCCGTGGAGAACCTGGAGGCTATTTATGCCAAAAACAAAAACAAAGGCGATTGCCCCTGAAGAATACTCAAGCAGTATCTCTTACGTCCTCCCCACCAGGCTACAACTGGTGGTAATTATTCACTGTTTTCTATTACAACGGTTTCAGTACTCTCTCTCCTGTTTTCTTCTTCTCTCCACCCCATGCCTCTTCCTAGGAGAGGGAAGGAAAGTTAGCAGGCAGCAATTTTCCATCCCTGGCTAACACATCTCTGCATGTCGAGAACGCTATGAATATATCAAGGCTGATGGAGCCTTTGATGGATGGAAAGAGAAGATCATTCTGTACACGCGGCCACTGAAACATTAGCTTCTGAGAGCAAAGGTTATTTTATCAGGAAATAAATCAAAGCTCCCTTTCACGGCTAGGGTTGTTGTGTTTCTTTCCAGCTCATCTCAGTGATGATGAGTAGGGTGTGTGTTTAGACCACAGGAATTTGAAAAGCCACCAGCTTCTTGCCCATGCTCAAGCACTCGTGGACTATTCTGAAAGGCCCTTTTTTCCTTTTCCTTTTCTGTTTTTGCCCATCTTACTTATTTGGTCTCTTGGCAGTGTGCTTGTTTGGATGTTCTCTCATTTTTATAACCTGAGTGATTACAGCTCGCTTTGAAGACTCGGAGCCAAGGAATCCCTGGTTTTCTTCATGCCACTCGCTGGTGCTAAACTGGGCACAGTCAGCCAGCGATGTAAGGTGCTCCTCGTTCCTTTCTGGATTGTTTATTGGAGCCCAGCACTGAGCTAACACCCTTTTCTCTAACTTTTAAAAATGACTTGCCATTGTCGTTGTACAACTAACTAAGTTAATGGTAATGGTAAAGGACCCCTGGAGGGTTAAGTCCAGTCAAATTTGACTATGGGGTGCGGTGCTTATCTCTGCTTTCTGGTCGAGGGAGTCAGCATTCGTTCACAGACAGCTTTTCCGGGTCATGTGGCCAGCATGACTAAACCGCTTCTGGGACACTGTGACAAGCGCCAGAGAGCACAGAAATGCCGTTTATCTTCCCACCGCAGTGGTACCTACTTATCTACTCGTGCTGGCTTGTTTTCGAACTGCTAGGTTGGCAGGAGCTGGGACTGAACAACGGGAGATCACCCCGTCAAGGGGGTTTCAAACTTCCGACCTTCCAATCGGCAAGCCCAAGAGGTTCAGTGGTTTAGACCACAGCGCCACCCGCGTCCCTACTTCTTCACTGCAAGACATAGCATAGTTTCAAGTACAATAGGCACCAGGTACGTTCTATGAACATGATGCCTTTGAAACACTTGTTCTTTCCAGATGTCCAGCCTGCGCACATGAGGGCCAAAGGTGGGGGGGGGAGCTCATGTGCCACCTCTATCACCAGTGTCTCCATGCATTCCAGACATGTCCACCTGACCTTCCCACACTAAGTAGGAAGACCTTCTAAGAATATCCGGCTGGACATGCATAGAAGCATCCTTGTCCTATCAGGGTTCCTTATTTCAGGGAGACTTCAGACTTTCATACTAAACATACAAAGGTCAGGAGTTGAGAGAATAGGATGGGGAAGTGCATATGGAGACATTGGTCTAGGGGTGGTGCACACATACACACTTATTTTCCCTGCACGTGTTAAGAATATAAGAAGAGTCCCGCTGGGTCAGACCAAAGGTCCATCCAGTGCAGCATTCTGCTCTCTCAGTGGCCAACCAGGTGTTTGCAGGCAGGACCAGATCCCCTCACAGCACTCTGCCCACTTGTGAGTCCCAACAACTGGTATTCAGAAGCATACGGCCTCTGACAATGGAGATAGAATAGCTTCAGCCAGACTGCCTGAAGATGCGTCCTCTGCAGCTATTATTCGTGTTCCTAGCATTCGTGTTTCTTCAATAAATAGCTAAAAAGAAAAGAGGCGGAAGAGCCAAAGAAGCCGGAGGAAATCGGGATTTTGGAAAATGTTTGGGAATTGCAAAGCGGCAGTAAAAGGACTGCAGGGCTTGGCCCTTGGAGCTTCCACAGCGCTGTGGCCAGAAGTACCACACTCCCTCGAAACCTGAAATAAACATGGACACCACACCTTCAAGAGAAGATACAGTAATTTAGGGACATTCCAGCATTTGCTTTGATGCTATTTCAAACCTGTAAGATATAATTTAGCTTTGGGGGGATGAAATGGGAAAACATGGCCTAAAAAGCAAATCTAAGGACATATTATTATGTTTGGTTCCTGTAGCAGAGGCCTGTAGCCAGACCTATTAAATGCTTTTCTGTCTTTATTAAGTTACCTTTTCCATGTTCTGTTTTCTAATGAAGTTTTCAAATGCTAAGAGTTATTGTTTTGTTTTGTTTTAATTTAAAGAGAATGTCCTTGATTTTTAAAAACAAACAAGCAAGGAGCTTAGACTTTATTAAGCACTGAGCGATGGAACAATAGCCTTGTGTGATTAGCAAGCTATTCAACAGTGGAACAGTCTCCCTCAGAAGGTGGTGGACTCTGCTTCCTTGGAGGTTTTTAAGCAGAGGTTGGATGGCCATCTGTCATGGATGCTTTAGTTGAGATTCCTGCATTGCAGGGGGTTGGACTACTGTAGATGACCACCGGGGTACCTTCCAACTCTACAATTCTATGATTCTATCTCTATGCATATTAATTAGGATACAGTTTTTGTCCTCTTTTGTGGTGATGCGTAAGTGATCACTCCACGTAAGGCAGTTTCATCTGTTCACAATAAGTGGATTTTAGCAACAGTTTTATTAGTGTGTAGAAATTGTCACGACTAGAAGAAATACAGCTGACGGGGAACCCGCGATTCTCCAGATGTTTTGGACTCCAACTCCCATCATCCCTGATTGTTGGCCATGCTAGCTCGGTTTTATTTAAGAAGGATCTTGACAAGCTGGAACTCTGCAGAGAAGGACAATCAAGATGATCAAGATTCTGGAAACCAAGCCGTATAAGGAAAGGTTAAAGGAAGTGGGTATGTTTAACCTGGAAAAGAGGAGACTGAGAGGAGATATGATAGCCATCTTCAAATATTTCAAGGGCTGTCACATGGAAGAGGGAAGAAGCTTGTTTTCTCCTGCTTCAGAGCTTTTTAAGCAGAGGCTGGATGACCATCTGTCGTGGATGCTTTAGCTGAGATTTCTGCATTGGGGGGGCTTGAACTAGAGGACCCTTGGGGTCCCTTACAACTATACGTTTATATGATTCTATAGACTACCAGACTTTTAGAGGACATCTGAAGGCAGCCCTGTTTAGGGAAGCTTTTAATCTTTAAGAAATTAGTGTATTCTAATATTTCTGTTGGAAGCCGCCCAGAGTGGCTAGGGAAACCCAGCCAGATGGGCAGGGTATAAATAATAAATTATTATTATTATTATTATTATTATTATTATTATTATTATTAGATGTGAGTATGGGGAGTGTGACTGGTTCACCCACACTGGGTGCCGAGCCGAGAGGGGTCCACAAGGGGTGCCACAACAATGACTCAGAATGCAAGGCAAGAGTGGGGCACCAAATGTTGCTGTCACACAGGGCACTGCTGAAATTTGAAAGCCCAAAGTCCACCACTGCTCACTGGGAACAAGAATATGGGTAGAGCCTGCTGGATCAGGCCAATGGCTTCTAGTCCAGCATCCAGTTCTTACAATGGCCAACCAGATGCTTGTGGCAAGCCTGCAAGGAGGACCTAACCACAAGAACACTCTCCCCTCTTGTGACTTCCAGCAACTAGTATTCAGAAGCCTACTGCCTCCGACAGCAAAAGTAGAACATAGCCATTGTAGCTATTGATATACGACATTCCTCACATACGGCGTATAGAAATATTTATTAATACCTTTTCCCCAAGGGGTCATCACTCTGTGGTTCGAGCTTAGTTTTATAGTCCGCAAAAGGTGAGCAGAGGAACTGCTGGGCCCTTTTTAAAAGAGATAGATGATTGATTGATTGATTGATTGATTGATATTTATTACGGCCATTGGCCCATCACACAACAATTCCCATACCAACATATATGTACTTAAACCTCCAAATTTAAAACAGCCAAAAACTTACAAAAAACAAACTTACAAAAAAACCAACAACCAACAACATACAATACAATAAATTTGCAAAAAGAGATAGATGCAAACATGCATTCTGTACAGCGATAAATGCAGTCAAGGTATTTAACCACAGAGCTACCACACCTTTGACATTTTTTGGGGGGGGGGACACAATTAGCTAAACTTCCAAATATGACACATTAAGAGAAGCTGAGATGGTGTCTCTGCCCTCTGATCTTTAATACTGTCTTTCTTCCCTGTGGCTGGCAGAGCCATTAGGCGAATTCCAGCCTTAACTTGAATTTTGTGTCAAGAGCTGCATTTAGAGAATAATTTGTGGGTGGGTGAGCACATTATATTTTCATTCAAAAGCCTTCTGAGGATTTGCAGATTGTACAGTGTTTGGGGTAGTAAGCACCCATTTGCCTAAACATTGTTTTGTATGGGACAGGACAACAGAAGCGATATCTTTCCAGGACCAGCTAATGATAAAACCTATGAACAGCAATTTATAAGTAATGGCAAAATTCGTTAGCAGTGCGGGAGGTAAACATCAATACAAGCATCTTTAAAAATGTAGTATAAACACCGACAACTGGGAAACACTGGCCTGCAAGCGCTCCAATAGAAGAACAGCCTTTACCAAAGGTGTCATGGGCTTTGAAGACGCTCGAACTCAGGACAAAAGGGAGAAATGTGCCAAGAGTTTTGAAGTGTTGCCTAAAGTGCTGAAAACAATGGGTCAAATATAAAAATAGTGATCTAGACAAGAAACTAAATATACCTCTCTGTTTATGGGAAATTCTAAATTAAGCACCTAAAAGAAAGAGCCTTAGTGCTTTACAAAGGCAAAGTCTTTCCCTATCATAGACACAAACCTGTTCCTAATGTTTGGGAATTACAAGGATGATGTACAACAGTATGTTGCCTTCAACATATTATAACCCTACAAATATTAATCTTAAATGCCATTGTATTGTATGCATTATTAGTCAATGATTTGATTTTATTTTTGGCGGGGGAGACACAAGAAAAGTGGGAGGGCCATGGAAGTGGCATAGGCCTAAGTGATGCATCAAGACCTATCCTCCAATTTCTTCCTCTGCGAAGAGGCGTCCATTCTTCTGTCTCATTCTCAGGAAGCCTCAGGACTCTCTGGCAGTCCTTTAGTGGGTGCTGAATTCTGAAGCTACTTTATCGTTGCAAAATAGCCTCCCTGACTACCCTCATTGGCTGATCTGGAAAGAAAGGAAAACCCAGGCACCTGCCCTCCCAGGGCAAGTCTGGAGAGTGCAGACCGCTGTTGAGGTGATTTGCAGAATGAAAGACAAGAGACTAACAAACACCTCTTGGCTACCTCGAATGTCAGATAGCCTGCACCCTATCCATGAGATTCTCACCAATATTTTATCTCCTCTTTGCTAATTTTGAGAGGCAATTTCTTTTCTCATCCAGCGAAGGAAAAAGACAGGAGATATTCTCAGCATGGTGAGCTCTTGTTGCTCGGCCCCAGCTCCTGCCAACGTAGCAGTTCGAAAGCACGCCCAAAAGTGCAAGTAGATAAATAGGTATCGCTCTGGCGGGAAGGTAAAAGGTGTTTCCGTGCGCTGCTCTGATTTCGGTGTTCCGTTGCGCCAGAAGTGGCTTAGTTATGCTGGCCACATGACCCGGAAAACCTGTCTACGGACAAACACTGGCTCCCTCAGCCTGAAAAGCGAGATGAGCGCTGCAACCCCAGAGAGAGAGAGAGAGAGAGAGAGAGAGAGAGAGAGAGGAGAGAGAGATTCTTGCATGCAGGACCCAAGAGCTCCCTCCCTGTGGTTCCCAGAAGCTGGTATTCAGATATATTTCTGCCTCTGATTGGAGGCAGAGCAGAGCCATCACAACTGGTAGCCATTGATAGCTATTAACTGGATAGATTTGTCTAATCCTCTTTTAAAGCCATCACTGTATTGTGTGAAGAACTACTTTCTTTCTCTTGTCCCGAATCTTCCAACATTCAGCTTCATTTTGATGTGCAAGTTCTAGTGTTCTGAGAGAAGGAGAAAAACTGTTCTTTGTCCCCTTTCTCCATGCCACGCAGAATTGTATACAGTTCTATCATGTCACCTCTTGCAGCCCCAAATGCTGCAACTTTTCCTCGCATGGACTTGCTCCATCCCCTGGATCATTCCAGTTGTCCTTTTCTGAATCTTCTTCAGCACCACATGATGGTAGCTAAAACAGTGTCCGTGTTGAGGGGCAGCTAATTTTTCCAAAGCAACCAGAGCTAGGGAGAAATATATTCAGGGCAATGAAGAAGACTGGGTGCATCCTAGATGTCAGAAGATGAGATACAGATAAGCAAATCAGAAAAGGAGAGAGGAACCAAAAGATAGATTCTGGTTTCTACAGTTTTTCCCATTCAATGACTCCCAAAGCAGCTTACAAACAATAAACAGCAGCAGTATAACAGAACATAATCGTTACAGCGTTATGCAATACAATTAACAAATCATCTTTAAAACTATTATAAATAATTGCAGCCTATAAAACAATGCTGACATAAAAAGACCCTAAAATGTAGGCTAAACATAATTACATTCACCACCCTACACACTAACTCAATAATCGTTCATTCTACAGATGACAGGTAGACAGGGTGAGATGAAGCGTTATCACTGTTTAATGATCCCTTCTCAGTGAAGGAGGGCATGAAGCAGGAAAGTAAGGAGTGTGGCCTGGAGAGAATAAATTTGGCCTGGGAGAGAGCACTGTCTGGTGAGCATCTTGAGGGCCAGATAGACAGGACTGTAGGGCTCCATTCACACACACGCACAGACCCCCTCCAGAGGTTCCCCACCCCTGTTATACATGGATAGTGGCATAAATTGTGTGGAATTTGCCTGAATGCCGAAAGAGTGGGGCAGGTCGATTCATCTCCAGCCTCCCAAGCAGGGCTTTGATCCAGGCGTTACGTAAGAACCTTTCCAATCCTGCCAGCGCACTCGATACGATAGGCTAAAAGCACCATTTCCATGGCAAAACAAACACAGGCTCCTTTTTAAAAACACCTCTTACGCTTTACGAGCAGGGCTGGTATATGTAAGCCATCAAGAGTCGCGTATGGCTTATTATGACATTTAGCTGATTAAAATAGTCTAGACATAAACTTGAGATTTCAGAACTGTTTTAAGTGTAGTCAGAAACGGGTTTTTTTAAATGTACAGTAGACAGAGATGGCGAACGGGGACCACCTGTATCCCTGCAGGAATTCTAGAGCAGGAAGTACTCTTGACTCAAGAAGTGTGTCTGAAAATTAAGGCCCTAAATTAACAACAGCTTGTCTATTCGATTATTTCCCCTCCCATAAAGGATTCAGTATGTTTCCAAAAGGCTTGTGATTTTTCAATACCTCCGAGTTGTTACTTTTAATAAAGAAAGGACTCTGGCAGTGGTTTTGGCTTCCAACCTGGAAGGCACAATTTTTAGAACGCCGTGGAATAAATAGAAGCAGCCGCCCAGACGGTGGTGAAACATACCTGTGGCCAAGGGAGACTGGAATCCTGTGCTTGGCGTACCACGAGCACCGTGGTGTTGATGGGCATCTGGGAGGCAACGCAGCCATGGTTTCTTCTTGTTTGTCAATTCAAAGAGAAAGCACCAATTTGGAAGTGGAAATGTTGGGACAGGGCTGTTGTTGTTTTTTTAAAGCAAGCAGAAGGATATTGCACAAAGCAACTTAAAATCTGATAATGAAAGGCTGCCTCTGCTGAAGGCTTCCAACACTTCACACTGGGTGCTAGTGTGGTTTTGTAAGTACAGTAGGACCTTCTTGGCTGGTCACCAACTGCAAGGAAGAAATCACTTCCAGGTGAACAAGGCAAAGGCTCCGCAAAAGCCGGTCCATTCGCTCTCACAAAGCGCCGTGTCTTTTATTCCTTTACTTAGGATGTTTAAATGGTGCTCTTCAAGCCATGCTCTTGGTAAAGCCCACAATGACAGCAACAGATCATAAACATTGTGGCAAAACAAGGAACAGCATCGTAATAAAATAACAGAACAATGGCAGCACACAATTGCATTGGACACTTCAAGGGTCCAGGCACATAAAAGAAAGGCAATAAAGAATCACACATCTCTCTCAACGAAGAGTGTACTCCAGAGACAAGCTGACATGACAAAAGAGATTTCCCCCCCCCCACTCCTTTGAAGGGCACAAATGACTAATAAATAAATAAGTTTGTGGACAACCAAGCAACCAGGTCTTTCTTTCAGCTGGAGCTCGCTGGAGCTCAGCTGCAGTACCTCTTAGGTGGGCACCATTGCCATTCTAAAAGAGAAGAGGGGAAGTTCGTGGTGAGCTCCAGCATCTCTTTTTCTAGAAAAAATAGCACTGCAAGCAACTAATAATTTCCGTGCACCAGAAGGAGATCAGAAGAGGGGCAGATTTGCATGAAATGTGCACATGCTGCTTTAGATGTAAATTTAGTCATAATTGCGGAAATGTAAGACCCTAAGATCAGCCCATCATGTTCTCAAGGTGGCCAACCAGATGCCGATGGGACACACACACACACCTGTGAATCCCAACAGCTGGCATTCAGAGTCACACTCCCTCTGACAGTGGAGGCAGAACATAGCCATCATAGATAGTGACCAGTGATGACCTTATTCTGCATGAGATAGGCTCACCTGGGTGGAGAAGACTGTGACCAGGTGAGCTATGTGCCACTCAGCCTGCTCTCCAGACATTAATGGTTAAAATTTCAAGGCTCCTCCTCACTCTCACACCTAAGGGTGTTCTTTCTTTAAACTGAAGCTTCTGCAACTTTTATCACTTTTGCTATTGAGATGGTGTGGGTTTTTTCTAAAGTATTGTTATGGGTTTGGAGGAGGGAGGAAGTAGGCTGTATGCCGAGCCCCTTCAACCCCCTGGATCCTTAACATATTTTTAATATCCTGCCTCTCTTCTTTGATGGAGCATTTGAGCACCTAAGTATCCCTTCCAAAGCCATCGCCAAATCACTCTTACCACCAGGAGTGTTTCATGCTGCAAGCCACCTTGAGCGTGGTTTAGACAATGGAAATGCGGCATATGAATAAAATGATATATCTCCTGGTCATCAAAAGCCACCAAGCATGTGTCATCAGCTGATTCTCGACACATCAAGTGCCCACCAGTCCTCTTTTGCCAGGGCCGTCTTAAGCATATCTGGCGCCGTGGTGCGAAGATCCCTCCAGCGCCCGTTTCCCAGCGCGGCTGGCGGGCGGGCGCTGCATCGCGGTGCCCCCTGGGGGCCCGGCACCCTGCCGCATTGCGCCACCCAGCCTGTCTTTTGCACACAATCAGATCATAGGAAGCTGCCTTCCACTGAGTCAATTCACTGGCTCATCAAGCTCTGCATTGTTGACACAATGGCTCTCCAGGGTTTTAGGCTGGGAGTCTCTTCCAGCCCTACCTAGAGATGCCAGTGATTGAACCTGGAACCTTCTGCATGCAAAGCAGATGTTCTACCACTGAGCTATGCCCCTTCCCTGAATGAAACAAAATAAGATCCATTTCTTCCCTAGAGAGGTTATAATATGTACCAACTGGGCCCCTAAGACAACAAAGAGGATGGGAGAATATAGCTGTCATGCTGTCGTAGTTACTCCAGCTCTGGAACATTGCATATTTAAACAATTATTTTTTATAAAAAAAACCTAAGCTCAGTGTGAGTATTATGGGGTGGGGGGGGAATTAATGTAAGGCACAGCATTCCTTGATCAGAGGAGAGGAATAGCCAAGGGTAAATTAAACACAGCTGGAATGAGCATAAGAAATAGATTAATTCCACCAGGGTCCCCCCCCCCACTTTGGTCTTTACAAATTATAGGAGTTATGAAAACTCGCACTTCCTAATTCCTCCCAGCATGTAGCATTTGCTCACCAGCCAATGTGTACTAAGCAATAGAGATCATTTAGTCTACAGATCAATGGCTTTTGAAGTGACACACAGATGCTCACATTCTCTGCTTCTGGGCAATGGAAATGAAATGTGGCATTTAGTGTTCTTCAATATTGGCAGCTCTGCGCAGAAAGAATATGGCATTGCTTTCGGATCTGAGGTTTCTTTTATAAAATGGCTAAGTTACTAGTCCTCGTGCTGACCATGAACCTCAGAAATATGGTTGTGGCTCTTCACTGTCCTCTGACAGCCCACCAAAGACAATATTGTAGCTCTGTAAAATATGACCTACAGAGCAGTATCTAATTTTATTTACCGTATTTAATATTTATTACATTTATATCCCACCTTTCCTCCAAGGAACTCAAGGTGGTATACATGGTCCTTTCTGTTTTAATCTCACAACAACCCTGTGAGGTAGGATAGGTTGAGAGACAGTGGCTGGATTGATAGGTGAGGGGGAAACTAGAATCCTGGCCTCTCAGGTTTCAGTCCAACACTCTAGGCCAGGCATGTCCAAAGTTCGTTTTGGGGGCCTAATTTGGCCCCTGTAGCAGTTTAATTCCTGGGGTAAAATACTAAAAAAAAAAAAGCTCAACAACTTCAATCCTAAAGAAAGCTCGACCACTTTGGTCGGCCCTCAGGCATGTTCACTTCATCAAATCTGGCCCTCTTTGAAAAAAGCTTGGACACTCCTGCTCTAGGCACTACATCACATAGGCACTAACATATCCTGTCGTTGCAGCGATTTATGCTTCTGCAGTGGAACCTCCTCCCTCCCCTCCATGTGCACACCTTGCAATCTCACAAAATCCATTCCTGAGGAACCCCTAGAGCAGATCTAGGAGACACTTGGGGCTGGGGGAGGAAAGTTCATCTGTGTACACATAAATCTTGCCCTGATGAGATGCATTAGTTAGATACCCTGGGCCACCCTAAACTGTGCTAAGAAAGGGGAAATCCCACTCTGTTGTGGAGGCCGAAGCTTTGTCTGTATTCATCCCATTAATTCCTAGATTGCAGGATTCACTGCAGTTCAAATGCTATATCTGCACTGCAGGCTTCACACCAGTTTACCAGGCACCCCTTTAGCCCAGAGACCTCTGGAAATCGTAGTCGTGTAAGAGCGAACTCCGGGGGGGGGGGGGAGTTGATCATGGTGAGGTATTCCACTGCTTCCCTCTTTTTTATTTTAAAACAGGAATGGGGTATCAGAGGCCTCCAGGTGCTCTTGGACTCCAGCTCCCATCAGCCTCAACCAGCACAGCCCATAGTCAGGGATGGTGGGAGATGGAGTCCCAACAGCTTTGGGAAGACGATAGGTTCCCCATACTTGTTTTAAAACAAATGCAAAAGGTGGAGAACATAAGATGAAAATTCTCCTTCAACTGTGAAATTAGAATTTCTAAATACATACATATATATTTAAACATTTTAAGCACCCATGGCTTCCTGTTTCATAAGAATTATATTTCTAATATTGCTGAAACAGTGGATTTTTGTACAGCGGAGACCTCGTTTTTCTCCTTGGTCATCTCTCTATCTGAAGAGTTACTATTCTTCAGAGACCATAATGTAATATCTAAAGTTATATTAATGTTTTATCACTGCCTGTCCCCTTGCGGCTGCGACAGGGTAGCTGCTGTGCAAGGATGAAGGTAGGAAAGGTAGGAAAGTTTTAACTCTGAAAGTTATGGCATTTTAAGTAGGTAATAGAAGGGTCTTGCCAGGTAAGAGTGCATCTGCTACACTAGCCTCCTGCCAGGTGGGGCGCTGTTGCTTATAGAGAGGGGTGCAAATGGATTAGCAGAGCCAATCTGCCTTCCCCATTGCCTCATGTCTCCCCTTCTTAGTAAGCAACAGTGACCCACTTCCTGGGAAGCTGCTGTAGCAGCTCTGCTCCACCTTCCTAGCCACTTCTGGCATGAAACACACTAGTTAGTCCAGCTTTCTCATGTAACATAGAAGGCTCTCCAGCAAGTGACTTTGACCACATTGGAGCTATACATTTAAAGCTGTGATACCACTTTAAACAGTCAAGGAGCGCGCGCACCCAGAGAATTCTGGGAGCTGTAGTTCATTAAGGGTGCTAAGAGTTGTTAGGCGATCGCTAGTCCGATCACAGAGCAGAACACTGACCTTGCTAAGGGGAGCTGGGAGTCCAACAACATCTGGAGGGCCACAGGTTAGCGCCCCCTGGTGAAGTGGAGGTTCAAACCATGATTCCTCCTTGGAAGGAACAGTGGTGTCAGCTCTCCTGGGAAACGCTAGCTCAGCCTTTGCAAAGTTGTTTTGCAAAGTTCCAGGTGTTTGGGGCTACAACTTTCATCAGACCCCAGCCAATACAGGAAATTTGAGGGGGGGGCATCCAAAACAACTTGGAGCATGAGATCGAACAAGGTTGTGCCACAGGATCTGCACCATACACGTTAGGACCAAGAGGAAAGCAAACGATTCCCATAAGATCTTTCCGTCCGGCAATTGCTGGGGGCATTCAGCTGAGCTGGACATTTGAGCCTTTTGAGGTTCAGCTACTTCCAAGTCCTGAGGGATAAATTCTCATCTCTCTCCCTGCGTGTGGGGCTTTAATTGTGCACGTCCTATTAGTGCTAATGGGACTTGTGCACCTAAAGTCCTCTGTGTGAAATGAGTCTAATAAATCCAAGGTTACAACCTCATTAAAGGCAGAGTTGCTTATTTCATGTGTAATGGGCCTTCAGCCTCCATGATCTGGCAATTCGTGACTTTTACGCGTCTCCTTTGAGAGAATTCTTCAAGGTTCCTTGCTAATAAATATTTTTCACCATTCTTCCTAGGGTGACCGACCCCCTCGTGACTCTAGCCTGGCTTCACAATGCTTGCACCAGCTAATGAAACAAGCTGCTATCAGGTCAGCCAGAAATGTGTAGGCGCATTCCTGAGGGATAGCTGGGCACCACCAGTTTCTAATTTCCCATTTGAAATGGCTGGCAAGTCAGCCACCCGCCTCCTCTACTTTTCTGTAGTGCTATTAGCTTTTGAAAATCCAGCAGTATTCAGCATTTTGTTGTTGACTGCACATGCCTTGAGGGAAAACTTTCTTTCCTCATCCAGAGTTAAGAAGGAAAGGGGTCTCTCTGCAGATGGAAAAGCAGTAGTAACCTTGGCTAAAAAAAATTAGCCCAGGAAGAGAAATTGTTAAAAAGTGCGGCAGCTAGACTGGTGACTGGGAGTGGCCACCAGGACTGTATAACACCAGTCCTGAAAGAACTACATTGGCTCCCACATTGAGCACAATTCAAAGTGTTGGTGCCGACCTTTAAAGCCCTAAAGGCCTCAGTATACCTGAAGGAGCATCTCCACCCCCATCGTTCAGCCCCACTGAGGTCCAGCTCCAAGGGCCTTCTGGCGATTCCCTCACAGCACGAACTGAACTTACCAGGGAACCAGGCAGAGGGCCTTCTCGGTAGTGGTGCCCAACCAACTGTATGACCTTCCATAGACATTTGAAGGCAGCCCTGTATCAGGAAACTTTTGATGCCTGGTGCTCTGTTGTGTTACTTTATATAATAATAATAATAATAATAATAATAATAATAATAATAATAATATATTTATTATTTTATACCCCGCCCATCTGGCTGGGTTTCCCCAGCCACTCTGGGCGGCTTCCAACAGAAAAATAAAACACAATAATCTATTAAACATTAAAAGCCTCCCTGAACAGGGCTGCCTTCAGATGTCTTCTAAAAGTCTGGTAGTTGTTTTCCTCTTTGACATCTGTTGGGAGGGCGTTCCACAGGGCAGGCGCCACCACCAAGAAGGCCCTCTGCCTAGTTCCCTGCAACTTGGCTTCTCGCAACGAGGGAAACACCAGAAGGCCCTCGGCGCTGGACCTCAGTGTCCGGGTAGAACGATGGGGGTGGAGACGCTCCCTCAGGTATACTGGGCTGAGGCCATTTAGGGCTTTAACGGTCAGCACCAACACTTTGAATTGTGCTCGGAAATGTAATGGGAGCCAATGTAGATCTTTCAAGACCGGTGTTATGTGGTCTTGGCGGCCGCTCCCAGTCACCAGTCTAGCTGCCGCATTCTGGATTAGTTGTAGTTTCCGAGTCACCTTCAAAGGTAGCCCCACATAGAGCGCATTGCAGTAGTCCAAGCGGGAGATAACTAGAGCATGCACCACTCTTTCTAGACAGTCTGCAGGCAGGTAGGGTCTCAGTCTGCGTACCAGATGGAAACCACCTAGAGTGGCTGGGGCAACCCAGTGAGATGGGTGAGATACAAGAAATAAATTATTATTATTATTATTATTATTATTATTATTATTATTATTATTACAACTACTACTACTACCACCACCGCCAAATCGTTGATGTCTGGAGAGGCTTTATTGCAACCAAATCAGGACCAAAATCCAGAACATTTGTAGTCTGAAAAGTTACAGGACTTCAGCAGGACTTCAACTTACAGGATGCGCACTGATTGGAAGAGAAGCAGTATGACCACCCCAAAAAGGTGGGATCATATATGAGGACCCTGACAGCATCATGAATGAGCAGGAAAAATGGGATCTGCAGGGTTCCTAGGAGTCTGCGTTTACATCCAGCTATCCAAACAGTTGCTGTAGGGACAACTTAAGAATGTGCAGGAAATAGTGAAATACAATCAAAGATGGAAGACAGCTCCATCATTTAATTGCATTCCACTCCTGTACTTTCCATTAGGAGTTATGGTTCTGAGACGAGGGTGGGGTTTTCTTCGCTAACTGCCTGCGTTACTAGCACTCAAGGTAAGGGGAAAGAGCTGGGTGTTAACATGTTTTGGTTTAAGATTATTAACAATGAAGTAAATTCTTCGGTGCTGGCCTAAGTAGTTACAAGAGGGCTTTAAATGTGGAAAAAATGATCAAATTTCTTCTTTACAGCAGTATTAAAGACACATCAGTGTGTCAAGTAAAACAAACAAGGATTAAACATACACTTGTCTATTAAAAACAAAGTGGAAAAGGCCCACCGTTCCCGTTTCACGACCTTGAAAGCAAATTCTTGCCAAAAGAATTTAGACTTTGACTCGTTTCCCTTCAAGTGAGCTCCTTTTCCCAGGTCCCTTAGTTTGCAAATCCATTCACATGATGCATTAGGCTTTCAAATGAATGTTTCCCCCATTAATATAAGTAATACCCTGTGAACATTATACCAAAGTACCCAGTATTTCCAGGAGTCGATGGATGGGATTTCATCTTCAGTGCATCAATAAAGCTGACAAGAATTAATTTAAGTTCTCTCGGGCTGAAAAGCAAACTAGGACTTTACGGGGGTTGGGGGTTGTTTTTTGGAAGACTCTCCTGGGTTGGTGTGTCTGGGCCTATCACACCGAACCAACTGGGCCAGGCCATCCAGTGGTCTTGCAATGCTGGAGAACACTTAGGCAGGCATTGTGTACTTTGGATACAATGATCTCCCAGAAGCAAAGTCATTAGCAAAAGAATACTGGCTTTGAACAAATGAAAGCAGCATCTTGGAAAACTCTGCTGCCACCCAACAGTTGCATAGCTGCATACAGACCAAATAACTCCTGATTTAGCGCAGCTGCAGAAGCAAACAGGTGCAAGACACAGACACACACACACACACACACAATCCGGCCTTCGCAATCTCCCATGGACTGAGTCTACAGACCCAACCTTATAGATCAGGAAGTGGAAGGTGCTTCTTATATAACTGTAGCCTCCTGGAGCAGCGCACGGCCTTTGGTGTGCAAGAGCTGTTTGGTTCAAATGTCGATGTGGCCTCCTATACTATTTTCAGAAACCCTGAAGACTATCCCCTCTTGTCTACGAAGCCTTGGTTTTCTATTATAAAAAAGCTTTAATTCCTTGCCAAATATATATAAGAATTTAGCTCAAGGTTCCTGGACGTGATTTCTGTAGAATGGCGGCACTCAAGAGCGGGGCACTGCGCAGCGTAACAGGATATTTAATCAGATTGAACAGTTTAGATAAGCAAGACTGTAGAAACAGTCCATGCAAGAGCACTCTGAACTCTGAAATACCACGGCCCGCTTTGACACTTTGCCAAGCGCCCGAGGTTTGCAAACAATTTGCATATACATTTACATAATGTGAAAAATCTCTATAAAGTTAAATGCTTGGGAGTTGCTGAGGGCGGGGGGGGGGGGTTTAGAGAGAGAAAGTTTCCATTCTGACAACTGGATTTAACATTCTCACAGCTTTATCTCTCTCAAACCACTCCCTGCTTCCCTTTATTCCGTGTGCTTGTCCCCTTTCAGAGTTAATTTTAATTAATCCCCTTTTGACATTTTTGGCTGAGAGCAAAAGCACCCTTAATTTCCCCAATGCAAAATAATTATATCCCCATCCAAAATAACCCGATAATGAATTAACACTGAAATACAACAAGTAATTCTGCTTCTCCCCAATTCTCTCCCCCCCCCTCCTTTTGAATACACAGGCTTCAAGGTGTTTGCTTAAGTGAGAATTCTCCAGTGTTAAAAGCCACTTATGACATTTAGTCTATTCACATTTTAAAAACATGGTCATGGCAACAGCTACGAAACAACCGACAGTGTGAGTCACTGTATCTACCAGAAGCGCCTGTTGTGAGTCCCACATTTTGGACCATATGATCTGCTATTCCATGATTTTTTTGCAAACAGTAAATGTAGCTGGGCAGTGCCGCAGGGCAAGACGACAAATTTAGATTGGAGCTGTGTCATTAGCATTTTGTTCCAGCACCATTTTCCTGACTGCTATTTCTCCCACGGAAGAAAACTTTCATATAACAAACTGATATCTGTATATTTTATTTCACAGGGGCAAAGAGAAAACTCCCCTCCTTCAATGCTGTGTGGTCCTAATCTGAACTGGAGCCTCACTCGTGGCTGCAGGCAGTGTTTTTTTTTTCTTTAAAAAAATGTTTAGGGGTACTCTCATTTTGACTCAAGAAAATCACCATGTTGTAGTTCAAATCGGGGAAAATAAATACAGTAAATGGACAAAAGTACAAAGATTCACAAAATGTTTAGGGATATGCATACCCCTGCATACCCCCAGGAAAGAAAATGCACTGGCTATTAAAAACACAAAACTAAAACAAAAAACCTCACAGGAGATCCAGTTCACAGATCGCTCCCAGAATCACATCCAATCTGGCCCCTGAACTTTGGGTTTCAGTCGTTTTCTAGCAGTTTTCTTAACTTTTTTTTAAAAAAAATGCAAAATGGGAAATCCAGTTCAAAGTAGCCTTGGCTAACTCTGTTGAGAAAGGGTATTTCTTCTGCCCAGTCACCTTTTGTCATTGTGCAGAGGAAGGATTTTTTTCCCTACTGCAACGGCAAGTTTAAGTGATCTGTTAGATCAAACACTCACGTGCGAGTTATAGTACATGGCATGTAAGAATCCTGGAGATAGCCGCCCAACAGTCAGTAAGAGCACATGCTAAAAAGTTTAAAATTGGTCGTTTATTTATTTATTTCAGAAGAGGGATAACTCCATTCAAAACACACGAGGGAGTCTAGTTCACGGTTCATTTTGCAACGAGAAATGGAAAATGTCTTAAGCAAAAACGAGCTGAGATTCAGAGCATCTCCTCCTTGGGCAAGAGACTGTTAAACACTTCATCTTCCTCCCTAGTTGTTGTGCTCTTGAAGTGCCTGAGCCATGAAGAGTTTGCCCAGGTTCTGTGCAGTGAACTCCTTGATGTTCTGGCTATAAGTATTAATTTGACCTGCAAATGAACAGAAAGTGGGAGGTGGGGAAGAGAAAGAAAGAGTGAAAGAAAGAAACATTTTAAAATCTGTGAATTCATGGCCCTAGAGAATGTCCTAATATTCCATCCCATCCCACAAACATTCTCTCACACTTTATAGCATGACCAAGAAACAGAACTCGAGAAACACGTTTGCAGACAAAGAGTGGGATGGGAGACAGAAGTTAAGAGGCTGGGACAGCCCCAAAATTTTATCCATCCTCTTCCAAACATTCGGCCTCCCCATCTCCACAAACATTTTGCAACACACCAAGAAACAGAATGCCAGCATATAGACAGGAGCACCACTGAGTTTGGGAGGGTGAAATAAAAAGAGGTTGCAATCTGGATTCTCTGCAAAATCTGCAGATTTTGCAATACCGGAATTACCTAGGAGCTAGCTTTGCCCTCCTCACCCCACCCCACCCCACGTCTAGCCGGGGGGGGGGGGAGAAAATGGGGTGGTATCCAACTCAAGGATTGACACTTGCACAATGGAAAAATCTCACCCCCTCTCCTCCCGTGTGCACCCTGTGCTCTCCCCCAAAGGGTTGAGGGAACCTTAGAAAAGATTTAGCGGGGCATGGGGCGGTGAGGGGCAAGATCTGTTGCACAAGTCTAAATCATTGCACTGTCCTTCCTTCCTTCCTTCCTTCCTTCCTTCCTTCCTTCCTTCCTTCCTTCCTTCCTTCCTTCCTTCCTTCCTTCCTTCCTTCCTTCCTTCCGGTTGAGATTCTTTGGTTAGAGGGAACACAGGCAGGACCAAATTTGGAAAGGAAAAACCTACCCTACTTCTGCTCTACCAACAGGGATGGATGGGAGGGTGAGGAAAAGGAGAGGATATAGAGGATGCCTCTACTTGACAAGTACTGGCTAGACCAGGCATCCCCAAACTTCGGCCCTCCAGATATTTGGACTACAATTCCCATCATCCCTGACCACTGGTCCTGTTAGCTAGGGATCATGGGAGTTGTAGGCCAAAACATCTGGAGGGCCGCAGTTTGGGGATGCCTGGGCTAGACCAAAGGAGGAGAGAGGCAAGAGAAGTGACAACTACATAGCAAGTCTACTGGATTTAGTGTAGATTTCTTGAGGCCAAATTGGCTAGCCACAGACTTGCTTGATAAACCTCAGGTTTCCCACCTGTAAAATAAGCCCCTAACTCACAGGTCTGCTGCAAGTATCAGTAAGACCCGTGCATCACTTTCCCTGCTCTGGAGGGGATAATTCAAATGTAAAAATGACACTTAAAACACAAGCCCGTGCGCATTTACATCGGCATAAAGTTGATGGAATCCCATTTTCGCACCAAGAAATGTGTGCATTCTGCAACTTATTTTTCTCTTTTTAAAAGGACTAGTTACGGTCGTGGGTCTGGGGTGGCCTGAGGGCTGGATGTGGCCTGCAGAACTTCCGTGTTGAGCCTTTGGCTTGAGGACTCCCATAGGAATCTCTTTCCAAACCCAGCTTCTGCATGCATGGGATAGAAGGAAACCTTTGTGGAGATTGCAGTTTGGGGAGAAAAGGCTGTAGCTTTTCCCCTCCTGTGCCCCTTAATCTCTTTGAAGAGCATCCCCTTCTTCTAGCTATAAGTCAAACCGCTGCTATGAGTGTGTGTGCTGTGTGTGGCAATGCATGCATGTGAGAGTTATGTGTGTATAATTGTGTGCCTTGAATGAGTGTGTGTGGACCCACCCACCACTGCCAAGCAACTTGTGGAAGGCTAGCCATGAGGTAACCTCTCCCTTGGGCTGAAAAAGGGCCCCTGGTGTGGGTGGTTGTGTGACATGTGATGCTTTCTGCTGGCCTATGTGGCTCACATTTGTTTTGTTAATTGCTCAACATGAATTGGAGGTTTGCTGTTAAAAATGCAAGGTTGTGTTTGTTAGAAATCCTATCGAGGCAGCAATACTGTATGTAACATGCTCCCAGGACTATGCAGGATCCCACAGTATTTGATACGCTACAGGGATTTCTGGGAAGGCTATGAAGAGAATAATTCAGACTGTCTCTCTTCGACTGTGGGCCTGGAAACTATGCTTGCCTCATCCACCTGACATTTTGTGGGTCATGTTTTTGTTAGCTCCCTCACATTATTAGTAATTTCTCGAGCCAGCAGGCTGTGAAGGCTTTGTCTGAAGTGCTGTACAAATAAAAAAAAAGTGTCTCCACCACCCCATTTTATTATTATTTTGTACACACTCTGCCTCTGCAGTTCATTTCTCTAGCTAGTCAGGAAGAGCACAAGAGAGAAAGAGAAAGCCGGATTATCAAAATTAGAACTGCTTAGCAGACTAACACACTTCCAATTTAATGCTCTACTTTAAAAAGTTTCTAAACGCCTCAGAGACAAAACCACCCGAGTCTCAGCTTTGATCCCCAACTTAATTCCGCGTGCAGTAAAATAGTGAACGTTTTCATCTCTTTTCCTGACTCTGCTAAAAAGAAAAGCATTTTGGCCGAAGGCTGCTGGAGTGTCAATTGGCTGCTCCTTGCCTTAACTCTAGAAGATGGTCGAGGTATAACCTACCAGAAAACAGACATAAACAAGTGTAATTTTTTAAAAGTAAGAGCTGGGGTGTGCTTTTTGCACTACATGGTTCCACTATAAAATTGTTCCCTGTGTGCTATTTGTGAAAAGGGGGAGCTGCAGCATTTTTTTGGTGAACATCAAATTTCACTCCAAATTTTGTTATCAATGTGCCGTCATTAGCCCTTGCCCTTGAACCAACCTGGGATAGGGGATAGAACTGAAAACATAGTATCATAGAAATGTAGAGTTGGAAGGAAATGTGAAAGTCCAACCCCCTGCAATGCAGAAAACATTTGCCCAATGGGGGGGGGGGGGCTCAAACTCACAAACAACCCCTGAGATTTAAGAGTCTCGTGCTCTACTGACTGAACTACCAATGTGGATAAAAAATCTGGGTGCTTGGTGGGTAGCTTTCAAACTGCTGATGCAATTAACAGAAAAAGGTCCATGTTTCTGCAGTACGAAAAATGGTTCTCTCGCCTTGCCTGTTCACCCCCTCCATTTCACAGTGTGCAGTCTACCCATCTGCCTTGAGCTGGGATTTACGTGCCTCTTTTTTCCAAAGGCAAAATATCGAAGAGAGAAAAACCATGCACTTACCTGTTTCATCTCACTTCGGCCACCTTGGATGAACAGGGAACAATGTGAAGATGCTTTTAATCCCAAACACTACAGGCTCAGCTAAACGAGGAAGGGCAGCCCAAGGAACTACTGTACTATTAAAACAACTTTGCATCCTTCTGGAAAGAAGGTCGGCATGGGGGAGAACTACATCTGAAAATCTCGCTGGGATCACCAGCCTGACATTAAAGCTCAGTTGTGTAGTTCCAGGACATGGTATGAAGGCACAGGATAAAGCCCCCTTGCTAGATGGGGAGCATGATGCCTGGAGCTCCATGGAAGAAAGGCGGGGATATAATGAAAAGGAAAGGCACACAGACACACACTAGACACAAACACACAGACAGACAGACACACACTGGCTATTATGGTTCCCATTTGGATATAAAACCAGGACTCATTGCCCAATGCTTCACCTACTTTGCAGCATTTTGCTGATTCTCATGAAAACATTACTCAAAGAAGCGTAGTACACAGGGCCATTGAAGAGTCACAAAGAAAGAAGAAGGCTGTAAGTGTTACCTGCAATCAACAGCGAGTCCATCCTGGGAGGTGGCTGTGGCGGCTTGAACAATTTGTTCATGTCCTCCTCCGGAAGGGGTGGCTCTCCCCTACTTTGACGCTGCAAGTTCTCTTGCTGACGTCTCTGCTGGTACTGGAAAAGGAAAAGAGGAAACATGGTGGTAAGACTCTCTCATCCAAAGGGAACCCCTAGGATTTCTCTGAAGAATGCAGGGGAGCTGCCTTTCCATATACTGAGCTTACTTCACGCAGCTTAAGCTGGCTTCAAAACGTTCCATTTTGCTGGCACAAAAATGCTGTTAATTGTTGTTGAGCTTTAAAATGAAGTGGTTCCCATCTTGTTCCCCCCCAGGCTAAGGAACATGGCAGTTTCACACACCCCTCTCACTGGGTGATCCATCTACCCCACCTAAATCAGCAATGTGGTCTATAAAAGAAATTGGATTGGGTTTGTGGGATGGGAGGCCATTGCCTAAATTTGCACCACTGGAGATGCTGCTGGACTGGGGGGCTAATCACCATTTGGCCTGGCCCCTGAAGCTTCTGAAGCAGAACAGGCTTCACTGTGTATGCTACAAAAAAATACTACAGTGGTACCTTGGTTTATGAACAACTTGGATTAAGAACGCTGCAAACCCAGAAGTAGGTGCTTTGGTTTGTGAACTTTGCCTTGGAAGCAGAACATGTTCTGCTTCCTGTTGAGTGTGTTCCATTTGTAAATTGAGTCCCCCGCTGCTATGGGAAAGTACTCCTTGGTTTAAGAATGCTTTGGTTTAAGAATGGACTTCTGGAAAAGATTAAATTCGTAAACCAAGGTACTACTGTACTGAGACTCAGAAGCCACCCAAACTTGTGCCCAACTCTCTGGATTCTGAGAAGTTCAAAAGCAGAACTCAGAATGGGTCCAAGAAGTAGACATTTATGCGAAAATCTTAAGTCCATCAATTTTTTTTAAAAAACTGGGTTTTCTACTGCCAATTTTGCAAGTCGGTAACTTTTACCATGGGATCAAGAGGCGGAACATTACGATTAGCAGCGGAGGGGGTGGATATTGGGTGGGAATAGAGCCAAGAAGTCACACATAAAACTCTGCAAAATCCTTTGCATCTCAGAGCGCATGTAACAACTCAATAAGGTTGGAGGAAGGAGGGGAAAGTGGCACAATTTGCCGTATGTTTGAGAGGGACTGAACAACTGTGCTGGCTTTAGTTATGTAAAGCATGAATCTAGTAGCACTTCCAGAGCAGCATTTTCAATACACCTTAACCTGCTTATTTAGATGCAAAAATGGAGCAACTGGCAGCAAGGGAGACAAGGCAGTTAGCAAAACATTTATTCTCAGTCGTCTCTAATCTTTAAAGGAACAATGGTGTTACCTAAGAGAGCAAAAGGTACAAAAACCTCTAAATGATTTGTGAAGCATTCATAATTTGCTGGTTTTTGCTACTCAAATGGCATTTTTATTTATTTATATTTTAGAGCTGGGTTTCTTAAAGCTTCTGACTGTTGAGCAAAGAAATGTGTGTGACATTTTATTGCTTGATAGCAGAACCAAAATACACCCAGATTTAGAAAATGTTAGCAAATAAGAGCTTAAAGATCTGTATCTCAGCACGAAAGCAGAAAAAATAGGGGAGAGGAGAGGAGGAAAAAGAAGATGGATATCAGATACATTTATTTTTTATACTTTGCACTGAGTAGGTGCATTATGTACCAAAATTGCTTGCTCTTGCACAGAACTGTTCTACGGTATATCTCAATAAATGAACAGGCTTGAACATGGTGCAATGAGCCACATTTACAGCAATTATAAGTTAAGCAAGAACTGGTGGGGTAACAGTCCTGGATTTCTACCACCACCCCTCCTTCAAATCAGTTTTTCCATCTCCAAAACCTTCTCATAAATTTGCCCCTGCAGATTTATATTGGCAAGCGAATGAGCTGGAAGGAGCCATAGCTCAGCCCATGCTCTGCATGTAATGAGTGTCTAGGATACAGAGATTAGATTTCCGAACAGGCTTGTGTATTTAAGAGATGCAATACAAAGATCCTTCAATTTGCATCTATTACAGAAGCCACATATTGTGTCGTTTCACCCCAAACAGATGTGATTCAGCCCCACCCCCCCAAACCAACCTGGTGTTTCTGCTGCTGCTGCTTGCTGGTGTTCCTTAGATAGGTGTTGTATTTGACAATATCCTGGCTCATCTCATCCACTCTGTCCATCAACAGCTGCAGGCTCTTTCCAAGGTGATTACTGAAATGCACAAAGAAAGATGGCATGGTGAAGGTTTGCAGCAGTGATGACTGGACACAATATTTTGCTTCTGCAGGAATATTAATTGATGCTTCTCTGTGAATTCACAGCCCACTTAAAGATCATTTAGGAGAACAGCTCTGTTAATTTAGCTCAGGCATGGGCAACCTTAGTTCTCCAGATGTTTTCAAACTACAACTCCCATGATTCCTGACCACTGGCCCTGTTAGCTAGGGATCATGGGAGTTGTAGTTCCAAAACATCTGGAGAACCAAGGTTGCCTATACCTGATTTAGCTCATGCTCTGAATAAGAAATAGTTGAGTACGATCAACTGGGCTTGACGCATAACACCGTACGCCACCTCTGTCAGGCCCAGAGGTCATCAGAAACCCTAAGTCAGTGTTGGCCAAACTTGGGTCTCCAGCTGTTTTGGGACTACAATTCCCATCATCCCTGACCACTGGTCCTGTTAGCTAGGGATGATGGGACTTGTAGTCCAAAAACAGCTGGAGACCGAAGTTTGGCCAACACTGCCCTAAGTGGTCAGTTGTTACTTCAAGGCCACAGCTAAATGATAAAGCTCCTGCTTTGTATGCAGGAGGTCACAGATTCAATCCCTGGCATCTTCAGGTAGGACAGAGAGATCCCATCAGAAATCTTGGAGAGCTGCTACCAGTCAGTGTAGACAATATTGAGCTAGGAGGGCTAATGCTCTGGTTTGGTATAAGACAACTTCACAGCAGCCTTATAAGATCAACTGTCCCATGCTGAGAAAGTATGGTTTTTTGTTGCTGCTGTACCGTATTTTAAATGCTTGGTTTTCTAACTATTCTCTTCCCCCTCCCACTGCACACGGGTTTATTTATTTCAGGCTTTTTATTCTTTGACTGTAAGGGATTTAATTAAATCATATTTCATGAATACTGTGATCCAATAAGGGGGCTCTAGCCACTTAGTAAAAGGAGGGTGCAAAGCTAAAATTAAACTAAATTAACTGGGATTCAAAACAGAACCAGGTATGCCTCGAGAAAGAAGCTAAGGCTGCTCCACATTGTCTCCTATTCACAGGATATTTCCCTTTAAAAACCAATTTCCTGCTCAACCACCTGAGAATCTGTGACATTGCTTGCTTAAGCCAACAATTGATTTTCTAGTAACAGTTCATCTCCCTAAGAGAGGGCCTCAAACAAACAGCAAAACATTCCCAGGACTCAAGAATATGTACTGCAGCAGTATCCCACATTTTGTGTTCTTTTCTTATTGTACCTCTTCCCCATCCCAAACTGTCTTTTTAAAAAAGAAAAGAAGGTAGGCTTGTGGGCAGGGCCATGCTAATCTTCTCTGTATTGTTCCAATTTTAGTATATATCGTTCCAATTTTAACCTGACTCAACTAAGGCAGAGGCGCAATGACAACAAGCACCTGTCCACAAGTAGAATAGAACAACTTTTCCTTCCTCTTGCACCTGCCATGCCCACCCCCCATTCTGCTCCAGAGTAGATTTGGGGGGGGGGGCAAGAGGAAGAGGACATCTTATTACCGTACTTAAGCATTACTGGGTGCGCATGTATGTCAAGCTAAGCCTTGTGCACGCCACCCAGTTTTGTAATGGCCTCACTGTAAAAGATTCCTGAATCCCATTCCTAATAAAAACACAAAAAACCAAGGGGGCTCATTGAAAGGTCCTCCTGAATTAGGAAGCTTTTTCTAGCATAAAGGGAAACTTTCTTCTCCTCCTCTGAAGGAAGGAAGGGGTTGCACAACTCAACCCTGGCTATGCATCAATATACAGTAATGCATACCACTAACTCAACTAGCGGGGCATAGAAAACTAAGGAGCAGCTCCCCACAGATGCCAGGGATAAATAAAAGCATTTTGGTCAGCCTGTGTTACTGGAGTGGGTGGGATAGAGACACTGAAATAATTAATATCAGCCTGAAGGGAGAGATATGTTGAGAAGGAAAGAGATACATGGGAGAATTCTAGGAGGGGGGAGAGAGTGCTTAGGGACAGGGGTGGGTGGTTTTGCTATGATCCCTGTGCCACAAAACTACAAACAAGGCTATTCTGCACCAGGAATTATGAAGTGTGATGCCTAACAAACTATTAAATAATATTAAGTATGTAAGCTGGTCAGGGTGTGTCTGTGTGTTGGGATGGGGATTTTGGTTTCTCATTTGCTTCCTCAAATTACAACTGTACAGTCTTTGTTTTGTACTTTTCTTCCAAAACAATAAATATACAGTTGTACCTTAGGAGCCGAACGCCTTGGCACTCAAACGCTTTGGTTCTCAAACGCCACAAACCTGGAAGCGATTGTTCTGGTTTGCAAATGTTCTTTGGAACCAGAGCGTCTGGCGCAGCTTCCAAATGTTTTGGAAGTCAAATGGACTTCCAGAACGGATTCCGTTCGACTTCCAAGGTACGACTGCACACAAAAAAGTTAACGGCTTAGGCTTTCCTTCCCCACTTTTCCCCAACCTCTCCTTCCCACACCTCCTGGTTAAGTGACGAGGCACATTGATGCTGAAGTATACAAGATGCTGTTCAACAAAAAGAGCAAAGAGGGTTGGAAATGGCACACTGCATTTTCCTTTCAAAGGAGCACTTACTTGCTTGCGAGACTGAGCAGCTCGTGTCTATCTGCCACTCCTGACTTCTTTTCCAGCTCCCAAAGAAGAACATTGATGAGGTAGGAATTCTTGATAATGATTGGCACCTCTTCAAACATGTTTTCAAAGGCGATGCTTGCTTTTTTCAACCTGCAGAGAGAGAGGTCCCTGTAACAAACTTGGCATGCGTGTGCACCTGGACCGAGGAAAAATACTCCGCAGGTGATTAGGGAGAGTCCCAGCTTTTTTCTTTTTACCCTTCCAATTCAGCAAACTGTCAAACTTTTATAGCAAACTTGGGAAAGAGTGTGGAAAACCCTTTTTAAAAATTTTCTGGGAGCTTGTGAAATACTTGCGGGAAACAGAGAGAAGCAAATTGGCTTGGAGTCTAAATACTGTACAGTACAGCAGTAGCTTTCAAAGCAAGAGTACCTTTTAAGCTCACTAGAGGTCCCTTAATGAGGAAATCAGTAATGGTGGAATAAATGGCTCTGTCCCAATACTGATCGTTTCCAACTGTATGCAGTTGCCTGAGTGTATTGAGAGTGTTCTAGGGCCATAGCAGGCCTGGTCAGTATTCTGTACAAACTAAAGAGCACATGCCCCCAAATCCTCTGCAACAGGACCTTCTCAGTGGTGGCACCGCAGCTTTGGAACACTTTCCCAGAGAGGTTTGCCTGATTTTCAAGTTTGTTGCCTTTTATGGTTCAAGAAGAAAACACTACTTTCTCCAGGCTATTTAGAACTCCAATTTGAATTCAGATTTTATCTGGACAGGTCTGCTCTCGCTTTTGTTCATTTTCACTTATTGTATTTGTTAAGTTGCACAACAACCTGATGTTGAAGTTTTATACGCTTAAAGTCAAGACACTATAATAAAATCTGGATAAAGGTGCTAGATTGGAAAAAGTTTCTAGCAGGTGCCTAAAAAATTATATAGCAAGGGTGCCTGTCTAATATCAATAGGTGAAGAGTTCTAAAGCCTCACCAAAAGACCAACAGCTTGTAGTTAGTGAACGAACATTATGTGGCACTTGTAAAAGATCAAAGTGATCGAGCAGGACACACACGGGGCAAAGCAATCCTTCAGGTAAACCGATCCAAATCTGGCTTTACATGGCAATTTATGAACTTGGTCTGGAAGCAAATTAACTTCCAGTGCATATCTCAGAGTGTGTGAGGTGCTGCCAGGATCTAACCCTGTCATTAATTGAGCTGCAGCTTTCTGCAATAGCCGCAGTTTCTGGACCAACCACAAAGGGACCCCCACCTAGAGTGCAATGCACTGACAATCTTGACTACTGTGGTCAAGGTATTATGGCCAAGGAACAGGTGGTGGAAGGAGTGCCAGCTTGGCCCTGTGACCGTGGGTGCCCAGGTCCGTGGATGCCATGCAGAGTGCATGGCTCTGGCACTCAAATTTGTGGATGCCCAGCCCCTTCAGGGGGAATTTTGTGTGTGCTCGTGTATCCAAGGCCCCAGGGAGTTGGCACCTATGGGTGGTGGAATCTACTCGGAAGTCTACCCAATTACAAATCTCTGCTGTCTTTTTGCAGCCCATTGAACACCTTTCTTTTTACATAAGACCTTCAAAGTGGATATTTTTATCCTAGCCTGTACCTGTATTTTTGTTTTCATATAAGAATGGGTTTTACATACGTTCTTATTGTTAAATTGCTCGGGATGCTTCACAGGAAGTGGCTCACAAACGGAATGAACTAAAATAAGATTAGCCAATATCTGAAAATGTTTTCAGGGACAGTGGTGATTTCTTTTGCAAAATTTTAAGGTAAAGAGTAAAATGATTATTTTCCCCATTCTTTGCCATTTTGCTTATATTATCTTCCCAATTTTTCTATTTTTTTTTTAAAACTCAAACAGTTCCTGAGACTAGGAAAGAAAAGGACAATCTGTTGGGTTTGGAGGTGGGCAGAGTGCTGTGTAAATATTTGTTTCACAAATTGGAGAAGGAAGTGTTGGTTCCATCCTTTTAGAGACTGCAAAAACCATCAGTGTGTATTTGAAGATTTGGGGGGGGGGGGGGGAGATGTGGCAGAATAGTAATTGGGTTTCCTTTTAGAGAAAAAAAGAGATCCCTTTGGATGTTTTGAACAACTTAAAAACAACGAAGAAAATGCAGCTTTCTTCTTAATCTAACACATAATAGAAAGCAATATCATAAGAAGAATATGTTCTGTAATGCCCATTAAAACACCGTCTCTCAACGAGAAAATGTTTTGGAAAGCATATTTACAAATATATTCTAATAGTTTATTTTTCAACGTTTTTCTTTAAAGTGAGTAAATCTGTTTCAAGTTCTCAGAATGAGTTGACATGCAGCATGGAGGACAGCAGTTTGGATGCTGACATAGAATAAAATCTCTCTCCTGAGAACAAGGCAATCTTTTACCCTTTCTGTCTAATATATTTTTACATTTATATTATATTATTTTTATTTATTTATTGCATTTATATCCCACCTTTCCCCCAAGGAGGCCATGCCCACTGTTCTCCCCCTCTCCATTTTTACCTCACAACAACACTGCGTAATAGGCCAGGGTGTGAGAGAGTGACTAGCCTAAGGTCACCCAGTGAGCCTCATAGCTGAGTGAGGATTTGACGTCTGGTCCTGATCCAACACCGCTGCACCACAGTGGCTCTTGCTTTCAAGTGGTTGAGATCTGGCACTGTCTCAACTTAAACCTTCTCCCGCTTCGTCTTGAGGTTCAAGATCCTCCAGATGGGAGATGGAACCCAACATCTGGAGGTCACTGATTCTGCACCCATGTTATAGACCCCCAACACCCATGTTATAGGCCCCTTCTTCTACTTGAATGACAAAAGGCAACCATCAAAAACACACCACCCTTGGCTTTCTGCAGAGATGGCTGAAGGACTACGAGGTGGGGCGATTCTTTGGGGTTCGAGCCATTCAGAAAAAGCTCCGCATTCATTACTGGCACTGGGCTAGTATTAAATTCAGATTTATTAATAATCCAAAAGTATCTAATAATCACTCTCTCACACAGGCACCAACCGCACATACAGAAAATGCAATAGAAGAACCCATTTCTAATCAAACAGATTTACTGAACTGGGGCTCTAAAATGAGCCTGATTCCCTAGTCCTAATCCTCAGAGGGACGTGGGTGGCGCTGTTGGTTAAACCACAGAGCCTAGGGCTTGCCGATCAGAAGGTTGGCGGTTCGAATCCTCGTGACGGGGTGAGCTCCCGTTGCTTGGCCCCTGCTCCTGCCAACCTAGCAGTTTGAAAGCATGCCAAAGTGCAAGTAGATAAATAGGTACCACTACAGCGGGAAGGTAAATGGCGTGCTCTGGTTCGCCAGAAGCGGCTTTGTCATGCTGGCCACATGACCTGGAAGCTGTACGCCGGTTCCCTCAGCCAATAACGCGAGATGAGCGCCACAACCCCAGAGTCGGTCATGACTGGACCTAATGGTCAGGGGTCCCTTTACCTTTACTCGTCATTAGGTCCTAATCACACCACTAAAATGCTTTGTGTTTAGTAGGGCAAATGAGGCTCCACATCTGGAAATCGTTGGTAAATTATTGCTATTTAAAAGATACATGGTTTGGGCTATTTGTAGTCATTGAACCGTTCTGGTCCAAAATGGAAAACTGGCATCTCATCCTAATGACTGGATAAAGAAGGTATCAGTATATGAGATAATGGGAGCATATACTGTACTCAGTATTTCCAGAACTGGAGATACAGAGAGAACACTCAAGACAAATTGTCTGGAGAACGACCTATGTAGACCAGTTCACGATCTTACAAGTTGGAATAGTTACAAGAGAAGACACTGCTGTCACAAAGATTTCATAACTCAGCACTCAGATTCAGAACCCTGAGCATTTCATTTCCTCTCTTCCCTGCTCAATTTCATTTGCCTTTAACACTCATCTTCTGTTTGGGATGACAGAGTGCAGCACATCTCTCTGCGGTGAAGTAAATGCTGCTTTCTTTAACCCTATTCACCTGTGGAGGCCTCGACTATTTGCAGCTACTGAGAGATTACATGCATCATCCAAGGCTGCTATAGGGCTTTGCTGCGAGGGATTTCATCTCTTTGCTCCCCTTTTCTGCCACCCACATTCCAAAACATCCCCTCACACTTACGCTTCTGGAGAGAAATCTTTCTCTTTGCAAACCTCCATCAATTTAGGTGTCAGCCTGTAGGCTTTTAAGGAAAGGTATCCGTGGCCAGTTTTTATAGGATCTGAGAAAGAACAAGAGGAAAGCACAAAAGATACCGAATATTCATCAACAGCACTTTTGGCTGGGCAGGTTTCATTTCATTTTTAGACAAGTTTCTAAAGTTTTGCTAAAGAGGATTTAAAAAAAAGTCAACTTTGAGGAACATAGTAATGCAAACTGCATACAAACATACCATGCAAAGTCTTTTCCAAAGACTCAAAGCACCAGACCTATCAATAAAAACATTTTAACAGTGGAAACAGATTCCCCCAAATGAACAGTTGCAAAATCCGCAACTTTTTAATAAGGTAAGCAGTGAAATAAAATGAAATAAAAATCCAGATTAAGAGGATGATGAAAAAGAAGATTTCCTGTAGACTGACTTCCTTCAGGGAAGAATCTTAATAGTGGAATTGGTGCCCAGGGGGGGGGGGGGGAGAGATCAGCTCTAAGCCTTAACCTCTCATGGTGGCTGGACAGGAGAAATCTGTTACTGGTCTTTGTCCTGCCTTCAGAATGCCAAGTTCTGCACCCAGTACCACGTTCTGCACCTCCATGCAGCTGTAGCTAAGACTACGCTGCAATGCTGTTACGAGGTGCACAGAGACTATACTGCGGAGATTCCAATCTTTACAATTGCAAAGACAGGCCTGTCAACTGCATGGGCAATGCTTGGTGGCAATGCATCTGTTTTGCACCCAGATGGGCCCAGGTTTGGCCCAAGTTATCTCTAGCTAAAAAGAACAGATAGCAGAGGATGGGAAAGACAGATGTGTATGGAGAGAGGTTGATTAGACTGGGCTAGATGCACAAATAGCCAGTCACTGTGTAAGGCAGCTTCTTATGGTTTCTTGGTGGTAGCAGAATAGGATCTTTTCTTCTCCAGTGGCCAGAAAGCAAAGACTTCTGTGGTTTGCATAACTTCTGCCTCTTCTGTATGCCTCACATTCTGCTACTAAAATGCCACAACAGTTTTTGAGGTTTTTTAAAAAAAATAACTAATGCCAAGAGCACCGTATCAATCCATCAATATTTATGATTTCCCCCCACAATTTATGCTCTTTCTCTGCATAAGAGATGTCCTCCTTGGAATGGCCCCTACATGATATTCAGCCCAAGATTACTGAATGTATGGCCTACCAAGTGATAAAGCTGTGTCTTAACCTGGGCTAATTCAGACAAGGTGTGTGTTAAGTGTGCTACGTGACCAAATGCTCTTCTGTTATAAACTAGTCCATGCATGTAGAAACTTAGCACTGTCAGGGAGAAACCTGGGCCAGAACATTTATCCCTGACATCTAGTTTCCTACATGCGAGCTGGGAGGAACTCTTAACCGTGAGAGTCCCCTACTGCAGTTTGAAGTGGTACAAGCCAGATACCAGTTTACTGCCTCTGTAAAAACTAGACTTACTTTACAGTGACAATGGAATAGACCTCCTGGGTCCTGGCCTCAGACTTGCACCTGGTCTGGCAAGCTCCTGGTATTCTATTAGGAAAATATTTATTTAGGTAACTGTTTCCAGTTGCATTCATTTTTTTTAAAATGTGTACATAGTTTTCATGCTGACATGCTATCGCTAAGAGTGGAAAAACTGTATGAATTAAAAAAAAACTATTTAATCTCTGGACAAGGAGCTTAACATCTGTAGCAAGATAGCAGCTGAGGTAGGCTTGCCAAATAGTAAACTCACTTTTTTTTCTGTTTTTGAAAAAAAGTTAACATTTGTGTTGTCTGAAACGGAACATAGTAAAACTTTTAGCAATCAGTGATAAAACGAAAACCAAAATAGACTGAAACAAGTGGAAAATTAATCAAGATCTGATGATGCAAAGTTTCCAGCCAGTATAAGTATACTTTAACAACTTGTTCTTTACTGTAATCCAATTGTTAACATACTGAAACAATTTTGGGGCAGCTCATAAGATTGATCGTATTCATTAGTATTTTTTCTGACAGATACTCAGGACGTTACATTCGCTTCTCAGCTGGAAACTATATGCGAGCCTGCCAGATATGGCAAAACTGTGAGTGTTTGGGGAGGGGAAGGCTATAAAGCTGTTAAATTGCCTACGGTTCTGATACAGCGCAGAACATCTGGTCTGGAGAGCTTGAGGAAACGCCATTAAAAAAAAAAAAAGTCCGGCAGAAAAGAAAAAAATCTTTGTGCTACGGAACAGGCCAGGTTTTGTACGCTTCTGTCAGATGCATAAAAAGGAGGGGAAGAAAGGGGGGGATACTTGGCAAAGCTGCAGGATGATTGGTCAGTCACGTACAGAGCCAGACGCTCTAGCAAGCAGGGTTTGTTAAGACATCTGGTCGAGTTCCACCAGCCGCTTCCACGACGGAGGGGAGAGGCGGAGGGATAAAAATGAAGCAGCTACCCCAGCATTCCAAAACGTACACATCAGGGCTCTGATAGCAAGAAAAATAAACAGTGAGAAGGAAACCCTGTCTAGACTTCGCTGCTGCTGAGGCTGCTGCAGACACAGGGTTGGTATTTACTTGGAGAAAGCCTGCCAGGGCCGCTCTTGCAGGCGAGGAGGTGGGGGAAGGCAAAAAATAGCCGTAATAATATTGGTGCGCGCGTGTAAAATAATACAGGAAGCGGCACACTGACCGTAAATGAGAACGACAGATTCCTCAATGGCGTGCTGGTAGCTGAACTGGGAGTCCAGGAGGGCACGGGTGACAAAGGAACCATAGTAGGTGGACTGGTACCAGCCGACGTGAAGATGGTCAATGTTGACGTGGCGGAGGCTCCTCATCATCTCCATCTGATACTGAACTGGAGGGGGAGAGAGAGAAAGAACCAAGCACTTTAAAGGAGAGGCTCAGATTTACATTACCCAACGTTTCTGAGCAATGCGCCGAATAAAGGCGACTTGCTACTGGTGGTAGAATGGGCAGGAACTCGAACCAGGAGCATCTTGAGGCTGCACAATTGAGAAGCAAGGAAGAGAGTCGTTCTATTCATTCCTGGAGTTTTTAAGACAAACATGTCTCTTTTTTTCGAAATTGGCTTGGGCAGGTCTGCTGCCTTGACATGAGAGATCTAGCAAAAGAAGTGGGGGGGGGGTTGCTCTCAATATTGAGGGATGAACTGTGGCAGAGGACAGGTTTTGCTCTCAGGAGATCTCAGCTTCTGTCCCTGTCTATCATCTCCGGTCATTGCCCTAGCCTGTTAAAAGGTTCAAGAAGAAAGTGGAGGGACAGGCCTTTGCTAAGAGCCTTGTGAGCTGCTGTCTGTCAGGGCGATGATGGGTGAGTGGTATGAAGCAGGCATTTCACCTGGTGCAGCAGCGATGGGAAGCAGGCCCACTCCCTAGGCTCTGCTGAAGGACCAAACCCTGAAGGTCCAAACCCCTCATCAGGCTCCTTCAACTGCCACCTAGCAGAAACCGTTTCATCTGGCAGCAGCACAGGGAGGCTTGCTCGACTGTGACACAAGCACTCTTTAGACCAGGATGGCTTCCATTTAAGGAGGTCATTACCAAAAACCCTGCCAGACTGTTCTGCTTTCCTCTTTCCCTCTCATCCTTTTTTTCTTTTGCGCCACATCTCTTAGATTATAAGCCCGAAGGCAGGGAATGTCTCGCCTCACTTGTTATTTATGTCACATTAAGCTGCTCTGTGAACCTTTTCCATCCAAAAAGCAGGTTAAAAATGCTTTAAATCGGAGCTGGAGAACCTGTGGCGCCTCCCGACGTCGTTGGACTACAGCTCCCACAGTCCCTGACTACTGGGCTCGCCGGCTGAAGCTGATGGGAGTTTTAGCCCAACAGCATTAGAAAACCAAAGATTCTCCATCTCTGCTTTAAACAAGTTCCTATTGTGAGAGAGGGCCAATCAAACGGCCTTCCCCATCTGTTAAAAATGACAGCTTCCCTCAAGTATGCATTCCCGAACATGTCAGAAATATAGGATATTGCCTTTTCCTACATGGCTGCTGCTGTTTTTAACCACTGCAATTTTTGGCAGCTTTTTAGTCCCTCTCGCTGCTTTAGTTTTCTCCCAGCTCTATGCTTAGTTCCTGCCAGCATCCTAGACAGTCCACTGCTGCCTCCTGATCTGACCTAGTTATTATATATGCTCCCAGGTCAGGCCTGTGTTTTCACCACAGCAACATCCTGACTTTAGACCTGCTTGTGTAGCTTGGTGTCCTTGCCTGTTATATCTGCCCGCCCAACCCAACTCTCTTTCAAGTCCAGCAGCTTCCCCTCTCTGCTTCTATTCTCATTCCAGCCCTTGTGCTCCATCCAATTCTAGTCCAAACCCTGGTCAGGATTCCCATTTCAATTCCGCCGTAAGCTCTGTTTCCTACTGCCCAGAGATAAGTCTTTCCCTCCCCTCAAAGAAACCCTATAAAGCCAATTTTGTTTTATTCACGGTGGATACTTGTTTAAAATGTACCTGTAAAGTATATATGCAGGGTGCCTACGTTTGTGCTAATCAAATCTAACCCGGGTACAGTGGTACTTTGGTTCTTGAACTTAATCCGATCCGGAGGTCCGTTCGACTCCCGAAACGTCCGTGAACCAAGGCGCGGCTTCCAACTGGCTGCAGGAGCTTCCTGCACTCAAGCGGCAGCTGCATCGGACGTTCGGCTTCAGAAAAAACATTCGAAAACCATAACAATTACTTCCAGGTTTTTGGTGTTCGGGAGCTGGTTTGTTCATCAACTAAGCCGTTTGAGAACCAAAGTTCCACTGTAGAAGCATAGGAATGGGCGGGCAGTCACATCAACAGAAAACCAACGTTCTCATGGCCAGGTGGGTGGAACTTGTGGAAGACGCTGGGAAAGCAGTGACACTACTGGCCGTGTGTTGAAAGTGCAGGACAGGGGACAGAGGGCCCTCGTGCAAATTAGTACTGGACACAGAAATCTTTATTAAAGTATAGAGTCAGAGCAAGTGGGGGGGGGGACTACCACATTGGGTGTGCTGGCTGGGTCTGATGAGAATTGGGAGTACAGTGGTACCTCGGTTTAAGTACACAATTGGTTCCGGAAGTCTGTACTTAACCTGAAGCGTACTTAACCCGAAGTATGAGTGTAATTGGTTCTGGAAGTCTGTACTTAACCTGAAGCAAACTTTCCTATTGAAAGTAATGGAAAGTGGATTAATCCGTTCCAGACGGGTCCGCAGAGTACTCAACCTGAAGCGTACTTAACCCGAGGTATGAGTGTAATTGGTTCCGGAAGTCTGTACTTAACCTGAAGCGTACTTAACCTGAAGCGAACTTTCCCACTGAAAGTAATGGAAAGTGGATTAATCCGTTCCAGACGGGTCCGCGGTGTACTTAAACTGAAAGTACTCAAACTGAAGCGTACTTAAACCGAGGTATGACTGTACGGGCATACAATCTGAGACCGTTTACATGCTTAGAAACATTTGGTGGTGCTTTTCTCACTGGTAGATTCCCAAGCTGACCCTTAGCTGTGTTTACAACAGAAAATAAATAATGAAATCAAATAATGAAAATAAATAAGGAAACCAAGCCCTCTACAACAGGGATGGGTGGGTGGTAGGTCTGTGGTAGACATCTGGTTGAGCTGTAGTATATCAGCAAGGGGCTTCTTCCAACACCCCACTAAGGATGGCAATGAGACGACCTTTTCCACCTCGGTTAGCCTGCCGGCATGAAGAAAACCAACCAGGTGCATACTTTTGAAAGAAAGGACAGTGAGTTCAGATCGGATCAGAATCGGGGGGGGGGGTGTTAGGGTTAGGGTAGATCCACACAATACGTTTAAAGTACATGATCTCCACCCACCCCCAAAAAATTCCGATGAACTGTAACTTTGTGAGAGGTAAAGTTATGTGCTTTAAAATTAAATGTCCATTGAATATGCTGTTGGTGTGACCTATGTCTTTTGCACCTGACTCTGGTTGGAAGATCATGGGATTCCGCGCCGGGGGGGGGGGGATCACACTTCAAAATAGCTCCCACAAGCCTGAAGTCTACACAAACCTGTTCTACAAAACTTAGGAGGCCTAACCGCTACAAGGAACTTGGAAAGAAGAAATCAAGTTTTAAGTGCAACAACATGTCTGTGAAGAAATGGTGCTAATTTCATTGCTTCAGGGGGGTGACAATAAAATCAGTTCTCTCAGTGGCCAAGTCTTCCCTCAAACTGGAATTTACTTTGCAGTTCAAATAATTAAGTTAACAACAGAAACTAAAACGTGTGGTAAAGGCCTTCAGCTTCTTCCTCACACAAGCAGGATCCAGTTGGAGAATGGAGACAATTAATATGCTTTCATATAATATTCACACATACACACACACATTTCCAAAAGGCTAAATTACATTTTAAAACTATTTACAGAGGAAAATGAAGGCAGAGTATGTGCGCGCTAGATCAGTACCATTTTTCCCCCTTTGTTAAATATGTAAAATATTAACCTATGTTAAATGTAGACCTGTAATTGAGAAAATGTTTTAAAAATTGAAAATATGCAACAAGCGGAAAACAGAGCTTACTCATCCTTGATTCTGCTTTCATTTCAAATTTACTTTTTTAAGTAAAGGCACTTAGAAAAGAATGGCGGGGGACTGTGTGTTTTCAATTGTTAGCCCTTTAATTCCGAAACTAGCGTGCAAATATTTCCCACTGTTTCCAAATGTTGGTTGGGATGAAACATTAAATTTAGTAAACAAGTCTTGCCAGCTCCCAGGCTTGCAGATTCCCCCTTCCTTTTTCTTTGTTGTTGCCTCAGAGAAGAGTTTGGACAGTTCTGGTTAATCAGAACCATAGCCTGAGCCCAGATAAACTGTGGTTCATCATAACTAGTGTTAAACTAACTTAATGCCAGTTTATAAAACTGCTCGTTTCCACTTACTATGGCTAATATTCACCACAACTGGAGCTCAAGGTAAAGGTAAAGGGACCCCTGACCATTAGGTCCAGTCGGGACCGACTCTGGGGTTGCAGCGCTCATCTCGCATTATTGGCCAAGGGAGCCGGCGTACAGCTTCCAAGTCATGTGGCCAGCATGACTAAGCCACATCTGGTGAACCAGAGCTGTTTACCTTCCCTCTGGAGTGGTACCTATTTATCTACTTGCACTTGATGTGCTTTCGAACTGCTAGGTTGGCAGGAGCTGGAACCAAGCAACGGGAGCTCACCCCGTTGCGGGGATTTGAACCGCCGACCTTCTGATTGGCAAGCCCCAGGCTCTGTGGTTTAACCCACAGCGCCACCCCCATCCCACCAACTTGAGCTCAAACAACATGCTAAACTGTGGTTTACCTAAAATGGGGAAACGTGCATGCCGGGGGGGGGGGAACTAAGCTCATTCTCAATTTTCTAAACAATGGCTTAAAATTTACCTGGATTAAGAATAAAGTTCTCAATCAGGGCCGACTCTAGGTAGACCCCCAGTGGTGCAGGGCGCCACGGCGCCGGCCCGCCAGGAGGGCGACACGAGCTGCGCCCGCCCACTGGCCGGCCGGTCCGCCGATTAGACGCGCAGCTGCGCCTGTGGCAGCTGCGCCGGGAAACGGGGTGGGGGGGCGCCGGAGGGATCCGTTGCTCCACGGCGCCAGGGGCGCTTAAGACGGCCCTGTTCTCAATCAGTGTATAAGATCATAGCCAGGCTAGGTTTAAATAGTCACATATAACACTGGAAGATGGGAAGGAGAAATCACATGAGAAGATGTACACACTCAACCTACTAGCTTCCATCCAGCCCCTAAATTCTAGTCCCAGTTATGTTCAGACTACTCCAGAGAACTAAAATGCACAGATGTAGCTTCTCTACAGATGCATTCAGTCCCAAGTAGATTCCTAGAAACATGTTTCAGTAAAAATGAATAGGATTTACTTCCAAATAAATGCATTTAGGATTAGGATGGGTGTATTCAGAAGGTTAATCAGAAAGTAATGAATCAGGGCCATATGGGATCAAGAGTCGAAGGAAAGGCCTTATAAGAGGCTTCAAGATAACTGGAAGTCTGACGGATCAGGTACAATTGATTTCAGTGTGTGTTTCATTTGCCTCCTTTTAGGTGAAAGATGCGGGAATATCCTATTTCTAGACTTTGCTAGTAATAATCCGTCTGTCTAGACCTGTGTGTGGCACCAGACTTGTACACAGTCACCTATGGGAGGGAGTGTGTCTAAGCAAGCAAACCAGCAAGTTTTACAGAGCTGGTTTCCTTGGCTTTTTATTTTAGGCCATCAGCGTATGTGACGTCAGAGGGGGAGAACGGATGCATCCTATGGCCTCTGGAATGCTGTCCCAAGGAGTCAAAGAACTGCAGCCCTCAACTCTCTGTAAAAAGGGTAAGTTTTAAAAGTTTCTTGAATGCCAGGACGGAAGACGCCATGCAAATGTTAACTAGAAGAGGGTGCCACGACTTTGGTGCTTATTATTCTTTGCTTTGAGCTTTTCTGAAAACGAAGGTGGTCATAAAGCAATGAGGAAACAAATATCAAGCCAGGCCCGTAATATATTTTGTAATATAAAAGGGTGAATGTGTCAACAGTATGGGTAAACCTACGTATTATACAGTTGTCAGTGAGCTGAGATTGGTTGCAGCCTCCCGAGTGTACATTTGGTGATAAAAGATGAATTTGCTGTTGTTAATCTGCGATTACCCGTATGGCAATTTTCTCAAAAGAATATCTCTTCTGTGTCATAAATTAAGTAATGTGCTAAACTGCAATCCAACTCAAGTTAAGTACTTGGAGGCCTATTGATATCAATGGGACAGTGTAAAACACATACTGTACCGTAGTTAACTCTCCAACTGAAAATGGAGGTTGCCCCACTTTGGCTAGACATTTCATCATGCCCTTAAAAGAACTTTTTAAAGTAGTTAATTACACAGAACCCCCAACGAGGAAGCAAACAGAGGTAGAGGAACTGAGCAAGATTTTATTCAAATGAAAAATATTTCCTTTATTTTAGTTTTAAAAGAAAGCTAGGATTGGCTTGCCAATTCGGTTCCCAGCTCCAGGGGGGATGTAGATTTATTTCCAGATTACAGACTATCACCTTTTTACCAAAAACAAGCAAACAAACCGGGGGGGGGGGATTCGGTATCATGGCAAGGCATGCAAAATTTCCACAAGGTTGGGAATAACCATGCTAAGATCTATTAAGACGGTTACTTTCATTTCTGTTACTCTCTTACGAGAAATAAAAATCCAAAATGTGTAAAAGACCGCTTATTCTTTTTAAGGACGGGGAGTTAAATAGTATACTGTCCTAAGAGTATACAGAAATTGTCTGCCAGATTCTAAGCTGTAGTTCAATAGTGGTTAAGGAATGGCAACTGAGTACCTGAAGTGCTGATTGCACATATTCCACTGGATAGATTCCAAAAGCCATCAAGACTTCTATCCAGCAAAAACATACAATTTCAATGCATGTCCACCCATGGCAAGATTTATCTGCCTTGATCTAATTCGCCAAATATTGACAAAATTGCATGCTTAAGCCTTTGTTTCTGCTTTTCTATAAAAAAACCAAACAGATAAAATTAGTAAATCAGTGCTTTAGTAAAACACACTGAACAGTTAAAAATAAGATGACCAGCGCAGATGTCAACACAAAAGTTGCAAGGGTGCGAAATAGCAATATTTTATCTTTTTCCTGTTCAAGCATAGGTGTTCAGAGCAAAATTAAAGAGAGCCGGTGCATGTCCAGACATAGCAGTCACCTGGACCATGAGATCAAAGGCAATGCCACACCAAGTTGTAGTGTAGACTCAGGTACATTCCATGGTCCAAAGAGACAGGCTGGAATTTTGACTCCAAATGCCAGGTTTTATAATAGCTGGCAAAGAGATCGCCACACCATCTCTAACAAGCTAAATGTCAACCTGCAATTCTATTTGGTCCTCGTTGAAGCCTCATAAAAGAGACAAAGAAGAAAAAGAAAATTTCTCGGTATCTCTAGCAGAGGTGAATCTATAGTGTAAAACACACCACTAATTCAAATTCTATCAAATTATACATCTACTGACCAATATGAAAAAGATTGATTTGCATGAAACACATGCATGGGATTACAGACTCAACTAGCTAACTACAGTGATCTAAGAATGGATAACTTAAGGAGGCTATCAACAGTACAGGTTGATAGCTTGAGGCCTCATTCAGTAACAGATCTACAAGAACACCATGCCTTCTCTCAAGGTAAAAACCAGATCATCACTGTTACACAATATCATGCATTACCCACACAAAAATCATTACAGTGTAATGTACATAGCCTGCAGCACTGGACCTTGGGAGAACTGGGTTCAAATGGCTGTTCAATCATGAGGCTCTCCTTAGTCGTGTTTAAGGGTTACTGTGAAAATAGCAGGGGATAAACCTTATTCAAAATATGTTGCCCTCCTTGGAGGAGGGTGGGATTTAAAGGTTTTTTGGGGGGACCATTCCAACATGCTATGTCAGCTTAAGATGAGAAATACACAAGACTTGTGTCCATGCTGGCCTTGTGATGTCTCTCCCTGCCTCTCTACTTGCTAGACAGAAAGCAATCCAAGAAGTTTCTGCTAACCATAGTTTACTGTATAGACAAACCAGGAAACTGTGGTTATGTGGTTAACAAGTCAACTTTGCATCATGGCTTAAGATCCTGGCTTGTTTTTTTAAAAAGAAACATAACCATAGTTTATGGTTAAACCTAAACTGGGAAACTATGGTTCCTAAAAACTTCCAGGGTTAATTGCTGATTGCCAAACACAGGAAAGAAGGTGACCTTGCTCATCCGTTAAATGTAGAAACTGACACTAATAAGTCACATATGTGACTTCAGCTGACTAAGGAGATAAACCTAGGATTAAGTGTCTCAATAATGAATTGAAAGGCTTAGCTTGATCTATGGGATAACTCATTTCTGTGTCTGCATATAGGCAGTCTCAGAGATGATTTGTCAGAAAGCATCTAGAATTTATAAATGTGCCATTACAATAGCAGGAAATGCAGACACTTAAAATTCTGTGTAAAGTAATGGCTGTTCACAGAAAAAGATTGAACTGCACTAGTCTAATACAAATATAGCTTTTGTTCAAATGCTATTTTATTCAACAGATGGTGAAGCATGACAGGAAGGAAACTCGTTGTTCATGCTTAGGAGATGGCTCACCACCAAAATGGTGTCATCTTTACCAATACAGCAATTGGGAAGAACGAAGTACAAAGTCACATTTTAGAAGTACAAAGTCACAAGAATAGTGAAAGCTGCCTTATACTTAGTCAGGTCACTAGTCCATCAAGCCTAGTGTTGTCTAGCCTGACTGGTAGCATTCTGCAGTGTCTCCAAAGAGGTTCTTTCCTGGAGATGGCAGGGATTAACTTGGATCTGTGCCATAGTTCTGTGGGTCAGCATCTGCTTTGCATGCAGGAAGCCCCTGGCTTAACCTCTGGAATCTTCAGTTAGGACTAGGAACATCCCACCTTGGAGAGCTGCTGCCAGTCAGTGTAGACAATACTGAGCTAGATGGACCAATGGTCTGAGTCAGTATAATGCAGAATCCTGTGTATTCAAAGCACATATTCTACCACTGAGCTAAAGCCCTTTCCCAAATGTGCTTCACAGATTTCCAGGTCATGCTTGCACAGGGTCATGCTTGCCTGCCAACTAAATAAGGATCTGGTCCACAGCGCTGAAAGGGCTCCCCATCCTTGGTATAAAACAAAGCAAGCAAGTCTGTTAGAAAACTGGCATTACAGTTCAAGATATTGATTAAGGTTTTTTCCCCTACTTTCCAGAACCCCCCAGCCCCATGGCAAGCCAGACCTGAGCCCTTTTGAGCTGTAAAAACAGGTGGGGGGGGGAGGGAAAATGATTTCCGTTCTGGAAGTCTCAAAAAATACTGCAAGGGAGGTTTCAAGCGGCTGGGAAACTGCTGAAAAAGAAAGGGATCACGTTTAATTCGACCATGACAGTACACAAAGAGAGAGAGAAATTTTACAGGATCTATATTTGCAAAGCAGGGTTTAAACTGTGCAGCTTTTGCAACATCACAAGGAGGAGATTGGAGACATCTAAGTAAAGACTTCAAAAAAAAGAGCAACTGGTATTCATAATATTATCACTGCTCAAGAGCAAAAGAAGTTTTATAACTTAACATCTAATTTTATTTTCAGTGTTCTTTACGAGCAGCACCTAATTTTAGCACAGTAGGGAGTTTTTGCTTTTAGCAGGGTACAACCAAATTCCTCGCACTGCCATGCCTGTGAACAGCATTTTCTATGGGTTTAAGAAACAACAGCCATTACCCCTCACACACACATGTACACACAATTTAACACTAGGATGCTACCTAAAGAAAAACGAACATCTGGCAAAATATGTCATAAGCTCGGGGTTCCCAGCTGCTACTATGTTTAATTTCAATGCTCTACAGCTGTAAGATTTGTTCACAATTCTGAAGAACAAGAACAAAAAGACGACCCCAGATTTAAAGTGCCCTCCCATCATTGAAACAGGCAACCATTTTCCCCTTCAGATGAAATCATCTTAGGTTTTTGTTTTTTAGACATTCAAACTAAAAGAGGAGGAAGGTGCTTTGTGTAACATCGACGAGCAATTTAACCAATGTTTCTTAATATGCTCTTCTGAATATAGTTAAGAGCCACATTTTTAAATTTAGATTGTTAGGTCCAAGGCACCAACTTTCATAAACTAAACGAAGGGAACCCGAAAACAAACCACCCACCACCTAATGTTCTGAACTTGACAGCATTGCCAAGCCAATACAAAATAAGCCAAGCTATTCCTCAAGGGAGTTTTATAAGGTCTTTTGAGAGAATGCTTAAGTATTAACAATGCATTGCTGAATTTTTAATATTCCTTGCCATAAACTGAAGAAAGCGGTTACAAGCAACAAACTGCTGTGAATCTTGCAACTGAAAAAAAGGCCCTGTAGCTTTTATATCTTAATTTGGAGTCCCCCAAAATAGGGGGCGTCGTATACATGGGGGCATCCAATACACAGAAAAATTCGGTATATATTGTAAAAAGCAAGCAAATATTTGCAGAGGAAGATTTGCAGAGAAAGACTTGCATTTTCAAACAGCTGTGAAAGATCACTTCTCTGATGGAGCGGAAATCAATAGGAAGTTCAAAAACATATATAGGATATAAAATATTCCATCTTCTCACATGCTCAGCCACTTGGACAGTATTGAGTACGGGGGCGGGAGGAGAGTAGCCTTGTAAGAATACAGGCTAATTGGAAAATTAGTAAATTAGCCTATTGAAAGCCAAAAATAAATGTTAGTGGAGTTGTTGCAGCTGTGAGTTTATCGTTTCACGACTGTTGAAATCAGTGTTTATAACCAATTGTGTAATCACTAAATGTGAGATATTTATCCCAGTTGTTATCTGCACTGCAAGGCTGGGGGGCCTTTGGTCTTCCAGATGTTGTTGGACTATAACTCCCATCAACCTCAGCCAGCCCAGCCAACCATTGGGGATGATGGGAGCGGTGGCTAGAGAGGTCACAGGATCCCTAGCCCTGCTGTTCTGGAGTTGAATTGTGCTATAGTATTAAACTGTATTTATACATTATTATTTTTTAAGAACTGCGTAGAGATGAAATTGTTTCAAGCGGTTGTGTGTTTTCATTGTAGTGCAAATTGCGTCAGGATGCCTCATGGGAAGCGATTCATAAATGAAGTAAAACTCAGAAGCAAGCCCCACTGAGTTCAAGGGGCCTTACTCCCAGGTAAATGTGCATAGGGTTACAGGCTTAACCTAGGAACTGCTACACTTTGCTGTGGGGCCTGCCCCTAATTTTCCTGCGAGCAGTTCTTATTTCAGAAAGCGTGTATGCGTTTTAAAAAGGTCTGCACTGTTACTCAACATGACTGATACACCCGTCCATTAAACACCGCAGGTCCAATGAGCCGAGTGGTACAGCCTTCCTTAGCTTTGAAATGCCGATCTGGCAATGCAGCTCCTCTACCCACCTCCTCTGCCCACTTAGCATCTGTATTTGTATCTCTTTGGCAGCGACAACTGCTAACAGCGGCACACCGGGAAGCATCAGTTTTACCGCCAATGCAAAATAGCAGATGGAAGCAGAGGGAGCTCCCATGCACACACATTGGCACCAGGTATTATCATGCCACCTTGCAAACATGCTCCCAGGGGGACTGTGATTAAATTCATTTACAATGAAAATGCAGAATACAAACAAAACGTACTCAAAATAAAGGGCAACAAGTTGGCAAAAGGAACAGGACTGAGACTGTATCTAAAAAAAAACACACTAGTATGGGAGGGGTGGTCTTCTCCGAGTGCTGCAAGACAAAGTCTCCAGGCAAACCTTTCTGGGGACAGTCTTCTGCAAGTTGGGGGGCCACCAAAGAGAAGGCCCTCTCTTTGGAATACAAGCTCAGCATCTTAATGCTTGAGTAGGTGCATATTGAGACAAGTGGTCCTTCGAGTAATCTGTTCTAAAATGTTAAGTACAAAGCTTTACCACTAGGTTTCTGTTCCTAAATGGCTCTGTCAAGTCTCCCTTGCTCCTTAGGATCGCATGCTGCCTCCACACAAACACACACCACGTTTGACCTGGCCGACTGATGTGCATGATTCCAACCAACCTTTTGAAACAGCAGATTCAAAGGGGCTGAGCAGTGTGAACACTGCTCAGCTCAGCCGTAACTATATACATGTGTGGGTGGAAAAGTCACAAGCCCACCACCCCACTGCGTGCTGGGAAGCATGCAAACAGTCCCACAGTGATCTGTGATGCTACAGTTTACTTGACAATGCACATGTGACTCATTCCACCTAAAGGCACAAATGAAATTATAAAGCATTATATGTGCACCCTTGCACAAATGCCCACTCATGCTACATTGGATCTCATTCTCCCTTTTGAAATTCTTCACCCCCACCCACCCCACCCCCCGTGATAATTTGTTTTAAGTGTTTTTAATATCGAATTGTAAACTGTTGTAACCCACCTTGGGACATGCTGGTGAATGGTGGGTGATAAGTTTAATAATAAAAATAATTAATTATATATAACCTTTGTTTTGGCTTTCCTCCCAGATAATTATCGGATTAGTCGTTTAGCAAAAGTGCTGGGAGTCCCCAGTTAGCAATCCCTAGGACTGCCTGGGTAAGTGGAATGTTGGTAGTTTAGAAACGCCATGAATATCGGTAACCAAGAGGAAAGGTGCATGGGGGCTAAATTCCTTTTGGCAAGACATGAAGAACACTGTACAAGTGCCGTTTCTTGGTTTGTATTGTTCCTAGAGGGGCGATGGGTATATTGGCTTTACAAGACCCATTTCAAAGATTTGCTTTGCTTTTTAACGTTACCGATTCATTCTGCTTCTTTAGCACTACACCAAGAAAGACATAAATTCTACATTGCAAGAAACTACCCTCACTGGTTCCCTAATCCACTTGCTAGTAATCCAACCAAACTGTAAACCTGTTTCGTTGGATCCGGTCTCGTTCCAAAATGCCCTGTAGTTTGCAAATCTCTTAAAACCTCAATTGGGGTCTTTTAAAAATATTTTTCTCTCTCGCATATATAGGGAACATATTTCGGTTTTGTAAAATTATCTGTGTTTTCCCTCAAGTCAAATTAAGGGCTACCAGCCTGTTTTTCTTAGCAGCACATTTCTTCTCAAGAGATTACAATACAAGCTACCATTTTTCAAGGCTCTGGCACAGTGGCGCTCTCAGTAATAAATTACACATTGTTAGCCATTCAGCTGCTTTTATTTCTTTTGTTCCTTGTTAACTTGGATCAATGCCATCTGGTTCTCCTGATTTATTACTAGTTACCTTCGTTTCCACCTGTAGGTCTCCTGTATCAACCACACAGCTGAGCTTCTGCGCACATTCCTACAAAAGCCGCACGCTAACCACCTGGGGATAGAATCCAAATTGTGGGGCCATCACCTCAAACTCAGGCCTCATTCCCACAGACATGAACACCCTCAAACAACAATTCCTTCTAACCCACCCTAAAATAAAAAGATTTACTAGATCCTAATGCTGACGAACATTCCTAAATTATTGCTGCAGGCTGCCCCCAAACTACTGAAACATTAGCATGAAGAACCCTATATCCCCACAAGGGGAGGGGAGATATTTCAATTATTCATGTCAAGGAATCGTTATGGGTGAAGCAGGAATGCTAATTGACATTAGCAAGTGTGCAGAAAGAGTTATTCTAAGTTAATAAATTCCTAGACAGGAGCATAAAAATGCAGTCATTAAAATCTATGCATATTGAATTATTTGGGACTAAAGAAAAGTTCATCTCTAGTCCAGTACAAAGTGCATACACCCCCCCTTTTAAAAGATTTCTCTTTTTAGTTGAAAGCCTTCTATGAGGAGAGAACAGTGTTTTGAATTTTCTGCTCTTGAGCTCATCTGCCTTCTCAAAACAGGAGCAGGGTAAAGTTTGACCTTCAAAATTATAATTCCAAACTTTCTGAGCTACCAACAAGTGTTCTGAACTTCGTGGTGTGTGTGTGTGTGTGTGTGTGTGTGTGTGTGAGTGTGCGTGTGAGTGTGAGTGTGTGTGTGAGAGAGAGAGAGAGAGAGAGAGAGCACTTCTTTAAATGCACAAAACTTAACAATAGCTGCTACCCCGAGAAAATCGAGGTTTGCAATAAAAAGCAACATATGGTATCTTGCAGAGCTTTCTGCACCTTGATTTCCTAGCAAGGCAACAACTGGTGAAGGCTCAAACCAGAACGAGCATGGCAGGGCTTCAGGTATCCCGTTTTGCTCCTTGTGTGCTTTCCAAGGCAGCCACTATACATCTTCCTCCGCTGCTCATTACTTATCCCAATTCAACGCCCATTCCCTGAGTGCCCAAAAGTTTAGAATTACTTCCGAATTTTGGAGGCATAATACATTGGAGGTAAATATAATCATATTTCATTTTACATCAGGCATGTGGCTGGGATCCAAAGGAGGCTTATGTCTGAGGAAGCCGTGGGGAGTTGGACAAGCTGTCTATGGTTATTTGTGAGGAGTAAAATAATGTTCTAGAAGGTGCCTGAGTTTTCAGAAGAAACTTTTTGTGAGGTAGGGGGTGTAGGAGAATAGCAGGGGTCTCCCAAGTGCAAGACCACATACAGTGGTACCTCGGTTTTCAAACGTAATCTGTTCCGGAAGACCACTCGAGTTCTGAAACGTTTCAAAACCGAAAACTCAATAGCCGACAGGTAGGGCTCAGGATCTTGCACTTGGGGGAAGCTGTGTGGCGTGTTCGACTTCCGAGGTGTGTTCGAAAACCTAAGCATTTACTTCCGGGTTTATGGCGTTCGAAAACCGAAATGTTTGTCAACGGAGATGTTTGAAAACCAAGGTACCACTATATGTCTGTTTGAGAACAGCCCTAAAAATCATCATCATTTCCTACAGCAAGGCAGAAGCAATGGATCATGCCATGTAAACAGTGTTCCAGAAGCAGTGGGAATGTGCTTACGGACTCAGGTGAAAAGAAGCCTTGCCAATGTTCCTAGAGGTTTATTTCTCACAACACCCAACATGAGGACCAGAGACTGAGCATCCAACAAGGCATTCCATGGGAAATGAGGTGGGAGAGGGGTTGCAAAATGCCTCCTCTCCGTTCCCCAACTCATTTGCAAACTTACCGATTTTCAGGAGGAGGTGGGGGACTGAAAACTGTGGAAGGGTATTGGGAAGGGGTATCTACACATTAAGGGACGTGGGTGGCGCTGTGGGTTAAACCACAAAGCCTAGGGCTTGCCGATCAGAAGGTCGGTGGTTTGAATCCTCATGACGGGGGTGAGCTCCCGTTGCTCGGTCCCAGCTCCTGCCAACCTAGTTCGAAAGCACGTCAAAAGTGCAAGTAGATAAATAGGTACCGCTACAGCGGGAAGGTAAACGCCGTTTCCGTGTGCTGCTCTGGTTCGCCATAAGCGGCTTTGTCATGGTGGCCACATGACCTGGAAGCTGTACACCGGCTCCCTTGGCCAATAACGCGAGATGAGCGCCGCAACCCCAGAGTCAGTCACGACTGGACCTAATGGTCAGGGGTCCCTTTACCTTTACCAATCTACACATTTGCCTTAGAAGAAAGAGCGGGAATGTTCCAGCTAGGCATGCCTAAGCTGCATCGCTTCTCTCTACACACATGTGAACGGTGTTAGAAACTCCTATATATAAGGCTAGGCACCAAATGGCTCCTTAAATCAGGGTCACAGACACCAAAACGGAATGCCTAGCTGCCATTTTGGGGCCAGACAGCTCCAAAGTGTGGAACAGAGCGGGTGGGTGGGTGGGTGCATAGAATGATAGGAAAAAGGAAGATCCAGGATAATATACAGGGGGAAACCAATCTTACCTTAAACTGGGGCACAACTGTGCAAGCCCTCCTTTCCCACTGAGATTCAGTGCCCTTGCTTTAAGAAACTCATGAGATTCAGTGCCCTTGCTTTGAGAAACTCGGCTTAAGAACTTGATGCATTCTGGAGGTCCATTCTTAACCTGAAACTGTTCTTAACCTGAGATACCACTTTAGCTACCGCCACACAGCCGCCACCTGATTTCTGTTCTCATCCTGAAGCAAAGTTCTAAACCAGAGGTACTATTTCTGGGTTAGCGGCGTCTGTAACCTGAAGTGTCTGTAACCTGAAGCGTCTGTAAGCCGAGGCACCACTGTACAGTATTTGAAACAAAAACCATTTCCGGTAGCACCTAAGTTTGCCATTGGTATGAGCTTTCATGTGCATGCACACTTCTTCAGATACAAACAGTATTTGTTTGTTTTTACAAAACGAAACCCAGGATTAATACAGCAAAACCAATGATAAATAACCCTCTTAAATAGTCAGGCAAAGAGGTTCAGACAAATTCATGGAGGATAATGGTATCAGTGGTGGTCCAACATGTGGCCCTTGGGGCCTTTTGTAGCGGCCTTTGGCAACTGCAATTTATGCCCCCTCATCTTTCATGCTGCTTTCCCAAAGTTGGGTAAGCAAGGCGTTGGGCTTTGGGAAGGTGGCGGGAGGGCTTTAGGACCCTGCCAGGGTTTCATAGAAAGCCCGGAGCCTCACTTAGCTGGCTTTGGGAAGGCAGTGTGTGGGCTGGGGGCCCCCATCAAATTCTGGCCTCCCTGCTGCCCTGCAAGACAAGAAAGTGTGCAGCTTCCAGGTTCCAGTTGAAGTGCTCTTGCGGCTCTCTTGGTATGAAACATTGGGCCACCCTGAGTTAGGCTATCAATGACTAAGTTCTGCCACCACTGTTGTAGGTTGAATGGCTCTGAATACATGCTACTGAGAATCTCAGGTGCAGAGAGCGCTCTTGCTCGCAAGGTTTCTCATTGGCAACTGGATAACCAATGTAAGAACAGGATGGTGGACTAGATGGGCCACTGGCGTAATCCAGCAAATTCTTCTAATGTTCTAAGTTAAGAAGCGTTTCCTGATTTCTTAAGTGCATCATTGTCTTCTAAGCTAAATAGGTTATCAATGCTGCTACACTTCTCTCTTTGGGCAGAATTTGAGCTTATCTGATGTGCTTCCACCAGCACATAACCCCAGCCACCACTGGCTGCAATTTGCAGTAATAATGTCTCAATTTTCTATTTTTACGAGTATATCCCATCACACAGTCCAAAAGGTCCTCATTATCCCTTTACCCAAGTTTCCTTTCAACACAGTACTTTTACCGTGTTTCCCCTTTTTTAAGACACCGTCTTATAACTTTTTTTCCTCAAAAAACCACATGGTGTCTTATTTTCAGGGGATGCCTTATTTTTATTATGTTTTTATGGTACCTATGTTCCGGGCAGCGGGGCGGCAGGCCTCCTCGGCATGGCCAGGAAGAGGCCAGGCCGCTAGCTCGGTGCTCCGCCCAGTGATGCCTTTGTCTTGGTTTTTTAAATCTTTCTCCCATCCCCCCCCTGCCAACCACTCCAAGGTTCCTGCTGCTTTATTTGGGGGGGGGTGTTTCACGAAATAAACGCATGAGGATGAGCAGGGCTGAGGGATCCCGCCCGGCCTTAGACAGGCCACCCGCGCGCCTTCCACCCACCTGCCTCCGGGGAATGCAGGGCCCGGGCAAGGCAGCACCGAGAGCCCCCACGGCCGCCGGGAGACGTGACGCGGGCGCCACCCGCACAGCCATCACCCTCGTCACCACGTCCCTTTCATGCCTCTTGCTCAAAGCGAGGCGCGGCATTCACTGCGCTTGGAAGGAGCCGCGTGCCCATGGCTCATGCAGCAAGGGCCCTCCCGACTCCTTCCCAGGCGCCCTTTCTCCTCCTCCTTGCCGGTTCTGGGCGGTGGGGTGGCAGGCAGGCAGAGGCCAGGCCGCTGGCTCAGCGCTCCGCAAGGCGCTGCTAGGCGCTCCGAGCTCTCGGCGCGTCAGAGCGCTCCGCTCTGCAGCCGCCGGTTCCGGGCGCTGGGGAGGCAGGCCTCCTCGCCGGGCGCTCCGGCGGCGCAGAAGGGGCCAGCAGCGCTCCCGCCGCCGCCTGTTGCCCCGGTCGCGCGAAAGGGGCCAGCAGCGCTCCCGCCACCGCTCTGCCTTGGGCCATGCAGCCCATGACGCTCCGGCGGCGCGGAAGGGGCCAGCAGCGCTCCCGCCGCCTGTTGCCCCGGTGGCGCGGAAGGGGCCAGCAGCGCTCCCGCCACCGCTCTGCCTTGGGCCATGCAGCCCACGACGCGCCAGCAGCGCTCCCGCCGCCGCCTGTTGTCCCGGTCGCGCGAAAGGGGCCAGCAGCGCTCCCGCCGCCGCCTGTTGCCCCGGTGGCGCGAAAGGGGCCAGCAGCGCTCCCGCCACCGCTCTGCCTTGGGCCATGCAGCCCACGACGCGCCAGCAGCGCTCCCGCCGCCGCCTGTTGTCCCGGCGGCGCGGAAGGGGCCAGCAGCGCTCCCGCTGCCGCCCGTCACTCCAGCCATGCAGAAGCGTCCGCGGGCCTTCCGCCGCTGCTCAGCCTTGGGCCATGCAGCCCCCAGGGGCGAGCAGCGGCAACAGCAACAGCAGCAACAGGACAGCGCTGCTGCTGGGTCCCGCTGCCTCAAGGCGAGCGGCGCTGCTGCGTGGAGATATGGCTTATTTTCGGGGGGTGTTTAATATTGCACAAATGCTTTAAAAGCCTGCTATGGCTTACTTTCTGACTACGTATTAAAAAAGGGGAAACACGGTATTTAAGTAGCAAACTACAGTCTCCCCCTTTTGCAACTCCTACATGCGATTTCAAACACACAGATCACCAGGATCATCCCCCTAGATAGGCATTTAATATGCTTGTGGAAATCAAAAACAGCTAATTCTCTATTCAGAATGGTATTTGGAGGCATTAAATTTAATAAAATGACCCCAATAAAAGTTAATCAGAAGTGCTTAAATGTATCGGCAATAAAACAAATTTTATGGCTAGCCGAGTCAGTTATCTTCTGTGACAAATTAACTGAGCACTCAAAATGAGATGCATCAGTACCATTTTAATAATGAAAAATGAATGCAAATCAAACACAGCCCAAAAAGGACCTGGGTGCCACTTTCGAAATGGAAATCCTCGCATAAGAGGATTTGTCCATTAGCGTGAAAATAAGGGTCAACAAATTCTGGCTGGCCTTGACGGACAACTGAAAATAGATAATTACCAAGACCTTGTCCCTACTGCAAGCATAGGGGCCTTCTTCTCGACCTCACACATCTAAAATGGGCTGTGGGGTCAGGAACAACCCCCTGCCTTCCCTCCCCCCCCCTGTGCTTTGAGGGAGGTGGGAATTTGCCTCCAAAGTTGCAGCACATTTCCAAGGGCCTCAAAAGCCCAGCACAATTGCATAATGGATTGCTCTACTTTTTATGATTTTTTTAAATCATAGCTTGTACACTGCACTGTTATACATCAGTGGTTGCCAACATGGTGTCCTGCAGATTTTGCTGGGCTCCAGCTTCCATCAGCCCCCACCACAATGGCCAATGGTCAGAGATAATGGGAGTTGTAGTCCAACACCACTTTGGAGGACATGTGCTCTACATCACATTATTGAAAACTAGGAACACACTCACAGAACTTTTATGAGTAACTGCTATAAGCAAAACAGATGTAAGCAATGAGGTTTGGGGAGGACAATGTATGTACTTTTGTATTCCTTGGTTATCTCCCTGAAAAGGGGCAGGACCTTTTAGCCATCTAAGGATCAGTTCACCTTTTGGCTTGCAGTTCTTCCTTCCTGACCCAATGCCTGAACTACTTATTCCAGGGTTAAGGCTCCATTAATGAAAGGTGAGCTTTGTATCTCCTTTAAGAAATCCTTCCTTTAAGAAGCAGTTGCATTTAAAACACATCTTGCATCCTTATTCAGAAAGAAAGTGGATGAGGAGATAATGAGAGTAGGGCAGGGCAGCCTCACACTGAAAGTGTGTGCAAAATTAGAGCCGCTTGAATATGCAACCTGATATGGCTTGGCGGCCTGATCTGCATCATTGCTTATTAAGAAACAAGGAGAACATTCTCCTGGGACGATGCAGCAAGGGCCAAATGGAACGATTAACACCAATTATCAGTCTTGTCAAGTCTGCAGGATCTAGAGGGAAAGTTCCGTTCATTTCCCTCCTCTCCAACTCCTACAGTTTAGCAAGCTGAAGGTCAACACCGGATTTTGGCAGGCTCCGTCTATTATTTGCAGATTCTCTCTTCCGCTCATCTCCTCCTATAAGGATAAACCCAAAGGGAAAGGCTGGCATGTATACTGAAGGCAACACATTTTTTTAAAGACTTGGGGATTTTAGAGAGGTAGTTGATATTCAGATTGAACTGTTCCAATATCTTAACTGCAAGTGCCCCCCCCCACATTCCGTCACCCCCACTGAAGAGAGCAGAGCCATTATCAGGAACACAGGTCAACAAAAATGGAATGGCCAAACACATATGATGGACAAATCTTTTTCACAGAATTAGGAAATTACTTTCCCCCCCCCCTGCATTTTTTAAAAACATTGTAAAACCAGCCACATTTTGTCTCATGTCAAAAAAATCAACATAAATAATTTCTAAATAGAATTTCTTAACAGAATGCTCTAAGGGCATCACAATCCTGTACCAAGAGAAATCTGCACATCCGTACTTATTTTGCATAATCTCTTTTCCCCCTGCTAGTCATGTGGAAGTGCAAGGAGGACTGCACCCAACAGCTTTGCCTCCAATATCCATGTATCTCCAGCTTCTCATGTTCTGCCCAATGCGCAGCTATTGGGAGCAGCATGGAACTAGGAAGTGCTGCCTTGTTTCACTTACCATGTGTTGGGGAAAGACCATAGCTAAGTGGTAAGGAATCTGCTTTGTATGCAGAGGGTCCCAGATTCAATCCCTGGTACCTCCAGCTAAGGCTGGGAGAGATCCCAGTCTGAAATGTTGGACAGCTGCTGCCAGTCAGTGTTAATAATACCGAGCTAGATTGACCTATCATCTTTTCAATGAAAGGCAATTCCCTACGTTCCTATGCGTGACTATAGGCCTAGAGGGGTGTTCTAATGAGTAATCCTATGAGGTCCTATCGTATTAAATACCCCTTTGGACACACACACACACACACACACACACACACACAATCATGTAGCTTCTGGGATTCTTCTGGGCCTGTAAGACAGAGCTATTCCACCTTTCCTTCAATTTGAATTAGCCTGATCCTCTATTCCCCTTTTCATTCCCTTTTCTATGAATAAATCCTTCTGGAACCCCACATTTAAATTCTTCCCTGGTCTCCTTGCTGGCCCTAGTGGGATCAACTTGGCCAGTTACCCCTGGTGATCATTTGATGTTTACTGATTGGGGGTTCCCCCCCCCAAAAAAAAGACCCCTGAATTTTTGAATTTTATTGACATTGATGCTGCATTTATGTTGTATTTTTGCTGTTTTAAAGTCGCATTTTAATCAATGTTTTATATTTGCTGTTAGCAGCCCTGAGCCCGGTTTTTAAACTGGGAAGGGCAGGGTATAAATAAAAATTTATTATTAAAAAATTATTATTCTGATTAGATGCCACCCATTCCCTAGAATTGGCTTCTGTGCAATAAAAGTCATTCTAAATCAAAGCAGCAATGGGTCCAGAAGACAAACAGCTTGGGCTTGCAAGAAGCGGACCCTCGACCTAGCAAAGGGATGTGTGCCACACACAAGCAGCCTTTACTGAGAGTGGAGCTTTGGCCTAGAAATGCCACACCTTTCCAACCTCAACTCCACAGCCAAAGGCGCTGCAAAAGTTTTCATGTGCTAACAAGTTTCCCCTTTGTTCTGGGGTCAGCGCCCGTGTCTGAACTTGCACCTCCTCAGAATGTACACTGGGCTTAGCGTGACACCTTCCCTTTCACAAGCCTCAGTTGAGTTATATCAACCTGAGGTCTAAATCACAAAAGGAATTGTAGCCGTTTAACACAGACAAGTCTTGAAATAATATTGTGATCAAAGTAGAAGGCAGCCTAATAAAACCCAGGTGGCTCGGGCTTATCATACATGGTACTCATTACTCCAATTGCTCTGTTTAATAGATTGCCTGGTGTCAGCAGAAGGAGGTTTCTGGTATTAATTCCTCCAGTTATAATCCTACATGTGTTTTCTGGAGCTCTCTGATAAATCAGCTTTGTCCAGGAAAAACTTAAGGGGGGGGGAATCTATTTTAGAAGTTCAGACCTTTTGCCACTGCTGGCAAAACCACAGAAACCACTGTGAATTTGCTTTATTCACTATTAACACAAGGCTAAACAAGGTTCTTGGGAGGTTCCAGATGACTCAAATCTGCCAGAGTTCTGTGTGGGTTGATGTGTTTTTCTCCCCCACCCCACCAACCCACATAAAAATGCTAACTTTGTTGCAGGAAATGTTCCATAAATTCCAGATAAAGGTGGCCTGTTATTTTCAAATCTGTCATTTCATTGGGTTTGCCATTTAAGCTGGGCTCGAAATTAGCAGGGCGCCAGGCACATTTTGCACCTAAAGATTCTCCGTTTGCAAGCACCTCCAAAAATCTGGGTGCCATTCTTTGCATCTGGCTGACACTCAAGGATAACTGAAATGTATGTGCTTTGAAACCCCAAAGTGTATGTTAAAGATAGACAATATGTTAAGAAGTTTAACAATAAAGAGTAGTGTTTTGAAAACTGAACCATGGTACCAATATTTTTCTTGTAAACAACCAAATTAAACATGTATTATCAATTTCTGCTAAAAATGAGATATTAACAATGTGTCACTTATGTGAATTGCATATTAATTCATGCTTATCAAAATAAAATAATAATAAGTGTTGCCAACTACACCCCCCCCCGCCCCCCAAGTGGGGACTACACATTCTGCTTTGGTGCCCACAACCCATGTCCCAGAAGCCATTTGGCTCCTAGCTTTTCTATCCCAGTTTATAACACTGCATTTGAGAAATAAACACTGAAAGACCTTGCCTGTTGTTGCTGCCTGTTAGAAACGGCACACACGGTTCATCTAAATGACAAAAAAAGTTACCTGGACAGCTTGCAGACACAAAAAGTGTTTCAACATTACAAAAATCCCTAGTTTTGATGAAAATTTCATTTAATTAGATTTCACTTTTAATTTGTATACTGCCTTTTATATATTACTACAGTCATACCTTGGAAGCCGAACGGAATCTGCTCCAGAAGTCCATAAAAGTGCCAAAGGCATTCGGCCTCCAAGGTATGACTCTATACACAATGCCATTTACACCAACAAAATATACAACAAAGAACACACACCTTATAATGAACTGATCCCACACAGAAAGTCATAATAAAACATAACTTTAAAATGGAACAACTTACATCAAATAAAGTAGCATTCAATAATCTATTAGAATATAATAGTATACAATAAAATTAACTCAAAATATCAGCAAAAAAATAACACCAGCCCATATTAAGCCATGTGGATTGGCATGAGATCAGCATGTCTAAAGCCCAGTAGCACACATAGTCCAGGTTCTGGGCTCTATAATTTGCAGTGATGAAAGCGAGGAGCTTTGGAGGAAAGTAGCATTGCGATCCTGTTACTGCTGACTGTGCAAGCTCCTTACGATCAGAGCATATCGAAATGGCCCCTTGATGCTTCTTCCAACGAGGGAAAAAGTTCTGCAGCAAGCAGAAACCTAGGGAGGGTCAGCTAAAATGCCTTAATCATTTATTTCTGTTCTGCGCAAGCAAACCTGGATGCAGTATTTCTGGTGAGAGGCTACTGGGATCCAAGGCTTTGGGGGCACTACCATAACTGCCAACACCCCCTCCTGTAAGCTATTCCACTGAAGGTGGTTTTTTCCTGCCCATGCAGAACTTACCTTCTTCACCATCTTAGCAGAGCTTCCTAATTCCCCAAACACTGCTGCTTTGAAACAACAAAAGAGGGGGGGGCTCTTTATAAGTGTGAACGGCTCCACACACAGTGCTGGCAATATATATGCAGTAAGATAAAGTGCAGAGACAAAGTGAAAAGCCAAAGAAAAGACTGCCAAGCAGTGCCAGGTTGACCGATTCAATTTATCCCTTCTGGGATTTTGTGCTGTTGTGTTTTAACCGCCCACCCCACCCCACCCAGCCACGCAACGCGCTACTCCTAAGGATGAACCATTTTCAAAGCCTCCTAAATAACAAGACTTCCATTTTCAAGGCTGTTTCTTGTTACAACTGTTTGGGGTTTTTTTATATAAAAAAATCTTTTATATACCTTTTATATATAAAGGTGCTCTTTAAACTGGCTCCAAGCGTTTCAGGAGTGGCACCCAGTGTCCAAACAGATTACTTACACCAGATTCCTTACTTGGCTCCCAACAATTGTTCCGTTCTATTTCAGCATCTCTCACTTCACCACCTACTGGAAACAATATTGCACGACACTGTGTGTCCGGAAACACTTTAATATTATAGAAAAAAAATCCTTCAGTAGCACCTTAAAGACCAACTAAGTTTTTATTTTGGTATGAGCTTTTGTGTGCATGCATCTGAAGAAGTGTGCATGCACACGAAAGCTCATACCAAAATAAAAACTTAGTTGGTCTTTAAGGTGCTACTGAAGGAATTTTTTTCTATTTTGCTTCGACTCAGACCAACACGGCTACCTACCTGTAACTTTAATATTAGTTTTCATGCATGATACTCAATCAGTAGTGTAGGGTTCTTTTTAAAATAAAATAAAAAATCCAGCTCCTTAAGATAAAGAACTCCAGGCTATTCTGGTTACTGTAATAAGATATGCAATTTCACCTACAGTTTGTGCTAAATTCAGAAATAAGGCATAAAAAAAGATTACAGACCTTATTTCCATATTTGAGTTAAGACAATGTTGGCAAGGTAAACAACACACTGATCTGATGCTAAACTTCCGTACAGTATAGCTTCCTAGTGCGGCTAAGACACCCAGCTGCCTTGAATGAGAAACTACTGTACTTCTGCCAGGCATATCGCTGGCCAGACCCACAAGACACTTGCTAACATACAGATGATTTGACTCTACAAAATTGGCAATAAATCAGTTTAGAGAAGACATGCCTTTAGGTGGCTATTTTTATTGTGTTCTTATTGCTGTGCTTTAACCCTAAAAATCGGTCCTTCCTAATTTATAACATTGACTTGGTCCAAGGCACTTTCTACACAATAGCCCCTAATTCCAGACACTATTATGCCCATTTTTCTGATAGGGAACTTGTGCTGAATATCTCATTCTCCACAAACGATGAAGTGTTTAGGGTAGTTTTAACACTCTTCACAGCACAGCGAACTAAACTGGTCACACTGAGCCTAACATTCCGGGAGAGAAGCCTTTTGAGAGCAACAGGCATCTTTTCAAGCTACACATAAGCATCTCAGAGGCAACACACTGCCCTCTCCCGTATCAACGCAATTTTCTTTACAATCAGTTTATTCACAGACGGGCTTTTTATTTTGTTTTAAGAAAACAGGACAGCTGTTCTAAGAATTGCAAAGCATTCACAAATTCACCAAAGTGCTTGTTTTAGACATCCCAGGCACGTTTACACAACTGCGTTCCATACTTTGACACCTTCTGCTGTAAAATAATAATAATCGCGGTGTCAGGAACAGCTGGCACCAGAGTCAGGAGACCCAGACCCTTTGTGGTGAGTTTGGGTTCCACAACGTAATAGTCTCAGCTTGAACGGCCATAAACACTAACAAATGTTAAATCCATCCTACAACTAAACGCTGAGGACTTTGGATGAAAGTCGCAAACAGCACTGGGTTTCCTTTTTCTTTCTCGTAGGGATGCAAGCGTCTGTACGCGGCAGGCTTTTGAAAACGACAAAAACCTTACTAAAATCTCAAACTTCTCTATAGACTCTGAAGTTTTACTATCAATTCCCAAAACCAGAGTGGGTGGGCGGGATTGAATATATCACTTTTGATACTTCTGTCAAAATACTATTTTCAAGCTGCACATCAAAGATTGGGTCATGTTCCAAGTACTATTGCAGTTTAAGGAATTAAACTAAACATTCCTTTAATATAACTCCGAAACAGATTTTTCAATTCTTTCACTTTTTAATGTGACCCAGGGGCTTTCTTTTTCTTAACCCACCTACTAAAGTGCACCTACTAAAGAGAAGGTGAAGTTACCCTAAACAGCAAAGCCTTGCAGGATAGGAAACTGAAAAGGAAGTGTCCTGAATTCAGTTTTGGAAACTAAGGATTGAACTTGTGCTTCCGGGGCTAAATATCCTATACTCAAGGATTCCTATGTGCAACTCAAGAGCCTCCACTTTCTCAGCCGGTAGAGTATGAGACTCTTAACCTCAGGGTCATGGGTTCAAGTCCCATATTGGGCAAAAGATTCCTGCATTGCAGGGGGGTGGATTCGATGATCCTTGTGGTCCCCTTCCAGTCCTATGATTCTATGTGCAGGTTTTTACATGGCATCAGAGGCATGTGATGAGGCTCTCCTAACTTTGGGGTGTAGTATCACTGGTGGTATGGTCAACACGTAGTACAGTATTTTTTATTTGAGTACAAGAGATGTAGCAACTAAAGCTTCAAAACTGTGATGTTGTCAAACAAGCCTTCATCATTAACCTTTTATTTCTATTACGGTATCTCTAAACTTCACTCCCTAGGATGCACAGTAGTCAAAAATGGGAAAAGGTGTCAATTGCCATTTCCCCTTGACTTAGCCAAAGCAAATTATACCCTATGGTATTTACAAAGGTTTACAGCACAATCCTGTTTACTCCTAAATGTCCTATGAAGCTTAAAGGTAAAGGGACCCCTGACCGTTAGGTCCAGTCGCGGACGACTCTGGGGTTGCGGCGCTCATCTCCCTTTACTGACCGAGGGAGCCAGCGTACAGCTTCCGGGTCATGTGGCCAGCATGACTAAGCCGCTTCTGGCGAACCAGAGCAGTGCACAAAAACGCCGTTTACCTTCCTGCCAGGGTGGTACCTATTTATCTACTTGCACTGGTGTGCTTTTGAACTGCTAGGTTGGCAGGAGCTGGGACAGAGCAATGGGAGCTCACCCCGCCGCAGGGATTCAAAACGCTGACCTTCTGATCAGAACCACAGAGCCACCCGCGTCCCTCCTATGAAGCTTACTTGCAGGCAATTGGGGTTAGTACTACAGCCCTAGAAGTTGGAAAGTATGGTAAATGTATAGAAACAAAGGATGGTGGTGACACACACTACCGGGGGGGGGGGAATGGGAATTCCCTGTCTTTAGCTAACAAAAGCCAGCCTGCATTAGGTAGTTGTAACCAGAAATTTGAGTCTGGTACTCAAGAGTTATGTCTTCCTACCACCATTCCCCAAGTACTGGATCACAGCCTATTTTCATATTTATCTATAATAATATAATTACAACATGTGCACATGTTACTGTGTCTGGGCAAAGTGAGTGACTTGTTTAATTTAATTTGATAACATCCAAAATTATGTGCTGAAAACTATTAGTGGACATCTGAACCTTTATCGGCAAGTTGCCAGGTTAACGGTTGTGCTAACAATTTTGCATGATCCAGGCAGATAGCATTTGCTGGTGTTTGATTCGCCTCCAACATCCTATTAACCAGATTAAATACTGGCATTTACCTGTTCTCCACAATCTGATTGTGTGCATTTTCAGAATACCCTCAACTACTGTGCCATTCACTTACAGCAGATATATCTATTTGTTTGCTTTCACTTTAAATAGTAATGACTGACTTATCACAGTGAGTGTTAGATGGAGCAGTACAATGTTTTGTGCAGAGGCTTCTCATTCTTCACAACTATTAAAAGGCATGAGGTCTCTGTATCGTATCAAATTAAGCAAGTCTAGCCGAGGGAAGATTTTCTAGACAAGTCCCAATCTCAATCTGCTGCACAGAACTGTAGCTGAACGAAGGCTAATATTCTGCAATATTAAAGCTCCTTGGATATACTAAAATGAAGGTATAATCTGGTTTGGCAGGAAAGAAAATTACCTTTGGCCATTTTATTTTATTAAAAAAGATAAAGAGCACTGAATTCCCTTGTCCCTCCCCTCCAAAGAAAATGTTCAAAAAAGCCAGTTGCGCTAAATCTGGTCTTTTGAGGCAAAGCTAACGTTTCCCAAAGGATATTTGCACTTTAATTAATTATTTTTCTCTCTATCCCACTGTTTTCCCCCTTTCTAAGTGGAATAATCACATTTCCTTCTACCTCTAATCGCTAAACCATGCCATAAATATTTACTCCTAATATATCCTCAGCTTTTATTTTACTTTACTTTCGCAGAGACCAAGTTCTTTATGCTCCACTTGCTACAAAAGTTTCAACACTCATTGAAGCATTCTTATTGCTTCTCATAACAAAGGTCTTGTCGTTATTAAAGTCTGCAAGAACCCTGGTCTCTTCAGAAGTAGCCTTGAAGATGGATGTGGCAATGGACATAGGCATTTTAAAAAAAAAGTGTGCTTGAAGAACTTTGGCTTTTTTCCCTGAATTTAATTCACATGTTTCTTCTTTAGTCAGGGTCTCCGATATTGACATAATGGAAGTTCCCGGTTAATTCATTTGAGTAATTAAATCTCAAGTGGAAGTGAATTCCAAAGCTGCAAAAGAGGGGGACGGGGACGGGACAAAAGTGATGAAGCTAGAGTTGGGGGGGGGCATAAACCACAAAACAAATAGATTCATAAAAACCTGGAAAAAAATCGTATTTTAAGAGACAGCCTGCAAAGTGTGGTGCATGAAGGAATAAGGGAAAGCATGTTCGTAAGTGAGCTTTAATTTCTTCATATATAAAACTGCCAGACATCCCAAATATATAAAGGTAAGTAAAATATATATTTATATTTTAATTAAAAGCAACTGCTGGGGAGGGGAGCTTTTTCAGCAACAAAAAGGGGGAGAAAACTAAGACAACAGCTTGATTAAGCAAAATCCAGCTGATCTTTACAGAATGTATTGTTTCATATTAAACTAGTATAAACTGAAATTATATGTCCTTCAACTGACAATTCTGAAATTCACTTGTATGCACCCTGTTTGATCTCAAATTTGCTCTAGAAAGGTTATCATTAAATCCTAACAGCCACACCTTATGGTTTCGGGGGGGGGGGGGGACAAGAATTTTTGAACTTCAGCTTTGGCATTTGAACTGAATGTTAGCAATGCCAAATCTGAAAGTATTTTAGATCAACCTAACAGCTGGACACTTCATAAATCTCAACCCTGTAAAATATTTTAAGTTTGAAAAACCAAGTACATTTTTTAAATAAAAAAAAGCCTTACCTTATGCAGCCATGTATTAAATATCAGAATACACTTACACTTTGTTTTACTATGAAAGTGATATTTTAATGTTCCTAACTTTTAAATAAATACAACCATATAAAAATGTACAATCCTTTCCTTTTAACATATTCACAGCTCAAGTATGAACGGATGCAAGAGCAAAGCCATTAATATTACTCTTGATACGTCATATTTTAGTTTCAACCCTCATATTTCAACTTTAAGTTATCTCAGCTGCTGGAGACTAAAAGGGATATATATATATATATATATATATATATATATATATATATATATATATAACAGTTAAACGGTGCCAAGGTCTTTCCACAACTTATCAGAATAACCTACAAATGGAACATTCAACACATTTCTTACCAGGAACGTTCAACCATAAGCCAATAAGCCATAATAAGTTAACATTTTCAAAATATTTTGAAAATAGCAGCAGATCCCCACACAGGACCGAAAAATATTAATATTACATATATATTGATTATCTCTAGTTACACACCTGCACCATTTCCTATGCTTTTTCTCCAGAGATTCATTCTATCAATTTAGGAAAAACGTGGGGTTTAAAAAATAATTTAGTAGATTAATAGAGCATTGGAGTTTTTTCCCCATAGAAGCACAGCCACAGAAAGGTGATGAAGTTTTGTGTTAGCGTTTTAGACCACAGAAAAAACTTTTTTTAATTAAAAAAAAGGGTTCTTAAACAGCTGTTTGTCTTGTAAGCTATAAAATGCAAACAAAAATTCATAGAGTACACCGCAGGCTTGTATGTCATATAATTATGACTAATGGGAAGGAATTTAACTTAGTTGAGACAAGCATGCTACAGAGGCAAGAGCTGCAGGCTGTTAATTTGATGAGAACATGCATATACTGCAATGGAATCAAATGAAAGATACCAACACTCTGCGAGGCAGAGTGAGTAGATAATTTTTCCGGAGGGGTGACCATTTTCAGCTCTCTCCTTTAAACAGACAAGGCAAGGGCATGGTCATTTATGCCTAAAACAAATTTTACAACGTGCTACGGACGGTGTACCCCTTTCAAAACAGGCTCCCAACCTAGCCATTTTGCGTCATTCTTCCATCATCTCTCCCTCTTGCACAAAGGAGGACTCAACTGGAGATGGCGGTGCCCCCCCCCCCCCCGTGAATTGCCTTTGCTGCGTCAAATTGCTTATCTTACATCTCGAAAGATATAGCCTGTGGATCAGGAGCTCCCATTCAAAATACAGGCAACTACAAGGATCCGCCAGCCTAGCTGCACACTAGGGCTGTGGCCCCACATTCTGTATTAGCCCCAGACAGCACAGCAATTAGTTGAGGATGACGGGAATCGCAATCCAACAACATCTGAAGGGCACCAGGTTGGCATTCGCTGGTCTCTGTGTTACAAAATCATATGCCATCTGCCAACCAGCATTTCTTCCGCATCATGTGAAAATGGCTACATGCTTTTTATTCTTCATTTTAAACGTCTTAGCAATATTCCTGCTCACATCCTTATGGCGATGCTTATTAGCTTTAAGCACCCATCACATATTCCTGCACGATACAGACTGAAAATTTGTAAAATGAGGACGGGCTGAGAAAAGAAAATCTGATGCTCGCTCAGGCAAGTTCCACGCACCGTCTAAAAATACTAGCGAGAGGTTTATGGAACCTAAGGAAGAACAGTGGAGATTAAACATTAAAGGATGACGTTAATGTTATTCTGATGCTAGGATTCTGCAGTAAAACCTAACACATGTCTAGTTAACATCCAGAAAGAGAATCACCAGGTAATCTGAAAAGGGGCTGTTCCTCTATTTTTCTATAATGCGAGTAGGATTTGACCACTTTTGGAGGCAGTATGCCTTTGAACACCAGCTGCTGGGAACCACAGGCAATATGTGTGCACTTGGGTTGCTTGCGGACTTCCTATGGGCACCTGGCTGGACTACAGGGGTCACTGACCTAATGCAGCAGGGCTCTTACCAGCCTGGATAGCTCAGCTGGTTAGAGCAGGCATCCCCAACCTTGGCCCTCCAGATGTTTTGAGACTACAATTCCCATCATCTCTGACCACTGGTCCTGCTAGCTAGGGATTGTGGGAGCTGTAGGCCAAAAATATCTGGAGGGCTGAGGTTGAGGATGCCTGGGTTAGAGTGTGGTGCTGATCACGCCAAGGTTGCAGGTTCAATCCCCATATGGGATAGCTGCATATTCCTGCTTTGCAGGGGGGCAGGACTAGATGATCCTCAGCGTCCCTTCCAATGCTATAATTCTAAGATTCTATTATTCTTACGTTCTTATGAATGCCACGCAGCCAGTTACAGATGAAATGCAAAAGTAGCATTATAATGCATCATCTGAAATAGGCTACTTATCAAAGGAAAAATAATAATAATAATAATAATAATAATAATAATAATAATAATAATAATAATACGGACATCCCTTAAGGTCCAAATGAGATGTTATAAAGGATATTGGCTCTTCCCTACCAATGCCTATGAAAGCCAATGCCTGTCGTGATATCACCAGGCTCAAAATTTCCAAGCCTCCACAAGCAGCAGCCACTAAGGGGCAGGGAAAGCTGAGTGCGATGACTTCACGCTTTTTAAAATCAAATGCTACTAAGAGGAGGTTGGGCTGCTGCTCTCAGTTGCAGTTAATGTGTACCTTGCAACACCAAGTTTGAAATGGTCACGGGTCAGTGGAAGAGTGCATGAAAAAAGGCCCCCCTCCAGGTAAGGCTGAAAGAGCCTCTTGCCTGAAAACCTCAAGAGCTGCTCCCAGTCAGTACAGACTGTAGACAGTTCTGAGCTAGAAGGACCAATGCTCAGGGTTAGAAACTCAGATATTTAAGCTAATCACCAAATGGCACCTTTAACCTAGGTTATGGTCACCAAAACGGGATGTCTAGGCGCCTTTTTTCCTCCAATGAGATTTATTTTTTATTATTATTCATTTCGTTTCTGTACCACTTTATATTTTAAAGAAAAAAATCTCAAAAGTTGTTTACAACACATTGAAACATCAAATAAAACAATCCAGAATAAATCAAGCTTCAAGGAAAATATTTCAGATCCTTCTCTAAGTGACATTTTTCTTTACCCATATTCATTTACTGGTACCTACTTAATTCATAGACCTGTCCCATAGAAGAAGAACTCCAGGAAGCCAGTGTGATGTAGTTCTGTCCGACTAGGACCTGGGAGATCAGGGTTCAAATCCCCACTCAGGAAGTTCAATGGGTGACCCTGGGACACTCAGAGCCTCTTAACCTACCTCACAGGGTCATTGTGGGGATTAACTGAGGAGTGGGGTGAACCATGTACTCACAGGAGAAAAAGGTGAGATATAAATGCAATAAATAAGCCCTTCTACTTACCTGCTTAAGAAAGCTGGAGGGGCCAGGCAGATGGGGATGTCAGTCACAAATCTGACACCCAGAAATCTCCACAGGGTCGCCATTGGACCCATGCCGGTGGCAAAATGTGCCTGGCACCTGGCTAATTTTGAACACTGCCAATGATTTCATGCAGTAAAAAGCCGAGTCCTGTGTTTCTACCATCCTCTGACAGAATCGTAGGCGTTGGAAGGGATCCCAAGGGTCATCTAGTCCAACCTCCTGAAGTGCAGGAATCCTGCCCACAACCATCCCTGGGTGGGCTTGAGCCACTAACCTTCTGCTTAGCAGCCAAGTGCACTAACCCATTGTGCCACCGGCCCTACAGCCCTTCCCCACCACTAGGTTTCATTCAGCTTGTGATGATACAGTACAACTGTAAGGTAAGGTAATGCTAAGGTAATATCTTGAGATTGAAGCAAGATGGAAATTTCAGGGGTTATTCACTGCGGAGGAACAGCTGGCGTCTGACGGACCCATGGTCTGTCCCTAAAGGGGTTTATTAGAGCAGAGTGGAAGAACTGTGTTGGATTCCACACAGAGTTCTGAGATAAATGTCTTGGTTTGCAAGAGATTACCTAAGCACCTGTGCTTTTTAAGCTAGCAGAGTTTGCCTGAAATGACAGCCAGCAAATTTATTGGACAGGTATTTAAATCAATGCGCTGTGTATCATGCTTACAGAACTTGGTTGTATAAAACAGTAGTCGAACCTTAGCAAATGAAAATAGCTCTCCTTTTCCCGCCCCCCCTCCGCCGGCACCCGCTTGCGAGCCTCACTCCTAACGCAGCCAGCACACACAAATGAGACGTGACCGGTTTTTAGCTGGGTAACAGTGCCCCCTAATGGGGCTTTTAATAAAAAGCCCATTTTAAAAAAAACAACCCACCTTGTCTCAATTTTCCTTTCAGTTCTTATAACAGCCTTGCTTAATTGCCCGAAATAGATTTATTTTGTAGCTTGTCCAGTAAAAGGAATTGTAGCAGATGAGCCTTCGTCTTGGGTGAAAAAAAATCCCAATGGAGGGATGTGAGAAAATAATTCAAAGTAATATGCTTTTAAAGCCCCACAGAAAAGCCTTTCCGATAACGACATAAAGGATAAAAAGTTTAAATGAAGAATTATATTGTTTATTCTAGATTTATCGTCTGCTCTGTCTGAGGAAATTCACAGAGCAGATAAATCTCTTTCCCGCTCTCTTTGGCAAGTTCACAATGAGAAGTGACTCCTTAGCCCCCAAAGGGGTCACAATCAGCAGATGAAAAGCTTCAGAATACCTGCTCGGCATTGGGTTCTTTGGAAAGCCACAATGAAAGCCCCCATGGGGTAGCCTAGTACGGTGGTACCTCGGGTTAAGAACTTACAGTAATTCGTTCTGGAGGTCCGTTCTTAACCTGAAACCGCTCTTAACCTGAAGTACCACTTTAGCTAATAGGGCCTCCCGCCGCCACCGAGCGATTTCTGTTCTCATCCTGAAGCAAAGTTCTTAACCCGAGGTACTATTTTGGGGTTAGCGGAGTCTGTAACCTGAAGCTTCTGTAACCTGAAGCGTCTGTAACTCGAGGTACCACTGTATATGCCAGGCATACCCAAACTGCAGCCCTCCAGATGTTTTGGCCTACAACTCCCATGATCCCTAGCTAACAGGACCAGTGGTCAGGGATTATGGGAATTGTAGTCCAAAACATCTGGAGGGCTGAAGTTTGGGGGTGCCTTGTATATGCCATGCATGTGCAGCAGGTTCTCTCCCAAACCAGAGAGCCACACCAAGAATGGACAGGCATCACTAAGACACAGGCCCCAAGTACCTGAGAAACCACCTCCTTCCCTATGGACTACTAGATTTAACCTTTCCAATCTGAGAGCAGCCATTTACAGGTGCAAGCCACAATTGCCAGCACAGTGTTAATTTAAGACTGCAGGATAAATAGGACAACACCACACCATTGAGGGGTGGCCTTTACCGCATTGAGTGCAGTGTGCTTTTAACACAGGAACAGACAACATGGGCTATTCCTCTCCGTAAGCTGCTGTTCGGCTCCTGCCGGAATTGGCCAAGGGTCGGGGGTGGCGGACTTGCAGCCCAACCAAATCCGGGTGCAGCACACTGGCTGCTACCCCTGTTTTACAGTTACAAAAGCTTTAAATCTAGTTCCTTGTGGGAGTTTTCTACAGTTTTGGAGATACAAGTGTTCACTTAATAATCAGGCCAATGTGGGTTTGGGGTCTTGGGAGAGCAGCGTCGGAGGAGATGATTCATCTGAGTAGATGATTCATTTCTCAGAGATGATAGTTTTGAAGGTACAGTTCCTAAGATCACCATCAAATGGAATAGAAGGGCTTTTCTTGCAAAGACTAATCTTGGTTTATATAAAAGATTGGCCGCTCAAGAGCTCTAAAAGGCAGTGTGAACAGCACAGACACAGAACTGCATTACAAAGTTAGCACCTCATAAACATTTGTGCTCCTGAGGACTTCAGCATCCTTCGCATTCATCTCCGCCCCCTTCCCATCAGGCAAGTTAGCAGCCCTCGGGATATGGGGAGAATTTAAAAACCAGCAGAGCATGCCTACAGACATTTCTGGATTCAAGAAGTGGAGCCACGGCCGAGAAACATGTTCCACTTACATGTCTGATGCAACCTTAACAATCCAGATTGCATTGTGAAGACTGAAACAGGACGGTTTGCACACTCACATCAAACCATAATTAAAAAGAAACAGTGGCTCAATGTGAACATGCAGACTTTTGCCATGTGAACAATTTTTACTATAAATGTATGGAATGTTTGCTTTGACTTTTCCAAGCGTTCTGAAGTTGCTCAGGCTACTTTCGTAAGGGCCAGGATCGAAAGTGATATGTGCATACAGCAGGAACCGAGAGCCCGGAGTCAACAAATGTTGTGGCTCCATCATCACTGAGCATGCTGGCCAGTGCTGATGGGAGTTGGAATATAGCAACATCAATTGGGAGGACAGAACACGGATTTGCCACCCCCAGTGTACAGCTGGAGGTTTGCTAACGCTTTCTGCCTCACAGCATTTCTATTTTCTGCCTCACATGCAGATATCCCCTCTGCCCCATTGTCAAGGGAGTTTGTCTTCTCCGAGTTGTGAGCATGCACACAGATATTGCCAGGTGCTACAAGTTCTCTTCGCTGTCTTCCTCTCTTCTCAACATATAAATAAATACACTATCTACCAAGATTCAGATTCTGCTTAGTAAAACAAAACTCAAGTAGTTTACAAAAATGATACATAACACTCCTAAGAGAGTGCCAGGAAAATCAATGGGCTTTGGAAACAAGTAGACAAAACAAAATAAAGATAAAACCAACAGTTATATACACGTGGCAGGTAGGCTTGACTAAAGAGAGAAGTTTTTAGCAGGCCTTGTAAACAGTACAACCAAGGCGACTGTCTAGTATTAATAGGCAGAGAGTTCAAGAAGGTTAAGCTCCTTGGGTGCTATTCAGAGAAATCATTCCATCAGCACAAGGAGTTTTGGCTGTGCAATGGAACTTTCCCCCCTCTCTTTCCTCTTCCCACAAGCCTCCAAAATCTGTCCTCCCAGATTTCTCCAAGCCCTTCAGAGCAGATTTGGGGAAGGCACAGCGCATGCGTGTAGAAAAGTGGAGTTGAGTATGCAGAAATCTTTACACTAATGGAGCATGTGCACTAGCTACCAGCCTTAGTCCTTCCTTTCAAACTTCTCAATTATTCCAATCTACCCTCCCTTCCCCATCCTCACAATATTTGCTGCTCCTCACAATATTTGCTCTAGGCAGGTACAACCTTCTGCTTACACCTAAGATTGCCCTCTGTACTCCTCTCTCCCAAATCCCTTCTCCCTATCAAGGTCCTTCCTACATTACAAATGCTCCTCCACCTTAACACTGAATATTATTACACTGAAGTGCCTCCCTGAAACACATCTGGCCGCTTCATTTTGCTCTGCTTTCCTCCCAAACATGCCCCATTTCTACCTTGAGCCTGCAAGCCAGGGGGCAGGCCGCTTGACTTGCAATTTTCGTCCCTAGCGATTTTAGGGATCGTCATCATCTATCTTATCCATTTGCCAATAGGAAGAAAGAGCAATCCAAAGTGTATGCACAGATTTGAAATCTGAATAGGAAACTCTTAGATTTTACATAAAGCTGCACGTTAGGGACCCAGGGCTAAGACTGTGCAGGAATTACAGTACTGCAGGGCATGCCTACCCAGCTGAAATGGGTTTGGTTACCCTGCTGCTACTTTTCTAGGGCCTTCAAGGCCAAGGCAGAATCTGAAAGCATGCAGCTTTCATTTTTTTAAAGAAGTCACAAATCCTCTTGACTGCAGAGGCATATTTTAATAGGCAATGGCACATTTGGAATGTATTTCTCAGTGTCAAACAAGCTGCCCACCCCTAATTTTTACAGTTTTTATGTATGTGATTTTCTCAGCTTATGCTAGAAAACCTTGAGTTAAGAATTTATCAGAGCCCAGGAGATAAATTTAGATACAAGAATCAACACAGTAGAGAAACTGGTTGTGTTGGAGTAACAATAATTTTCAGCAAAGAAGAACAAGGGTCCATTTAGGAACAAGATTAAAAAATGCTAGCTTGTTTTAAATCAACAGGTATAAGCAAAGTTAACCAGATCTTTAGAACAGCAATATGAATTTTCTTTGCAAATGCCACCTATATTTATCGTTTGGCACTTCAAAGCTCAAAATGTACAAAATGTATAAGGAATAACAGCATTTACAACACAAAGCACCATACCTTCATTATTTCAATTGCCCTTATAGCAGTTAAGTAAAGTAGAACAGTATTAGCCCCATAGGTTGGGGCAGCAACTAAGGTTGAGACTTACCTAAGACCATCTTGTGAATTCATGAAGAGCAATTCTAAACTGAGGTGGTTATGATAGAAACTGAAGTCGAACACTTCTGGTTCTGCCCAACACTTGTCCCCCTAGGGCAGGCATGCCCAACAGGTAGAGCTTAACAACATTCCCCTGCTGAACCCCTAAAAAGGTGCTTTCCTCCTCTCTTAAAAAAAACTTAACTATGACCTGAACCCAAAAAAACGGGCCTTCCTCCTCCCTAAAAAAGCTTAACAACTTACCCCCCAAAAGGGGGTAGATCACGGCCAGTTTTTAACTCTGTGAGCAGATCGCAGTTTCTTGGGAGTTGGCCACCCCTGACCTAGGGTATCCAACATCTGGAAGGCTCCAGATGTAGGATTTGTTCATCCAACAATGAACAATTATTCTTGTTGTGTTTCCACAGATAACTCTGATCTCATGGCAATACTACCATACGGATCCAGACATTGTTGGGGCTAAGAAACAGAGATCATCCTCTGAGGCTTCTTCATGTGCCTTCCCCAGGAGCAACATCAGAGCAGGCCTTTTCTGCAGTGGCTCCCCATTTGTAGAATGCTCTCCCCAGGGAGGTTCGACTGGTGCCTTTATTATACACCAGGCATCCCCAAACTGCGGCCCTCCAGATGTCTTGGCCTACAACTCCCATGATCCCTAGCTAACAGGACCAGTGGTTGGGGAAGATGGGAACTGTAGTCCAAAACATCTGGAGGGCCGCAGTTTGGGGATGTCTGGTATACACCTTTAGGAGCCAGGCAAAAATGTTCCTCTTCATCCAGGGCTTTGGCTGATAGAAACTGGATGCCCTTTTAAATGTGGTGTGTGTGCGTGTTATCGGTTTGTTTTTGTTCATATATATATATAGTAATTTTATGTTGTTGTTGTTTTATGTTGTGAACCGCCCTGAAATCTACAGATAAAGAGTAATATACCAATTTTAATGAAGAAGAAACGACTGAACTGTTCATACAGCTTCTGATGAAGGAGGCTTCTCCCCAAAGCATTGGGCTAAATAAACAGTGCATTACCAGAAGAGCTGGAGATTGCCTTCTTGTTGTTGCCATTTCTTTGATGCTTGCTCCCTCTTCCTGCCCCACAACCCTGCTTAAAAACAAAAGAATTCCTTCTGGACCAAGCTTCACCCAATCCAACATGCTTTTCAAGTGGCCCAATAACCAGCAGGCAGCACAACAGAATGAGCCAGCGATACACCAGAGGACCTTGGTGTGTTTTACTACCTGTCCCTGCCTTACATTACATATACCTCTCAAACAGAGCAGGGGCAGCCAATGGGGTGTTCTCCCGATGCTTCGGGACTACAGCTCCCATCATTCCAGACCACTGGCTGTGCAGGTTGGGAGTTGGAGTCCCAGCTCTACTTTGGCGGCCACCACATTGGCTACCCCTGCACTACAGACACTTATTTCCCCAATGAGATCCTACCTACCGTAATAGAACATATTGAGTGGTAGGTTCCTTCTCCCATATAGCCTCCAATTTACAGTGTTTTCAGCAGGTGTGACAGCCCCAGAACAAGACTTTAAACATGATTATTGTGAATTGTTACCTTCATCAAAGTCGGCATCATCCTCTGTATGCTGGGGGAATGGAAAGCAGTTGGTGATTTCGAGCCTGTCTTCCACCACTAGCCCGAGCAGCACACCCTGGACCACTTCATTGCCCTGGCCTTCTTCCTGGTAATGCTTGATTATCTTCAGCACTACCTGAAAATACAGATTCAACGAGCCTCGTTTAGAACAGATCATTCAGTTCAACTAGCAGATAGTTTCCCAAGAATTAAAATTTTACCTTAACTATAGGGTTAGGAAATGGAATTGCTTTAATGGAAAAGCAACACAGAAATATAACATGTCAACTATGTGGAGATCAGTCCTCATGAGGGTCGAGGATTCCAGCAAAGGTAATCATAACGAGAGCAGATTTTCTTTTCTGGAAAACCAACTCAAGAATCGCATATTCTGCTCAAGCTGAACTAATTGCCAAGCGGAAGAGTAGGTTTCATTAAGTATTTTTTTTGATGAGGATTAACCTTCTGCTCAAATACCGTTAATTGAAACAGGCAATTGGTATGCAACCCTGTCAGAGGATGAGCTTGTGCATTCCCATGGAAACGATGTCACTTTCACAGTAATGACCACCAATCACTGAAGTAGTCTCAACGTTAAGCATTTTGTGCTTGCAACCAAGTGAAGATGCCCAGGCACCAGGATGGCACCTGAAGTCTCCACCACCTGGAGGCACATGCCTGCTGATCCTTGGATCCTGACTGTTTTCACACACTAGCAACAAATCCTGTAGAATTCTATCCATTATATTTTATCGGTACAATCAGAATGAATTTCAGGAACCAAAAAGTCATATTGAAAAATACGACTTTCAAGCCATCTGGCCCCAAAATGGCAACTAGGCATTCTGTTTTGGCAACTGCAATCTTGGTTTAACAAGCCATTTGGCGCCTAGTTTATGCATCTGAGTTTCTAACACTGCTCACACAGCTAGCGAATACAGTGGTACCTCGGTTTTAAGTACACAATTGGCTCTGGATGTCTGTACTTAACCTGAAGCGTACTTAACCTGAAACGAACTTTCCCATTGAAAGTAATGGGAAGTGGGAAGTGGATTAATCCGTTCCAGACGGGTCCGCGGAGTACTTAAACTGAAAGTACTTAAACAGAGGTATGACTGTACTGGAAACAGAGTTCAGCTCAATGTGAAGAACACTGTCCCTGTAGCCTGAGAGTCAGAGGTGATGGATGCCTGCCAGAGTGTTCTCCCAATCTCGGATCCCTAGAACTCTCCTACGAGGTTCATACAATTTCCTATTAATCGCCCCAGCCCCTGCGCTGGTTGCATGCATTTTAAATAGGCTAAATTACAACTTTCGACTTAAACTGGAGCCTTACGCTTGGAATTAATTTGGCACAGCCATCAACCCCCCCCCCCGAAAAACAATAGGGGCAACACAAATTGGTCCTGTTTCATGACATAACTGGGAATAGTGAACTTGCCTAGTGAGAAGGATGGCAGCAGGAGGCTCCAACCCACCATTTTCACCCGGATTATTTATTTATTATTTATTTATGGACTTTCTACAATGTCCTTCATCCAAGCATCGCAGGGCGATTTACAAGATAAAAACCACAAAAATGCATACCATTGTAACAAACAAAGGCAATAACCTCCCCCCACCCAAGTAGATGTCTGCATAAAGCAGCAGTGGGGACCCTGCGGCCCTATGTTGTTGACTACAATGTCCATCATCACCACCGGTTATGCTCGCTGAGACTGATGGAACATAGGGGTCCAACATCATCTGACAGGATCAGCAACCCTGGCATAAATGTGAACATGAATCAAATCAAATCAGGAGGCAACATGATCCTGGAAGTTAACAGTATGCATGTCATGAAGAAATGGAGAGTTTTTCTCCCTCTCTCCTATTGCTGTAACTCATGAATGTTGGAAGATTTAGGGCAAAAGAAAGCACTTCTCCACACGGTGCATAGTTCAACAAGGAATTCGCTCCCACAAGAGGCAGTGCTGACCACCAACTTGGATGGCTTGAAAAGAGGATTAAATAAATCCCTGGAACGTAAGGCTAACAATGGCTACTACCGTGTTTCTCCTAAAATAAGACACGTCTTATATTTATTTTTCTTGCAAAAAAACACACCACGGCTTATTTTCAGGGGATGTCTTATTTTTTATTTTTTTATTAAGCTCTGTTGGGGCTCGGCACAGCGCGCCGCTGGCTTTGCCGGCTCCCGCTCTGTCGGGGCTTGGCAGGGCGCGTGCGCTACTGCTTTTGCCGGCTCCCGCTCAGTTCAGTCGGCAGGGCTCGGCAGTTCAGGGGTCCGCAGGGCGCGCGCGCCGCTGGCTTTGCCGGCTCCCGCTCTGTCGGGGCTTGGCAGGGCGCGTGCGCTACTGCTTTTGCCGGCTCCCGCTCAGTTCAGTCGGCAGGGCTCGGCAGTTCAGGGGTCCGCAGGGCGCGCGCGCTGCTGCCTTTGCCGGCTCCCGCTGGGTCAGGGCTCGGCAAAGCGCGCGCTGCTGCCCTTGCCGGTCCCGCTGGGTCAGGGCTTGGCGCGGCGCGAGCTGCGGATCGTGCAGGGTCCTGTTGGGTCGAGGCTCTGCGCGGCGCGTGCTGCAGCTTCTCCCGGCTCCCAGTCCGTCTGCGCTCCATGTGGCGCACGTTGCGCATCCGCTTCCTGACAGGAAAGGCATCTCCCTTTTCCTGTTCCTTACGGAAATGCCATCCAGACCTGCTCCAGCACGGTAGGGTACCGGTACCCCAACACGTCTTATTTTGGGGGGATGTCTTATATTTTTTTGCCTTTAAAAAGTCGTGCCATGTCTTATCTTTTAGACCTGTCTTATTTTGGGAGAAACACGGTAGCTCCACTAGTTTGACCTCCACTTTTAGAGGCAGTCCGAATACCAATGGCTGGAACCCCCCCCCCCCAGGAGGGGAGAGTGATGTGGGGCTCAGGTCCTGCTTGTGGGATTCCCACAGGCGTTTGGTTGGCCACTGTTGAGAGCAGGATGCTGAATTAGGTGGGTCATTGGGCTGATCCGACAGGGATCTTCTTATGCTCAAGCAGCAGTGTAGCTGTCCCAGACCTGGCTCCATGCCTAGGGACCCCACCGCAGCCCTGTGGTTCAAGGATGATGCTTCCCGGCTTGTGCAGTGAGACAGCCAAGGCTGCTCCACGCAGCCGAACCTGGAGAGATGGCCTCTGGCTTGAGCCGTATGCATCACAGCGCCAGCCGATGAGCTGCAGCGGTGGTCCCCACAGAGGCATGAAGCGCACATGGGTGGTGGTGGGAGGAATAGCTAAAAGGGGGGGGGGGAATCATCTCCTCTTTGCCTTGCCCCTGCCCAGAACTTTTTTGCAAGTCCCCACTTGCAAGCTATCTAACATCGCAACATGACAGCGGCAAGACATTTTTACATTCTCCAAGCTGCATCGCTATCAATCACTTTTACGCTCCCTTTGTAAGTGCCTAGGTCTGCAGGAAATAAAGCTATTGAGCTCTGTACCTTTACAACATGTGCTATTAATCTTGTGTAAGCAGCACTGAAGGCTTATTGATCTGTCAAAGAAACCAGGTACGTAGACGGAAGGCCTGGAGCATTCTTTTTTTCTTTAAGGGCATCCGTGTCCTTAACAGGGGGGCACTGCCATGGCCTGTGAGACCATGAGTCAGTCTGCACTGTGACACACAATCTTTAGGGTGGTTTGACCAAAATGAAGTTTAAGGTTTTGAAAAGCAGTGCCGAAAGCGGCTGATCTAAATGTGGAGTGCCATTGTACCCGTTCCACGAGGCAAGTTTATTGCCATGGAAACTGCCGAACAATTCCACTGTAGAAACATTTCTGAAACTGGTGCCCTGAGATTCCAATTCTCCAAGCTCCAGAGAATGTGGGCGCTCAATACCGTTACACTGCAACCAACAAGGTACAGTAATAAAATCAAGAATTTCCTAGCCGAGCTGTTGGTAGTTCTTTCTCCCCTTTCAACCTTAAACAAAACCGGTTCAGAGTTTGCATTGTTTAAAAAAAACAACTTATGATGGCTTTCTTTAATCAATGTATCACTTTTTAAATTCCGCCTTTCTTCCAAGGAACTCACATTGACAGACATGGTTCTCCCCCTTCAACCCACCATATTTTATCCTTTTGACAAACATGTGATGTCAATTCAGCTGGGAGATAAGCCTTCCATCCACTCCAGAATATCCCACCACGTGTTATCACTGAATATTTCAGGGGACGGTATCTAAAAAGCCAGAATGAGCCTCGTGGCATAATAATAATAATAATAATTTATACCCCGCCCATCTGGCTGAGTTTCCCCAGCCACTCTGGGCGGCTTCCAACAGAACATTAAAATGCAATAATCTATTAAACATTAAAAGCTTCCCTAAACAGGGCTGCCTTCAGATGTCTTCTAAAAGTCTGGTAGTTGTTTTTCTCTTTGACATCTGGTGGGAGGGTGTTCCAAGGGTGGGTGCCACTACCGAGAAGGCCCTCTGCCTGGTTCCCTGTAACTTGGCTTCTCACACTGAGGGAACCGCCACAGGGGTTCCCAAACTAAGGCCCGGGGGCCGGATGCGGCCCAATTGCCTTCTAAATCCGGCCCGCGGACGTTCCGGGAATCAGCATGTTTTTACATGAGTAGAATGTGTCCTTTTCTTTAAAATGCATCTCTGGGTTATTTGTGGGGCATAGGAATTTGTTCATTTTCCCCCCAAAATATAGTCCTGCCCCCCACAAGGTCTGAGGGACAGTGGACTGGCCCCCTGCTGAAAAAGTTTGCTGACCCCTGCAGAAGGCCCTCGGCGCTGGACCTCAGTGTCCGGGCAGAACGATATGGGTGGAGACGCTCCTTCAGATATACTGGACTGAGGCCGTTTAGGGCTTTAAAGGTCAGCACCAACACTTTGAATTGTGCTCGTGGCAGAACAGGGATTGCACCTGTTTTCCTTGGTCCCAGTCCAGTACTCTATCCAAGGGGTGGAGACTCTATGGTCCTCCAGATGTTGCTTGACTCCAACTCTCATCAACCTCTGACAGCATAACCAATAATCAGGGTTGAGGGGAATTGGAGTCCAACATCTGGAGGTTCTTCACCCTGCATTATCCACTACACCATACTGGCTTTCCAAAACAGATGAAAAAGTACAGTCTCTCTGAAAACATATTCTCAAACATGAAAATATGAGGCTCCTTAAACTTGGGGGGGGAGGGTGTCCTATTTTATTCTCCAAGATTTAGACTCTAAATTTTAGAAATACTATAAAGAAATGAGCATATAGTAAAACCAACTCTTAGTATACAGCTAAGGAAAACAAAAAGGAGGGACAGAGTCAAATGGGAAACCCAGTAAGTGTTTTTTTTAATAAAGGACAGCCAATGTTAAAGGGCTAGGGAAGGTTGAGCCTCGCAAAAATAATTATTTATCATGTTGCATCTTATTTTCCTGTTTGGATCATGACTTTCCCACCAGCTTCCAAGGTTGAACCTGTGTCCTCCTTCAGCACTGGATGGCCAACTTTTTTAAAAAAAAATTTAAAACACAGTAATATACTGCTTTCCTGAAATTATTTTTTTTAGCCACTGCAGATACAGTGGTACCTCGGGTTACAAACACCTCGGGTTACAAACACCTCGGGTTACAGACTCCACTAACCCAGAAGTAGTACCTCAGTTTAAGAACTTTACCTCAGGATGAGAACAGAAATCGCACGCTGGCGGTGTAGCAGCAGCAGGAGGCCCCATTAGCTAAAATGGTACCTCAGGTTAAGAACGGTTTCAGGTTAAGAACAGACCTCCGGAACGAATTAAGTTTGTAACCAGAGGTACCACTGTACTCCAGTTGTTGCCAACACCTGGAACGAGCCTCCGCTCACAAAACACGACTTCACATTCCTCTCCTTCCCCTGTGACCCTCCAGAGAATAGTTTGCAGGCACATTGTGGGGCAGGAAAGCTGCAGGGAGGAGGAGAAAGGTGAAGTCCTGTTACATGAGCAGCGGTCTGCTTGCGCTACGTTGGGTTCCACCCTTACCTCTAAAAACCAATACCTAATATATTGTCACTCCAGTCCTAGTCCCACCTGGCAGCCCATTCTCATCACCCACATATTTATTACATATGAGAGTAGGTCACCTAGTGGATTCGCAGTTTAGCCAAGGCATGAATTGGAACCTTCCTAGTCCACACCCTGATCTGCTATGCTACATCATCCAAGGGCAGAAAGTGGAAAGTTCTTTCCTACTCAGGTTATATCATCAGGCAACCAAGCCTCTGTTTCCTGATGCACTCGAGACACATCAAAATTAAGCTAGGGACAAGGTGACATCTCTGTCTCATACTGTGAGATGCCAACACCCCACTATTCCATAGCATACATGGAATCTTAAACATACCACATAATTTGCTTTTTGGAAACTTTAGAATTGCTATTCCGTCTTCAACAGTCTTCTGTTGAGTAACTAAGAATCAGGATTTCAGCTGACAGCTGTACACTGAGATGCGTTCTGCTATCCTACTGAAATACCAGCCTTCAGTTATTATTATTTTTTGCTGTACTCATGAGCTGCTTACTACTGCCATCTGTGCATAAAAGCACTACTCTTCAGGCTTCAGCTCCCAGCAGTCGCATGTGTGAATATTTTGAGATGACAGCCAAGTGCAGCAGCAGTTAACCTCATCATCATTCAACAAGCCATTTTTCACATGGATTTGAGCTGAATTTCTACTGTCATTTTGAATTTAGAGGAAAGAGCCTGCAGGGAGGGGGAAGGGAAGCATTCTACATATAATCTGGCCATCAGAAATGGTTGGAGGGGAAGGCAGAAAGCAAGTGCTGCAACTGATGTCTGAATGATCTATTTTGGTTAGCCTAAATTTAAGCATGCCTTAGCAAATCTAAGGATCTCATCCGCAACATGGCAATTTAAAAAACAAACAAACCCAGAGAGAAAATACAAGTTAGCCATTGGCTATGCCAGTCTATCTTAAACAGGGTTTCAGCCTGAATTCTGAAAGAGCTGTAAAAGCATTATGATTAGACGCACCAAGTCCTCTGAAGTTCATGGTCTAATACAGTGTTTCCCAACCTTTGGTCTCCAGCTGTTTTCAGACTACAATTCCCATCGTCCCTGGCCACTGGTCTTGCTAGCTAGGGATGATGGGAGTTGTAGTCCAAAAACAGCTGGAGACCCAAGGTTGGGAAACACTGGTCTAATATAACATGAATAAGCCTTGTGTTCACATGCTACTTCCACCCCCTTCCTCTCATGCTTCAATTTGGTTTTTTTGCAAACCCTCCAAATCAGGAATGCAAATCATGATCAAACCATGGCTTGGAGGGATCATGCAAACCATAATTTTCCTGCTCAAATGCAATGGCAAACTGTGGTCTCTGCAAAAGAAACTTGTGAAGGGGGCATCTGGAGTGAGTCCCACTGACTTCAATGGTGCTTACTTCTAAGTAGAAATATGGAACTGAACTGTAAAATTGAATTTTAAAGAATTTCAGGGAAACCCCCACAAGTACAAAGTCCACTAATGCTAATGAACTAGATGTCACATAAATGAAGATATAGTAAATAAAATATCCATCTAGCCTAATGTTCTGGCCATCTTAGTAAGAAGGATGGCCTGCAAAATAAGAACAGAAAATAAAGAAGTGGATCTGTGTCCCCTACTCCCAGAAAAGCCTGGGTTGTTTTACCTTTTCAACTATTGTTCAAGAATTCTTCACAGGATTTTTACAAGCTTGAATATTGCTTTTTGAGACACTGCACATCAAGGCACGTCCCCAAGAGACACTAAATGAATAGTAGAAGGGAATAATTTTTACGTCAAATCAAATGCATGTAATTTTCTATTTACAGAATGAGGAAAGCTGAACTGCTGCTTGTTTTCATCACTTGTGAAAACTGCTGAAAATAAAAACCCCTATAACCTGGTCTAAACCAATCCATGTGTGAAATGAGCTACTCTGTGTTCAGCCAACTGGCTCCTCTGCCCACCTTTTGAGGAAAAACCCTATCCACACTCCAGCCCAACATCACAAAGAGGCTTTAACATGAGACCAGAAATGGGTCTGGATACAGGAAAGAGATGCCATTGGCATTACATTACATCTAGACAACAGAAATCCCTATCCATATTAGACAGTTTGATGTTGTCGTACATGAAACAAGTGGCTGGTGCTACAGAAGATTCTGCACACAGCAAAGGAACTTCCTCAGGCAATTGACAGCTTCAAATATTCCATAAAGTTAAAAAAAAAAAGCTGGCCTGGGTAAATGGTAAGAGCTATTGTGTGCCTCTGGAGTCTGGATCATTTGCTCATACAGTACCTGCATTTTAGAAGCTGGGGTCCGTTCCCCCAATTTCCCAATGAAGCTACAATTCTACCTAGTCAAGAGATAGGAATCATCTGGCCCTCCAAATTTTGTCCGAATCCAACTCCTATCCGCTCAGTATGATCAATGATCCAGATGTTGCTAGACTCCAGGTTCTCCATCCCTGACCCTCCTCAGAATAAAATTAAAATATTCCTTCAGTAGCATCTTAAAGACCAACTAAGTTTTTATTTTGGTATGAGCTTTCGTGTGCATGCACACTTCTTAGCTCACACCAAAATAAAAACTTAGTTGGTCTTCAAGATGCTACTGAAGGAATATTTTAATTTTGTTTCGACTCATACCAACACAGCTACCTACCTGTAACTAAAACTTCCTCAGAATGTTAGTTGTGGAGAGGAGACACCTCCATGTGACCTGACATCACACTATGAAACCTCTGGTAGATGGCAGTTTCGCCCCATTCTTTCTGTTCCTTGTTAGTGTTCTAATTAAGGGTTGTATCCAAGCTTTTACTCTCTCATCCATTAATTTCAATGGGTCTACCCCAAGAACAAACACCACATTCAACCCAAATGCTTGACTTTTAACCGTCGTTGATGGGTCAAATGACTAAAGGAAGTTTCGACTAGTCAAAAAAGCCAACTCTAGAGTAACTTGTATTTTGGCACAGTTTATTTAGATGACCCTTAAGTGGGACCCAGGTGGCGCTGTGGGTTAAACCACAGAGTCTAGGGCTTGCTGATCAGAAGGTCGGCAGTTCGAATCCCTGCAACGGGGTGAGCTCCCGTTGCTCAGTCCCAGCTCCTGCCAACCTAGCAGTTCGAAAGCACATCAAAGTGCAAGTAGATAAATAGGTACCGCTCCGGCGGGAAGGTAAACGGTGTTTCCGTGCACTGCTCTGGTTCGCCAGAAGCAGCTTTGTCATGCTGGCCACATGACCCGGAAGCTGCCTGCGGACAAACGCCGGCTCCCTCGGCCTATAGAGCGAGATGAGCGCCGCAACCCCAGAGTCGGGCAACCCCTGATGGTCAGGGGCCGCTTTACCTTTACCTTTATTTAGATGATATTTAGATGATATAAATACTGCCCCTTGCATAGGATGGTTTATAATAAAAGCAAGTAAACAAGAATACATAAAACACAGTCCATTAAAAACATACAACAAACCACTCAATGACAACTCCTAATTGCACTGCTTTCACCATAACATACTTTTAGAACTGCAGACCACCGGCCACTAAAAGAAAAGCATTTGTAGACATAAAAAGAAGCCCAAAATGGCACCCCTACCCAATATCAAGCTGCTCTTGAAAGGGGGAGGGGGCAGAGGTGTGAAAGTGAAAGCATGCTACCCTTTCCATAGTGGCCTATAGTTGCAGGAACTATATGGTACTTCCCAATTCAGTTGTGGTATGGTACTATATGGTACTTCCCAATTCCCTCCCTCCACATCTCCTATGCTCTTCCTTCAATCCTTGCAGACCCTGCAACACTCTCACCACTGAATGCCATCTCATAGCTGGGTCAAGGCTGATTTGTCATGAAACAAGCACTAAGCAGGAGAAGACTCTGGCCTTAAGATGGCTCCAGCCTTAGACTTAATTGGGATCAGCTTCCTGTGAGCTTTGCACAAGGTTGCTTTAGCTCAGCAGTGCTTTCCCCCACCCCTCCTGGAGAAAAGCAGAACATACAGGTATATGCTGGTGGCAATGAGAGGATTAGCTGCTAAGAAGAGTGCCTTTTAAGAGAAGTGCATCACCAGCATACCCCACAGTGCTTTGCGGATGTAAGTGGAAACACACATTGTTCACTACATTTGTAAGTAACAGCCCGACAAACTGGCACCAAGAGACCAAACTCCATCAGCCTTTTCAGCTATGCATATATAATCACAACACAAGGGACCCATCCAATGAGAAAAGTAATGAGAAGCCCAACTGTTAAAACCACAGCGGCACAGACAAGATGGCCAGTTGCCAATTTCCCCTCCAAACAGGAAGAGCTATTGTCAGGCAGAATTCCATCCATGAACCTTGAAGTACGACACGTAGGCCTGATGCTAGCGCACTCTTCAATGGGGCGCTAGCTTAATCATGCCAAATGGTACCAGATGTTGCTCTTTCAAGCTTTTTTGTTGCTGCATGTTTACCAATGGCATCATCCTTTGAGGAGGCGCTGTGCTCTTTGGCATACAGCAATAAGGATGCGGAGACTTTAACCTCCAGATTGAAATGGAGACAAACCAACCTAGCCTGGCGGATTTCTTCAGTAGTTTGATTGCCTTGCCTGAAATATCCTGGATACTGTCTATCCCAAGCACAACAAATATCCTCCAATGTGCTTGCGTCAAAAGGTTAGGAGCACTTCAGGACAGCTCTGACCTGTATCCCCCCCCCCAGATTGTTTCTCTGCCATTTGATCCCAGAGGGAGAGAAGGTTTATGGGGATTTCACTGTATCTTGCATTTTGTTCAGTTGTTTGGCTATTTACCCTTCACCATTTTTGTTTACCTATTGTATTTCCTGACATTCTGGGTTTTTTGTTTTATTATGTTTTATTATGTTTAGAAGAAGAAGAAGAAGAAGAAGAAGAAGAAGAAGAAGAAGAAGAAGAAGAAGAAGAAGAAGAGGAACAAAACAGCAACAACAGAATAAAGTGAAGTGGCAAGAGCAGTCAGCAGAGTTAAAAAGGATGTTCTTATGGTAGAAATCTCACCAGGCCCTGTGGTTTGCAGAAGGCTGTGCTTTTGAAGCATTGCAACCCTTCCTCAAACAAAACCAATCAGAGCAAAAGGTGTGCATTCAACGGGGTTAGCTAAATGAGCACAGACTGAGAAACGAAGCCGAGAAACAAAATTCCATTCCTGCCCCCTCCCCTAAAAAAGTCTATGAAAAAGAAGAGTAAGATGTCTCAAAGTGTCCTAGATAACCTCCCCAAGGCAAAAGGCAGTGCTAGCAGTATTTGGGACTCTCAAACATTTTTATCTTACTCTTCCTCCAAGCAACTAAGGGGTGGAATACACCATCTTTCCCCCAGCCCACTTTATCTTCACAACGCTGTGAGGTAGGTGAGGCTATGAGATAGTGACCGGTTCAGGTTCACCTAGTGGGCTTTAGGGCTACAGGAATTCTAATTTAGGCCTCTCTGGTCCACAGTTACTCTCTAACTGCTACACTGAATCTGCTTTCTTATTTGTCTAAACTGAAATAAATGAATAAAGCTTGAGAATGGCTGCCCTCACTCTCATCTCAGGCTCAGGAAACTGAAAGAGAAGCAAGTACAATGCTGGCACTATCTACTAACACTGAGGAAAAACTATTGGTAGAGCCCAGGAGGATATGAAAAATCAAACAATTCGACATCTGAACACCTATACAGAAAAAAGCAGCTTTTGAGAAGCAAGGATTGGCCATACTGACCTCCAAGTATGTCGCTAAACCCAGGAAGAAACTACAGCCTGCACAACTGTTTGTCTTTTAATGATTGGGAAGGCCAATAGTGGCAAAAGGCAAGAGAGCCTGTGAAATTCCTAGACGGTAGCAGGATGTCCCAAGGTCTGCATGTGTCCTACAGTGCATCCCAACAACAGTGTTGGTTAGAATGTTAGACCTTGGGAGACCAGGGTTCAAATTTCCATTCATCCATGAAGCTCCCCGGGTGTTCTTGGGCAAGTCACAATGTCTCAGCCTAATCTACCTCACAGGGTTGTTGGTTTGTGGGTAAAATGAGGTGTGGAGAGAACTGTGTACTGCTCCTTTGAGGGAAAGGTGGGATATAAATGTAAAAATAAATAAGAATAAATTAAACTTTGGATGATGTGTGATCTCCTTGCCAAAAGGATTGACCACCAAAGATTCAAACTTAGAAAGAGCCACCTAGAAGCAGCTACGACAGGTCAGTGCATCTTCCCATCTGATGATAGGGAACCTGCCCCACTATAATAGCAGTGAACATTTCACAGCACAATCCTATGTCTCCTCAGAAGCAATCCCATAAAGATCAATATGACCTTCTCAGGTAAATGGGCACAGCACTGCAGCCCAAACTTTACTGATATCTGGATAATTAAGCATGGGCTTACTAACTTGCTAGCAACACATTAGAACAATCTATTCTTGTAAGTTGCTCTGAGCTCATTTTTACACCCAAGGCTGACTGAGACTGATATACTTATGCACATTCAAAATTGTGTGCTTATTTTTGTCTGCACAATTAATTCCTCCTCTGTTAGACACAGGAAGACCAAGAGCAATGCTGGTAACTGAAAAATGCCCCGGGGCCACTGGCAATCCTGCCCAATGCTCCATTCACATTGTGGATTCTGAAGTCACCAAGCCCACACACGCACCCATCTTTGTAGTCTTAATAAAAAACTAAATTTGGTACCTGATCCTAATGTCTGTATTTGTGGTGGGGCCACTGCAAAATACCAAGAGCAATATAACTAAGAGCCGATCAACTAATAGTTCAATCCTATACAGTCGTACCTTGGCTTCCAAACGCCTTGGGAGACGAATGTTCTGGCTCCAGAACGTTTGAAAACTGGAAGTGAGTGTTCCGGTTTTCAAACTTTTTTTGGAAGCTGAGCATCTGGCGCGGCTTCCACTATTGTTTCCGGCGTGAATCGCAATCAGAAACCAATCAGAAGCCACGCTTTGGCTTCCAAATGGATTCGTTCGACTTCTGAGGGAAAACTGTACATATCTACACAAAAGAAAGCTCCATAGAGTTCAATGGAGCATACTTCCTGATAAGCTTATACAGGATTGCATTGAAAGGTGTTAAAACGTAATTACATTTGTGGAAACTGCAGCACTTACCAACTCTAAAAGTTCCACAAGCTCATTGTGATGAAATGAGTTTTTGCTATACTATTCCCAGAGAATACAAAATAAAAAAATTCCTTCAGTAGCACCTTAAAGACCAACTAAGTTTATATTTTGGTATGAGCTTTCGTGTGCATGCACACTTCTTCAGATACACCGTGTATCTGAAGAAGTGTGCATGCACACGAAAGCTCATACCAAAATATAAACTTAGTTGGTCTTTAAGGTGCTACTGAAGGAATTTTTTTATTTTGCTTCGACTCAGACCAACACGGCTACCTACCTGTAACCAGAGAATACAGAAAGCAATATAGGGAAAGACTTCATGCTAAATACTGTAGAACATAGCTGTATCTTTGTAACATTTGGGTGGCATTTCTGTGCTGTTTGAGCACTCATTGAGATATAACATAAAGTACATACGGTTACTTACACAAAATGCCCACATGAACTTGCAGCTTACAGCATTTGCAGTACTGTACCTGAAACAATGCATCTGATAATCAAATTGGCAGCTATATGCATAATGCTGTCTATCACAATTCTAAGGAATCTGTGATATATAGAGATAGAGATGGGATCATCTGCTTTGTGTGCAGCAGGTCCCAGGTTCAATCTGGCATCTCCAGGGCTGGAAGACGCTCCTGCCTGAAACACTGGAGAGTGACTGCCAGACAGTGTGAACAAAACTGAGCAAGTTGGACTAAAGGCAGTTTCCAACTTTACATACCATGTAGGCCGCAAGAGTACTTCAACATGGAACCCACAGGCCACACAGGCTTTGTCGTGGAGGGGAGGAGGCCAAAAAATGACACACCCCAACCCCCACAACGCCTTCCCAAAGTCAGGTAAGTGAGAAGCTGGGATTTAGGAAAGAGGCATGAGGCTCTGTCAGGGTCCTAGAGCTCTCCCCCCCTCCTTCCCAAGCAGAGAAAGCCCTAACTAGGTTTTGGGAAGGAGGTGGGAAGACTCCAGGATCCTGTCAGAGCCCTCACACCTCCTTCCCAGAGCCCAGCACCTCCATACCCAGCTTTGGGAAGGCTGTGCTGGGGGAAGGGGGAGGAGGGGGCGCAAAATGTTGCAGAGGACCACCCAAAAAGGCCTCAGGTCCGCATGCAGCCCAAGGGCTGCACGTTGGACCACTGCTCTAACTGAACTGAGAATGCATTTTTAATAATACCTAGACTGCATCTTCACAGTTTTGTTCAACCTATCAGACATCAGCCCGGTCAATATGATTTCAGTAAAATGAATAATCTGCCTTATAAGAGGATAGCACTTTTTGGTTTCCGTGCTGGTCACAGGGAAAGAGAATCACCCTCTTCTGCCGCAAAACCATGGAAATGAAGGCTATTATCACCAAGTTACAGGGGAAGAGAGGAGTACAGGGAGTCTTCGTCAATTCCCGCTTGGAGTCTAGCAATTCTTGGCTCCTCTGAACTCTTTCCATTCCATCTCGTATTTGCAATAATTCTGAAATCAGGGTCTGTGCCAGAGCTTGTATCCCCCAGTCTCTCTCCCCCCCCCCATCTCTTTTCCTTTTGTGTCATATATTTCAGATTATAAACCCGGGGGTTGGGACTGTCGTTATCACTGACACTTGTAACCCATTCTGGGATGGGCTAGATGACCCTCGGGGTTCCTTCCGAACCCTGTGAAGAACATGCGGCAGCGCGCACGGCGGCTCAGGACGGAGCCTCTCCCGGCTCCCCTTCCCTCGCTCCCCTTCCCTCGCTCACCACGCCGTCGATCTGCACTTGCTTCACCGCGGAGTCTCCGGGAGCCGACTTCGCCTTGGCTTTGACGGCAGCCGAGGCAGAAGCGACGGCGCCGGGGGCGGGTGTCTCCTTTCGCGACGCCATCTCTGGAAGAAGAAAACGAGAGAGGCAGAACGCACACCGGCCGGAAGAGGAAGAGGGCGAGGGAAACCGGAAGCGGGTCCATTTCAGGACACCTTCCGGGCGGAAACCGGAGGACTTCCAAAGCACAACCCCCGCCCCAAAACATGGTTCCGCTTTCATATAGTTCCTAGTATTTGTATTTTGCTTTTCCTCTGCGCCGATAGTTTCGCCCGACGGGAGCTCGATCCTGGATACCTGCCATTAACCCACCAGGAAATATAATCCGCCTAGTAAATCTATGGAGTGGTGGGTATACTGTAATAGTTTATGGACTGCATTTATTCCTTCTTCCTCCGATGAGCTCGAGGTGGCGCACGTGGTTCTCTTCCCCTATCTCATTTAATCCCCCCAACAACAACCCTGTGGGGTAGGCTAAGCTGAGAGAGGCATCGTCCGGCGCCCAAGCGAGAGCTTCATGGCCAAGCGGCCTCCCCCAGAGACCCAGCCCGACCCTCTCAACCACTACATCTAGCCCTGATCTGCTTTATCCGTGTATTCTTCCTGCACTGCAGGGGGGGTTGGACCCTCAGGGGTCCCCTGTGGGTTCTATTATAACCGCATTTTCATCCTGCTTTCTCGCTCGCAGCAATAACGTCAGCAACTTAACAAAAAGAAAGCATCTGGGGAGAAGAGTCAGAGCGTGATCGCTCCTGGACACGTTACACATTCCTAGACACGTGTTTTCCCCGACGGCTGCTACACTGCGCATGTGTCAACTTTCGTTACGATTATTGCTTTCTTTAAAAAAAAATCCGGCATGGACTTCCGGCGGAAGAAGTAGTGGGGCCCGTCTAGTATTGCGTCTCCATGGTCTTCCTCCGGCCGCCGCTATGAAGATCAAGCGGCAGAAGCACGCCAAGAAGAACGTGGGCTTCTACAAGCACAACTTCGGCTTCCGCGAACCCTTCCAGGTGCTCCTGGACGGCACCTTCTGCCAGGCCGCGCTGCGCAACAAGATCCAGATCCGAGAGCAGCTGCCCGGATACCTGGCCGGGGCCACGCAGCTCTGCACGACGCGGTGAGAGGCGGGCCGTCGTGTCGAGTGGGACGGGGAGGCGCGTTACGCAACGGGGGAAGCCGCAGCTCAGCGCGTAGGGCGCCTGCCTTGCAAGCAGAAGGGGAGACCGGGCTCGATCCCCAGGGGGGGGGCAGCACCCCCAGCCCGAAATCCCGGAGAGCTTACTGGGTTAGACCAGCCGGAATTCCTCCAGGTTGAGATGATGGGAGTTGTAGTCATAGAATCATGGCACTGGGTCCCCAAGTGTCATCTAAACCCGTGGTTCCCCAACGTGGGGCAATTTGATTTCTAAAGGGGGGGGGAATTCGAGAATGAGTTAGACCAAGTTTTAGGCTTCCTCCACGTGAATAGGAGTTCACTTTTTGAGTAATACAAATTATATGTCACGGGTGGGAGGGCATCAGGACTTTAGAGATGCTTAGGTGGGGCATGGCCAAAAAAAAAAATGTTAGGAACCACTGATCTAGACCAGGCATCCCCAAACTTTGGCCCTCCAGATGTTTTGGACTACAATTCCCATCTTCCCCGACCACTGGTCCTGTTAGCTAGGGATCATGGGAGTTGTAGGCCAAAACATCTGGAGGGTCGCAGTTTGGGGGTGCCTGATCTAGACCAACCCCCTGCAATGCAGGTTATCCAGGAAAACCAGGGGCTGCACATTTAGGGGTGGGGCTGCCGGATGGTTGAACCATGGCCACTGCTCTCTGGAGTGTACATCTGCCAGGAAAGCTTTAGCTCAACAACTTTGATGAAGGCTCCCCCCAAAAAGCTCAACAACTTTGGTCAATCCAAAGGGTAGATCACTGCCAGGTTTTTTTTATAGTGGGAGTAGATCGCAGTCTCTTGAGAGTTGGACATGCCTGCCATAAAGCAAGACTCCCATTGTGAAACAGGTGGGAAGAGAAGCAGAGGGTGGCTGCCGGCCAAGTTCTGTTCTCTCTTCCTTGACTGTATTTTGGAATTTATTAGTGTATAAGCGAATGCGCAGAGTGGATGACCTTAGAACGCCCCAAATAAATAAGGACCAACCGTACCTTGGGTCCCAAGCTTGAGAAAGTCGGGTGTAGCAGTGCTGAGCTAGATGGGCTATGTACAAAGCAGCCTCCCATGTATCCTACTTTGGGTGGGTGTCAGTTATTCAGTGGACAATGCGGTGGGAGATAGTTGGCTGCTTGGTCCTCATAAAGGCGGAGGAGCTACCAGCGTGAGCAGGATGGGTCAATGAGGCATTTAGGGCAACACTGGGGTGTGTGTGTGGGTGTGAAAGGACTGCCATTTGGAGATGCAAACTCATATGCATACATGCAAATGTAGAAGTAATTGGAATTCAAATGCATCTTACCATAGAAAACCAGACTAGGCAACTTTGTAGGTAGATGCAAAATTCATAAACAGCTGGTGTCTTTTAAATAGAAAATACAGTAAATATCGCTGAAGGGGGAAAGACTATGACGAGGTGGCCTGTGGCTGCCAAGTCTACTGTACAGGTGCTGCTACAGACAGACAGAAAACTTCAGGATTCCTCCTCCTCCTCGTTGTTCTTTAGTATTAAACCACACTTGCGCCTGAAAGCCCCTTCAACTACTAGAGGACTGTCCTCTGTAAAGCCATGTCACTCTATAGAGAGTCCCTATGTCTCTCCTTTGTGCTCAGTTGGCGGGGCCTTTATTTCAGGAGGCCAGGCAGCCAGCAGGAAGAGTCGCCGCATTAAGAGCTGTTTAAATCCCCAACTGAGCTGCAAACCTCCTTGGTTGACTTCGGATCCCTCTCATTCCTTTAACTTACTTGACTTCACAGGATGGTGTGAGGGTAAAATGGGGCCTATAGTAGACCATGTATATTAATATCTTTGGCTCCTTTGATGAAGGCCTGCAGTTCCTGGCTTTGCAAACTCCATATTCATGCTTGCCTCTTAAGGCAGCGCTTAGCAAGCATCCTGCCAGCGTGAGAATTTCTGCTTGGCGGTGGGAATTGCCCCCCCCCACATGCCATCACGTCTGTTCTGGGGTTCCCCCAATCTTTGCATATGGGGTAAACTGGATACAAGACATAATAGGGACATTAGTTCAGAATTTAAAATGTCTTCGTTGAACAAGAATCTCTGCTGTTATCTTTTCTTCTTCTAGATGTGTCCTGAAAGAGTTGGAATCCTTAGGGAAGGAGCTCTATGGGGCAAAACTAATTGCGCAGAGATTTCAAGTTCGCAATTGTTCTCACTTCAAAAATCCAGTGAGCGGCTCAGCCTGCCTCTTGTCCATGATCGAGGGTGGGAATCCGCACCATTACTTCATTGCTACGCAGGTAATGTTCTTTCACTTAAGCTCATGTGCACAAAATGCCTCATTTCCTTCATATTTTGGAATCTGGCCAGTTGTTAATGAGTTTTGAGAATTACATTCACGCTTTCTCCTTTGGGGCTGCGGTGGGAAAACTTCAGCTTATGCAAATTTGAACGGCACCTACACATTTCCAGCGGTACAAGAGAGCGTTCGAAACTGCCTAGAGCCTTGTTTTAAAACAAGTTTACTTGGAAATGAGCCTTGTTGAGCTTGAGAGGGCTTGCATATGCCTTGGATGGCAAGCTCTCCTGCAGCAAGCAGCCCAGCATAGGATTAGAGTTGCAGAGGGAGGGGATTTGTATGTAACAGTTTTATTTCACAAAGAAAGGAATGAAGATACTTGGCAGCTTGTTTGCACACTGTAATTAATGTCTTAGTTGCTAGATCAGGAGGCAGGGCACATCTAAGCATCAGCTAAAGTTCTCGGCTGAGAGTGTATCTGAGAAAGGCAAGTCTGCATAGAACAAGAACGAAGAAGTATCTATGCCCAGCTCTGCTTACAGAATAAGTAGCAGGGACACGGGTGGCGCTGTGGTCTAAACCACTGAGCCTCTTGGGCTTGCTGATCAGAAGGTCGGCAGTTCGAATCCCCGCGACGGGGTGAGCTCCTATTGCTCTGTTCCAGCTCCTGCCAACCTAGCAGTTAGAAAGCATACCAGTGCGAGTAGATAAATAGGTACTGCTGTGGCGGGAAAGTAAACGGTGTTTCCATGCACTCTGGTTTCCGTCCCGGTGTTCTGTTGCGCGAGAAGCAGTTTAGTCATGCTGGCCACATGACTTGGAAAGCTGTCTGTGGACAAACACCAGCTCCCTTGGCCTGAAAGCGAGATGAGTGTCACAACCCCATAGCAACTTCTCTTTCCAGTCTATTTCTGAAATTCTTTTGTAATATGACAGCTACTTTGAAATCTTGTATAGAATGTCCTGGGAGATTGAAGTGTTCTCCTACTGGTTTCTCTGTCTTGTGATTCCTGATCTAGACTTATTGTTTGTGTCCCCCCCCACCCCCATTTGATAGGACCAAGATCTGGCAACAAAAGTAAAGAAAAAGGCTGGAGTTCCCCTTCTCTTCATAATTCAGAACACAATGGTTCTTGACAAACCTTCCATGAAATCTTTGGCTTCGGCACAAGCAGCACAGACAAACCGGCTGATTCCAGAGCACCAAAAACTAAGCATTGAACTTCTCAAAGAGGAGCAGGGTCTGGCAAAGACCTCGGAGCCGAGAAAAAGGAAACGGAAAAGGGCCAGTGGCCCTAATCCTCTCAGCTGCCTGAAGAAAAAGAAAAAGGCACAGGAGACCTTGCAGCCTTCAGCAGCTAAGAAAAAGGGGAATAGGAAACGCAAGAAAAGGAAACTGGAAGCAGGAGGAGAGACTGTGCCATCAGGGTCACAGAATGTGGAAGCATGAAATCATCCCAGAAAACTGGTGGGCTCGTCTGTTCCATGAACTTTTGGTAAAGACTAAAGGAGTGTGATAATCCTTGCATTTAATTATTATTTTATTAAAGGTCTTGTTTTAAAGGTCTTGGAGTATTTGGGTGCTACGTCAAAGTGAAACACACACACACTTTTGATATCATTTTAAATTGTTAAATTGGGTCTTAAAACTGCACAAGAACAGACCGTATAGCTAGCTTATCTGGTTATTGATATCCTTAACTGGGGTGGATTGCAAACTGATAATCATGCCCTAAGCACAGCCTGTTTGTGTCATGCAGGGGAGCACATGAAACATACTAGTTACCTCTTAGTAGAGCAATCAAAGGGGCAGAACTCATCACCTGCTTTGAAAGGAAGCATTTCACAAATCAATCCTGCTTTCTTTCTTGAAGTCCTGCTCACACTGTCCCAGATACATGGAAGCTAACTACAGTTAGTTGTTTGTGAATTCAAGAATGTTCTAGTACAAAACCAGATTCAAGTGTGTTTTCAAAAGTGGGTAGGAGATTAAAACCTACATTTAACTCTCTTTACATTTAACTCTATATTTTCATTGGGGACCCAGGTGGCGCTGTGGGTTAAACCACTGAGCCTAGGGCTTGCTGATCAGAAGGTCAGCGGTTCGAATCCCTGCAATGGGGTGAGCTCCCGTTGCTCGGTCCCAGCTCCTGCCAACCTAGCAGTTCGAAAGCACGTCAAAATGCAAGTAGATAAATAGGAACCGCTACAGCAGGAAGTTAAATGGCATTTCCATGTGCTGCTCTGGTTTGTCAGAAGCGGCTTCGTCATGCTGGCCACATGACCTGGAAGCTATACGCCGGCTCTCTCGGCCAATAATGCGAGATCAACCCCAGATTCGGTAACGACTGGACCTAATGGTCAGGGTCCCTTTACCTTTTTATATTTTCATTATATTGAGTAATAGCTACTTCCATAATGTCTTCGTTTAAAGTAGAAGCCCTTTGAAGCATTCCATTTATTTCTGTCACTGAGGATTAATTTTCAGTGCATTATCAAATGTAACCCCAAGGAGTTAAATGTAATCCCATTCCATATCCAGTTTGTTTAATTGCAAGATCTGAAATGGATAAAACCTTTTGCTGGAAATCCTTTATCTCTCCCTTTTAGCTGGCTCCAGTTCAGTCAGGTTCCAGCCCAGTGGGGACTGAGCAATTTTCCCCAAAGACCTATTTGTAGTGTGGAATGACAAATCCTGGAGCCATACGATAATCTTTGGAAAATTCTATACATATCACTTGAACTCTCAGCCAAAAAAGAAAAGGTGGAGGGAAGTGATTAATGGGTTGTCCGCAGTCAGGACATGATCCATGGTATTAATTACTGCAGAAGGTTGAAAAAGGCAAATGCTGAAATGATTACAAGGGTGCAGTAAATGCTGAAAGAAGGAAGTTTGGAGCAGGTAGATTTTGGGTTGGAGTGGGGAGCGGATTATGGATCAGGACCGCTTCAGTTAAAAGGTAGTAGCCATCCTAAATCATGGTCGGCAACTAGAGCACACTATTACACATATTTAAAAGCAAGTCCTATTGAGTTAAAATGGGCTTGTGCCCTGTTAAATAGATTGCAGAATTGCAGTCTTATTTGCTTAAAAACTGCCTATGCTTCCTGTAGTTAAGTGATCGGCAATGAGACCTGGTATATCTAGCCAGAAGGAAGGCTCTTCCAGATTTTAAGCACAAAGGGTCCTATCTTTCATAACCACCTTCCATACTTCTGTTGGCAAGTGTAGCCCAAGCAGTCTTCAAAATGGATCGCAATACTTGCTCCAGTTGGTATGGGTGGAGGCAATCCTTGCTTGTAACATTACACTTGTGGGGGGAGAAAACATTCTTGGCCCTGCTGATATAAGTTCACACTTGAAACTAGTTCTGTTGTGAACCTCCCTGGGACCATTGGATGAAGGACAGTACAGTGGTACCTTGGTTTACGAATTTAACCCATTCCAGAAGTCCATTCTTAAACCAAAACCGCTCTTAAACCGAGGCACGCTTTCCCTAATGAGGCCTCCTGCTGTCGGTGCCCTTTCACCGTTCAGATTCTGTTATTAGACCAAGGTAAAGTTCTCAAACCAAGACACTATTTCTGATTTGCGGAGTTTATAAACCAAATCGTTCTTAAACCGAGGTACCACTATACAAACTTAATAAATAATGATAATACCCAAGTTATTTCTCTATTTTTTGTAGCTGTGCAATTGATACCTGGCAGCTGACTATATAAATGGGCTCTGCTATAAAGAATTCTGCCTTAAGGCAACATGACACAAAATGAACGGGATGCAAAAACTGAGGTGGCGCCATGCTCGCTGCATAGAATCACCCCTTTGTGAAATGGATCACCTCACTATGGTTCAAAGAGCCTGTGGGCTAGCAACAGACAAACATACTTGGTACACTCTGACCTGTGAATCTTTGCTGACGAAGAATTGTCGAAACAGGGCCTTGTCCTGATTTTTACTGGAATTTATTTTTATTTGCCTACTATACTGGGATTGATTCCTATTTCAACTCTTCATCACACAAATAAAACCTTGTGAAGATATATTTGAAATCCATTTTTCTTCTGGCCTGAGTTCTTGCTATTTACTGTTTATTTCTGGACTTTACCAAGAACTCCAATTTCTACTGTAGCTCAGAGCTCTGGCTGTGAGCGCCTTGTAATCGTGCTACAGTTTGAAGCAAGCCCTCATCGCCACCTGCACCTTAACTCTTGCAAAACACTGTCCAAAGCAACTGTATGAACCCAAGTTGCTGCGCCTGTGCAACGTCAAAAAGGTGAAACGCCACATCCGTTATTTGCCGCACTGTGCCCTCGCACCTGTTCTTTATCCACATCCTGCTTTTGCACAGTTAGGTCACAGAAGCCAGCTGTGATCTTGGAGAAGCTATTGTCACAAGGCTTAATGTAAAGGGGTTCTGCTTTTTGAACAGAATACAAAGGACTAAAGTTGATGCCTTCCATTTCTTACACTGTAGAAGCATCAACATTTCTCATTGTTTCAACCGCCAGCCCTTGGCAGTTGTAGCTGCAGTCAGCTCGTATATTCTTAAATCAAGTGGTCAGATCAATATGCCATTCCTTTGGACCAAAATAACAGCTTGGAAATATGTTCTTTTCTAGTTTATTTTTCTGCATCTTAACAAGCACTAAGCAACCTGGGCCAAGAAAGAGCTCTATGGAAAACTGATAAGGATTAATTTAATTCTAAGGCTGCAATCATATCCCTATGTACCTAGGAGTAATCCCCTTTGAATGCAGTTAGACTTGGGAGCAGACAAATTTATTTGTATTTTCTTTGTATGTAGCTACTGGCAGGGGTGCCAACTTGAATAAAATATTGGGGGGCCTAGGTAAGCACTGCCCTGAATAACTGATCACATGACGCGGTGCACAAACACCATTTGAATGGCAATGGCCATCAATGGGGCTGGGGGGGCTCAAAGACGCCACAAACCCTAGGAGTTGTCTACTATGGACAGCACCTCTGCTCACACAAGATGGGACACCTGATTCTTGTTTATTCCCCCTACCCATCCACTATAGCCCTTTTGCTCTATGAAAATCTTCCAGGGAGGCCCACTGGAGCAGGATGGAATCCAGGCTTGTGTCTGGGGGAGGTCACTTCGTTGCTGGCTAATGCAGCCGTTTATCTTCAGCCCCAGAGGCACACTTCATTGTCTCTTGAGACAGACGGATCCCAACACACAACACACAATGCTGCCAAAATGGAAAGCTTTTGGCAAAGGGGAAAACTGCACACAGCGGGTGCACATACCTTCACACAAACCAAGTACAAATGTTTACTGACAGTTTCCTAAACAGCAAATGGACAAAACCCGAATAGAATTGCTGCAACCTGCTCCGATGAGCACCATTTCCTGCTTTGCGTCAGGTGTTTATTCAAAGTGAAGTAAGGCAGCTTTAAGCTTCAGCAGGTCTTGATCCCTTTAAAAAGCAAATGCTGCACGTTTTCAAATTTTCTGTGTCCTTTCCAGTACTTCTGCAAAAGGCTACCTGGGCGCTCTATCTAGTTGCATATAACAGTGGGCCGCAGCTGAAAGCAGCATCCTTAAACCATCACGCTGCAGCTCGGCTCAGAAAGAACAAGCTGCCTCTGCAAGCAGAGGATTGCTCCTGGCAGATGCTGTAATTTAGTGCTCACAGGTCCCAAGATTTCCTCAACTCGTTTCAAGCTCCGTAAGCCATCGAGACAACATAATCTGCCTTCTTAAATAGCTTTTAGAGTAGCACCTAAGGTTTTCTTTTAAGGGGGGCAGGTTCTACAAAGGATGCAGAGCACTTATTTCTTAACAAAATCCCTTCCACCGTTTGGTTGACATTTAGAAAAACGAGATGCAGCAGCCTAGAAACAGACTTGTGCAAAAGAGTTGCATCGACTTTTGGAATCTCAGCAGCAATAACGTATTGATTACTGCACACGTTGCAAAATTTGCATTGGCTGCAAGTCAGTTGAGAGCTAGGCACCAAGACCAGCATCATAAGGGGGAGTGTGATAAGTGGTGTGCTTAACTTATGCAGGTGTGGTTTTTCCATTTTTGTATGTTTGCTTTGCTGTTCAGTTTTAATTATTTGTATTTTACGCATTGTGACCAATTGTGACGGCTAGCTTTTTGCAATAAAGATTTCATTCATTAATTCATTCAGAATGTTCCATGTTCTGGTACACATGCTTATTACAGACCACAGAATGCCTATACTCATGTTGATTTATAATATTTAAAATGACTTACTTATATTAGCATTCATTAATATCCAGCATGAATATTAGCATCCAGTGTGATGTAGTGGTTAAGAGCAGTGGACTCGTAAACTGGTGAACCGGGTTCGCGTCTCCGCTCCTCCACATGCAGCTGTTGGGTGACCTTGGGCTAGTCACACTTCTTTGAAGTCTCTCAGCCCCACTCACCTCACAGAGTGTTTGTTGTGGGGGAGGAAGGGAAATGAGATTGTTAGCTGCTTTGAGACTCCTTAAAGGGAGTGAAAGGCAGGATATCAAGTTCAAACTCTTCTTCTTTCCATTTGATATACAGCTCTCATATAATTAGTTAAATTTTCTATTTTTGTGGAATTTTCTGTATTATGCTCACATCCGAATTTGTTTGTTGGGTTTGGATGTTTGGCTATGGCCCCTTCCTGGTGATGCTCCCCTGCAACCTATGTGGCGGCACATTGGTTCAGAAGCAATGGGGCAACTCGGATGGCACAAGGGGCTTTTTGTGCATGCAGAACATCCTCTTCCTCTCCTGTCCTCAGGACCTTTGTGTGCCCTCAAAATCAGCTCAAGGTTTGGGGGGACCCTCCAAAGCAGATCTGGGAGGTGTGCACCTGGGGAGGAACCACTGCGCCAGTATCACACCCAAAGTTTTCTTATGCATTCACTGTCTGCGGGCTTCACAGAGACACCTGGATGGTCATGGGGGAGTGTGTTGGTCTGATGCAGCAGAGCTCTGATCTTACGCAGCCAAAATGTCATCACAACATCACACGCAACAGGGAGGTATCAGCAGGAATGGTGAAATCCCAAGGTTGCAAAAGTACAAATAAACTAGTGAAGGGGGGAGATGAGCGCAAAAAAGAAATGAAACTTATTTAGGACGATGACTCACTCAACTCAGATTGCTGACTGATTTTGGGGTGGGGAGACAAACAGAAAACTAGGGGGGGGGGAGAAAGTATATTGAAAATGAGCATGGCTGGCTGGAACCCGGAATAGGGGTACAGCACACAATAGACACATTGGGTTGGGACCACCCTAGCTTCAAACTCCTACACCCCCCCCAAAAAAAGCTGACCCTGATGATCCATTCAACCTTCAGCAGTGTGGAATAGCTCGCAGAAGGCTGCAACAGGATGGGGAAATCAGGGATCTGGAGGGCTGCTTTGGCATGCAGATTGGAAGACATCTCTGAAGCCAGAAATACAATCCACAGAGAGAAAGGGCATCAGTATGCAATAGCTTATAACACAACTTTTATTAGAAAAGTTATACATAACAGCAACTATTTTCAAGAATATTAACCTTGAAAAGCAACAAAAACAGACTAACAAAGTTTAACAAGAAACTAATGACCTCTATAATTAAACATTCAAGTTATCTACAATGTCTCTTTGTACAAAGGGGGGAAATCATGGTTGTACAGGCACATCATGTCAAAAATAAAGCTGCAGTAACTATTTTATATAGTTAACTTTCTCAAGGATTATGAAAACATGTTGCAAATTTTTAAACATTCACATAATTTTACACTTGGGTATACACTGAAATCTTAGTTCCAGAAGAGAATCATTTCACAAAAGTGCCAACATTTAAAGTCAGAAACTTTAGTAATTTTGCCCCACCTTAAAAAAAGAATGTTGATGTATCCATCAACATAGTCACATGATTTCTGGTATGGCCTGGTCCTGATAATTAGTAGTAAAATCAAATCAGAGGTTATTTGTAAATCCGCTCAGTATTTCAGGAGTGTGCATTATTGTGAAATACACTGTTACAAAAACTGTAAAGGTCACTGGAGATCTATTAATACTTATTACACAACAAGATTATGTTCAATAAATGCAAGGTTCTCCTGCCTCTAAAATATACATATGTAGCTTGCTGTCGTTTCAGGGTCAGTGGTGTGCCACATTTGTAAAAAGAAAAGAAAATGAAAAAGGGAAAAAAGTAGCATGCTCAAACCGAGACCCTTCTACCTACCAGCATACCTAAATAAAATTGCCTGTAATTCAGAATTATGGCATTTCTCAAAAGCCTTTAAAATTCTCAATAATTTTCAAATCAACAAGTAAAAAAAAAACCCTTTATTGCAGTTGGTGCTTTATAGCAGAACTACCCCACCCTTGCTTTCAGAAATGGACCACTGAGATGGAATGTAAAATCCAATACCAGAAATGTATTGTCTCTTGTACTTAAATAATATTTTCCAAGGATACCCATTTACATTTAGCCCCAGAGCTGCTTAAACTCTATTCTAAAGATACCATGGCACAGCAAATACTCCTGCCAGGCACTAACATTCATATTGGCAGCTCCAAGAACAGCATCAGAAGTAGGAAGATGATAAAACACTGACAGAAATGTGGGGCAGGAAGAATTCACTACCATGAGGAAAAGAGAGCACATTTTAAGCATGTTTGGCAAAAACCTGTAATGAGACAATAGGGTTGGCCATTTTTGGGTCTTCTGGAGTAGCATTCTAGCTTACTAAGCAGATAATTGTAAAACAATGTATTAGTCATAGTTACATGCACCAATATTGCACACATCTGTTTTGATTTGTTTTAGAAACACTCTTTATTAGGTCCTTGAGTCACTTTCTCTCATCTCTGCAACTGGAACTCAAGTCACCCAGTGCAGAAGTTACTAGAAATGCAAAAGTGGTAAAATGTAATAGAAAAAAACACAAAACACAAGTCAATGACTGTACAGGACAATGGACTCTAGGTTTCTTCTTTTGTAGGCCCTACACATTGGGCAATGTGTAAGTACTAATGATGCTAACTATACAGCAAGCCAAACAAACATTCAAATAATATGGAATCTGGGACCAGGAGTAGCAATGATGTCACTATAAGGTTCTTCCTGTGTCAGCTCAATAGCTTGCTGCTTTTTTAGTACCAAGAAACTGTAGAATTTTGCTGCTGCTTGTTTGCGGTTTGTATTCCTACACAGCTCAAGCAAACTGATGGATTCTGCTCCAGTCTTGGCAAGAGCTCTCTGAAAAAAGAAAATGTTATAATTACTTCTGAGCTTAATCTAAACATTTACTACTGGACCACAATTGAACCTACTAGAACATCATTGGGAAGCACATATCTTATTCTTCTAAGACTATGTGTCATTCTCTGAAGCCTGAAAATGCTAGATACTCTTCCTAACCATGTACTTAATCTTAGAAAGCAAAAGTAGAAATTTTGCTGCTTTCTGAGCCTCTTTCAATTTAGCAAATGCAATACCACCAACACCTCCAGCTTGAAGGAAGGGATGATCGTGAAGACATGCCACAGCAGTCAACACTGGGCAAATGTAACAGCCAAGATCCCACCCCTCTACCTCAGATGAAGACTGATGCAGAGAGGCAATCTCTGACTATTATAGCCAGTCAAGATGTGTGGACCCCACCCAATAAGTACAGAACCAAAACCTGATCAAGTAAAAACATAAGCAGCCAAGAGGGAGATTATAAAATACATATTTAATAGTAAAACAGAAACTTTCAAGTATCTGAATGTGGAAGTGCTCCTTCCACCATGTACATGAGTGCATAGTAACATAGATATTTTAGCATAATTAGCATGAGCTTCAAATTATGTAGAGTCATGTGGAGTGGAACAATCCCCTGCTTGTTTGGGAAACTTTTGGTTTTAGAAAAGAGCATAGAGTTTGAATTGCTAGATCCTAAAATCTGTAAGTCACAGGATCCCCACTGCATACTAAGTTTCCTACAACACCAGCTATTAGACAGCAACTATGGGAAGGGCTTGTTGCATTTATGACCTACACGTCGGCTTCCTGGCTGGCCTGTGTGGGGAGACTCAGGTATGTACTGTCTGCATAAAAAGCCATGCTCAGAAGAACTCTTCATTTACTACTGAAACCATTTCTTACCTGAAGACCATGAAGCATTTGTTGAGTTCTTTTGTTCCATCGTCTTTCCTCTTGATCCTGGTCACCACCTGTACCATCTTCCTCCTGCAACCAATCACATTTTAGATAGGGCTAGCTATTTCATTAAAATGATGCTTTTCTGCTATTCTAAAAGGCCAGATTGACTTCACTTTAAAGCTCAGGGCACAAAAGAAAAGGCACATGAAGAAACCATAATGGATTATGGTTACATGCATGAACCGTACAACAGCAGAATAAAATTCATTGCCTGTAGATTCATGATAAACAAGAGTACAATGAGCAACTTATATGATGCTGCACCCATCTACAAATGAATTGCATTGCATACAAGTAAGTGCCCTCCTCCGTTTAAAACAGGCATAGGCAAATTCGGACCTCCAGATGTTTTGGGACTACAACTCCCATCATCCCTCGCTAACAGAACCAGTGGTCAGGGATGATGGGAATTGTAGTCTCAAAACATCTGGAGGGCCGAGTTTGCCTATGCCTGCTTTAAAAGCTAAGGGGCAACATTCCTAATCCTGAGCAGTCTTTACTCATCAGTTATCTAAGCACCGTGGAATATCTTTCTTCAATCTGTGTTCCTTCAATCTGTGGCAACACTGTTGTAAGATGTAATTGGAATATATCTAGTTCTATGCAATACATATGCTAAAAGCAATTCTGGCATCTAGTTCATCTTTACAGGAATCTCATACTAAGGCCATGTACAAAAGATCTGTCTCCATAACTAGTTTCATTGAAGCACATTTGAAAATCTCTCTGAAAATCATTACAAGAGCTTCACAGTTCTTTTTATTTTAGGCAATGATGAAGTACACACAACTATACATCCTAAGATTTCAAAGTATTTTTATCATGCTATCATATAAATATTGTTAAAGAAAATGATTAAGAAACTTATTTGAATTCATTCAAAACTGCAAAATGTTCATATACCAGTTTTTTTGTACCTTCTGTTTCAGAATGGTTTGTTAATAATTTGTTTGTACCACTGCTAAAATTAAATAAAGAACTGCTCAAAGGAATTTAACTTTTACAGAAAAAAAAATGATAGGGTTTGTAATGTTTCTGAATAGTGGTCATGCTTACTCTTTCAACTTTTCTATGTAAAACTATTTACATAGTTTCTAATTTCTACTTCTCTATTCTTTTTAAACAAGAAATTTCCTTGGTGTGTCTACTTGATGAGTTTTTCAAGTGTTCTATTAGCAGCACAATCTACTCTACTGAGAAGTAAATCCACTGAGCTCAATAGAACTTATTCTCAGTGATTGTGGGACTGCAGACTACTACTGTTTAGCCCTGTTTAGGGAAGTTTTTAATGATTGATGTTTTAATGCATTTTTAATCTTTTGTTGGAAGCCGCCCAGAGTGGCTAGGGTTTAAATAATAAATTATTATTATTTTCACAAGCTTCCTATAGAACAAATTGTTTAAATAACTGCCCAGGCCAGTTAACTTATTAATTGGCCTGGCAACTGCAAGCCCAGAAGTATGAGAAACATTACAGGAGGTTGGAATAGATGACTCTCGGGGTCCCTTTCAAGTACAATTCTATGATTCTATAACTCTTCCTCTTTCATGTTCCTCAAACGTATCACTAGATGCAAATTTACATGAGGGGGAGAGGGGAGAGATAGAAGAGACACAAGGAAGATCCTGGCCTTCCAGCAAAATTAGTGGTTGACAAGGGATTTAAATGGGTTCAAATATACCATTTAGAACAAGAAACAAGTTACTCAAACCCAGCTCAGAGATCATCAACTCATGCATACAAATGCAACCAAACACATGATTGTAAAGCTTCAGCATTTTTCTATATCTGTAGAAGCAACAAGTAATAAGAGATACAGGTAAAGAAATATGCACAATCCTGTTTCTGCCTGCTTAATTCTGCAATGAAGATATATAAAGTAGTAAATGTAATCCTTTTCAAGGGCAAGGTAGGAAAAATCCAAGCATACAAATGTGTTCAAATTCTAAATGCCATTGAATTAACTCGGCCAATAGAAACTACAGTGTTGCACCCCTGTTATAACAACTCAGTACCTACCTCTTCCTCTTCCTCCTCCTCCTTTTCCTTTTCCTTTTCTTTTTCCTTTTCAGGCAAGAGCTCTAGCTCTGGAATTAGCTGGCAGATGTTTTGAGGCTCTTCTGGAGGCAGTTCCACTGGGGGCATTTCTATCGGTTGCAATGGTTGAGACTAAGGAGAGAAGCATTCAAGTTATAACAACTGAAACTAGATAACTGTTTAACTATTGAGTACATATTATTATAATTTAAAACTTTCAAAAGCTTTGTATAGTCTTACTGCATTAAGCATAAATGTATCCACATTCTGTTAAAGTCTCTTCAATGACTCTCACTCACATCTTTCCTCAATAGCCAAATTTGTTATCATTTATTTACTTATTTCATACGAAATACTCCCAATTGCTACTGAATGACATAAATACTCTTAATATGGTGTTGAAATCAGTCAGTGGAGAAAGCTTCCTTCTTTACAGCAAAAGGAGTAAACTTTTAATATTTATGTATTTCTTGCAACATTACAGCTTATGGACTCATGTCCTTAACAAAGGAGGTAATTCTTTTAAGTTTAGTAATGCTCCCATGCCTTTTACATTTAAGGTTACTACTTTTAAGCTAGCCATTTTATTTATTATTTCATAAAATTTATACACCGCTGGATTGGGGGGCTTTTTTTTTTTTAAAAAAAAACACACCTCAGAGTGGTTTACAAGACTGTAAAACAAGAAAATCAAGACAAATTTACGACCATATTTTAAAACATATACAAGTTAAAATACTAAGATTAAAATACTAAGATACAACCAACTTACTACACATCTAGAACATAAATATTTTCAGCAAGTGCCAAAAAGAGGGCAGTGAAGGCACCTGCTTGATCTAAATAGGGAGCAAGTTCCAAAGTAGATGCTGCCACAATAAATGTTCTTACAAATGCAGAACAAGTTATGAGAGGGGAGTATCCCACACTATTGTTCCACTAATGCAGTGGGCTTCTGCTTCTACAACACAACTACCTTCCTCCTCTCTTCTCTCCTGTAGCCCTCCCCACTGCTCATCTTCAAAAACGGCTCCAGAGGCCTGTGATAAAACCCAGGAATTAGGATAGTGCTACTCCCAAGTTGCTGCATTATTCAGTGAGGATAGTTTGAAATACTGCCAAGCATAGCATAGACTTTGAATTTACACTCATTTCCTATATTAATATTCCACATATGAGTCATAGTGCTGCTTCTGAATGCCCTCAACACATCGAGCCTTGCACAGCTTACAGGTCATTTTCTTCCCTATGTTCTAGTAAAACCTAAAAGTGAACAGAGAGACTCGCAATTATGCACAACATTGGGGAGTCAACAGCAAGCAGAATAGGACATTGTCACTCACGGGTAGCACAGGCTCTGGTTCCACTTGTGCAACCTTTCGCTTTACACCTGTCTGAGGTGGCGGTGGCGGCATGACCGATTCATCCAAGTTGGTCCTGCTGCCTTCCACGATGGACTCCTGAAGACGACTTGGCTCTTCCAAGATGGGTTCATCTATTGCATAGAAGTAATCATAAATGACAACCTTACTCAAAAGTCATTTAGGAGTTTGTAGCCCTTTCTATTTTGCTTTTTAAGCATGAGAGTGTTGCAAATTAATGTACTCTATTGGGGGGGGGGAGATACTAAAACTCAACATTTTCCTTTTTATGACTAGAACATTGCTTTGCTCTAAACTTAGATGATCCCAGTACACTAAAGCAGCTACAAGCATTGAGCACTAAGATTATGTAAGTTTTTAGATGTAGTTAAAAAGTCTCTACAGGTTAGGAAAGATGCCATTAAAGAAGCACAAACCAATAACACTGCGCTGTGGTTCCTCTCTGGGCACTTCTGGATTCTCAAAGTCTTTCAGGAACTCATCCAAGTTATCAGCTTCCCCACCTTTCCTCCTCTTTCTAAGATCTTCTGGTACAAGAGGTGTAAGACAGCGAGTGAAAAGCTACAAGCAAAACAAAGCAAGGTAAGTCTTACATGTGGAACAGCAGCACTTTGAATTGCTTTTGCAGCCAAACCACTGATTTAGTATTAAGTGATTTAGTATTAAGACCAAGACCAGAAAGATACCAAATTTTATGAAAATGATTTTAAGCAAAATGGCAAGCACGCACATATACAATTCTTATGAACTTGCCATTTGCAATCTGTGATATGCTATGGTGTATTTAGCTTAGGATAACTGTTATTTTTAGGGACGTGGGTGGTGCTGTGGTTTAAATCACTGTGCCTCTTGGGCTTGCCAATCAGAAGGTCGGAGGTTCGAATCCCTGCGACGGGGTGAGCTCCCGTTGTTCGGTCCCAGCTCCTGCCAACCTAGCAGTTTGAAAGCACACCAGTGCAAGTAGATAAATAGGTATCGCTCCGGCAGGAAGGTAAACGGCGTTTCTGTGCGCTGCTCTGGCTTCGCCAGAAGCGGCTTAGTCATGGTGGCCACATGACCCAGAAAAACTGTCTGTGGAAGTGGACAAACGCTGGCTCCCTCAGCCTGTAAAGCGATATGAGCACCGCAACCCCAGAGTCATTTGTGACTGAACTTAAATGTCAGGAGTCCCTTTACCTTTACCTGTTATTTTAAAATAAATTTCCCTAAGTTTGGTTTACCTTCAACAGTCTGTTATTCCACAGAGGCTGAGCAGGGAGAGAGAAAAGTTTTTCAACACCCCCAGTCTCTTTCCACATCATTAACTTCTTAGTAGGAGGTGCCAAATCCAGTGTAGTGACAATATCAGAGTAGTCACTGAGTTGGGCTCTTATAGTTTTGCTGTCCAGTTCTTTTACGCTGTCCACAATCAGTTTTCTCTTCCTTTTTGCCTTTGTTTCTTTAACTGGTCAAGAAAAAAGTAATGTGTTAACACTTCTCAATCAGCAAAAATAGTCATATTTAGAATCAGGTCACACCATTAACAACTTTAGAATTCTTTACAAGTACTGTGCTGCTCAGGTAGAAAACATTTTTTTATAAAAAGATTTCTCTTAAGACTTGTCAGCGCTAAATCGTATTAAGGTATCACTCGCAGTTAATACCATATGCACCAGGGACTGAGTAACAGCATAATTGTGACCACTGACTAAAAAGGACATATTTTATCAAGGTCAACAAGCACAAGCTGCTGCTATTGGTTGTTTGCATGTGTGAATTGTATGTATGTACATACACAGGGCACACAGGTTGGTTTAAAGCACTCTTTCTGTATGGTATGTTTTGTTACTTGAAATTAAAAATAATAAATAAAAATACTCTTTTTCACTCAGTAAAGTTAACCAGGCTTCCACCATGTTTATATCAAAATAAATTAGTTTTTTTAAAATGCCACAAGGCTCCTGTTTTTGACACAAAAGGCTAACATGGAAATTCTTCAGTCAAGACTTTTCTAGTACAAAAGTGAAAATAAGAATCCAGTATTTACCAGTTATATCAATAGGCTCTAAAGCAAAAGCTTCTTCTTCATTTGGAACCAGTGTTGTCTGATCAGTCATCGTTGGCAATGGTTCAACCGGATCAACTGAGTCTGGACTATCAGGTCCACCCACTGCGAATCAAAGATATAAACTGAGTTTCCTAATAAATGGTTAAAAGCATGGAAGTTTACACAATTCAGCCCATTTCCAATTTTCACACACTGCTAATCCATTTATAATTACACACCACTCAACACATTCCCACACTCAGACAGTGTGCTTAGAATAGGATAATTGGCGGGGGTGGGTGGGTGAAGGAGGCCTAAAATTCAGGAAGGCAAGTAAGCCAAGCAACAGAGTTGACTTGCAGCTTTTGTGAACTCAAACCGTCACCCTTGCCCTTTATTTCCTTAGTGCAATACTAAACAAGAAGAAATATAAGGCATGCTGGATCAGGCCAAAGGCTTGGAAGCCTGTAAGTAGAACACAAGGCAATAGACCATAGACATCTTGCATTATTGTTCCCCAGCAAGTGGTTTGAAATACCAGACATAGTTTGCTGGGGGTGAGGGGAGAGAGGAGAGGAAATATTATTCCTTCCCTTAAAATATGCCTTCCTTTTAGTTTCCAGCCTCATTAGCAAAAAGTACTTTCTCAGTTACTGTCAAGATGCTTATTAGCATACAAGATATACAGACTACATGAGTTCAACAAAAGGTCTATGAAGCGCTGCCCATCATTCACGGCATTTTTTTCTGTTTAAAACATTAATTTAAACACTCACTTGAGACATTATCATCATCATCTATATCATCATGCGGAGGTTGCTCAGGCATCATTACTCCACTTTCTGAAAGAGCAGGTGGGTCATCAAATATGCCTCCCTCATTGTTGCTGAGAAGTTTGTCATCTGAAAGGGCAACACAAGAGTTAAGATTGAAGGCGCATGCCATGTACCAAAATGTGGCATAGTGGTGGGAATTACTACGGTAAAGTTGACATTAAAGAAAAAACACAGCTGTTATCAGTAATAAAATTTGGGCTTTTCGTGGAAAAAGGAAATGAATGACACTTGGACCTAAACAACTTTATAAATGTAACTGGCAGGAGGAAAAATCAGACATTCTTGTTTTTCCCCTCCCTTCCTTCCTTCCTTCCTTCCTTCCTTCCTTCCTTCCTTCTCTTTCTTTCCTTTTCCCTTTGGCAGCTGTTTGTCTTTTTAAATTTACAGTAGTTTTCTATATCTAACTGTATTATGAAAAACTTTTTAAAAATCATAATACGGGGGGTGGGGGGTGGGATGGCAAAGACACTTTTTTAAAGGCAGCAAATACCATGAGCTAGCCTATGATACAAGAGCAGCTTGCAAGGAATGAAGAATCCACCTGTAGAATTCCATTCCAAGATGACACACATAGCCCAAATCCTTTATCTTCAGGATTTTAAACCAAATCCTCTGTTCACCACAGCCATCCATTTTTAATATTGCCTAGGAAAGAATGGCTTGTATGCAAGGGGGAAGATGTCCCTGCATTTTAAGACAGACAGAATACATAGAAGGATACATGAGGACAGTTGATCCCCATACAATATGGTTACCAGATGTCCCCGTTTCCCAGGACAGTCCCCGGATTTATATTTTAAGTGCTGTAGATTTATTAGTAGGGAATTAATGTTGCATGATTGGTTCAACGGCACAAGACACATATGGGGACTTCTGGTGAGGCAAAATGACGGGTGCCATGGCAGCGAGCAGCTCCTGAAGCCAGCCAGAACCAACTGCACTACCTGGCTGGCTCCAGGTGGCTGAGACTGCAGCTACCGCTGCTGCTGCTGAGGGGGAACCCGGGACGCCCGGCACATCAACTGGGGGAACCGCTGACACACAGCCCCATGATCAAAATCTAGCCGGCAGCAAGAGTGCCCAGCCACCTGGCCGACTGTCCAGCGGCGCTCCAGGGCTAGTAAAAACCCTGGAGCCAATGCAGGGAGAAGGAGGAAAGGAGAAAGAGAAGGAAGAGAAAGAGGAAGGAGAAAAAAGAGGGGAACCCCAACCTTGCCGCACTGCTGCCGCTGCCACCGCTGAGGAAGAGAGGTAGGAGAGCACCGGGAGGGCAAAGACACATGGCTGAGCCCAAGCCCGACCCAAGCCTACTCCATGGCGGATAGCGCTCCAAGAGATCAGGCTGGGGCCCAGAGGAAGGCCGTGCAACAGAGGAGATCACAGAAAAGATAACTTTCTTAATTTTTTTAAAAAAATAACTCCCCCCCCCAAAAAAACCCGTGTCCCCAGATTCTTTGAAAAAAATCTGGTAACCTTACCATACAACCCAGAAAACATGCTCCTATTAGTTACTGGTGCCACTGTCCAATAACCCCACTCAGTAGCTAGCCTGTCTTCTACAGTAGTATTTCTTCAACTATAAGTAGGGTCCTTTCTCATAAACACGAGTTTTATGTTTTTAAAACAGTGAATCAGAACCTCAGGGACTAGATAAGTAAGTGATGCTGGCAAGACGTTCAAACAGGCTTTAAGATTTATACACTATATTCTCTTTAAAACAAAATCCACACAAGGTTGGACCCCTTAAATTATGTAGGGTGAAATATGAATTACCAACATACCCAGGATGCCACCATCATTTCCCTCTCCAAAATTGTCATCTTTGTACTGATCTTCATATTCCAAGTGATTAGATTTCTCATTAAGGTGACTGGTGCTCTGCTCAGGCTCCAGCAGAAGGTTGGAAGCACTAGTACTATCCAACATGTCATCTGCAAATGCACTATCTTCTCTCATCATTTCACGATCATCCATTCCAAAATCACCTGTTATAAGAGCAGTCATCATAAATGCAAGTGACATTGAAAAAGAACCTCAACTGGTAATACAATATTATTACGCTACAATTTATGAAATCCTCTACTTCTAATTTTAATCCTACTGCTACTGAATGGCATACTCTTAATACGGTGTCAAAATTGGTCAGTGGATTCTTTATGGCAACAGAAATTAGCTTTTAATATTTATGATTTTTTTGCAACATTACTGTTTGCAGACTCATATCCTTAACACAGACGGTAATTCTTTTAGTTTTAAAAATGCCTCCCATGGCTTTTGCATTTAAGGATACTACTTTTAAGCTAGTGGTTTTATTTTATAAAATTTATATACCACTTGATTGTAGGAAAAACCCTCAAAGCAGTTTACAAAAAGCCATACATATATACAAGTTAAAATACTGAAACTGATAAAAACCACCTCAACTTTCTAAACATCTTGGTGAACTTGTCTAACCAACAATGCTTTAAGCAGACATCCTGCTTGATCTCAACAGGCAGGGAGTTTCAAAGTATAGTTCCTGCCACAGTAAATGGCTGCATTCTTACAAATGTGGAATGGGTATTATGTGGCACTTTTAGTAGTGACGATTCCACTGATCGAAGCAGTCAAGTGGGCACATGTGGCGAAAGGCAATCTCATAGATAAACTGGACCCAGCAGTGCAGTTCCTTCAGCACAGGTGTTATATGCTGACAAGGCCTCATTCCTGTCAACAATTGTGCTGCAGCATTCTGCACCAACTGCAGCTTCTGGATCAAGTGGGATGGAAGCCCCACATAGAGTACATTGCAATAATCCAGTCTTGAAGTAACCAACATAAGAAGACATTAACTACTGTGGCAAGGCTTTCGTGGTCCAGCAATGGCAGTAACCGTCAAATCACTTGCAGCTGGTAAAAGGCACTTCTTCTAGCCACTGAAGAGAAGGTTAGCAGTTTGGGGGTGCTCCTGGAACCAGCTGTCACTGGAGGCTCAGTGCCTCCATATCACCAGGATTCAAGCTTAGCTTGTTTTTCCTCATCCATTTCAGCACTGTGTCCAGGTGGCTGAGGGACTGCAGGGCCTTTCCTGATTCAGATGTTATAGAGAAACAAAGCCGAGTATCATCAGCATAATGCAGGCACCTTGCGCTGACACTCCTAAACATCAGGAAGAACTTTCAGAAAGTAAGTGTCATTTGACAGTGCATGGACTCCCTCTTCAGGAGGTTGTGGACTCTCCTTCCTTGGAGGTTTTTAAGCAGAGATTGGATGGTCATCTGTCAGGTTTTAAATTTTTCTAAGCTTTGATGTTAATTCTTCCTTTTTGCTAAATCCCTGGGGGTGCTCCCTGGAAGGAGCAGCACCTTTCGGTTTGGCAGTAAGTGCTGAGAGACTCAACGTTCATGGCCAAGCTTTCAAAATCAGAAATGATGGAAATCAACCAAACAGCAATAAAAGTAGCCATGGAAGGGGAATGATCCTCTGCTCACTCCAGAATCAAGCAAAAGCGGTTATTTCCAGCTTACTTCTGTTTTCCATTTCTTCAAGATTTTCTTTTATAATCTTGTTCTCTTTTCTGAGAAACACTAGTTCTTCAGTTTTTTGCAAGCCAATGTGAAGCACCTCTGAGGCACAGGTAGCCATGTCATCAAGGTGTATTCCAAACTGAATCATTTTTGTTTCCAGAGGCTTAATTATCATATTCCAGCTTGTTGCTAAAGCCATTGCAAAATGTGCTTTAAAAAGTCTTTCTTAAGTTACCATGATCACAATCAGTCTGGATTCGTGTTTGTTGGACAGATCATTGCATTCTTGGTGCCATTTTGTTCTGGGTGACTTTTGTCTACTTACTCCAAAGAGTCCTAATCCTGGTCAGCTTTCTCTACTGTTCTAAAATAGTCAATAAGTTTTCTTTCTTTTTTCTAACTAAGGAAAGACAGAGCCAAGCAAACTACCACAACACTATACTAACTGCTTCTGTGGTAACTTTACGTAAAACTGTAGTGCAGTTGCCACAAATACATTTAAGAACAGAAGTTATACTTTACCGAAGTCATTATCCTGAAGGATACTGATGTTTCCCACTTCTTCTCTCATTGTAATTTCTTCCACTCTGCTTTGATTTAAACTGAATTGCTGAGCCACATCAATATCACTTTGAAAGAACAAAAAAAATGAGAAATATCTTTAGTTGGAAACCATCTCAAAACACAAATAATAACTAATAAAGCTTAATCACAGAAGATCAGGTTTATCAAACTAATACTACAGAGACTTACTTTTCTGATCAACTTACGTTTGTAAAAGTAGTTACAAGTATCCTTAGACACAATTATTTAAATGTTTGAAAGAATTTAGTTAAAATATTGGCTCCATAAAGTAAGGAATATACAAGAATGCTACAAGGATACATTCTGAAAGTAGCCTGGGTACAAAAAGCACTATCCATTCAATAGTTTCTATCATTACAGCAGGTTTAGAAAAGTGGTAGCTATCCAACTATACAATTTAAAGACAAATAAACCACATGCACTGTAGTACAATCATTCAGAATTTGGCATGTGGTCAGCCTTCCCCAAAGCAGTCTTAGCTGAGGCATCTGTGTGTCTTACAGGGTTCAAGTGCTTACACATAACACAATTAGAGGAATATGAGAAAATGTCAACAACCATACATTCTCCAGGATAGCAGTTCTAGAAACAGCAGAAGACAAAGCAGCTTACTCTAAATCTGGCAAGGGTTGGTCAAAATCATGGAATTCTTCAGGTAAGGTGATAGCATTATATGCAGCTTCTCTATTTTCCTCCGGCAAATCAACCACACCTGAAAAACAAGTGCTATAAAATTCGTAAGGTGATACTTTTAAACAAGAAACAACCATCTTGGCACATGGCACTTATTGCGGCAGGAGTCTTTTTAGCCAATGAACTATTCCATCCACTGAAATAAAACCTATTCTTTAAGTAGCATTTTCTGTTACGGTGAGGCATCATGTGCTCACAGACTATTGGGTCTTTAAAGGTTCCACATGAAGCCAGTGTGGTATAGTGGTTAAGAGTGGTAGATTTGTAATCTGGTGAACCAGGTTTGCGTCCCTACTCCTCCACATGCAGCTGCTGGGTGACCCTGGGCTAGTCACACTTCTCTGAAGTCTCTCAGCCCCACTCACCTCACAGAGTGTTTGTTGCGGGGGAGGAAGGGAAAAGAGATTGTTATCCGCTTTGAGATTCCTTAGGGTAGTGATAAAGCGGGATATCAAATCTAAACTCTTCTTATTTTTCTTCTTCCTGTAACTCCATGAGCCCACTGAGTTATTTGTGTGGCAATGTATTTGTAGCTACAAAAAGCGCCCCTAAACAAATATGCCTCTGGAGAATTTCAGTGGGTAATAACTTAGGAAACATTCCTACTTATAAAATATTCCAATATTCAATAGGCCTTACACCTACTTAAGCATGCACAGGAAGGGAAATTTAAACATGCTATGAAAAGAGAATGAAAAATGTGTAAAACAAGTAAATGTTGATATAATACAGGCAACCCCCAATTTGCATGGGGGTTTCATTCCGGGTCATCATGCATGACAGCAGAGCACACATAAGCCCGATCCATCCCCTTTTTTGGCCACTTCAAAGTCGCCACAATGCACAGCCGCGCACATATGAAACACACATAAAATCGGTCATTGCCTGTACAGTCATACGTCGGTTTAAGTACGCCTCGGTTTGAGTATTTTCAGTTTAAGTACTCCGCGGACCCGTCTGGAACGGATTAATCCACTTTCCATTACTTTCAATGGGAAAGTTCGCTTCAGGTTAAGTACGCTTCAGTTTAAGTACTCCACGGACCGTCTGGAACAGATTAATCCACTTTCCATTACTTTCAGTGGGAAAGTTTGCTTCAGGTTAAGTACAGACTTCCGGAACCAATTGTGTTTGTAAACCGAGGTACCACTGTACTGTATATGCTCATGCCTAGTACCACTGTACTAAATTCCAGAGCAATTTGCTCTTTATGTAAGAGCAGTAACTTAGTGAATAGCAATTATGCAGCAAATACCTGGACGGAAAGCCATCTTGATCTTAATGAATGCCTCATTACAATCTGCAAGGAGATATTTAGCTTTCCTGTGATAAATTCTAACAACTCCCAGTAAAAGATGTCCTGAAGTCCGAAGAGCCATCTTCACCTGAAAATTTACTTATAGTTAGTATGCAGCAGTCAATCATATCTGATGGAGAAACATTTTTTTTGGCGAAAGATAATTCCTCAAGCAAACAAGTTGGAACTTCTTTTCACTGTCAAAAATATTTATAACTTTGAGAAGTACTTTCTAAGACTATCCTTCCTGGATCGCTAAAACCACTGTTTCACCAATATTTTTGTTTGTTTGTACATGCAAATAGTCACACACTCTGCGTCAATGATGACTAATGATCATTTTCCAGCATGCAGGTAGGGATTACTTTCTGTAATCTGGCTGAGCATGAATTCTACCCATTCACCAATTCAACTATTGATGTACCACAAATTACTTAAACTGATATCCACAAGCTTGGGCTTGTAAATTTATGTGGCTTTAATATCAAAGATGTTCTATTACTATTTTTAGCAATCATGAAAAATATATATTTCAGAAAGACTGACAAAAAACTTATTGCAGAAGCATCCAGAAGAGGATCAGTACTTGAACAATGAATTATGAGAATAATTAACTAAAATAGCCAGTTTTAGTTTCCATTGTTCTAGGTCATTTTACATGATGCCATCTTACCTGGATAATATAGTACCTGGTATATTTTATTGAAGACAATAGGGAGTTAATTAAAGCAATGTGGGTTGTGAACACAGAACACCAACAGTAAAGTAAACAACACAAGCACAGATGAGATTCAAAAAGCAGGTATGAACTAAACTTCATCCTGCATGTAGGATCAGTTTCTCATTCTGCATATAGGAAGTCTACAACAATTCCTAGTCATGATAGATAAATGATATCTCTTTGTTGAAGCAAATATACCTCTGAATGCCAGATGCTGTGGGCAAATGAAAAGAGAATGACACATGTCATTCATGCCCTAAACTGAGTGCCCAGAAGCACCTGCCTGGTTACAAGTGGAAACACGACACTGGACTAAGCGTATGTTGGTCTGATATAGCAAAGCAGTTAATGCCAAGTTCAATGAAGCAGCAACTGAATGAATGCATATTTTTATATCAACACTTCTGATAGCACATGAAAAACACAGAATCCTATTATCTCTAAACAAATGCTATTACTTTTGTAATACCTTAGGCGAGATGATGCTTTCCACACTGCTCTCCAAATTGCATTCAAACACATGGGCTTTGGTTAGCTTCTTATCCCAATGGGCCGCCAGCCAGATTTTGGCTAGCGGCCCTCGCTTGCTCAGAACAAAGTGAGCGTAGAACATTGTGCCAACTGTCTATGCCACAACCTGTAAAGAAATACAAGTAAACTAAATTATTATGCAACAAAAAGGAAACAGATTAATTCTTGCAAGTTATTTTGTAGAGGTATAGATGTTTTCTGTTTAGCAGAAAAAGAAGCCATGGATTTACCTATATAAGGGCCACTTTGTACAGTAGGGTTATCAGACATGACACCTGGGAACATGCCATCTAGAAACACCATACACCACTGTTGGCCAAACTTTGGTCTCCAGCTGTTTTTGGACTACAACTCCCATCATCCCTAGCTAACAGGACCAGTGGTCAGGGATGATGGGAATTATAGTCCTCAAACAGCTGGAGACCCAAGTTTGGCCAACACTGCCATACACCAATCAGGAGTTTGGAGCATTACTGTGCACAGGATTGTCAGGTAGCAGGTTGCATCACATCAAGTAGTTCCTTAAGCTTGTTTCCTCATGAAACAAGCCATGTGATGCCCCACAAATATACTTCAAGGCACGATGCTAAAATACCAGATGTGTGGAACGTCTCAGTTGTAGAGACAAAAAGCAGAATTGAGCTTTTTCTGCTTCAATTATTATATTACTTTCATTCCAGTAGCACAACAACCAGCAGGCAACAAGTACAGCAAGAATCTTAATTAGTTTAAACCTCCAGAACTGTTTCCCTAACCCAGTATGAAGAAATACACTTGCAAGCTTCAGTATGTGTCCATATTATTCTCCCTTTTGCAAAAGTCTTCTGCAAACTATGTACTTAACTGCAAGCCTTGAAATACAATGCACATTTCATGAAGTCAAACAATTTACAGCAACTAGTCTGCAACTGCATCTGCTAGCCCCCCAAATACCAATATTGCTATGATTTCACTTGCTAGCTCCACTTCTCTTAACTGCATATTATAGACAAACTCCCATTACTGTGACAGTGTCAGCAATAGCAACAATATCAACACCAGACTTGTTCCCTTCCAGCAACTGGGAGCAGCAGAGAGAATTTTCAACAACCAGGTATAAACGTTCCCTTCAATAACTGTAGCCCTCTTCTCATATTCTGTACACATTCTACCAAAGTGTGGGAGTGAGATTTTAGCTACTGATCCTCCCTCACTTCATCAGCTGACTCTGCTCTCAATTTGCTATATTGAGCACATGGTGAGAACATGTTTTATGTACGGTTTGTACTTGGGATCAGGAAAACTAGTAGTTTCCAACTGCATGTACAGCTGTGCCTATATATGAAGCCCATCCTAATCTACTAAACATAGATGGAAATCGGTGGGTGTGATTCTGTCTCCCTCCACACGCTGACTGAAGTGAGAATGGAACACAAGAGACTTTATACCCAGAAAACAAAAATATGTTTATATGAACTACACACAAACACTACTCTTTAGGAATACTGAAATTATTATGCCTCATTCACACATCACACTAAGCCAAATCATGAACATACAAACAAACAAACAAACTCCAAGAGAGATCGGAGTCATTTTGGTTTTTCCTTATCATTTTGCTACTACACTGAACGAAGCCATGGTTTGGTTTAGTGTGTCATTTCAATCTAGGCTCATGGTTTAGCTCTCTGCAACCAACTGCATCCTGTGAACTCTCAAACTTTATTATAACTTGTGTTTGACTAGAGAGCTAAACCAAAAGTTTGGGTTCAAATGACATAAGCCAGCATTGTGCAAGACAGCAATAAAACAACTAGGAGTAAAGCAACCACAATCTTCTCTCTAGTACAGGGGACCCCAAACTATGGCCCGAGGGCCACATACGGCCTGCGAGGATCTTTTATGCGGCCCCCGGCAACCCCATCGCCCGCTCTTACCGGCGCGGCTGCCCACTTCCGACCCGGAAAAGCGACGGAAATAGCTTGTGCGCACACGTAAGCATCATTTCCGGTGTACTTCTGGGTGGGAGGAGGCTTCTGCACATGCACACAAGCTATTTCCAGCGCATTCCAGGTCGGGAGTGCGCACGCGCTCCCTCGCCCTCCGTGCGATCGGCGCGGCAGGCATCCGGCCCGAAGCCAGGTAAGATTGGGGACCCCTGCTCTAGTACATATCCTCTGGCTGAGAAAAATCAAATGTTCCCCTTAGGAAAAACTTCATGCAATTAAGAACTCCATTCAAATAATAGCTGCTAGCCACTGATTTACAGTTATTGCACCTCTGTGACCCAATAAGAATTACTATCATGTTAGGTACTTTTCAGAAAAAGATTACTAAATCCACAGCTGAGCATGCTTTGCTGCTTCAGTGAATGCTATCCATAAACTCCTACTTTCATGTCTTCAAGATGGGAAGAGGATCTCTGGCACTGCAATAGTGGGATGAAAACTATCGTGCCTGCTGTAATCCTAATAACAAAGCATCCAACAGACATAATACAAGGCTGAAATTCTGGCACCACAGGAATGTGACTTAAATGACCTTTGACATTACTTGTCCTTCCAGATGAAAGTTCTCTCCAGTGACCAAGAATGTTTGTCAACACTGCTCATTTATTAGGAAATGTTTGTGTGTTAGTTTGTTTAATTTATATACCACCTTAATCTTGCAAGAAGCTCAAGGTGGTTACATGGTTCTCAGTGTTTGAAACACCCATTGTTCCAGGAGTATTTTGCAAAAAGCGAATTTCATTAGTGTGAGCAGTTTCTGAGCTGGGAGGGCATTAAGATTTCAGATTAAAACTGCAGAGTGGAAGGAAAGGAGGAAGTTTTTCTGCCTCCCCACTTCCACCTACTCTCTGAAGATTGGAAAAGAGACCCTCTTAAGAATATTAGCAGGTGAGCAAAGAAAGGACTAGACCAGTGGTTCCCAACAGGTGGTCCGGGGACCCCCAGGGGTCCGCGAGCTATGCCAGAGGGGTCCGCAAGATGCTATTAGAATAAAAAATATATTAAATATATTTTGTATGATAACAGATTTTTTGTTTTGGCCGCTTCCTGCATGAGCAGAGTCTAGCTCAAAACTAGAATTAGATAGAGGCAGTAGTTCTGCTGTATGCCGTTAGGCGGCGCTTTACAAACACTACTGTTTTGCAAAGAGGCAGCACGAACATTCTACTAACGCTCACCTCCCCAAGATGCTTTGCGCATGTCGGCTTCATTTGTGCGCTACTGTGCAGGTACCCTGTCTTCTCCATTCCCCTCCCTCCTCCCTGGCACGCGCTGCCTCTTTGCAAAACAGTAGTGTTTGTAAACAAAGCGTTGTTTTTCGCGGAAGCTACAGTTCGCGTAGTTAAAAATGGACTGTTGGTTAAAAAGTCTTTCGTTAAAACGACAAAGGCCTACAGATGAAGAGGAAGATAATGCATTTGATGTTCAAGCAAGTAAGTCAGTGACTCTCGAACCGATCTTGTCAGTGTCCATTGAACCTAAATCGTCGGCGTCCCTTGAACCTAACCCTTCCAAGATCAGTGTTAAGCTTACTGGAAAAATTAGATTAGGAATTAGGAATTAGATTTAGGATTAGGAATTAATGGGGGTCCTTGTCACAATAGCGGCTCGATGAGGGGTCCTCGAGAAAATTTTGTTGGGAACCCCTGGACTAGACCATGTGAAAAATGAACAGAATATTTTAGCTGCAGTTCATTCATTTTCAGCTTTGTATTCTTGTTAGAAAAAAAGCGTACCTAGACATTCTGTTGTTGTGCCCGTAACCTAGGTTTAAGGTGCGATTTAGCTCCTAGCTTTCATATCTCAGTTTCTTACACTGTTGGTTCTCCTCCCCACAGCAACCCTGTGAGGTAGGTTAGGCTAAGAGATGGTGACTGGCCCAAGATCACCCAGCAAGCTTCATGGCCAAGTGGGGATCCAAACCCTGGTCTCTCAGGTCACAATCTAACACACTTGCCAATACACCACACTGCCTGGACATTCTAACTTATGCAAATTCACATATGCAAGAATCCTCCTCATCCTGAAATTACAAGTTTCACAGATGACTGTGCCTTGCCATGAGATACCAGCCGGGGAAATCACTCAACCCTGGAAACATGCATGAGACTCTCATGGCCTTGGTCTGTCTCCCAATCGCTCCCACAATCCAAACATTTTAGGAAGCTGAGCCGCCTGATAGCAGAACCTCCAGCTGTCACAGTCCTTCTTTTCCTAGGCATCAATTAATATCTCACCCCCTTAAGCACCAACAGTAAATTCAACCTGTGGACCTGTACTACATGAGGCCATCTCCCCCCCCCTTTTTTTACAATGAAAGGAATCATAATATTACAATGCTGGGCAAAGCGCAGGAGGGGAATTAAAAACATACACCAGTTAATGCCATTATGAACAAAAAGTTTTCAGCACAGCCCTATACCTATTTACTCAGACGTATTCAACTGAGTTGCATGGAGCTCGCTTTTACCGTGGACTGGATTGCAGCATTTCGATTTTTCACTTAAATGAACAAAATAAAGCAAACAAACAAAAACGCATGAAGGGGAGAGGATATATTGTATCACTACGTATGCAAGCAACAATTGCATATATGCCAGTCTAAGCAACTGTTACTTAGTTATTACCTAAATACATATACAGTATGGCTATTTATAAGATGAGATATAAAGATTGATAGATATGGATAGATATAGTTATATAGATATGTACTGTATATATATTTAATAAACGCGTTCAAAATATCTTTACACTTGTCCAGGCAAAATCTGCAAGCAATCCGTCCATAAGTTGCGAGTTTTGTCCTATCTTCATTTTTTTTGGGGGGGGGCGACTGGATCGTGGTCTTTTTTTCCTTTTTCTTTTAAGTAGACCATAGGGGGGGGAAAACCAAAACACAGCCCAATTTTCTGCGGATCGAGACCTCCTTTTGCAACCGTTTGCGCCGCGCAAGGGGCTGCTTCTTCGAATCAACGGCGCCCGCCGCCTTCGAGGAAGCGGGGAAACGAGGCGCGCGCCGAGCCAGGGACGAGAGAGACTCAGAGGCGGGGAAAGGCTTCCTCCTCCTTCCCTGCCGAGCCTCTCCGAACACGCTGCGGCGACGTCGGAGGCGAAGGCGGGTTTGTTCCCCCGTCAGGCGGAGGGCGAAAGGCAGCCAAGGCCGCCTTCCTCCCTCCTCTCGGCCTTCAGCGGCTCTTTCCCGGCTAAGCCAGGCGGTTCCCTCAGCGGCAGCGGTTTCTCCTCACACGGGCACCTACCTGGGCCCGAGCCTAGGCCTCTTCCCCGTTCCCAGCAGGGTTGGCGGCCCTTCCCGCCCGCCTCCAGCCCCTTACCTCGATTCCTGCGCGGCCGCCGAGGGCAGCGGGCCCCACGGATGAGCGCTGGGGTGAGGGTGGCCACCCGCCGCCGCCGCCGCCGCCGCCGCTGCCCCTTTCCTCGCGTCTCCCCCTCACCCCCCCTCCGCGAGACACTCAAACAAACAAGATGGCGGCCGCTCCCCTTCCTGCCGCCCAAACCAGGCGTTTAAAAATCGGCAGGATGTTTACCGTTAAAAAAAATGGAGGGAGGGGAGAGAGAGGAGAGAGATTGGAGGGCGGGGGAGTGAGAGCGGGCCCCAGTGCGCCTGCGCGCACGAGCCTCGCGGCGCTAACAGGCCAAGGCTTGCGCAGTCGCCAGTCGCAGGGTTGACGTTGACCAATGAGGTGCGGAAGCTTGTAGAGAGACCGATAGTGGGGCGGGGCCGTCGTAGAGGCCAGCGTGTGAGGGAAGTGGGGAATGCGAGCGGCTTGAGTGTGGCGCATGCGCACATGTTCACCTGGGAGGAGGAGCTCTAGTTTGTGTGAGTTTCTAGTAGGCTACAGTATATGGTATTTCATGGGTTGGTTACTGTTCCCCGAAAAAGAAAGAAAGAAAGAGAAATGCACTTTGCAAAACATTATTGCATATTGGAGGATTTGATATGTGTGTGTTGAGCATGTGCAAGTTTTTTGAGATGCGCAGGAGTCCTGTTTGGTATTTTACTCAGAAAGTCTCCAAGCACATCTTTATTAAGTAATGACGGAAATTAGGGAATTGTAGAATTAGAAGGGATCCCGAGGGTCATCTAGTCCAACCCCCTGCAATGCAGGAAACTCAGATGAGCATCCATGACAGATGGCCATCCAACCTCTGCTTAAAAACCACCAAAGGAGGAGTCCACAACCTCCCTAGGGAGTCCATTCCACTGTCTTTACAGCTCTTACCAAAACAGCATTAGCCTTTTTTTTTTTTTTGCTGCTGCTGCTGCTGCTGCTACATCACACTGTTGACTTGGGGTGTAAAAGTTGCAAAGGAAAATGCAAAGCCTTTTCCAGCTACGGTGCTGCAGCGATACCTAGGGGAATTCTTCCTTCTGTGTGACTTACAGGCATATGCAGCCTTCCAGGGCCTGAACAACAGCAGGTCATAATTCTGCTTTCTTTTTAGTCTGCCTTTCATCCTGGTGACCAACATTCACTTTCCACGCTGAGCCGTCAGTTCCTGTGTTCTCCAGTAGGCTGCCTCATTTGCTTGTCTTTCTGCTGCCCTACAAAAAGCGACTGGCTCACGTGTTAACTCCTGTCCATGCCTTACCTGCAGCTTGAGGGGCACTCCTCAAATACAGTATGTTGAAATGGGCTTCTGTGATAAGTAAAACCCAGTGGCAGCTTTACAAGGAGTCGACAGGTGACAAAGAGGACTTGGCCTCCTGCAGCACACCTGCTGAAATTGCTGCTGCTCAGCTACCTTTAATAAAAAAACGACACACTAATGTCAAACAAAGCTGTCAATAAATAAATTAAGAAATAAATGTGACAATGGTGCCAGAAGGATTTTTGCTGTTTAAAGCCACTACCTGTGGTTTTATGTTTGAGCAATCTATAGGAAAATGGAAAGATGGAGATCTGGACAATTTGATGACCCAGTGCCAGGGCTGGCTTTTCCTTTACGCAGAGTGAAGCAGATAGAAGTCAAAGAACAGATCTGTGTGTGGCACTGCATCTTGCTAGTCTCTTGCCCTCAGATGCAGTGGAAGATGCTGTCCTTTCAAAATACGCAGCAAAAGGAGTTCCCAGTATAAGCAACCAAAAGACAAACTCACAGGAACCAAATAGCATATTATGAGAACAAACAAAGAGAAACAAAACATATCAAGGTCGCTAGATAATAAGAAACAAAGTACACCATATTCACCGAGATTATCCAAGCAGTCCACTACAAGCAGGTCACAAAGCAATTCTGCAGTGAATATGGAGCATTCTTCCATAGAGAGTAGGCATGCATTTTGCCTAGGCCCCCCACCTGCCTCGAATAAAACATCTGAAACAGAACAGTCATGTAAAATGAGTTTATTTGATATGTTTGCTTATTCTGCATTGTGTATTCTGTTTCCATTAGTTATGGAGAACCCAGGATCGTTAGAGAACTTGCTCTACCCCATCTGACTTGAGATTGCTCAATGCATTGTCCATATATTTTGAAGCTATTTTCACAGTGTTAAGATCTAAAAGTTCCCTTTTGAAAATATGAAAGCTCATTATTTTCAGGCTGCTGAAGGCTGTGTCCCATCCCAAACTCTGCCCTCAAACAGGTCTAGCCTTAGGTATACCACCAGCTATAAATACCATTAGGCTACCCAGTCTGGTTGCCTTACATTATGAATTGCTTAGGGACCACAAATCCCTAAAATGGATGGACTTGGAGTTGAGAGCTCCATTATTCTGTCTACCCTAATAAATGGGGAAATGCTATTAAGCATGTGCCACAAACATTCTGTCTTACACTCCAGTCCTATACAGTATATTATCAGAAGTGGGGTCCCATTGATTAAATAGGTCTTCCTCCTCAGTTAATTAGGTAATGCATCGTGGGGTATATGGCTGAGTACACACTCCTGTTTACTCTGTATCCATTGCGCTTCCACTGCTGGTTTGGGAAACGGGGCTACAAACCTTGGCAACCACAATCTGTATCTCTCCTGCATCCAGCCTTTCGGTTCTTATGAAATGCTGCATTTGTATGCATTTTCCCCAACAACCAACATTGACCTGAATTTACCTGCATTTCAGGCTGGTAATGCATGCAACAGTCTTTGGTTGGAAATATGTCAGAGTAATTCCTGCAGTGAACATTAATCTGAAATAAGCCCATGTCTACTGATTCAGGGACTCCACTCCCATCTGTCTGTAGAACTCTGGACCAAAACATGGCAGCCAGGGTGCTATGTGGCCTTCCAGGTCTCTTTATCTGGCCCCCAGGACCCACCCCGGGCCACAATCCTCCTCTTGAATTAATTATGCATCTTTCTTGCCTGGATGGAGGATGCTATGTGTGCAGAAACCTCTGTGAGATAGCTTAGGCTGGGGGACTGTAACTGGACCGAGGTCACCCAGCAAGTTTTATGGCTGAGCAGGGATTTGAACCTGGGTCTCCCAGCCCCACAGCCGACCATCACCAGCTTTTCTCAACCTTGGGTCCCCAGATATTACTGAACTCCAACTCCCATCATTCCTGACCACTGGCCATGCTGGCTAAGGAGGATGGGAGTTGTAGTGCAACAACATTTAGGGACTCAAGGCTGAGAAAGGCTGCAATGGTTGTTACACCACACTGGCACATCATGGCAGCGGGAAAGAGCTAAACTCTTCCTCCTTGCTTCATGTTTCCCAAATGCCTCTTGGGACCCCTAAACCTGATACTTACGCTTGAAAGCTGCACATCAGTTGCATTTGCACATTCTGTAGGGTGAGCAACAGAAAGAGAAAAGGGGATTGTAGGAAATTGATCAGGATATTTTATTGAAAATGCTTGGGACCCCAATGATCTGATGGACACAAACAGTTCTAGTTTGCTGAAAGACTTACAGGATTTTGGCATTTTCTGACAAACATTCTTTCGTTGTTCCGTCTGAGTCAGAGGTTGCATCAGATATAGAGCCTTTCAGTAACTGTTGAAGAGACCTTGCTGTGGGTGTTCCAAGTTGCTGCAGATAAGATTAATCAGGGCTACAAAAGACCTTGGGGACTTTGTGTGGAATTTGAAGCTTTGACTGAATTTAAAGATAGTGTGATAGACTGTGAAATCCGCTGTAGAAAAATGACAAGCAGCCAGCTAAGTGACCACAGTTAAGATGGTCTCTAGCCAAAGGAAACCACTCTGTTGGTTTAAAGATAAAGAACCACAAGAGTATTGAGAGCAAGTGTGGTGTAGTGGTTAGAGTGCTGGACCCTGGGAGAGCAGGGTTCAAATCCCCACTCAACCATGAAACTTGCTGGGTGGCCTTGGGCCTGCCAGAGTTTTCATCCTGACCTGCTTTACAGAGTTGTTGTGAGAATAAAACAGAGGTGTGGGGGAGAGCCATTTGTGCCATCTGGAGGTCACGGGATTTTATATTTAAATAATATACAAATACTGTACTGTAAAGGCAGACCCTCTAATTTTCCTTTTTTCCAGGGACAGTCCCAGATTTACAGAAGTTGTCCCAGTTTCTGATTTGATCCTAGAATGTCCTGCTTTTCCTTAGGACGTCCCTATTTTCATCAGAGAAATGTTGGAGGGTATGGAGTTACCGTATGTGACCCGCAAGCCAAGGGGATAACTAACTATACAACCTTTAGAAGGCATCTGAAGGCAGCCCTGTATAGGGAAGTTGTTTTAATGATGTTTTATTATGTTTTTATATATGTTAGAAGCCACCCAGAGTGGCTGGGGCAACCCAGTCAGATGGGTGGGATGTAATAGTAGTAGTAGTAGTAGTAGTAGTAGTAGAATAGGATGTCCCTATTTTCATCAGAGAAATGTTGGAGGGTATGTAAAAGTAGATACTTTACTCCAAAACAACAGTAAGTTGCCCATCAACAGCTAGCACCTAACAGCAGACACTATAGTGAAATATATTTCTATGTATTTCTAATTGGGGAAGGAAATGAAGAACAATGTTTTTAAAGAGCAACAAATAGGAAGAAAACAAGGACTAATTTAAAAATGACAGTTACCAGAAAATAGGGAACTTTCTTGATAGCTTTACATCTAGAGGGCCAAGTTTGGGGGTGCCTGTTTTAAGTGCAATATACAATATGACACTAGATGGCAATGGTGAGCCTTATGGAAAATTCAATGTATTTTAAAAAACGCTTTTTTATATAAAAAAAAGCATTTTCAGAACGGCTGCCAGTCCAGTTGGCTTTTTCAGGCATGATCTTATCCTTTGCACCAAAATATCTTACGCTAGCCCTGACTCAAAGGCTGTGCATGCACCATAAACATAAAACACATGACACCCCCTCCCCCCCAAAAAATCCTGTGAACTGTAGTTTGTTAAAGATGCTGGGAATGAAAACTCTGTATGTCCTGAACTTCAGTTCCTAGAATGATTTTGGGGGGAAGCCATGTGCTTTAGACGTGTTTTGAACACCGCTTAAATAATGAATATTTATGCAAACCACCGAATGTAAAACATCAACCGCTTTTCATTTTTGTTTCTTTTGGCAATTGTTTTATAGGTACATTTGACTGTGGTGTTCAGCAGAACCTTCTGCAAAAATAAATAAAAACCATTACTGCATGTATCTTCTGAAGGTTCCCTCATGTGCAGGTAGCTCCCTCAACAACAAGGAGTTGAGGTTTGTTGCAGAAGGGCCAAACCAGTATTTGGCCTTGACTTGTTGCTAAGATCCATTTGGCAGAAACAATCCATCCATCCACATTGTAGCACCCCTTCCCTCCCACCCACCTTCTTACTGCAAGGAGGGTTTTTGTTTTTTTGTGGTGAAAAATCTGCTGACATTGTTAAAGAAATTGAGAAGAGCTCTTGTAGCTTGTGCCATTCCTTTCCTCTCCTTTATAGCCTGGGAACTTGCTTGTGCCATTCCTTACTTCCAGCTTATAGTCTGGGAACTTCATTTCCACAACAAAAAGGCTAAATTCTTCATCTGTTTCATGCTGTCCTTAAGTGTTTTGCATCATAATTGCATTTGACTATGTGGGGTGCCACATGGAAAGGACAAATGTGCAACAAGTTACTCTCTTTTGTAGCCTTGCAATTTGCAAGATTGCAAGGCTTGGGAGAAAAGGGGGGGGGCTGACCCAGTTTACCTACCTTAAATGATGGCAAATAAGGGGAGAACCCTACTCTGTTCTCCATTTCTGCTTAATGGGGGACCTATTTGCATAAGCCCCACAATTATTTGCACTCCCTAGTCCCCCCCTCTTTTGAGGAGTGGTATACCAAGTCGCACGACCAAACAGCAGCCTGTGGTTCTCTCTGAAGGGGTTATCACACAGAAGCAGCTTACATCCAATTAAAGGGAGTTCCTACCTGCAGGTTTACAGCATAAAGGGAAAAAGGGACAAGGAGGGAAGGGGGGTGGGTGGGAAATGAAAACTTAAGCAGTGCTTGTAGAATGGGTTTTTACTCTAATAAGTTGCATTATTTAATAATAAAACTATGAATAAAAGCTATTATTTTACAGCAACAAAAACACGATCACTAATACCTTTTATTGTAATTTTGATTATATAGTTTTAATTCTGTTACTGTTCAATTGTTTTTCAATGATTTCTTTTCTCCCTCTCAGTTTTGAGCGGCTCTTAATTTTTATCTGTAAGCTGCCTTAAGTCTCCTAAAGCAGATTATTAATAAATATATAACAACCACCGCAACAGTTGTTATTGCATTATTTAATAATGAAACTAAAAACCGTTTCGAAGCTGGTATTATTTCTACCGGTATGCAGGGGCTACTACCTTTCCTAAGCTGCGCATCTCCTTCAAGCAGAACCCAGACCGGGCCAGGCGGGGTCGGTTCCCAAGCGTGAGAAACGCCTCTCCTCTTCCCTCTCCTCTCCCACTTTCTTTGGAATGACATCGGGGGTGGGAGGTGGAGATGTGTTTTTTTTTCCCTGCAGAAAAGGAGCCGCGCTGGCCAGCCAGGGGCTAGGAAACAAAAGGCCTGGCCTGGGAGGAGGAGAGGAAGAGGAGAGGAGAGCGCTTGTTGTTGTGGTGAGGTTTGGAGCAGAGATCTGCGCTCCATCTCTCCAATTCCCCGCATCCTTGCCCGACGACCGGTCCCGCCTGATGGAGCCCATCAGGGTGGGCGCCGAGCAGGCTCCCTGCGAGGAAGCTTTTTGCAGCTCGCTGCTGGACGACATCAAGCAGAGGCTGCTGCACGCCTTCCGGGGACCGGGGGGAGACGCCGCGCCCCAGCAGCTGCTGATGCTGTCCAGGCCCGCGGCGCCTTGCAAAGGCAGAGGGGTCGAGGTGGCCCGGGAGGAAGCGCGCAGGGCGCACGTCGAGGGCGCCATTGCCTGGCTCCGTGTGGAATTGGTGAGTGATTTGGGGCGGGGGGGGGGCTTATTCTAGAGATACGTTATTAGATACTTATTTATACTCCGCCTTACCCCACCCCCAGGCGGTTTACAGATGAAAACAAGAATTGCTAAAAGCATAGAACTGGAGATTTGGAAGGGGGGCGTCCAACTAATCCAAGCCCCCTGCCATGCAGAAATCTCAACTAGATCATATCTGGCAGATGGCCACCCAACCTCTCCAAGGAAGGAGAGTCCACCACCTCTAGTGGGAGTCTGTTCCGCAGTCAAACAACTCTTACTGTCAGAACGTTCTTCCTGATGTTCAGTCGGAATCTCCTTCTGTGTGGCTCGGAAGCAATCAGTTCGGAGCAGGAGAAAACAAGTTCGCTCCGTCTCCCATGGGGCCAGGGTTCAAATCCACGCTTGGCCATGAAGCTCACTGAGTGGCCAGGGGTTGGTCGCTGCCTCTCAGCCTAACATAGCTGCCAAGTTTTCCCTTTTCTCGCGAGGAAGCCTATTCAGCATAAGGGAAAATCCCTTTAAAAAAGGGATAACTTGGCAGCTATGGCCTAATCTACCTCGCAGGGTTGTGGTGGGGATTAAATGAAGAGGAGGAGAACCATATACTGTACGCCGCCTTGAGCTCTTTGGAGAGAAAGGAGGGATAGAAAGGCAATAAATGATAACCAGTTTAGGGAGAGGAGGAGCGAAGTCTGCAGATCATAGAAGGATTAGAGCTGCATCTCACCCGTAGAGGGACATGCCTTGATGAGGATCAGGCACTGTGTATGTTCACATTAATGCTGGAAATGGCAGGAGGGGAGGATGCTCTCGTGTTTGAATCCTACTTGCAAGTTTTTTTCGAATAGTTAACTTCACTGACACAGGTGTTTTTATTGCTGACCTACTCCTGGCTCCAGCTCCCGACACTCGTTCTCTCCATGTGAGCAGGAGCTCGAAAACGGTGAGGTTACCAATCATAGAACAGAATCCTAGAATTGTGGAGTTGGAAGGGACCCCGAGAGTCATCTAGTCCAGCCCCCCAGGTATCTCAGCTGAAGCATCCATGACAGATAGCTGCCCAACCTCTGCTTAATTTTTTTTAAAAAAATCAGCCAGAACTTGCCATTGTCCATATGTAGAAGCCATGCAGATAGATGATCATCCGAACATCTGCAGACAACAGCTGGGTGGCGCTGATGGGAGTTGTAGTCCAAAATATTTGAAGGGCATCAGTTTGGCAAAGGTTAGCATGGGGCTTCTGTTGCTCAGTAATGAGGAAAATCCGCCCTGCCCCTGATCAGGAGCCCCCCTTTTTGTAACCTACTCCGTCTACACGAAGTCCAGGAATGGATTTGGACACTGACACAATGCCAGGGCTAAGCGCTGGCACTAATTAAGCCCTTCTGGGTGGCGATCACCTGCTAAAAAGTAATTATCGTCTTTTTGTTCTTTGCAGTTGGAGATGAAGTCGCAGAACCACAAGCTTGCCAAAACCTTGCTGGATTTAAGCATGGAAATACAGAGGTTGAGAAACGAAGCTGACATGCCAACTGCTCTAGAATCAAAGGCCCCGAGCTTTGCTGCAAGCTCAGAATAACGGAGCTGCGTTTCAGGGAGAAAGCCAGAAGACGCAACACACAATCCCACCGGCGAGCCTGGCAAAAATTGGAAGATTATGTTGCACAGTTAGGTCTGAATTGGTCGGGGAGTATGGCTTGAATATTAATGAGAATTTCCATTAACTTGGCTGGAGAAGGAATCTTAGTTATTATATTAGAATTCAGAGCCTCCTTTGGAGTAGAGGAAAGAATGGGACACCTCCAAAGAATGGAATGTCTGCTTTACTTTTCAAATGATTGCTGCCTGTTTAATCTGCTTAGTTCAGAACAATCACCACCAGTCAGGTCACTGAAAAGATGGGAGGGCAACCCACACACCCCACCCCTCTGAAATGCAGTGGTTTGGCAGTTATCTGGATCCTCCATTACGAAAGAGTGAATGAACGGTGTCTGTTCCAGACCAAACATTCAGGGCAGTTCCAGATTGCCACTAGTAACTTTAGTGGGATTCAGGTACATGCCGACAAATTCAGGTTGTGCAATCCAAGACGGTTTAGCACTCTTGTGCAACGAGTCCACTTCTCCTGCAAAAGACTGAATCCCTTGCAATGAGGAAAGTGATGGGGGGGGGGAATACACAGGGAAGTGTTGGGTCACATTGTCTTGATGCAGTGCCGTCTAAGCCCCCTGAAAGCAAATGTTCAATAAATAGCTGACATTGTCCAACATGCCTGCAAACTTTATGCAAGCAAATCAAGTCAAACTGGTTTTTTTTTAAAAAAAAGTGTTATCTGGAGTGATCTCACTGTGAAAGCAGGGCACAACTATGATTGAGTGTCTCAGTCCCCCCCCCCCCAAAAGGCAAAATGTAGCCGGGGGGAATCTACTATGAAACTAACGAAGCTTTCCCCCCTCCCAATATTTTTTTATTAGTTTTCAAACAATTCAACAAATTTAATTCAATTTCAGTACACTATTCCCACTTTGGGTGGCTCCCAGAAAAATATTAAAAACGCAATAAAACATTAAACACTTCCCTACACAGGGCTGCCTTCAGATGTCTTCTCAGTAAACACAAATGTGTGTCTTTGGCCCCATGTCTGGCAAAAGCGCACATGAAAGTGGGGTCCTGATTGACGAGCAAAGGGGGACATGCATGTGGTGTGCCCGTGTAAAACTCCTACTCCCATTGGCCTCCCCACAGCCTGCTCCTGACATCACTGTCCCCATTAGCTGATATCTGACAGCAGCCGAACTGGCGAGGGCCGTAGCTTAGTGGTGGAGCACCTGTCCTGCATGCAGAAGGTCCCAGGTTCAATCCCTGGTGTCTCTAGGTAGGACTGCCTGAATCCGTGCAGAATGACTGCCAGTCTGTGTCTACAGTACTGAGCTAGGTGGGCGTGGCTGGTATAACACTTATGGCCCAGTTAGAAAATTGCAGGGGTTGATGTGAGTGGTTTAAATCACAAAACCAGAGAGTTGGAAGGTACCCCCAAGAGTCATCAGGTCCAACCCCCTGCAATGCAGGAATCCTTTGCTCAGTATGGGACTCGAATCTATGAACCTGAGATTAAGAAGAGTCTTATGCTCTGCCAACTAAGCTATCGCAGTTTATGATCTCCACAGAACCGGTTGAGTGTCAGGCCTGATGAGCAGAGCAGCTCATTCCCAGTGGTCCTAACCCCATGAAAATCAGTTGCCAAGATTGAAAGTCCCCGCCTCCTTTACAGCCATCTAAGTCCCATCCTCTCCAGGGCATTTTCCAAGCAATCAGAAACTGTGCCTGCTTGCAGCCAATATCTCCTCTGCCCTTTTCATGCCTCTCCTGGTTCTGGGAGACAGGGGGAAGGGGAGATTGTCGCAGGAGGAGACACCCTGGCTTCTTCACCAGCCTCTCCTGATTCTGATTCTGAACTTCTCTCTGCCACAGACTCTCCCTGCTCACCAGACCCTGTTACCTCTTCAGCTTCCAACACCTCCTCCCCTCAGTCTCCTCTCTCTCCTCTCTGTGACCACTGTCGCTCCACCACTCCCCAGGCACTGAGCTAGAGGGTACCTTGATACCCTCACACCTGGTGGCAGCCTCATCCTGCAAACGCCACCAGTAAGATGAAAGGCTGATTCATATGTCTCAATTCACGACTGGCGTGCGTTGAAAAGCTAATGCAGATGGAGCCCTTAATGAAGAAAATATGAAAAACAGCAGGTAAAAATAGATATCTTCCTTCCTTTCCCTTTTTTTTTAAATAAAAAAAACAATAAGTGGATATATACAATGACTGTGCCCTCTTTACCTTAAAGGCACAAACCCCTGAAGAAAATGCTTTTTCTGTTCAGAGACGGCAGCGCACAAAACCCACAGGGCGATTGGTGCTGTTTGCCGTGCATAAACAGTGAAATATGTGCTCAGACAAATTTTTTAATTAAAATAGTTCTCTTGCCCTACAGCTGGTGGCAGAAGGTAGGGTGACAAATGACGACATTTGCAACAACAAGCTGTTAGGGTCCTAAACACCGCAGATTACAAAGCAGCGTTAAATCTTGACAAAAACGAGTTTACAGTCGCCTACGCAGGGATTATACATAAATGATACTTAAAAAATAAAATAAAATGCTGCCACCAAGCTCAAAAATGCCGTGATTATGAGGCCAGCAAGCCTTGCAGTTACCCATACACTTATACATGCTGGGAGCTTGAAATAATACTGCTTATAAATAATGCAGCCAGTAATCCAGAAATAAGCTTTACTAGCTAGCCCATTATATCCAGATTTCGTACAATGTGCAAAGTTCACAGGAGACGAGGCTGCTTTGCATACCAGTATTTAAGGTATTCTGAGCTGTGTGATGCTTCCAGCAAGTGAAAGGACCAGCTCCACACAGGGCAGGTGTAGCGAAACTTTCTCCATCCAGATGTTGCAGAACTACATCTCCCATCTGCCCCAGCAAGCATGGAATAGTCAGGGATGATGGGAGTTGTAGCTCAGCAATGTGCTGGCGATCCAAAGGGTCAGATCCAACTACATCCTACTCAGAGTTGGCCCACTAAAAATTAATGGAGCTAAGCTAGTCGTGAGCATTACTTTTGATGGGTCTACTCTGAGGAGGGCCAGTATTGGTTCCCCAAACCTTTCAATAGGAATTGTAGAGTTGGAAGGAACCATGAGGGCCATATTGTCTGAAATGAAGGAATCTTTTAACCCAAAGTGGGGCTTGAACCCATGACTCTGAGATTAAAAGTCTCAAGCTCTGCTGACTGAGCCGAGGGGATAATAGCTGTAGCATCAGTCACTGGAATACCGCTTATTAACATGCATAGACACATTAGGCAGAAATGGGACACCCTACTTCAGGTGTTATTTCTTTTTAAAAAAGAATAAGAAAGAAAACCAAGAGTCCTTCTTCTTTGGCGATCACTCGTAGCCGAGTAAGATTGTCTTCCATAAACACGGTTTTAACAATGAGTCCGTAAGTGACCGTGGAGACCAATTCTGGATCCACACGTCCTTCCACAGTGGGGACATCGGTTTCCAGGTGGGAGTTGATCACGGTGTGGAATTGCCAAGCATGCCTTCCTCTTAGCACGTTTCTCCCTTGCGTCCTGAGTTCGAGTGTCTTCAAAGCCCATTATACCTTTGGTAAAGGCTGTTCTCCAATTGGAGCGCTCGCAGGCCAGTGTTTCCCAGTTGTCAGTGTTTATACTACATTTTTAAAGATTTGCATTGAGACAGTCTTTAAACCTCTTTTGTTGACCACCAGCATTACGCTTTCCATTTTTAAGTTCGGAATAGAGTAGTTGCTTTGGAAGACGATCATCAGGCATCCGCACAACATGACCAGTCCAACGAAGTTGATGTTGAAGAATCATCACTTCAACACTGGTGACCTTTGCTTCTTCCAGTACACTGATATTAATGTAAGGTAAAGGTAAAGGTACCCCTGACCATTAGGTCCAGTCGTGGATGACTCGGGTTGTGTGCTCATCTCGCTTTACTGGCCGAGGGAGCTGGCGTTTGTCCACAGACAGCTTTTGGGTCATGTGGCCAGCATGACAAAGCCACTTCTGCCGAACCAGAACAGCGCACGGAAATGCCGTTTACCTTCCTGCCAGAGCGGTACCTATTTATCTACTTGCACTTTGCCATGCTTTCAAACTGCTAGGTGGGCAGGAGCTGGGACTGAACAACGGGAGCTCACCCCGTCACGGGGACTCGAACTGCCGACCTTCTGATCGGCAAGCCCTAGGCTCTGTGGTTTGTACCACAGCGCCACCTGCACCCCATGTATAGGACTGCACTGTATTGTTAAAACACCTTCTGTGCATTTAAATGTGCATGCAAGGGGCAGAACTGTGGCAGGAAGTCCAGGGGCGGCCCACACATGAGGCAAGGTGAAGCAAATGCCTTAGGTGGCAGATCCCAATGTAGATCTTTATTCTCTCCTTGTTCTTGATGTAGATAGTCACTCACAAAATATTTTATTATGTTTTTTTATATGTTGGAAGCCATCCAGAGTGGCTGGGGCACCCAGTCAGATGGGTGCGGTCAGTGCTTTTTTCCTATAAAAAAAATAAAAATGTTTCGCAGTACTCTCATTTAGACTCAAGAAAATCACCATTTTATAGTTCAAATCGGGAAAAAGAAATACAGTGGTACCTCAGTTTACGATCGCTGCAGTTTGCAATCAATCGGTTTGCGAACGCCGCGGACCCGGAAGTGCTTACACCCGGGATCTGCGGCGTGCAGATGCGCAGAAGTGATCTGCACAGCGCATGCATGCGCAGAAGCGCTCTATAGGCGCTTCGCGTACGCGCAGAAGAGACACTCCGTTTATGGACTGCTTGGGGAGCAACCAGCTCCCCAGAACCAATTGTGTCCGTAAACCGAGGTACCAGTGTACAACAAATGGACAAAAGTGCAAAGAACATGCATTACTCATATTGAAATACTGCCCCTCAATGAGGCCAAACTTTCATCAGCAAAACACCATACATCTACATTCCACACTGCTTCACACATTAAACGCTCACTTCCACCTGAGACTCAGGAAAACCGTGACAGGAAATGAGGCCGCCATCGTGGGTAGCAACGGAATTGACGATTCACTGTGCTACAGATTAAACTATATATATATATATATATATATATATATATATATATATATATATATATATTTCTTCTCCCATTAGATTCACAAAATGTTTAGGGGTATGCATACCCCTGTGTCTCCCCAGAAAAAAAGCACTGGGCACGGTACTATTATTACTACTAATTCTTCCCTCTCAGCAGGTGCCATTTTGGGGTTCACCTCAGGGGCCAAAATGTCCCGGGTTGGCCCTCAGCAAGCTCACCCCCCAGGCATTCTTTGTTTGCTTGTCTGCAAAAACAGGTACAGTTTGTGCAGACTTATATGCAGAACCGCACCAGCATAACATATTTACTCTCTATCTTTTTCCCCCCTCCCCAAATTATGCCCTCCCAAAAGGGAACCTGAGGCAGCTAACTATTATAATCCCACCCTATACAGAGAACACTTAATGCATCAACTCAAAACAGGATAAAAAAACAACGGTTAATACCTGCAGTATAAAACATCACCCAAATGCCTGGATAATTGTTAATATTTGGGTGGGGTATGTGTGTTGCATTCGAGTTCCTCGGAGACTTTCCCCATATAAATGGAATAAATGAAATAAAGAAATGGATTAATAAAATGTTGTGAGGATGGTGATTTGGGAAAATTGAAAAAGAAAGGGCAGTCTAGTAGAGCCACTGAAATTAATAGGCACAACTAACTTAGGTTTATTGATTTCAGTGGGTCTGCTCTGCATAGGACTTAGTTGGCTCCAGCTCGGAATCTTCTGAAGTAGCCAACATTTCCAAGGTTCATCCTTCTGAACAGCAGGCATGCTGCCCATCAATTTGATTGGCAGGACAGCATTGGCAGGAGAGGGACCAGAAAGCTATAACGATCTCTCTACTTCAGCAGAGCTGTAAAAACCAAGCCAGAATTTATGGCACCACTGAAATATTTCTGTCTGCTGCTGTGGAGGTTATTAACTAAAAACAATCCCTCACTGGAGATTTATTTGGCTAAAAACGCGCTGAAATTATTTGCATCAATGAACTGCAATGTCGGTAAAGTTCGGCATAAATACTACAGGAGGGAATTCAAAACTGAGACAGCCAACTAGCTAGATGAAATGCTTCTCTTTCTTAATATATTGCTTTTCACCCAGAAACAGAATTTAAATCTTATAGAAGCACACACACACATTCTCCACACACACACCTTGATTTTGAACACAGTAGCACAGCTCAGCCATGTGATTTTAACATTCTCTTTCTCTCTCGCACACAAATGCCAATTAACCCAACATACCACTTTGCAAAGAAGCAAACTATAATTTCCCATTATATTGTCTTAATTCAGAAATATATATTCAGTCATACCTCGGTTTAAGAACGCCTCGGTTTGAGCACTTTCAGTTTAAGTACTCCGTGGACCTGTCTGGAATGGATTAATCCACTTTCCATTACTTTCAATGGGAAAGTTTGCTTCAGGTTAAGTACAGACTTCCGGAACCAATTGTGTTTGTAAACCGAGGTACCACTGTAACTTTTTTTCAAACTCCTGCAATAAATAAATACTATTCACAAGTGTCATTCTCATGGCCTTGCTTCCTAAGGCCCTTGTTGACATTTTTACATGATGAATCATCATTTAGACATGATGATTTGTGTTCATGATGATATTGAGCTGGTTAAACACAGCCCCACAAATGTTCCCGCTTGTTTCCTTCCTTCTGCTTTCATTGCACTATAGCGCAAGAGGGCCCCGTCAGAGACGCCATAATGCAACAACACTGGGGAAACTAATGAAACGGAATGAAGTGCGGACACTCCAATAGCAAACCACCACCACATTCACACCATATTTTTAAAGCTTCCCCCAAATCATTATGGGAGCTGCAGTTTGTTATGGGTGCAGAGAGTTGTTGGGAGAGCCCTATTCCCCTCCAAGATTTACAGTCCCTAGTGTCTCCTGGGAAGAGTGATTGCCTGCTAAACCACTCAGGGTATTGAAGCTGGGAGAGAGGACTAGGAGTCTTCTAGCAACTCTTAGCACAGGAGCTTAGGAATCTACCTTACGGAAAGCTGGACCATGGATCCAGATTGCTCAGTACTGTCCACACTGACTGCTAGTGGCTCTCCTGATATTCAGACCAGGGACTCTCCCAGATCTACATGGAAATGCCAGGGATTGAACCCAATACCTTCTGCATGCAAAGCAGATGCTCTACCACTAAGCTGCAATCCTTATCATGTACCATGCAAGGAGGGCTCATGGGCCAATCAGAATCCTCCACAGCACGGAGGAGCTCGATGCATGGACACCAGCGCCTTAAACACGCTTCCATCAGGGGGTGGGGCTAGCCTGTTCAGCCTTGGGTCCCCTCACTCATGCCTTTAATGCGAAGGAGGGTTGCCTGAAGCCCCTTAAAGGCAGGGGGGAAAGAGGCAAAGGCAACGTTGCACACAACCAGAGCAGGTCCCTTTCAGCTCAATGCTATACCTGTCCATTTTCAAGAGCAAGTCTCAAAAGAATTCAGAGGGCCTTGCATCTGAGCAGGATTGCAGCTTTAATTGCTCCAACTAATGGATATACAGCAGAGGAGTCTGTGTGGCTACTCAGTGAGGTGACTTGCATGGTCAGAGAAACCTACTTGGATGTAGAAGTTTTCATAAGGCCCTGGTGTGTCTTTCTTGACCTGTAGGGTCAGCTGAGCCAACTATCTTCAGGCACAGGCAGAACTGCAGTCCAAAGGGTACTCTGACTGGGTTGCTGAAGGCGGCAGAGGGCACAGGATGTATGGTGCAAAGGCTAGCTGTCTGAGATCCACACTATGTGCCTTGACAGGATCTTGCTACCCCCCTATATCAGTCCTGTTTCTCCTCAGGCCTCAGATATCAAGGGGCTGACAGCATTGCAATTCTCCGCCTCTGTCTCATACTCTGCTACCACCACCAAAGGCAGAGCCACAAGACCAGCCACCAGTCGCCAGTCCAACCACCGGGTCATTGCCCCATCCAAGTTTTGTTGCTGAGCAAGTAGGGGCCAGGAGTCTCTGAGGAACTCTTGCCTGAGAGCAGAATCCACATACAAAGTCAGACAGCCCAGAGGTCAGAGAATCTGGATGGAGAGCAGGAAAGAGTAAGGTGGGGCCAGGAAACACAGGCATTGTTTCCAGTATCTGACTGCTGCTGAGAGCTCTGTTTAAGAAGGCCAGAGCCAGCTGCTTCTCATCCGTTCCTTCTCCTCTGTGACGGCTGATCAGCTGCAGGTGGAGTCACTCTTTCTCCCCCTTCAGGCTGCTATTCAACAGGCGAAGCTGACTCCTTGCCTTTTAAAGTAGGTGCTGCAAACTGTGCATGCTCCTACAGGTCTCATGGCCTCATGTGGGGCCACCCAGGGCCCTGACAGGCACTTCTCCTTGTGTGTGGCCACATTGCCGTGGCAACTATTCATGATCACCTTCCAGCTCCTCGGTGCCCATTAAGGGGCTGACACTCACGGCCAGCAAATCTCCCAATTGTCCCTCTTGCCCATTATTGATGGAAGAAGGAAGGGACTGCCTTCGTTGTTTTCATTGTCCAACACCAGAGTTGCGATAAGATTCAACTTCCAGTTCAGTAGACCACTGTATGTGGAATGGAGGCAACCACCATCTTGTCCTTTGCTTCCAGCGGCTGCATATCTAGGCCCAGGCCCTAAGGAATGTAATAAGTAAACAAAACAACAACAACAACAACAAAACAGTCAAAGCTATTAATTAGGAATGTCAAAACTTGATGATCCTGAGGGTATTTTCACTGTATGCCTTTCTTTATTAGGTAAGGATATAGGCACTTCACTTCTGCTAATCAAATCTTTAATTTAGTATATTTGGATGATAAGGTACAAAAACATTAATTTTTACAAGGCTGGCTCATTATTTTAAAAATGTTTTCCCTCTCCTCTCGTATTGCTTCATCAGCGAAATGTGTAGATGCTAGATTATGTTTACTTCGTTGTTCGGGTGGTGAAGGATTGTAAATACTGCCGCTATTAAAAACAAAGCCATAAAAATACATTTAATTGTTTGTTTCTAAATCTTGCTTGACAATATGGCTCTCTGTACAGGAATTCAGATTGTGTCAGCTTTCCCATTATACACCCCTAAAAAATAATAATTAAAAAAAAGTTTAGAGATCAGCCATAAACTTTTACTCCCAGCCGAAATTTATCAAGTCTTTGCTTGAGAATTTTCTTGTTTTATGTTACAGGACATTGCAGAGCTTATACTCTCTATATCAGGCATCCCCAAACTGCGGCCCTCCAGATGTTTTGGCCTACAACTCCCATGATCCCTAGCTAACAGGACCAGTGGTCAGGGATGATGAGAATTGTAGTCCAAAACATCTGGAGGGCCACGGTTTGGGGGTGCCTGCTCTATATCATGGATGAGGAAGCTGAGGCATTTCAGGACTACAAATCCCATCATCCCTGTCTCTTGGCCTTGGAAGGTTCCCAACTCTGCTTTACTTTTCCAATTCCCCCAACGTAAGGGTGACTACCAGCAGTACAGTAGCTTAAACTGCACCAATTTGGACAACTGCAGCCCACGATCAGTTGATTGTCAGTTTGCATGCTTTCAGAAGAAGCCTGAACCAATTGCAATGACACAATGACACGCTTAACTGGCATTGGTTGGGGAAACCCAGCCAGATGGGTGGGGTAATAATAATAATAATAATAATAATAATAATAATAATAATAATAATAATAATAATAAATATCCTACCTTATTGTTCGCCACCTAAAAACTGTGGTGTTAAGTGGTGTAAAAAATGATTTTATATATACCGGTATATATATATATATATATATATATATATATATATATATATACACACACACACACACACACACACACACACACACACACACACACACATATACATATATATATACTTGATAAAAAGGATGATAGGTTTCTTCCTGCATACCTAAAAGGGCTGATTCAAAAAAAGTTGTGGGGATCGCTTTATCTCTCACTACTCAATTCCCCAATCCTGGAGTCTGGTTCAGACTGACGACTAGTCTATCAGCAGTTCAATGAAAAAACTGTTCTCATTGAGAGTTCTTAGGAGATTCCCTTGAAGAGCCACAATTCTCATCACCCTTAACGAACGATGTTTTCCTAGATTCTTTGAGGAAAGCCATGACTGCTAGAGTGGCATAAGAGTGCTTTAGTGTACAGTAGTTGTAACCCAAGTCTCATCAGCTTCACGCTTGTGGCTAATGGGAGTTATAGTCGAAAACGCCTTGCCTGGAATGTGCAGCTGGTAGCCGGAAGTGAAACAGCAGTCACAGGAAGAAGAAGAAGAGTTTGGATTTGATATCCCGCTTTATCACTACCCGAAGGAGTCTCAAAGCGGCTAACAATCTCCTTTCACTTCCTCCCCCACAACAAACACTCTGTGAGGTGAGTGGGGCTGAGAGACTTCAGAGAAGTGTGACTAGCCCAAGGTCACCCAGCAGCTGCATGTGGAGGAGCAGAGACGCGAACCCGGTCCCCCAGATTACAAGTCTACCGCTCTTAACCACTACAACACACTGGCTCTCAGGAGAGAAGGAGAGAAGAGCCTATGAGGTGTATGATGGGCACTTGCCCGAATGTTTTACGCAGCTGCATATTTAGCAACCTGCCATATTTATCTTTCTGAAGAAATTCAATTAAATAGGCACATGTGTTATACAAATTGCTACATTTGCTTCACTTCTGTTCCTGTCCTCTATCCAAATATGGCACACTGTCATATTACAGAAAGAGGCCTTTTTTTCTTTTTTTCTTTTGCAAGATTCGCTGGAAGGTAATCATTGAAATGATTTTTATTTATTTAAAAAAAGCATTTGGGGTTCTCTAGAGATATACAGAATTGTTTTTCATTTGTGAAAAAAGAAGAATGTGTGCCATTATTCCCCTCGCCATATGTGTTTGCATAGATAACAGCACCTTTTGCTCAGCTCTCAGAATTAAAGGCATTGCTTGCAAGGGAGATTTTGCAGTTATTTCATGTATTGAACATCCTATGAAAGGAACCAGCAGCACTCCTTCTCAGCTCTGGGAATAGATCTTTGGCTGACTGTGGAATCTCCCAAAGCTGAAAAGATTCTGGTATGACAGTGGGGAAAGAGTAGTTCACACATCCTCTTTTAAGCTCCTCTGTCCAGATAGGAGGGCTATTTCCGCCTGTCGGTGTCATTTAAAATCTACTCAATATTGATCCGGAGTAGATTCCAATGTATAGTTAGCAGAGTAAAAACTTAAACACGTTGCAGGATTCCCCCCAAAATAGACCAGAGGCAATTAATATTTCATCCAGCAGAGCTTTACTGCTACAGCGGTACCTCGGTTTATGAACACAATTGGTTCCGGAAGTCTGTTCATAAACTGAAGCGTTCATAAACTGAAGCGAACTTTCCCATTGAAAATAATGGAAAGTGGATTAATCTGTTCCAGACAGTCTGCGGAGTACTTAAACTGAAGCGTTCATAAACTGAAGCGAACGTTCCCATTGAAAGTAATGGAAAGTGGATTAATCCGTTCCAGACGGGTCTGTGGAGTACTCAACCTGAAGCGTACTTAGCCCGAAGCATGGGTGTAATTGGTTCCGGAAGTCTGTTCATAAACTGAAGCGTTCATAAACTGAAGTGAACTTTCCCATAGAAAGTAATGGAAAGTGAATTAATCCATTCCAGATGGGTCCGCGGCGTTCGTGAACCGAAAATTCGTAAACCGAGGTGTTCATAAACCGAGGTCCCACTGTACTGAAGGCAAATGAGCAGAATGGTCACAAATCCAATACATTCAGAATTGGCACTGTCCATAAGAAATCCAGTTGCAGCACTTATAGTAAAACTTAAAATAATGTGTAATAAGACTAAACCTTAACACTAAGCATACAGAACACCACACTAGACAGAAAAGAGATAGAAAGTGTAAAGGCCAGGCTCCTTCTGGCCCTCCTATTAATGTCAGCATGACCTCGATAGAAGAGATAACAGAACCAGTGTAAAGCAGCTGGTACTCAGCTTCTCTGAAGGAATAACCCGAACATCATGAAGTTTCTTTCACGCAGAGAAGCTTCTTGAACCCTCTTGAATTAAGTAGAATAGGAAAGGTCTCTGCACATTTTGGTACTAAGAAATGCAAACTGACAGTCGGAAAAGAACTCAGGGTGGTATCAAATACACTCATTCTGTGAGCAGAAGGATTTACACCAGGCATCCCCAAACTTCGGCCCTCCAGATGTTTTGGACTACAATTCCCATCTTCCCTGACCACTGGTCCAGTTAGCTAGGGATCATGGGAGTTGTAGGCCAAAACATCTGGAGGGCCGCAGTTTGGGGATGCCCGATTTACACTTTGCAATGGAACATCCTTCTCTTCCACTCCCATGCATACCCTGCACCCAAGGGTGGAGAATGGGGGTGCAATGGGTGTGGTGTGGGTCACCCCAGGTGTCACCACTGAGGGGGTGACAAAATGCCAGGTGGCACCGTGGGGCCTGCAGTGCGCCCAAGCCATGCATCTCTCCTAGGAGTGACGCAGTGGCTTGGGCACCCGCAGGCTCTGTGCTGCCCCGAACTCCCCCCCCAGCTGTAGGGTGACTGAGTGGGAGGAGACAGGCAGACTCCAGAGGCCCTGTGGCGCACCCCAACCTTGGCTGCCAAGTATCCCGTTTTTCGCGGGAAACCCCCGGATTTTAATCCGTTTCCCGCTGTTCTCCCGAATGGAGAAAAATCCCGGAAATCCCCCAGAGTTCCTTTTTTTTAAAAAATTATATTTATTGTCATTTTCAACTTAAGATTTCCATTCATATCATTATCTCCATATAACCAATCATCAAGGAAAGAAAAAAGTCCAAAAAAAGACAGAGAAAAAGAAAAATCAAAAATAAAGAAAAAACTGACAAAAAGCAAAAAAAAAACCATACCAATCTATTATTTCATAACATTATCATAACATTGACTTCCCCGCTCCTCCCTTCCCGAGCCTAATTTTAACCCCTATTTAGCAATTTTCTAATTAAACAAAATCAAACATCTCCAATTATTCGTCAAAAAAATATTCTAACTTATACAATTTAACATTCTAGCATATACAATTCTTTAAACCACATAACAGATTTAATTAAGCCTCTAATTACACCCTTTAGCCTCTTAATTTTCACTAAAATTATTCTAACTTATAAAAACAAATATTCTTTCACTCCAATTACGATTTTAAAAACCTAATGTCCCCCCTCCTCCACCGGATGACTTTCCCCTGGATATCCCAATCAGCTCGTGTGTTCAGTCCAAATCCAAACCATTTAATCTGTCCCTTTGTTTACAATCCCTCTCAACCCACTCCATCTCTCACCCACTTCAGCCCAGCTTCTTTGCTCCACCAACCCCTCTGCCATCCCCAGTCCAGTTGTTCCTTTTTCTTAGCCACCCAGTTAACGTGTTCTTCACCCGGTTCTTGCCTCCCCTCTCTCACTAAGGAGGTTCGAACCCAGGCCTCCTCTTCGGTCTTTGGCACAGCTTGATTATTTTTTCCAGGAACCTGCTCTCCCTCTCTCACTGGGAGACGCAGTTCCTGGGAGTCTCTATCCGATACAGTTCTATTATTGTAACTCATGTCCCGTGCAGCCTCTCCCACCGGCTGCACTTCGTTCGAAGTCTGTAACTCCTCTCGATCTTCTTGTCTTGAAAAATTGAAGTTCTTGTTTTCTAAAATTTCAGTCTGTGTTTCAGTGCTGTCAGCGGAGAGGGGTTGGCGTAGGTTTTCAATGCATAACTTTGTAAGTCTCGTATATTCTTTAACTCCCCGCATCACCTCTTGCACTTTTTCCCACACACTTTGCATCCCTTTCTCACACAACATGTCTGCTTATTTTGACTATCTCCGTCCTTTGTCTTCTCAAATTACAATATGGCGCATAGGCTGTTGTGCCCGGGAGAGAATCCTTCTTTGGCTGGCCGGTACATCCAGGCTTCTGTCACTCCGCTACCGGAGAGCTTGTTCTTATTTATATCCAAAATTTGCGGAAATCCAAACTAAGAATCACTCACCTCCCCTTGGCTCCGCTACCACCGGGGAGGGGTTCAAATTGCTTTTTAGCAAAGTCCAGAGTCCCGTTCCAGCGTTATGGCTGCAGGCTCTGCAATTGCTTGATGGTATCTCGGTAGGGGGGGAACGACCTCCGTTTTCTTTTAAATTCCCCTCCTGTGTCCCAATTCCTTCCAAATTATGAAATTTCTTTACTTACAAGTCCAATTTTCTTTCTTTGGAGGTATCTAGCGCACGTTGTCGCTGGCACGGAGCTTACCGCCTCAGAGGTAGCGAAAAGACCCAAGGCTCCGTCCCGCTCTGCCTGCGCACGTCATCCCCCAAAAAGGGGGTTGTCGGGCGGCGAACGGGGCTCAAAGGAGCTCAGCTGGGTACCCACATCCCCGAAAAGCCAAATTCAGGGGTTCTCAGGGTGGCCGCTTCGCTCGAGCGGCTCTATCCCCCCTCTGAGGCGCCGGGAACCTCGGAGCCCGAAAATTCCCCTCCGGCTTCCAATGGCACCAGACCGGAAGTCCATTAGTGGTGGAATGGACTGGGGCGGGGAGATTTCCTACCTGCCAGGGAGCCTCCATTTTGGGTGCCGCTTTTCCCATGTGTGGGCACCGGAAATCGGGCAGAGCAGCACCGGAAGTCGCTTCTACGCATCCCCGGCGGCCATCTTGGTGATGGCCGCACAGCGGTGGCTGTCACCAAGATGGCCGCCGCCATGCGGCCACCACCAAGATGGCCGCCTGGCATGCGTAGAAGCAACCTCCGGTGCCTCTCTGCTCGATTTCCGGTGCCCACACATGGGAAGAGTGGCCCCAGAAGTTGCTTCTATGCAATTTCCGGTGCCGCGCCGCTGCTGATCCCACATTTTTCAGCGGGAGACTTGGCAGGTATGACCCCAACCCCTATGGGTGGCTCACCTCACCCCTGGGCACGCCACCCCACTTCCTCCACCGCTGCCTGCACCTTCCCTAATTCTTCTCTGGAGGGTTGGAGGAGAACCCAGAACAGATTTAGGGGATGTATATGGGAAGGAGAGGAGGGAACGTCCCTGCATGGAACTCCTTTGCACAGCTCAGCCTTTAAGAAATCAGGATTCAACCCACCACCCATCAGCTGATGGACGAAGGATTAAATCCTGCTCGGTTGGCTGCACTTGTGTTCCTCTGCTCCATCCTGCAGAAAGCATTCGTGGCAATGTAAAGGAAACAATTTAATAAACCATGTCGTTGGCTTTGATGGATTTCTATTCCTGACAAACACACAGACGTCTGAGATTTCCCTTTCCGTGTTTGTTTGCAGCAGAATTCTTTGACACCCAGCAGAATTCTTCAACCTGCCCATTGCTAAGCCATAGTTTGTGTGGTCTGATCTCCTAAACATGGTTAGGTTGTCATTGAGACCACCACATACACAAAACTTGCACATTTCTCCCCTGCTCTCCTCCTCTCTTCCACCAGTGTTTCGGAGCTAACAATGGTTAATACCACATTCATACCATATCACATTTAGCACTAAACCACAGTTTTTAGCCATGGTAGAAAGTGGGTTTGCGAAACTTTTGTTCATTAATCTACCAACTGAAGCTTGCAATGATGAATGTAATGAATGTATAAATGTATAAAGTACACTCTGTCAACACATGGAGTTTTGAAAAATGGTTCATTTCTTTCTGAGTTCCACCTTTTTTGGGCCTGTGCGCCCATAATTAAGTGAGAGAGAATGGAAGAGAGAACAACTTTGTCTTTGTAACAGAAAAGAACAAAGTGTTCCTTCACTGAATCATGTTGATCACAATCTGCTTGCTGCCTCTCGTATGCCTCACTTATAATTAACTTATATATATTTTATTGAGATTAGTGGCTTGTCAGCATTTTTGGGTGTTCTGCTAGAGATTCAAACTAATAACAGCATTTATCTTCTCTGTCTGCTTGGGTATGCTTCATTTTGGCTGATAAAAACGAATCAGGATTTGCAAATGGTTTCCATGTACCTTCATTTCTTAAAAAGAGTCCTAAGAGCAATCGCATTTTCGTGGAAAGCTTCCAAATATTAAGGCATGCAGAAAGCGTTATTTATTGCTTTCAGGCCAATATGGAATAGAAATGAAGAACTTTTCACCCTCTTCCTACCATAAGCTCTGTACTGTATAATGACATTTGCCAAAATATATTTTACAAATCGATAGCCTCTTTCTTTCCAAAATAGACAATACAGAGATAGCTCACCAAAGAATTATGATGCTGTGATGTAAAATCTTAACCTGACCTATCATACGGTAAGCCTGATTTGCATGCAACATTAAACCATAGTTAAAAGTAACTATGGTTTAATGTGAAGGTGTATAGTGTTGGTCAACACTGGTGAAATTGTGGGCAGCTCACTCCTTCATTGGTTCTGCTGCTGCTGCTGCATTGCCAGCAAACAAGCCATGGTTTGACTTAGTGTTATGTCCAAACCAAGACTTTGTTACCTGCTTATGGTTTGCTACATTCAAACCCATAGCCTGGGTTTAGCCACACCTCTTTAATCCACAATCAAAGTGAACTGGGCACTCTTGTGCAACAAACCTGCTTTCCCTACCCCAGCCCTCCTAACTTTGGGTGGTAAGGAAAACAAACGGGAAAATTTGGGGTAGCAATTCCTAGGTGCGATGTCATGCAGCCAATATGCTTTGCAAGGGGCAAACAAACCAGAATGAATGATCAGTAAATGGTGGACGTCATATAACTTTGCAAACTTTGTGCAAACCAATCAGGACGAATGCTGAATAAACAGCTCATCTGGACGTGACCTCAGTAAAGTTTGCCAGGCCCTCTGCTTCCTGGATTCAGTCTGTTTTGTTAATCTGCTTCTACTAACAGAAGGTAGGGAAATTAAATATGAAATGCGGTCTCAGACTGAAACATCCATAAGCAAGGTCACTTCTGCTTCCTAAACAGCTTTATCTGGTACTGTACTGTGGTTGTGCAGCCAAAACCCTCCCCAACAGTCTCTCTGTAAAAGGTGTAAAGATAGAATGCTTCCATACATTTCCGGTTAAATGTGGCAGATCAGGGGACCTTTTAGTTGTGTGTCAGAATCAGCTTCATCTGTCTAACTTTCAAGTCAGCTGTGAAGGATAAAGCTTTCGTCAAGGCTAACTGAGCTTTGCAAAATGATTCTGGGTACCCTGGAAACCAGGGGAGGAGGAACTAAAGGTGCAGGGACAGAAGGTCCAATAGGAAACGGCACCATTATTCATAGCCTTGCTGTTTCATTTCTTGCGTCATGCTTCCGTAGCTTCCATGGAACTCCAAGGTTTAAAATGTAGTAGCACTTAAGCAATATTGAAGCAGTGTGTATATACTTCTAAAGCAAGGTGTGTGAATCAGCTGGCACAGACTTCACCCATCTCCGCTTTTGCAGACATGGTACCACCTGAGCTAAATCATGAAACACATCACACGCACCCCATTTTTAAAAGTGTTTGTTTTCTGCTTTTCCTGCAAGAAAACCTTGAAACATTGGCATGGCGTGGGTTGCCAGTGCCTGGGGGCCACATGGAGAGGGGAGGGAGGGAAACAGATGGAGCACATATGCACATTCAACTGCCTAGTGGTGTCTGCATCACCCAGGAGATAGTAGCCGCAGGGATCAGAAAAGAAGAGTCTGTTCCGTTGTCTGGAGAGGTCACTTCCTAGTTCACATGGAGAAGCAGTTGTCAATGGAACCCAGCGATGGAACCACGCAACTGTATTGAGGCAGTACCAACTGTTGAAATATTGCGCCCCTAACAATTTTGCACCTGGGCCAAATGCCACTGCTTTGAAGCAGCTTGCATTTCAAACACCACTTTCCAACTAAATAGTACCTTTGGGGGCATAAAGCAGGGGGATGTGTAGTGATTAACTAGCATGCAGCCCCGCCCCCCCATCCACACTGCTGCCCTGCAGTTTCTTTTCCTTCAAAGCCAAGGTGTCCAGCTGAAGCACACTATTTAAAAAGGCTTGTTTAATATAACATGCAGTTTGCCCCCATTCCCCAAGGAAAGTAGGGAAAGCATTTGGCCGTCACAATAAACCATGGTTTGTTATCTTTCTTCGTCTTTGGCGATCACTCGTATCCGAGTAAGATTGTCTTTCATAAACACAGTTTTAACAATGGGTCCATAAGTGATTGTGGAGGCCAATTCTGGATTCACACGTCCTTCCACAGTGGGGACATTAGTTTCCGGGTGGGAGTTGATCACGGTGTGGATTTGCCAAGCGTGCCTTCCTCTTAGCACATTTCTCCCTTGCGTCCTGAGTTCAAGTGTCTTCAAAGCCCATGCCACCTTTGGTAAAGGCTGTTCTCCAATTGGAGCGCTCGCAGGCAAGTGTTTCCCAATTGTTAGTGTTTATACTACATCGTTTTAGATTTGCCTTGAAACAGTCTTTAAACCTCTTTTGTTGACCACCAGCATTAAGCTTTCCATTTTTAAGTTCGGAATAGAGTAGCTGCTTGGAAGACAATAATCAGACATCTGCACAACATGACCAGTCCAACGAAGCTGACATCGAAGAAACATTGCTTCAACATTGGTGATCTTTGCTTCTTCCAGTACACTGGTATTAGTTTCCCTGTCTTCCCAAGTGATGTGTAAAATTTTTTGGAGACACTGTTGATGAAATCTTTCGAGGCGTTGGAGATGGCGTTTATAAGTGGTCCATGTTTCACAAGCATACAGTAAGGTTGGTAGTACAATAGCTTTGTAAACAAGGTTTGTTATGATGGGAATGAAGCCACCCGCACGTCAATGCCCCTTTCCTTTTCTGCAGCTTTCTTTTCTGATTTCAGCTAACAGTTTAGCGTCAGACCGATATACTAAATTGTGCTTAATCTTAACAATGGTTTGTTGACACTGGCCGTCTTCATAGATAAGGGCTTGAAGTTTACTGGTTTCAAACAAACCATATTTAAGATTAATCACAATTCAGGATTTGGATCTAAAGATAACCAGTTGGTTTGTTGGGTTCAGACACCATGGCAAGCTGTGCTTAATCTAATAGAGTGATTATTCCAAACTCTGCCTTGTGACTATGCCAAAGGAAGGCACGCATGAGCCCAGGCAGCTAGGCTCATTCCCATCGCAATAAACCATGGTTTATCATGATACCAAGACATAGATGTTTTCTCACCTGTAAGCAGGGCTGGTGAAGTGACCTGCTTCAGCTGGCACAAAGGGGTGAGATTGGTGAGGACACGGAATAGATAAAGACAATAACTGATGTCTGAATAGTACAACAAGATGTTTTATATAGCAGGAGTAGACCATGTGATGCTCTCCAGATCTTCTTGGATTCCAGTTCCCATCAGCCCCAACCAACATGCCAATGGTCAGGGATAATGGGAGTTGTAGTCCAACAGTATCTGGAGGAAACCATGTTGTTTAAAAGCCAGGGTAGAGAGCTGTTTGAATTCCAAAATGTGTTGAGCCAGAAGTGCTTCCCTCTTTAGTTTCTACTGATGTTGACCACAGAACGCTTCTTTTCTTTTAAGCCTAATGGGGGAAGGGGCCCTCTGGACACCAGGAAAGGCCTCTGTGGGTACCTGTGGGCACCGTGTTGGTGACCTATGTCCTATAGTCTGCAAATGGTTCTCTCTCCCTCATAATTTTGCTGAGTCTGCAACTCTGCTCTTAAGAGCTCTGCATAATTAGAAGCAGAGATGAACTCTCGGCTCTCTGTCTTTTGCTGGGCCACTTCTTTGGGAAGATATAATGTATATTTCATTTAGTGCCTTCATTGTCCCTTTATTGCTTTCATTCAGAGAGTAGGCTGCTGAAATACTGCCAGTGGAGGAAAACACATTTCATGATGAATAGTCGTACAACATGAAAAATGAGATTGGAAGGATATCTAAACTAATTTCAGGTTATTACAGTCCTCATTGCCGACTAATTCCCAGTAGCTTTACTCCGGGTTTAAAGGCAGAAATTTAAAGCCCCTGCTTTGTATAATCTGTATCAACCAGCCCACCCCCTCCCTGCCTTCTTTCAAAGTGGGGCTTTGCAGCAGTCTCTTTAATTTCCAGGAGACTGAATTTCACCTTTTATAACATTCAAAGACAATTATGCTGTCTTTATGATGAAGGATGTCTGCTTGGACCTGACAATAAAAGCCAATGTACTAATGCCAATAAATATCTGAACTATATCTTTCATTCGGCTTCCCACTCTTTTAGAAGATATCAGCTTTATAGCAGGGATGAAGTCCTGTGGATGGTTTTTGGACTGTGAACATCTGTCTGAGCCAGCACGGTCACTGGTCTGGAGAATGAGAGATCTAGAAACAGCTGGAGAGCCACAGGTTCCCCCCCTTGTTCCGCCATGAGAGTCATTGCTGTAGTGGTGAATTCAATGCAGGACTTTGAGATGGAAGTCCAGCGCCCCATTCAGAACAAGCAGGAGGCGCCCTAAACACAGCAGGGCTAGCGCACCACATTTTTACAAATCACCGTATTTTTCGTTCCATAAGACACTCTTTTTTCCTCCTAAAAAGTAAGGGGAAATGTCTGTTTGGCTTATGGAGCGAGTGTGTGGTTGATCGCTGGCTCCCTTTCTGGCCCCACGCCCTTACCCAGGCCTCCATTGTTGAATGTTCTGCAGATGGAGACTATTTGTTTCCCCAGTGACCTGTGACGGGCTGATTAGATTATCTGTCTGGAAACTGTAGAAACGGCTCCCTTTCCTTTCCTAAAGAAGCTGCAGAACTGTGAGTTGAACCCCATAAAACAGGGTTTTTCCCCCTTTGCAAAGTAAGCTCAACAACTTTGAGCTGATCCTCAAAAAGGATCCCATTTGCAAAAGAAGCTGCACAATTGTGAGCTGATCCCCCCAAAAACGGGGCTTTCACCCTTTCCTCCTCTAAAAAACTTATGGTCTTATGGTCAGGTGCATCTTATGGAGCGAAAAATATGGTGATACACATTACTGTCAGAAGAGATGACGCCAGTGAGAATATTAGATCCACTACAACTGTACTACTGCATTGCAGGTGACACCAAACTGGGAGGGATAGCTAATGCCGAAGAAGAAGAAGAAGAAGAAGAAGAAGAAGAAGAAGAAGAAGAAGAAGAAGAAGAGGAGGAGGAGGAGGAGTTTAGATTCGATATCCCGCTTTATCACTACCAGAAGGAGTCTCAAAGCAACTAACATCCTCCTCTCCCTTCCTCCCCCACAACAAACACTCTGTGAGGTGAGTGAGGCTGAGAGACTTCAGAGAAGTGTGACTAGCCCAAGGTCACCTAGCAGCTGCATGTGGAGGAGTGGAGACGCGAACCCGGTTCCCCAGATTACGAGTCTACCGCTCTTAACCACTACACCGCACTGGCTCTCAGAAGACAGAATTGGGCTTCAAGATGACCCGAACAGATTGGAGAACAGAGCCCAAGCTAAGAAAATGAATTTCAATAGCGACAAATGTCAGGTTCTGCACTTAGGCAGAAATAACCAGATGTACAAATATAAGATGGAGGACACCTGGCTTACCAGTAGTACAGGTGAAAAGGATCTAGGGGTCTTAGTGAACCACAAGCTTAACATGAGTCAACAGTGTGATGCAGCAGCAGGAGGAGGAGGAGCAACTAGGGTTCTGTGCCTTTAATTGCCCTGCTCTCTTTTGAGTCTGGAAACCTTAAAAAGAAACCAGCAGGCCCTTTGTTTAATTTCCAAGCAAAGGGTCTGCTGGTTTCTCTTTATGGTTTCCAGACTCAAAAGAGAGCAGGGCAATTACAGGCACAGAAGTCCTGTCCTCTATTGAGTCTGGCAACCCTAGGAACAACATCAACAAAAAAGCTAATGCTATTCTAGGCTTCATCAACAGAAGTATATCGTCCAGATCAAGGGAAGTAATAGTACCACTCAATTCTGCCTTGGTCAGACCACGCCTGGAGAACTGTGTCCAGTTCGGGGTGCCACAATTTAAGAAGGATATTGACAGCCTGGAACATGTGCAGAGGAGGGCGACCAAGATGATCAAGGGTCTGGATAACAAGCCTTATGAGGAACAGTTGAAGGAACTGGGTATGTTTAGCCTGAAAGAGAGGAGAATGAGATATGATAGCCATCTTCAAATATCTCAAGGGCTGTCACATGGAAGAGGGAACTCTTTTGGAGGTTTTTAAGCAGAGGTTGGATGGTCATCTGCCATGGATGCATTACTTGAGATTCCTGCATCACAGGGGATTGGACTAGATGACCCTTGGTGTCCCTTCAGTCTCTACAATCCTATGATTCTATGACTCTATGAGGGAGGATGGGAATTGAAGGGAGACTGTACGCTGCAGAAAAAAATGATAACAATGAAACAATGCATGCCTTGATAGTTGCGGCTTAATTTGCACCAAAGCTCACCAGGGCTTAGCAACAAAACCTGTTTCACCATACGGCCTTAACTTTAGCACATGGGACGTAATAATAATGAGCAGAATAGCAATGAAGAAAGTACCTCTGTGCATCTGCAGAATTCCTTTCCAATTTACTCAAATGACCTTTAGACATGAGAATGATGTTCCCATCCATTATACTATAGCCTGTATTGATTGTTTTTCATTACAAACAAAACGTATGTATTAGAGAAGATGAAAGGTGACCTTTATATTCGTTGTCTATCTATCGATTGTGATAAAATGACAGGAAATGCAGGCTGCAGGGACACACTGAACAGCGTTCTGCTTTCATCCCCGAAACCTAAGCTGGTGCTGCCATCTTGTGTTCCAAAGGAACCAACGAGCCGAGAGAGAGAGAGAGAGAGAGAGAGAGACCTTGTTTACAGTGCTCAGCGTTTCAGTCTGACCCAGCTTTGAAGTGGTCCTGCGACCCATTCTGGATTTCACACTTTAAGAAAGGTTAAGAAAAGTTGGACGAGTTTGAGAGCAGGGCAGCAAAGATGGTCAGTGGCATGGAAAACAAGTCATAGAGGGAAAGGTTGAAAGAACTAGGTCTGTTTAAGCTGGAGAAGAAAACTGAGAGAGGACTCGAGGACACCCTTCATATGTCTTAGGGACTGTCACCGCAGGGGTGTTCACATGCGCACACAGATAATTGAGTTGAACAGCTGTTCACACGTAGAGCTTAACAAGTGCCGAGCTTGTGTACAGAACTGTTGAGCCGTATGGCTCTTTCACACATGCATGGAGACCGCTTGTACCTGTGTTCAGTGTAGCATGCGAACAAGCATATCAGAAGGGGCTAAGACTTGCCCCCCACTGCCTCAGAGGTAGGGCTAGATCTGAGGGGCTTAAGTTACAGGAAGGTAGATTTCAGGGAAGCAAGATGTGTTGGAGTGTTAATGCTGTGAACCCTTCCGTGAAGTAAACAACACATCAGAAAGATATACAAGAGGATTTTGCTCCTGCGTCATCATTATTTTTATTTGGTTTGTTATTTATTTAATGTATGCACTGCCCGTCATCAAAAGGCCATGTAGCAGGTCTGTAGCATAGAACACAAACGTTAGTATATATAATTTAATACCTACACGGCACAAAAATCATGACAGTTACATACATGCAATTGTAATGATAAGAAACGCACAATAGAATGCAACTTCTTATAAAATGCATATTTGCTTTTCCTGCCTTCCCTCCTTGGTCCAGTTCCCTTGTGTGTCATGTTTTTCAGACTGTAAGCCTCAGGCAGGGACTGGCTTGTTTTAATTGATTGTATGTAATCGATTGGAGATTGGGGTATGTAGAACAGTATGTTGTTGAGATTCAAGACACCCAAAGGTGAACCAAGGAATTAGCTGCCATTTGTCATCAAAAGTGAATGACAGGCAAGCGAAACGACTGGTCTGCCGTGGGATGAGTGCCTGAGAAATTGTTTGAAAACACAGAGAAAAGTATTAAATTTTAATCATTATTTGATCCCGGTGATTTTTTCATTTGTTTGTTTACTCTCTGCCGGAGACTCCGCTTTGTTTCCTCTGAGGCTGAGGAGGAAACGGTAAATTGTCTTATCAGTTAATCTGACTCTTATCTGCTCTTTGTCAACTTTCAAATTGGATTTTCATTATCCTGAGCTCAAGCCATGATGAATAAATAATTACAGTGATTGACATTTGCATTAAGCAAGAAACAAATAAAAATTCTCGCCAGAGGCACAAATGGAAACAAATAATTAAAAATAAAGATACAGCATCTCGACTCTTTAAGTTTAAATTATTGCTCCACCACCTATTTGCTGTGTGGCTTACTTGATCACCTAACTTGGCCTAGGGACATAGGAAACTGCTGTATACTGAATCATATAATCTGGATATTAGAACAAGTCTTGCACATCCTTAGGGCCATGTACCAGTTGTGTTTCCTTCCCTGACTATTTACAGCTCCTGCAGAAACTAACAAAATCCCCTAGTTTGTGACCCATTCTCATCTTGTGGCCAGGTGTAAGCCCACCTAAGCCTTTCTCTGTCTTTTCGTCCCCCAAATCATTCAGGACGTTGGCAGGGCTCTGGCACATTGGAAGAGTCTGGAAGGCTCTCTGGAGCAAACCTGCTGACGAGCGTCGAAGTGAGTATCTTTTGGTCCAGGTCTCTGGTGTGACAAAAAAAAACCCCAGTACATTTCAGGATGCAGACAGAAGCCAGGATTGGCTTCAGCGATTCTGGAATGTAACTAACCTTTGTTACCCAGTGGGTACACCTGGAATGCTGAATAATTACCAGGGGTAATTATTCAAACAGAAATTCCCAGATGTCAAAAAAGGCTATTTATGTATGCTACTACTGCAGCCTGTGTTTCGTTAGCCCAAAAATGGAAAACGAGTGAGGTCCCAACTAAACAAGAATGGCAACTTAAGCTGATGGAATATGCACAGCTTGCGGACTTAATATATAGAACAGGCATCCCCAAACTTCGGCCCTCCAGATGTTTTGGACTTCAATTCCCATCATCCCTGACCACTGTCCTGTTAGCTAGGGATCATGGGAGTTGTAGGCCAAAACATCTGGAGGGCCGCAGTTTGGGGGTGCCTGATATATAGAACAAGAGAACAAGAAGAACATATGTGACGACCCGGGTCCCACTCTACCTTACTATCACCGCGACACAGGAATTCAGAGGGGAAAACACCCACCCTCTGGTCCTGCCGCCTCAAAAACAAACCCCTTTTTCTAATGGGTTTCTAAGTAAGGAGAGCCTTCCAGCCTGCGTGGCCTGGTACCCTAAGGAACTCTAGGCTGTCCCCCCAGGAATAACCTCTTGCCTCCAGTAAAGGGTCTCCCTCAGTTGGATTCCCCTACTGTAAAAGTTTGCCCTACACACTCTGGCAACTTCTTGGCGCCTCAGGTTACCCTTCTAAGCCTCCTCCGAGTGACTTCAGGACACCAACTACCACCTCCCTGCCTGAGGTGAGTTTTGTCCTCTCTTGAACCACCACGGTTGTGAGTCCTGGTACCTCGCTGGAAAAATAAAGACGGACCTCTTTTTGGCAAAAACAGAGATGAAGATTTATTGTGTTAAAAACATAAGGGTTTCTTTAACGTGTCATTTATTAATTAGCTTTGTTCCAGTTGTACAAAATAAACTCAGTTCAACATTTAACTTTAAGTTTTCCTAGCCTCTTCACTTTCTTCAAACAAACCACCACATCAAAACCACATCCACACCTTCCTCCCTCTCCCTCCTAACTGACCAAAACCGACACTCCCTCCTTTCAAACCGGGCACAGTCCCGCCCCCATCAGAGTTCTATGCCAGTCAGGCTGGAGGTGGGTTAACTCTTTGCCAGCCGGGCAGAAATAAACATTTTAAAAGTGCTTCAATTTGTCACATATCTCCCCCACCACAAAGACATTGCGTCGGCTTGCTCTTAACTAACTAGAGCAATGCCAAAGCAATGGGCTTGGGGTTAAAAATACTTCAATGCATTCTATAACATTCATATTACAAAGTCAACTAAATTAACATCTCATAAACTTGTACACAGATAAACCATGTTTGGCATGTGTCAGATTATAACGCCTAAGCACAAATGTTCTGCTAGGGTTATCACCGTTTCATATAATAATTTGCACCATCCTATACCTCTCAAAAATACCTGGATAAGGCGTCCGCTATGATGTTTTCCTTCCCACTTATGTGCTTACCCTGTGTCTATTACATGAGTTGCTAGGTTGGTCCTCCCTGGGATGTTTGAGAAGATCTGAGCAAACTGAGCAAGGACTATTTTTAACTGCTCCTTTTGCTCTGGGGTCAGACCTTCGTCGAATGACACCTCTGCTAGAGTTGTGCCCTTACTTAGCTCTCCCCACCCAGTTAAATGAATTCCTTGTGTCATCTTCCCCTTTACTTGCAACACCAACTTATTTCTGTCAAAATAAGGCTTAAGTAAATTTACATGAAAGTTTTTACATCGGTTCCCTTCCCCATCTAACTCTACCAAGTAGTTCACCGCTGATATCCTCTCGACCACTTTGAAGGGACCGTCCCACGACATCTCCAACTTCTTTCGACGTCTTGTTCTTAACACGAGCACACTGTCACCAGGCTGGAAAGTTCTGTCTCTTGCGTGTGCATCATACCACTGCTTCTGTCGACGCTGTGCCTGCTGCAAGTTGTGAGCAGCTTGCTCCCGTAGCTCTTGAAGGTCGCTCTGCAGCTCCTGTAGATACGTCACAACATCAGGGCTGTCAATCTGCTCCTCCCCCGACCACGCTGCTTTCATCAAGTCTAGGGGTCCTCGTGGCTGTCGTCCAAATAGGAGTTCAAAAGGACAGAACCCTGTGCTCTCCTGCGGCACTTCGCGATAACCAAATAGGAAGTGTTGCAGCCTCTCATCCCAGTCGTTAGGATGATTGATGGAATAGGTTTTTAACATCCGGCTCAGGGTCGAATTAAATTTCTCCGTCAAGCCATTCGACTGCGGATGGTAAGCCGTAGTTTTAACATGCTTAATCCCACAAAGGGTTAAAAGCTCTTCCATGGTCTTGGACGTGAAGGATGTCCCTAAATCTGTTATAATTTCTTTGGGGAATCCCAGCCTTAAGAACACCGACATGAGGGCTTTTGCTACAGTCTTTGAGTCAATGTCCTTTAGAGGTATTGCTTCTGGATAGCGCGTAGCATAATCCACTAGGCATAAAATAAATTTATTCCCCCTTTTTGTAACTCTGGATATAGGCCCGAGGATGTCCACTCCTACTCTGGAAAAGGGCTCAGTAATTACGGGAATAGACTGTAACAAGCCTCGCGTTTTGTCCGCTCTTTTGCCTGCTTTTTGGCAGATCACACAGGACTTGCAATACTCTTTGATGTCTTTGCCCATCCCAGGCCAGCAAAATCTTGCTTGGATTCTATCACTAGTCTTTCTAATGCCTAGATGCGCTGCTGAGGGTGCGTCGTGTGCCATTTGTAGCACTTGCAACCGGTATGCTCTTGGCAACACTAACTGTTTCTTCCTTTCCCAAACAGCAGCAGTTTTCCTCCTCCTAGAAATTCTATACAGTCTTCCCTCAATGGTGGTAAATAAGCAGGGGTTCTCCACAGTTACTTCTGCAGTAGGACTTTGTGCTTTATCCCACAGCTCTTTTATAGTTTCATCCTCTTTTTGATCACTCAAGAATTGGGCACCGTGCTCCTGGACCACTGGCACGCTAATCAGCCCTTCACCCTCACTAGGATCTATGGGTGACTCTATAACTGCAGGAGGATTACTCTCAGTGACTTGAGACTGTGACCTAGTTATCACTTGAATACGGTGCTTCTGACTAGCTAGGTCATTCCCTATTAAAAAGGGCACCTCCAATTCATTTAGGATTCCTACTCTCCATTTGCCACAAAATCCTTTGTAGGTAATATCAACTTCAGCTAATGGTACTTCAAAATGTGGGCCCCATATGCCTTTTAAACTATAGGACTGACCCTTGAGGTACTGCTCCTTTGGAACAAATTGTGATTTGACAAGTGAGACTTCTGCTCCTGTGTCCCTCAAACCTAAACAAGACTGACCATTTAATTCAATAGGCTCCATGTAATCTTGGTTGCACTCCTGCTCAGCCCTCCAGACCTGTAAGACCTTAGAAGTAGTCTCAGCTGAACTGTCTGCTTTCTCTGAGCCTTCTGTCTGAGGCGAGCTATTTTCCTGTGACTGCATTACCAGTTTTACTTGTTTAGCTGCAGTAGGTGTAGTTTGCGACTTAACCAGCAGGGGGCACCTGGCACGTACATGGCCCTCACGATTACAGAAAAAACAAGTGATTTTCTTAGACCCTGTCTTGTCAGAAACTGATTCCCTGACAGGAAAATTTTCTTGCCTGTCTTTAATTTCTCTGTTTCTCCATGGATTACCCTTCTGTGAGTGTTTTGGGAATGCTATTTCATTGAAATCACCTTGTAGTTCGTCTAAGACCTCGGCAACCTGTGCCACAGTTTTCAGTTTTTTATCCCTCAAGAACCAACGTAAATTGCTAGGGATTTGCTTAAAAAATTGTTCTAAACAAATTAATTGTTTTAACTCATCAAAGTCCTTCACTCCACTCCCTTGAATCCATCTGTCAAGTAATTTATCTAAGCGGCTAGCTAGTTGGGCATAAGTCTCTTTATGTTCCTTTTTTGCCTCACGAAAAGCCTTTCTGCTTTGTTCAGCCGTGAGTCCACATCGAACCCTGACCCTTTGCTTAAATACTTGGTAACTTGACAGCTCTTCTTCCCTCAGGTCAGCATAAATTTCACTTAGTATCCCACAAATTTGAGGTCTTAAATAAAGCATCCAGTTCTCCTCAGGTATTTGAAATTCCACACAAACGCGTTCGAAGGTAAATAGAAACGATTCGACATTATCGTCTTTTCCAAATTTGGGGAACCTTTTTAAATTAATTGCGATACTATCATTATTAACTGGACTCTGAGTTAATTCTGATCGCAAACGTATCTCTTCAAGCTTCATTCTGTCCTGTTCTAATTGAACCCTTAACCTCTCGGACTGCATTCTCTCCTCAGCTTCAATTCTAGCTTTTTCCCTCTCACTATCAATTCTAGCTTTTTCCCTCTCACTTTCAGATGCTATCTTTTCCCTCTCAGCTTCAATTCGGGCCATCTCAATTCGTAGTTTCATCAGTTCTACCTCAGAACCTGGGCTTCCCTCAGCCCCTTCCGTTCTTTCATCTCCTTTTGCCTCTCTGGGTTTTCTTACGTGAGTCATTTTCCTCACAGGAAAATCCTGACAGACTCTAACCAAACTAGGCGCGTGAGCTTTGAATTTCGATCACGACGCTGCCACCAAAAATGTGACGACCCGGGTCCCACTCTACCTTACTATCACCGCGACACAGGAATTCAGAGGGGAAAACACCCACCCTCTGGTCCTGCCGCCTCAAAAACAAACCCCTTTTTCTAATGGGTTTCTAAGTAAGGAGAGCCTTCCAGCCTGCGTGGCCTGGTACCCTAAGGAACTCTAGGCTGTCCCCCCAGGAATAACCTCTTGCCTCCAGTAAAGGGTCTCCCTCAGTTGGATTCCCCTACTGTAAAAGTTTGCCCTACACACTCTGGCAACTTCTTGGCGCCTCAGGTTACCCTTCTAAGCCTCCTCCGAGTGACTTCAGGACACCAACTACCACCTCCCTGCCTGAGGTGAGTTTTGTCCTCTCTTGAACCACCACGGTTGTGAGTCCTGGTACCTCGCTGGAAAAATAAAGACGGACCTCTTTTTGGCAAAAACAGAGATGAAGATTTATTGTGTTAAAAACATAAGGGTTTCTTTAACGTGTCATTTATTAATTAGCTTTGTTCCAGTTGTACAAAATAAACTCAGTTCAACATTTAACTTTAAGTTTTCCTAGCCTCTTCACTTTCTTCAAACAAACCACCACATCAAAACCACATCCACACCTTCCTCCCTCTCCCTCCTAACTGACCAAAACCGACACTCCCTCCTTTCAAACCGGGCACAGTCCCGCCCCCATCAGAGTTCTATGCCAGTCAGGCTGGAGGTGGGTTAACTCTTTGCCAGCCGGGCAGAAATAAACATTTTAAAAGTGCTTCAATTTGTCACAACATACGTTTCGAGAAGATTGGAAAATGTTTATTGAATATATGGAGGGAATTGTGTACACCTGAAAACGATGGCAGCATTAAGATGAATTCAACAGTGTAAATAAATTTCGATGGGTGTATTCATGGAATACTGAATGGTTTAGTTTATGTAAAATATGCAGGGATTTATGATGTGCAACATGAACCATGGAAAGAGAAGAAGGGAAGTCATTGATATTTTAAGGATGCTTAAATGAGTATTCTAAATGGTAAAACAGAAAATTTAATAAAAAAAATAGAGGGGGTGGGAGAATTGCCAGGGCTGCCATAGAGAGTGGCATAACACAAAATAGGTGCAGCATCTAAAAAAGCAGAAAGAGAGAGGATCGCAGAATGGTGCAGGAATTATTCCCCACCCTCAATAGTGGAAAAGAGGCACCCGTATCAGTCACCAGTGTGCTTGCTCATGGAGAGAAACTCTTTGCACTTCTCCTTTGCTCAGAAGGCAAGGAGGGTATCCACTCATGGCAACCAATGAAATGTGGGAACGTGTAAGGGTGTGTTTTCATTACAGGGGAGACTAAGGTGGTACAAACAGGAACTGAGCCAGAAGAGCAGCTTCTCATGCATTGAGGATTTTTGAATGTGTATTTGCAGGTGTCATAGACACATTGGCACCTCTGGGTGTCATGTTGATGACCCATTGGTCACCATACTATGGGGTGGAGAGAGAGAGAGAGAGAGAGAGAGAGAGAGAGAGAGAGAGAGAGAGAGAGAGAGAGAGAGAGAGACCCATGGTGTACAGAAAGAAAAGCCAGGGAGCTTGGCAAAGGAGCTCAGAGAGACCTGTGATGGTTGTGAAGAGAAAAGGAGAGTCTGTATAAGATGGGTTACAAAAGAAAACACCGAGTGAAAACTGCAACAAAAATACTGTTCTGTGTTAACTCAGCAATGTAGCCTTTTGAATTAATAAAAATGTAATTAATAAAAATGTAAAAGTGGCCTTCAGACTTATTTGAGTTCTACACAACAGGCTTAGATTATGTCCCAGCTATGGTTTTCCCAGTAGTGATGTATGGAAGTGAGAGCTGGACCATCAAGAAGGCTAATCGCTGAAGAATTGATACTTTTGAATTATGGTGCTGGAGGAGACTCTTGAGAGTCTCATGGACTGCAAGAAGATCAACCCTATCCACTCTTAGGGGAATCATCCCTGAGTACTCACTGGAAGGACAGATCGTGAAGCTGAGGCTCCAATACTTTGGCCACCTCATGAGAAGAGAAGAATCCTTGGAAAAGACCCTGATGTTGGGAAAGATTGAGGGCACTAGGAGAAGGGGACGACAGAGGACGAGATGGTTGGACAGTGTTCTCGAAGCTACGAACATGAGTTTGACCAAACTGCAGGAGGCAGTGGAAGACAGGAGTGCCTGGCGTGCTCTGGTCCATGGGGTCACGAAGAGTCAGACACGACTAAACGACTAAACAACAACAACAACAAATGTCCCAGAGTTCTCTACAACACACAGGCAGGTGCTGCTCAGGGGATTTCCGCCAGGTAAGGTGGCATGGATAGTTCAGCTCCCACAGGTAGGAAATTTGGACAACCACTGGCTTAGCTGTAATAGGCCCGTGCCCTTGTGTCATTAGTCAATTGAGCTAAGAGTTGAAACCTAAGGAGTTTTTTCAGCCAATTAAAACTGAACATGTTATGACTAATCCAGGTCACTCAAGCGCTGCTGAATATTCTGAGCCTCTAACCCAGGGGTCCCCAAACTTGCGTGGTGGGTCGGAGGGTGCGGGAGCGCGCAGCTGTGCGCGCCCATGTGCATGTGCAAACACTATTTCTGGCACACTCCCAACCTGGAAAGCACTGGAAATAGCTTGTGCACATGTGCAGAAGCCTCCTCCGACCCGGAAGTACACCGGAAATGACGCTTGCGCGTGCGCACAAGCTATTTCCGTCGCTTTTATGGGTCGGAAGTCGGCAGCCGTGCTGCACCGTGCTGGTAAGAGTGGGCGGCGGCAGCGGACAGCAAGGGTCCCCGGGGGCCGCATAAAAGAGCCTCGGGGGCCGTATGTGGCCCCCGGGCCGTAGTCTGGGGACCCCTGCTCTAACCTCCAATGCTCAGGGCTGGGGAGAACCAGCATCAAACTGGAAAGCAAATAGGAATATCTTCCCAATACCAAGGGAAATTGTTTCACATGGACACCATTCACACAAACTGCAGATGAGCTTTAATTTTGTTCCTGGAGTGTCCAACTTGGGGTGTGTGTGTCAAAAATCACACGATTGAGGGTTCAGTATACAGAAAAAGAAATGGAAGAATTGCACACATCAAGTTAGATGTCAGAGAGAAGATCTGAGGTCTTGGTTTCTCCCCTAACCTCATTGTTTAGTTGAATATTATCGAGGAAGAGGCTTTAACACCTCATCTGTAGTTTGTTCAGGGTGGTGAGAATTGTAAGTCTGCAAGATCAGCACCCATAACAAACTACAGTTCCCAGGGTTCTTTGGGGGAAGCGATGGTCAAAGTGGTATAAAAAGGTAAAGGGGGTTGCGGCGCTCATCTCACGTTATTGGCCGAGGGAGCCAGCGTACAGCTTCCAGGTCATGTGGCCAGCATGACAAAGCTGCTTCTGGTGAACGCAGAGCAGCGCACGGAAATGCCATTTACCTTCCCGCTGTAGTGGTACCTATTTATCTACTTGCACTTTGACGCGCTTTCAAACTGCTTGGTTGGCAGGAGCTGGGACCGAGCAACAAGAGCTCACCCCATCGCAGGGATTCGAACCGCCGACCTTCTGATCAGCAAGCCCTAGGCTCTGTGGTTTAACCCACAGCGCCACCTGCGTCCCGATTCAAAGTGGTATAAGAACACTTTAAATGTATGTTGTGGATGTAAGCTCAGTGTAGCTGTTGTAAAACGGAGGCTATGTGTGTGCCTGGCAGCCTGTACCTCAGCCCTGCCTATAGAATCTGTACCACAGAATAACAAATTGGTATGCCATGATTATTTTAAATGAAAGAGGCAGCCCTACGAAGGAAGTTTTCTACTACAGTCTTCTTTTGTTCTATAACGCGTTTGATGGAAGAATCATCTGGGGCAACTGACGTTTGGAGTCTTTTCACATCAATATTATATTCTCGCTAGTTAGTGACAGCAATTGCCAGCTGCACTCAATTTTGGCCAGCTGTGTAATTTCTCCCAGAGGGAGAACAAAGTCAAAGAGGTGGTAGAACACCACAAAGGAAAAATCCATCCACAGTTGTCATTCTGTCTCCTCATCTGCATGATATTTCATCTCTAACTGTTTCTCTGCGTCCATTATCTCCAACCTGAAAATTGCCTCCTCTTCTCTCAGATCCCTTTCCATTTGTTTCTAAGCTCCCTGTTCCTTCTTGAGGAATCATTTTTGTGTTTTCTTCCTGTTTCTTGGAGTACATATTGAGGTCAAGGGCAAACTTCCAACCAGGGCTGGCACACCCTGTTCCACCCCCGCTGCTGCCGTCACTGGCAGAGAAGCAGGGCTGGCCTCAGCGCTGATTTCCTGCGAGATCTCACCATAATATCGCGAGATTTTGCATGCTTGTGAGATCTTGCGAGATCCTGGTGATTTCTTGTGAGAGCTCGCCAAATCCTGGCACTGATAACAGTGCCACTTCTCTGTTGGTGACGAAAGCAGTCAAGCACCATGGAAGGGCCACCTCAAGGACTTCTGCCACCCAAGGTGGCTGCTTCACCCTACCTCATGGGTGGGCCCATACGTATCTGAAGAAGTGTGCATGCACATGAAAGCTCATACCACTAACAAACTTAGTTGGTCTCTAAGGTGCAGGTGGCGCTGTGGTTAAACCACTGAGCCTAGGGCTTGCTGATCAGAAGGTTGGCGGTTCGAATCCCTGTGACGGGGTGAGCTCCCGTTCCTCGGTCCCAGCTCCTGCCAACCTAGCAGTTCGAAAGCACGTCAAAATGCAAGTAGATAAATAGGAACCGCTACAGTGGGAAGGTAAACGGCATTTCCATGTGCTGCTCTGGTTTGCCAGAAGCGGCTTTGTCATGCTGGCCACATGACCTGGAAGCTATACGCCGGCTCCCTCGGCCAATAATGTGAGATGAGCGCGCAACCCCAGAGTCGGTCACGACTGGACCTAATGGTCAGGGGTCCCTTTACCTTTACCTAAGGTGCTACTGGAAAGAATTTTATTTTGTTTCGACTACAGCAGACCAACACGGCTACCTACCTATATCTATAAGTTCTAACTCAAATTTAAGTTAAGTCTGCTGCAACTGGATTTCTTATGGACTTTGCCAATCCTGAATGTATTGTATTTATGACCATTATGCTCATTTGCCTTCAGTAGCAGTAAAGCTCTGCTGGACGAAATACAATTGCCTCTGGTCTATTTTGGGGGAACTCTGCAACGTGTTTAAGTTGTCCTCCTCCACGGATGACAGAGATGGCAGGGATTGAATGTGGAACCTTCTGCACAGGTGCAAAAATGTCTTATTCTTTTTTTAAAAAAAAATGCGGATTTGTTGTGCAGGGGTTACAGAGCTCTTTTATCCACTTTTACAGCACAAACCTAAAGTTTGGGTGTGCTCTCGAATCCCTTCCAAGAAATACTCCCAGTCTGCGAGTCAGGAGAGGATGTGCGCCTGTGCGGTGTGGTTTGGATGGCTTTCTATCCAAATGGCAAGTGCACCAGAGGATGTGCCCAGAATCTTTCGCAGTGCATAAGGGTTATGCCACAGTTTGGGTGGTTGTGGAAAAGTTGCCCTCAGGGTAAGAAATTTGAACTGTTCCAAACCGACAGATGCTGGTATGGATTGAAAAGGCACTAGCATGAATAAAGTCTGGGTTTTTTTTTTTTTAAAGAAGCCACCTTGGGATTTAACTTTAAAATAAATATTGTATCAGAAGTTAACTGTAATCAGACAGTGGCAGGACTGTGTTAAGAATGAAATTGGAAATCCATAGGCAAGAGAACTGATGGGACCTGCGGGGATACAGATGATAAAATATCAATTTGAATCTCATGATTCTTCTTTGACTGGCACATATTTAATTCCTTCAAAAGAAATAAAATATGTGTACAGGCCTGTCCTTGATTAGAAGCAGATACCTTCCCAGTTCATTCCTGGGGAAAACAGAATATTTTTTTCTCCCCCCCCCTATCCTTTTGTTCTCGCGTACCTTCATCCTTTCACACCATTTTTGTCTTCAAGAGCATATAGGCAGTTTTAAAAAGACGGTGGTGAGCCAAGAAATGTACTTTTAAAAATAAGGTAAATAGCAAGTGTGCTTAGACATGTGGCAGGCTGCATGTGAGGTCCATTTAAATCATGTTCAAATACGTCTTATAATGAATTTTTGCCAACTCCCAACCGGACCCATTGATGATAATGCAAGATGACTCACAAATTCAGCCCCATTTTCTCATTCAATTACTTGTGCAGTGGAAAAAGAGGCTAGAGTTTCATAGCCTCCTTCTCTTTTCAGTAGAGCTTCTAAGATCTTAACTATTAATCTCCCAATTATCAGAATTCATTGCATGTATCTGAGAAGTCTCATTTCAACTAGGGCATATCGCCCAAATGAAAGTTTACAGTGCAGTTCTATATGTGTTTACCTGCAGTTAATCAGACTGAGTTCAGTTGGACTTACACAGGTGTAATTGTGTGCAGGATTTCAGCCTCTATTGATTAGTCATGTGAGTCTTATCTAACCAATTGGATCTACTGTACATAAATTTGTACAATTTTGCACAAATTAGCTCTGACTGTTAGCTAGGCAGATTGAGGCAGAGACAGAGAAGAATCAGGCAGGGGAGGAGAAGCAGAGCCAGGCAGAATCTGATGGGTTTTGTTTTTTTTTGGTTTTTTAAAAAAAACCCCTCAGAAAATGCTGGCTAGTTGAGAAATCTAGTCTTGGGGTGTGTGGTGGCATTGAATCTGTTGTCAGGCTCCAAGGTTGATGAGGAAGGATTGGCAGAGGTCTCATGCAAAAGGAAACCCTTCCTCACAAAACGTCTACAAATCTTTAAGGTTGTTAAAAAGAGTTTGGATTTGATATCCCGCTTTATCACTACCCTAAGGAGTCTCAAAGCAGCTGACATTCTCCTTTCCCTTCCTCCCCCACAACAAACACTCTGTGAGGTGAGTGAGGCTGAGAGACTTCAGAGAAGTGTGACTAGCCCAAGGTCACCCAGCAGCTGCATGTGGAGGAGCGGAGACACGAACCCGGTTCACCAGATTACAAGTCTTCTGCTCTTATCCACTACACCACACTGGCAATCAAGCCAGTGGTATAGTGTGGGGGGTACAGGGGTGGTTGCCCCGGGTACAAAATTGTTAAAGGTGCAACATTTTAACACCCAGTGCTGCCTCAGCACAGCTGTGCACTTCCAGCACATGGGTGCATGCAAACCAGCAAGTGATCTCTCCAGACAATGGAATAACTCTTCTTATCTCTGCGCCTGCAATCTCCTGGGTGATGCGGACGCTGTTAGGCAGCTGAAGGCACATGCACGCTCAGTCCGTTTCCCTTCCTGCCCTCCTGGGCACTGGCAACCCATGCTACGCCACTGCCTCAGGCCCTCTGTTTGGAAGCACCCTTTGACTCACCCTACAGCACAAGTGGCTTAATAGAAAGGGATGAATCTACTTTGTAAAGAGAGCTGGGAATAAGACAAAGCAGCATCAAAAAAGTTGCGCAGCCCCATTTAAAAATTAGATGTGAAGTAGCTCTTAGACAGAGGCCCGAGGGCGCTACAGTTCTTTCAGCAGCAGCTCTGAGGGTATGTCCCCATGTCCCCATGTCCCCATGTACACACCTTGGGCACTGCTCTCAGAGAGCTGCATGCAATAATTTAAACATTGATGGTAAATTACAATCAGGTTTTTAATCCCTCAAATAACAAGGCCTCTATTTAGGTTGGGGAGTTTATGTTTCATGATTGCGTCTGATAAACAGACTGTTGTCTGTTGAACTCCAAAACATTCATTTAAGCCTTTATTACCTTCCCTTGCAAGAACTGATGAATTACTACCCCATTTTAGTAGGCTCTGAGGCTACTCAGTTTTGTCGAGCGACCTAAGCTTTTAACAAAGGGATCCAGTTTGATGATGACAGGCATTGAAAGCACAAAGGAGGATTTCTTGGGAGAAAGAGATTTGAGTGACAAGCAGTCATAAGTGAGGAGCAAATAAGGAGTCGCTCAGTTACCAAGTCCACATGGTCTGCCATGCAGAATACATTTTGTAGAGAACAGCTCACAGTTCTTTCAAGAGGTGACTAGGGACAATTTGAATGTGTTATAAGTATGTAACACCAGAGGGCACCAAAGAGCAAAAAAAAAAGTATGCTATTTTTACATCGCATTTTCTTTTGTTTTGTTTTAGCGATTTAATTTCTGACCTATTTATAGCATCCCCCATGTGTATATCCACCCATAAACTGATTAAAATAAATAAATGAATAAATACTAACTCAACATGTTGCAGAGACACACAAGAGAGGTAGCTATGGTTCTCAGATCACTGGGCTCCCCCAGATTATATCTTTATTCAGCACCCATCCCTATTTGCTTTCACAAATCTTACATGGCAGTCAGTACTATTTTTCTAGAAAAGGTGGTGCCGGAACTCATCATGAATGCCTCCCTCATTCTCTTAGAATGGCAATGGCACCCACCAGAGAAGTGCCTAAACTCAGTTCCTGTAAGATCTAGCTGAAAAAGAGTCCTGACGGTAGTTAGTCTATGTTCTGTCTATACTGAGCATTTGTTGTGATTTGTTTACAGTGTAGTTATGGGCAGTAGGGAGGACTGGTGCTTATTGCAACTGGTAGGAAGGCAGGGAGCCCCAACAGTGGACCCACAACCATGGGTTGAATCACAGCCAATAATTCTAGTTTTCATAGAATTTCCTGCCTCCTTTCACTGAACTGCTTTAAAAAATGCAATGTATGTGGCCTTGCTTTCATTGGTGGAAGAAATCTGGGACTATCAACGCAACAAAAAAATTAACGCTAAGAATTAAATAAACTATCCTATGATCTTTGTTAGGACCAACTCAGCCAGACTGTGGCATAAGACTTTACGGTGGTAAAAATTAGTGCTGACCAAGGTTATTTTTAACTTCTTGATAAGACAGTCAGAATGCAATGCCTACAAAGAGTGCTTCAGTTTATTGCTCTCTCTCCTGCCTCCACCCCACCGGAAGCTAATCTAAATTAGAATCTCCTGAGATCAATAGCTCATATATATTTTTTACAGCAGAGCATTCTAACTGTATCATACAGATTAGATAAATCATCTTCCACCGCACTTGAAAGTTTATAAGTTGCAGGGGTAAAAACTACATCAGAACTGGCATTGGGAGTTAGGAGAAATAGCTATAAAACACCATTTTCCTACAAGTGCTGGCTTTAAAGCATAGCAGCTATTTTGATTGCAAATCCATTCCAAGATCATGGTAGGCCTGCTCTTCTTACAGGATAAACATTACTCTTTATAATATCGCTTGGTGACACGTTGCAGAGTTCTTGGCTGCGTTTGTGAAATGAACAGATCAAGGATCATGCGTGGGATGAAATGGGAGGACATTGAAAGTAAAAACTATGCATTTATAACACAGACACACTGAGAATGCATTATCGTAGATTCAGAAAGCTGTCTGGTGAAGGAAATGGCACAGTCAGTTAGCTGTAGCCTACCTTAGTTCAGGCTCTGGCGGAAAGAGCAGTAGTGGGTCCAATGGTCAAGAAGGCCATTGCATGTGCTGTAGAGGGTGGTGAGGGGCAGATGGGACTCGCAAGCCTGGGAAGGTAGCCCATCTAGGAGAAGGAAAACTCAATACCTTTGGGAGAAGAAAAGGCCAAGGGGTAAACTCTACATCAGGGATCCCCAAACTTACCCGGCTTCGGCCTGGTGCCCACTGCGCCGATCATGCGGCGGGCTGGAGTGCGTGGGAGTGTGCGCCCATATGCATGTGCACACGCTATTTCCGACACTCCTCCAACCCGGAAGTGCGCCGGAAATGATGCTTGCGCATGCGCACAAGCTGTTTCCGACACTCCAGCCACCCGGAAGTGGGCAGCCGTGCCATGTCGGTAAGAGCGGGTGGCGGCAGCGGGCGCCGTGGGCCTTAATTTGGGAAGCCTGCTCTACATGAATCCAGAGTGGAGCCTCTGCTTCCAGCAACTCCTGCAGCCAACTGGTGCCAAATGTATTGCTCTGCTTTCCTTTGGACCACATCAGTGAAACCGAGAGATGACTCTTGTCGTCTGGGCAGCCCACAACCTCCATACACACTGCCCAGGCTTGCACCCCAAGGAGGTTCCTTGGATGCTGCTAATGCATCCGTTTGACTTCACCCCCGGAGGCACACTCCATTGTCTCTTGAGACAGATGGCTGCCAACAACCTTAGTTCGGATCCCTACTCAGAACTACTTCGCAGATTATGTTTTCTTTTGCAGGGATGTAGGAAATAGTTGTTTCCACAGTGGTAGGCCATGTGGTACCCTCCAAATGTTGTGAACTATAACTCCCATCATCCTTGATCACCAGCCATGCTGCCTGGGGGTCAGGGAAAGTGTGATCTGCAGCATCGGATGGGCGTCATGATGCGAAGGGCTGCAGCTCAGTAGGAGAACATTTCATATGCAGATGGCTCCCAGGTTCAATTCCTGACCCCTCCAGGCAGGGGTGGGAATGTTCCCCTGTTTGAAACCCTGGAGAGGCACTGCCAGTCCATGTATGAATGCTCAATAAACAGGTCAACTGGAGGAGCCCCCTATTGTTTAGCCGAGCTGAAATCCGACAACTTCTGGAGTAATATGCTGGGCGACTGATTGGAATTGATAACTCTGTATCTCATCTCTATCACTTTTTTCCAGCTCCAGAAATACCAGGCTTTCGTCTAGGCTGGGGATTTTAGCAATTCTGTGCTACCCATGACAAGAGGAGGGTGCTTAGGGACTAACTATAGTCATCATGGCTAGGTTAGAATAAATTATTATGAATAGCTATGGCTGACTTGGGAGCGATCTGGAAATCACATATAATGAAATCAGCATTCAGGGTCTCAATTTCATTTAGCGATATTTAAAAGTTATAAAAACTCGGAGCATAAATTTACATTACTAGGTCCTAATCACAAGGGAGCCGTTGTTTAGCTCACTGTTTAATTTCCAGATGCTGGGTGTGTGAATTGCATAAAGCACTGTGGTTACAAGTAGATTCAGAGCTGATGAAGCGGCTGGGCCAAAGCCGAAAGGACGCTCAGTTGCGGATATGCCTGGAAGCGAAAGGAAAGTCCGATGCTGTAAAGAAAAATATTGCATAGGAACCTGGAATGTAAGAACCATGAATAGAGGTAAGCTGGATGTGGTCAAAAATGAGATGACAAGAATAAATATCGACATCCTGGGCATCAGTGAACTAAAATGGAAGGGAATGGGTGAATTCAGTTCGGGTGACTATCATATCTACTACTGTGGGCAAGAATCCTGTAGAAGAAATGGAGTGGCCCTCATAGTCAACAAAAGAGTGGCAAAAGCTGTAATGGGATGCAATCTCAAAAATGACAGAATGATCTCGATACGAATCCAAGGCAGACCTTTTAACATCACAGTAATCCAAGTTTATGCACCAACTACCGGTGCTGAAGAAAGTGAAATTGACCAATTCTATGAAGACCTACAACACCTTCTAGAAATGACACCAAAGAAGGATGTTCTTCTCATTACAGGGGATTGGAATGCTAAAGTAGGGAATCAAGAGATAAAAGGAACAACTGGCAAGTTTGGCCTTGGAGTTCAAAATGAAGCAGGGCAAAGGCTAATAGAGTTCTGTCAAGAGAACAAGCTGGTCATCACAAACACTCTTTTCCAACAACACAAGAGACGACTCTACACATGGATATCACCAAATGGGCAGCATCGAAATCAGATTGATTATATTCTCTGCAGCCAAAGATGGAGAAGCTCTATACAGTCAGCAAAAACAAGACCTGGAGCTGACTGTAACTCAGATCATCAGCTTCTTATAGCAAAATTCCAGCTTAAACTGAAGAAAGTAGGAAAAACCACTGGGCCAGTAAGATACAATCTGAATCAAATCCCTTATGAATACACAGTGGAAGTGAGGAACAGGTTTAAGGATTTAGATTTGGTGGACAGAGTGCCTGAAGAACTATGGATGGAGGCTCGTAACATTATACAGGAGGCAGCAACGAAAACCATCCCAAGGAAAAGGAAATGCAAGAAGGCAAAATGGCTGTCCAACGAGGCCTTACGAATAGCGGAGGAGAGGAGGCAAGCAAAATGCAAGGGAGATAGGGAAAGATACAGGAAACTGAATGCAGATTTCCAAAAAACAGCAAGGAGAGATAAGAGGGTCTTCTTAAATGAGCAATGCAAAGAAATAGAGGAAAACAATAGAATGGGGAAAACCAGAGATCTGTTCAAGAAAATTGGAGATATGAAAGGAACATTTCGTACAAAGATTACCATAATCAAGGACAAAAGTGGTAAGGACCTAACAGAAGCAGAAGACATCAAGAAGAGGTGGCAAGAATACACAGAGGAATTATACCAGAAAGATATGGAGGTCTCGTACACCCCAGGTAGTGTGGTTGCTGACTTTGAGCCAGACATCTTGGAGAGTGAAGTCAAATGGGCCTTAGAAAGCACTGCTAATAACAAAGCCAGTGGAAGTGATGATATTCCAGCTGAACTATTTAAAATTTTAAAAGATGATGCTGTTAAGGTGCTACACCCAATATGCCAGCAAGTTTGGAAAACTCAGCAATGGCCAGAGGATTGGAGAAGATCAGTCTACATCCCAATTCCAAAGAAGGGCAGTGCCAAAGAATGCTCCAACTACCGCACAATTGTGCTCATTTCACACGCTAGCAAGGTTATGCTTAAAATTCTACAAGGCAGGCTTAGGCAGTATGTGGACCGAGAACTCCCAGAAGTGCAAGCTGGATTTCGAAAGGGCAGAGGAACCAGAGACCAAATAGCAAACATGCGCTGGATTATGGAGAAAGCTAGAGAGTTCCAGAAAAATGTCTACTTCTGCTTCATTGACTATGCAAAAGCCTTTGACTGTGTCGACCACAGCAAACTATGGCAAGTTCTTAAAGAAATGGGAGTGCCTGATCACCTCATCTGTCTCCTGAGAAATCTCTATGTGGGACAAGAAGCTACAGTTAGAACTGGATATGGAACAACTGATTGGTTCAAAATTGGGAAAGGAGTAAGACAAGGTTGTATATTGTCTCCCTGCTTATTTAACTTATATGCAGAATTCATCATGCAAAAGGCTGGACTAGATGAATCCCAAGCAGGAATTAAGATTGCCGGAAGAAATATCAACAACCTCAGATATGCAGATGACACAACCTTGATGGCAGAAAGTGAGGAGGAATTAAAGAACCTTTTAATGAGGGTGAAAGAGGAGAGCGCAAAATATGGTCTGAAGCTCAACATCAAAAAAACCAAGATCATGGCCACTGGTCCCATCACCTCCTGGCAAATAGAAGGGGAAGAAATGGAGGCAGTGAGAGATTTTACTTTCTTGGGCTCCTTGATCACTGCAGATGGTGACAGCAGTCACGAAATTAAAAGACGCCTGCTTCTTGGGAGAAAAGCAATGACAAACCTAGACAGCATCTTAAAAAGCAGAGACATCACCTTGCCGACAAAGGTCCGTATAGTTAAAGCTATGGTTTTCCCAGTAGTGATGTATGGAAGTGAGAGCTGGACCATAAAGAAGGCTGATCGCCGAAGAATTGATGCTTTTGAATTATGGTGCTGGAGGAGACTCTTGAGAGTCCCATGGACTGCTAGAAGATCAAACCTATCAATTCTTAAGGAAATCAGCCCTGAGTGCTCCCTGGAAGGACAGATCGTGAAGCTGAGGCTCCAATACTTTGGCCACCTCATGAGAAGAGAAGAATCCTTGGAAAAGACCCTGATGTTGGGAAAGATTGAGGGCACTAGGAGAAGGGGACGACAGAGGACAAGATGGTTGGACAGTGTTCTCGAAGCTACGAACATGAGTTTGACCAAACTACGGGAGGCAGTGGAAGACAGGAGTGCCTGGCGTGCTATGGTCCATGGGGTCACGAAGAGTCGGACACGACTAAACGACTAAACAACAACAACAACTGTGGTTAAATCACTGAGCCTAGGGCTTGCTGATCAGAAGGTTGGCGGTTCGAATCCCTGTGACGGGGTGAGCTCCCGTTGCTTGGTCCCAGCTCCTGCCAACCTAGCAGTTCGAAAGCACGTCAAAATGCAAGTAGATAAATAGGAACCGCTACAGCGGGAAGGTAAACGGCGTTTCCATGTGCTGCTCTGGTTTGCCAGAAGCGGCTTTGTCATGCTGGCCACATGACCTGGAAGCTATACGCCGGCTCCCTCAGCCAATAATGCGAAATGAGCGCGCAACCCCAGAGTCGGTCATGACTGGACCTAATGGTCAGGGGTCCCTTTACCTTTACCTTTAGCCTAGAAATTCTGGGCCAGGGGGTGGGCAGAGAGAAAGGCAAGTACAAAGGAGGGCAAGTTGGCTTTAACAGTTACATGGAAGAAAGCAAGTCAGTCAATAGGCCAAAGGTGGGGGATGTTTTCAGCCCAAGAACTTCATTTCTTCTTGGAGAGCCTTCTGGGGCCCACATGCCAGTTCTGGGCAGTGCCAGAGGCAAAAGTATGTGGCACAATGAAAATATGACTTGGGGAGAACACTTTGGTGCAGCTGACATAGCAGTTTAACTCAACAATCGATTCTCTTTCAAATGGCAACAACAACCACTGCCCATAGATATTGAAGCAGTTTACAATATGGAAATTTAAAGCACACAATCAAAATACCTAGCTGTCAGAGGTGTCTGCGGCTACTCTTGAGTAAAGACGCTCCACTCCGTCTTGTCTTTCAGAGTTTTATTGTGCATATTATTGACAGTGCAAAGATATCAGCAAACATGACTTCCTAGTCCGTGTCAGAACCCCGCAATGGCTTCTTCTGGGTTCTCGCCAGCATAAAAGCCTGGGCACCCCAAAGCGCCGCCCCCTGGCCCTACGGGTGGGCGCGCGCCTCAATTTGGGCATCAGAGGGAACGGTCTCCTTTCTGGCGGTCCTGTGTCCGACATCTCTCCAGACTCCTCCCCCCCCCGGCCCTCTCTCATAGTGGTGCTGAAGCTCCGATACCTGAAAGAGCCCTCTCTCCTGCCCGCTCACTTCCTCATTCCTTTCTCCTGACCCGCTGCTTGTGCTGATGCTGGGTGAAGAGCTTGTCAGGATGACAGGGGGCGGCTCTCTGTAGGGTGTCCCCCTGACACTAGCTATGCAATAAGCATGGTTTCAGATGATCTACATTTTTAAAAATCCAGATGCATAAATATGCAATATCCATAATAACCATAGCTATGTAATTTAAGACTGGAGAAACTGACTAGGCAGTATGATAGAAGATGCCTTATACCAAGTCAAATCATTAGATTGGTCCATCTAATTCAGTATTGCCTTCTCTGCAATACTCTGCTCTGCAACCATCCTCCTGCTTGACCACTGGCCATGGTGGTTTGGGGCTGATGAGAGCTGGTGTCTAACAGCATCCCTGGTCAGCATCACCTTCCCTTAACTTGATGTCTTCCAGATGTTTTGCAACAAACAAAAAACGGCCATCAGCCTCAGCCAGCATGGCCAAAGCCTGAGATTATAGGGGTTGTGCTCAAACTTCTGAAGGGCATCAGTTCTGGGAAGACTGTGCCTCTGGAATGAGTAGACCAGTCCTGTCCCAGAGCAGAGAGGGGAAAAGGTTGGAGAGAACAAACCAAACTTGCCTTCAAGAGGGTAGTAAAGAGGTAGCCTAAGCAACACAGAGGCAGCAGGGCCTCTGCATTGAAGGAGTGCTAAGTCCAAATGCAGGGATGTAAGAAAGCATCATTTTCTATTTCGCCCCTGTATTCATCACATGCATCACTGTTTCCGTTCCACTGCTGTTCAACTTCTGCCAAAAATAACTGTCTCACAGCACTCTGGCGAAATTATGTAATTTACACAGATAACTATGTTGATCACATAAACCATGTTGTCTTTACATTATTCCACCCCATTCATTTCAATGCAAAGGAAACACAATACAAATGGAGGAATGTAATCAGTTATGTATCATTTACAGACTGAAAGCAACAACAGTGAACACCAATCGTATTCTCTGAATTGCTTTCTTTTCCAGAGATGGGTCAATTTGGCAAATATGAGCAATTTCCTCTCCTGTTTCTGTTTCTGCCAGAATTCTCTGATAACCCTACCCAAACGTAAAGCAGCCAGACATTTTAAAGCACACTTTCCCACACATTTGGGTAGGAAAAAGTTAACAACGAAATTGTTACTAACATTGGAAACGCAGTAAAATTGCGGTACAGAAACTTAATTTTGAAAAAGGGAAGTCTCTGGCACCTCAATGGAATCTTTTCTCTGCCAAAGCAACTGACCTGTTTAATGTAGGCTCCATGATAAATATAAGATTTAGTATGGGGCCAGGGAGATGTAATTCTTTTAAAGTCCAGCCAGGCAGGCAGTGGGAGTCGTCATGTGTAATCATTCCTGGGTTACTAGCAGCTTGACTTTTCAAATTAAAGTCCAGATCCAATTGTGCTGGATTCATTAAAGAAGAGAGAAGACTCAGAGCTGCCCAAGGAGCACTTGCCTAGTATACCACACCTTAGGGGGGAAGCAATAAAAAATATTCTTAAGAAAGAAGGAAAAACACTGCAAGGATTCTTGAATCCTGTATAAACAGGGTAGAGGATGAGCTTCTCAAGGCCCTTCCAGGTTGGTGTGAGGGCTATTTTTTTTGGGGGGGGGGTTATTCTGCAATATGTCACTGATGCAACCATAGGACATTAGTGGTTGATTTATACTGGATCCTCTCCACATCATTCCGCTTTCTTAGTTGTTCCGTTATGCTTTCCCAAAAGTTATTGCATGATTGCCAGATGTCCCGGCACTCTTGCACTATAGCGGAATGAAAGCGGGACAGTCACAGGATTTCAGCAGGAAGTCACAGAACATGCACTGATAGGAAATAAAGCAGTCTGTCCACCCATGGGTGTAGCCAAGATATATGGGGGGGGGCAGAGCACCCACTTGACATCATCCTCTGTTTGGCTCTGTCTAGCTGATTTGGAATGAAATGTCCCAACAACAGTTGCTTTGAATTACTTTCTTTTGACCCCAAGTGCTTGGAAAAATCTGTCAAAATCTTTTGGCAATTTCTACTTCTATTTTTATTTTATTTACTTGATTTAAGGGGGAGCAGCTGCCCCCCATGCTCCTCCTGGCTACACCCATGTGTCTACCCCAAAACCTTTCCAGGCATAAACAGTATCGAAAGTGGGATTGCGTACACCAATGCCATCATGAGCACAAATAATCATGATTGCACAGTAAAAGGGACACCTTTAACCTTTGCAATGAAGAGAAACCATTACTTTGCAAATTAAGCTCACAGTCTGAGCATATGTTAGCCAGGGGGAGGGTGGGGGGAAAGTTGGGCATCTGCCGAGGCCAACAGAATTCTGGGGGCTTTCACCGTTGACCTCCAGAGCCTCTTGACTCTTTCGCTCATCTTCCTTCCTTCTAATGCATTGCCAGAAAAAAAATGAGCGGGTTGCCATAAAAGGGCACAGATTTGCACAAAATGTGGCTAGCTTTACGTACAGCTGCCAAAATCTGAATGGAAGCACAATAAATATACCATATTGGGGAAGACTGTGTCCAGGTGGTGTGTCTCTGTTCAGCCTGATGCCCAGGTGTTGTTCCCTGTCGATGGGCAAATGTCAAAGCTTCTGCTCTTCTTCTTAGGTGTCTTTAAACCACACTTGGACAGACAGAGGGCTGACCTCTGTAAAGCAGGATGTGAGGCCATGCTATTGCTGCTGCTGCTTGTCTGTCCACTCTTGAGCATCCAAGCAGTGATGAGAATGAGGACATGGACCAGCATCTTCCACTTGTCCATTTACCTGCTCCAAGGAAGACTGGTCCCAAGGGCTTTGGATTCCAGAGGAGCTGTTCCTTCAGCACCGATGGAGTTAGCTCAAACTGAGAACTTATTTAAGAGAGTGAAGCCCTGAGGGAGCAGGTAGCTCCCCAGGTGCTGTTGGACTCCAACTTGCATCACCCACAGCCAGCATGGCCACTGACCAGGACAATGCGGGTGGTAGACCAACAACATCTGTGGGGCCACAGGTTCCTTATCCCTGAATTGGGTCATCCCACAATGCTTCCTTGCATGATGAGTCGCTACATCCATGGCAGCAGAATTACTGTGCATTTGGTAACTTGATGCTTCATTTGCTTGTGTTCCTTCAGCTGGCCTTTCCATTCCAGTATCCTGAGATCCTAATTTAAGGCTATGTTGGCTCTCCAGCCTCTCTGGTCTGCTTGCGCTGTTAAATTGCCGCACCGCTCACTAGAACAACCACTCAGCATTGATTATCTTTTTGTCTCACAATAGTGTCTCGTTCCATAAACTGTGTCTTTGTGTGTTGGGAAGGGGGAGAGGCAATTAAAGAAGCGTCTTGTTGTTTTGCTCATTTTCAGTAGTTAATGATTCCACCGGCTTCTTTTTAAACGTTTTGTTCAATATTTTATTACTTATTGAAATTGAGGCAGTGTGGTAAATTAGAGCCTGTGCGTGCTATTTTGCTGTGCATGATCCAGGAAGACTCCTGGATTTATACAGAGTTTACAAGCTCCTTTTCCTTCCTAGGGCCCAAGGCAAGGATAGCAGGAATGGGGAGGGGGGCTCTGTGGCCTTACAGATACCAGTGGGCTGCACCTCCTATCATTCCTTAACCTTAGCCATGCTACCTAGGGGTGATAGGATGCAGTCCAAACATTTATGGGGTTGGGCATGAGGTTTCCCCAAACCTTTCTATGGCAGCAGGAATAGCCAGCTCCCATCACCCTCAGCCAGCATGGCCAATGGTTTAATATCTTTTTTTGGCAGCTCCTCACAAAGCATGGTATGTATGCCAATGTAGAAATAAGATGGAATGGGTTGCTTCCTTTCATTGCTAGTTGTCAGATACTGACTGGGCAGAGGGGTGGTGGTGGTGGATACCGCCTCCTCAGCCTGAACCTGCCAGAGAAGAGGGAGACAGTACCGTGGTACCTTGGTTTATAAACTTAATCCGTTCCGGAAGCTTGTTCTTAAACCAAAGTGTTCTTAAACCAAGGCGTGCTTTCCCATAGCAGTGGGGGACTCAATTTACAAATGGAACACACTCAACAGGAAGCAAAACATGTTCTGCTTACAAGGCAAAGTTCTCAAACCAAAACACCTACTTCCGGGTTTGTAGTTTTCTTAATCCAAGTTGTTCATAAACTAAGCTGTTCTTAAACCAAGGTACCACTGTATAGATGTACAATGGGAGGTTGTGAAAGGCCCCAGTCCAGAGGCTGCAGAGGGGTGAAGCTGGGAAATATTGGAAGAGGAGCAGGAAGAAGAAGCACCAGTGGAGACACAGCAGACTGACTCAGTGTCTTTGGAAAGCATTCCAGACCCCCCCTCCCAGAACCCAGCAAGCATTGAAAGTTGGAGAACAGAAAGCTCAGAGGCAGAAATCTCAGCTCAGCCAATGTAGGGATGACATATAATAGGAGAGATGGTGGGGGTGGGAGGCTTTACTTGGAGCAACACCATTATTACTACAAGAGCTCCTTTTTAAGCCCCTCTCTGTGAATATTGAATAAACAGACTTGGTAAGAACTCTCCTTCTTTATCTAATTTTTGGCTGCCTACCATGGGGGTGGGGGTGGGGTCAGATTCCCTGAAGCCTGACACTAGTAGGGGTGCTTGAGGAACTCAGTACTTGCAGAGAGTGCAATCAGATAGGCAGGGAATAATAATAATAATAATAATAATAATAATAATAATAATAATAATCTCTCCTTTGCTTGTTATTTAATGAGAGGCTAGAGAGCTGTGTGTCTGTTGCATTGGACAGGGCGTGGGTAGGTGTTACTAAATGACCTCCAAAGTCCCTTCCAAGTATCTGAGTCTATGATATGAACCAACTTGATTGGCATCTCCCGGACTAATGGGCGGATTGGAACTCATAGGGCAATCCAGACCTTGGTTGCTGAACAGTGAGGCTTTATGCAGCAACGGGATCATTACAGCAGAAGATGCGGGTGCTGGAGGGGAGGTGCAGGATGGCTGTTCTAGTTTGGAGCTGATATAGCGCCTGGGACCGATGCTATCATGTGACAGTGGTGGGGCCAGCAGATGCCGGGCCACCTGAGCCACCCTTGCCTTCAGAAGGTCTCATTTTGGGGTCTTCCACTGGCAGCCTTCCTCCCACCTGCATGTTTTGTAGTTAGAAGGGGAAGCTCTGCATTGACAGAGCGGCGCTTGCATCATTTTGCAGCAATGGCAGCCAGCAGAGAGTTGGGTGTAGGGATGGTGGAGAAATTCAATCCAGTTCACATTTAAAGGTGAGCTTACCCAATTTGCACCTTCTGAAACAATATGCGCACTGAAACACAGCCATCCTTCAAAATTCACATGTCTCTGAATTTTGCAATGCAGTTCTGCAGCCAAAAATGCATGTACTATAGGGGACATTCTGCATATGAATGCATGCATTAGTGGAGACATCATACAATAATGCATTGCAGTAAGGGAAATTGCTTTGCAAAAATGTGTGCATTAGACAAAATTGCATACATTAGGAGAATTTCACACTAATCTGGGGGTGAATTTTGATGAGGACTTAAAATATTGCAAGCTGGTGAGGAAATGTGAAAAACTGAACTTAAGACAGGAAAAATAAGAAAATAAAATTGACACTTATTTGAACTTATTAATAAAGGATTTTTTATTTAAAAAATTAATTTTTTTGACACATTTGCCCACCCCTTGTTAGGTAGTGGGGCGAGTAAGGGGGTAGGGCAGTTGGGATTACTCTGTTACTTATGCACTGACTTTTGCACTGGCTCAGTTGTAATACTCAGCACAAGAAAACAGAACAGAAGAAAGCCACACATATTTGGAGAGAAAACACATTTTTAAATGCTTATTTATGAGAAAATACATTTCAAAATGTAATCTAAATACATAATTGCAGACTTTTTTTAAATAAAGAAGCAGATTAATATGGAAACAGAATGGAAAGGACTTATGGGTGAACATACACAAAAGTTGTAAGGAGAGGAAATGGATTAAATCACTGATCCCTAATCGTGCGTTCTGCAATCTTAACAATGCTTAGGCCATTGTGTTTCCAATGCAGTTTGACGGGGGGCCAAAGCAAAGCCTATTAATCCATCTCGTTTAGTAGCCATGGACCCATCAAATGACTGATTATTCGTGCAACCCAATAACTTCAGTCTCTTGGGTCTTGACAGAAAACACAGCCTGGTTTCTGGTCTGCTTTGGCTTCAATTTGAAGGGTGACCGCGTAGAAATGGTGAGTGTCAAATAGAACGTCAGTAATTTTATTCAAAATCTGTTGTTTGTCTGCAGCATCCACTGTAGGAGACAAACACAAGGAATTAATGGATGCAGTCCACATCTTACAGTCCTAAGGACAAGAGTTTTCTCATGTTTGTTGAACAAGGGATGGGGTTTGCAAAAACTAGGCGGCTTCCAGACTGTTGCTAATTTGTAGGGAAGGATTCAAATTCAGGTTAAACAATTAAAGTGTTTTTGGTACGCTTGGGAAACAAAGCTGCTTAAAAAAAAAACCCAGGCTTTTTGCATTAAGGAAACTGACAGGTAAATACAGTGGAAACGATGGGATAACAATTGTTTGACGCAACATCATATAACCTCCCTGCAGAAAAATCAGAATGAATGCACAAAATGTCATATAAACTCCCCACAAACTTTGTGCAAGATAATCTGGATAAATGCTCAGTAATCGTGGATGTCATAAAACTGTTTGTGAACAAATCAGGACAAATGCCCAGTAAACAGGACCCTAGTGACTTTCGAACGTAAATATTCCCATTCCCTTTTTTCCTGGTCAGTATAATGATCATCTTCGTATCTCAGACAGAGGGCTCCGAGCTCGAAAGAGCTGTGGTGTCAGGGATTGGACTGAAGAGGAATGGTGGGGGCCGCCCCCCTTCTCCTGAACCTTCCCAAGAAGAGGAGGACAGTATAGATTTACAACAGTGGTTTACAGAAGGGCATACGGTAGATCAGAGACTGCAGAGGGCAGAAGGTGGGAAATACTGAAAGGAGAACAGCAGGAAGAAGGAGAAGCACCAGGGGAGTGACAGCTGACAGACTCAGTGTCCTTGGAAAGCATTCCTGACCGCCCACTCCCGGTCCCAAGATCAGACGGGCATTGAGGGTATTAGAACAGAGAGCCCAGAGGCAGAAAGCTCAGATTAACCAACGCAGGAGTGACGTTGAATAAGGGAGACATAGGGGGGGGTGGGACTTTACTTGGAGCAACACCATTATTAGGGACGCCTGCATTCATTTGCCATTCTCTGTAAATTATTGGATAAATTGCTTGGTAAGAACTTTTATCGTTTCTCTGATTCTGGGCTGCCACCGTGGGAGGGATTTGATTCACCGAGCCTGACATGTGGTGCCCATTAGACCCCCGCTAGCCAAGGCTACCTTGTGGCTAAGATTTGAACTTCTGGCTCACAGCCTACACTCAGGTAGGCTACAATTACAAGCACATAGAAGGAACTGCCATTTGATGTCAGTGGGATGTATGTTCTGAGTTGGGGCCATAAGATCCACAACATTTGTGTTTTTTTTAATCTTCTCGTGTACCCTTGTACAACCAAGCAATGACCACAGATAAATAGTGGCCTTTCCTTCAGCTTGACCTAATTTCCCGAGAAAACGCTTGAATATTGACTCTCTCATTTTATTTTATTTTTACATAAATGTACTGACCTGTGACGATGTGAGCTGTTAGGAGTATCTGGTTCATTGTCAGACACCAAATATGAAGGCTGTGAACAGACTCCACTTTTTCTATTGCTAGAATTCTCTCTTTCACCTCATCATAGGGAAGTGCCCCCGGGGACCCTGTAGAAAAGGGGGTAAATTCCTTTGTTTTATTTCCAAAATACAGATTCCTACATTTAAGGAGAATTTTTCATCATAGATCATTAGAAATGCTTTATTTCTGAGCTTGTCCACGTGTTTACCAAGCCAATCTAATTTCTTCCCGTAGTAGAAAGACAGGTGTATCCACATCAACCCCATTCACCATGTACATAACGTTACAAGAATACACACAGCCCCACCATTATTTCTGCCTCCCTTGTAAACATTGGAAAGTTTGTGCAACCCCACTCTCTCTACACAATGGCTTTGCATGTTGCACTGCATATCTGAGAGAGAGTGGAAGAGAAAGAATCCACCACTACAGCATGTGAAAGACCACCAGGCTGCGTACATATGTGAACCGGTCCTTTGTTAAAGTAAATTAAGGGGGTTTGTGTGTTCCACAGTGGAAGGGCAGGTTCCTTTGAACAGGAGGCTTGTTCAGAGAGCTAAGAGAAACCCCAGAATAGTTGGATCAGGTTAGATACTCAGACCAAAGTTCTGGCCAAAGGATGATGCAAACAGCATCTGGTCTGCTCCTCCACAGAGCTCAGTTGCTTCTAGATATCAAACCAAAGCAATAACAGCCTCTGCTGTTGACCTCCTAGGTTTGGGGTCTGCTGGGTATTTCCTGCACCCCACGTTCATTGATATCTGGTGGGACAGCAGGAACGTAATAATGAAATCCCATAATTTTTGAATGAATTCATAGTCATGTTGAGGCTTTCTAGCAATTCTAACCATGGCTATCTTCATCAGATGAAACGCCCTAGAAAACCCGGGAACTACCGGGGATACTGTCATGTTTACATCATGTTTTATTGTTGAATTCAATATTTAGATCTATGCCGGTTCATACGTTGATATTCTGTAGGTGGCTTTGCTCATGAATGGGATGCCACCTGGACACCTCTGATGTATCTCACTATGAGGTTCATCATGCAAACAAGGTGGGATAATAAGTAGTGTAGATATTAAAAAGGAAGGAAGGAAGGAAGGAAGGAAGGAAGGAAGGAAGGAAGGAAGGAAGGAAGGATTCTTGGGGGGCGGGGAGTTGCTCTACAAACAAAACACCTTACCTTCCATCAACACAAGTAAAATGTCCCGTAAAATAGTGAAGGTTGTTGCCAGAATAAGTACAGAAAATACAAATGTGCAGATAGGGTCGGCTATTTTGTATTCTGGCTAGAGAAAAAAAATTAGATATTCAGTGAATAAACCACTTTCTGTTAACAAGCACTTTAAAAAATGCTTTGTAATATAAAATTTGCTATGTAACCAAATGCCTTGTGGTTGTCATCACAGGTTTGTAAATAGATTGAACCAAAGTTAATAAATATTAACCATATTGGAACCCAGAGTTTGGGGTCTGTTCTCTCCATCCTCACCCTCATAGCATTTTCAGTAACAGAGGTGGCACTTTGAGGAAGGAAGTCAGGACAAAATGACTTAGTGCAACATTGGCGGTTTCATAAACAACAACAACTAATGATTGAGCGAGGCCAGATCCACACCATGCCTTTAAAGCACTGTCTTACCCCTTTAACAATCACAGAGGATCCTGGGAACTTTGGCTCCATGAGGTCAGCCTCCTTAATAGACTACAGTTCCCAGGATTCTTTGGGGGAGCACATATAACTGTTAAGGTGGTATAAGGGTGTAAATGTATGGTGTGGACCTGTGGGTAGCGAGCCTTTTGTATTCCCTCAAATGGCAACACACCTCCAGTATCTGAGGCAACATCCCTCTCAATAGTATATGCTTGGGATCACGTGCAGGAGAGTCTTATTACACTCATGCCCTGATTCAGGCTTCCCATAGGTTGGCTACTGAGAGAACAAAATGCTGCACTGCATAAAAATTGGACATGCTATGAAAACAGCTGCATGCTTAATTGCTATGGAGGTGAGTCAACTCAATAAAACTGACCTTAAAGGTAAAGTAAAGGTAAAGGACCCGACAGTTAAGTCCAGTCGCGAACGACTCTGGGGTTGCGGCACTCATCTCGTTTTACTGGCCGAGGGAGCCGGCGTTTGTCCGCAGACTGTTTTTCCGGGTCATGTGGCCAACATGACTCAGCCACTTCTGGGGAAACCAGAGCAGCGCACGGAAACACCATTTACCTTCTTGCCGGAGCGGTACCTATTTATCTACTTGCACTTTGACGTACTTTCGAACTGCTAGATTGGCAGGAGCTGGGACAGAGCAACGGGAGCTCACCCCGTCGCGGGGATTCGATCGGCAAGCCCTAGGCTCAGTGGTTTAGACCACAGCGTCCCTAAAACTGACCTTAAAGAAGATTATAAGCGCACTGATTAGCACGCTAAGGCTCTGAAACAGATCTCCGATGGCGTGGACAAAAGCGGCTCTTATGCTGGCATTGGTTAACACTTGCTCTGCATCCGAAGGTCTGTGGTGATGGGCTTTGTGGCCGTGGTGAAGATGCTCCTTCCCCTTTGGGTGCAGGGTCAGGCCTAATCTGCAAGAATCACATGAGCAAGACTACTCATCCCTTCACCCCTTTGCTTTTCCAGCACATCATTGACAAAGCTATTAAAATCAGGTTCTGATGCTCTATGTTTTCTGGTTTCCATTCAGCCTGTTTTTTATGTGCTGTTTTAATCTTTAATTTGATTGTGTACACCACTTTGGATTTTTCTTCCTTTTTAATTAGAAGAGCGATAAATGTTCTAAAGGTCAAGGGAACCAGAAAAACCACTACGCTTTCTTTACAGTTTTTGCCAAATGCAAAAACATCGCGCATAAAAACAAGTTATTGGAATCGGCATAACACATACAATTTCTGCACGCTATGATATGTAATTGAAAACATCCCATAGCTATATAATTCTCTCTCCTGTTTCTTGAGCAAAGGAAGCAAATATCCTCACAGTTTGTAATGCAGGCAGATGAATCGGTGTCAAACAGGTTTTTTTAATCAGTGTATCAAAAGCTATGTTTAAACACCCTGGTTAGGTGGTTGCAGTTATGGGGATGAGTTCGGGCAGACAGGTGCATTTGTTTTTTCCTGTCTCCCTCCACAAGACTGTTGAAACACTTGTACAGTGCTACCTTGGCTCTCAAACTTAATCTGTTCCGGATGTGCATCCCAAAACCAAAGCGTTTCAAAACCAAGGCACACTTTCCCATAGAAAGTAATGCAAAATGGATTAATCCGTTCCAGACTTTTAAAAACAACCCCTTAAACAGCAATTTAACATGAATTTTACCATCTAACAAAACCATTGATTTCTAAAATGAAAGCAATAAACAATGTACTCCATTCACACAATGAACCAATCAGTAGCTGTGGGTTCCACACAGTCACAAAAACAAACAAAAAGAGGCGCATAAACAAAAATGCAAAATAAATAGCAAAAACAGACAGAGCTCAGCGCAACACTCAAAACAGAAGTGTGGCACTCAAAACGGAAGCGTAACCCCCAAAACGGAGCACGTTCGGCTTCCGAAAAATGCTTGCAAACCGGGACACTTACTTCCGGGTTTGCAGTGTTTGGGTTCCAAGTTGTTTGAGTCCCAAGGCGTTTGAGAACCAAGGTACCACTGTACGTGGTGGCCTCCCTGCTCCTCCTCCGAATCACCTACTTTTCCCATGAAGCATTTGGCTTACACCCCTGATCCTCAAATTGTAATGAAGCCTAATTATGTTTAATTGTAATTGCATTTCTCTCTCTTCCCTTCCTCTGTTGTCTTCCCAGTTGTCAACATTTAGACTGTAAGCTCCTTGAGACAAATGTCATTCTTTCCTTTCCTTTCCTTTTCTTAATGCTATTCCAAATAATTGCAATAATATTTAGATAACAACTAGGCCCATGCATCTGGACCAGACAAATCTCAGTTGAGCTGATTTGGGCTGTTCTGAGATTTTTCCAGAATAGGTTAAGGCTGGATCTGCCTGGGTCCTAAGAATGGACCTGCATGGATCGGATTCACCCAGAGCAACCCAGAGCTGTCAAAAGGGGTGGAGGATATTAAACATTTGTTCAGGCAATGGGGCGGGGGGGGGGGAGAGAGAGATGATGTAAGAGAGACATCCATTCCCTCTCCCATGCTTCTCCTTGGTGCCTGACCCAGGGGTTGTGGAAGTTCACTGATTTGGTTCCGCACCTGGGTTAGGTGAGGCATGGCATGATCCAAAAATGAACTGGGGCCCGATCAGAATTGCCGAATCAGGACTTGAAGCAAACCGGGCTTGTCTTGCACAGCTGTTCTTTGTGCGAATCCGACAACATCTTAGCATCCCTTTTCCCTGAGCATCGCAGCTCATTCCAGCCATGTCAAAATATCCAGCTTAGTTGAACTCAACCCTCTTTTGCAGTTTCCCCCCGCTGAAATATAACTGCAGCTAGACTTTTAAAAAGGGGGTGGGGTGGGAAATGCTCATGATAACATGACATTTTTCCTTGACACAGTAGCATTTAAGATTAAAACAAAGGACCACTTACATTATGTTGGCTATTACTGCGCAGGCAGACGTAATGAGCATGACTGTACTTTCAATTTCGTAATGTGGGTGCAACAGCCTCATGACGGCTAAAAATGTCAATATGCCGGTCACCACCCAGATGACGATCGTTGACAGGAAAGCTCCAAGGATTTCTAGTGATTCAAATAATTGTTAGGATAGTAGGATAACTGAAACATTTTTCCGGCGAAAAGCTGTCACACACCCCTTACTGTTGCCTAACTGGATGTAGGGCATATGATCTTCTATCTACACTATAGACTGGTGCTGGTTTGACCGCACTAGTTCTGGTCTGACTGCACTGGCTACCAATTAGTTTCTAGGTCCAGTTCAAAGTGCTGGTTTTGACCTATAAAGCCATAAACAGCTCAGGACCGCAATACGGTTTATACTACATTAAAAAAATGTAGTATAAACACTAACAACTGAGACATTTTTGTCCTCGAAATCAACCTGCTCTGAAGAAGAATGCTTTGGGGGAAAACCAGGAGTTTATTTATTTATCACATGGTGGTGAACTCCATTCTGACACTGTGAACAAATTCCTGGACTAAGCATGTGCTTAAAAGCAATCTGTTTCTTAATCCTAAGGATCTGGAGATCCTCCTGAAGCGTGAAATAGCCCCAATGAAGTTAATAGACATGGACTGAGGTTTATTAATTTAAATGGGTCTACTCTGAGTAGGACTTTAGTTGGCTACAACCCCAAACATTTTACAACCTGGTGCCCCCTCCAGTTGTTTTTGCACTAGAATTCCCATCATCCCTGACCACATTGGTCCTGCTAGCTAGGGATGATGAGTGTTATGGTCCCAAAACAGCTCGGAGACCCAAGCTTGAGGAACTCTACTCTGTGCTGATCTCAGCATCTGATCCATTGTTGGTAGGGATTGCTTTTCATAGTTTTCACATTGCAATAACGTTTGGTACCTGCTCTGTGCCATCCATAGGTGAATTTCTTACTGGGTGGTTTAGATGACAGCCACAGAGAAAAGAGGCTGATCAGAAAGCTCATCAGGTCCACCATTACATGGGATGCATCCATCATCACAGCAAGACTCCCTGCAATGTGTCCACCTAGGTCAAAGCAATTATGATAGTTACTCAATCCAAGGACGGAAGCAAAAATGTAAAACAGGTGTCACACAAACGACAGCGGTAGCATACCCTCCAACGTTCCCCAGATGAAAATAGGGACATTTTCCACATCAGTATCACTACTTGAACATTTCCTCCTGGTCAGGTACAAAAGTTATTAGAGGAAACAGTGAAGTTTTTTAAGCGCAGGAATCTTTGAATTTATGTATCGTGGGTTAGGAAAGCCTGAGGGAAACAGAAAACCCCCAAATCAATACATACAACTAACTAGCAGTGATACTGATGTAGAATAGAATGCCCCTATTTGCATCTGAAGAAGGTTGGAGGGTATGTATGAGGTTTTTTTGTCACTCAAAACTTACATATTTTTACTCAGGAGTGGCCATTGCAGCAAGACCTGTGGGTCCTCTGAGACCACTTCTCCCCTCCATCCTCACTCAGCCTGTCCTCCCCCTCAAGATCCAGGATACCATATCTCCCAGATCTTCCAGACAGAGACAGGACAAGGGATGTGGACTTTACAGCACCTTCTCAGGGTTCCTTTCAATGCTTGGTCAGTGACACCCAGGAGAAGAAACAAGAACAGCACAGAGGAGAATCACCAAGGACAGGAGGCACCCGGGGATTGGTAGTGGGTCTCCTCCTGGGGTTTGGGCCTCTCAGCTGGTCCCTACAAGGCATGACTGAGAGCCAGTGTGGTGTAGTGGTTAAGAGTGGTAGACTCGTAATCTGGGGAACTGGGTTCACGTCTCCACTCTTCCACATGCAGCTGCTGGGTGACCTTGGGCTAGTCATACTTCTTTGAAGTCTCTCAGCCCCACTCACCTCACAGAGTGTTTGTTTGTGGGGGAGGAAGGGAAAGGAGAATGTTAGCTGCTTTGAGACTCCTTCAGGTAGTGATAAAGCAGGATATCAAATGCAAACTCTTCTTCTTACTATTAGGTGGCTGGACATGGGTGGGTGGGTGTGAACCACTGTGTCCTTCAAACCAGGATCTTTCCATCCTCTGGTTCACATTAGCTTAGGTATTATTGAATCTGACAATTGGGGTTTCTCTCAGTTTCTCATGTTTCCAATCTTAAAGTCGGTTCCCCACATTGCCATGTCCATTTGCAGTTTGTTTGTTTTTTAAAGTCCTTATGAAACCAACATTGATCCAAACCATAGCTTAGCTCCAGGTGGCCCATCAAGGCAGGAGCAAAGTGGCTTTGACTCTTTTTGCTCTGTGCAGCTGCGCACTTCCTTGTCCGCATGAAGTACAGTGGTACCTCAGTCTACAAACTTAATTCGGTCTGCAAGTCCATTCTTGACCCAAAGTGTTCTTAAACCCTACTGAGGCCTCCTGCCACCAGTGCCCTTCCACCGTTCGGCCTCTGTTCCGAGGCAACATTCGCTAGCCGGAACGCCTACTTCCAGTTTTGCGGAGTTCATTGCCCGAATAGTTCATTAGCAGGACTGTTCGTAGACCGAGGTACCACTGTAATAGCTTTGGCATAGCGTTATGTGTGAGCCAGGCCACTGTATCAGTTGCATTTGCCCCTAAGAGTAGGATGGAAGGATAATTTGTTCTCTCATTATTTTAAAGACAAATGCTTCTTTCAGATTAGCAAGTCTTTATTGCTTTGTAATGATGCTTCCACCAAATTGTTTCCGAGATGGAGTGTTATTCACAGTGACTTTTTTTACTGCTTTGTGCACTAACACAGCAATGGGAATTGTCAGTCACTCAGTGGTCAATCATCCAGCAAGCACTGTCTAGACTGATTTTAAAAATAAAAGAGTTTCATCGTTGCAAGGTCAGAGAGACTGCTGTCTGTACTAGCAGTTAATACGTGTTTCATCAGAGTTTAAAGTTCTGCAGCAAAAATAAAAAAATTCCTGCTTAAAGTTGGCACTACAACAATTTAAACGATTTATAAATTGGGAGATGGGGAAAATCTTATATTGCTAACAACTATCTGTCCATGCAAATAGGTTCTAGGGCTGATGAATTCATTTAACATAAAGCTTATGTTTATATAAGTTTGCTAATCTTGCACAGCACCTAGAAAATGACTGCCCGGAGCTTAAGAAGCAGGCAGCAGCCGCCAAAAGGTGCATAATGTTTTCTCCTCTGCTGTGTACACAGAAACTCACTTCATTTTTGAAGACGCCTGGGAACCTGTGCACAGCTCCAGATAAATTAGAAGACATCTGGAATCTGTTTCTCTTAGAAAGGCCACGCGCCATATATGCTTATGTGGCCCATGCTGAGCAATAATATGGAACTCAGGACAACCTATTTTAGAATCATAGAATCATAGAATCATAGAGTTGGAAGAGACCACAAGGGGCATCCAGTCCAACCCCCTGCCAAGCAGGAAACACCATCAAAGCATTCCTGACAGATGGCTGTCAAGCCTCTGCTTAAAGACCTCCAAAGAAGGAGACTCCACCACACTCCTTGGCAGCAAATTCCACTGCCGAACAGCTCTTACTGTCAGGAAGTTCTTCCTAATGTTTAGGTGGAATTTTCTTTCTTGTAGTTTGAATCCGTTGCTCCGTGTCCGCTTCTCTGGAGCAGCAGAAAACAACCTTTCTCCCTCCTCTATATGACATCCTTTTATATATTTGAACATGGTTATCATATCACCCCTTAACCTTCTCTTCTCCAGGCTAAACATACCCAGCTCCCTAAGCCGTTCCTCATAAGGCATCGTTTCCAGGCCTTTGACCATTTTGGTTGCCCTCTTCTGGACACGTTCCAGCTTATCAGTATCCTTCTTGAACTGTGGTGCCCAGAACTATTATTAATTATTAATTATTATTCGTTGTACCCAGGGAACCATAAGAACTGCAGCTATACCTGTATGAGGATAGCAGAGTTCTGCAGAGGATTCTCAGCCCTCGACTACCAAATTAAGTCCCCAGGACACTCAAGGGGTGAGGTGAGAACTTCAGACCTGGTGGGTGAATAATAGTGCTCCAGACCTGTTTTCTGATGCTCCCAGGCCACAGTCCTTCTATATAATTACTTCCTTCGTCAATAAGAAGTTCTTGAAGAGGGAACATCCCATAGAGATGAGTAAGAGGAGTAAGCAGGGTTCCCTGTCTACTATACTCAAATTCATATTTGAGGTTACCTGAAGCACCTGGAGTCTGTTTCTCAGAAAGACAGCCATGCTAGGCAACAACACATGCTCCTCTTTGGCCCTGCTGTACATCTTCCTCAACTGCCTTTGGAATGTGCATTTGAGTTGTGTTTCTACAGTCAAACCTCGGCTCCTGAATGCCTCTGTTTTGGAATGTTTCAGCTCCCGAATGCCAAAAACCCGGAAGTAGATGCTCTGTTTTTCAAACGTTTTTCGGAAGCTGAACATCCGACGCAGCTTCCACTTGAGTGCAGGACGCTCCTGCAGCCAATCGGAAAGTGGACCTCGGTTGTCGAACATTTCGGAAGCCGAACGGACTTCCAGAACGGATTACATTAGACAGCTGAGGTTTGACTGTACTTCCCGTTTGCCTCCGTTAGAGAGGTAGGAGGGTGTGAGAGAGGGGAGAGAGAGAGAGAGAGAGAGAGAGAGAGAGAGAGAGAGAGAGAGAGAGAGAGAGAGAGAGAGAGATTTAACAAGAGAAATAGTGAACTCCCACCTACGACTTCTGCTATCATGAAGACGCAGCAAATTACCGATGCCAGGTAAAGCTTCTTCTTGGCTTGTCGCTCCTCTCCCTTTCTCTCCTCATAGGCTTCTGAGTGGTTATGGCAGTGATACCTTGAAACCGGCACAACGTTTCCTGATTTCTCACTGCTGTTCGCTTTGTGTGGATTATTCCTTAGTAGATCAATGTCATGTGTGAGAGAGGAACAAGAAGCTTTTGTGAATTCAACGACTTCGTATTCTCTACACAAGCCTTCCGTCCCTCTCCATCATTTCTGTTCCAAGAAAAGCCGCATTCCGCAAGCTGAATAAATTATCAGGCCCTCTCCCCAGTCGCCCAGTAAGCCTTGCCAGCCTGCTACTGGCATCTCAGTTTTCACCAGGCACTGACCACCAGGTGCGCCAACTCTGGGGTGCAGAAGTGTCACCCGGCCCCTCAATATTCCTTAGCAGGGGGCTCAGCCCCCCATTACTGATGGGGCGGAAGAGGCCGAGTCACCAAGCTGAGCATGGCACAACATCAAAGGCAGGCTTCTCCTGAATGTGAGAAAGGAGAAGCCATAGCCATTGAAGCTGCACAGCACTGGGTAATAATAATAATAATAATAATAATAATAATAATAATAATATATTATTATTATTATTATTATTATTATTATTATTTATACCCCACCCATCTGGCTGGGTTTCCCCAGCCACTCTGGGCAAGGTCTGCTCTCAATGAAACACCTCCTCCTGACAGTGTGCGTGCGCCACTCAGAACATGTGAGATTTCACACTCACGCTGCGCCTCCCTCCCAGTCTTCAGCCAAGGTGGCACCTCTGCTGACGACGCATTTTCATGCTCACCTTTGCAGCCACAAGGATTAGAATTGTGCTCCTTCTAAAACAAGGGCAGGTACCTGAGATCTTTAGGATGCAGGTTATGAGAGAGATTCTCTGCACACGAGAGTATGGAAATGTGGGGTCCATATTGGTGAAATCATAGATTTCAAAGACTCTGGGGATCAGAGCTTGTTTAGATTTCTTTCATTGATTTACTAGCCTGCTTATCTTAAGAGGTTTTATGCATTCAGCGGGGGCCCTGAATAAATTACACGCCAATAGCATGTAATTAACACGCTGTGCTGTGTGACAGTAAATTTGCTAGGCTGACTGAGAAAACATCCCGCTCTGCTCCCGATTCGCCGAGTGAGTTATTGGTATTAGCGTAGTGTGGCTCAGACTAGTGGCGCAAAATACATCAGTCTGAAGTAACAAAGAGTGTGTGTCAATATTCCTTGGATGTGAGCGTGACAAATAACCACAGTGGCTGCAATTTGTTTCTTTTCTTCCATTTATATCAGGCTTCCTCAACCTCGGCCATCCAGATGATTTGAGACTACAATTCCCATCATCCCCGACCACTGGTCCTGCTAGCTAGGGATCATGGGAGTTGTAGGCCAAAAACATCTGGAGGGCCGAGCTTGAGGAAGCCTGATTTATATGAATCACACCCTATGAAGCCTCTTGAACCAATTTAAGGAAGTAATAGATTTCTTGCATATCTTTTCGGCCATAGCTCCTCCCCCAGTTTACTTGGACGATAACAGGGCAATCATCTGTAAACTTACTCAGAAGTAGGTCCACAGACTTCAGTGGGGTTCATTCCCAGTAAACGATATATAAGGTTGCGACCTAACCCTAAATCATCTAGTTCACTATAACAGCAATCCTATACACACTAGCCTGGGAGCAAGGTCCATAGAAACCCACTGGGCTTACTTCTGAGTAGACATGTGAGGATTGTGCAAAATACTTGGGAGGAAATGTATTACAGGAAAAGGGAGATGGAGCCAAGTTTGCAGCTATCTGAATAATTAGCTTTAATATTTATACTTCAGTATTTTGGAGTATAACAAAAGTGGCTTATAATACAGTAGGATAACAGACTATATCAAGTAAGTTAAACTTGTAATCCATAACTAAAAATGAGTGAATCTGTCAGTTTTGCTTTCTCCCAGCTTCATTCATAAGTTCCGTTCTCATACCTACGGTACCTACGGGACCGCCTCTCCCGGTATGCCCCGCAGAAGACATTAAGGTCCACAAATAATAACATACTGGAGATCCCGAGTCACAAGGTGGTTAGGCTGGCCTCAACCAGGACCAGGGCCTTCTCAGTACTGGCCCCGACCTGGTGGAACGCTCTGTCTCAGGAGAATAGGGCCCTGCGGGATTTGTCATCTTTTCGTAGGGCCTGCAAGACAGAGCTGTTCCGCTTGGCCTTTGGACTGACGCAGTCTGACCCCGGTATTACCCTCCCCTAAGGTTTTATCTTACAATGGTTTTATCTTACTTGTAGATTTCTAATTTTAAAATTGAATTTTAACATTGTATTAATCTGCATTTTAATTGAATTGTTTCTTTTATACTTGCGTTGATATTTTTGCTGTTAGCCGCCCTGAGCCCGGTCTTGACTGGGAAGGGCGGGGTATAAATAAAATTATTATTATTATTATTATTATTATTATTATTATTATTATTATTTCTACATCTGTTTGTGATTTACTTATTTTTTGAAGTCCTCATGAAAATTCAGCAGCATTTTAGGGTGTAAATTCTCCTAATATACACATCTAAGTATGCAGTTTTGGCTAATATACAATTTTTTAATATATATAATGCCTTTTTGCATCCTATTTTCACTAATATATCCATTTCTATGCACAATTTACCTCAGTATATGCAGTTTTCTACACCATTATTTTATTGGAGAACTACATTCCAAATTCAGAGAAATGCAAATTTCAAAGGTGCGCGTGGTGTTTTAGTTTGTGTATTGTTTTGGAAGGATCAAATTAGGTAGGCTTACCTTTTCAGCGGCAAAATGAATTCAATTCCACTGACATGCCTATGCATAACTTATCCCACATTAATGTGATTGTTCTGCAGTAAGTGATGCTGCAGCTTGCAGCAAGTCTAGAACCAATAATGTTTCATCATCATCATCATTGATCTGCCACCCACCTGTCTGCATTGCCCCAGCCACTCTGAGCAACTTCCAGCAAATTATAAAAGTAACAGTAACATCTTTGGAACATGCTTATCTTGATATTCTGCAGAAAGTAAAGCAATTGTATGAATCAGGCATGGCATGGTTACCTGGGAAGATCTATGGTGTACCTCTTGCCACCTCTGTCATTCACAAGGTAAGTCCTTTCGGCATCCTTTGCCATAGTTGTCATGGTGGCCCCGTTGATCCCGAATGATGGCTGTGTCACTCTTCGGATGCTGATGAGGAATTAAAACGGTTCTTGTAGCTCAAGAGAAACGGCAGCCCAAGTTTCCAAGGTTGGACCTCTCCTTAATCATCCCCAGGGACCCAATAACTGCTCAACCGCTGAGAGCATCTCTATCTACCTCCCGGGATGTAAATCTGCTGTTCGGTCTGTGTGCCTTGAAGGCTTCCCTGCTTTCTGACAGCCCCCCCAATTGACACAGTCAAATGCACAAGATTTGCTGACTCAGGTTCGCTCAAACCCCTGCAACAGGTGGCTGCAGAACAGCCCTGGCTTCTCTGAAACAGCTAATCTGCTGTTCACTGCTCAGCAGCTACAGCCTGGGTCATTTGACCTGCCTGGACAGAAAACCGTTTAAGCCTGAGGATTTCATAACACATTTCTCCTGTGCTTATGAATTACTTGCTCCACAAAGACTGTTTGTAATTCCAGTTATGGGCTCGGTGCAGGATATCCATATGTCCTACTTTCTAGATTTGAAAGTGTCCTCTCTTTGAAGAGCTGTCCAAATTAACCCCAGTTTTAAACTGACTGAGCAGGCACCCGCTCACAGTCTTCCCCAGATCCCGATTCTATTCCCGTTTAAATTGCATTTTGTTTATTTTCTTATTTTCTTATTTATTCAATTTATGTACCGCCCTTGATCAGAAGATCCCAGGGCAATGTACAACATTAAAAACACATTACAGAACACCAGTGATAAGTACATAATAAAAACCCATAATGACAGACAACCTAATAATAACATAAGTCAAGGTAAAGGTAGCCCTGACCGTTAGGGGTTGCGGGTTCATCTCGCTCTATAGGCTGAGGGAGCTGGCATTTGTCTGCAGACAGCTTCCGGGTCATGTGGCCAGCATGACTAAGCCGCTTCTGGCAAACCAGAGCAGCGCACGGAAACACCGTTTAACTTCCTGCCGGAGCGGTACCTATTTATCTACTTGCACTTGGCATGCTTTTGAACTGCTAGGTGGGCAGGAACTGGGACCAAACAGCAGGAGCTCACCCCGTCGTGGGGATTTGAACCGCTGACCTTCTCAGCAAGCCCTAGGTCTAAACCACAGAGCCACCCGCGTCCCTTAATAATAAAATAGTCACCATAATAACAGACCTCTCTCCCCAGCACTTTCGTGGGCCATAGTTAATAGCCATAAGCTTGGGTAAAGAGGAATGTTTTTGCCTGAATCTTAAAGACATGTAGTGACCATGGCTACTAGGACGAGGGTGGTGCTGTGGTCTAAACCACTGAGCCTCTTGGGCTTGCCGATCAGAAGGTCACAGTTCGAATCCCCGCAACAGGGTGAGCTCCTGTTGCTCTGTCTCAGCTCCTGCCAACCTAGCAGTTCGAAAGCACACCAGTGCAAGTAGATCAATAGGTACCGCTGCAGCGGGAAGGTAAACGGCGTTTCCGTGTGCTCTGGCTTACGTCAGGGTGTTCTGTTGTGCCAGAAGCGGTTTAAGTCATGCTGGCTACATGACCCGGAAAGCTGTCTGTGGGCAAACGCCAGCCCCCTAGGCCTGAAAGTGAGATGAGCACCGTAACCCCATAGTTGCATTTTGACTGGACTTAACTGTCCAGGGGTCCTTTAGATTTTTACCTTTACTGCCCTTCCTTTTGATCTGCCTCAATGCTACTGAAAACACAAGTGGACAAAGCTAGAATAGGCTTGCTCCCTTCCTCAGTTTACACCTGCCCCAGTCCCAGTAATACATACTAGGACAGCCCCTCTTACCAATGATCAAATAATGAATGGCAGCTGCTTCATTCCGGATCGATTCAGCATATACTAACACCACTACTGAAGCAAAGGACAGATTAACAGACCTCGTTGGCGGGGGGTAGCAACAGCCATGGGGGGGCACCTGCAGTCAGAAGTCCTTCTTTCACCTCCTTTGGCCAGACAAGACCCCTCTGCTGTAACTCCCCATGCCCTGGAGGGTTGGCATATTGACACCCGCACTCCCCACCCCTCACAATGCTCACCCAAGCACAAATTCTAGTGCTTACTGTGCAACCATTGCAAAGTGTCTCTGCACTAAAGGGTTAATGATAGGCTTTGTGACATCACTTTGTGCCCCCCCCCCCGGCATCAACAGGGTCTGGGTTGCTCTGCCCTCTGGCCTGGTGACACTGTTATGAAAAAGGAGGGTGGGGAAAAGGCTTTGTGACATCATCACAGGACATCTTCAGTGGACAAGAATTGCTGTTGCAGGAAGAGGGGAAACACACACGCACACACACACACACACACACACGATACCAAGCCAGCAATAGGTTGGGAAGATAAGCAGTAGCCAGGGCATCATACTGACATCAAATGAAGTAAGCAAGTTGTTGGAAAGGATTGTATTCCTTTCAGATGTCCTCTTATTTGTCCTGCATAATGAAACAAGCTGAGAATTTGGGAACAGATTACCCCTAAGGGACTACTTTGCCCCATATATATCCCTGCCTGGCAACTGCCCCCTCAGATGAGGTAATGCTGAGAGTACTGTACCTTAATCTGTACTAGGCACTGGGCTTTTTAGTGCTGCAGCTCCAGCCCTCTGGAATCAATGCCCAGTTGAAATTTAGACAGGTGCCCATCATCATGAATTTTATATACCAATGGGCCTGGTGCCTGAAGCTAGCTCCCCACAGAGCACATCCTTGGGGATCCTGCCATCTTCCATTCTGTGGACATGACCAAGCCAGTGTTGAGGTCACTGAGACAGGAGTACCAAGATCCTGGGAATGTGGGCTTGGGAGAGCACGTCTTTCTTTGAGACTCTGTCCTGCCATGTGATGCCCGTAGAACCACAAAAATGAATGGACCTGTGTTAATTACATCCATTCATTTCAATGGGTCTGCTCCAAGTATGACCAGTGCTAGATACAACCCTTAGTTGCTCTTTTCATTTTGCAGCGTGGCCACAACAGATGTTCTCTCATTTGTTTTCATTTTTATGATGTCTGGAATCAGCTGAGGAATTAAGTCTGTAATTATGTTGCTTACAATATCTCTTGGATGTACTTCTTTTTTCTTTGGGGATGGGATCTTGTTAGTAAGAGCAGAAACATTCTGGCAGCAAGAAAAGGCAGAGGTGATGTTTAGCAGATAAGCAATGAGTGGGGAGGGACCTGGTTTCATGTTCATCTTAGAGCCAAGTCTCCAAGCTGACCTCATGGCTTGATTATTGTCGATACCTCTGCTTTGTGTAACATCTCGCCGGATGAAAGAGTAAGTGTCTACACCTCTTTCCAAGCCTTTTTCTTTTTGCTGGTGGAACTTGGGGTTCAGAGCAGAAGAACAGCTCACTAGATCAAGCCAAAGGCCTATTTTCGGTCACAGTTTCCTCCCCCCCCCTTTCTAGGTGGATAAGCTACATTATTTCTCACCCAGTGCAAGACAAGCCAGTTTTCCCCAACCACCGTGCAAATATTTACTTAAGTGTTATCATCCACATTACTGTAAATCAAGACAGCAGCTTGGTGAAAATGAAGGCAGGCAGCAACACACTTCAAGATTTCCTGGTAACCAGGTATCAAGAGGGCCTTCAAACCATGTCCATTTGGGGCCTCTCCGTACATGTTGGTTGTTTTCCTGGGGAGCTAGTTCAGTGCCTTCAAATTGTTATGTATTCAGTGGTCTGTGTTTGCCTGAGCTTGAGTTTGGACTAAGGATTCTGAGCCCCTTTGTTCTGATTCGACACATGATATCCAATCACAGAACAATTCAGGATTCGGGGCTCTGCCATTGGCCCTTAAACTCTGAGTTATGATTCGCAGCTTGGAAGCTTAGATAGCCAATCGTGTTGGGAGTGGGAGTGACCAAGGCCTTCAGAAATGTATATAAGCAGTTGCTTTGCCCCTGTTATCAAGTTCTGTTAGTTCAATAAAGGTTCTTGCTGTTATCACTGTGTCTTGCCTCGTGGGAACCCATCTACACTTCATAAATCTTCTCATATGCCCTGTTAGTAAGAAGCCAATTGATTCTGGTAACAGTCAAGTGTTGTTGTTGTTATTTAGTCGTTTAGTCATGTCCGACTCTTTGTGACCCCATGGACCAGAGCACGCCAGGCACTCCTGTCTTGCACTGCCTCCCGCAGTTTGGTCAGACTCATGTTGGTAGCTTCGATAACACTGTCCAGCCATCTCATCCTCTGTCGTCCCCTTCTCCTAGTGCCCTCAATCTTTCCCAACATCAGGGTCTTTTCCAAGGATTCTTCTCTTCTCATGAGGTGGCCAAAGTATTGGAGCCTCAGCTTCACGATCTGTCCTTCCAGGGAGCACTCAGGGCTGATTTCCTTCAGAATGGAGAGGTTTGATCTTCTTGCAGTCCATGGGACTCTCAAGAGTCTCCTCCAGCACCATAATTTAGAAGCATAAATTCTTCGGCAATCAGCCTTCTTTATGGTCCAGCTCTCACTTCCATACATCACTACTGGGAAAACCATACTTTTAACTATACGGACCTTTGTTGGCAAGGTGATGTCTCTGCTTTTTAAGATGCTGTCTAGGTTTGTCATTGCTTTTCTCCCAAGAAGCAGGTGTCAAGTGTCCCACATAAATTCCTTGCTTCAGGGTGGGCGTTTAAACCCTCCAACAGACTCTCACCTTCATACCTCAACATCCCAGTAACTCACTGTGCATCCTAGCCAGTCTCACTCCAGAGCGACAACTCATTACTTAGAGCTCAAAGAGTTGGGGTCTGTGCGGAGTGTGCATTTGATTTCTTGGGTACGACAATTGAGACGAAGTTCATCCAGTTTTTATGTCCAACCCCCCCAACACTGCGACACGAGACACATACCCTGCGAGAATTACAGATGGTTGGGATAGGAATGACATTCTCATTTATGTTTAGTGGTAAAACGTGGGTATAACAATCCTGCCCGGTTTTAGAGTGGGTTGCTACTTTTGTTGCCTGGCGAATGAATCACATAGATAAACCTTGTCACTCAGCAACTGCATCAATTATTTCAGCGTTGGGCCTCTGTGCCACCTGCATGCTAAGTGGCTGAGGATTTCTTTTACCCATCTCATTTGCTAGCGGTGCTCAAATTGCTGTGCCTGTTCAGCCAGCTGGTCCCATCATAAGTGGCAGTGAGGGAGGAGAAAGAGGAGGAGGAAAGCAATCCACAAAGAATGTCTGTTGAGACAAATGAGAGACATGAAAGGATACATCTGAACTCGTGCATAAATCTCATTAACTTCATTTGGGTGTTACAGGTAGGTAGCTGTGTTGGTCTGGCGTAGTCAAAACAACTTCTTCAGAAATGCATGCACACGAAAGCTCATACCAAAGACAAACTTAGTTGGTCTCTAAGGTGCTACTGGAAGGAATTTTTAAATTTTGTTTTCATTTGGGTGTGCTCTAGAGGTGATCCACTCTGCCAAAAAGTAAAAAAAGAAGAGGGGGGGCGAGAGGAATGTCATGACCCGCTTACTGGTAATGCTATGATTTTGGTGTTGGAAGTGCAACAGCAGGAGTGATTGATTGGTTACTTAATTTCTTTACCACTTAATATATTTAAAATATATTCAAGCAGTTCACACAGAACTGAAGCAACAACTTAAAATATTACAAAAGCACACAGTTACCTATAAAATGTTACATTAATGCAAAGTTGCTAATATATACAGTCATACCTTGAAAGTTAAACGGAATCCATTCCAGAAGTCTGTTCGACTTCCAAAACGTTCGGAAGCTGCGGAAGCTGCGTCGGATGTTTGGGTTCCAAAGAACACTCGCAAACCGGAACACTCGCTTCCGGGTTTGCGGCGTTTGGGAGACAAAATGTTCAACTTGCAAGGCGTTCAACTTCCGAGGTACGACTGTATATAGAAATCATTATCAATTCATTTTTCTTCTGAAGCACCATCCTACTCAGCTTCTGGGTTCTTCCCCAGGGTCCAAACAAACTCTCAGCTCCCCCACAAAAGTCTCATAATAAAAATAAATAAATAAATAAATAAATAAATAAATAAATAATATATTTATACCCCGCCCATTTGGCTGTGTTTCCCCAGTCACTCTGGTTGGCTCCCAACAGAATATTAAAAACACGATAAAACATAAAACATTAAAAACTTCCCTAAACAGGGCTGCCTTCATATATCTTCTAAAAGTCAGATTTGTTTATTTCCTTGGTGTCTGATGGGAGGGAGTTCCACAGGGAGGGTGCCACTACTGAGAAGACACTCTGCCTGGTTCCCTGTAACCTCACTTCTCACAGTGAGGGAACTGCCAGAAGGCCCTCAGAGCTGGACTTCAGTGTCTGGGCTGAACGATGGGGGTGGAGACGCTCTTTCAGGTATAATGGACCGAGGCCGTTTAGGGCTTTAAAGGAGATTAGTTCCAGGAAACAGTGGACATCACTCTAGTCCAGGTTTCCTCAACCTCGGCTCTCCAGATGTATTGAGACTACAATTCCCACCATCCCTGACCACTGGTCCTGCTAGCTAGGGATCATGGGAGTTGTAGGCCAAAAACATCTGGAGGGCCGAGCTTGAGGAAGCCTGCCCTAGTCTCTCATTCTAGACTTGCTTTTATGGGCAGGTCCAAGGTGAATGGTCCGTCCTCTGGCTGCCCACAGCTGTGTCCTATTCAGCTGCACTTTCCACACCCAGCTCCGGGGGCAGCAGGTTTGCTGAGTTTCTCAGAGGGTCCAAAGGATGGGAGAGGGCCCCGCTCCACTTACAGCACTTCCTTCACCCTCTGTCCTTGCCTCCCCCAACTGCTTTCATTCAGTTGACAATTTAAGGCACTTGAGGGTTTAAATTTTTAAAACTTAGAATCATAGAATTGTAGAGTTGGAAGCAGGGGAGCCAGCTATAGGGGGTAGAAGGGGCTTTAGCCCCCTCAATATTTTGATACAGGAGGCTGAGCTCCCCCCCCCCAATATTGAGGGTGCTGCCATCCCCCACCGCCTCCGGGCATGCACTAGCCCGCTGGGCAGGGGTGGGAGGCTTGAAAGGCGATTTTCACCCTCATCGCCCCCCACCATGATTGTCAGAGCATCCCGGCAGGCGACCGTGTGGCCCAGCAGGTGTGGCCCGACACTGGTGGGGTGTCACACTTGTGACATCATGCAACTGCAACAGCGCCCCTCCCCAATGTTCGGCCTAACTTGGCACGCCTGGTTGGATGGGACCATGAGTGTCATCTAGCCCCCCACAAGTTGTCCCCCCAACATACCACATAGGGGGACCCTTAACAGTTCAGGGAGGTGTTGGCAGAGGGGGGAAGGAATGCAGCTGGCTGCAGTAGGGACAAGAGGACGCAAAATGTTCATTTTGTGAATTGTATTTCTTTAACAACTCGGGATCCCAGTAGAATGTGCTCCCCAAACCAGCACAGATTGTAGTAATAGATAAAACTGACAAATGAACTCGGAAGCACGTATCTCAAATAATTTCACTGAAATGAAACGACGACAAAAGAAACTTCCAGAAGACTTATCCTGCCATACCTTCTTCCTGCAACTGACTTGCTACGTGAAAATCCAGACATTTTCTGCAATACTTAGTAGCTAAACGCTTGCATGGTTTACTATGAAAAACTGGTCCCGGGAGTTTACATTCAGTGGACATTTTCCTAAAGTGATGAATCTGGAGGCTTAAGAAGTTATCTTGTATATATTAGCACTACATATTCACCGGGGGGCAAAGGAAGACAACTCTTTAAGCTAATGTGCCCCAAATTACCCCCAGGATATCTAGCAAGCTAAGCCTTTCAACAAGGAGTCTCCATTATAGCACAGGGACAGCAATAAATAAATCGGAAGCAGGAGATTAAGCAGTGAGCCGTTATCCTGGTTAAAAGGAGAATTGCTCTGTTCTGTTATCTGTTTTCGAAATGTGCGCCTCCCAATTTAAGACACGTAGAAAGTAAATCCAAGACTAAGGGAGGAAATTGATAAAGCAGAAGGAATAAATGTAAGGCAAGAGAAAATGTCTGCAAACTTGAGGTTAGAAAAAATCACGGAGGGAAAAGGCTAGCAAATAGGGGCTTGTCATGATAGCTATATATTATACCCAGGATCAGAAGCAGAGTGTTGCTGAATGTCAGCTGCTGAGGAGCCCAAGGGACAGGAGAGGAGGGCATTATTGCTCCTTGTCCTGCTTGCGGCCACTTGAGAAACAGGATCCTGGGTTAGCTTTTGACCCCATCCAGCAGGGCTGAGCTGTTTCGTATGGGAAATGTCAGGAAGTGGCAGGACAAGTGTGCACTGGGGATAGGAAGTGTGGAGAGGGGTTCAGTGATTTGTAGAGCCCTGTACCAGCCAGGAGGCAAGAGGCAAAGGCAGGGGAAGCTTCAGAGTTGGAGGGTGGAGAACAGGATAGGGACTTCTTAAGAAGAGGAGGAAACGGCAGGTCAGGCAAGTGAAGGGCCAGGTGCTTCCCCACCCTCTCCTGTACTACTGTCTCCCAGAACCTTCTTGTCCCACATAGAGATTTCTCAGGAGACAGATGAGGTGATCAGGCACTCCCATTTCTTTAAGAACTTGCCATAGTTTGCTGTGGTCGACACAGTCAAATGCTTTTGCGTAGTCAATGAAGCAGAAGTAGATGTTTTTCTGGAACTCTCTAGCTTTCTCCATAATCCAGCGCATGTTTGCAATTTGGTCTCTGGTTCCTCTGCCCCTTCGAAATCCAGCTTGCACTTCTGGGAGTTCTCGGTCCACATACTGCGGCACCCTTAACAAACCACAACTGCCAGGATTCTTTGGGAGAAGCCACGACTGTTTAAAATGGTATTGTGCTGCTTTAAATGTGTAGTCCAGATGGGACTGGGGAGATACAAAAGAAAATAGAAAGTAGAAAGTAGCCTACTGTACAAAGCAATATTTATACAGTGGTACCTCTACTTACGAATAACTCTACTTATGAATGTTTCTACTTACGAACGGAGCTCCATCCGCCATCTTGGATGCAGTTTAGATAGGATTTTTTCTACTTATGAATTTTTAGATAGGGTTGCTTCGAGTTATGAATTTTTTCTCCCAATGCATTCCTATGGGATTCGACTTACAATTTTTTTTTACTTACGAATGTGCGTTCGGAACGCATTAAATTCGTAAGTAGAGGTACCACTGTATTCACTGCTCTATTCACTTTTGCTTCGCACCCTCCCCACTGGTATACACCTCCCAGAACCTCTGCCCAGAAGGGAATCTGATCCCTGGCTTCGAAATATCCCCTGCCCGCTGTAACGGATTAGCCCCAGAATGGAAGATTTATTACACCCTGGATTAGAAAGAGTTAATCCACCTCCAGCTTAACTAACAGCACATCTTTAGGAGGCGGGACGGTGCCCGCTTTTAAAAGGAGGGAATAACCGTTTTGGCAGTTGGAAGAGGGGGAGTGTGGTGACGAAGAGGGAAGAAGAAGGGTGTGGGGCCAGGATAGTGGTGGTTTAGGTTAGGCTTAGGATAACTTGAAGTTAAAGTCGGACAGAGTTAATGTATAACTGTAACTAAGCTTGTAAACTTATGCATCATTAAGAAAAGAAAAACCTACGTTCTCAAGAAAATAAAATTCATCTTCTTTTTGTGCCAAAGAGTATCGTCTTGGTTATTCCAGCAGTATATTAAAACTCACAGAGGTGGAGACTCAGAAAAGGGCAAAAATTACCTAAGGAAAAAGGGATAGTTTGTGTCCTAGAGTCACACAGGAAGGGCAGTACAGTATGGTGAAAACCTAGAGTGCCACAAGTTTGCCAGGTTGATATGGCAGACTGATACAATGGGGATCTGAGTTGAAGGAGTCCCTGTTCTGTAGGCAAGAGGTTGTTCAATTCAAATAGCCCTGAGTGTTTGTGAGATCAGGCCACGAAAGCTGGAATTAGACTCTCTTTACGGAGAAGCCCAGACTTGAGGGGTTTGTGTTAAGGCGTAAGGAATTGAGTGGGGATTGCTTTACCCCTGTACCCTTTCGTCTCATAATCTATTGGCAATGTCGGCGAGGGGGTTCGTCGCACCTGCCACCCCAGTGTAGATTCAAGGCAATGGATGAGCAGTGATTGAAACCCAGCATTCCTTGGACTAAGGACGAATCTACACTTGTAGTTTATAGCATTAAAATGTGCTATTAAAATGTGACACCAAAGGGGACTGTAGAGCAGCGAGACTTCGACAGTGGAAAACTGCATTGAGAGCTATATAACGTTATATTTAATAACATTTTTACAGATCATTGTAGATCCAGTCTAAGGCTAATACTCTATGCTAGAGATGATAGTTCTAGAACACCTTCTGGCTTTTTGTCATGACTGTTTCATTAAAACCTACATTTTAAGTTCTGAAGTTACTAGATTATTTTAACTGCTCTACCAAGAATTCTGGATTATTAAATTGAGCCACTAAGCTATCCTTCCTCATTTACCCTTGGTTGGCGGGTTTAATTCACACACACACACACAATTCTCCTTGCATATGTCCAAATTGTGCAGATCTTGATCATTTTAAAATGTGGGTTAAGCCTATGGCAGAATTGTTCCCTGCCAGACCTTTTGCTTTGGTGCTATGATAACTCATTCCAAACCTGAGGCACACTAAGGCCTTTTCAATTTATTACTCAATTTAAGTGAACTTATCTAAATTAAAATCTCCTTGAATCAATACCTTGTTTTTATCACGGGGAACTCTGACTGTATCATTCAGATCAGTCACCCATTGCCTACTGTAGGTAAGCAGAAAATTTTCCCCCTCAACCTCCTGTATGGAAACAATGCTCTCTCTCTTTCCGTCAGTCTCACGCACAAATGTGATGGAAAAGCTAGAGCAGTAACTCGTGTGGCTGCACCTGTCATAAATGTCACCAACCCTTTGTAGCTCTGTAAATCAAACATATGCGTGTTTCCTTGGAAGTTAGTTTGAGTGGGATTACCCTGAAGTAAGTAGCCACAGGATCCCTCCATTCACTCTTTATACATCTTGCACCTATCTCCCTATAATCTGAGACAACACAGCTATGGCCTATTCTGTGAGGGCAGCAAAATACGTAAACAGATTCCTGCTGGATCTGGCCCATCTAGTCCAGCATCCTGTTATCACAATGGCCACCTGCATATGCAGACCCTATTTAAGTGTCCCTATTTTCCAGGGACAGTCCCAGATTTATGGAAGCCATCCCAGTTTCTGATTTGTTCGTGGAATCAGGGGTGTTCTGAGGGGAGGTGGGGGTGGTTCGCCCCGGGTACCATTCCAAAGGGGGGGGCACAAAATGCCGATCCTGATCAGCGCCCCCGGGCATGCGCCGCTTGCTGCATGCCCCGCTGGGGGGCGCTACACCCCCTGGGATGTGCGCTATGTCCCCTGGGACGAGCACCACTCCATAATATCCCGCTTTTCCTTAAGGACGTCCCTATTTTCATTAGAGAACTGTTGGAGGGTATGGAGTTATGCGACCCGCGAGCCATGGAGATGATTAACTACATAACCTTTAGAAGACATCAAAAAAGGTTATTTATATATGCCACTACTGCGGCCCGTGTTTCGTTAGCCCCAAAATGGAAAATGAGCAAGGTCCCAACTAAAGAAGAATGGCAATTAAGTTGATGGAATATGCGCAACTTGCAGACTTAACATATAGAATAAGAGAACAAGAAGAATATATGTTTAGAGAAGTTTGGAAAATGTTTATTGAATAGACGGGGGAGGGGCAATTGTGTACACTTGAAAACGTTGGCAGCATTAAGATAAATCCAACAGTGTAAATAAGTTTTGATGGATGCAATAAAGGAATGCTGAATGGTTTAGCCTATGTAAAATATGCAGGGTTTTATGATATGCAAAACGAACCATGGGAAGAGAGGAAGGGAAATCATAGATATTTTAAGGATGTTTAAATGAGTATTCTAAATTGTAAAACAGAAAATGAGAGAGAGATCTGAAGGCAACCCTGTATAAGGATTTTTTTTTATTTGTTTAATATTTTATTATGTTTTTATATATGTTGGAAGCTGCCCAGAGTGGCTGGGATAACTCAGTCAGATGGGCAGCTGGTAGTAATAATAATAATACTGTAATTATAATAATACCATAATAATAATAATAATAATAATAATAATAATAATAATAATAATAGGACGTCCCTATTTTCATCGGAGAAATGTTGGAGGGTATGCAAGCCCACGGGAAAACCTGCAAGCAGGATTTGAGTGCAACAATACTTTCCCCAGTTCTGATTCCCAGTGACTCGTATATAAGCATACTTCTTCTAATGGTGCGAGCAGAACACAGCCATCGTGGCTAGTATGTTAAGTATAGCAATTGAATTCACTGAAATTTCAAGTGCTCGTATGCATTATTATGTGTTTAGATCTGGTTGGTAACTGAATTCTAGAGAGTTGTTTAGTACAGTGGTACCTCGGGTTGCGGACCTAATCCGTTCCGGGGTGCCATTCGCACCCTGAAAAGTCGAGCGGAGCTTTTGCGCATGCGCGAAATCTCGATAGAGCACTTCTGCGCATGCGCGAAGTATGCAGAACGCTTCTGCGCATGTGCACGCAGCGGAACCTGGAAGTAAGCACTTCCGAGTCCGCCACATTCGCAACCCGGAAAAACGCAACCCACAGCAGACACAACACAAGGTATGACTGTAGTTTTCATGTGGTTAGCTAATGTTGGTTGCATGGGAGGTATCTAGTGAAGAAGAGACTACATTTTATGTGAAGCAAGATGACAGCGTTTCAGAATCCACTGTAAATACTGTTAAGTTGAACAGAGTGTCGGAGTGCTTCACTGCTTGGAAGGAAGGAAGCAAAGCTGCAGGAGAAGGTGAAAGTAGAAATCTCTCATAGGAGCTACATGGCATTGCCTAATTGAGATACAGAAGTGTTATGTACTGAGCTGAATCCTAGAACAATAGGATTCAGAATCAGCGGGAGCTACCCAATCCAACTCCAGGTGGAAGTGAATCCGCAACCTGATTGGCCTGCTGGAGCAGCCAATCAGGCGGCTGGCAGAAGTGAATCTGCTACCTGATTGGCCTGTAGGAGCAGCCAATCAGGCTGCAGGCAGAAGTCAATCCATAATATAATTGGCCCACAGGTGTAGCCCTGAAGTAGCCAATCACGCAAGGCCCATTGTGTAAATAATGTATATAAGCAGATGGTTTGGGGAAAAGAGCCATTTTTTCGTCTTCTCTTCTCCTCCTTGATGACTATGAGCTGAATAAAGAGCATGAAATTCACTCTTGACTCCGAGTATATTTCACTGGCGACGAGGATGGGATCCTGCTGAGCTGACCGCCACCACGCACTGCACCGCAGCACCGCCACCTGCTGCACCGCTGCATCGCACCGTGCATCCAGGCTTCAGCTCCAGGACCCAAGGAACCCAGAATGGCAACCGACAGCAGCTTCTCGCCATTCAAACCAGCATCAGGAGACTGGGAAGGGTACGCCGCCCGTTTCAACTTCCTCCTGCAAGCGAAAGAAGTCACCAACGATGCCATGAAGAGGGCAACATTCTTCAGCGTCTGTGGAGAGGAGACGTTTGAAATCGCCCGGGCTCTCCTTGCACCTAGAGATGTCGCTACCGTCTCTTACAAAACAATAATGGAACGGCTGAAGGAGCACTTCTCACCACAGCCCTCGGTGGTAGCTTGCCGAAATGCCTTCTACGCAAAGCGGCAAGCCCCGGGGGAAACCATAACTGGGTTTGTGACCTCCCTCCGCCAAGCCGCCCGGTTATGCAACTTCTCAGAATTGGAGAACATGCTTCGTGACCGCCTCGTCGGTGGCCTGAGGGACGAGATGTTGCAACGACGCCTCTACGCCCAAAAAGACCTCACGTTCCAGATTGCTCTGGAGGAAGCCCTGGCAACCGAAGCCGCCGAGAGGTCAACGCAAGAGGCACGACCGGCCCCGCCATCCCAACCGAGGGTCTACCACGAAGACCTCACCGACGAATCCGAATCTGACAGGGAGGAAGTACACCGAGTACAGCGGCGCACTCAAGCAGCACACACACCACAGCAGCCTCGACGAGAAGGAGGGAACTGTGCAAGCTGCGGGGAGAACCACGAGAGGAGGACCTGTCGTTTCCGCAACGCAGAGTGCAGGCAGTGCAGAAAATTGGGACACATCGCCCGGGTGTGTCGGGCTCGACTCACCCGTCGACAAGCATCAGATGACCGACCCAGGAGCCCCAGGTCACACGGCACCATGCACCAAGGCAACTCGACGGAGATCACGGACTACCAGGTATTCCAGTTGCCCCATCCCAGCACAGAGAAAATTTATATAGAGGTACAGATAGAGGGAGCCCCATGCCGCATGGAGCTGGACACGGGTTCAACTCTATCCATAATCTCGGCCCGAACATTAAGGGAACTGTGCCCTAATGGGGGTCCCAAACTAAGGCCGGCCCCATTCACCCTCCGGGACTTCCAGAAACGTAAGGTCCCTACTATGGGGGTGGGGACCTTCAGGGTGCAATATCGAGGGCGAAAGCAACAATTGGACTTGCTGGTAGTTAAGGGCCCCTACGTTAGCTTACTGGGACTGGCATGGTTTGGACCTCTGGGGCTAGCCGTTACCGGGGTGAACCGCACTAGCTTACAAGTGGACGTGGACGCCATATGCAAAGAGTTTCCAGGGGTTTTCGATGGGGCATTGGGACGATATACAGGACCCCCCATTGCCCTACAGCTAGACCCCGCTGTACGACCCATCAGGCACAAGGCCCGCCGGGTCCCGTTCGCCCTGAAACCCCGCATAGACGAGGAATTGGACCGGCTCGTGGAGCAAGGAGTGCTGGAGCCAGTGCCCAACGCCCCCTGGGAAACTCCAATTGTCACACCCGTCAAGCCTAACGGTTCGGTCCGCATCTGTGCAGACTACAAATGCACCATAAACAAGGCTCTCACGGCCCATGCATACCCAGTGCCAGTGGTCAGCCATGTCCTCGCCACCCTGGCTGGGTCAAAAATCTTTGGCAAACTGGACTTGGCCCAAGCGTATCAACAGTTGCCTGTGGACGAAGCCACAGCAGAGGCTCAGACGATTGTGACGCACAGAGGGGCATTCAGAGTTAAGCGGCTGCAATTTGGCGTTAGCGTGGCACCAGGCATATTCCAGAATCTAATGGACTCTCTCCTTAAAGGGATTCCTGGCGTCACCCCCTTCTTCGATGATGTACTGATCGCCGGGCCCACACCAGAGGAATTTGAGGACCGCCTCCGCTCCGTCCTGCACCGTTTCCAGACGGCGGGCCTCAAGGTGAAGCGGGAAAAGTGTTTACTGGGAGTGCCGCAGGTGGACTTTCTGGGATTTAAGGTGGACGCAGAAGGGGTCCATCCAACCGGTGACAAGGTACGGGCCATTTGTGAGGCCCCAGCGCCCAAGAGCAAGCCCGAACTTCAGTCATTCTTGGGACTATTGAACTTTTACCATGCCTTCCTTCCCCATAAGGCAGCGGTAGCGGAGCCCCTACACAGACTCCTAGATAAAAGGGCCCCTTGGGTGTGGGGCCAGCGACAAAGGGCCGCATTCCAGGCAGTCAAGGACTTGCTCGTCTCGAACTCGGTCTTAGCACACTTCGACGAGAGGCTGCCAGTGGTGCTGGCATGCGACGCCTCTCCCTATGGCATCGGCGCTGTCCTGGGACACCAACTCCCGGATGGAAGAGAGGTGCCGGTGGCATACTTCTCCCAGACGCTTGCTGCAGCCGAACGAAACTACTCACAGATTGACAAGGAGGGTCTGGCAATCGTGAAGGGCGTAAAAAAAATCCATGATTTCTTGTACGGGCGGCCCTTTACCATAGTGACTGACCACAAGCCGTTGCTTGGCCTGTTTGCCCCTGAGAAGCAGACCCCCCAAGTGTTGTCTCCACGTGTCCTCAGGTGGTCAATTTTCCTTGCCGGCTACCAGTATGCACTAATCCACTGCCCTGGGAAGGCGATGGGCCACGCAGACGCCCTCAGCAGGCTACCACTACCAGAAACAGGCCCCGACCCAGCGCCTGCGCAAGAGGTTATGACCCTGGAGCTGCTTCCCGACCGACCCATTCAGGCACAAGAAGTTGCGCACCATTCCACAAAAGATAGGGTCATCTCCCGGGTCCTGGACTGGGTGTGGCGAGGATGGCCCAGCAGCAGCCCCGGGCCAGAATTCGCTGGCTACACAAACCGCAAACATGAACTGTCGGCCCACAAGGGGTGCCTGTTATGGGGAAGCAGGGTTGTTGTTCCCCAGCCCCTCCGCAAAAGGGTCCTCACAGCCCTACACGAGACACACCCAGGGGTAGTGAGGATGAAGGCCCTTGCCAGGAGTTATGTGTGGTGGCCGGGGATTGACAGAGAGATAGAGGCCTGGGTCCAACACTGCCAGACCTGCCAAGAATCCCGCCCGGATCCCCCAAGGGCCCCAGTCCAGCCCTGGGAGTCCGCCCGACATCCATGGTCACGCTTGCACGTGGACTTCGCTGGCCCCTTCCAGGGAAAAACATTCTTCATAGTGGTGGATTCCTACACCAAATGGCTGGAGGTCGCACTGGTACCATCCACTTCTACGGCGGCAGCCATCCGGGTACTACGTAAGCTGTTTGCGACCCACGGGCTCCCTGACACCCTCGTCTCGGACAATGGAACCGCATTCACGTCAGAGGAGTTCCAGACCTTCACAGCGCAGAACGCCATCCGCCACATCCGCTCAGCACCATTCCACCCTGCCACCAATGGCCAAGCGGAGCGCATGGTGCCGACCACAAAGGACGGCCTCCGCCGCATGACACAAGGGGACTGGGAATACCGCCTTGCCGCATTTCTTCTAGCACAGCACAGCACCCCAAGCACAACGACGGGCCGGAGCCCAGCTGAATTACTAATGGGCCGGCGCCTTGCAACTAGACTGGACCGACTTCACCCCGACAGAGCTCAGGATGAGGTAGTGGTGGGGAAAGGCAGGAACCCCCGGACATTTGTGGCCCAGGACCCAGTGTATGCAAAGAATTTTGGGGCAGGCCCAGCATGGGTACCCGCCACAGTCACCAAGGTGACCGGTCCCGTGTCGTACGAGGTACTAACGGAAGGGGGGCAATGTTGGCGCCGCCACTGCGACCAGCTACGGCGACGATTCCCAGGAGGAACCCGGGAGGAGAGCGGGACAGAGGGGTCCCAAGGGGACAGCAGGGCAGTGAGGCCTGTAGAGCGAGAGGGGTGGGCAGGGGAAGCAGAAGCAGTAGGCACAGAGGGGCGCCCCGAGGCTGGAAGGACACCGGAACCAGAGCTACAACCTAGTGGTTCAGTGGCGCCAGACCAGACAGCCCTGGCACAGCCAGCAGCCTCGGAACACGAGCCAGAACCAGAACCCCTGACCAAGGAACACCCCAGGCCACAACGCACACGGAGGCGGCCAGCAGACCTTGGGGACTACGAATGCAACTTCCCGGGCAGGACTGGAACTTAGAGGGGAGGGGTGTTATGTACTGAGCTGAATCCTAGAACAATAGGATTCAGAATCAGCAGGAGCTACCCAATCCAACTCCAGGTGGAAGTGAATCCGCAACCTGATTGGCCTGCTGGAGCAGCCAATCAGGCGGCTGGCAGAAGTGAATCTGCTACCTGATTGGCCTGTAGGAGCAGCCAATCAGGCTGCAGGCAGAAGTCAATCCATAATATAATTGGCCCACAGGTGTAGCCCTGAAGTAGCCAATCACGCAAGGCCCATTGTGTAAATAATGTATATAAGCAGATGGTTTGGGGAAAAGAGCCATTTTTTCGTCTTCTCTTCTCCTCCTTGATGACTATGAGCTGAATAAAGAGCATGAAATTCACTCTTGACTCCGAGTATATTTCAAGAAGGCTGGGTGCTGAGCTCTGGAAAGAGAAGAAAATACAGTTGTTTGGAAGTTAGAAGTAGAGACTGCTTGGAGAAGCACGTGGCTGTAAGGTAGCCAACTCCCAAGAGACTGTGATCTACTCACAGAGTTAAAAACTGGCGGTGATCTACCCTGTTTTGGGGGGTTCAGGTCAAAGTTGTAGAGCTTTTTAGGGGGGAGGAAAAGCCCATTTCTTTGGGGTGCAGGGCAAAAATGTTGAACTTTTTTTAGGGGAGCCAAAGTTGTTGAGCTTCTTTGGGGGAAGCCAGTGATCTACCACAGACATCCGGTGATCTACTGGTAGATCACGATCTATCTGTTGGACGTGCCTGATCTATAACTATAAGTTTCAGCAAGTAACGTTTTTGAACGTTGAAGTCTGGATATTGGTTTAATGTCCAAACGAAGGGTGTCAGTCATATATATGATTTGAGCTTCTTAGCTGCATTTTTGCTACATGGTAGCCATTGATAGCCTTTCCCTCCATGAATTTGTATAATCCTCTTTTAAACCCGTCCAAGTTGGTGGTCCTGACTGCCTCTTGTGGGAGTGATTCCCTAATTTGACAACACACTGTGTGAAGAAGCATCTCCTCTTGAATCTTCCAGCATTCACCTTCATTGGATGGAGAGAGAAAAACTACTCCCTATTCAGTTTCACCCCACACTATGCAGAATATATTTGTTTGTTTGTTCATGTCTCCCAGTTTATTTTGGGAATTTATACCCTGCCCTTCCAACAACTTCCCACGGTGGTTTACAGAAATTAAAAACACTGCAAAAAAAGAAAAAGGGAAAAGATTAAAACCAAAATATTAAACGTCGCAATTTAAAAGAGCGGCACAAAAAGCAGTCAGCAGAAATAAAACAAAATGCAAAGTGGTGTGAAAGTAATCCGCAGAGATAAAATAGGTCAGATTTTAAAAGCTAGGGGAAGTAAATGTGTGTTTTAAAGTAGCATTTATTAAAAAAATACACAGGCATTTCTTATAAAACCCAAAGCAGTTTATGGCAACAACAATAAAAAAAATCATAAAGATAAAATACAATCTAAAAATTAACAATGGCATCAGAAAAGGGCAGAAAGGGTCAGTGAAGTGCAAAAACAGAACGAAACTGGGCAGCCAAAATGAGCCCGTCTACAAATATAAGATACAAAAATGTTTGGGGGGTTTTAATCCAGAAAAAGGGTAAGTAAAGGGGGATGTACAGATACATTTTCATGATATAGAAATACTAGAACCTGTAATACTAGAACCTGGGGTCCTTTGATGAAGCTGAATGTTCGATGATTCGGCAGGATAGACAACAGTTTGTACTTCTTTACACACTGCATAGTTGTTGAACTATGAAATTCACTTCCACAAGATGCAGAGACAGTCACCAACTTGGATGGCTTTAAAAGGTGATCAGAGAAACTCAATCCATTTCATTTTTTTGCTGATGCAACTCAAAGCAACTTACAATATTTTAAGCAAGCAAGCAAGCAAGCAAAGTAACAAACACATAAACATATTAAAACCAGCATTGTAAACAAATTGAAAAGACAGTTCTGTGTTGTTGTTTTTTTAAAAAGATCTGGATTGAAACACCCCACATTCACAAATAAAAGCCAAAAAGCTAATTAAGCTTTCTTTTTTGAAACAATTTTTATTGGAGTTTTGCCATACATAATAGCAAATAACAATCTGGAGTTACTCCACTCCAGGAATATGAATAAAATAAATAAATAAACAATAGAAAGAAGACATCAAAACCAATTACGCATCAACTCTCAAAGTACACTGCATACACAATATTAAAATAGTTGTGTGCATAATTAACTCTGTAAGACTCTGCAAGATTGGAGGAGAAATATAATAAATATTATGATTGGTGATGATGATGATTGCACCCCCTGGTTAAATCACTCTGCTGTCGTGGGGATGGATTTTTGAATGAGAAACTTTCTCCAGATGTTTCACTGAGGTTCTTCCTACTGAATTGTCTCAACAAATACTGTAACAAGAATGCTGGAGAAAGTGTGTTTTGCAGGAGGTTGCCTTAGAAGGCCTCTCATTTTGTTTATGGAAAAGACATCGCTCTCCCACCATATTGTTGCTCTTGCCTGCTTTAACCTTCCAAGAGCAAGCAGGAAGAGAATCTACACTTCCCGCTGCTGCGTTGCAAGCCCTAATTGTTTTCACACAGCGGCAGCTGTATTTATTTTGCTTTCCCGACATCTCTCTAAGTGCATCTGACTAGGAGTTCGAGGCAATGTTGTTAGCTGCCCACACCAAGAGCACATGCTTCGATTCCCACCCTCTCACCCCACTTTGGCAAATGTATATCTATATATATTTGCTCATTCTATCACCTTGCAGATAACATTGAAACAACATCTGTTCCTCACTGTTTGTTCCGCTCAGTGAAGTTAAGGGCAATTTTCTGGCTAGCCCTTTCAGAGTTCTTTTCTCTATGTCAAACTGCCTTTCTTGGTGTTCTCTTTTGATTTTGAGAACTGTCTCCATCTTTGCTCAATTCACGTAGGTGCAATTCATGTAGGATTGGTGGAAATGCAATTTTCAAAGAGTAGCTGCATTTTGCTTCATGCATGTTTTCGTGACATGTTTACCAGACTGGATTATTGTATTGTGTTTTAACTTTCAGACTGATTTGATTTTTGTATCTCCTGTGTGCTATTTTATATTGAGACATTTGCATAAAAGGCCATTTTAACCATTCTGAAATATATGTTTAAAAACCACATATTGTTTTCCAAAGTGCAAATCAGGTGGATTATTATTAAAGTGGAATGGAAGTGGTGGTTTGTTCTCAGGGCAGTGATATGCAATACACTGTTTGGGCCTGCAAAAGGGGTGGGCATGCCACTTCATTTCCAATCAAATAATTCCCAGCTGAAATCCTGTAACTTTTTATGCCACAAATATTCTAGGTGTTGTTGTTTTCAGTCTGGCTTTTGTTGTCCTGTAGCACAGAAGTGCCCTTCCAGACAGCAGATAAAATTTCATGGAATAATAGAATCATAGAGTTGGGAAGGATCCCAAGGGTTATCTAGTCCAACCCCCTGCAATGCAGGAATCTCAACTAGATCATACATGACAGATAGCCATCCAACCTCTGCTTTAAAACCACCAAAGGAGGAGATTCCCCAACCTCCTAAGGTTGGGGAGGTTCCACTGCAAAAAGTTTGTCCTGGTGTTTAGTTGGAATCTCCATTCTTGTCATACAATCATAGAATCATAGAGTTGGAAGAGACCACAAGGGCCATCCAGTCAACCCCCTGCCAAGCAGGAAACACCACCAAAGCATTCTTGACATACGGTATGCCTGTCAAGCCGCTGCTTAAAGACCTCCAAAGAAGGAGACTCCACCACACTCCTTGGTAGCAAATTTCACTGCCGAACAGCTCTTACTGTCAGGAAGTTCTTCCTAATGTTTAGGTGGAATCTTCTTTCTTGAAGTTTGAATCCATTGCTCCGTGTCCGCTTCTCTGGAGCAGCAGAAAACAACCTTTCTCCCTCCTCTATATGACATCCTTTTATGTATTTGAACATGGCTATCATATCACCCCTTAACCTTCTCTTTTAACTAGAATCCAGTGCCACGAGTCCTTTTTCTCCTCCTTTTTCTCCTCCAGAGCAAGAGAAAACAAGTTTGTTCCATCCTCCCCGTGACAACCCTTTAGATATTTGAAGATGGATATCATATCTCCTCCCAGTCTCCTCTTTTCCAGGCTAGACATACTCAACTCCCTCAACCATTCACCATAAGCCCTAGATTTCCAGACCCTTGATAATCTTGGTCACCCTGCTCTGCACATATTCCAGCTTGTCAGTATCCTTAAATTGTGGTGCCAGGAATGGACACAGTACTCCAGGTGTGGTCTGAATGGCCACAGCAGAATAGATCTGGACACTATACTTCTATTGATGCAGTCAAGAACAGCATTAGCTTTTTTTTTTTTTTTGGTGCTGCACCGCACAGTCGACACATGTTAAGCTTGTGGTCTACTAAGACCCCCTAGATGGTGTTTGCCATCTTATATTTGTGCATCTGGTTCTTCCTGCCTAATTGCAGAACCCTACAATTGGGAGCCATGAAGTTTTCTTGGCAGGGATACTGGAGTGGCTTGCCGGTTCCTGCTCCAGGTGGATCACGTTTATTCAAAATTCAAAACTCTTGGGTTCCATGATCACTGCAGATGGTGACAGCAATAACGAAATTAAAAGACGCCTGCTTCTTGGGAGAAAAGCAATGACAAACCTAGACAGCATCTTACAAAGCAGAGACATCACCTTGCCGACAAAGGTCCATATAGTTAAAGCTATGGTTTTCCCAGTAGTGATGTGTGGAAGTGAGAGCTGGACCATAAAGAAGGCTGATCACCAAAGAATTGTTGCTTTTGAATTATGGTGCTGGATGAGACTCTTGAGAGTCCCATGGACTGCAAGAAGATCAAACCTATCCATTCTGAAGGAAATCAGCTCTGAGTGCTCACCGGAAGGACAGATCCTGAAGCTGAGGCTCCAATACTTTGGCCACCTCACGAGAAGAGAAGGCTCCCTAGAAAAGACCCTGATGTTGGGAAAGATGGAGGGCACAAGGAGAAGGGGACGACAGAGGACGACATGGTTGGACAGTGTTCTCAAAGCTACTAACATGAGTTTGACCAAGGCAGTGGAAGACAGGTGTGCCTGGGGGCGTGCTCTGGTCCATGGGATCATAAAGAGTCAGTCAGGACTAAACGACTAAACAACAGCAGCAGCAACAACAACAACAACAACATTTGGGAAGCATTGCAGAACAACTAAGGAAGCAGAATTATGTGTGGACGGCTTGGTATAAATCCAGCACCAACACACTATTATTGTCTCCATGATATGTTGCAGAGTATACCCATAACCCCCCCCCCCAACCACCCCACCAGTCCAGAGGAGCCCAGTATGAATCCCTGTGAATCTCTGTTGCCCCCCACCCTCGTGAGATTCTCCACTCCATTGCCATTATCAGGAAATTGTACGTGCATAAGTTACTGTCTGGCTATAGCTCCTGTAATAGAGATTTTGTTATTCCAATAAACCTTTAAAAATAATTGAATGTTTTGGTTGAATGTCTGGGAGTGGGGACGACTCTGTCTCCCTCAAACTTTACCATTCTGGCTTGTCTGGGAAAGGTAGTGAAGGAGACCACTCTAGACGGGAGTTTAAGGAATTAATTTGGTCCGTCAGGTACTCCTTCGGAGTTAAGCCATAAATTCCCCTTCAAAATCAAAGACATTTTTTTCTTCCACTGCTCCCCCTCCCCACTTCAGTTTAATATGTTTAATAGATTGCTGTGTGGGTGTAGGAATTACTCTCTTACCATTTTAAAGACTTGCTTTATGATGTATTTATGATGTAAGCACTCTCTTTTTATTACAGGCTGCTTTGAGGGCCTTGTGACCAGTAAGGAGGATATAAAAATAAATGTTGACTAAATAAATAAATAATACAGGTACCGGTGAGAATATTCTGCTGATGCCCTTTTCTCCCACCCACCCCATCCCCAAATTTATCCTATTTATATCACTAACCCAACGAACCTTTAAAGTTCTAACTTGCCCAGGGAAAAGATTTGCCATTTCTTTTAATAAGTGAACACTTGTTTCCCCAAGAGGGGAATGGCCCTGTTTATGGTGTTCTGGAATAAGGAACTAGACCAGTGGGGACCAAAGTCTCCAGATAAATAGATTTTTTAAAGAAGCGACACCGATCATATAAATAGTTCTGTTTTGGTTAGCAGTCCCAGCTGGAGAACACATCTAGCCCAGATTGGTGTGCGATGGCTGGGCTCTGATTCTAAGGGAGTGAAATAATATTGATTGAGTCTTCCTGCCTCCACTGTGCAGTGTCAGATTAGGCTGGCTAATCCAAATTCCAGAAAGGCAGCTCAGCGAACAGAAGTCGGGTTCCATTATGCATGGTCAGGTGCAGCATAAATTCAGGTTCAAGGACAGCCAGCAAATGAGAGGCTGACAAAAAATTGATAGCACAAGTGTCCAGTGGGGGGGGGGGAGACTCTGCTGCAGACCTGCCTTCCAGCAGCAGCAGCAGCAGCACCATCACTGCCACGTCACATACCCTCCAATGTCCCGATTTTCCCTTACAGCTCTCAGAATTCTGTTATTGCTCTGTAGTCTTCAGTGCCATCTGTCGGTGGCCATGTGAACTACTGCTGCATGATGACACCGCTACATTTTTATTATATAGTAAGATCTATAGAAACATATAGTAAAAGCTTACTGTTCAGGGTCCCAGCCAGTCCCAAGCTAGACATTTCACTCTTCACCTGCCACACTCCTGCCACACTCCATTTTTTTCTGTTCCAGCTGTTATTCTACATTACATGGATATTGAACGTTCTCAGGCGTCATTCGGCTGTTCTCTCTCTCTCTCTCTCTCTCTCCACACACACAATCTGAAACATTAGAGTTGCCCTGAGAATTCGGATTTGTTCATCTTTTTTTCTCAGTGGCCTCATTTGTGCTACACTCTAGGAGCACTCAAATACCTGCATTTGCTATTGGATGGTGTTAGTTAGTTAGATATGCAGCATGGGCCGACAAGGGACCTTCAAAGTCAAAGGAGAATGAACATTTGTATGTGGGAGAGGACCAATATGAATACAGTCTGTGTACATGTATTTTATCTAATAAATCACAAATGAAGGGCAGAGAAAAATATTGTTCCGCAGGGCATCAGTTTGTGACAGGAAGAAATAAAATATTATTAAGACATGAATTGTGTCCTTGTTCTAGGAGGGATAACCTGCCAGCTCCCATACCGTTATTTAGCATGAAGGTCGCTTTTAAGATATACCATTTGGCCTTTAGGTTAAATTTTATATTTACACCCCACAATGTGGCAACACTGAAAAATGCTCAATGAGGAATGGGTCGGGTGTCCTTGTTGCTAGCTCCCAGAGCATCTCTGTGAGTTCTGTGGTAGTGGAATAATCTTTCTCTTTTTTCCTCTGTGCTGTAAATTGATGCTACACAACGCACAGGGAGAAGGGATGGAGCAGAGCAATACAGTAGCTGTCAAGTAGCCTTGGAATTGTCACTGACAAACCAGGACAGCAGGGGGGGTCTGGGGAAGGAAGAAAATCAACGCCATAGAGACATGAAAAAAAGAGGAAGAAGTAAAATGTCATTCTTTTACCTTTTAAGTACTGTACGTTCTTTGTGGTGATTTTCAAAATTTTACCAGTTGAGTAAGGTAAAGGGTAAAGGGACCCCTGACCATTAGGTCCAGTCGTGACTGACTCTGGGGTTGCGCGCTCATCTCACATTATTGGCCGAGGGAGCCGGCGTACAGCTTCCAGATCATGTGGCCAGCATGACAAAGCCGCTTCTGGCAAACCAGAGCAGCACATGGAAACGCCGTTTACCTTCCCGCTGTAGCGGTTCCTATTTATCTACTTGCATTTTGACGTGCTTTCGAACTGCTAGGTTGGCAGGAGCTGGGACCAAGCGACGGGAGCTCACCCCGTCACAGGGATTCGAACCGCCGACCTTCTGATCAGCAAGCCCTAGGCTCAGTGGTTTAACCACAGCGCCACCTGGGTCCCAGGTACCAGTTGAGACCAAAGCTCAATTGCTCCATTTATCTCCTTTTAGCCCCTCTGATGCTTTCAGATGCTGGTTCTTGCAGGGTTGTGTATCCAACAAAGTCATCCCATTAGCACACGGACTTCTGCCTCTGCAATGGGATCTCCTCTTTTTCTCATCTCCCTGTGAGGACCTTCCCTATCTCTCCTCTAGAAGGCGGGGGAGAATCCAGAACAGGTTGAAGGGAGGGAGGAGAGTTCTGCCAGTGAGTCCTGTTGTGCCAATGAGAATCCTTGCAGTGGCAACATGATTTTGTGAGTCGAGGACCCGCCACCTGCATAGGGATAAATAAGACACAAAAAGACACATTATTTTAGGTTAATGGGCAAAATAAGGCCACAACTTTATTGGTTACAGCATGTGATTCAGATTCATTTATTATTACAGTCGAGGACCAGCTCTTATTACAGCATGTGAGTGGTATTGGCTTAGGCATTGGAAAAAACAAGCAATAAATGAGTCCACCCCGCTCAGCGGGGAGTCATTATGAGGGTTAACACCCAGTGGGAGGAGCCTGTTGATGCAAATACAACTGAAAGCTTCCCCTGACGTCACCGGGGGTTGTGTCATGGCCCTAGCCACCAGCAGGGCATCGGACAGGATCCACAACCACCAGATTCCTTTAACGAAATACGCAAAATAGAAGGGGCAGGTGGATGGCCACACCCTTACCTCCAACACAGTACACATAATCCAATGCCTAACCGCCAATACCAGAAAGTTGTGACAAATTGCTACGAGGTAGGCGATAAAACCAAGAGGCCGGTGCCAATTAGCCAACTGCTGCATAGAGCACTTAAAAATGTGGGATGGGCAAATTATTAATAGGAAGACATATGACACCCTGCAAACAGATCAGAATGAATGTGCAATGCAGTATGGAAATAGTCTAACCGCCACTGTAGGGATGGGAGTAAAATTCAGTTCAATTTGGATTTGAAGGTGAACCTGCCCAATTCACGCTTTCTGAAACAAGACGTGATCCGAAACACAGGCACCCTTCAAAATCTGCCCTTCACAGAATTTTGCGATGTAAAGTAATATTTTACAAAGATGCCAGTGCTAATGTGGAGAACTGCATTTCTCCACTGACTTTGATGTGGGATGCTTTGCAGTCACGAACAACTAAAAAATAACAACTAGAAGCATTTTCACATTCTCTGACCCTTGAGATATTTATCGCTTCCTCCGTGACAGGATGAAATGAAATGGTTGGATTGGAAGATGCTCAGCCTGCCTCTAGGCTTGTGAAATGGCTTGAAAAGGAAACAATGTCTTTGCAGAACAGGGCTGGGGGACCTTTTCCACCCTGAGGGCCACTTTGCCTCCTCGTCAGACTTCTGGCGGCCACATACCAGCACCGATTGTGGCAAAAGTGGCTGTGGTCAGACACACACCACCCTCCGTGTGAGGCATGTGGCCTGGAGGTCAGAGCAGGGTCCTGAAGGTCAGAGAGTGAGGCCTGGATAGCTGCATCCTGAGGTCTCCCACCCCAGGTTCAATTACTGTTGCTGTTGACTTTCTGCGGATAGACACGGAGTCAAGAACTTCCGTGCGCGCCAGAGAAGAAAAAGCATCTTATTAGATGCAGCCTAATGAAATCTGCACAATCATTATGCAGGAAAGAAAGATAACAAAACTGCAATGAGAGGCAACATTTTTTAAAAAAAGATACCAGTTTTTGCACCGTGTCTGCGTGGGTGTAAGGAATCCAGGCAGAGCAGCGGCAATTAAATCTGGAGGAGGAAGAGGTCATTGGACCAGTCAATATCCAGCGTCCCATTTCTCCACTCTTGGCGTACAGAAGAATTTCCAAAGCACGTGACCTAATTAAAGTTTGGATTTTGGTGGGGGGTTTTTTGGATTTGTTTTATTTTTCGGTGGAGCATGCCTGCCATCTAGAGGATCCAGAAAAAGCCAGATTTGCAAAGGTCTGCTGAACTCTTACTGTAATACAAGTAAGATCGGCAACAAAAGGCTGCAGTGTGGAGGGCTCGTTTTGGGGGCTCCAGCCAGCCGGTCAGCCAGCTATGCTGTTTTTCAGGGTGCTCCATTCCATCATTCCCCTGCTCAATCCCCAAAAGACATTCTACAGCCACTGAGCATGCTCATTGGGCAGTTTGGGGCTATTTTTTGCCCTCAAATATGTTTGGTAATTCTGCTGAGCTTGGCGTTTCCAAGCCTGCTGATACCGTACCTCTCTCTTGTGCACGAGCTGCTTTTGCTACATCGTGTCCTCCCTCAAAGAAGGCACGTGTTGTGGTGCAACTTGGCAACCGAACCCTGTGTTGTGGGTGGGTATGATTGGATAGCCACAACACCCTATTGGTGATTAACCCTTGATGCCGGGTTAATCAGCCCAATGGGACGCTAGCCAAACCGATCAAGGGACCTATATATGCTCATGCATGTGACTCAGAGCTTCCTCTTTTGGTCAGTGCATCGGAACACCCGCCCACCTCTCCCTACTTTTAGGGCTTGCACACTTGACCTTGCTGTGCCGTCCTGTCGTCTGTCATTGGGACAGGGGCACGGCTGGAATTTCCCCCACTTGGCTGATTGGCTGGTGCCACTTGGGTTTTGCCTGCCGTGTAGCAAATCGTCACAACTTGTAAGGTTGCGGATAGGCTCTGGTTTAGGTGATAGGGATGGGGGAACGCTTTGGCCATCCCTATGTGCCTATGTGAAGGAATCCAGGGACTCAATGGTTGGGTCAACCCTGAGAGGGGTTGTGCCCGTGCCTGAGTCCAGGGGGACATCTGGGTGGTGGACATAGACTGTTCCCGGCTTTCCGCCATTCTGGGTGTTCACCCTAGGCTGACCTATGCTGGTCGCCTGGGTCAGCGCTACCTGCAACGGTGCAGGGAGCTAGTCGAACCAGAGCCTATGCAACCACTCACCTGATGTAATCAATAAAGTTGTGGCCTAAATTCTGCCAAAAACCAAACCAAAATTTGAGTCTTGTCCGAATTTATTTAAGGGGGGAGGTTTAAAGGTCTAAACACGCAAGTAGGTTTCCATGCTTATTAGTACAGTCGTACCTTGGTTGTCGAATGGAATCCATTCCAGAAATCCGTTCAACTTCCTAAATTGTTCCAAAACTAAGGCAATTAGGCAAAGCTTCCGATTGGCTGCAGGAGCTTCCTACACTCAATTGGAAGCCACGGACGCTGCGTCAGACATTCGGGTTCCAAAGAAAGTTTGCAAACCAGAACACTCACTTCCGGATTTGCGGCATTCAGGAGACAAAACGTTCAAGTCGCAAGGTGTTCGGGATCCAAGGGACAACTGTATATAGGATCATCCTTCTCCTGCACTTCCCTTAGGAAGCTCAGTGTAGCTTACATGGAGCCTTCCGAGGTTTCCCACTTAGCTTCCACAGTGCAAGGGACCAGGGGGATGTCAGACCATTTATTTGGCTGGGGTTAGGTAGGGAATTATTATCTAGTTTTGGTGCACAAACTGTCGCTGGAAGATCTGATGACTGCATGAAGGACTTTTGGATGTGAAGTCAGGGGGTGGGCTTTGGTACTATGGTGCCCTGAGCTAGGCCAAAATCTCTTGTAGGGCTTTGGGAAGGAAGTGGGGGTGGGGGGCTCTGACAGGGTCCTAGAGCCCTCCTACCCCCTTCCCAAAGCTGGGCAAGTCCTAACTAGGCTTTGGGATGGAAGCAGGAGAGCTCTAGAACCTTGTTAGAACCCTCATGCTTCTGTCCTGTAGCCCCTGGCACCCTCTCCGCTTAGCATCCAGTGCGGGGGACCGGTTGTGCTGCCCTAAAACCAGCAGTGGGTATTCATGGATAGATAAAACCAGTGGAAGTTGGCAGGATGAAGTTAGTGGATGAAGTGGCCAGCCAGAAGCTAGTGGAGGTGCCAGGGTCATGCTGTCAAATGGTTGCCATCCCCCTAATTGTCTCTGCTTTCTTGTCTTCAGGGATGTTTGCAGACCCTGAGGTTTTTTTGAGACCACCCTTAAAAGCAATGAAGAGGACTGCAACACTTAAGCAAAGCAGCTTATACGTTTGACTAAATGGATTTCTAAATACATCTAGCTGTAGCGCCCACCCTAACTTTAAAGACGGATAAGGGAAGATTGAATATCTGAGATGTATGGTGTGTGTCCGTCGTGTCTTCCTTGTTAGAACACTTGGAGGATGGGTGGGGTGAGAAATAAATAATAAACAAATTGATCAGGTGTCTGGTGATTGACAGGTAGGTGACCATGGCCAGGGCAGGGGAAGAGAGAAAGATCCTCCTGTCCCCAGCCACATCTACTTCTCCCTCCGTGCTTTATGGCATACCTGTTGGAAGGTGACAATTACATCCTCGCAACACATGCAAGGAAGCAGGGCTTGGCAATGGCCACAACTCTCCAACAAAGCAGCAAATTCAGGTTTAATGCTGCATGGCAGGAGGTGAAAGGAGGAAAAGACTTATCAAGGGCAGCTTCTAAGTTTATGCACCCTTGGACATCTTACAGCCAAGGTCATTGCAGCAATGAAGCACGTAATGATTCAAGAGAGATAGCATAATTAAAAAAATTCCAGAGGATTAAGATGCAAAAAAATTGCATAAATATCCCATTATCCTTAACGTTAATCAATGAAGCACAAGGCAGAATTCACCTTATGCATGACCCAACAGCGATGGTGAGAAATTGTGATTCTCTGCTGTGCAAATAAAAACCAAAAACAAAAGATGAGTAAGTAATACTCGGTTGCATCTCATGCTTTCTCCACGGAGCCTGGGGCAGTGGGCATCGTTTTCCAGCCTCTCCACACTGCTGTCGGCGTAGCGACCTTGTGAGGTCAAGTTAGGGTGGTGAAATATACTCGGAGTCGAGAGTGAATTTCATGCTCTTTATTCAGCTCATATTCATCAAGGAGAAGAAGAGAAGACGAATCGCTCTTTTCCCAAAACCATCTGCTTATATACATTATTTACACAATGGGCCTTGCGTGATTGGCTACTTCAGGGCTACACCTGTGGGCCAATTATATTGTGGATTGACTTCTGCCTGCAGCCTGATTGGCTGCTCCTACAGGCCAATCAGGTAGCAGATTCACTTCTGCCAGCCGCCTGATTGGCTGCTCCAGCAGGCCAATCAGGTTGCGGATTCACTTCCACCTGGAGTTGGATTGGGTAGCTCCCGCTGATTCTGAATCCTATTGTTCTAGGATTCAGCTCAGTACATAACAGGTGGCAAAATGTGGCTGCCTCAAGGTCACCCAGTGAGTTTTGTGGCTGAGTGGGCTTTGGGACCTTGGAACGTGTCCTCAAATGTCTGAAAGACTTTCTTCTTTCCGTACAGGCCCTCTCAGAAGATAAGATGAAGAGAGAGGGCCTTCTTGGTGGTTCCCCCACCCTAGGAAGTTTGGAGGTGCTGGTTGCCCAGGAGATACTGTAGAAATTCTTGGTGCAATCAGGAAATCAAATGAAAAGGTTCCAAGAACTCGGGCCAGGAAGGTGATTAATTATGAATTATTCAAACTGTTTTTTGCTTAAGGTAATGAAACAAATTCCAGCTGAAATGATTTTCAAATCCAGGGCAAGGCCCTGTTTCGTTTATTCTTCATCAGCTATAGTTTCATGGTCAAAGTGTACCAATTAATCACCTTCCTGGCCTAAGTTCTTGGAAGCTTTTCATTTGATTTCCTGGTTGCCCAGGAGATGGCATTCTGTGTGGCATTCCCTCCACACAGAGATTTTTTTGGCACCTTGTTCAACTAGTTTTCGTCATATGCTGCAGATGCACCTCTTTACCTTGGGGTGTGTGTGTGTGTGTGTGTGTGTGTGTGTGTGTTTAAATATAAAATGCAATATTAAAACACACAAGTGACGCTGACACAACCCCCTCCCCACACTAAGTAGAATAGAAGCATTGCTACCCGACCCCACCCCACTCACCATTTTCCCCTCCAACACTAATGTCTCACAACAAATGAAACTGATCTGTAGGAAACATAACTTGAAAAAAGAGACATTGCACATACTTTTGTAAACCCAGAAATCATTCTCTCTCTCGTATATATATGCAATATTAAATTGAGCTGAATATAGGGGACCCATTCAATTCTTTCTATTCTAAATCATTTAAACTGATTTTAATATTGCATTTTATATTGCAAACTATGATCCTCGGATGAACAGCAGTGTATAAATTTAATAAACAAACAAATGGAGAATGATAATATTTTTTTACATTGTTGAAACCCATGCTGGGACCTTTAGGGTGAAGGGCAGGAACAAAATTGAGGAAAAAAGTACAAAATGCCTTAATCACTATGCCACACTGGTTTATTACAATGGCCAGAAATTTCCCACCTGGAATTCCCCTTGACAGAGAATGAGAATTGCAGCAAATTCCATCCCTCCATCGCTCCAGCTGGTTGATTCCTTTCATTGCCAGAAGGAAAGCGTTGGATGCTGCTTTCGGAGGGTTCATAAAGTGCCCAGTCTGACAACAGGCATCAGATTGGCGATGGTTGGATTAATCTGATTAATGGACTAAATGTTGTAAGCCAAATCTTACCATACATGCAGATGAGCTTCACAGAGCTTTTGACTTGGTAATTTCATCGCAATCATTCCCAGAGAGGCAAAACCACGCGTGACCAAGATTTAGTGAGCTAGACCGCAGACAGGGCCTCCTGTTTTACAGAAATTTTATGTTGTGTGGCAATGTCCTTCCCTCCCCGTGAGAATAAAGACACACAGCACATCAGATAGATTTAAATGGGCGAAAAGGCCACAACTTTATTGGTTATGGATGTTGAGCGGTATTGGCTTAGGCATTGGACCCTAACCGTCTATATCCGACACCAACCCGTGTGTTGGATGTCCGGGAAGAGTTAACCACCAGTAAGGAGCCCCAGTGATGTACATCAACCGGAACTCCTCCTGTGATCACCGTTAGGGGCGTGCCTTATGGCCCTAACCTCCCTAGGCTTCAGACCAGGCCACGCCCCCGGAATCCTTTAACAGAATACTCCTCCATTTGTAGGGCAGGTGATGATGGCGCTACCTGCCCTCCTCAGCTCTAACGCAATTTCCAATGCCTAACCGCCAATCAAGCCTAAAGGGCTCACCGCCAATACCCTCACACCCACAACCAACACCTTATACTCCTGATTATGTCAGACAACCAAATATCGTTCCCCACGACTGAAAGATGTACGCCATCGTCACGGTAAAGGGGTCCTTCACTGCATTTCAAATTGGGGTGCTGGATAACCTGACCATTGAGCGTTATCACCGTACGAGCCACAAATGAGTCCAGGAGCCTCCTTGCTTTGTTTAAGGCGCTAGGGCAATGCCCATCATGCCACGAGCACCTCTGAAGCAAAGAAGATCACAGAAGCGTCAGTCCTGGGTAAGCAACCAACTATTTGTCAAAGTCCTCAAACACCTTCCATTTCAAATCAACGGCATTACGGTTTGCCAAGTCATTTCCCCCGAGTTGTATGACCAAAGCATCGGGGGACCCCAGTGAAGCAGCCCTGGCCTGAATGGTTGGCAAGAGTTCATCTCACTGCATCCCCCGCCTTGCAATCCAGGACACTCTGACATTTCTTGGAAGGCCGAGACCACACCCGAGCCCAGATTTGATCGCTCGTGACTGAGCCCAACGCAATCATTCCCAGAGAGGCAAAAGCATGTGTGACCAAGATTTAGTGAGCTAGACCGCAGACAGGGCCTCCTGTTTTACAGAAATTTTATGCTCCTGTGCAAATTACAACCGAGAACTAATTGCAGGGCCTGACTGCCTGCAAGCTTATTGGCTTAGAAATATATTTCCTATCCTAGTTAGCACTAAGAAATATACAACCAAGTATCGCACCAATTTGGAGGCTATCACCTTTTGGGGGGGCTGTTAACAGTTTTATTTAATAAGGACCAGAATCAATTAGTATATATACATCTAGATCTCTGTAACAATTTGATTTTATGAGGCATCTATAAAATGGAAAGTCAAAGGGAGTTTTATTGGCTCTTGCCTCAGATTATCATGCATCATAACTTTAATCTTTTCTAGGCTTTTCTACTCATTAACAAACCTCCATCTAGCATTTTCTGAATATTGGTTCAAATGATCCTCCTCCTCTTTGTAATTAGTACCAAATGGTAATTAGGTCTCTCCCCCAACCCCAACCCCCCCCCCAATGTAGAAGGTTCTTCTTCATCTAGATACAAGTAAGCTGAATTATGGAAATGAGAAAAATCTCCATCCCTCCTTCAATTGCTCCCTGGTGATTACCTTAATTGGAAACGCTAGTTCTATAAGAGTAGCTAAGTTCAGTAATGCTGTCTTTGTTTGTAGATTTCCTAAGAGGAAAGGTTACAGTGTACTGCGACTTTTTAGCTGAGTAAAAGAAGTGATTGTTGTTGGGGGAACGAAATGACAAATTACACAAAATTATGAATTGCATGCAGGAAGTGGATAGAGATATTTTTCTCTCTTTCTAATAATACTAGATGATCAGGTCATCCAATGCAGGTGGAGAATTCTGGACAGACCAAAGCCTGTGTGGAGTAGCAGACAGAGAGCTGGAAAAAGACCTGGGAGACCAGGGGTCAAATCCACACTCAACCCCAGACCTCACTGGGTAACCTTGGACCAGTCACGTTCTCTTAGCCTAACATACCTCACAGAGTCTCCCTAAACCTACCATATTTTTCGGTCCATAAGACGCACTTTTTCCCTCCTAAAAACGAAGGGAAAATGTCTGTGCATCTTATGGAGTGAAGGCACTGGACAGCAGTGGGATCCCTCAAGTGGAGGGATGCCTCTGCTGCCGGAGCCATGGCTCCCAGCGGCAGGGGAGGGACGAGCAGCCCGAAGGTGGGCTGCTCCTCCCTCCGCTGGCACCACTGACAGCGGCATTGATTCAGAATATTTTTTTCTTGTTTTCCTCCTCTAAAAACTAAGTGTGTCTTATGGAGCGAAAAATACAGTAGTACGCCCCCCCCCAAGGTCTGAGGGACAGTGGACTGGCCCCCTGCTGAAAAAGTTTGCTGACCCCTGCACTAGATAGACCAATGGTCTGAGCAAGTCTACAATGTTCTCTCTCATCCAAATGAAACCGAGACCTCAAGCATGCGATAATATTCGGTTACTACATTTTTGACAAGTTTCCACTATTTCCAGCACTGCTTTGGAAAGAACTTCTTACTGCATTATGTCCAAATGCCAGACAAAACCAGTGCGTCATGTGACTAGTGAATATGCTGAGTAAGATAGAATGACTGATAAGAGTTTTAAAGTGTGCAGTAGCAAGGGATGGGGGAGGGATTTGATTATGTTTGCATATAATGGAGAAACTACCGAATTAGCACATTCTGAGGCAATATGAGAAGTGAAACACAGCCATCCTTTAAAATCTCCATATTTTGCAGTGCTGTTCTCTGGTCATGTAATGTGTACAAAAACACATACACTGGGGTAAAATGTACATACAGTCATACCTCGGTTTAAGTACGCTTTGGTTTGAGTACTTTGAGTTTAAGTACTCCGCGGACCCATCTGGAACGGATTAATCCAGTTTCCATATCTTTCAATGGGAAAGTTCGCTTCAGTTTAAGTACTCCGCGGACCCATCTGGAACGGATTAATCCAGTTTCCATAACTTTCAATGGGAAAGTTCGCTTCAGGTTACGGTAAGTACGCTTCAGGTTAAGTACAGACTTCCAGAACCAATTACACTCATACTTCGGGTTAAGTACGCTTCAGGTTGAGTACTCCACGGACCTGTCTGGAACGGATTAATCCACTTTCCATTACTTTAAATGGGAAAGTTCGCTTCAGGTTAAGTACGCTTCAGGTTCAGTACAGACTTCCGGAACCAATTGTGTACTTAAACCGAGGTACTGTACCACTGTATACTGTAAGCACATATATCAGTGAACATAACACACAAAACTGCATTATTTTAGCGGAAAGTGTGTTGTGAAGATGTGTATATTAGGCAAAATTGCATACAAAACTGTTTATATTAATTCACACTAAAGTGCCGGTGAGGCTATTCATGAGGATTTAAGAAATAAATAAAAATAAACTGATGTGGAAATGTGCAGAACCCTAGGATTGGATAAACAAGAAATGGAGAGAAACCAAAAGTGAAATATTTCCACATTCTTAGGACTCAGCTACATTAGTCAAAAAACAGCATTTTAAATATGCTATAAACATGCAACACAAGATGGTGATGTCGAGCACAAAAATTTTCTATGCAATTTTACAGTGTTTCCCCCCTTTTGTTCTAATGATTTAATCTATGACTTATTTATAGCATCCCCCCCCCCTGTGTGCAAATCCACCCTTAGTTGCAGCTACAGTGGTGCCTCGCTAGACGAATTTAATTCGTTATACGGGTCTTTTCTTATAACGAAAAAATTCATCTAGCGAGTCCCATAGGAATGCATTGAATTTTTTTCGAATTGTTTTTTGCCCATAGGAACGCATTAATTGAATTTCAATGCATTCCTATGGGAAACCGCGATTCGCTAGACGAAAACGCATTCGTCTAGCAAAGCAACCTCCGCTCGAAAAATCCTTTCGTTAAGCGGAAATTTCGTTAAGCAGGCCGTTCGTTAAGCGAGGCACCACTGTACCTGGAATTGATTGATCATCGAGATTTGGGCGAAGCAGCTTGAATGTTCAGGAGTGAAAGCTGCTGCATAAGATACACTGGAAGCAATTGCAGGCAAAGTTTTGCAGTTGCAAAAGACAGAAAGGAAAAGCAAAGGGATACATAAACTTGAATAAGCAATGACAGAGAATCGTAGGGTCTCAGAGGTGCTAAGTGGAAGAGGCCAGATGGCCGGCTCCAATTAATCAGGGTTGTATTTTTAATTTGCCACCGAGCTATTAATCAGTTCATCGCGCCAATTAATCGATTAATGTGCTCAGTCCTAATTAAACTTAACAGCAGTTTTCACATCCGTAATTTCAATTACGCTGCCCTTATGTCTCCTGACTGCTCATAAATTAGGAAGCTTGCTCATAGGGCAAATAAATGAAACAGATAAGTGGAGAGCATCTGGATTCATGGCCGCAACTGCCATGGAAGAAAGGGATCCGCAGGTGTGATTTACGGAGGAAAAGCCAGTGCACAGTTAGCCTGCGAGATTTTCCATGTGCTTCTGGATTCCGACAAGGCGACCAGACGTAAAGGAAGGCAGGGCTCCTCTCACTTTCTTTGAATCGTTGGCTGGCTGCAATCTCAACCCTGGTCAGCCAGGTTTAACAGAGTGACGAAACCACTGCCACATCCACACCTCTGCCATGCAGGCCAGCTGGGGTGAAAGGCAGGCAAATTGCTGACAAACGTAGACCTAATTGGGCCAGGATTGGGTTGGATTCCATCAAGCAATAGCAGGGCCAGATTAAGACCTTTAGAGGCCCTGAGCATTGAAAAGATTATGGTGCCCATCCCCGCATAATTCAAAACAAAAAGTCGTTAAAATTGCAGCCGCGGTGTAAGGGTCTGACTGGTGTGTAATTGGCATTTATAAGTTTTTGGAATGCAGAGTTAAAGTAAATTATCAAATCAATTCTGGCTCGCGGGGACCAACAAAACAATATAATTTGGCATCTGAGCAACTGGCATAATTAATTGTATTATAATTTGGCATTGACAATGAGGCTTTTATTGAGTTATTGTAATTGAAACTAATAAAAATTACTACCCACAAAATAAAAACAATACTAAAACGTAAAATAAAATTTTATAAGTTGCATTTCATCCTTCCTCTTATTTCAGTTATTTGATTTTTTTAAAATGCACAACATACACTATGTGTGTAATATTAATAATAATAATAATAATAATAATAATAATAATAATAATTCAATTTATATACCACCCTTTATCCAAAGATCCCATAGACCTGGGAATAGCTGCCTAGCCATTAGATCAGTGGTTGCAGATATCCAGAGTTGTAGAAGCAACTGTGTTATCTTTGACAATAAATAACTACCTTCCATGTGCATTCCTTTGGCTGGGAAGAGCCTTGACACCCTGTGACTTAGACAACAGCTTGATTTTCAGATTGCAGCAAGTGGTCACACCGAGTGTTCACGTTTGTGAGAAACTTCGCGCTGCTGATTTCTGTATCTAAAGCTTTCATAAAGGGCACAGGGCTAATTGAGTTGTATCTCAAGGCAAATCTTTAAAAATGTAGTATAAAGGTAAAGGGACCCCTGACCATTAGGGCCAGTCGTGACCGACTCACATTATTGGCCGAGGGAGCCGGCATATAGCTTCCAGGTCATGTGGCCAGCATGACAAAGCCGCTTCTGGCAAACCAGAGCAGCACATGGAAACGCCGTTTACCTTCCCGCTGTAGCGGTTCCTATTTATCTACTTGCATTTTGACGTGCTTTCAAACTGCTAGGTTGGCAGGAGCTGGGACCAAGCAACGGGAGCTCACCCCGTCACAGGGATTTGAACCGCCGACCTTCTGATCAGCAAGCCCTAGGCTCAGTGGTTTAACCACAGCGCCACCTGGGTCCCTTCCCAAAAATGTAGTATAAACACTGACAACTGGGAAACACTGGCCTGCGAGCGCTCCAGCTGGAGAACAGCCTTTACCAAAGGTGTCATGGGCTTTGAAGATACTCGAACTCAGGATGCAAGGGAGAAACATGGTAAGAGGAAGGCACGCTTGGCAAATCCACACCGTGATTAACTCCCACCCGGGAACCAATATCCCCACTGGAGAAGGACGTGTGAATCCAGACTTGGCCACTTACGGACTCATTGTTAAAACTGTGTTTACGGAAGACAATCTTTCTCAGCTACGAGTGATCGCCAAAGAAGAAGAAGAATGAAAGCGAGTAGGACTCCCCCTACTGATCTGGGGTTGATGTTTGAAACTTGAAAAGAACTCGTTGGGTTTTTAGAAATAAATGCACAGAAAAATACTTTGCTGGGTCTAACTGTAGAAGAACCTGGCTCAGAGAGCTCAGATGCTGTTACGGTATATATATATAGCACCACTGGATTATTGATGCTATTCAAATGACGACCTCGCTTTGAAGTTCTCTTCCCCGCCTCCCTTTTTAAATTCACCCTAGATACAAATATGTTTTATGCTTCTTAACCACAACAATTTCCTCCTCCGGATTCTTGTACTTTGCTTCAGGGATCAATTATAAAACACACGATATTTTCTCCTCTTCTACTCTCACAGGTCTTTAGCCCAGGCTGCTTTGGGGATCTGGAGAGTCTCATTTGGTATACGAGTGAAGTAGATCACGAAGCCACGATACAAAGGGCAATTGGGAAAAGGAAATAAAAGTGCTCCACTGCAAGTCGTTTATACAAATAAGATCCATTTTGGCTTCTTGTACTTATTCAGCTTTTAATAACATGACGCGCCGCTGCACAGCAGGAAACTTGGCTGATGCGAAAGGAAATGAAAGGAAGCTTCGTGGGAAATGTAAATGGTGTTCTGATAACAAGTCATTTTGTCTGCTAAGGTGGGCAAGGCAAAGGCCTCTTCCAACTCTACAATTCTATGCTTCTATGTATTTAGTGAGTAATCTCCTTTATGCTGATTCTTCTAACTTCATAATTTCGTGCCCCCCTTTCCCATTTCTTTGTTTCTTTGCAGCCTCCATGTTAATGAAAGAACGTGTTATCACAGATAACCTAATTATTTCAGCATTTCTGGATAAAACTCAAGGTTCTTCTAATCCAGCATATTATTCTCCACAGTGAACGCAGGAAGTTGCCTTAAACAGTGGTACCTCGGGTTACAAACGCTTCAGGTTACAGACTCCGCTAACCCAGAAATAGTAAGAAACATTGTTAGAGCTACAGGTGGAACTTGGCAGTTCCCAAGGACAAATTTGATGTGCTTATCTTACAGTTTGGGGAGATGCATTGGGCTATAGTATTTATGAGGCTGCTCAGACATACTTGTCTTCCAAACTTTGGCTTTCTTCTTCAAGGTTGCTGTAAGACAAGCGGGGAGGAATGATTGCAAAGCATGAAATGTTTCGCAGAAATGCCCCTCACCCCCCTTGCAGTATGAATAACATTTTGTGACATCAGGACATTTTTCTTTCGTCAAACGTTTCATAACTCAGGTTCCACATCCTATTCTCTCTCTCTCTTCCCCCCCCACCCTTTTTGATACATGGCACAAAGCTACTTTGACATATGATGCAATCTGTCCTGTAATTCTGCAAGCTGGTTTGTGGAATGCCGTTTATCACCGCAGAGTATCTTCCACAGGGCAGTAGAATATCACACAGCCTCCTTTCTTTGTCTTGGCGATCCCAACAGAGAACTTTTGTTTCTGTGGGAGATGTGAGTGGTTGGTATTAGAGGGAATGCAATAGCCTAGCCAGCCTGATCTGGCCCCCTAAGCATTTTTTTCTGGTCCCCCAAAACCCTAGCAAAAAGGAAGGAAAAAAACAGGAGAAGGATGGATGGAGAGGTCCCCACCCCAGCCTAGTGGTTTGGAGTGGGTGCAAATGCCCCCCTCCTCAACAATCAGGATGCTGGACTAGCTCCAACTTTAGACTGGTTGAGCTGAATTCTGCTATTTAAAAACAAATCGTTTTATGCTTTTTCAGTACCTAACCCCTCTACTGTGTCCTTCAGCTGGGTCTTCTTCTCCTTGGAATTGAGATCTAAGCCCAGTGGGGATTGTGTAGTGAATGTGACTCTAAAGGAGCCCTGGGTTCCTTTGGAGGAAGGTGCAGGGTCTAATAAAAGTAAATGAATAAATAAAATAACAGCACTCAGTAGCCAATCAGATTTGGCTACGTGATGATTCCTTGAAGCCAAATTAGAGTGAGGGCAAGAATTCCTCACCCTCACTCCGAATGGGCAAAAGTCCTTCAGAATGATGTTGATAAATGTTTTTGCAAAAGGAGCCCCGGCCTCATCCTAACCTTACTTTACTCCCATGCCCAAGAAACACAAATTCTGCCAGCAGCCATTTTGGCTGCTGTACTCTCGCAAGAAAAAACCGGCTGTCCAATTTTTTTTCCAGGGCAGTTGATGCGTACATATAAAGTACATTCAAAACACGCCTCCACCACCCTCAAAGAATCTTGGGTACTGTAGTTAAAGGTTGATGGGAATTTTAACTCTGTGAGAACTGAAGTAAACTACAGTACCCAGAATTCTCTGAGGGACAGGATGCACTTTGAAAGTGCCTTAAAGGTATAGCATGTGCACAGCCATTTCCTGATTTGTGAGGAAATAATTTGCTTTGCCAGCCCCAATTACAGACTGAATGAGGTGTGTGTATGTGTGTGTGTGTGGGGGGGGGGGTGTTTCTCCATAACTATCTCAGAGATACCCATTGCCTTTCTTTTTAATGAGAATTTGCCTAATCTCAACCTTCCACCAGCAGGAATCATTGTACTTCACTTCCGACTCTCCACCATCATCCAAATTATTACGTTGGAACCTCGGAAGCCAAACGCCTTTGTACTCGAATGTTTTGGCTCCCAAACGATTGAAAACCGTAAGCCAATCAGAAGCTGTGCCTTGGTTTTCAAACTGTTCCGGGAGTCGAACAGACTTCCGGAACAGATTAAATTAAAAAAACCAAGGTATGACTGTGTTTATTTTCCGCCAACAACAACAAGAAAATATTTGAAAGGTTTTTCTGTTTGGCTCAGTCGGCTCAAAATGGCCTTTGAACCTATTTGATTTTACTAGTTATTTTTTTCCAAACTGGGCTGTCCGATTAATGACCCACAAACAATTAAATGGCAGCTGCTAGAGAAGTGAACGATCATTTTATAATTACAAAGGCATTGTAGCAACATATTATATGACCTGTACTGTGAACATTTCTAACAGGTAAAAATAAAATTAAAAAATCTGAAAAGAAATGAGGTTTTCCTATGAGATTTTTAATCAAATTCAAAGCACCTGTTCATTTCAACCTCGGTCAACCCCCCCCCCCATTTCCCATTTCTTCTCGTTCCTGAGGCATTCTTTGCTCCCTATTACTTTCTGCAACATCTAGTATATTCTGTTTCATATTGCTTCTCTTACCCTTTGCCCAGTCATTCGATTTCACCCTCCAACCTTTCTTTCTTTAGCCAGTTGCTTTCATTCAGCTCTCACTAGAACTATAAAATAAAAAATATCCTATTTGGCATTTTGCCTCAGGGGCAAAAAATATACCCAGCGAAGCTACAATATAAAAACGCAGTGGCATGGAACAAAGGGAAGATGAGGGAAGCATTGTGTGGTGCGAAGATCTTCTGCATATTGTGTTCTGGGGCAGCCGTACATATCCGTGTGGTTGCTGGAACCCACCAGGGTTGCTTAGACAGCTTACTAACAGCGAAGGAGTGCCTTCTGCCCTTCCCTCTGGCCTGAGGCACCCAGACACAAAATAGGATGTATTCAAGGCTGGCCCAAGACATTTTGCCACCTGAGGCAAAGGGCAATATAGCACACATGCACACCCCTTCCAACATGTTGTTGTTGTTGTTGTTGTTGTTGTGCCGTTCAGTCGTGTCTGACTCTTCGTGACCCCATGGACCAGAGCACGCCAGGCACTCCTGTCTTCCACTGCCTCCTGCAGTTTGGTCAGACTCATGTTGGTAGCTTCGAGAACACTGTCCAAACATCTCGTCCTCTGTTGTCCCCTTCTCCTTATGCCCTCCATCTTTCTCAACATCAGGGTCTTTTCCAGGGAGTCTTCTCTTCTCATGAGGTGGCCAAAGTATTGGAGCCTCAGCTTCAGGATCTGTCCTTCCAGTGAGCACACAGGGCTGATTTCCTTCAGAATGGATAGGTTTGATCTTCTTGCAGTCCATGGGACTCTCAAGAGTCTCCTCCAGCACCATAATTCAAAAGCATCAATTCTTCGGCGATCAGCCTTCTTTATGGTCCAGCTCTCACTTCCATACATCACTACAGTACCGGGAAAACCATAGCTTTAACTATACGGACCTTTGTCGGCAAGGTGATGTCTCTGCTTTTTAAGATGCTGTCTAGATTTGTCATTGCTTTTCTCCCAAGAAGCAGGTGTCTTTTAATTTCGTGACTGCTGTCACCATCTGCAGTGATCAAGGAGCCCAAGAAAGTAAAATCTCTCACTGCCTCCATTTCTTCCCCTTCTATTTGCCAGGAGGTGATGGGACCAGTGGCCATGATCTTGGTTTTTTTGATGTTGAGCTTCAGACCATATTTTGCGCTCTCCTCTTTCACCCTCATTAAAAGGTTCTTTAATTCCTCCTCACTTTCTGCCATCAAGGTTGTGTCATCTGCATACCTGAGGTTGTTGATATTTCTTCCGGCAATCTTAATTCTGGCTTGGGATTCATCTAGTCCAGCCTTTCGCATGATGAATTCTGCATATAAGTTAAATAAGCAGGGAAAGGAATGGAACCAATGGAATATCCCAATGTTAAACTCTTAGCAGCACTGGGACATTCTCCATTTCGGTGTGCAATTAAACAATTGTACTTAACAGATTCCTGTTGCACCAGTGGTGCTGCAACACTGCATATGGGCCTATATGTCCGTGGAGGCTTCCCTAAGCAATAAAGATTTTATCAGATGCCAAAAAACAATACGGCAAAGGTGCCTGCCTAATATCAATGGGCAGGTAGTTCCAGAGAGTAGGTGCTGCCACATTCAGCCCCCAGACCTGAGGTACCCCACACTGACATATACAACTGATGCCTCCATTGTTGTTGTTTAGTCGTTTAGTCGTGTCCGACTCTTCGTGACCCCATGGACCATAGCACGCCAGGCACTCCTGTCTTCCACTGCCTACTTATGGCGGGTAAATTCTGCAGCAGGTTTTTGAGACAACAATAGAGCGTGAATAGTGTATTTGTTCTGCACGAGTTTGTTCTGCGATGCTCCTCCAACCCTGTTGCAAAAACAAACCAGAACGTTTGCGATATAAAAAGTCTGGGGATTTCGAGGAGCACTGGTTGGAAATGAGGCAGTGCAGCCACCCCGAAATGTTTGCAAGCATGAACAGTATTGAAAGTGTGAATGGGTGAGACTGCCCTGTGAGCAAGGATGTCTGGAAGGACAAAAAAAAATGCCAGCCCTGGTTTCTAGCTGGAATTTTTTGTTTTGATTTTGCTTTCCCTTGACTGTTAGCATTTTGAACACCAGGTGGCACTGGCCTCTTACGGGTTTTCCGTTGCCCTGTAACTGAGACTCACAGAGCGACAATTTGCTCTTCTGGTCAGTGAGATTCTATGCAAATATCTGGAAAATAAATTATATATCGATCCTTCCCTAATGCGGAGGATTTTAGTAACATCCCAAAAGGAATCTCAAGCTAATTGGTTTTAGAAACATGCAAATTGCAATACTGCATTCGACGATATTTCTCGCTGTAGGATACTTCAGAGAAATTGATAGAACTGCTACACAATGGATGCTTTTAAAGCGCTGAAATAAAAATAAAGGCAGTATATATATATTGTGGCATTAAAATGGTCCTCTTTCCTCATCAAGATAGCTGGGAAGCTGCAGAAAGCTGCGAGGCTTACCTTTCCCAACTTACTTTTGAATACCTTTCTGATTTTATGGTTCATATTCCACTGTCATTTCTTGTAAATGTTATCTCTGGTGATTTATTCTTCTTCTATATCCAGGTTTTAATATTGATGTTATGCTTATTTGTAAGCAGCCTGGAGGTGGTGACGAAGCTGGGCAAATAATTTCATATACAAATGAAACCTTCTCTCTAATTACCAGTCAGCTTTAGGAAGGGAGAAAAATAAAAGAATGAAAATGAAAGGATAGCCAGATAATGTGGCTGGCTATATTAAAAAATATGTACAGAGGGGGTGAAAATATACAGGGACTGGAAGAGAGATTTAAAAAGGCATAGATCCAGAGTGGCAAATATCAAATGTAGATAAGATTTAGAAGATGAGCAATTAAATAGTCCTGAGATGGTATGTTGGATGTTGTTGGGGCCAGTAATGGTGTTGTCCGGGTGTATGTGGCAGCAAAGTTGGCATCTGGGTTTATTGCAGGCTCTGGTACCAGTGTCCATGTTAAGTCTGGTGGTTGTATTATTGTGGGTGAGGAGTTGTTTAAGATTGGGTTTCTGTCTGTAGGCAATGACAGGTCTTCCTCCCAGAGCTTGAGAAAGAGAGCTGTCATTGTCCAGGAAAGCTCATACCAAAATAAAAACTTAGTTGATCTTTAAGGTGCTACTGAAGGAATTTTTTTATTTTGCTTCGACTCAGACCAACACGGCTACCCACCTGTAACTAATCAAATGTAGAATTTGTTTCAGTATTATTATTATTTTTATTATTTTCATTTTCGTTTCTACACCGCTTTATATTATTAAGAAAAAGAATCTCAAAGAGGTTTACAGCACATTAAAACATCAAATAAAACAATCCACAATAAAGCATTACTGAAGAAAGTCAGATATAAAGTATACATTCAAAGCAATGTAATTGAAAGGAAGCTAAAATATTCTCTTAAGGAGTTCAAAATGAATTATTACAAAGGAGGTTAAGTGCACATTTAATGCAGCAAAGTTAACATTTCAAAAGAAACCATTACTAAAGGAAGTCAAATATAAAATGCACATTTAAAGCAGCATAATTAACAAGAGAATAAGATAATTTAATAAGCAGGGAACCTGTCTGCTGCCGTTGCTGCCAATCCTGCCAATGGTGGTTCGTGCCAGACAGTGGCTATGGAAACTCTGGGTCAGTGAGCTGGGTTTGCACTAAGGTGGTCTCTGGCCTCTTCAGCAGCCTCAGCTTTTGTAGCTGGAGTCAGTCCAGGCCGCACCCTCCAACGCCAGGTGGAAAACATTTCTGTGTTAAATGTGCATTCCATACGTGACCTCCTCTGTAAGGCTTTATTTTGAAATCTTAAAGATAATATTTCAGTTACCTGTTAATTATGTTGCTTTGAGCGTATATTTTCTACTTCACTTTCTTCAGTTATGTTTTATTCCGGATTGTTTTATTCAAAGTTTTCATACAAACTGCTTTTAGATTTTCCCCTTCTCAAAAATATAAAGTGGGATACAAAGGAAATGATTAATAATAACAACAACAATGGGAGACATCTGCACTGAAATGCTGACAAATTTTCATGTAGCCTTTTTTTAAAGCAGAAATGTCCAATTGGGAGGAAATTGAAATGGACCGATTTGCCCATCCCTAGTGCAGCCGCAAAAGCTGTTTCTGCTGCTCATGGTATCCAGAGTCCATCAGGGTGGGATGTTATTTTAAAAATTGCTGCTGGGATCAATACTTGCTTTTGGAGTTGCATGGCTTTTTTCTTTCCTTTTTGCTGTTATCTGGATTACGTGTCTATTTATTAGATCTCCTTATGAGTCATCAGTGGATCGTTCCATTTTCTGGTCTATTTATTAAAATAAGATGTTTTCATTAGCCTATTGTTGATGTGACCATTTAAATTTTGCATCTCGTAATTGTGAGAGAATTATCTTATGTAAATTCCTCGGTGCCGTAAGCTGCTTTGAGCTGGATTTACCAAGGAAAAGCAGAAATAACAAAGGGACATTATTTTATTTTATTTTTTGCACCCGGGCTCCGAGCTCTGCATTCATCAGAGTGCTACTGTATATGTGCGGACGAACAGCCTCTTACCTCTGCTATGACGAATAAATCAAACGGCAGAATGCCTTCAGTACCTGTCAATCCCCTTCTGGATGGATTAACCAGGCAGAGACATAATCTTGGCACCCATCTCAACTGCTGTTAGGTTGTCTTCAGATATATTGGATTCAAAAGGCTATGGAAAGCACGCAGCGAGCCAAGTAAGTAGCTGGGTGCAACAGAGCATTGGCTCAATGAACCCAAGACATCCCCAGGGGAATAGCATGGAATAGCGGTCCATTTCATAAGTGCATGTCACACAGCAAAAGACAAGAGTTGACAAGAATCAATGCGAGCAGGGAGGGAGGGTTTAAAGAAACTCCCCTAGCCCAATGCAGCAATTCTCCAGATTCAACTCTCTTCGTACCTTGGGCCTGTCGCCATATCTCGGCCCGGCCTACCTCACAGAGTTGCTGTGAGAAGGATAAAATGGGGAGCAGGAGAACTACGGTACGTTATTATTATTATTATTATTATTATTATTATTATTATTACTACTACTACTACTACTATTACTACTACTACCCTGCCCATATGCCTGGCTTTCCCGAACCACTCTGGGTTGCTCCCAACAGAATATTAGAAACACAATAAAACATCAAACATTAAAAACTTCCCTAAACAGAACCGCCTTCAGATGTCTTCTAAAAGTCAGATAGTTGTTTATTTCCTTGACATCTGGTGGGAGGGCGTTCCACAGGGTGGGCGCCACTACCAAGAAGGCCCTCTGCCTGGTTCCCTGTACACCACAAACCACATAGAATAAAAGAGGGATGATAATAACTCTGCCATCTTAGTCCACCTCGTCCAGCACCCTGTTCTCACACTGGCCAGCCAGACTCCTATGGGTTGCCAAGAGGAAGAGATGAGTGCCATAGCCCTCTGTACTATTGTGATTTCCAGCTATTGGTATTCAGAGGCATACTGCCCCCATTCAGGGAGGTAAAACATATATGAAGAGAGGGTTTTCCCATCTCTGCAGGATCCCCTGTATAATTTTGAGGGCTGGTTCAGCTGCCGCTCAGCATACTCAGAGAAGAGCAGTAAAGTCTATTCTTTATTGAAGGACACAGAATACAAATACAGTGGTACCTCGGTTTAAGTACACAATTGGTTCCGGAAGTCTGTACTTAACCTGAAGCGTACTTAACCTGAAGCGAACTTTCCCATTGAAAGTAATGGAAAGTGGATTAATCCATTCCAGACAGGTCCGCGGAATACTTGAACTGAAAGTACTCAAACCAAAGCGTACTTAAACTGAGGTATGACTGTAGGGAAACCTACGGTGAAGCAGTTGCCAGAACGGACGACCCCCCCCCCACCTCACACTTCCCCCGAAGTCTCTTCCCCATCTGGCTGTTTCCTCAGCAGTCTTAAACTACAACAGAAAGGGAACCGCTGCACTCTCTGTGCTCTTTGTTCTGCTGCATGCAAAGCCCTTCAGGCCCTTGGAGACAAGGGGAGAGGGGAGCTGAATACAGTAGGACCCGCAGGTTCTTGTAAATCTGTTGCAGCCTGAGCCTCCGCCTCCTCCTCAGCTGCCTGTCCTACATCTGCAAGCTTTCTGCCTCTTCTTCCTCTCTCTCACTTAAGCCTGTTGCTTGTTCAGCATCCAACCATTCTGCCCCCTCCTCTTCATCCTCTTACCTGTCTTCCATAGCCCACCATCACTCCCCTGGCTTGAAGCCTTCTTTTTCTGAGGTTTCCCTAGTGGGTTCTCTGGCTGAAGCTTCCCACCCCACTCCTCCCCATCCCTGACACCGAGGTTCTTAAACAGCAGGTGGTCCCTTCCAACCCCTGCAATGCAAAGGCATCTCACCACAAGGTCCCCCATCCAGTTTGAAACCCTACTGGACCCTGCTTAGCTTTGCAAATGTGCCAGCAGTTTTATAGCTGCCACACACATCTACACACACAGCCTCACGTGTTTACTCTCACTGATCTGAAGAGAACTTCACTTGGGAATGAATCCCATCAAACTGAATGAGACTTCTTCTTTCGTCAAAATGGGTAGGATTGGCTCTCACAGCAGCTTTCCATCATCCTTGATGCTTTCGTTGGTGGAAAAAGTTGTGGGATCGAGTCTGCCTTCTGTGCAATTTACAGATGATCAGACGGTGCTTTTTTAAAATTCTCTCCTTTTGGTGCTTGCTATTGATATCTCTCTGCTTCACACATAATCGCTGAGACTTGCAACAACTTGTTTCAATCTTATTTTTATTTGGAACACTATGCTGCCCTTCAGCTGAAATGGTTCCCAGAATGGTTTTCACATCCAGATATAACCAGCGATACAAAACCTCGCTGTCTGTTCCTATCCCCCGACAGGATTGCATGGGGGCTGTTGCCAGTTTGAGGAACAAGGGGCTTACGGCTGAATAATTCCAGTGGGGAAGAATGTTCTGAGGAAAAGGAAAATGGCTAATTCCTCCCCCATCCATGCAAACCTTTCCTTTTATGTGATAGGTAAAGGTAAAGGGGCCCCTGACCATCAGGTCCAGTCTGGGGTTGCGGCGCTCATCTCGCTCTATAGGCCGAGGGAGCCAGTGTTTGTCCGCAGACAGCTTCCGGGTCATGTCGCCAGCATGACAAAGCTGCTTCTGGCGAACCAGAGCAGCGCACGGAAACGCCGTTTACCTTCCCGCTGTAGCAGTACCTATTTATCTACTTGCACTTTGATGTGCTTTTGAACTGCTAGGTGGGCAGGAGCTGGGACCAAGCAACGGGAGCTCACCCCGTTGCAGGGATTCGAACCGCCGACCTTCTGATCAGCAAGCCCTAGACTCTGTGATTTAACCCACAGCGCCACCTGGGTCCCTTCTATGTGATATGGGTCCCTTTTATGTGATATAAAACATTAAAGAGCCCTGTTCGCCCCATACTGGAGTGCTTCTCTGCTATATAAAGGTATGGAGGAGAAGGGGAAAGAAGCCCATTGAACCAGACATATTTCAGAAAAGGGCAACCAAAATTATCACGAGTCTAGAACAACTTCGCTATCAGGAAAGGTTGCATTGCAACACTTGTGGCTTTTTAATTAGAAAAATCTAAGAAGAGAGGCATGGTAGAGGTCCACAAAATTTGCCTCACATAGAAAAAGCAGCCAGAGGTTGTTACTATATTAGCAGAGCCCGCTGCGTGAACAGAAGCGGCGTGAGGAGGCCTGTGAAAGCATAACAAGCAGATTTATTAAGCATAAATCAGGACAAAGAAAACATGTTGTCTCTCCTTTGTCTCCTTGGAGAGACTCACAAAAGCAAAAGCTATACACAACGGAAGTACCCAGCAATCTGTGCTGGTATGTTAAACAGACATGTGACACATAACAGTTCCATGTCTGTTCTATCCCATAATAATAGAACCTGGGGTCATCCAATGAAGGTGGATGATGGAAGATGCAGGAAAGACAAAATAGTCTGTTAAGGCTGCAATCCTAAGTGCATTTACTCCACATGGAGTTCAGTGGGACTTACTTCTCAAAGAATCATAGAGTTGGAAGAAAGAAGGTTGCCATATATTGAAGAGCAAAGAAGAGGACACATTTGCCAACTTCTTTTAGCTATGGATCGCTATGACTTTCTCTACCCTTGAAAAAGAGGACGTGTCCTGGAAAATGAGGACCTATGGCAACCTTAAATCCTGAGGGTCACCCACCCCACCCCCCTGCAATGCAGGAATCTCAACAAAAGCATCCATGGCGTATGACCATCCAACCTCTGCTTTAAAACCTCCAAGGAAGGAGATTCCATCCGAGGGAATCTGTTCCATTCTTGAACAGTTCTTATTTTGTACAGGTTATTTCCTTCCCCTCTCCTATATAACACGATGCATCTGAAAACAAAGAAACTATGCTTCTTGCTTCGGAAATACTGTTTTTGCCTGTATATAAATTTGATCTGGTTACTTGATTCATCAACTAAGACCAATGGTTTGGATCCTAAAACCAATACTTTGGACCGCAACCAGATGTCTGTGAAGAGAAAGACTCCTTTCATTTGCATCTGGGAGCAGCAAATAAGATCCATCTGAGGATTCCTCTGGCAAAAGGAATTAAGGGAATGTTCACCATATACCCCTGATCTCTGTAGGCCCCGGCCCCGTGTCTCATGCTGTTCTATGAGCCTGACCCTCCAAAGCAAAGGACATGAGGAGCTGCAGGTAGAAGCAAAATCGGTGGAAGTCATTCCACCTTCTGATGAAGATAATGTCCCATGAGTAGAATTGTACCAGCAGAACCCTAGATAGGATCCAAGTCCTTATAATCAATTAATTAAAATGCACCCAGTCAGATGGATGGGGTATTATTATTATTATTATTATTATTATTATTATTATTATTAAATTGGTTGCTGTCCTAGGGTTGTCTCCAACAAAGGTCTACTGAGAAGAGACCCTTTGAAATTAATGGATCTAACAATCATGCCCGTTAATGTTGATAGGTCTGCAATGAGTATAACTAACATTGGGTGCAACCCCTAGATATTAACGAAAAGTAGATAATTTATGAGTGTGTGTGTGCCTCAGAGCTCAGGAGAAAATCCTTTAGGATTAGAAAGCGAGAAGCACATATCTGGGGGGAAAGGAAAATAAAGTGAAAGGACACAGTAGGAATATACCGAGCATAGCCACACTTGCAATCTAGTTGAAAGTATCAAAGGAAGGAATAGTTTAACTTGTCAGGCCTTTCTAGGCTGCAAAAACATCCTTTGATAGCATTCTCTGAAGATCGCGGGGAGAGGGGCATGGTATTCAAGAGGGACACATCCTTTCGCTGAGGCCTGCAAAAGCACCGCAGAAAGTTGCCCCTCTAGCAACGGATGTCAAAATGCATGAAAAAGAGCTGTGGGCAGATAAGGATGAAGTTTGGACAATGAGAAGCAAAATGGCAGGTTGTCACAAGCGAGCAGTTCCCTGGCTGCAAAGGCCGTCCTGAATTCTGCAAAGAGGCTCTCGTGCCTGAGCCAATCTTGTTGTTTTGTCAACGTGTCATCTGAGAGAGATTTAGATCAGCTGCTCATCTTGCTGAATAATACTAATAATAAAAAGAAGAGGGAGAAAGTGCACTTCAAAGCCAAACAATAGAGATAAACAAATATGCTAACATGAGTTTCCTCGCCTCCCTTTGTGGGATATGTCAGTCAAATCCAACATTCTGAGAGAGGACTAGCTGCCTCTATGTGACAGTCAGTTGGTCAGCTGCTGATAGGAGTGTTAAGTAGTAAATGCTCTGATGGAATCTTTTTAAGATTCACTAATATCTAGTATATAGTTTATATGTTATGTAACCCCGTATATACTCAAGTATAAGCTGACCCGAATATAAGCCAAGGCACCTAATTTTACCTCAAAAAACTGGGAAAACCTATTGACTCGAGTATAAGCCGAGGATGGGAAATGCAGCAGCTACTGGTAAATTTCAAAAATAAAAATAAATACAATCCTATGCCTTTCCCAGCTGTCGGCGGTGGGAAGGGGGGGGGGGAGAAGCGGTGAGGAAGGATCCCTTCCTTGCCGCTTGTCCCTCCCTGCCGCCTCACACAGAGCAGGCATAGGACGGGGGTTCGGAGAGTCGCAGCGCAGCGCTTCTCCGAACCCCTGATTCTGTGCCTTTCTCCACCACCGCCCGCCTCACTCGAATATAAGCCGAGGGCGGCTTTTTCAGCACATTTTTGGTGCTGAAAAAGTAGGCTTATACTCAAGTATATATGGTATGTACTCAATGAATCTGACAGTAAAGTAGTTTATGTTATTATCATTCAGATTCATGTGTATTTTTCTTTAAGAGGGACAAAAGGGATTATCAACCAGGAAGGCAAGAAGGCAGGAAGGTAGAAGGCATAATTATTAAAAGGACTCCAACGAGTTAGCAATCCGCTTGCTGCTGTTTAAACTCAAACAAGGAATCGTTTAACTCTGCTATATTTGTATAAACGTTCCTACACCCTTTTCTTCTCTCGAAGGTGTTCTACAAGGCAGCAGGAACAGATTTTTCCTTGGGCTTTACTCCCAAAGCCTTTCTAACGAGTGAATATAGCCACAAGGCAGTGGAGGTTTGGGATCAGAGTTTTCCTTCTTCCAAGCATAGATATTCAAACGCTACCACAAATGCTTTTACAGGATGTTGTTGTTAATAGTTGTAGTAGTTTTCATATTAAAAATATAGTGCTGTTCATAAAGTGGCACTTTGCACATGCTCCAAAGAATCCTGTGATTTGTTCCTCCCCGCTTTTCTTTCTAAAATCATGCTCATTCCATCGGCAGGAATCATGATGCAGGGCTTGTTTTATCAGCTTTTCCGAAAGACCAGTTCCACCAGACACTTCCCCATCCCTGAACTGTTTCTGAATTGCTATTTAAGAACTGGTGCCTGAGTTTGCTTTTTTCCTCTTCCCTCCCCGTTCCTCACCCCTTGTGTGTCTTTTTTAAAAAGATTGCAAGCTTGTGGGCAGAGACTGTCCTGTTTTAACTAAACATTTGTGAGCAACTCTGGGAGCCTTTTTGGCTGAAGAGTATGGTGCAAATGCTTCAGACAAACAACTAAATATCACTGGAAATGTGTTCTGTTCATGCTCAGAGGCACTGCTTTCCCAGTCATTTTAAAATATTAAATCTGTTGGTGCCCTCTGAAGGAGAAGATGCTCTGCACATAAGATGCCAGAATTTTGGCGAACAAAAGTTAACAAGCCAAAGAAAGGTTCCAATTCAGTTGGCAGCTTTGTCTCCGTTGATCAACTGTCTTTTTCTCTCTCTCTCTCCCTGTTTTCTGAATTACTCTGAACTTTTAAGTCAGGAAGCCAAAAAAGGAATCACGAGAAATAATAATCTGCTAAAATGAAAAATGATACAGCCTGAGAAAGAGATTTAGGACTGGGGTGGAGAGGGGAAATCTATAAAGTCAATGATGATTCAGAAGTGCTGGGAGGGGGGAACTGTTGAGCCTTACAACTTTGGAGGGTGATGAATTGGAAATTTGGCAGCATGCATCACATGGCGTTTCAAAATGGTTGTCCGAATTCCAGTTCCCTCTGCCTCCTGCCTTTCCACTGAAATTGCCCGTCAGCAGCAGGCACCTGCGACGGACAGTGGGGCTTACTTCTGAGTAAACATGCATAGGATTGCACTGGGAATCCACAGCCAGACTTTCCTAAAACAGGCCTGTGTGGGCAGGCTATAAAGTGTCTTACCAGATCCGCTTGCTAAATGAATTACAAGCTTTTTTGCGGTTGATTCGATTTTGTCCAGAGGCTACCAGAGATCATCCCCACAAAAGGCAATTTGCAACAAATGGTAAAATCTAGCCAAGATTTTCCTGAGTAAAGAAAGCTGAAGTGGCTCAACACTGGCAGAGTCCTTCAGTAGCTGCCAGGTTTTATAGAAGACTGGTGGGGCTCAGCTAGTTCATCAAGCTAAACTGGAATAGAAGTACTGGCAGAAGCATCAGCAGAAAGGCGAGATGCAGATTGATTTTGTAGCTAAAGATACAGTTGGAACTTGGGTCTCAAATGCCTTGGCTCCCGAACAAATCAGCTCCCGAACGATTGAAACCCAGAAGTGTTCCAGTTTTTGAACATTCTTCTGGAAGCCGAACGTCCAACGGGGCTTCCGATTGGCTGCAGGAGCTTCCTCCTCACTTTCTGCCATCAAGGTTGTGTCATCAGCATATCTGAGGTTGTTGATATTTCTTCCAGCAATCTTAATTCCGGCTTGGGATTCATCCAGTCCAGCCTTTCTCATGATAATTCTGCATATAAGTTAAATAAGCAGGGAGACAATATACAGCCTTGTCATACTCCTTTCCCAATTTTGAACCAATCAGTTGGTCCATGGGGTCACGAAGAGTCGGACACGACTAAACGACTAAACAATAACAACAACAACAACAACAACAACAACAAGCAGGGAGACAATATACAACCTTGTTGTACTCCTTTCCCAATTTTGAACCAATCAGTTGTTCCATATCCAGTTCTAACTGTAGCTTCTTGTCCCACATAGAGATTTCTCAGGAGACAGTTGAGGTGATCAGACACTTCCATTTCTTTAAGAACTTGCCATAGTTTGCTGTGGTTGACACAGTCAAATGCTTTTGCATAGTCTCTGGTTCCTCTGCCCCTTCGAAATCCAGCTTGCACTTCTGGGAGTTCTCCACATACTGCTTAAGCCTGCCTTGTAGAATTTTAAGCATAACCTTGCTAGCGTGTGAAATGAGCACAATTGTGCAGTAGTTGGAGCATTCTTTGGCACTGCCCTTCTTTGGGATTGGGACAAGGCAGTGGTTCATGAAAGAGTAGCACCTTAGAGACCAACTAAGTTTGTTCTTGGTATAAGCTTTCGTGTGCATGCACACTTCTTCAGAAGTATGCACACACAAAAGCTTATACCAAGAACAAACTTAGTTGGTCTCTAAGGTGCTACTGGACATTTTTTTTTATTTTAAAAAAATATTTCGACTGCGTCAGACCAACACGGCTACCTACCTGAATTTGGAATAACTGTATTACTTATATGCCTATATTTCGTATTGTATCACTGTTTTATGTATTTCTTTTTCTCTTTTCTGTTGCTTTCTTTTCTCAACGAAAATTTTAAAGAACATATATATATTTAAAGTTTATTATGCTGTGGACGCATAGCTCTGCGGCTGCTCTGAAAGAATTGCATATTTCAGTCCTCCAACTTCTACTTGGCCTAAGTATTATTCACTGCTTCTAAGGTTCCAGTGGGAAAGAGGAAAATAAATTCTTTCTCACAAGAACTGGTCAACAAAGCTGTCAAATCATAACTCTCATAGCTACGGTTCTTTACAGCAGCCATCCTTGCTTATTGCATTTATTGCATTTTTGTCCTGTCCTCTTCCCAAGGGAGCTGAGGTGATGTATGATGGCCCCCTCGCTCCCATTTTCGGAGTTCCCTGCACAAGGACTCTGTGCAGTACTTTAAGGTGAGAGAAAGTGCCTGACCCAAAAATCATAGAGTTGGAAGGGACCCTGAGGATCATCTAGTCCAACCCCCTTCAATGCAGGACTATGTGGGGGATCGGACCTGCAATCTTATCAGCACCACACTCTAACCAACTGAGCTAAAGAACCCCATAGCTGAACCTCTCCTGTCTAAGTTCAATGCTAGGCTACAATGGAACCAACCCCAAAGATCAGTAAATAGACATTAATATTCTCTTTGCAGCTGTGGTAGGTGTGATTGCAGCCGATTTCCTGCTAAATGACAGCAGCTCGGAGTTACAGTATTTTTGGGTGGGTGGGTTAGAGAGCCCTTAATGAAATCTACAAGCTCTACCCTCTGTCCTTTCAAAAACGGAATCAAATCATGGCTTCCCCCAAAGCATTTCTTAAAGCACGGGGCAGGGGTCAAAAGCACACAGGATGAGGCTGCATGGCTCATCTAGTACAGCATCCCATTCTCACAGTGGCCAATGATATTCCTGTGGGAAACCAGCAAGCAGGACCCAATCACAACAGCACTCCTCCCATTCTGTGGCTTCCAGCACTGAGTCACAGAGGGAGAGGGGGCTGTGCCCCCTCCTCCTGTAATCTGAGCAGTGGATGATGCTGTTGTGTGTGTTTCTGAGCACAGTTCAAAGTGTTGGTGCTGACCTTTAAAGCCCTAAACGGCCTCAGCCCAGGATACCTGAAGGAGCATCTCCACCCCTTTGTTCAGGCCGGAGGACACTGAGGTCCAGCTCCAAGGGTCTTCTGGCTGTTCCCTCCCTGCGAGAAGTGAGATTACAGGCAACCAGGCAGAGGGCCTTCTCAGCAGTGCCACCCACCCTGTGGAATGCCCTCCCATCAGATGTCAAGGAAATAAACAACTATCTGACCTTTAGAAGACATCTGAATGCAGCCCTGTTTAGGGAAGTTTTTAAAGTTTGATGTTTTATTGTGTTTTTAATATTTTGTTGGCTGGGGAAACCCAGCCAGATGGGTGGGGTATAAATGATGATGATGATGATGATGATGATGATGTTCTGCCTACCTAGCAACAGGTAGATTTCTTTTACTGCTCATCCCACTTTTTGAAGTGGTGAGGTGTTACTAGGGGTGCAGCGGTTACCAAGGTTTGGTTCCCTTTGCAGGAGGCTACTGGAGCCTTACCTGTTGTTGTTGTTTGTTGTTTTCAGGTTGAGCATAGGGGGAGGCATATCTCCGCGCTCCAACAAACAGCCAAAGCCCCACTTGCCCACAAGAGAGAGAGAGAGAGAGAGAGAGAGAGAGAGAGAGAGAGAGAGAGAGAGAGTCAACCGAACACCCAAAATGCTGTTGACCTACAGGGCCCAAGCTCAGAGCTCAGTTCTCTGTCTTGGGGTGTTTAAAAGTATGGAGGGGTATGCACACAAGCCCCACTCTCAATATCCTGACATGTCTCTGATCTGCTTTAGATATTCCTGCCTTCAGAAGGGGGGGTCGGGAGGCGAATTTGTGTTGAAACATGGTTAACGGAGCATGCTCAGAATTCTCCCTGTGTCTGGGAACTCTGCCTAGGGCTTTAGTCTCCCTCGGAACCCACAAATATTGTTCTATTTGCATTGTTGTTGTTTAGCCGTTTAGTCGTGTCCGACCCTTTGTGACCCCATGGACCATAGCACTCCAGGCACTCCTGTCTTCCACTGCCTCCCGCAGTTTGGTCAAACTCATGTTGGTAGCTTCGAGAACACTGTCCAACCATCTCGTCCTCTGTCGTCCCCTTCTCCTAGTGCCCTCAATCTTTCCCAACATCAGGGTCTTTTCCAGGGAGTCTTCTCTTCTCATGAGGTGGCCAAAGTATTGGAGCCTCAGCTTCACGATCTGTCCTTCCGGTGAGCACTTATGGCTGATTTCCTTCAGAATGGATAGGTTTGATCTTCTTGCAGTCCATGGGACTCTCAAGAGTCTCCTCCAGCACCATAATTCAAAAGCATCAATTCTTCGGCGATCAGCCTTCTTTATGGTCCAGCTCTCACTTCCATACATCTATTTGCATAGAGACCCCTAGATTGCTAGCTTATTCCTAGCTATGTGTGGTGGAGAGAAAGATATTCCCCTTTCTTGCAGGCACCATCTGCCTAAGGAAGATCATCTAAGCATTTGTACCATAGAAGCACATCACTGGAGCACCCTGGGCTTTTTACTCATTTGCCAAGTTCAGTATTTCAACCAGGCAACCCACAGTGATAGACCTCTGTTCACAGAAACCCATTGCATTATTCAATCATTCTGGGGGTGCTAAGAGAAAATGCCACTGGGGGACAGTTAACCCCGCCGCCCAGTTCCAAATCACAGATCTTATTCTCTCTCACACACACCCATCCCAGCTATTAACTTTTGATCGTAACTGCTGGAGATCTATCACAGAACTCTTGAAATCATGGTCACACCTAGCTGCATCCCAAGATACAGTATTTGAGGTAGAGGTCATCCAGCTGACGTGGATAGGAAGACCCCCTCCCACCCCCCTCAGCTTTGGGCTGGTCTGAAGCCACCAAGACATCAGGATTCCTTTGCAGCACAGAACCACCAGATAATCCTGGGCGAAATCAAAACACAAAATCCTCCTCATCTTTCATGCGATTGAGAGATTTGGCTTGGAAATGTAACCACAAAGTAACCATCATGTGATGTTTCTTTTTAAAAAATAATAATAATGCCTTGACCCCTAGACTGAAGTTGTCTCCCTTGAGTGGCTTTGGCTAAGCCGTTAATTCTCTCCCAGGCCTGGAGTTATTAGTCATCAGACAAAAGCTGCAGAAGGACCCCTTCCCATGCCCTTCTTTATTACTGTGCATTAGCTAAGAAATATGCTTCTCCCAGTGATGCAAACAGCACCATTGTGTACATTTTTTTAACGATTCAGTACTTTAGGAATTCTTAGAGGAATTTGAAGAGGGGTTGGCGCAGAAGTCAGGCCCATGGCCAGATATTTTGAGATCTGTTCCTCATTTTGTAAGAGTGAACTAAAAGCGATGCTAAATGGGACTGGCTTCTCTCCTCTGCATCCCCTTCTCGGTCTCTTTGCCAGGCCACGTTTGCATTATTCTATGGCCCGTGGTATCAAGCAGAGCTCATCCATTCCTTTTATTTGTATGCCACTTTACCACACTGGGGGGGGGGGTGTTCAGAGAAAACAGGAATGTGTTTCAAAACCAAACACTGCAAAAACCATTTTGGAACAACACAGCAAAACAACACAACATCAAATCTAATAACATACAAAAACATTTCAGTACTATAAATATAACAAGATCACGTAAACAACACCCAGCGTCCAATAGCAAAAATATCAAGGCAGGTTTGCAGTTTTGTCTTCGTGCTGGAAATACACACCACCCAGTGTTGTTCACAGTCCCTCTTCCAAGAGTGGAGAGATCTCTGGTGTCCTGCATCCTAATAATCAAACAAAAAAAGGCACCAATTGCAGCTTCTGAGGCTCCAAGGCACATTGGGATCCTAAGGTAAGGTTGGGGACTTTAACTGGTAGGGAGCTACAATCCTCTGTTGTAGTCTCAAATCAGTTCTGCAATTAGCACTGGGGGGAGGGGTGCTCCTATTTGCTCCAGTGGTGGTTGAGGAAGTGGGGGGGGGGCTTGATTCCAGTTGCCAGAACTCCTGGCTTGAGACTCCTTGCACACACATCCCTTCAAGTAAGTTGACTGCCTGACCATTGGCACCAGCCTTGTAGTAAGATGAGTGGCATCTCTGATGAGAAGGCATTGCCTGGTTATTTCCCCCCTCCAGCTGAAACACGAAGTGATGCATGAATAAAATGTGTTTTCGGCTTTGAAGGAAGAATCAATCTGTAGGGATGTCAGACACATACCGTATCGGTGAACTTTAAACATTCCAGATAAAATTAAAAACTCTTTCATCTCAACTATAGAAGTAACAACAGGACGCAGACTTTTTACCTTTAAGCTTGCTTTCAAGACCAAGACTTTGATTCTCTAAAGGCTGTAAAAAGAATTTTTTTGCATATATATATATATCCTTTAAATTTGATATTTATATATGCTTTTCATGTTACAGTAATTTGGTATCTGCATCTATAAGATACAACACAGGTAAAGATGAAGGCTCTGTATTTCTAGAGATCACACAAGAACAACTAAACTTTCCCTAGAAGTACCAGGCAATGCAGATAAACCCCATTGCATGTTATGGGTGAAACAGCCTGTCCTATCAATCCAATCTCCCTCCGCTAGGTGTGAATTTAGTATGTTATTTCTGCTAAGATCCTGAATTCAGGATACACCAGCAGTTCCCCCTTCCCCGCCCCTTCCTTTTTGTGTTGTGGCTTTTTTAGATTGTACGCCTCATGTCAGGGATTGTGCTATTTTTATTGATCAGTTATCCACGGTTGGAACTTTTCTAGGGATATAAATGTTTTCAATGAATTAATTAATGGGAAACGGTTCCTTATCCCCATTTTCCTCTGGCACGAAGCCACATTCGGACACTAGCAAGAACATGTGAACATTTGTTGTGAGTGCATCTCACACACACCTCACAAATATGTTTATCCAGACGAGTGTTCCCAAAGCATTTCAGAAAGCCCTGGAATTCAAATTTCAAAGACAACCATACAACATCCATATTGTGCCTGCTGTGCTTCTTCCAGGGAGCTCAGGGCGATGCAGATGGGGCTGGGCTGTCTCATTTATTTAATCTGCAATACCCTGTGAGGGTAAGCTGAGGTGTAAAATGAGTTTCATGGCTCACCAAGAACTTGAGCCAAAGAATCTCTGCTCTGGGTTCAAAAGTCCACGGTCCACGCACAACACACCTGGCTCCTGTGTCTCCCAGATCAAACCTTGAACTCGCAGCCTTTTGCCCAGCATGTTTCTTAACAAACACACAAAGGACAGATGGGGCAGATGGAGAAAATAAAAGCTGTCTTGCTTCTTTTTTGAAAAAAATTGATTGCTTCCGTGCAAGACCCTGAAAGTAGGCAGGATGACGGTGGGCCGGTTCCGACATCACCTCCGTATCGCAACACAACCAGAGTCCTTCATTTGGAGAGAAAATGTGAGCCCTCTGGACCTTTGGGCTAAAATATGAAGCGTAAACCTTATCCTTTGAATTAAGTCAGAAAGTGATACCAAATTTATGAGCACAGGTACAAGTAGCTGCAGAAATGTTGCAGAAACACAACATTTTCTGTTTTCAAAAGTGGCTGGAAGGGGTTGGGCTCTGCCATTCCATCAGATCTCACCTGGGTGAGGCTTAAATGTTCCCCGTTAGCCAAAATCTGAACTCCACAGCATCTGCAAGTATTAGCATGCCTATTCCACGCAATGCTGTTATTCAGCATCTGATACTCCTTGCTTTGCTAATAAGCATTTTTTGCTTCTTCAATATTTTTTTTAAATCACTAATTACCGTCTCCATTCTTGGGGGGGGGGGATAGAACTCCTGCTCCTGCAGCTGATGAGCATGTGAAACTGCAGCAATGCCAGATTCCCCAGCCACATCAGCCAGCTTGAGCTGACAGATTTTAAGCTCTTGCTCATGTTACATTTGAAATATATATAAAACTTTTATCTGGTCTCCTGTCAGCTATTCTGCAAATGGCAACGGCTGGCAGGATTGACAGCTTGTAGCTAGACAGCTTCCTTTCTTCCTCTTTCCACCACCCCTCCCTCGTTCGCTCATGCAGAGTGCAGCAGGCAGGCATTCCATATTGCCACAGCATGAAAGCCAAAAATCCATCCAAAGGACATGGCATTCTGTGACTGGGTTGGGACAGTTCTGTGGGGAGGAGCCCTAGGCAAACTGAAGTGCTGCTTGTGGTCCTCTGCCACATCTTCTCTGCATCTTCCTTCACTCCCAGACTTTGAAATGCTTGAGCAGACTTTAGCAACAACTGCTAAATAACAATGATTTTGTGCTATCCCTTTCCACATCCTGCAGGACAGGAGCAGCCAATGTGTTACACTCCAGAGGTTGTTCCCCTCAGCCCAGCCACCATGGCCAATGGTCAAGAATGAGAGCTGAGGTCTACCAGATTGCCCTGCTTTGCTGTAACTGGTCTTCTCTGGAAATCAGAGCACTGAGCCCTATGGCGCAACTCTGTTGCTTCCTTTCCCCCTTGGGTTGTGGTTACACACAGGTATCAATTTCCAAGTCTACCCTAAGGGTAGGTTTTTGTTTCAAAGTTGTCGTCTAATGACAAATGAAAAGAACACCCTGCTTCCCCAGTAAGAATGAGAGTCCCCTAGCCTGTACAGTGGTACCTCTACTTACGAATAACTCTACTTACGAATGTTTCTACTTACGAACGGAGCTCCGTCCGCCATCTTGTATGCGGTTTAGATAGGATTTTTTCTACTTACGAATTTTTAGATAGGGTTGCTTCGACTTACGAATTTTTTCTCCTAATGCATTCCTATGGGATTCGACTTAGTTTTTTTCGACTTACGAATGTGCATTCGGAACGCATTAAATTCGTAAGTAGAGGTACCACTGTAGTTGTCTATGGAGGAAAAAAAGGATATATAACTGACTTTGGTCCTTAGCTATGCTGAAACTCAACTGAAATCAATAGGGTCAGGTGTGTCCAAGTCTTCCTAGGGTTGCAGCCCTAGAAAGCAAGCAGTTTCTTCCCTCTACGTAACAGAACTGGATAACTCCCAACATACAGGTGAAACTCGGAAAATTAGAATATCTCATTTACTTCAGTAATGCAACTTAAAAGGTGAAACCAATATATGCGATAGATGCATGACATGCAAAGCAAGATATGACAAGCCTTTATTTTTTGTAATTGTAATTATTTGTCCTTAGGCAGGTCAATTATAAATGGAATGTAATTCATGAAATGTAATAGTAATGTTTATTTTTGTATTATTGTAACTATTTGTTTTATTACTGTGGAATTTCCAAAAGAAAGCATTTGTAAAAATTAAAAGAAAAATAAAAAACATTAAGTTGCATTACTGAAATAAATGCACTTTTCGACGATATTCTAATTTCCCAAGTTTCACCTGTAGTGCAGGTCTTAGAAGGACAACGAAAAGTTTAGATAATGGAGAATTTGCTAGGGTAATATGTCTTCTTTCTTCTTTGGCGATCACTCGTAGCCAAGTAAGATTGTCTTCCATAAACACGGTTTTAACAATGAGTCCGTAAGTGACTGTGGAGGCCAATTCTGCATCCACACATCCTTCCACAGTGGGGACATTGGTTTCTGGGCAAGAGTTGATCACAATGTGGATTTGCCAAGCGTGTCTTCCTCTTAGCACGTTTCTCCCTTGTGTCCTGAGTTCGAGTGTCTTCAAAGCCCATGACACCTTTGGTAAACTGGAGCGCTCGCAGGCCAGTGTTTCCCAGTTGTCAGTGTTTATACTACATTTTTTTAAAAATTGCCTTGAGAGTCTTTGAACTTCTTTTGTTGACCACCAGCATTACGCTTTCCATTTTTAAGTTCGGAGTAGAGTAGTTGCTTTGGAAGGCGATCATCAGGCATCCCACAACATGACCAGACCAACGAAGTTGATGTTGAAGAATCATTGCTTCAACACTGGTGATCTTTGCTTCTTCCAGTACACTGATATTAGTTCGCCTGTCTTCCCAAGTGATGTGTAAAATTTTTCGGAGACACCGTTGATGGAATCTTTCGAGGAGCTGGAGATGGCGTTTGCAAGTGGTCCATGTTTCACAAGCATACAGTAAGGTTGGTAGTACAATAGCTTTGTAAACAAGCATTTTGGTTTCCTTGCAGATGTCCTGGTCCTCAAACACTCTGCACTTCAATCAGGAGAAAGCCGCAGTTGCAGAGCTTTGGTTAATATGTAACCAATCAGAAAAACAATATATTTCTTTGTTACTGAGTTTGAGATTTGGCTAGGGAAGAAGGTGAAGCTAGGCTTGCCGTATTTCAAGAAGTCAAATTGCTGACACCCCCAAAGTTGTTGAGCTACACCACAGATGGGATGGGAAGAGGTTACCTGCCTTGTTTTCTTAATTAATTTAAACTTAATGCTGCTTTATGCTACTTAAGAAGGTGGAGGAGTAAGAATATGGGGCAGCCTCCCATCATTAGCCCCTCGAGCCCCCTATTCTGCTGTGTGTACATCTCCAGCTGTCTAGCTGCGCTCATTCCGTTGCAGGAGGGGGACCCTCGAAGGCACTGCCTGCCTTCGGCCAGGAAGGTGACTGACAGCAGCCGAAGCATCTCTGGCCCCTCCCCATTGGCTGTGGATTTCAAGGAGGAAGTCAGAAAATGCGGAAGCCCTGAGCTGCAGATGAGGCACACTTTGCATCAGGCGGCAGAGGAACCAACCCCCACAGCAGGTTGCCAGGAACAGATAAGACAAGGAAAAGTCCTTACCAGCTGCTTTTATTCAATATTTACAGAGAGAGGCTTGGGAATGCAGCCTCTTGGAATAATGCAGTTGTCCCGAGTAAATATCCACTCCCCTTCTACATTCGTCATCTCTTCTATCGGTGGCACTGAGGACCCTTTGCTTCTGAGCCCTTTACTCTCCTATTTTTAAGGCTCACCGGGTTCTTGGAATGCTTTCTGGTGATAACGTGTCAGCCAGCTGCTCCGACTCTGCCTCCTCCTCCTCCTTTACCATTATTTCCCAACTTTTCCCCTCAACCGCATCTGAGCTGTAACCTCCGCAAACCCCTGTTGTAAATCTATACTGTCTTCCTCTTCCTCCTCCCCGGAAGGGGGGAAGAAGTCTCCACCATTGCTCCTCTACCCAGTCCCTGACACTTAGCAGGATTTTATGAATAACCGCCACCCCAGGTGGAGGAGACCCACCGGCTGTACCGTTGCAGGACACTGACACTGCTAGGGCGATTGTCGCCCAGCACATATGGATGGCCGCTCTGCCCAGCTCTGACAGGAAAATTGTAAAAAACAAAAAAATGCAGGAAAACCCCAGAAGAAAACCTTGGGAAGAAAGGAAATTGCCAGGCTCGCAGCAGCAGCGCCTCCCCCCTCCCCCAGCCAAGGGAAGTGACCTCCCATCACTTCCACTGCCGCCAGGGCACAGCCTTCCCCATAATTTTTTAAAAAACAAAAACAAAAATGGGGGGGACAGAAAACTGGGGGGAAAATTGGGTTGCCATACGTCCTAGAAATTCTTGACATCTCTTAAAATTCAAGAAGTCCCCCCCCCCCGATGCCATTTTAGGCATCTGATTTCTGTAGGTGTCCGGAATTTTCTGGACGTATGGGAAGCCTAGTAAAGCTATCTACTGTGCAAGCTAAACCCTATCATAAATTTATACAGCTCTCATCCCTAAATGCTCCTTGACTGCTTTCATCTTTTTCCCTTTTAAGTAAGGCTGTGTACCAAGCGGCAGACTTTTTTGATTCGTAACCAGTTACAAGCTTTACGCACTGCATACAGAAGAATGTACGTGCCGTCAGTTTTAACACAGCAACACCACTCCAGCCCTGTTCTTTGATCTTGAAACGCAGCATGGTTGTTGTCGGTGTTTTTATACAAAAATAATAATAAATCATTGGTGTATGAATGCCCCCATCTGCCGTCTCATGCAGTTAGTGTCAGAATCATTACAACAACTGTCCTAAGTGTGATAATAATTGCAGAAAACAGGAACTTTGATTCTTATTAGCCTCAGCACAAGAAAGGAAGCAGACGCTGATTTCACCCCTTCCGCCATATGGATGCAGTTGTTTTGACTGTCATTCAATAGAGTCCCATCAGTATACAGAATACCTTGACAGTTTCTTTGAACTGGTTGCACTTTTCATCCAAAAGTCCCCCTGTGTATGTATGGTTGTCAGCTGAGGGCTGTATAACCATTGTTTTTCCTGCCTGCCTTAGAATGCAAAAACGCAGGAGCTCTGCTTAACCCGTCCCAAGGTCCATCTAATTCAGCACCAGGCTAACCAGAATAGCCCTGCTACATCAGGCCAATGGCCCACCTTGTTCTCAGTGTGGCTATACTTCCCATTGGGAAGCCTGCAAGCAGGACAAGAGCACAACCGCACTCTCCACGCCTGTATTTCCCAATAACTGAAACTCACAAGCATACTGCCTCCAACAGCCTCCAGCAGTGTTGATTGTATATCACCACAATGGCTACACTGGTACCTCGGTTTACGAACTTAATCCGTTCTGGAAGTCCGTTCTTAAACCAAAACCATTCTTAAACCGAGGGGCGCTTTCCCCAAGGAGGCATCCCATTGCCAGTGCCCTTCCACTGTTTGGATTCCCTTCTTAGACCGAGATAAAGTTCCCAAACCAAGACACTATTTTGCAGAGTTTGTTAATTAAATCATTCTTAAACCAGGCTGTTCTTAAACCGAGGTACCACTGTACTAGCCTGATCTTCTATGAATTCGTCTAATCCCCTTTTTAACTCCATCCACGTTGATGGCCATCTTGTGCCAACAATGCCCTTCTCCGGACTACTGGGACAAACAAGCCAGCCTGAACACAAAGCAATAAATGGGACACACAATCGATATTGGAAATGGCATGGCTAGATAGCCCAGCCTAACTTTGGGTGAATGTGTGTGTGCCATGCCTTCCTTTCTGGTTCACACAGAAAAGTTATTTTTAAATGCTCCCAGGGACAGGAGAGATACCCATAGGCTTCAACTGAGTTCAGGGGAAGGGGGGTTAAATTTGTCATAATGTGTTTAAATGTTAGTATGATAGAATTAATATTTAAATTTATGGAAAGTTCTTGGTAAAATTTTTGAGGCTAAGGGGAGAAATAGAAGATAGAAGGAAAGGAAAATAATTTACGATTTGGATAATTGATTAATTAAAGGTGGAAAATAGGTATTTTTAGAATAGAATATTCGAGTGTTAATGATAAAATGTACCTTAAAAGACCAACTAAGTTTATATTTTGGTATGAGCTTTCGTGTGCATGCACACTTCTTCAGACTTCTTCTGAAGAAGTGTGCATGCACACGAAAGCTCATACCAAAATATAAACTTAGTTGGTCTTTAAGGTGCTACTGAAGGAATTTTTTTATTTTGCTTCGACTCAGACCAACACGGCTACCTACCTGTAACTAATGATAAAACGTGTTAGATCAATTTAAGATATAAGATGAAAACTGCTTAATGGGAATTTTAAAATGGACCCAGTGAGGGGGGAATCGAGGAAGTCAACAATGTTAAGTAAATAATATAAGATCTGAGATGTTTTTCTTTTTTAATGTTTTCTTTTTTCTTGTTTTTTCCTGCTTTGAGTTTTTGTTTTGTTTTTTGTGATTTTGTATTTGGAAAATGAATAAAAATTATTTGGGGGAAAAATGAATTTATTTAATGTAGCTGGGACTGGGCACAAGTGTGTCTATCTCACCCACCCAAAACAGCCAAACAAAAACAAACACCAAACAGGCAGGGACTGGGCACACTACCAACACTCAGACTGGTGCTGGTGTCTGTGCATGGGGGAGAAGGATGGGACCATTGAATGATGTTCAAGAATCCTGAACACAAGCTTTTCTTTCTTTCTTGCAAGACCCCAGTTGTATATACTCATAGATTTGAGACATGCTTATGTAGCTGAAAGTGTTCCACCCATGCACAAGCCAGAGGTAGTGAGAGACTCAGGAAGATCCCAAGGCTAGCAGAAATCCCAAAATATTTTTGAAAAATGGAAACTCTGAGCAAATAAAAATGAAACAACCAGGTGTGTGTGTGGGGAGAGAATTATGGAGTGGCTGGAACAGAAGGACAGAGACGTATAGAAACATTTACAGTATAGGCATGTGAAGGGTAAATAAGAACCATTGTTTGGACAGCTTCTCGATGAGCAGCTGTTTTTAAGTGTGCTAAGGAAGAGAAAGCTGCTTATAGCTATCAACAGCAGAATTACAGTACAACACTGAATATTACTGGAGTTGAGCACTAATGTATCAACCCTCCCACAAAAAACAAAACAGCCCAATGGAGACTAAACATCGTCATTGGGCACTGCTTGACGTGGACATGAAAACCAGTGAGGGAAGAAGTATTATCAGTGACATTTGTTTAACGTAGGACCATCTTGCCCCAAGGATATTACATGATAAAACTTGACACAGGTGACACAACTGGGGGTGTGGAGAAAGATGATGGGCAAGGGCAAGCAGTGGATTTAATAACACTTGATTCTTTCTTAATAACCTGTGGTGTCGTACAGAGCAAAATTAAGAGACCCTGCCTGCTGGGCAAAATCTAGGAAGTCTATTAAAAATTTGAAATAAAATTTGAGCATTGCAGAGTAAATCTACCTCCTTTGCTGGCTGAAATCAAACGAAAGGTTTCCAGGTGACACAGCATAGCTTTCAGTATAGTAGGAAACCTAGAACCTACTTATGGATATTATCTTGTTGCTGGCATTTTTAATAATGATGATTTTTCTTATACTCCCCTACCTGCTCACCCTTCCTGCCTCATGATTAACATTAATATCGATTGTTCTTATACTCCCCATCCCATCCGCACTGCCTGCCTCTTTATTAATACAATATTCCTTAATTTCCACACCCACCCACACTGCCTACTTCATTAACATCACTTTAACTAATAATCTTCCTTACATTCCTCTACCCACCGGCACTGCCTGCCTCGTTATTTCATTTATCTGCTTGCCCCGTTTCGCCAAAGTGACTGACAGCCGAGCCCCCCCCCCCCCGTCCATAGATGCATTAAAACCAAGTTGGGGGCAGGGGCGAAAGGCATTAAAAACATTCCACCCACTAATGAGCAAGGAATTAACATTTCTTACATTCCCCTGTCCCCACTCCACGCCTCTTTATTAGGAATGCTGATATTTCTTAAAACTTCCCATCCTACCCTGCTTCTTTATGGATATATTCTTTCTTATATCCCTCGACCCACCTGAACCGCTTCCCACACCGTGATGTTCAGGGATCTACAGTATTACGGTAAATGTGTTAGCTGCTTCATCATGCCAAACAGAATTACAGCCAGCCGACACATAAATACATTAAAACAAAAAATATGGGGTGTGTGTTAAAAGAAATGCATTAAAAACACCCCACCTCTAAATAATAAATAATAACAACTAAATTCTCTTCTATTCCACACCCACACTGCCCATTAATATACTATTGTAGATACTTATATACTAATTAATATACCACGCTGCTTTATTATTAATAATTAATTAATAACAACTAAATTCTCTCTTCTATTCCCCACCCCGACTTCCCATTAATATACTATTGTATATACTAATACACTAATTCATATACCCCGCTGCTTTATCACCATCAAGGATAATACGTAATTTGCTTTACGCTCCCAGACCCAAAAACACAACCCTCTGCGAGCTTCCGTTTCCGGTAGGGACACCGGACGACCAGGGGGAGGGAACGTCGTCCCTCCCGGAAGCGGAAGTAGCGTCACGGCGTCGGCGCCATCGCGAACGCGCTCTCCGCCCGGCTCTTCTGTACCTGAATTGGAAGGAAGCGTCTCCTTCCCTCTCGCTGCGGCGGCGGCCTCTCTCGGTTCTCCCGGCCCGGAAAGCGCTGGAGTACGCTGGGCTGGCCGGTACTGAATGAGGCTCGTCTATGTGCCTCTGGGTGCCCCTGAATGTGGGTTGGTGGTTGCTGCTGCTGCTCCTCAGGGCCAAGGGTCCCGAATCCTTTGATCAGGGCCAGTCCCACAGAACCGTAGAGAAAGCGCAGGGGAATATAAACCTGCTGGCTGCGGCACACACACGTGTATGCATGTCTTGACGTTCCGTGTTTTTTGTGGTTTTTTGGTTTTTTTTAACTTCTCCTTCCTCCACACAGCAGCAAACATGTCCACGCCTCCCTTGGCCGGAGCAGGGATGGCCCCCGGGGCGTTTTCGGGATCCCAAGCCCAGGCCGCTCGGGAGGTGAACACGGCTTCGCTGTGCCGCATCGGGCAAGAGACGGTGCAGGACATTGTGCTTCGCACCATGGAGATCTTCCAGCTGTTAAGGAACATGCAGGTGGGCAGCAGTAGGTGAAGAAACTCGTCTCTCTTTCTCACAAACAACAACAAACACACACACACACACACACAGTGTTTTCCCCACCTCCTTGAATGCGTTCTCTGTTCTCAGCTCTTGGAATGGGGTCAAAAATAGAGGAGGACATGCAAGCAAACTGCAAGGTGGTATGGAAAGACTTTGGGCACGTGAAAGGGAGGAGTTGGCTCTGAGGCACTGTGTTGGCCATGTACTTGTTAAAATAAAGACAGAAACACTTTAATATTTAAAGTGTACAAAGAATGGTTCAAACTGATACAGATACAAGAACAAGACAAGCAGATAAAAGTTATAGTTGGCACTAACTGGCCTGCAGCAATGACAACAGTAGCTCTATGTGCAAATTCTTCGCAGGATACTTTTTAAATTCCAGTATGGAATAAATGTCCTGTGTGGCTCGCTAAATAAACTCAACACTCCTTTAGTTCTGTACACTTGAGGAAAGCAGGTACTGTTCTACTTTGGTTACTCTGAATTTTTTTAAACAGTTTGATATTTTTACTGGATACGCCAATTTATACCTAATTCTTGGAAAGTACATTTTTAAAAAATTCTTTCAGAAATGCAGAATATTTTCCCTGGAATGTATTGCTCCCCGAGATATTGTTTATACACCAGCCTAGGAAAGATTTCTGTCACCAGGTTCCTTACTTGCAGAATAATATTCTTTCCTCATAATTGATTAAAAATGGTCTTGCAAAAGGCTTAAATCCTTAGCGTACTAAAACAGACGTAAATTGGGCTCACTTCCCTGTAACAAGTTTAGAACCAAAACGTCTACCGTTTTATGGAGAATATAAGCTAGAATGAAGTACCTGGCTAACTCTGTTCTGTACTTTGTGTGTTCCAGAAATCTCATGAAATTTATGTACACAATAGCTAATTCACATAGAGGATAGGATAAAATTAAATAAATGAAAGCAATTTTGAACTAGTTGGAACAAATACTGCAGTTAGCATTAATGGTCGGGGGGGAGGTGTTTGCAAGAAATACCCATCTCTGTAATTGTTTTGATTTTTCAGTGTAGATGAAATGTAACCATGGATTTCATTCATTCCCCCTCCAGCTTCCAAATGGTGTCACCTATCATACAGGCACATATCAAGATAGATTAGGGAAGCTTCAAGAACATCTGCGTCAGCTTGCAATACTTTTTAGGAAACTCAGATTGGTCTATGACAAATGCAATGAAAACTGTTCAGGGCTTGATCCTGTTCCAATAGAGGTAAGTGGAGGAGAGGTGCAGATATTTAGATCATGCTGTATATATTTCAGTAATTCAGAAACATGGTGAGAGATCCAATTGTAACCGCTTGCTTGACAGTTGTGCAACAGGGCCTCTGGTTTCTCTTCTCCCACCGTCACCACTCCCACCCCAGAGTATGTCTCCAAAATCTGTTCCAGGGGGTCCTCCAATCTCCAGAGCAGGAGATGCTGCAGGGGGCAAAAGGAAGCTCTGTAACAAAGTGGGTGCCTACTTGCGTGTCGCTGGATCTTTCCCATTCTGCGAACCACTTTCTCTGGTTTCATGCTTGAACCAGTGCATTTTAGAATTCCTCTTTTCTGCTTATGCCCCTTGGCTGTGGGGGGAAATGTTTCATGGACCATATTTTCAACCCTTTTGAGGTCTTTCCCAGCCTGTATCTGTATTGGAATTGTTTTAAATGTGCTTTAAAGCTGTTTCATCTCTTGTTGTTACCTGCCCAAGGCTTCTTTGAAAAGAAGGGTGGGATATATATTTAATAAATAATAATTAGTATTAAGCATTTGCACGAGAGTCTTCAGTTTTTAAGATGTCTGAATACAAATAAATATAATAGAAATGTGATTTTAAAAAGCTAGTGTTTCTGTAATTTCATATTTATCTTGACTGACAAGTCTTAGGGCATGGTTTTTCAAACGTGGTTCTACGAAAAGCTCTCAGTATATTTTATAGAGCATGTTTTATACAGCAGCTTTGTTACCATTTGCAGCAACTCATTCCTTATGTCGAGGAAGATGGCTCGAAGCATGATGATCGAGGAGCAGCCAGCCAGCTTCTCTTTGCAAGTGAAGAGAGAAGGGAAATAATGGAAGTGAACAAGGTAATAGTTGATACGATTTGCGTGCAGCAGAGTTCCTATCAGAAGCTTTCTTTACTAGTTTGCTTGTACGGCCTTAAACATACTTCGGAGTCACGGAAAAGAAATAGGGCCAGGTTCATTTAAATACCAGCACAACTGTCACGCCAGCACTGGAGGAGGAAAAAAACTTAAACACGTAGCAGAGTTTCCAAAAAATAGACCAGAGGCAATTGTACTTCATCCAGTAGTGCTTTAGGGGTACTGAAGGCAAATGAGCATAAATGGTCACAAATCCAAAGCATTCAGGATTGGCACAGTCCGTAAAAATCCAGTTGCAGCACTTTACAATAAAACTTACAAACTTATAATAAGACTAAACCTTAACACTGTAGCATACAGAAACAGAACATAAGAACAAATAGAGATAGAAGAGAAAGTGAATGAAACCCATGCTCCTGCTGGCCCTATTATTATAGTCAGTACGACCTTGGCAGAAAGATAATAGAAACAGTTTAAACCAGCTGTACTTAGCTCCCCAGAGAAATAACCCAAACATCTGAAACCTTCCTGTTTCTCTCACATAGAAATAAACCTCCTTTCATGAAGGGAAGAACCCTTCTAGAACCCTCTTGAACTAATCAGAATAGGAAAGATTTTCTACACATCAGATCAATACTTTCTGTACCAAGAAATGCAAACTAACAGCAACAAGCCCAGCTAGTGCATTGGAGCTTCTCCACTCTCCTCCCACTGCACCCCCCCCCCAATTGGCTTGTGGTCAGAAGAACCCCCAGAACAGCATGCGAGAAGTGGGGAGGGAGAAAAGGGGAAACTGCTCCATCAGTACAAGCATTTATGCTTGTCAGAACAGTTAACTTAATGCAACGTTGAATTCTATCCATAGGGTTATAGCCAATGCTAATCCTACTCGGAGTAGGCCTGTTGGAATTGATGAACGTAGCGTAGTTATGCTCATTAACTCCAACGGATCTACTCTGAGTAGTATCCCACTGGATACAACCCATGGGGTGGTGTTTGCTAGTCCTATAGAATATAGACCTATTGAAGTTGTTGTTTATTGAATTTATATACCGCCCTATACCCGGAGGTCTCAGTTAATAAGTTTTATTTATTAATAAGTTAATAAACATAACCAACTTAGGTTTGATAATTTTCAGTGGGTCTACTCAGAGTAAAACTTAATTGAATGCCACCCATAATCTTAACAAATTACAAATTGTTGCTCATAACTATCTTTTTGCTCCAGATAACTGTGATTTTGGCTTGTGTAGAAAAACAATGCACCAGTCCTTATTTTCTGGCATTATAGCCTATTTGATAGGAACGTTGTAGCTGAATGTTTGCCTGTGGGACAAAAGCTGAGCTGTCAACAGCAGCTCTAATTGTATCCCTTGCCTAACCTATCATGTTAGCTTTCTGAAGGAGACATTCTCATTCCCATATATAGTCATTTCATTTAATATCTAGAGGCTGAGAAGCAGCTACTTTAGGAAGGGCATGTGTGCTTCTTAAAAATGGCGAATAACAATATGTGCAGTTGGACATACAGAAGATCTGTATTTGTCAAGGATGCTTTAGTTGAGATTCCTGCATTTCAGGGGGCTGGACCAGATCACCCGAAGGGTCCCTTCCAACTCTACAATTCTATGATTCTGCGTTCCTGGAACATTGAGCCACTTCTTGCGATCCAAAGACTCATGTCCAGGCTGCAGGCAACTGTATTCAAACTTTTGGCTGGGAGAGTGCAGTCTTTATCACAGGTTCCTGGAAGTTAGCTGCTGAAACTGCAAACGTGAACCTCAAACACATACTGTGTTAGCTGAGCAAAGGCCAGACCAATCCAGGGACTTGGCAGTCACACAGGCAGATGGTGTTTTTTGAGATGGCCCTTCTATGAACTTAGGAGTCTGCTGGAACATTCTTTACAGCCTGGTTCTACCATTGGGAGGTAAACAGTGACAGTCAGAAGTATTGGCGGTTGCATAGGGCTGCTAGGTCCTTGCCCAGGTTTGTCCTTTTAGCTTTAAATCCTCTGATATACAGCAGGTAGATCCTGCCTGTTCCTCATCCATCCTCCTTTCTACTTGCTTGCGGTGTGTGTGTGTGTGTGTGGAATAAAGGTTTCTTTCAGACAAAAGCAGGAGGGAAAGAAGGGCGAGCAAGGAAGGCAGTATAGGAAGGGAATCAGAGCAGCTAGCCTCTCAATGGTGTGGAGCATTTAAAATTACATGCACAACCTCTGGGTGGGCAATTGGCATCCCTATTGGGGGACAGCCTTCCTCCCATAAGGAAGAACAATACAAGGTCAGTGGCATTTGTTCACCAAATGACAATTGTTCCATGCTTATATTAGTAAGTAGTTGTTAACAGCATTTTATTTTAAAGTGTTGCCTAATGCAAAATGCTTCTAGGCAGTGTACAGTTAAAAAAAAATTTGCAATACCACAAATAGAATTTTAAAATTGCATGCATAAGAAGCATCCTACCAGTCGTTCCCATGATCCGTTGACCTGAGACTCCTTTGTTTTAATGAGACTGCTGTTTTGCATATTTCAATTATGGATGTTTATATTTTAATGCTTGCACAATTGGTTTTAATGCTTGTAAACTGCTTAGAAGCCTATCCGGGCATTAAATAGCATTTAAATTAATAAGTAAATAATAAAATAAACATCAATAACAAAATCTCAGTTTAAACAAAGTCTGTAATAAGACACACAGAATTTTCTATAAGGAAGAAGCTGGGTTCTACTCTCAAGGACACCTAAAAAAGGGAGGGAGGGAGGAAAATTGTCAAGACAACTCAGATTTATTGCCTCCCACAACACACATATTCCCTCATCCCTTTGCTGTAAAAATTTGCTGCAGGGGCTTTATTCCAAGTTGTAATAGCTGAATTGTAACTAAGCCTAGTGATTAGAAAGAGCCTTTCCAACAGATATCAAGGCACAGAACTCCTTTGAACATTTGATGCCAAGTCAGGACAAACTTGGGTTCATAGCTGTGAAGGCATCCTCTCTGTAAGTAGACAGACATTCCATCCAGTGCCTTGTCTTATACAGCTGCAGTTTCCAGTATGGGGAAAATGATAATTTTGGAGAGAGAAAGAAATTTGTAGAATGCTGGATGTAGGCTTTCGCATGAGATGGGGAGTTAGTACTTTAATACACTGTTGGAAATTGGAAATAGGAACCGGAGATTAAAAGCTCAGTAAAAACAACTTAAATTTAACAAATGCTGTCGCTGCTGCGCAAGTGGGGTGCAAGGGCTCAGGGATGGTTGGCTGGCTCAGCAGCAACAACACTGGAGGGTGATGGTGAAGAACAGACTGCTCATGAGTCAACAGAATGACAGTGGCGCGAAAGGTCACTGCTGACAAACAAAAAGGATTCAAAGCAGAGTTGCAGGAAAGGCAAAGGGACTTGAATGCCAACTATTTGAGGACAGGCTAAAGGTGTGATCCAGCATCTGCTTCCCTGTGTTGGCTGTGCTAGCATCCTCCTAAGGCGCTTCAGTTGTGTTTGAGGGGAGTTCTCTTGAGGACTCATTAATTCATCAAGGCATTGACTATACCCACTGAATCTTCAAGTACTAACGGTCAGGATCCCCAACTAAAATGATTTAGTTAAGAGCCTGGATGAGAAGCTGGGAGCATTCTGCCCTGTGAGCAATCACCATTCCCATGCAGTTTACAAAGGGAGGCCTGCTTCCCAGATCCAAGTGCTGCCTTGCCAAGGATTTGCTGCTATAGCAGCGCTTGTACCACTACAAGCAAATAAGACGAACTGTGCAAAGCATGTGGTTCCCTTCAATCCTCTGGTCTGTCCTTTCAGGACGTGCAAGTGAGTCGAGTTCTGTGGCAGTTCCTGATCAGGTTATTGTGTTCAGCGGTTTGTGTAGGACAACTTGTATGCCCATCCAGACTCTAGTCCATGCCAGGCATTTGGTATGTGTGGTTTGCAGAATTTAGCGTTGCATGAGTATAAGGAGCTTCTTCTGGTGCTGTGATATAAGGGCAGTTTTGTGCTTTCTCGTGCAGTGGAATAGTGATAATACTGAATCGGACTTTTTGGTCACCTAGCCAAGTGTTTTCTGTTATTGACTTGTAGTCCATGGACTAAGGCAGAGGTTTTCTCCCAGTCCTGTTTTACCAGCAACCTTTCAGCTAGAGATGCCACGGACTGGACTGTCTGTCTTGCTAACTTTAGCCTTGCTAGACAGCCCCACCCCAACTTCACCTCACAGCTTTGCTCTTCTAAGAAGCCACATCAGTGTTGCGTGTGCTTTGTATCACTGATGGAACACTTTAGAGCGCCATACGAAGCTGCCTTAGACCAGTTGGTCCATATAGTTCATTATTATCGACAGTGACTGGCAGCAGCGCTCCAGGGTTCCAGACATGGGGCATTCCCAGCCCTACCTGGAGATGCCAGGGATTGAGCCTGCGACCTTCGACATGCAAGGCAGGTGCTCTGCCATTCAACTGCGGCTCTTCAATGCTGTTTAGCCCAGTAACCTAAATATAGTCCTACCTTTGGGGGGTGAAACCACTCGCCTCTTTCCTCCTAGGCAGAGAATCCCCTGTCCTTGGATCCTCAAGCAACGGGGTGTCTTTTAATCCACTCCCCTGATGCTCAGTTTGAGAATGATAACTCAGCTAGGTGCCATTTTCCTTTGGGTACATTCTGTATATTGGGCAAATCAGAAGCAGCTGTGAGGTGTGTGTGTGTGTGTGTGTGTGTGTGTGTGTGTGTATTGAACCAGCCAGTTCCGCACAAAGGGCTTGAAGCTTCCTTTTTCTTTTTAAAACATGTGGTATTGGGTGTAGCCTGTTATATGGAATTTTGCTTGAAATGCATCCAGTATAGCCTTGGCAGCATTGGTAGCAGCTATGGAGTGCACTGCAGTGCTCAGAAGTGTTTTCTCTACACTGTGTGAACTGTGTTGAGTGTTCCCAAAAAATAAAAAAGCACTAGAAGTTTAAAAGTCACAGCATGGTGGAGAATTCTTTTTTTACAGTCCAGAGAAAATCCCAGAGAGGCATTTTGTAGGCAAAGCCGTGCGGTATGTAGCACTCAGATCTGAAGAGTTGCACCCCGGGAAGCACATTCATCATGCGCAATGTCCCTGAGTTGGCATGGCTCCTATCTTCTGCAGCAAATCCACATTGCGCTTGCTAACATAGGAGGCAAAATGCTATTCATCCAAACCAAGTTGAACTTTATTAGATTCTGGCTGAATAAAAAAAATGGCTCCAGGAGGGGGGGGGGGAACGAGGATTAAATTCTTTATGTCAAAAGGCCTAAGTGACATCACACTGTGAAACAGAAATTGCAAACGCCTCTGTACTTACTTGGTGTTCAGTCACCCTGAATGTATAGGCAGAGCAATAATTCCTCCTCTTGGCAACGCTGAAAGCTCTTTGATAAGCCTTTCACAGCCATGTAAAAATACAGCTTTGGAGCAACTGTTTTAATTCATGGCAACACCAAGTTATAGGTTTGCACAAGCTGGTGGCTTATCAGCTCAAACAATAGGCAAGTGCAGGTGCAACTTCCTTGTGTTATCAGTGAAGGTACTGGTGGGCAGAATTGGAGTGCATTGGTGGTAAGATTTATTTGCGGCTAAGATTTATTTGCGGACCCCTCGGAACTTAATAGAATTCAGCACTATTAGACGTTTTCGCTCAAGGGGATTCGTTTCAGCTGTAAATCAAGCTTGAAGTGTATTGGCAAAGCTATTTGGCAAGCTGGCACAGCTCTTTCTCCATGGCTCCACCCACCACTAGCAATCTTTTCAACGCTTGAGCATTATTCCTACGCAGTGTACATTAGCTTCCTATCAAAAGGCATGCTCCTCCGGAATCTGGACCCAGGTGTGCTTGCTGATATGGAAATACAGTATTGCAAGAAGAATGAGGTGTGTGTTGCCCTTTTCCAATGGCTTTTCATGGAAATGACCTTGTCCGCAGAAGGAAGATTGGGAAGGATGCGCCGAAAGAGAATGTTCCTATAATGAAATCTCCCCCAACCTGGTGTTCTCCACATGTCTTGGACTAGAACACCCATCAGCCCCATTTAGTGTTTCCAACTGTCCAGGATGATAAGTGTTGTAATCCAAAACATCCAGATGACAGCAGGTTGGGGAAATCCGCTACAGTGTGCCCTAACTTAACTGCTATTTTCTGTCAACATCTGTCATTAATCTAGCGCCTTCCACCTTGATGTGCTTCTTGTCTTGCCAAATGCAAGGTGGTTCTTTTAAAATGAGATTCAGAAGGAATACAAAACACAAGTGAGTGAGAAGATTAAAGATTTTATTCTAGACAGCAAGCAACAGATACTTACCAAGCAAGCACTTAAATCTGCCATTTGGAAGCCCTCAAGAAGCGGCGAAGTGATTCCCCCAGGTAGCCTCTGTTTGCACGGCCCTGCAGCCGATCAGCTCACTCCTCGATATACAATTGCCCATACGCTTCTTTGGCACTAAGTACAGGCACCCCCTGTTTTGCATGTGTTTGTGCATGCGCTGGCGATTTTTGGACCCAGAAGGTAGCAGGATGGGCCTATGCGTACAATGACCCGGAATGCAACCCTCGCGGCAAATTGGGGGTTTCCTGTAGTAGACCTCTGTGCTGCCCTATGCCCTACCATTCCCCACCCCGAATTTAAATTCAGAATACGTAACCTGACTAGACGCCAGTGTTGACAAACTTTTTCTTTCCGCAGAAACTGAAACAGAAGAATCAACAGCTGAAGCAAATTATGGATCAATTACGGAATCTCATTTGGGACATAAATGCCATGTTGGCAATGAGAAACTGAAATATGCTTTCTCTCTTTCTCATTATGGCAGCTGATACTATTTGTTGGGCAGGGAAATAAGTATTTTCTGAAAACATAATCCTTTATTCCTCTGCTATTTTCCCCTCCAGTAGTACACAGTATTTCCAAAATACCCAAACTTCTGTACAGCCAGTGTGTATAAAAATGAGTGTTCTATACAATATTTGCAACCCATTTGTTAATATTTTTATTATTATGAATGCTGAAAGAGTTTTTATTAAATGAACGAATTCTGTATAAAATTAAGCTTTATTTTTCAGGCCAGGGTGGGCAGCTTGTGCGGATTATTTGGCAACCCGCTATTTTACCCTGAATAGCTGTGGCTCTTTTTCAAGGTAAAACCCAAAGAACAGCTGTGTAGAGAGAGAATAGAGCTTTTGTTCTCGGCTGAAACCATCCACACAGTTTAGGTTTTGTTGTACAAAAATAGAATAAAATACTGCTACCACACCTTTTTCATGGCTCCCTTTTCTTAGCAGTTAGACCCAAGGCAGCTGCAACCTGTTCATCTGTAGTACGAATGCAGTGCTAATGACTGAAGAGATCCAAAAATCTTAAGAGAACCTGGGCAACGATATAAAAAGCTGCTTTAGGAGACCAGTTTTATTTTAACGTCTCAATAGATTTTGAACTTCGCAGCTCTACGTTTTTCTTGAAAAGGGCTCCCCCCTCATGATTTCTGAACGTACCAATTTCCACATGGGTGGTCAACTTGGTCTACTGCAACAAAAACACCAGGGGCTGTCACATGTTAAATTTAAACAAGATTTATTGCTGCTTAATCTTTTTATGGGCCGGAGTCTATGCAATCAGATGCTCACATAACCGTCATAAATCTGTACGTTTTGAGATGGTATCAGGCTCTTGGTTTCTTTGAGGAAAAAAGCTTTATTATTTAAAAATAATTAAGACTTCAACAAGAAAATACACGGTCTACATACCTCTTGACATTTCTATTCTTGCGTGGGTCGTAGATTGATGCAGGCCTCTCTTTGTTTTTGGATTATTGACAGAAGGCTTCCCATTTATTTATTTATTTTTGCCAATTTGTTTTTATTAGTTTTCCGAATTTTTAACAAATTAATTCAAATTTAACACTAAATTTCAAAGTTGACTTTCCACCCGTCTTTCACGGTGCTTCTTTTCCGTCCCTTCTTTGCTGCTCACAGTAAAATATTTTTTTCTTAATTCCTAATACTTTCCCCATCCATTCCTACATTTCCATCGACTGTGTGAAGGATTCCTTTTTAAAGATAGTTGAATCAATACAGGTGGGAATCTGCTAAGACCCACTGCAGAGTGCTGGACTACAACCTCCACCATCCATGACCATTGGCCATGTTGGCTGGGGATGATGGGGGTTGAGGTCCATGAAAACCTGGGCACACAAGGCCAGGGAAGGCTGTCTTATAGTGGCACACATCCTTTGAACACAAGAGATTTCATTAGGGCATCATGTCTCTGATAAACCGGGTCACGGATTAGACACGTTTGTAGAAAGGTCTTATCTACTTACACAGGAAAACCGTGGATTTGCGCCAGTGCAGTTACAAACGTAAGAAAACAGTTAATGGATTGAGGCAAACCCCCTCTTTTAACTAGGGAGAGCTAGCAGCCCAAGGTACGGTATTTCTTGCCGAGTAAAAAAAGAAAAAGAAAAGAAAATGTGTTAGAAAATTCCCCCTTTTTCTATTTGCAACTAAAGTATATACAAATCAAGCTGTCTAGCTAGTATGCCTTGCCTTTGAGCGCTATGGGAATTTGTAAACAAACCCAATGACAGTTAATTCTGTGCAATCCCAAGCATCCCGGGAAGTCGTGAAATAGCAGAGGAAAATAGATGGCTCTTTTTAAAATTACCATTAGATAACTTACTTATTGCTCGCTCCCATGCATGCCTACTCAGAAATAAGCCTCACTGAGTTCGGTGAGATTTACTCCCAAGGAAGTGTATGCCGGATAGCAACTTCTTATGTGTTTCATTTGCTTAATAATGGGATGTGAAAAAGAGAATCTCCTAGGGCATAATTCTGGACTTTAATAAAACAGTAGCGCCACTGCAGTCAACTGCAATTTTTTGGATTTATGGTAACGTAACCGAGAGCAGAATTTGATCCATTTGTTTATTCATAAGGCACAGATCTTGCCAGGCAAAGGACAGTGAATTTTCGCAAAGTTGTGTTTTAAATGTTAGCACAATAAATGTGTACAGAGAGCCCTATATATGTACCTCCTTGACTTGCAAAAGAAATAACGTATGGACTACCTGCATGCTGATGAGCAGTGTTCATAACTTTAGCGCAGGATTCTAGATCTCATGAGCAAAGTCAATGTTCTGATATATTTAGCATGATTTATTGACTTGGATGCATTGGTGTATTAGAGTAGGGATGAATGTATAAATTCACAATTTTTTATTTTTATTTTTTTGTTAAGCTACTTCGGGGCAAGGGGGTGAAACAACAAAAAAAGTGCTTTTCTTCTGCTTTTGGGAAATCACTTGGTTCCAGACTTTTTCCTGGCTTGTTTGTATTCTCAAGTCAAAGTAAAAGATCTCGGTAGTATATTTTGAATCCGCATCTATATCAGTACTGTGTACAGTGTAAGCCATTCTGTTTTTTATAACTGATGCTAAAAGTGCCTCTTTGTGGAAAGAATTTCAGACCATTAAATTGCGCAGGCAGCAACAATTTCCTTTACTGCTGTGATTCTACATTATAAAGCAGACACATGGAAGCCGAAGAAAGGAAATATAAAGTTGTGCAGAGCTGTGCGAGATAATCTTCAGAGCGATCTCCTGCTCTGAATGTGCCGCTTGCGTATGCCGGTTGCATTAATCTCCCGGTTTGCTGTTGGAATACATGTAGACTTGTGGACTGAGCATTTGAAGTGGGGAGACCTGGGCTCAAATTCTCACGGAGCCTTAATGCGGACTGTTGAGGACCCAGCCATACAGGTGTCTTCTGGCACACTTCCCTGAAGCTTCAGGGGCCAAATGATGAAGGGCAGGTCCACACTCACAAGCTTGCACCCCCCCCCCCCGGTGTCATTGTCAGTGTCCACCCCCAGCCACTCAGCATGTGTACAACCGCCATCAAACTTTGCCTCTTAGGAATGTATGAAGCTATGGGGAGACCATTGGTCCCTTTAGCTCAACATTCCTTACACTGGCTGGCAGCAGCTCTCCAGGGTTTCAGAGAGAGGGAATCTTTTCCCAGCCCTACGTTGAGATGCCGGGGACTGAATCCTGGGATCTTCTGCAATCAAAGCAGATATTCTACCACTGAAGTACAGACTAGGGCTGCTCGATAACTGGTCTTCAACATCGCAAGATATCACTAGCTAAACATTGCAATATGCTGATATATCACAGTGTCTGAAATAAGGATAGAGCTATCTACAGCTGCCTTGGCTGTCAAACTTAATCGGTTCCGAGAGTCCATTTGACTCCCCAAACCATTCAAAAACCAAGGTGTGGCTTCCGATTGGCTGCAGGAGCTTCCTGCACTCAATTGGAAGCCGCGTCGGATGTTTGGCTTCCAAAAACGTTTGCAAAACCAGAACACTTCTAGGTTTGCGGCGTTCGGAAGCCGATTTGTCTGGGAGCCAAGCTGTTTGGAAACCAAGGTACGACTAGTGGCATTGGCTTTCTTCATGGTTTTTCCTGCATTGTGATTTGTGCATAGCACACGCACACACACCCATAAACATATGATTTGTGATATATTGCCAGGTCAAAAATTATGAAACCGATATTATGACTTCAAACCTGTTTTGAATGATAGATCTCCCAGCCCTACTACAGACCTTCCCCAACGCAGAAACAGGCTGTTTTCAATGTTGTTTTTACAGAGAAGAGATAAGGGTAGGTGCAAAGGAGAAAGATTGGGACTGAGTCCTATCATTGGCCCATCCACTGCTGCGTTGTCTATTCCAATGGGCATCCGCTGTCCAGGGTCTCAGGAAGAGGGCCTTCCTCCACATTTGCTACACGATCCTTTTAGCTGGAAATGCCAGGGATGAGATTTGGCTGGGGCCATTCCCACCCGGAGAGAAAACAAGAAGCAGAACGACAGGACAAATAGTTTAATAGAAAGTGGGCAGGGATCCAAAGGCGGCCCTGGGTCTCAAAAGGTTGAATACTGCTGCCTTGAATCATCGGCTTTGAAGATAATATGAGATGAGAACTGAATAACAAATCAAAGTAATTAACATTGTCTAGTCAGATCTACAAAGTCATTACAAGATAAAAATTAGCTCCAGTAATGGTCACTAGGATGCTGTCAATGCGGCGCAGTTTAATTTTGAAATCTAAAATGGATTTTGCTGCTTGTCTCTTGTGTTATTAACTTCACTGTCATCACAACAAAGCCGTCAGTCTCAATATGTCCCCATTCATTCCCCCTTCGCTCCCCATACAGCCAGCCTTTAGCACTTAGTGCATCTAGATTTTGAAATTACTTTCTTTTTGGACTAAATAATGGTACGGCAGAAGACTCGACAGACAGTAGGCTGCCTTTCATACGACGGCTTCTTGCCGCTTTTCGTTTTTGCGGCACGCCTACATATTATTTGCCTAACAATGAGTTTGGTGCGTTTTAATATCAAGGGAGAAAACATTGCCCTGCCCTGCAAAAGGGTTTGCGGTTTTAAAAACACGGTGATAACATAACAATAGCAGGCGTCTTCTATATTTATCTTTTTAAGAATTGGCTGAAAAAACTTTTTTGTGCTGCCAGGCTTATGCAGGCAATTAAAAATACTTTATGTAAGCTGGTGATCTTTTAAAAAAATTGCATGTGGATTTTATTGTGTATTTACTATTGTTGCAAACGGGGTTTTAATAATGAATTTGAGGTATACAAGTATTTTATATAAATAAATAGTAGAGAATATTTTAATAAATAACTCGAGAACTCCCTTAAACACTGCTGGCCTTTAGGGACTTGTAGAGGGTTGCTTTGGGTTATGTAGGGTGGTGCTTGCAAGCAGATGAGTTGATTACAATTAGTTGTAGTCTATAGCTCCCCCCATGAGAGCTGTTCTACTTGGGATTCCACCCCAAGTGTAACAAAAGGAAGGAAGTATAATGAATCATAGAATCATAGAGTTGGAAGAGACCACAAGGGCCATCCAGTCTAACCCCCTGCCAAGCAGGAAACACCATCAAAGCATTCTTGACATATGCCTGTCAAGCCTCTGCTTAAAGACCTCCAAAGAAGAAGACTCCACCACACTCCTTGGCAGCAAATTCCACTGCCGAACAGCTCTTACTGTCAGGAAGTTCTTCCTAATGTTTAGGTGGAATCTTCTTTCTTGAAGTTTGAATCCATTGCTCCGTGTCCGCTTCTCTGGAGCAGCAGAAAACAACCTTTCACCCTCTTCCATATGACATCCTTTTATATATTTGAACATGGCTATCATATCACCCCTTAACCTTCTCTTCTCCAGGCTAAACATACCCAGCTCCCTAAGTCGTTCCTCATGACAGAAGGAACAAGGAGAGCATTTAACCCTGTCTTCCCCAAAAGTGTCCTCCATAAGTTTTGGACTGGAACTCCACCCCACAAGTCACGTTCGTTCGCTGATGGGAGTTGTAGTCCACATCATCTAAAGGCCTTCAGGTTGGGTCAAACTGATTTAACCCCTTTTTGTTTGCCTTGATTTTGGTTTTCACTGCGTGCGAGTATTTTCTAACTCATTTGGAACTTGGGTGGGTTTTCCAGAAATTGGTGCATTGATGGAATTCCAAGGGAGTTTAAAAAGACTATTTATGTATGCAACAACAGCCGCTAGAGTGCCGCTTGCCCAGAGATGGAAATAGGAGAAGGTACCAACAAAAAAAGAATGGATAACTAAGATAATGGACTGTGCCGAAACAGCAAAGATGACTGAAGATCAGAGATCAAGATGAGAAAAAGTTTGAGCAGGAATGGAAGAAAATTATAGACTATTTAAAAGACCACTGTAAATATATTAAAACGTTAGCAGGTTTGATACAGCAGGTTTGATACAATCAGAAATTAAGATAAATAAGAGGGAAAACAGTGTTTGGAGAAATAAAATGAGACACAAGAAATTATGGGGGACAAAATTGGAATCCAGGGGAGGGGAGAGGGGAAGTCTATATTGTATTTTTGGGAAAGTATTGAATTTATGAATTATTGTGATGATAAAATATGAAAATAAAATATTTTTAAAAAACATATTTGGAAGCTGAACAGAGAATGAAGGGGAACGTAAGTTGGGAAATTGATCAATCTATCCATATCTGTATCTTTCTATCTACATACCCTTCAACATTTCTCCCGTGAAAATAGAAACGTCCCCTTCAAAATTTCTCCAGTGACAATAGGGATGTCCTATTCCATAGCCTCCAACATTTCTCTGACAAAAATAGGGACGTTCTAAGGAAAAGCGGGACATTCCGGGATCAAATCAGAAACCAGGACAGCTTCTGTAAATCCAGAACTGTCCCTGGAAAACAGGAACATTTGGAGGGTATTTATGTCTCTATCTATCTATCATCCATCTTCTCCCTGGGCCCTGATTGCCTGTCATTTCTGGAATCCTTTCCACATCACTGAAATTCTGGTACCAGCTCTCTATACATCCCTTAGTAGGTGCAGAGCCATGCATTTTACTGGTACACCTGGGACATTCTGAGCTTTTGCTCTGAAAGTCAGGAATGTATATGGCCGAGCCAGTGTTGGCAAATCATTCATTCAATCAGTGGATCTCTGTTGACTTGAATTCCACCCAGACGGCTGGCCCGTGGGGCTGTAGCAGAAGTGAACGGTGGCGTGACCTGAACCAGCAGGAGCTCAGCTATGCTGCTCTGTCCGGACTTTCCAAAGCCATGCTACGTTGAGATATTACAACTGTGCATTTCACAAGAGCTAGAAATTTATACTGAAGAAGTGTTGGCTGCCTCAATACCTCTGAGGCATGTGCATGCTGAATACAGGGGGGGGGGGGGTTGAGAGAGAGCAAAAAGCAGCCCAGATCACCAGGAAACCAAACAAGGGTTCCGATTTAGAAATGGCGGCATGAGAACAGAGCTACTTTTTGTTTTGAGCTGTGCTGGACCAGTGCCTGAACTTTTGTCCCTTGTGTAATATATACGTCCAAGGACAAGCGAGTGTTGCGTTCATGTGTGGCCATTTGCAGTATATACATGATGATCATGTTAAAAGACCTGAAATGCCTTCTCCCATGCTTGCAAAGCCTTTCACTTGTGCGCTGAAGAATTGTCTTGACCTTGCCACTGCTGGCAGGCCCAGGGCATGCTCCTGGCACTGAGCCCATTGACCCTGTGACACCGAGGGCCGTGCCCAGCAGGAAAAACGGTGGAAGTGCCATGCGTTCATTAAGGCACAAGGGCCTGAAGTCAAGGCAGTGACGTCAACTGTGAACCTCTAGAGATCTGGTCCCGAAACTTGGTTCTAATAATGCCTTGTAGCATTCTTCTGCTAGAAGACTGAGATCTTTGCCTTTCCCTGGGTCAGCCTGGACTCTTTCGCAAATGTATATGGCTCTAATTCCTTCAGTAGCACCTTAAAGACCAACTAAGTTTTTATTTTGATATGAGCTTTCGTGTGCATGCACACTTCTTCAGATAGAAGAAGTCTATCTGACTTCAGATAGTCTTCTGAAGTCTTCAGATAGAAGAAGTCTATCTGAAGAAGTGTGCATGCACACGAAAGCTCATACCAAAATAAAAACTTAGTTGGTCTTTAAGGTGCTACTGAAGGAATTTTTTTTTTATTTTCCTTTGACTCAGACCAACACGGCTCTAATTCCTGTCGCACATTCTCGCATGTTCCCGCAGCCGCACATACACACACATGTTCATGAGCTGGAAGAGATAAGAACGTTATGGATTTCAAAAATAACAAATGCACATCAAATCCCTTCCAAGCTGCTCATGCGGGTGCCTCTGTTATCACTTCATCGCATCCCAGAACCAGGGTTGTGTTTGTGTTTTGCTTTTTGATGGCTTTAGTTGTCCCCAAAATATGCATGTTCATCACTAAGCATTTCCTTCTAAGATCCTTACTTATTAAACGGCTCAGGACTGCAATACCTCAAGGACCGCCTCTTTCCATATGGACCTACCTGGACCCTGAGATCATCTTCTGAGGCCCTCCTTCGTGTGCCGCCTCCTTGAGAGGTCCGGAGGGTGGCAGCATGAGAACGGCCCTTCTCAGTGGTTCCCCATCTGCGGAATGCTTTCCCCAGGGAAGTTCACCTGGAGTCTTCATTGTACACCTTTAGGCGCCAGTCAAAAACATTCCTTTTCAACCAGGCCTTTGGTTGATCTTCTTGACATCCAACACTCTTTTATAATGTGGCTCTTTTCGGGGTGTTTTTATTGGGTTATTGTTTTTGGCTTCTTTTTTAATAATAATTTTTATTGAGTTTACATTATTTTTACCGTAATCACAATCCGTTAAAATCATAACATCACCTATAGTCTTGCTCAAACTGAGCCTCGATTCCCCCCCCCCTCATTACTTGGCTTTCATAAATATTCACTTAGAATTTAGCATTTCTATATCAACCTTCTTTCATGCTTATAAAATTTACCTTAATGATTGTAAAGAGATTCCAGAAATTAGTATTGCAAAATATTTCAACTCAAACCTGCAAGCGTTTTCAAATGTTTGCAATGTTCTCTCATATATTGTAAAAATTTACTCCAGTTCTTTTCAAACAGCTCGTCACGCTGGTTTCGTATCTTCCCCGTCAACTTCGCCAGTTCTGCATATTCCATCATTTTAGTCTGCCATTCTTCCAATGTTGGAAGTTCCTGCTGCTTCCAGGGTTATTGTTTTTGGCTTGATTTTATATGTTGCGGTCTTGTTTGTGAACTGCCCTGAGACCTCTGGGTATAGGGAGGTGTATAAATTGAATTATTATTATTATTATTATTATTATTATTATTATTATTATTATTATTATTATTTCTCTCCTCCCAACAACTCAACCCTGGACAATTTCTCCCATGCCAGTTTGGTATTTATAGCAGAGTTGTCTTTGGGTACAGTGCCGGATTTACGTATAAGCTAAACAAGCTACAGCTTAGGGTCCCACTCTCTTGCCCCCCCCAAAAACCCCTATAAAAAACAAACCTGGATGTACATTTCCAAAATATAAGATAAAAACAATTAAATAAATCCTACATACAGTAACAGTGTTTTGTGTTGTGTACGGACCTGTTAGGTCCATAAATTACCATATAGCATATATTCAGCAACAAAAAACCAGCAACAATTTGTTGTTGACGGAGGACAGCTGGACATATCAAGGGCCGCATTACCTTCAGTAGCTTAGGGCCACATCAAACCTAAATCTGGCCCTGTTTGGGAGGCGTATCCTTCTTCCCTTGATGGTCCCCCAGATGATTTCCCCCCCCCCACCAGATGGTTCCCAGTCCAACCAGTCCATGACATGGCCTTTGCCTAAGTATCAACTGGTTGGTTGGTTGACTGTTGCCAATCTGATGCTAACACACCAAGCCAAGAGCAGGGGTTCACATGGAGATGTGGACGAGCCTAAGAAAAGGGTTGTAGCTCAGAGCATCTGCTTTCCATGCAGAAGGTCCAAGGTTCAATCCAGGTAGGGGGATAGACTCCTTTCTGAAACCCTAGGGAGCACCTGCTGCTCAGTGCCGACAATATTGAGCTAGATGGACCAATGGGTCTGACTCAGTGTAAGGCAGCCTCCTAAATTCTAAAACAGGGGATCTTGGGTTGACTACAATACCCAGAATTCTCACCCAGCAATCTGGAGGCTCATGAACTGAAGAAGTTAAACTATGTTCCTAAATGTCTCATTAGTAGGAAACATCATGGTGTGTGTCTTTTCGATTTGGCAGACGCTGCACAGATAGGTTGAGATTATTCATGTTCAGCACCCGCCAGCACTATCTCGTCTTCCATGATTGTCCTTTATATTTTCTATTAAAGGAAACGGAGTGGTTCTCCCCCACCCCTCTCCCCGCACTTCCCCAGATGTCATTGCAGTGTGGGACTGTCAGCGCTGTCAGTCACAGCCGGAGATAGCTTGGCATTCTGCATTCTGCTATTTGCATAAAATCAAAAAATAGCTGGAACAAATCTGCCCACCACAGCCTTCCAATTTGTGCCAGTCTGCCAAACCCCTCCAAACAGAGGAAAAGCTGTGTTTAGTCACTTCTTTTCGCTTAACATACTGTGGGCGTAATGTTTGGCAGTCGGGCGGCATTGTAGGGAGTTCCGTTTCAGGCTTTCATTCTCCCTCCAAGTGCACAATGGCGCATAGGCTTGTATGCTCAGCTCAGCCACAAAATCCAGAGCATTGGGGTTGGCATAACTGGGTGCTTAAGCCATTCCAACTGATCAGATTTTTTTAAAAAAAATATCCATTAGACTATGTTATTAAATAAAAAGTGGGCTGCAATGCTTAGCCAATCAAGCCAATTGATTGCTTCCAATGTTTTGATTGACTTTGAATATGCCCACATTGAATTGATTCATCTTTTTGGGGGGGGGGGTCGCTTTAATTCCATGCAAGTACTTATGAAAATGGCATATGGCAAGTACCAGCTTAGAACAAGCATTCCCTCCAAGGACCGACACTAAACATCACATTGAATTTGCTTTTCCATTTTTTAGCGTGCACGTTTTTTTAAAAAATGCAGGCATCTTTGTTTTTGGCCTCTTTGTCTATCGCCTCTGATCTTGCCCATTGCTGACATGTGGCCCCTGACAGATTACTTCCACGGGAAAGTGGCCCTCAGTGGGGAAAAGACTGCCCATTTCTGCTTTAGATGAATAACCTTTAGGAAAGGGTGTTGCTGCTAGGAAGTTACTGATAGCATCCTGTCTGAAACCACAAGCAAAAAGAAATCAAAAGTGTTTGGAACCGTGTGGCCTTAGAGCCTAGTCCACTAAGGACATACCCAGCACACAAAAAGAAAACACAGCTTATCATTACTTACTCATAGTTCCTTATCCGCAAGCTGATGCCTATCCGTTTATTCCTGTGAAACGCAGAAAGCTGATGTACAGTATTCTAAAAAACAACAACAACCCAACAAGACTTTGCTACCAAGGAGTGTGGTGGAGTCTCCTTCTTTGGAGGTCTTTAAGCAGAGGCTTGACAGCCATATGTCAAGAATGCTTTGATGGTGTTTCCTGCTCGGCAGGGGGTTGGACTGGATGGCCCTTATGGTCTCTTCCAACTCTACGATTCTACGATTCTATGACTTGCTTTTGGGTTTCTGTGGAAAGCAGAGCTGTGGTACTCTCCGTCAGTCAGTAGATGTCACCTAACACCAATTTTCCATGTTCTCCACTGGAATGGAAAATATCCTTCAAATAGCAACATTGATCCCCTAACGATTTTCCAAACATGGTGTTTGGAAAAAGGAAGGGGGCGTAAAGGGCCCATCTGTCAATGAAGAACGCAAATGTTATATCAACTCTGATGTATATTCAAATGTATTCTAATAATGTTTCAAAACCTTTCTGAGTCTGCTTTCCACTCCTGAACTTCTTTGCCAGTGTGGGAGTGGGAGAGGAACTGTTGGGAAGTGGAGAGGAAAATAAAACTAATAGACTGTGTCTGGGGGAAGTTTTCAACCTTTCACGGCGGAGAGAGACCCCAAATGCCAATACCCAAGGAATGAGGGAGTCTATCGCAGTTTTCTTCTTCTTTAGTGAGCCACCAAGGTCTTTGCAATATCAGCAGCCATTACACCAATTCCCCACCCTCCTCTCAGCCCTATTTGCATGCCTAGCAACCACAACATTTGGCACCGTGGAAAATGGTGCATAAACCTCTGGCCCAGAGGGGAAAAAATAATCAGATTTTTATTGATACATTTTGCAATCAGTTTTTTTTATCGTAGGTTGTTTTTTTTTTAAAAAAGCAGAGGTTGGGTGGCCTTCTGTCATGGGTGCTTTTGTTGAGATTTCTGCATTTCTCCCACTTGGCTGATTGGCTGGTGCCATTTGGGTTTTGCCTGCCGCGTAGCAAATCGTCACAACTTGTAAGGTTGCGGATAGGCTCTGGTTCAGGTGATAGGGATGGGAGAATGGTCTCACCATCCCTATGTGAAGGGTATTCCATTAAAGAACCCAGGGACTCAAATGGTTTGGTCAACCCCTGAGAGGGGGTTGCGCCCGTGCCTGAGCCCAGGGGGACATCTGGGTGGCGGACATAGTCTGTTCCCGACTTTTCGCCTATCCAGGTGTTCACCCTTGGCTGACCTATGCTGGAGCCCTGGGTCAGCGCTACCTGCAAGGGTGCAGGGAGTTAGTCGAACCAGAGCCTATGCAACCACTCACTTTCTGTAATCAAAAAAGTTGTGGCCTAAATTCTGCCAAAAACCAAACTAAAATTTGAATTTATTGGGGGGGGGGAGGTTTCTGGGTCTGAACACGCAATTGCCTTCCAGGTGAGAATCAAACGCCTTTATGATCAAATTAAGATCCTAAAACCTAGATAAACCTTGCCCAGTGCCTAAAAGCTGTGAGTGTTTGTGCCAGGTGAGTTTCCCTGAGGGGAAAGTTCCGTAATGAGGGAGCCACCACTGAAAAGGCCTTTTCTGCCATTGCCACCTTTTGCACCTCCTTTGGAAGAGACACATGAGGACGGATGTCTGATGCTGAGTGAAGGGCTCAGGCTGATTCACGTTTAGGGAGGTCCTTGAGGAATTTGTTGATGTCTTCCTGGTGGTGCTGAGGACCTGACACGTTCTTCCACAACTGGTAGGAATTTGGGTGCTTTATAAGGGATTCTTGTCACAGTGAAGGCCGCTCTATGTTAACATTGCGTGCAGCAGCAGCATTTTTCCTATTCTTATATAATGCAAAGCGCTCACTCCTGTTTCCTATTCCTGGCAAGCAAGCAGGTCATCTGAGTCACTCCCTGTTAACAGGCTCTGGAATTTTGCACATCATTACTCAAAGCACATTGGTTCATGACATGCAAAATTCCAGATGATGCTCCTGTCTAACGAGGCTGCCAATAGGGAAAGAGCTGCAAAATAAAATAACAGGGTTTTGGTTTTTTAAAATAAAAGCTCCAAATTAAATTATATACCCTACCAGAAGCTGCTATATATATATGATTAGTGTGGTTAGAGTATCAGGATGATAATTTGCATTTATCAGTTGCTTTATAAAGTATCAAGATGAAATGCAAACAAGAGCTAGAAAATATTAAATCATTGCACAATAGGGACCCCTGACCATTAGGTCCAGTCGTGACCGACTCTGGGGTTGCGCGCTCATCTCGCATTATTGGCCGAGGGAGCCGGCATACAGCTTCTGGGTCATGTGGTCAGCATGACAAAGCCGCTTCTGGCAAACCAGAGCAGCACATGGAAACGCCGTTTACCTTCCCGCTGTAGCGGTTCCTATTTATCTACTTGCATTTTGACATGCTTTTGAACTGCTAGGTTGGCAGGAGCTGGGACCAAGCAACGGGAGCTCACCCCGTCACAGGGATTCGAACCGCCAACCTTCTGATCAGCAAGCCCTAGGCTCAGTGGTTTAACCACAGCGCCACCTGTGTTGTATTGTATTGCACAATACAAAACACCTAATATATTAATCCAATAGCACAATAAGGACAAGTTCTATCTTTCTCCACTAAAAGGTGAGCATCACTGTAGAAGTGACCAAAGGACTGAGTGGATTAAAAAATGCCTTAGTCTGGCTTAGAACCGGGTAATGATGGTATCCTTTATTAAATTTATATATTTCCCTTCCTCCCAACAGAGTCCTGGTGTGACTAGCAGTGGGAAGACCCCCCCCCCATTCTCATCTTCACTCGGCCAAGAAGCCTCACTTGACCTGTCGCTCTGCCTTAGCCTAACCTACCTTATAAGGTTGTTGTGAGAACCAAAGAGGGAGGGGGAAGAAACCATATACACCAGGGGGGGGGGACCTTGGGCTCTCCTGATGCGACTGAGCTACCATGCCTATCATCCCTGGCCATTGGCTGGGGGAGCTGTAGCTCAGCAACATCTGTAGGGCAAAAGTTCCCCAACTCCTGATGTACGCCGTCATGAGCTACTTGGAGCAGCAGTGGGATATACCGTAAATGCAACAAAGAACCGGCCTCTCTGAGAGCCTGCTACCCACTTCTCCTGTATCTGAGGTGGAGCACTAACTGAGCCTGCTATCTGAAGCCCTGCTTAGGATGTCCCTCCCCATAGAGGTTGATGGATGGCAAACCCTCCGAGTGTCCCTTTTTTCCAGGGACACTCCTGGATTTACAGAAGCCGTTGCAGTTTCTGATTTGATCCCGGAACATCCCTCTTTTTCATAGGACGTCTCTAATTTCATCGGAAAAATGTTGGAGGCTATGGAGTTGTGCGACCCACAAGCCAAGGAGATAAGTAACTATGCAACCTTTAGAAGACATCTGAAGGCAGCCCTGCGTAGGAAAGGGTTTTTTTGAAAAAAAAGTTTAATGTTTTATTATGTTTTTATTTATGTTGGAAGCCGCCCAGAGTGGCTGAGGCAACCCAGTCAGATGCGTGGGCTAAAACAACAACAACAACAACAACAACAACAACAACAACAACAACAACAACAACATTATGGAATAGGATTCCCCATTTTCATCAGAGAAATGTTGGAGGTTATGGAAACCCAGCCAGATGGTTGGGGTATAGATTATTATTATTACAGTGGTAACGCGGGACGCGGGTGGTGCTGTGGGTTAAACCACAGAGCCTAGGGCTTGCTTATCAGAAGGTTGGCGGTTCGAATCCCCGCGACGGGGTGAGCTCCCATTGCTCGGTCCCAGCTCCTGCCAACCTAACAGTTCGAAAGCACAGTCAAAGTGCAAGTAGATAAATAGGTACCGCTCTGGCGGGAAGGTAAACGGAGTTTCCGTGCGCTACTCTGGTTCTCCAGAAGCGGCTTAGTCATGCTGGCCACATGACCTGGAAGCTATACGCTGGCTCCCTCGGCTAATAGAGCGAGATGAGCGCCACAACCCCAGAGTCGTTTGTGACTGAACCTAATGGTCAGGGGTCCCTTTACATTTACCTTGGATTAAGAACTTAATTTGTTCTGGAGGTCCGTTCTTAACCTGAAACTGTTCTTAACCTGAGGCACCTCTTTAGCTAATGGGGCCTCCTGATGCTGCCGCGCTGCTGGTGCACGATTTCTGTTCTTATCCTGAGGTAAAGTTCTTAACCTGAGGTACTATTTCTGGGTTAGCAGAGTCTGTAACCTAAAGCCTCTGTAACCCGAGGTACCACTGTATTATTATTGGATGGCTATCAGCAGCAGGGCCTGCTTGGTGGCGGCACCTAAACCACCTCAGGCCATTCATGCGGCAAGCATGTCATTTCATTTGAAGCAGCCGTTAAGTATATCTTTAAGGACCTTTCTGCTGCCGTTTAGGTTTGTTATCTTCATTTGAATTCAATTATTTTAATGCATGTTTAGCTCATTGCTGTTATCAACATGTGCACAGCACTAAGGGTCGGATCATCTGTTCCTCAGGCTGCCAGTTGCAAACACAAACCCCGAGATGAGCAGCTCACCTCTGCATTGCCTCCTCTTCCCCAACAACCCAATTGTGGAGGGGAAAAAATATTTTTGGCTCATGTCAAAGCTGCAAACACAACTCAATGATGCCCTCTCTCGAATCAGCCCACTTGTTCCCCCCCCTCCAAATCCAATCAATAAAACAGCCACACTGAGCCCCCTGCGCCAATTTCAAAAACACAGCAGTGCCCGCAAGAAGTAAATCTGCTGCTGATCAGACCTCAGGGGTTCATTTTAGTTTAGCTGCAGTTTTTTGCAGTCTGTTTATATGAGCATCAAGCCAACAAATGTACCAGCATTCTTTAGGAGCCGAAGAAGGGAAGCAGAGCGATCTGTGGTTTTGTCTGTGAAAAAAGGGCTGGTCGTGAACTGCCATAAAACCCACTGCATTCATTTCAGGTCTTTCTAATAGGATGCCAGGTCGAGGGATTTCCCTTATGTTGCGGGATTGACTTGCACTTCAAACATTATCATTCCCTAAACAGAACGAAGAGCTTTTATTTCAGACATAACGGTTTGGGGATTTCCTTGTGTGTGTGAGCTTCCCTTTTAATTTGAAGCTGGCAGCCCCAACTCTTTGGGATTTTCATCCAGAAAATACCACTTTATTCCCTTTATGGGTCTATATGAAAATCATGAATGGGGCACATGTTGATTGCTATCTACAGATGAATTAGGTATAGCCAGACCAGTGTGTGCTTTGGGGGGAAAAACTGCCCTGAGAAATGTTGGATTCTGCACACAGGCACATACAATGCATTTGCAGCACTTGGTTGGATAGCTCAGTTGGTAGAGCAAGAGTCTCTTAATCTCAGGGTCGTAGGTTCAAGCCCCACCTTGGGCAAAAAAATTCCTGCATTGCAGGGGGTTGGACTAGATGACCCTTGTGACCCTTCCGGCTCTACAATTCTATGATTCTTTTCCTTATCAAGGGAGAGGCAAAGATGCTTCCTCCTGAGCCAATGGAAATCTTATTCAGCCACCTCTCTGCCCTTCTGGAACTTCAGTATTTGTTGCACCTGCTATCACAATGTATCTTCGCAATGATAAGGCCTAGAAACGTGGTGGTGGTTTTTTAAATAAATGAAAAGAAAGCTGAGGTTATCAAGAGCCCGCCAGTCTCACAACTCCCCTTCTAGACTCCAGTACTTGAATTCCTTTGGAATTGTGATGCGCACACCCTAGATAGGTCACCGGGTGGAATATTACGCTAAACGATGATCTGGAGAAGTCGTGGCTCCACGTCATTGCTATACAGGTGAAACTCGGAAAATTAAAAAGGTGAAATCAATATATGAGATAGATGCAAGGTATGTCAAGCCTTTATTTGTTGTAATTATTTGTCATTAGGCGGGTCAATTATAAATTGAGTGTAGTTAATTAAATGTAATAGCGATGTTTATTTTTGTTTGTTTTTGTATTATTGTAACTATTTGTTTTATTACTGTGGAATTTGCAAAAGAAAGCATTTGTAAAAATAAAAATAAAAAATAAAAAGTTGCATTACTGAAAGAAATGCACTTTTCGACGATATTCTAGTTTTCCGAGTTTCACCTGTATATATATATATACACACATTTTATTCTAGAAATATTGGAGAGTACTTGTTTTTTCTATGCAGTCCATGCACAGTCTCGATCTATTGCATACCTTTTGCCCCCAAAATGTGCTTCTTGAAAAACTCAGACCTTCCAACTGTCCCTATTTTCCAGCGACGCCCTGATTTACAGAAGCCATCCCGGTTTCTGATTTGATCCTAGAATATCTTTTCCTTTAGGACATAGCTGCCAAGTTTTCCCTTTTCTCGCGAGGAAGACTATTCAGCATAATGGAATTTCCCTTTAAAAAAGGGAGAACTTGGCAGCTATGCTTTAGGATATCCCTATTTTCATTGGAGACATATTGGAGGGTATGGAATTATCCAACTCCTGAGCCATCTGAAGGTAATCCTGTATAGATAAGTGTTTTTTTTTAATGTTTCATGTTTCATTATGGTTTTCTATATGTTAGAAGCTGGCCAGAGTGGCTGGGGCAACCCAGTAAGATGTGTGGGGTATAAATAGTAAAATTATTATGGAATGGGACGTCCCTATTTTCATTGGAGAATTGTTGGAGAGTATGGAAGAATTGTTGGAGGGTATCTTTCTTGGGTTCCATGATCACTGCAGATGGTGACAGCAGTCACGAAATTAAAAGACGCCTGCTTCTCGGGAGAAAAGCAATGACAAACCTAGACAGCATCTTAAAAAGCAGAGACATCACCTTGCCTACAAAGGTCTGTATAGTTAAAGCTATGGTTTTCCCAGTAGTGATGTATGGAAGTGAGAGCTGGACCATCAAGAAGGCCGATCACCGAAGAATTGATGCTTTTGAATTATGGTGCTGGAGGAGACTCTTGAGAATCCCATTTACTGCAAGAAGATCAAACCTATCCATTCTGAAGGAAATCAGCCCTGAGTGCTCACTGGAAGGACAGATCCTGAAGCTAAGGCTCCAATACTTTGGCCACCTCATGAGAAGAGAAGACTCCCTGGAAAAGACCCTGATGTTGGGAAAGATGGAGGGCACTAGGAGAAGGGGACGACAGAGGACAAGGTGGTTGGACAGTGTTCTCAAAGCTACGAACATGAATCTGACCAAACTGCGGGAGGCAGTGGAAGACAGAAGTGCCTGGCATGCTCCGGTCCATGGGGTCACGAAGAGTCAGACACGACTAAATGACTAAACAACAAATGGAAACTGATTTAATTCTGAAAATAAGCAGATTGATTCTGCATCACTCCTGCAGTGTTCCCATGTGTTTATCCACACCTACCCAAGGACATTGTTGGTGGACGTGTACCCAAATTGCAATCAGAGCTTCCTTCTTCACCTGGCACATGTGCAGGGAGGAAAAGGGAAAACTTAATCAAGGGAAGAGTTTTCAAATGGGTGTGGAGTAACCACACCCATCCTTTGGGATGGAAGGATCTAGACTTACTCTGGATTGAAAGTGGCATTGCTTAGGAGGAGCGCAAACAATTCTTGAACGAGAAAGACTACATTTTTTTCTATTACAAATGGGTTAGTGTGTTTGCAGAGCTGCGCTTAACTTCCATGCTTCCCCCTACCCCTAAATTGTTTTATTCTCAGCTGTAGGAGCAAGCAGCATAACCTGTACATAGGTTTAGATGGTCTCTTACCCCAACAGTGCTGTTGGGGAGGAAAAATAAATTTGACACTGAGCCAGAGAGAGAGAGAATGCCTTGCAAAAGAGCAGTGTGTTGGGAGTACTCTGATTAAAATTGCTTTTTATTTGCTAGGTTTAAGAGTTGTTGCAGGAATTTTTTCTTTGACACTGATAGCCATCTGCAGTGAAGGAGGTATAGCACTGCTGACATGTTCATTTCTGTCTTAGCTGTTTTCTGGAAAGAACCATCAATCAATGGTTCTGTTTAGAATCATGCGGCTGGAAGAGGCCTCTGGGGTCATTATGACTACAGTGTAATTTCCAGGGCTGTTCATACTATGCATTACAAAACACACACCCAGTTCTTCGCAGAAAACTGGGGGGGGGGGGGATACCCTTGAGATGCTCAAATTATTTTTTGCAAAAGACGTCACTCGGTTGGCATGCTTATATAAGCAGCTGCCCTAAATTGGAGTCTTCTCGAAAACTAACAGTGCCAACATGGCATAATAATGAACAAAAGGTTGAATGGACAGCTGTGATTTAGACTCAGATCTCTGGCCAACCAGAGGGCTTGCTAGGGGGACCTTGGCCCTCACTTACCTGAAGGCAGCCCCCCCCCCGATGTTGGTGGTGGGCTCTTAACTCCTATCAGTCACATCCAGAATGCCCAATGGTCTGTGATGATTGGACTTGGAATCCAGCAATATCTTGCGGAGGAGGGGGCACAGATTCCCTATCCCTGCCTTAAGGGGTTGTTGTAAATACAATGACCATCTTTGCAGGAAGGAACCATATAGAACCTTACAGAAGGCCCCAAGTTCAAGTTCGAGCATCTCCAGCTGAAAGGAATGGGCAGTGAGCGATGGAAAAGACCTCTGCTTGAGACCCTACACAGCCTTCATGAATCTGATCAGGTGGTTGCGGGGGCTCGATGAAACAAATATAAGGCAGCCTTCTGTGTTTCTAGAAAACCATAGTGGGCAACCTATAGCTGAATGTGATCTTGGTCCAATTCCATGTGGTGGTATGGAAGCGGTTGGAAATGTGAAAGGTTGTGGCAGGGAGAGAGATAGAAGGTGCCCTACCCACTTTTGGCTTTAGCACCGCCCACCGTTGACAAAGCCACTCCCCCTTTCATACACAATTACGTACATCATTTTCAGGGCCGTCTTAAGCATGCCGGGCGCCCGGGCGCTGTGATGCGGAGATCGCTCAGACCCTCCCCCCCGTTTCTCGCCATGGCTGGTGGGCGGGCGCAGCGCGGCTGCCATGCGGCGCCCCCCTGGCGGCTCGGCGCCCTGGCACCCTGCACCACCCAGCCTTCCCTTAGAGCCGGCCCTGATCATTTTGTTTGTATGCCGCCTTCCCATAGTTAAAGCCATGCTCACGGCGGCTTGCAACATGAAAAAATAACAGAATTACAAATATAGCAAAAGCAGTCATGAACAATAAATAAAACACATCGAAAAGTACACAAGCAAATGGAACAATTTCCACATAAGAGGATTTAAAAATACCAATACAAAAATTTAATATCAGTAACAGCAGCAACACCGTGCCCGCAAAACCACTAAACAATACACCGATCCAAGAGTCAGCCTCAGCTTTTGTAGCTGGAGTCAGTCTGCGACCCGCCTTCCCAGGCCAGGTGGGGAAAGGCCTGCAAGGCAGGGTGCAGGCCTTCCAGGACTCACAACCAAGACGGTTCATGAGGCCCCTGACATATCACCAGCCAAGGGAATCTCTCAAGAGAAAAAAGGTTCCTTATCCCTGCTATAAAATAATAATAATTTTATTATTTATACCCCACCCATCTGGCTGCGTTTCCCCAACCACTCTGGGCAGCTTCCAGCAGAATACAGTAGTGAAAACACAATAAAACATCAAACATTAAAAACTTCCCTAAACAGGGCTGCTTTAAGATGTCTTCTAAAAGTCAGATAGTTGTTTATTTCCTAGATATCTGATGCGAAGGTGTTCCACAGGGAAGGCGCCACTACCGAGAAGGCCCTCTGCCTGGTTCCCTGTAATTAAACACACACACACACACACATTCAGGCATTACCTATGTTAAAACCAGTACATGTATAGGGTTTTTTTGTCTCTACCTGACGGCAAGTCCTGCTTTTGGAAGGACTTGACTGCTCTCAAAAGCGAGCCCTGCTTGCTGAGGAACGATTGGAAATGCCTTTCAAGGCATTCTGTTCTCTTTCTCTGCCATGCACACTAGACATCATATGGCATCAGAGGGGGCAAGTGGGCACGGCCTGGGGAAAGCTGCGTAACTAGGACCCTTGCCGGGACTAATGTGACTCACACCCCGGAGTTTCCCCATACCCGCCCCATATGGGCCTCACTCAAATGACGAGGCTTGTTACAAAGCCACGTGAATCAGTAATTTCAATTAACATTTTGCATTGTTGGGCTCGCAGCCTGCTGTTAAGAAAATGTCAGAAGCGGGTGTTTTCGTTCCGTACTGCGCCGACACAGCGCTGTGATGTTTTTGTGCAAGCAGGGAAAGGGCAAGGAGAAGTACCCTCGCTGGGGGTTTCTTACGCTGATTTATGGCAGTCACTGCATCATCTCATCTTAAACCAGTAGCTGCTGTTTATGTACGTGAACACAGTTTTAAAAGTGTGTGTTTGTAACCATAACAATCCAAGTGCTGCATCTGATATAGGAAGGAGATATGTTCACAGGTCTTTCCTCCTCTGCTTCTTTCTTCCTCTGGTTGCAAGCTTTAGGGAACCTCATTGCAAAGGAGAATTGGGGCTCAGGGCAAACATGGTTGCAGTGATGGTGATGAGGGGAAAACCAAAGAGAAGAATTTTGGACTCTCTTACGTCCAGGATTATCATCAATATCCAGTGCCGGATTTACGTATAAGCTAAACAAGCTATAGATTAGGGCCCTACTCTCTTGGGTGGGCCCAAGAAAACTAAAGGGGAAAATACTAGGTGTACATTTCCAAAATATAAGATAAAAAACAAATAAAATAAAACCTACATACAGCAACAGTGTTTTGTGTTGTGTAGGCTCCTATGATGTAAGTCAGGCACCCCCAAACTTCAGCCCTCCAGATGTTTTGGCCTACAACTCCCATGATCCCTAGCTAACAGGACCATTGGTCGGGGAAGATGGGAATTGTAGTCCAAAACATCTGGAGGGCCAAAGTTTGGGGATGTCTGATGTAAGTAATGGTCCTGCCTGCTAGTCTGCTCCCTAAAATATCACTGGTTTGCTCATTTGCGTGTTCAGACCTTTGAACCTCCCCCTTACATAAATTCACACAGATTCAAATTTTGGTTTGGTTCTTGGCAGAATTTAGGCCACAACTTTATTGATTACAGCAACCCCCTCACAGGGTTGACCAAACCATAGAGTCCCTGGATTCCTTTAACGGAATACCCTTCACATAGGGATGGCCAAAGCGTTCCCCCATCCCTATCACCTGAACCAGAGCCTATCTGCAACCTTACAAGTTGTGACGATTTGCTACATGGCAGGCGAAACCAAACACTGAAACAGCCAAGTGGGGAAAATTCCTGCCATGCCCCTGTCCCAACGACAGACGACACACGACAGTACAGCAAGGTCAAGTGCAAAAGCCCTAATAGTAGGGAGAGGTGGGCGGGTGTTCCAATGCACACACCGAAAGAGGAAGCTCTGGGTTATGTGCATAGGCAGATATAGGTCCTTTGATCTGTTATAGCCTGCGTCCCATTGGCCTGATTGAACCCTGCATCAAGGGACCTACCAATTGGGTGTTGTGGCTATCCAATCATACCCACCTACAACACAGGGTTTGGTTGCCAGGTCTCACCGCAATACGTGCCCTCTTTAAGGGAGGACACGATTTCTATATATAGGGTGACTACATTCTGCAGGGACTGGCTGCATGGCAACATGTGCAAATGGCTTTAGCTACCTATTAGGTCCATAAATTACCATATACAGTGGTACCTCGGGTTACAAACACCTCGGGTTACAAACACTTCACTAACCCGGAAGTAGTATCTCGGGTTAAGAACTTTACTTCAGGATGAGAACAGAAATAGTGCAACGGCGGCAAGAGGCCCCATTAGCTAAAGTGGTACCTCAGGTTAAGAATGGTTTCACGTTAAGAACGGACAAATTAAGTACGTAACCAGAGGTACCACTGTAGCATATATTCAACACAAAAAACAGTGACAATTTGTTGTTGACAAAGGACAGTGGGACATATAAAGGGCCCCATTACCTTCAGTAGCTTAGGGCCCCATCAAACCTAAATCCGGCCCTGTCTATACCAGAGGGGAAAGGGCGGTATACAAATTTAATAAATAAAATAATAACAAATATCTCCCACATTTTTATTATTAGACCAGAGGTGGGGAACCTGGGGTCTGTAGACCGAACACAGCCTCTGAGCCTCTCTCTCCATTCCACATGAAATACTTCTGCTTGTGTGTTTCCTTATGTTCTTATGGAAGTCTTGCCCTGGCGCTGAAGAAAAGATTGCAATGTCAGCTTCTGGGGCCTGGTAGGTATGCAGTCTTCTGTCTCCCTCATTGCTATTACTGTGTCCAGATTTGGTGATCTCACGTTTCCACCCCTGGAAGAATGCTAATGCGAAGGGAATGTGGGGCTTCCTGGCATGTCACGCATATTTAGGATGTTTGCCCTAATATGTAAGCAAAGAGAAGAGGGCTGCTCCGTTGCTGTCTGTAGGTATTGACATCTGGCACATTTCAATGTCTCTCTCTCTCTCTCTCTCTCTCTCTCTCTCTCTCTCTCTCTCTCTCTCTCTCTTGTTTTCATCTTTCACATAATCCCCCTCCTAAAGCATGGAACATCTCTTGATGAGTCAGGGAATGGATTGACCACACACCAGAGGGGGAGAGGGTGGGTGGCCTGGAGTGGAGGCTGCTAATTATTAGCTGCAAGAGGCAGCATTCAAATCAGCATTGGCAGCCGCATGCAATAATAGCTGGCCACCGTGTGTGTCAGCTGCCTTCTCATCTGACAATCGGACCCTATGATGTCAACAAGCACATTATTTACTCCATAAAGGGGGCAGGAGGGAGGGTAAAGAGATCGGCAGCTTGGGAGCTAAATGTCCCTCCTATGCTATCACAGCCCCGAAGGCCTGGCAGTGGTGGAGAGTAATCTTTATGAAAATATGCATTACATGTCTATTTTGGAATGGTCATTCCGCAAGAAGGCGAGGTGGTGCCCTCCGTGTTTGGGAGAAAGGTTGTAGCTGAGGGGTAGAGCATCTGCTTTTCCTGCACAGGGTTCTAGTGTGTTCATGCCCTAATAAGTGAGCTCACTCTTCTCGCAGAGAGTGCTGTTTTCCTTCCTTCTCCTCAATCTGCTGCTCCCTCCCTACTTTCCAAGGTGGCAGGAACTTCTCCCTGCGTCATGGTAAAGGCAGGTCTGGTTAGTGGAAGGAAAGGCTTAGAGGATCCCAATCTCCTGAGAGGCAAAAGACTCCAGGGGTTCCAAATTTCAAATCGTAGAACTGTAGAGTTGGAAGGGACCCTGAGGATCATCTAGTCCAGGCATGGCCAAACTTGGCCCTCCAGCTGTTTTGGGACTACAGTTCCCATCATCCCTGATCACTGGTCCTGTTAGCTAGGGATGATGGAAGTTGTAGTCCCAAAACAGCTGGAGGGCCAAGCCCAACTCCCTGCAGTGCAGGAATATGCAAGTGTCCCAAACAGGGATTGAACTTGTGACTTTGGCGATATCACCACCATGCTCTAACCAACTGAGCTACCTCAGGGTTCAGTTTCCTTTGGAATGAAGGTCAATGGAGACTGTGGTGTCTTTAGCACATATAATTTTATTTATCCATATTTAAACCTAAGCATAGGATGGAGGGGCTCACTCCAACCAATCTTGTCTCCCCATTGGGTTCCCAGTGAGATCTCCAAGCCATTGCTTTGGTTCTAGCACAGAGTAAGACAAGCCTTTGTGTCTCCAGCATCAGTCAAGCTCATGTTCACGTATTCCTCTTGGCCTATTCGTCTCCTTCCTTGGATGATGTGGCATCCGGCCAGGTGAGGTGGGAAAAGGGCCGCCAATTTGTCCCTATGGCAACCGTGCAACTTCTTTACACACGTAAATGTTGTTGTTGTTTAGTCGTTTAGTCGTGTCCGACTCTTTGTGACCCCATGGACCATAGCACGCCAGGCACTCCTGTCTTGCACTGCCTCCCGCAGTTTGGTCAAACTCATGTTCGTAGCTTCGAGAACACTGTCCAACCATCTTGTCCTCTGACGTCCCCTTCTCCTAGTGCCCTCAATCTTTCCCAACATCAGGGTCTTTTCCAAGGATTCTTCTCTTCTCATGAGGTGGCCGAAGTATTGGAGCCTCAGCTTCACGATCTGTCCTTCCAGGGAGCACTCAGGGCTGATTTCCTTAAGAATGGATAGGTTTGATCTTCTTGCAGTCCATGGGACTCTCAACAGTCTCCTCCAGCACCATAATTCAAAAGCATCAATTCTTCGGCGATCAGCCTTCTTTATGGTCCAGCTCTCACTTCCATACATCACTACTGGGAAAACCATAGCTTTAACTATACGGACCTTTGTCGGCAAGGTGATGTCTCTGCTTTTTAAGATGCTGTCTAGGTTTGTCATTGCTTTCCTCCCAAGAAGCAGGCGTCTTTTAATTTCGTGACTGCTGTCACCATCTGCAGTGATCAAGGAGCCCAAGAAGGTAAAATCTCTCACTGCCTCCATTTCTTCCCCTTCTATTTGCCAGGAGGTGATGGGACCAGTGGCCATGATCTTGGTTTTTTTGATGTTGAGCTTCATACGTAAATGGCAATACTTAACTGACCAGCTTCTTAAAAAGAAACAAATTTGACCAGTTCAGCAGGTTTCTTCTTACAGATTGGTTGCCTTGCATACACAGGACCACAAGTTTGGAAGAGACCCGCAGGTATCCTCTAGATTGATCCCCCACCAAGCCCATAACAATAAATACAATACAAAGGACTAACCAGTTGCCATTTTGTCCCACTTCTGATTCTGCCCTGCCCAATGGAAGCCCAATAGTGCTAGGGGTTGGTAGTGAAAAGGAGACATGAACATAGCTGCCAACCCTCCCTTTTTTATGGGAAACTCCCTTATTCCAAGCCACAGCTGTCAACTTCCCCCCCCTTTTTGCTGGAAATTCCCTTATTCCAGTGCTGTTTCCCGCTGCTATCCTGGATTGTTAAATATACCATAGACTGTCCCCGGGACAGGTGAGGCTGCTGATCCCTTATTGTCAAATCCAAAAGTGGACAGGTGAGGCTGCTGATCCTTTATTTTCAAATCCGAAAGTTGACAGCTATGGACATGAACCAGCCCGTAATTTTCACTTAAATAGACTGTATTACTGAAGGACTTGAATAAGATGGCTGCTTTGTTTCCTCTTAAGACCTAACTTCCAGTTTCTAAGCTTCCTAAAAGGGCGAAAATCTCTCTCTCTCTCTCTCTCTCTCTCTCTCTCTCTCTCTCTCTCTCTCCTTTAGTTATTTAAGCTGTAAAATATGATTACTAATATGCTGACAACATCTTTCGTGTGCTGAGTAAACTATGCAGCTGGGGTTTATATATTTTTGCTAATGTGACAGATTCTGTTTATTATTAATCAGTCTGCGCTTGCAAGACACTTGGGGGATTTTTGTCCGGTCACTCAGTAGAAGCAGAAAGGAATTTAACCAATTACTGTTTATTTTCCCATCATAAAGGAGCAAAGACTTGACCCCTCCACCCACCCACCCTGCTTAGCCCTGCGAAGATTGCCTGCCCCCCCCCTGCCCACCTCTGATCCATCATTTAGGAAAAGCAAAATGTTCTACAAACAGATTATCTCATCTGAAAGGCGTTTTATGTGTTGGGCAAATCCACTTCTTTAAGGTTCTTCCCACCGTCGCTGCCAAAACGAGCCTTCAGACTTCATTAGATTTTACTGTTCTTCAAAAGCAAAATATCTGCCAGATATTGAGCCCCTGGAAGAAAAGGGAGTGGAGAGGTCAAATGGCCCAGAATAAAGAAGGAAAGGCAGCAGACTCCACAGTTTTGTGGGGGTTCAGCCAAGTGGGTTGCAGTGTCCCCTCATTAGACCATTTTTGCAACCCAGAACATATGAATGCTGAAGAGAGCTGCCTTATGAATGTAGAAAGTGTTTTCTTTTACTATTGTACAGTTCCAAGGACTTGAGATGTAGAGACTGGTCTTCCAGAAAAAGCACTGGCGCATCTGGACCTGGTCCTTACCAACAGGGAGGAACTGTTTAATGAAATGAAAGTACTGAGAAACTTGGGGAGAAGTGACCATGTGCTCCTGGATTTCATGATACAGAGGCATTGAAAAGCTGAGTGTAGTCGGACATGCACTCTGGACTTTAATAAGGCCCATTTCAAAGAGTTTAAGGAGCTACTGTGTGAGATCCCATAGTCAGAAATACAGTGGTACCTCTACTTATGAATTTAATGCGTTCCGAACGCACATTTGTAAGTAGAAAAAATTTGTAAGTCGAATCCCATAGGAATGCATTGGGAGAAAAAATTCGTAAGTCGAAGCAACCCTATCTAAAAATTCGTAAGTAGAAAAAATCCTATCTAAACCGCATCCAAGATGGCGGACGGAGCTCCGTTCGTAAGTAGAAACATTCGTAAGTAGAGTTATTCGTAAGTAGAGGTACCAATGTACTCAAAGAGAAGGGAATCCAAGATGGATGGGAGCTTCTAAAAGTTGAAAAACTAAAGAAGGCCCAAATGCAGACAATTCCAACAAAATAGAAAAGCGGGAGGCATTTAAGGAAACTGGTGTGGCTACATAAGGAGGTTATAGATGAGCTTAGAATTAAGAAGGGCATGTATTTTAAAAATGGAAGAAAGGGGAAATCACCAAGGAGTATACATGAGTAGCCAACAGTTGCAGGGTGAACGTTAGGCACCTAAAGCTCAGAATGAGACCCTACAACCAGCATGGGACAGACCAGGAAGCGTTTCTCCTGAGACCTGGTCCCAGCAAACCAGACATTGGCGCGTTTCTTCCTTCTATTGGTTTTGGGGGAAACATGGACTCGGTTATGCTAATTCTCCTTCCTCTCATCTGCATGAAATCTCTGCTGAAGGAGCGAAAATTGTGAACATCTGGCTGTACACGCCATCTGATGCAGAATTCTATTACAGTTCTGGCATGAGCTCACGAGCAAAGAGCTGCTAAATAAATCATTAAATTTAGCAGAATGTACATGGAGGGAGATGTGTTACTCAGCAGTGATGCTATCTAGCAGAGGGGCCAGATGCGCAAGAGAAAGCTATTTAACTGTCCTCATGCCAAGCCCTGAACCTGTTTCTGCTCTGGTGGCTTTACCATGTCATTCCAGGTGCGTTACGGAGAAGTGTACAGCTGGGGAGGTCCCTTGGAGATCCTCGGGCCCGTACTGAACAGTTGTCTTGCGCTGCCAGAGATCAAGCATCATGAGAAAGCTGTCTTGTACTACATTAGACCATCCAGGCTGGTCCATCCAGCCTAGCACTGCCCATCAACTTCTCCAAGGCAGAGCTACACTTCTCCAAGCAGTTTAACAGTTGGCTCCTCTTCCCAGGGACCTCTGGGGATTTTAGTTCTGCTTAAGAAGCTACGGTCCCAGCAGCGCCCGATTTAGGATGGTGCAGGCGGTTGCCCTGTATAGGGTGCAAAGCTGGGAAGGCACAGAATCGAGAAGATCCATAATCGAGAAGATCCATTTGAGGGCACCAAATTTTGGGCTCACTCAAGGCACCATATTACCAAAGATTACCAAAGTCCAGCCCTGGTCCCAGCAGGTTTAAAGTGATATGAGACTGCATTGAACGCATAATGTGGCCTTAGAAAAACTCAGAGATTCCACAGCTCCGTTGATTTCAAAGCTCAGGAAACTTTATTGCACTGTGCCTTGAAACTCGTCCACCGAGGGCTTTTGCACAGCTCTGTCTGAGGCACATTTATTGGAGAGGACATGAAGGCAATGCAGAGAGGCGCTTCAGATTTTCAAAGGACTTGCTTAGGCTGTGTGCATAATGGCATTTACTCAGTACTTCCACCGCTGGTGTTTGAATCCACGTACACACAACATTACCCAGAATGCAGAGCTATTCTGTAGTTTCCTGAGCAACACTGCTGTGTTATGTGTTTCCCCCTCAAGACAGCTTCAGCCCAGGAGGAAAACTCAAGCCACGTTCTCAATTCACAGTTATGCTGAGGTGTGTACATTGAGGCAGACATTGTGCATGCACAGATGACAGCTTCATGATTAGACGTTTGCGGGTATCGAGGGTGTTGCAGGAGCGGGGAAACTAGGCAGGTCATGTGAATCGAGTGACGACATCCCATCCCCCTCTCTGTTGTGTATAACAGCATGGAAATGTAAAATGACACACAGTGGGGGAAAGAGACCTTGCTGCATTTTAGGCCACTAATGTGCATATAAAGGTAAAGGGTAAAGGCACCCCTGACCATTAGGTCCAGTCGTGACCGACTCTGGGGTTGCGCACTCATCTCGCATTATTGGCCGAGGGAGCCAGTGTGCAGCTTCCAGGTCATGTGGCCAGCATGACAAAGCCGCTTCTGGCAAACTAGAGCAGCACATGGAAACGCTGTTTACCTTCCCGCTGTAGCGGTTCCTATTTATCTACTTGCATTTTGACGTGCTTTCGAACTGCTAGGTTGGCAGGAGCTGGGACCAAGCGACGGGAGCTCACCCCGTCACAGGGATTCGAACCGCCGACCTTCTGATCGGCAAGCCCTAGGCTCAGTGGTTTAACCCACAGCGCCACCTGGGTCCCATATGTGCATATAGCCTTAGCCATTTGAGTAAGAGTTTTCTATTGTTGAATATTCACAAATCATTTAAAAAAAATTAAAGTAACAACTCAGCTCTGAATTGAGTTTTGCATGCATCCTGGCTGGCCTGTAAAAACTACCAGGTAGTCCACCCACTACTGTCCCTTATGACTCATGACCTTTACGTTTGAAGGGCAACAGTTTCGAATACCAGCGTAACAGAGCAACCTACTCCACCAGTTGTAATTTGACATTATCCAATTATTTGCATCCTGCAAACTTTTTAAACTTAAGATAATTTGAGAAACAGCGTCCCTTTACTTTTGGGGCTACAAAATCAAGGGCTGGTGGGGAAATAGGCCAACCCTTTAGAAAATAAATGTTAGACGTTCTCAAGCCTTCTTTTGAGGCGTTCTGTTTTGGCACTTTCAGTCATTTGTGAAATATTATTCCTGCACATTGCAAAGCAGCAATACCAGAGTGCAGCGGTGGCTGGGGGGGAGTCTGGAAAAGGGCAAAAGATTAATGGTGGGGTGGAGATGGAGCATGTGAAGAACGTCGTAGAGCATCTGCTTTGCGTGCTCAAGGTCCCAATGTCAATTCTTGGGATCTTCAAGAAGGGCTGGGCATGTTGCCAGCCTAAAATTTTGGAGCGCTCCTACCAAGTCTATTCTTCCCCTTGCATTTCATGGAATTCTGAACCCAGTATGTTCCTCTCTCTCTCTCTCTCTCTCTGACAATATGATTATTCAGATTGAAATGGATCCTAGAGAACTAAACATTGAGCCACAGTAAATCAATTAGTTGGTGCAGCCACAATTAATTAGTCTGCTTTTTGTGCCACTAAACAGGGGGAGCTAAGCAGGGGCAGTACATTTGAAAATGCCACCAAACATGGGGTGAGATTCAGCTACAGAGCCCTGACAGTGGAAGACCTGTGCAAGGATTTCTGCTTGTGAAATGGGACTTCCCCCAGCCTTGCATGCCCCCTGAAATTGACTCGGGGGCTGGGAGAACCCCCAGCCCAGCACACGGAGAGAGCAGGGATCATTCTGTCTAGCAAGCCGAAAGGCTTGTGCAGACAAAAACGTTTGTCACGCTGCAACATTCGATTCCACCCACAGGCATCTTCTGAAGCACATGCAGGTCCTTCACGAACATCCTCACTCCCAAATTTGAATAATCTGCTTCCGGATCAGTTCCTTTGAGAGATAGACTGAACCATGTCATGTTGGTTTTATGAAGCCCACACCCAAACATCTTCAACATCTGGTCTTTGTGGCCAATTAATTTCCTTGACAGGCTTTGCATTTTAAGTTGTTGTAAGTTTTAATTTTAATTAAATATTGAAAAATGACTGTGACACCCTGCATGACAGCTGAATGCAAAATAATTTACAGTATCCTGTTAACATTGTTGTTTGGGAACAATTTTGCTAGCATGGGTAATCTTCTTACAGCCTGCTGCTAAATTAAATTACTGCATTTTTACTGCATATATCATATAGTGCTAAATGGAATCTTGGGAGTATGCAGCAGCTTCCATTGGAAGCGCTGTGCAAGACTCCCTCTCCCTCTCCCCCATACGTGTGTGTGTGTGTGTGTGTGTGTGTGTGTGTGTGTGAGAGAGAGAGAGAGAGAGAGAGAGAGAGAGAGAGAGAGAGAGAGAGAGATATTAACTTTCTCAGTATGCATAATCTGTGGGCTTCAGCACCTCCCAAAGACTAAATATAATTCAGCAAGATGGATGTTTTCTAAATGAGTGCACAGTGAGAACAATCCGTTAAAAGGTGTAGAAACAGATTTATTATCTCTCTATATAAATAGTAAGCTTGGACAACACAAATTGTGTTGGGAGGATACAACCTGTAGATTAACAGCAAGTTAAACAAAATACAGTGTGGACCGTAATGTTGCTCAGAATACATTGGACTTTTCTGTTTGTATTATGTTTTTTGGAAAGCAGTTCTTTCTGCACATTTCCTTCCTGAACTCGCATGTGACATCAGGGGATCCATGACAGGAACATGACAGGAAGCTGCCTTCTCCTGAGTCAGACCAGGCTATGGAGGTCTGGGAATGTCTCTTGGCTGAACCCCTTGAGAGCCACTGCCAAATGGTGTGGACCATAATGAGCAAAAGGGACCCAATGACTTGATGCTCTAGTTATCTCTTGCTTGGACTACTGCAATGCACTCTACGTGGGGCTACCTTTGAAGGTGACCTGGAAACTACAACTAATCCAGAATGCAGCAGCTAGACTGGTGACTGGGGGCGGCTGCCAAGACTACATAACACCGGTCTTGAAAGCTCTCCATTGGCTCCCAGTTCGTTTACGAGCACAATTCAAAGTGTTGGTGCTGACCTTTAAAGCCTAAATGGCCTCAGTCCAGTATACCTGAAAGAGCGTCTCCACCTCCATCGTTCTGCCTGGACACTGAGGGCCAGCACCGAGGGCCTTCTGGCGGTTCCCTCGTTGCGAGAAGCCAAGTTGCAGGGAACTAGGCAGAGGGCCTTCTCTGTAGTTGTGCCCGCCCTGTGGAATGCCCTCCTACCAGATGTCAAAGAGAAAAACATCTATCAGACTTTAGAAGACATCTGAAGGCAGCCCTGTTTAGGGAAGCTTTTAATGTTTGATGGATTTCTGTATTTTATTTTTCTGTTGGAAGCTGCCCAGAGTGGCTGGGGAAACCCAGCCAGATGGGCGGGGTATAAATATTATTATTATTATTATTATTATTATTATTATTATTATTATTATTACTGATATGCAGCAGCTTCCCATATCTTCTGTTTTGGAACCCAAGGCAGCATACATGCAGTTCCCAGTTTAGCTTCAGCAAAGTGGTGTCTTCTTCATGTGCCCCCAGACCATATCTTGGGCCCCAATATATAAGACACTTCTACAGAGTACAAGAAGGCAGTTCCTTCCCTCAAGAACTTAGTCTTAAGTTTGGGCACAATGAGATGACAGAGGAAAGGAAGGAAGGAAAGTGGGAGGAGGAGAAAAAAATAATGGGTTATTACTGCTTACCCTCTTTCTCCAATGAAAATAGGGACATCCTATTCTATTATTATTATTATTATTATTATTATTATTATTATTATTATCCCACCCATCTGACTGCATTGCCCCAACATATATAAAAACACAATAAAACATTAAATCTTCCCTCTCCAGGGCTGCCTTCAGGTGTCTTCTGAAGGTTGTATAGTTACTTATCTCCTTGACTTGGGGGTCATATAACTCCATACCCCCCCCCAACATTTCCCCAATGAAAATAGGGGTGTCATAAGGAAAAGCAGGACTTTCCGGGATCAAATCAGAAACCGGGACGGCTTCTGTAAACCTAAGACTGTCCCTGGAAAATAGGGACACTTGGAGAGCCCATTACTGTTCTCAAACCTAGGCTTAGTTTCGGTATGGCCTAATGTAATACAGGCTGGGGGCTAGTGTAATATAAGCATGTATTGCAACAGACATCCAGTGGTTACAGGTTGTAAACATATGCCTCTTTGTTCATAATTAAATAATAATAATTTTAATTTTATTATTTATACCCCGCCCATCTGGCTGGGTTGCCACTGTTATGTTGTTAGCTGCCCTACAGGTTCTGTGGAAACGTGGTGGTGGTATCTAAATTCAGCAAACAAGTAAAAATGCTCCATCACTGCAAAGATTTCTCTCTGCTCGGTGAAACATTCTCCTACCACCTCTCCCTGCCTGTCCCCCAAATTTGCTCCTTAGTCTTCCCCTCCAACCCTCTGGACCAGGTTTTTGGATGGTGCAGGGCACAAGCAGTGGGAAGAGAAGGGAGGAAACGCCTTCCACATGTGCTAATCCTTGCACAAGCACCAAACCTTAGCCCAATGACCAAAGGCAGTAAAAAAAAAATCATTTAGGTTTGCAAGAGCTGCTGACTTCTCCAATTCCCTTAGAAGGGACCAACTGACATTGTGCTTGCTGTAAGCTCTGTAGAGTTATGTAAGCAAAGGACACCAAGAGTGACATTCAGGGCAAATCCAGAAGTTCCTGCCCAGGGACTTAAGGGACTTCAAGGGAAGTGAAAAGAGTTTCAACAAGACTAGAAACTTTTATTTTATTTTTTATTTTTATTTTCCAAGGCTTTATTATGAAGTTAAAATAACAGCCTGCTAATAAATGTAAAATGGGGTGCGGGTGGCGCTGTGGTCTAAACCACAGAGCCTAGGGCTTGCCAATCAGAAGCTTGGCGGTTTGAATCCCCACGACAGGGTGAGCTCCCGTTGCTCGGTCCAAGCTCCTGCCAACCTAGCAGTTCGAAAGCACATCAAAGTGCAAGTAGATAAATAGGTACCGCTGCGGCAGGAAGGTAAATGGCATTTCCATGCACTGCTCTGGTTCGCCAGAAGCGGCTTAGTCATGCCGGCTCCCTCAGCCAATAATGCGAGATGAGTGCAGTAACCCCAGAGTTGTCCGCGACTGGACCTAATGATCAGGGGTCCCTTTACCTTTACATTTAGGATAACAAAAAGGGAAATAAGGAAAGTCGTACAGATATTTGGCTTAATAAAGTAATGTTTATTATTATTTCTGAAAAAATTGATTCACAAATTGGGGGGCAGCTAAACCTATGGATTTTGCCTCCATTTGTTATTTACATGACAAGTTGATCATGGTGATAATGTGAATGTGGTAATGGGTGTGAATCAGGGTTTTGGTTTTGCTCTGGATTAGAAACACTTCTTATGGGAGTTTTGCTCATCAATAGAACTCTGCTCTCCAAGGCTCAGTTTCTGCATTACATTTTGACAGATTGAAACTGGAACCAAGGAACCTATGGCCCTCCTAGATATTATTGAACTCTAACTCCCAACAACCCCAGCCATCACGGTCCAGGGTGAGGGGGAATGGGAGTTGTGGTCCAACAACACTGGAGAACTACAAATCAGTCCCCCGTGATTTAAAGTTATGGTGAATTTTATGGTGTGTTATTTTTATTCTTATTTTGGACCATTTTGGGGGTGAGCACTGCATGTGCCAGCAGGCTGTGAGAGCTATTTATTTTATGACGCCAGGATAAATTTGTTTTGAGTTCTGCTGAAGTTATCCACATCAGCAGTTCTATGCAAGATCACGGCTGAATATTTAGCATAGGAATATTGCATTAGGAATATTATATTATAGCATATTTAGTGGAGGGGAAATTTTCCTTACTAGCCACAAATAAAGTCACAGCACTAATATACTCTGACCAAAACCTTGATTGCTGACTAGGGCTGTCTACTGATGAAAGCATTTTACTTGATTAATCATCTCTTTTTTTATAAAAAAACAATTCATTGATTGAATTGAAATATGCTAGATATACATTGGTGCCTTTTTGAAGTATAGAAGGAAGTATGGGGTAATTTACAATTTAATAAGCAAAGGCTGTGACTTGTTGATGGATGAAAAGGGCATCGTTAATATTTTATTTTCCATCCTTGGCTAATAGCACTCAGAGAGAAAATAGCTTCACAAAGAAATGTGTCCTTAACTGTCGGTCCATTGCACAAACTTGCCTAAGTTTTAGTTGATTAACCAGTACGTTTCCGAGCACAATTCAAAGTGTTGGTGCTGACCTTTAAAGCCCTAAATGGCCTCGGTCCTGTATACCTGAAGGAGCGTCTCCACCCCCACCATTCAGACCGGACACTGAGATCCAGCACCGAGGGCCTTCTGGCGGTTCCCTCATTGCGAGAAGTGAGGTTACAGGGAACCAGACAGAGGGCCTTCTCGGTAGTGGCACCCGTCCTGTGGAACGCCCTCCCAGCAGATGTCAAGGCAATAAGTAACTATTTTACTTTTAGAAGACAACTGAAGGCGGCCCTGTTTAGGGAAGTTTTTAATGTTTAATGCTGTACTGTTTTAATATTCGGTTGGAAGCCGCCCAGAGTGGCTGGGGAAACCCAGGCAGATGGGCGGGGTATAAATAATAAATTATTATTATTATTATTATTATTATTATTATTATTATTATTACCAATGTATGTTTTAGTTGTTTAATCTACTGACCAAGCCAAAGTTTGAAGCCCTGTTGATAGTGCTGATTTGTATCACAGTCTTCAAAATCCTGCTAAACCTGTTCACTGGACTGGATGAGATACTTCTTTGAATATTTCATCATGGTTGGGCAAGGGTAGGAATTGCATATTTAAAAACTAGTCTATCAGAAAGAAGGTTAGGCTAGAATTCTTCTCGGCATCTAGTTTTCTATGTGTATGGATGTTTTTCTGTTTGTTGTTGCTGTTGTTTTAGTGAGGAGAAGGCAACTTCCCGGCTAAGACTGGAATGTCTTTACCCAGTTTACCCAGACCCTTGGTTGGGGTCATACGGCAGGATGACTTCTGGTTTCTGACTGGGGGGGGCACTTGTCCCCCAGGCCTGAGGATTCTTACACCATCTTAACAGCAGAACTTTAAGTACAGGGTTCAATGGGACCCCAACCTTTCATACTGCTCCCCTTTCCCACTGTCATTTTCAGAAGACTTTGAATGATATGATGCGCTGGATTTTTTGGGGGGGGGTTGGCTAAAATTGGGGGGAATCTAATGGGGAGCTTGCAGGTTTCATTAAGGGCCCCCGAACCTTTCATTGCATATTCTGTGCACTGCTTGGTATGTCTGATAACGTCCAGGAGGGATCAATCAAGCAGGAAGATCATTAAAAGCTTAGTAAGGCATTTACATGAGAGATGAGTCCCCATTGGTGTGGTAGTAATTTCCCTGAAACTGTACAATTAATGTCAGGATGGAGATTCTGAAAACATTCCAGCACAAATGATGATAAATACCCTTAAATAAAAATGAAAGAGGGGGCACCTTACACTGGCGTCCAGACATTTTTAAAACAAATTAGTAAAACGGAAGCCCTGCCTGCCTCTTTTTACAGCAGCTCTCAGTTGGGTTAGGGAAAGGCTTGTTTGCCTGTGCCACAGGTGGAGGAAGCTGTGGCCAAGCTCCTCCAGATGTTGGTGGATACCCATCAGCTCTGCTGCAGATGGTGGCCTGGCGTGGTGGCACTTACGTGACCTCCTGGCAGCAGAATTGCTGCAGCTTACTGGGACGCAGAGTGGGAAAAGCAAGGTGAAGCACACAACAGCGATGAAACTCATGGACATTCAATGAAGCTTAAAATGCAGACCCTCCAACTGTCCCTAGACAGTCCTGGATTTACAGACGTCGTCCTGGTTTCTGATTTGATCCCGGAATGTCCTGCTTTTCCTTAGGACGTCCTTATTTTGATCGAAGAAATGTTGGACAGTATGGAGTTATGCTACTCACAAGTCAAGGAGATAAGTGACTATACAACCTTTAGAAGACACATGAAGGCAGCCCTGTACAGCCGTACCTTGAGTTGCGTACTTTTCGGGTTATGTACTCGGCAGACCCAGAAGTGTTTACTTCCTGGTTTGCAGCGCGCGCATGCACAGAAGCCTTCTGCGCTGAAGCACACTTTCGCGGTTTTCGAGTTATGTACTTTTCGGGTTACGTACCGCACCCCGGAACGAATCAGGTACGTAACCTGAGGTACCACTGTATAGGGAAGTTTCTTAATGTTTTATTATGTTTTTAATTATGTTGGAAGCTGCCCAGAGGTGGCAGGAGCAATGCAGTCAGATAGGTGGGGTATTATTATTATTATTATTATTATTATTATTATTATTATTATATAAAGGTAAAGGGCCCCTGACCATCAGGTCCAGTCGTGTCCGACTCTGGGGTTGCGGCGCTCATCTCGCTCTATAGGCCGAGGGAGCCGGCGTTTGTCTGCAGACAGCTTCCGGGTCATGTGGCCAGCATGACAAAGCTGCTTCTGGCGAACCAGAGCAGCGCACAGAAACTCTGTTTACCTTCCCGCCGGAGCGGTCCCTATTTATCTACTTGCACTTTGATGTGCTTTCGAACTGCTAGGTAGGTGGGCAGGAGCTGGGACCGAGCAACGGGAGCTCACCCAGTTGCAGGGATTTGAACCACCGACCTTCTGATCAACAAGCCCTAGACTCTGTGGTTTAACACACAGCGCCACCTGGGTTATTATTATATAGGACACCCCTATTTTCATTGGAGAAATGTTGAAGGGTATTTGAATGCTGGGAGATCCAAGACAGATAAAAGAGGGTAACTTCTTCACAGAGCACATGGTTAAACTATGAAACTCGCTTCTCCTAGAGGCAGTGATAGCTACCAACTTGGACAACTTTAAAAGAATATTGGGAGTTTTCATGGAGGATGACGCTAGTTATCATGGTTACTAGCCATGATGTCTATGCTCTGCCTCCACATTTAGAGGCATTATGGTTCTGAATACCAGTTGCTGGAATCTGCAGGTCCTGCTTCTGCATTTCCTACAGGTGTCTGGTTGGCTGAGACCAGGATCCTGGATTAGATGGGCCCACTGGCCTGATCCAGCAGGCTGTTCTTATGTTCTGATGTACCTTTGGCCCCCGGTGTTTTGAATCAAAGAGCTAAGCATGAGCTGAGCTCCCTTCTATCCAAATTGAGAGTGCTTGAAAGTCTTTCACTTTGGCTGGATCATGTCCAGTGCAATAATTCATTTCAACTCAATTATGGAATAACTTCCACTGTTAAAAAAAATGAGGGGTGGAATACAGGGTGAAATTTATGATCTGTGAACATGCTTCACATTTTTTAAAAGGTCAAGGGAGTCTAGCTGGGGGGAGGGAGAAAAATACACATTGTGAATTTTGACAGCCAAGAGGACATTTGCAATTGTGCAGCCAGAAAATCTTAACTTTCCAGCTCCAGACTATTAAGGGTTTGAAAAGAAAGAATACATATTGGCTGGAGCAATATCTCAAGGGCAGTATTAGGCTGTTCTCACAAATAAAGCACTGGACATCACAATATTATTATCTTCCCCTCTCGTAATCTTCAGCTTCCAGGCATTGCTCACCTCTTCTTTTAACAACAAGAAGGGGAAATAAAACCCTCCTATTCTGCAATTGACCAAAGGAGACAAAAGCAGCCAGCAAAAACATGTCTTGTCTGAGTAGCACAGGAAGAGTAAGAACCATTTTCTGTTTATTTATCCTGGTGACATTTTAGCAACCTGTTCTAACTAGGGTTGATTACAACCTCCCTCCCTATCCCCGTTTGCTGGAGTCATCCAATATTTTTTTCCAGAGCTGGAGTTGGTACAGAGCAGGCATCGTTATGCATGGTGAGTGCACTTATCCAACCGTTATCTTTAATAAACAGGTTGTTCAGGTTTCTGTTGCACTTCAGAACCCCACAAAACCCATTTTACTAGAGGAAAACAGGATGCTGGACAAGATAAAATTTTCACCTTCTTGAGAGCTCTTCTAAAGTTCTTTGATCACGGTGGGACGAAAGTATTAAGTATACAGTGGTGCCTCGCTTAACGAACGCCCTGTAAGACGAAATTTTCGCTTAAAGAAAGGATTTTTCTAGCGGAGGTTGCCTCGCTAGACGAATTCATTTTACGAAAAATTCGTCCAGCAAATTGTGGTTTCCCATAGGAATGCATTGAAATTCAATTAATGTGTTCCTATGGGCAATTTTTAAAAAAAAAAAAATTCAATGCATTCCTATGGGATTCGCTAGACGAATTTTTCGTTATAAGAATAGACCCATGGAACAAATTAAATTCGTCTAGCGAGGCACCACTGTAATTGTTTAGTTGACATCGAAATGGAAAATTCCTGTATGTGTATTGCTACGGATTTAACATTGGAAAATTCCAATTCTTAAAGCTATGAAGAGCTCTCTAAGCACCTAGATGGGTTAATAATTAACTGTCAGCAGTCTCTGCTCTTTCACGTGGTGTTTAACTTTAGATCATGCAAGTAAGGTATTTCGTTGCAAATCACCATTTTGAAGGGAGTTGTCTTTGGCCTTTCCCACCAGCCACAATAGAAGAAAGATGTGCAAATGAGTAAGGTGTCAGAACTCACCATGAAAGCCTTCCTTGTTCTCTTATAATGGCAATGATACCCACCTGAGAGGTGCAGAAACTGAGTTCCAGCGAGTTCCGGCTTTAAAAAAAGCCCTGTGCGAAACTATCCTAGGGCGTTAACATTTCTACTTACAAAATATGAATGTAAGAAGTGTACGGAAGTTTGAAGTTCTTTATAAGTGCACAGAGAGTGGAAGGATCTGATAATCTTATACAGGTGAAACTCGGAAAATTAGAATATCATTGAAAAGTGCATTTATTTCAGTAATGCAACTTCTTATTTATTATTTTTCTTTTAATTTTTACAAATGCTTTCTTTTGGAAATTCCACAGTAGTAAAACACATAGTTACAATAATACAAAAATAAGCAAAAATAAACATTGCTATTACATTTAATTAATTCCATTCCATTTGTAATTAACCTGCCTAACGACAAATAATTACAATTACCACAAATAAAGGCTTGACATATCTTGCTTTGCATGTCATGCACCTGTCTCATATATTGGTTTCACCTTTTAAGTTGCATTATTGAAATAAATGCACTTTTCGACAATATTCTAACTTTCCGAGTTTCACCTGCATATTATCGTGAGGAACTGAATCTCTCTCTCTCTCTCTCCCTCTCTCTCTCTCTCTCTCTCTCTCTCTCTCTCTCTCTCTCTCTCTCACCACTGGAAGCAACAATTTATCTAGAATGCTCCCTGCTGATATTTTGCTATTTTGGCAAAAATTTGTTTTCTTGCAAAATGTGTTTTGAAGCTTGTTATAGCGTTCTGTATTATTTTAATGGCTCGACCTTTTCTTCTTCAAAAAATAGTGGTACAGAAGGCCCTCTTCATTTCGATTAATCCCAACAAGCTATTTTGAGAACGGCGCATGGGGAGCCAGAGTGCAGAATCTGAGATGAAGAAATATTATTTTTCAATACGGCCTAAAATATTTACTGTCTGCCAGTGACAGCAATGTGAGTGATTTGTGAATATTACCCTGACAGCTCAGCGTTTGAGGATACATTTTATCTTACATAGACAATCACCAAAGTAGCACATCAAAACCATTTTTTTTAAACACACACACACAAGTACTCTTATCGACCATATTTGGAACAAATTGTGTGCTTAGAGTTGTCTTTGTTGACTAGAATATATATGGAGAGAGGGAAGGGGAGAGAAAGAGAGAGTCAGTAAAATTGGACACATTGGCAGGGCCGATAATGAATTGTATTAGCCAACATGGTGGCTTCCAGGTATTGTTGGACTACATCTCCCATCATCCCCAGCCAGTATGGCCAATGGTCAGAGATGGTTGTGACTGTAGTCCAACCACAACTTGAGGCCAACATATATTGGAAGTGCAACCATGGGGATCATTCAGTTTGTAATCCCCCTCACAGAACTACAGCTCCCAGAGTGGTTTAACAGGTGACAGTGGGTATTGTAACTCCGTGAGGGGAACAGAGGTCTCCTAACAACTCTCAGGACTTTAAACCAAACTACAGATCCCAGAGTTCTTTGTGGGAAGCCACAAAGGGGCATTATATTTATTTGCATGTACTGTACAGTGAGAATGTGGCCATAGGGAGAGGCCTGGAGAGCTGCACTTGGCCCCCAGGCTCTGAGGTCCCCACCACAACACCTGCTCAAAACTGTGAGGACTCAGCTACATTAGTAAAGAAAAAGCGCTTTATATGAGTTATAACACCGTGACACCAGATGGTGCTGTGGAGTCCCGTCTTTTGCCAACGGGATTTCCCTTTACGAAGTTTCCAACACATTTAACTGAATCGCTTTTTGGATGTGTCTCGATCCAGCCTGAAGCATCGCTTCCAGTTCCCAAGTTGTTTCTCCTTTGCCAGCTACATTCCAAACTGCTTCGCTCCAGCATCCTTCCATAGGGGCCAACTCCTAGGAGCTGAGGTTCCTTTGCCCTTCCAATAAAATATTTGAGGGGGCCAGGTCCCCCAAAGTTGATGGGCATTGCCATTCAAATGGTGTGTGTGTACTGTGTCGTGTGATTGGTTATATGGGGCAGGGCTTACCTGGGCCTCCCCAACATTTTATTCAAGTTGGCACCCCCCCCCTAGCTAACTACACAAGAGGGGTGTCCGTTATCTAGTAGTCACCAGCATGGGTGTACCCAGAGAGGGGCAGGGGCGCAGCTGCCCCCCCGAAGCAAAAACTTTTTAGCGTATTTTACAGGCCATAACCCACACTTTTTCCCTCCGAAAGTAGCTGCGGGTTTTTGCCCCCTCCGTGGCTGCAGCCAGTGACAGTAACGTGGGGAGGGCGAGAAGCAGCCTGAAATCGGGCTGTTTTCGCTCCCTTCATGGCTGCAGCCAGCGACAGGAACATGGGAGAGGGGAGGAGCAGCCTGAGCTGGGGGGGCGGGGCGGATGGGAGCTCCATCCTTCCTTCCATCCTTCCTTCCCCCCACTTCCTTTCTTCCTTTTTTCCCTCTCTCTCCCTCCCCCCTTCTCTCTCTCTCTCATCCCTTCTTTCCTTCTTTCCTTCCTTCCTTCCTTCCTTCTCTCTCTTCCCTCCCTCCCTCCTTCCTTCCCTCTCTCTTCCCCTCTCTTGCCCCCCCCCCTAGTTTTGATCCTGGGTACGCCCCTGGTCACCAGCTATCACTAATGTGACGGTCTGAATGGGGAATGGAAATTTGATTTGAACTGGAGGGAAAGAACTATAACCCATTAAAAAGTTCAAGGAATCTGGGTTCCTTAGGGAATTAAAGACAGCAAAATAAGCGAGTTTGATTCCATATGGCAGGGAAAGAGTGTTTACCTGTTAAAATAGCTGCAGATACCGAGGAGGACCAGCTAAGATTACATCAAACACAGGTTTGCTGCGACAGCAAAGCCGTGTGTGTGTGTGTGTGTGTGTGTGTGTGTGGAGCTCTTAACAAATGTTTGCTTAGAATTCTTTATCGTTTCTCACTTTACTTTTTTTTTTTTTAAGGCACTTCAAAAGAGTCAAGAATCTGTGACCGTCAGCATTGCAGAACTGGTGGTTGCCTATTCATATCAGGATTGCTGCAGCAGAAACCCCGAGCGGTTCCCAAAGACCTCGGCATACAATGTTGTAGTGCGCTGTGATTTGAACAAGAAGCACATGTATCATCTGTACAGGAGCAGAATCCTCTTCACTGAATAAGCAAATGGCATCCGAGTGTGATATTCTAAAGAGCTTTATGCCTCTGGCATGTGTTGCATGCTAAGTGTTCTGTAATGGCGAATCAGAGCTGTAGTAAAGTTGCGCTCAAGAGTTGTAGGCGTGCTTTAAAAAATAATAATTCTGGTGATGGGAAAGGGTATACAGTTGGTTTCTGGGGCTTTCTAGACCTGATGGAGGGAAATGCTAGAGGCAGGGCCGTTTCGTACGCCATGATTCTACAAGCGGACTGAAAAAGCATGGGAAATATTGGCATGCTTAGCTGTGATTCATTGTGCTGAGTCACGAACCAATCCCCTCACGTATGTCGCCTCCAAGGTTAATGTTGTGGAAAGCGAATTTGGATTCATATTGCCATGTTGTTTGCAACACGCCGAAAGCGTAGCTGGAGCTTTCTGTGGGCCCCTCAGATGACTTTGCAAAATTGAGCCTCCCAGAAACACCACCCTGAACTCCTGCTAGGAATGGAATTCCCCGCGGATCAGTCATGGAAGTATGCCTCCCAGAGAGAAAGATGTGATTTCATATTTAATATTATTCTATATTATTTTAATGAATGTTGGATGTTATTTTATTTGCATATTGTACCTCGACTTACGAACGACTCGACAACCGGATTTTTCGACTTACGAATGGGGGTAATGGCCGCACGCTTACGAATGTCTCGACATCCGGAAAAAACTGTGGTGGTTTTAGATAGGGATTTTGTGAGTTACGAATGTTTAGATAGGGTTGCTTTGACTTACGAATTTTTCCGTTTCCAATGCATTCCTATGGGAAATCGCGTTTCCAATGGCGTTTTTCGACTTACTATTTTTTTTACTTACGAAGGTGCCTTCGGAATGGATTAAATCCGTAAGTCGAGGCACCACTGTATTGTATTATGCATATTGTCTTATTTATATGATGTTAGCCGCTCTGAGCCCGGCTTTGGCCAGGGAGGGCGGGATCCAAACAATACTTATTTATTTATTTATTTATTTATTTATTGGGCAAAATTGTTTTGTGCAGTGCCTCTGTGCAATGGTAGAAATACCTTCATTCTGAAGCTGTATTTTGCAATCTCTCGGGGTTGATAGGCGATCCTAGCTCAGCAGTGGGTAACCAGTCCGGGCCTCCCAGTTTGGCCCCATAGGCTGCTTGGGCCCAGCCACACCCACCTACTATACACAGTACATATGTGACATTGAGGTAGAAAATATGGACGGGGCCAAAGGGCAGTTGCTGCTAAAAAGAAAAGAGAAAAAAATAAACCATGTGCAGCCCCAAGCACAGTGCTTTGACAATCAGCTGGTCACCAGGCACAGTGCTCTGCAAGGCCCAACAGACAGCAGAACACCAGGGTTTATGAAGCGCTGTGCCCATCCCAAATGCACCTGTAAACAATTCCGCCGATCGAATTGGTCAAGTGTGTGTGTGTGTGTGTGTAGGGGAAGGTGATTTTGTAACGCCTTGCGCTTGGCCCAGTAGCAAATTGGAAAACCAGTACAGATTTCTGAGCACAGGTGTCCTATGCGGACGAGGCCTCTCTCCTGTCAGGAATCATGCTGCAGCTGATGGTGCTTGGCTAGCTAGAGGAATGTGAAAGTGGATTACACCAGGGCCGGGGGGGTGGGGTGGATGGAGCCTCTTGGAGCATCTGACACGTTTGCTACCCAATCCCACCCTGAACATATGCAGCTTAGTGCAGTTGGAGATAATCTGTGTATCTCACTAAGCACATTCCACCGGCTGCACATTTGTGCAGCTGAAGGCAAATGTTTAAGCATGTGGCTAATGTGCTATATGCCTAGAATGTTTTAATTCCCTCAGACATTTCAAGATATTTTCATTTCAGCCGTGGCTCACTGCGTGCATTTATTTTGCCCGATGCCGAGTACGCCGGGTTACCCATAAAGGCTCTTATTACTACACAATGGTAATAGTAATACTTATTACTAATAATAATACTACTTCTGAGAATAACACAGGGTGGATAAAAATCAATGATTTAATAAATAAATTTTAAAAAAATCAGATTCTTTTATTATTTAAATCAGATTTTTTTAAAATAAAATGCTTTTTGAGGAAAATATATTACCATCCAAAGGTTATTCCATCATGAACTAAGATTAGTTTTTTAATTATGTAGAATAAGGTTGTATACGTTTAATTTTTTTGGTAAATAAATTCCATTAATCCATTCACAATGCCAGGCTCTTCCAGAGGTTTTTGTAAGATTATTGGGCAGTTTCTCTGCCCACAAGGTATTATCACAGGTGCTTGGTTTACTTTTGCAGTTCTCAAAACTGAATTTGACTCAGCAGAGATCACATGCCTCTTCTTCACAGCAAAAATGTTATAAGATGATCAGAGTTGAGAAAAAGACCTTAATCCTATTGTTCTACAAACCTATGGATACAGAATCAACCCCTTCAGTGGTAAGTTTCAAAAAGTTCAGTGAATAGAATAGAAACAATATTTTTCTGATTGTTTGGAGTGGATAGTATTTAAGTTTTTCATGTGTAGGCTGGGCTGACAGTCTAAGTTTCTTAAAATATATATATATTGTTTTTGTTTAGCCAAATTAGTTAACAAACATGAATGTTTGTTTAAGCAAATAACATATGCTGTAATGTTATTGTTTCAGTTGAATGAATCTGTTTAAATTGCTATTATTAAGGTAATGATTATTTTTCTCCTTCCTAAGTACAACAGAAAAGTTGTCCAAATATGAATGATTAACCTATTAAACTGGGGATAAAAAACTAGTATGCAAAGTTGTTATTCTAAAAATCTTCATCTCCTAGCATATTAAAGTTATACCAGCAAGAATTAGTCTTTATGTAGAAAACTATGATTTAAATCAAGCCTTACTGACTAGTGATTTAAATCGGGATTTAAATCAGTTTAATTTAAATCAAATCCACCCTGGAATAACACATTTCATAAATGATAACATAGATTGAAAAAATTCCTTCAGTAAGCTTTCCTTAGCACCTCAGCCCTTGCTCCCCCCCCCCCCCCGCAAGACCAATTGCAGTCATTAACAGTCGTTAACAGTCATCAACAGGTTTACCACTCCTATCAGCCCATCTCCCATTCCCATCACCCCCACCCTCTGAATATACATAAGGGTCTGGCTACTTTTGTTTCAGTGTATCTGACGAAGTGTGCATGCACATGAAAGCTCATACCAAAACAAAAACTTAGTTGGTCTTTAAGGTGCTACTGAAGGAATTTTTTTATTTTGTTTCGACTCAGACCAACACGGCTACCTACCTGTAACTATGAATGGATTGGCCTTCTTAAACTGATCTTCTCTTTTGCAACATCTCCATCATATTTTGGCTGATTAATAGCCAAATTTCATTGGTGTTTCAGGTCTATTAACTCCTTATAAACACACACATTTTAAACAAGATAGCCGCGCATCTGTGTTCCTGGAATGTGCGAGAGCTTGAGCATCGTACAGTGGAATCTTACGTAGGTCTACTCAGAGGTAAGTCCCACTGAGTTTAATGAGGATTACTCATTAAGTAGGTATCTTATTTCAGCTGTAGGGCATTAGTGGAAGGAGAATTGCTTCCTGGGTTGACTTCTTCATTATGGAAGCACACCAAACTCACCTGCAGTTCTTTTTGCCAGATCCGTCACTCCTAGCTGGGAACCTTCACTGTATTATCAGCCACAATGGTAAGAAGAGCTTCTTATGTATATATAAAACAATATTTTAGGTGATATGCAATGTCCAGACTTTATATTCAGAAGACCTTTGCTTTCATGAACATATAACTGAGAAGAGCATATCTACAATCTCACGCTTATTCACTTTGTTCCTTATAGAGAGCACAGGTTTTTCCTGTTAACATTTAGGAATCCTCCTCTGTCTGCTTCACCCCAGAGAGACCCCACCGGCCTCAGCAGCATCGAGAGAAACCTCTGTCAGCAACTATTCTCCCTCACACACAGAGAGACAAGAGAACAGAAAAAGTCTAAAACGACAGTTACTTGAATAATAGTCACAAACAGAATCGAATGCCTCTCTCACGTAACTCAAAGTCAGCCAATCACATGAGAGAGCTACATCCAAACAAAAAACAAAACACCCTGCTAAAAATACACAGAAATTCGGCCTAGGCACACATTCCCATTTCAGGAAATTAAACCATTATCATTAACAGAGCTTCCTCCTCCAGTTGAGGATGGTTCTTTTGAGTGAATTGAATATTGCTATCCAAGCTGGTGGGTTCCACAATTTGACTATGCACTCAAGGATGTATCAGAAGGTACCATTTTAACTGTCACAGCTTCCACCAAAGAACCCCATAACACAGATTTGCACTTCCCATAGGACAGGGGTTATCTTCCCCCAGTTTGGGAGATGAGTTCTAATTACCTTTCATCCCAGACTTCCTTTCCTGTGAATGTGTCCATCAGATAAACTGTCTGTTGCTAAGTGTCGTTGTCAGGTGAAATCCGCTCCTGACCTCATACTAGGAATGGCTAAACGTCAATTTTTTCCTCTCACTTCTCCAGTCCAGCTCTCCACATTGCCACATCATCAGTTTGCTGTGAGCATAGCACATTTTTTGTACGCTGTTTCAACAGATGCACCCACTTATAGCTGCACCCAGGTTCGTGAATTTTTGTACCCACTGCTGGGTCCAAGAGCTGCATTGCAACATTCAGAGCTGAGCGAATCTCGCCCGATGGCTTTGTTTCTGTTTGTGTGTTGCAGGGGTCAGAAAGGCTTACCAGGCATGGGCTGGATCACTCCCACAAAGATCCTCTGTGGGCCGGGCCGGCGCAGCACAATGCTGGAAATTGCATCTGCGCATTTCCGTGGCACCGGAAATCACTTCTGCGCACGTCCAGACATCTGAAATCGTGCCTGCGCAGAAGTGATTTTCGGCGTCTGGGCATGCACAGAAGTGATTTCCGGGTGGGCGGCTTGGTTCGGGGGCAGCTCGTGGGCCAGTTAAATGGCCTCCGTGGGCCGCTTCCTGCCCATGGGCTGAAGGTTGGGGAACCCTGGTGTACTGCTTTGGAAAGTGTGAATGGGGTAGGTTTGCCTTCAAATGTGAACTGAATTGAATTCCCCCCTCATGCGTACCCTGCAACATTAGAACATTCCTTTCAGCACTCAGAGCTTCTTTGCCTTCTGCCTTTCCTTCCTTCATTCCCCACCCCCACCCCAAGTGGTGGATGAGCTATCTATTCTTAATAACACTGCACTGCTTCTTTTTTAAATATTAGCTTGGTGATTTGGCAAAGGAATAAACCTAGACACATCTCTTTCCTTCACTCCATTAGATGCCGAGAGAAGGGTGGGTGTTCGGAGCCAAGCTGTTAACAGGGCGGCCTGATAAAAGCTATCAGCATGTTAAAGAAGAATAAAAACCCCATGCACTAAAAAGGGTGACATATAATTATTGCCTAACCTATTAAAGAAATAAACCTGCTACGACCCAATTACACCTTTGCAATATACAATGAAATAGCTCTTAAACAATTCTTCAACAAAGGAATAAACCTGTCATGAGAGAAAAATATATAGTTCATCAAGGCTGGGTATTCAGGAAGTAATATTGTTGTCAGGGTCATGCTGGCAGTAACTCAGTGTGCAATTAGAAGGATTCTTCCCTGCATACGTTCCACACTTTGTCGAGGGAGAGGATATGCCCTTGAAGCCCCTGGCTTAACATCGGAGAGGGAAAGTGTTCGGCGGGGAAATTAGCATGCAGAAGAATGTTTGCAAATTGGAGCGACACAAAGCAAACCGAGCCGCTTAGAGCAACAACCTATTTATAACCATTTCCAAAGGGTTAGTCTGTTGTCACGGCAAAGCAGCTGAAGAGGCCTGCGGCACCTCAAAGACAAGCGGATGGATTGAGGTGCACAAGATGGTCATCTTCTTCGGATGCATGAAGTGTCAATTGAGATGTAGGGTATGAAGGAGGTCAAGGTGGCGTGTGGGGTCCTCCCCCTTCCCATTTTGTCCTCACAACATCCCTGTGTGGCAGAGAGAGACACAGAGAGAGACAGAGACTCGGCCAAGGTCATCCGGTGAACTTCATGGCTGAGTGGGGATTTGAACCCTGGCATCCCAAGTTCTAGTCCAACCATCTTAACCGCCACTACAGCAAACTGACTCTCGGTTGTGAGTTGTGATGGAGCGTCAGGAGTCCAACCCTGTTACAAATAGATTAGAACGGGGGGGAGAGAAATGCAGAGGTTGTAAGTTTATATGTCAGTGGAATCCAAATTGCCTGCGACAATTCAATTAGAGCTTAGAAGTATGCAAAATGACCCTTTGCAGCATCAGTAATTGGTGATTACACTATTTTCAATTAGTAATTAATGATAAAGCTATTTATACATTCTATAAAGAAGAAATGCCTCGCTATAGAAACTGGCTCCATACAGAATCAAAGCCGCCAGGTGGATAGAAAGGTTACCCCCTCAATGCATATTCCAGGACCTGTTAATTTTCAGTTTTCTTTTCTTAACGTATTAATCTCTAGGCTTTTTTTTTGTAATATAGAAAGGAAAAACCAAAAGGAGCCTGTTCTATGCCTTTCATTCTAAAGTGAGACAGTGCTTGCATGAAGGAGGAGAGTGAATTTCCCATCCCCCAATGCTGTGCACATCTTTATTTTTCCATTCTTTTGCATTAATTGTATATACTACCCTTCATCCAAAGTTCTCGGGGTGGTTCACAAGACAAAAATGTACAGAAACAAAGCACAAAAACCAGAATAAAACAACGACGAAATGAAACAATAACCCACCCTCCAGAGAATATCTGTAGTGGGGCAGCTGGCACACTCAAACTGTTGCTCCATTCAGTATTCTTGAAATAAAGAAATGGGAAACTCTAATCCACGGAATAACATAAAGGTGCACTGCACCCACCTATTCCACACACATACTGGGGAAAATATGTATAGTCCAAGAAGATTCCGTCATAAGAACGGTTGCCATATGTCCTCTTTTTCCAGGACATGGCCTCATTTTTGTGGGTCATAGCGATCCATAGCTAAAAGTAGAAGTTGGCAAATGTGTCCTCTTTTTTGCTCTTCAAAATGTGGCAACCCTAATTGAGATTTAAGATGTTTGCACAAGGTTCTCCTCTCTGTGTTTTTTTTCCCTGCTGGAGTGAAAAATTCTACCACCGCTGTGGTCTAAATCACTGAGCCTCCTGGGTTTGCCGATCAGAAGGTTGGCCGTTTGAATGTCCGCGACGGAGTGAGCACCCGTTGCTCTGTCCCAGCTCCTGCCAACCTAGCAGTTCGAAAGCATGCCAGTGCAAGTAGATAGATAGGCACCATTGCAGCAGGAAGGTAAACGCCATTTCCGTGCGCTCTGGCTTCCATCACGGTGTCCCGTGGCGCCAGAAGCGGTTTAGTCACGCTGGCCGTGACCCGGAAAGCTGTCTGTGGACAAACGCTGGCTCCCTCGGCCTGAAAGCGAGATGAGCGCCGCAACCCCATAGTCGCCTTTGACTGGACTTAACCGTCCAGGGGTCCTTTACCTACCTTACCTGTTCTACCACAAAAAAGCTCTCCTGTCTTGCATGTTGTGTGTGCATATTGTTGTTTAGTCATTTAGTCGTGTCCGACTCTTCGTGACCCCATGGACCATAGCACGCCAGGCACTCCTGTCTTCCACTGCCTCCCGCAGTTTGGCCAAACTCATGTTCGTAGCTTCGAGAACACTGTCCAACCATCTCGTCCTCTGTCGTCCCCTTCTCCTAGTGCCCTCCATCTTTCCAAACATCAAGGTCCTTTCCAAGGATTCTTCTCTTCTCATGAGGTGGCCAAAGTATTGGAGCTTCAGCTTCACGACCTGTCCTTCCAGTGAGCACTCAGGGCTGAATTCCTTAAGAATGGATAGGTTTGATCTTCTTGCAGTCCATGGGACTCTCAAGAGTCTCCTCCAGCACCATAATTCAAAAGCATCAATTCTTCGGCGATCAGCCTTCTTTATGGTCCAGCTCTCTCTTCCATACATCACTACTGGGAAAACCATAGCTTTAACTATACGGACCTTTGTAGGCAAGGTGATGTCTCTGCTTTTTAAGACGCTGCCTAGGTTTGTCATTGCTTTTCTCCCAAGAAGCAGGCGTCTTTGAATTTCGTGACTGCTGTCACCATCTGCAGTGATCAAGGAGCCCAAGTGTGTGCATATAAAGATGGATAAAAGATGGTTCTGGTATCATTAATCTGGCCCTTGAAAAGCACAAAGAGCTGGAGAAGGGAGGGGGGGGGAAGTGCCAATCTTCCAAGAAGACCCCTATTCACCTCACAGGACTTCAAGTCCCAGAGTTTCCTAGGAAGAAGGGTTGGCTATTAAAGCAATCTGCAAGGACAATACGAGTCCCCTAACAGCTCTCGGCACTCTTAACAAACTACAGTTCCCAGGATTCTTTGTGGGAAGCCAAGGCTGTTGTTAAAGTTGCATAATAGTTGTATGGAATGGCTGGGGCCTTAACGGGCTCCAGGTGGAGACCTCAAGAGCCCCCTTGTGTCCACTGGCACCATGTTTGCAAGCCCTGCTCTGTCCCATCCATAGATTTTACACCCTCATGACCAGGAGCAGAATCGGTCCTTCAGTCAACAAGAAATGTTCAGGGCCAGGGTGTCCACGTATAATGTTGTTTAGAGTTCAACAAAGAAACTTGTTGGTGAAGCAGTTTTAATGATTTTTTTAGCTCAGGGAAAAATTCCCCCATCAATCTTTGCAAGGAAGACCCAGCAAAAAGGGAAAGCAGGGGGAGTGTGAAAGAGGGGGGTCATATCGCAGTCTCTGGGTTCACTGTGCTCCAGGTGAAAATTGCAGGCGGGAAAGAGAAAGGTCACGACATAGGCTTAAATATTGATTGGCTGCACCGTTCTTATCCTGAGGAGTTTAAGCTGCAGAGTCCCCTGAGCTTTTCCAATTACTACCGGCCTCTTCCACCAGCCTCCTTCCACCAGGAAACTGCTATTTCTGACTGACTACTCCTGCAGCTAAGCGTCAATTAGCACTGTTTCCTTTGGAGAAAAATTAAAAATGACCCAGTGACATAATTACAGAAGGTACACAATTTCTTCGAGAAAGAACTGCAACAGGACTTAGAAGAGCCATTTGCAAAATGAATTATGTTTTCTCCCATTTATGCATGGTGTGTGTGTGAGAGAGAGGGGGGGGTATTTTGTGGGGAGTGTGTGTATGTGTGTGTGTGTGTGTGTGTGTTTGCCTGCCTTTTCCTACTTGCAAAGATCAGTGGAACAATTGCTCTGGATAAATATGATTCCTGAATCATTTAGCAATCATTTAAAGGAGAGCGGGTGCTACTTCTGAGCAATTAGTGCCATGATCAGAAATCACCAGGCTGTTGAGCTCAGGAAAGGGAAACTAGTTATAATTCTACCGCTCCCAGGAAGGGGGGAGGAGGTGGAATTGCCATATAATTAAGCTTTCTGAGCTTTCATGGAAATATTTATGAAATGAGAACGGCTTTGGAATAAATCATTGGTCTGTTTTATCATTCAAAAAGGATGATTCCATCAACATAAATATGCCCTAAGCCTTGATTGCTGGCTCTTTCCTGTTGATTACAGCCCCATAGAGCAGCCTTTGCTAACCTGGCGCCCTCCAGGTGGGACTGTGATCCCAAAACATCTGGAGGGCAGCCAGGTGGGGGAAGGCTTCTCTAGAACCAGCTGGAATTCCACCTTTGCCCTCTTAAACACCTTTGTGTTTAAATTTGTAGTGCTGCAGGAAACCATTGTCTCTATTCAGCCCTAAATCTCTATTCAGCCCTAAATGAATAGACTTGAACTTCTGGATGAATTTTTATTTGCCTTGGAGCGTCCTTCCAAGACGCCTTTGTTCAAATTCCTCCAATCTCACCTTCATTGGCAGGAGGGACAACTGGTATATTTTCAGAGGTGAAACGCACAGGGCATTGAGTTATCTCTGAGGTGTTTTCATATATTATAGCCAGTCATATATTTTGGAGATGCAAAGCAACCTTCTATCACGACTTCCGAATCTCCTTTGCTAAGAGAAAACGTTTGCAGGATGGCCGCCTTTTGTGGCTGGTGACGACTAGGTGCTGGAGGCTTTGACCTGCTCCACATTCTGAGGTGGGGGCTACAAGAAAGGATTTGGCAGCTTTCGAATGCAGCCCAGTGGCAAGCAAGAGCTTCAGTGGTTTCAAGGGCATGTCGGTTCATTTTGAGGAACTAAACTCGTATTTCCTGTCTGCGCATTTGTCTTATCCCCCGGTTCAGGGGTCGCCAACCTTTTAAGGTCAGTCCCCTCATTTGGAATGTTGAGGGAGTGCTGTAGGTGCCAGTCACAAAATGGCCGCCCTGGCACACGTGGGACAACACGAAATGGCTGAAACATTGGGGGGGGGATGCAGGACTACAAAATGGTTCAGGCAAGTCCCCTTTCCCCAATCAACTGAAGAGGGGGGGGGGAAAGGCACCAACATTACTCACCACCACACACAGGTAAGAACTTTGCACCTCTCCAAACCTGGGATCCATTGAAATGTGAGCATGTTTAAGAGGGCTTGTTCAGTGTGGGGTTGGCCAAGCTACTGCAAACAGGAACTGAGCAGGAATAACAGACAGACTGTTGTGCATTGTGGCTTTTTGAGGGGAATTTTAGTGAGAACTTTTGTGGGTGGCATAGGAGATACTGACAGGTGCTATACTCTGGCACCCATGGGTGCCCCCACATTGGTGACCCCTGCTCCAGTTTGACAGAGGTATATTTCTGAACAAACGCTAAACATATATTTCGAAAACACCTTAAGTCGCTAGTAGAATGCCACTGCCAGAATAGGCTGCTCAGGGAATTGAGGAATGCAAATCAATATATGAATACAGGCAGGCAAAGTACTTTGATTTAACTGGGTGGTGTGTTAAGCTGCTGTGAATCAGAATCATATTGCGGCAGCCAAAGTAGTGCTGCCGTGAATAGCACAGAATCAGTATCTTCTACCTAGAACTTCTTCTTGTTGTTGTTCAGTCGTTCAGTCGTGTCCGACTCTTTGTGACCCCATGGACCAGAGCACGCCAGGCACTCCTATCTCCCACTGCCTCCTGCAGTTTGTTCAGAAGAACTTATTACACACACACCCCTTGCAAAAAAGGACCCATGGATTTCTCTGCTACTGATTTCCATGTGAGATCAGAATGATTTAGACAAAGGCATTTCCAAAAGACGTTTCAATGGGAAACTGCTGAATCATAGCTCATCAAGTAATTCAATTCTATTCATTTGGTTCTGAATAGAAACAATTATTTCCCATCCCACCACATAATTTAACCCCCAATGTGGACAGCTGCTCCAGGAATATTCCATGGTCAATGATATCAACAGCCACTGAGAGGTTGAGGAGAATTAACAAGGACACATTTCCCATCTGTCTCTCAACAGAGGCCATTATACAGGGCGACCAAAGCGATTTCTGTGCCAAAACCAGACCTAAACTGAAATGGATCTAGAAAATCAGTTTCCTCCAAAGCACGTAGATCTGGTCTGTGACCACTTGCTCATGAAGCTTGCACAAGAAGGGGAGATGGGCAACTGACTGGTAGTTACTAGGGTTGTCAGACTCAATAGAGGACAGGACTTCTGTGCCTTTAATTGCCCTGCTCTCTTTTGAGTCTGGAAACCTTAAAGAGAAACCAGCAGACCCTTTGCTTGGAAGAAGAAGAAGAAGAAGAAGAAGAAGAAGAAGAAGAAGAAGAAGAAGAAGAAGAAGAAGAAGAAGAAGAAGAAGAAGAAGAAGAGGAGGAGGAGGAGGAGGAGGAGGAGTTTGGATTTGATATCCCGCTTTATCACTACCCGAAGGAGTCTCAAAGCGGCTAACATTTTCCTTTCCCTTCCTCTCCCACAACAAACACTCTGTGAGGTGAGTGGGGCTGAGAGACTTCAAAGAAGTGTGACTAGCCCAAGGTCACCCAGCAGCTGCATGTGGAGGAGCGGAGACGCGAACCCGGTTCCCCAGATTACAAGTCTACCGCTCTTAACCACTACATCACACTGGCTCTCATTAAACAATGGAAATTAAACAAAGGGTCTGCTGGTTTCTCTTTAAGGTTTCCAGACTCAAAAGAGAGCAGGGCAATTAAAGGCACAGAAGTCCCATCCTCTATTGAGTCTGGTAACCCAGATTTAGATTTTCTGAATCTAAAGAGGGTTTCTTGAGGAGTGGTTTTACCACTGCCTCCTTCAAGCAGGAAGGGACCACCGCCTCTTGCAATGAGGGATTAATCACCTCTCTAGCCCAGCCAGCTGTCCCCTCCCTGCTAGTTTTTTATGAACCAAGGCAAGGGTCCATGGTACAAGGGATCACCTTGACCGATCCAAACACCTTATCCCCATCCTAACTAACTGAAACTCACCCCAAACAACAAGGCTAGACAGTCCTCTGGACAGCCTTTGAGACTGATTCATCTGCTGTTAACAGCACAGTCAAGATCCCGGTGGATGCAAGCGATTTCGTCCTCAAAATGTTTTGCCAATGACCATATGCTTGTTCCACGTGCTACAGCTTATCTAGTGTCAGAAGAGAGGCAGCTTGGAATGCAGGCCACAGGATGTCATCAGTTTAATTACGGTTCCAGGAAAGGAGCTTCAATCCAAACCGTTGCATTTATTAATGCATTATTTATATTATTTTGGTGAGTTCTGAGAAGCACCCAGAGGGGGGTCGGGGAATGATGGAAAGGAAGCCGCTTGCAAGACAGAAATAAAATACGAGAGGGAGGCACATTTCAGAGCAGATCTGGGCTCTCTAGGCCTCTCTACGGTATTGTATACTGTTCCAGTTTATCTTATTTTTACCTTGCACTAGTGCGGAGCGGAATAAAAGAACGAAGAAATAAAGCAGGATGTTTTCTATTTTGAGGGGGATATGTGGCACTCAACATATATTCCTCCCTCTATTCACTGAGATTTTCCGTCTCGGAATAAAATATGATGCTCACACTCCACAAACCCCGCGAATAACACACAACAATAATCACACACACAGCACTTCCTTGCAAGCGCTGGTCCTACTCCAGATACAAATCTCCTGAAATGGTCTCCATCACTCTGAAATGGCTTGGAAATATCAGAGGAAACACGAATCAGCTAGTCAGTGCTGTTTCTGTCCCACAAAGTGAACAGGCTGTCCAGGTCAGCCAGTCCTCCGAGGGAATTATTTTAAAAAGATAACTAGCATTTTCTTTCAGCATTTCCTTGACGTCTCCGCTGACCTTCGAGTCTGACAGCCAAGGCTGCCAGTGTAATCATTCTGATATCTTGCCCTGATAGTTATTCAGAATGACTGGCCATTCTGGATGTGGCAATAAAGGAAGGGTTCAGTACGGCTCGGAGGCAAAAAAAACCTAAAACCCTGCCCCATCTGGAAAAGATAATTATGAATTTCCAGAACTTAACAATTTACCATACTGTAACATGGTTACAGCATCTTAAAAAGAAGAGACATCACCTTGCTGACAAAGGTCCGTATAGTTAAAGCTATGGTTTTCCCAGTAGTGATGTATGGAAGCGAGAGCTGGACCATAAAGAAGGCTGATCACCGAAGAATTGATGCTTTTGAATTATGGTGCTGGAGGAGACTCTTGAGAGTCCCATGGACTGCAAGAAGATCAAACCTATCCATTCTTAATGAAATCAGCCCTAGGTGCTCACCGGAAGGACAGATCATGAAACTGAGGCTCCAATACTTTGGCCACCTCATGAGAAGAGAAGAATCCTTGGAAAAGACCCTGATGTTGGGAAAGATTGAGGGCACTAGGAGAAGGGGACGACAGAGGACGAGATGGTTGGACAGTGTTCTCGAAGCTACGAACATGAGTTGGACCAAACTGCGGGAGGCAGTGCAAGACAGGAGTGCCTGGCGTGCTATGATCCATGGGGTCACGAAGAGTCGGACACGACTAAACGACTAAACAACAACAACAACAAACATGGTGGTGAGGAAGCAAAGTGTCTCACCAGCCCTCTGAGGCTGGTCCAACAGGTAGTTTGGGAAGAGCCCCGCCCATTTTTCCTATGCCTGACATCATATGACATCAGACATGGGAAAAGTTCAAGCTGGGAAAGATCAAAAAAGGAATTCGGGCCGCAGCTGAAAAGAAGGAATCTTCCTTTGCAGCAAAAGTTTGAAGTTTCAGTCAGTTGATGTCAAGGAATGGCTGGCTGAGAAGGAGTGGTGGGAGCCTTCGGATCAGGACCCCGCCCAGGAGGACAGGGAAGATGAGGACTTAGACCCTGAGTCCTGGTAGTGGGTCAACGGGGAGTAGGCTGGGGAAGGGACGAGCTGGGAGGTGCTAGAATCAGGAGGCTGGACAGGGCTGGAGGCTAAGGATTCTGCTGCCTATTATATAATGAATTTAACAAGTTATAATGTTAGTGTTATCAAAGCATCTGTAGGAGCTCCTTCGACAGTGGGACAGACTTCCTTGGGAGGTCGTGGACTCTCCTTCCTGGGAGGTTTTTAAGCAGAGGTTGGATGGCCGTCTGTCATGGATGCTTTAGCTGAGATTCCTGCATTGCGGGGGTAGGGCTAGATGACCCTCAGGGTCCCTTCCAGCTCTCTAATTCTATGATTCTCTGGAAGACAACTTAATGTAAAAACAGAGGATATATCGTCACACCATAGCTGAGCCAAGCAAGGGGCACCACTTTAGCTTGGGTGAATACGACTTGATGATTCTATAAAACAAATGGTCAATTTAGATTGCTATTATCATATTACATTCTGAAATGATTTTTAATACTTTTTATTCTTGCTGTTGTGCTGCTTTTTTGTGCTGCTCTTGGTCTTGGGGCAGCATAATAGTACTGTTACTAAGGCTTTATTATCTTTAGGGATGCTCAGCAGCTCAGGATCAAAGTGCATTATATAAGATTCCTATTAGGCTAGGATCAACACCTTAGGCAACTGCAATAATGTTATAATAATGTAACTTTTAAAGTAGTAGCAGCAGGGAGAACAAGGCCACAGCCCTGAAACAATCAAAGGAAGGCCATCCTGTTTAAATGGATTATAGCAAATTTGGCTTTTACAAAAAGTAGTCAAGGCTAAGAACACAAGCCGTAAAAAGCATCAAACTCTTTTCCAGAGGAGGAGTTGGCGGAGGACATTTGGCCGAATGAGCTGAAGCGTATGGGGGAAAGGCAAGCGAGGAAAGGAAGGCAAAGAACAAAAGATTGCACAGCAGGTTCAGATAAATAATAGAACACATTTGGCAACAATGTACGGAACAAGATTTCGGGTCAAAGGGTACAGGGAAGGGTTTCCCTGGATAGTGCCACGGGTTCAGTTTTGATAAAGGGAGTCAGAGACATGGCAAGAGATTTTTTTTGGGGGGGGGTGGAGGGGATTAAATGAATATTTTAAGGGCAAAGTGAGGGAAATGGACTTGTTTCAGGGAGAAAAACACGTAAGAGAAGATAATAGGGAAATTAGAGTCTGCATATTTCCAGTGTCAGTAGGAAGAGAGGATTCCAATATAAATACCCCAAAGTCATTGCCAGGACTAGGGGGCCCTAGTAGGCGTACACTTGCAGCACTTGGCTTTTTTCGAGGTGTTAGAAAGAGTTACTCGACTAGTAAGTGATCAAGGCAAGATTGCAGAATCTGCAGGAAAAGGATCAAGCCTGGTGTGACCATTATAAGGCATCCTTAAAAGGTGAAGGTAAAGGTACCCCTGACCATTAGGTCCAGTCACAGACGACTCTGGGGTTGCGGCGCTCATCTCGCTCTATAGGCCGAGGGAGCTGGCGTACAGCTTCCAGGTCATGTGGCCAGCATGACAAAGCCGCTTCTGGCAAACCAGAGCAGCGCACAGAAACACCGTTTACCTTCCCACCGGACCGGTACCTATTTATCTACTTGTACTTTGACATGCTTTCAAACTGCTAGGTTGGCAGGAGCTGGGACCGAACAAGGGGAGCTCACCCTGTTGCGGGGATTTGAACCGCCAACTTTCTGATCCTTAGGCAGCTGTTAACTCCGTGCCCCCATTGGTTGGCTCCATTCCACCTGGTTTCCAGTTCGCCCACTCTATTGATACCATCTTCCAAGATCAAGCACTCAAGTTCATCCATCCTGAAGCATCTAGCACCAGCATGTATATATTTCTATACAGTCTCCCTCATTAAGTGTCTTTGGCCCTTGCGCTTCGGCTTCTCTGAATCGCTCTCCTGGGCCCCTGCACTCGCCTAGCTCTGCACCCCATATTTTAAATCTTAATCATCCTTATCAACTTTATCACAGTTGACCTTCCTCAGCTCCTTTCAACTTCTCCCTCTCAATCAAGTTAAAAGCTGTTCTGCCACCTTCCTTGTTTTAACCGCCAACTGTCTGGTTCCATCCCGGTTCTAGTGGAGCCCATCCCTTGTGTACAATCACATCATTCCCACAATGCCTAACAAATCCTACTCCTTCTGACACCATCATCCCATTGACATATTGAGACCACAAAGCCTCTCCTCTCTAGTTGACCCTGTGCATGGAACCAGAAGCATTTCTTTTTTCTTTTTAAAATATTTTTTTATTAAATATTTCTTGAATTACAAAGGTGTGTGCAGTGTCTCTCATATTTTAACATGTATCATTTTTGCAAATCAGTTTCATTTGTTAAGACACTAAGAAGAAAGAGGGAAAACAAGGTAGATAGGGGGTGGGAGGGTGGGGGTGGGGGGGTGAGAGTAGGTGACGATGTTTCTGTTTTGCTTAATATATGTAGGGCTTGATGTCAGCTTTGTTTGTGTTGGTACTCCTTTATTCGCTTGTGTTCTTTTGAAGGTGAGAGAGATTGGGGTTGGCCAAGGGTGTGGTTGTTTATTTGTGATTGGCTATGATGGTCTTTGTTTTCATGTGTAAGTGGGGTGGGTGGGTGTTTTGGGTCAGGTTAGCCATACTGATTTGTATACTGGCGGTAAATTTTTGTCATCATCTTGTTGGGCTGTGTGTGATAAAGGGCAACCATACTGGGGTGAAGGTATCCTCTTCTATTTGTCCCCGTGCCAGTTTCAGCTTGTTGGTTAGCTTTTCTAGTAAGGCTGTTTCCCATACTACTTGGTACCATTGGTCCATGCTTACTCCTGACAGGTCTCTCCAATGTCTGGTTATGACATTTCTGGTTGCTGAAAGTAGGTGGGTTGTGAGGTCTCTGTGGTCTAAATGGGCATTATTATTTTGAAAGATATTTAGTAGGGCCAATTCTGGGGTAATTTCTATTACTTGTCCGGTTATTTTACATATTTCTCGTATGGTTGTTGCCCAGAATAATTGGATTTTGGGGCATTCCCACCACATGTGAAGGTATGGAAACCAGAAACATTTGTGAGAAAGCTATCTATCTTGGAGGGCCTGGCTTTCAGAATCCTACCTAGCTACCTGAATTTTGCTTCCAGAATTCCATGACTACATTTCCCCTGTTACTCACGCCAACCATGAGAGCTGACTCCTCCCCAGCGCTATCTACCAGGCTATCGAGGGGATGTGCAACATCTGCAACTTTTGCATCAGGCAGGCAATTCACCCTGGTCTCTGTATGCCCACCACACACCCAACTATCTATGTTCTTAATGATCAAATTGCCCACTATGAGGATCCCTCCACTCCAGAGAAATATCTTTGTCCTGAGAGGACAGCTGTCTGTCCCCCAAGGAATCGACCCCTTCTAAGGAAATGTTTCCGTTTTCCTCATAGAGATGTTCTCCTTCCCCAGACCCTAAATTTGCCCTGACAGCAGGGGAGCTATCATCATAGGAGTGTGACACCGTTATAATGTCCCTGAAGGCCTTATCTATCATGCTCACTAACTCTCTTAGCTTTTCAAGGTCTGTCACCTTAGCTTCAAGGGAGAAAACTTGCGCCTGGAGAGTCAGGAGCTCCTTGCAATATGAGTGCACCTATGACTTGTGTCCAGCAGGGTGACATGCTATCGACAGTGCAAAACACAAGAAAGTCCTCGTACTCATGCTAGCATTTTATCTGCGTAACTGTGTTTTGTAATATAATTACTTTATTTTTTAAAAAAATAATAATTTTTATTAATTTTATATAAACAAAACAAAACAAAACATACATCACATATCCATCCACCTTCCCTCCCTCCCCCCGCAAGTCCACTTCTGCCACCAGTAGATCCTGCAGGTGTTGAGACCGAAGGTAGTCCATTTTACAGCTGAGTTTGTCCTCCCCCCTCCTCCATCCCCCGCCCCCCCCCTGCCACCAAGAGGCCCAGAGATAGAATGAGTATTGGGGTTTGGGTTCCCTATAATTACTATTGGGTTCCCTATAATTATAATTACTTTATTAAGGAATCGACTCCTTCTAAGGAAATGTTTCCCTTTTCCTCATACAGACTTTATTAAGAGTTTGGTTTTTCTGGCCTCCTCCCGTTGCTGGCGAACTCTCATGTCTGCTTAACTCGCCTTGACATTTTGTCATCTGGGGCTTCCAGTAGCTTGTGAAGCAGGCTCTCCTTGCTCAGTCGCTCTAGGTCAGGGGTAGGCAACCTCAGGCCCGTGGGCCAGATGCGGCCCAATCGCCTTCTAAATCCGGCCCGCGGGCGGTCTGGGAATCAGCGTGCTTTTACATGAGTAGAATGTGTGCTTTTATTTAAAATGCATCTCTGGGTTATTTGTGGGGCATAGGAATTCGTACATTTTTTTCCTTCAAAATATAGGTAGTCCGGCCCACCGCATGGTCTGAGGACAGTGGACCGGCCCACGGCTGAAAAAGGTTGCTGACCCCTGCTCTAAGTTAATAACCTTGGCTAATTCCTCCTAGCTACCTTGGCTAATTCCTCCTAGCAGCTGATGAGGTCAGGAGGTGTGGCTCAAATTCATTTTAACCCTGGGGAATAGGGAGCGAGCAATTGGCGATGATTAAGTTGGGAGTGGCCAATGGTTGGTGAGTCAACTGGTAGTTGACTCCTTGGTGGATTGTAGCAGGAGTGCCAGCTTGGCCCTGTGACTGTGGGTGCCTGGCACTGTGGGTGTGATGCCGCGGGCACGGCCCTAGCACCAAAATTTGTGGGTGCCCGAGCCCTTCATGGGGAATTTTGTGGGGGCTCAGGAACCCAGGGTCCCAGGGAGTTGGCACCTATGCCCTGTCAAGCAGAGGCTTGACAGGCATATGTCAAGAATGCTTTGATGGTGTTTCCTGCTTGGCAGGGGGTTGAACTGGATGGCCCTTGTGGTCTCTTCCAACTCTACGATTCTATGATTCTAGTTTTAAGCGCTAGACTAGACTAGATTCCACACTAACAGCTGTGATTTTCTGCGAAGTCTCTTTTGAACACATGACAACAGACTAACCTTTATAACCTCGGGAAAAGGAGCTTGTGGGGGTGGGGGTGTTTTTAACGAAGGCCAAGTCTACCCTTTCTAAAACTAAAGTGACTCTCCCACTAGCTAGATCCGTGTTGTGTAGAACAATATACAAGAGTTTACCGTGGCCCCCCACAAGCTTCCTTGCTGAGGTAGCACTGAACACTAGGTTTCTACAGACTTCCTATCCTTAAAATATAGCTCCTAAGTTCTTTGAACTGTTGTAACAGACAAACATGCCCACCGCTCTAGAATTTGTAAATATGGAAGGCACCGAATTTAATACCTGTTCGGGTATTTCCCCCATCACACAAGGGGGCAAGGAGAGATGCAGAGAGATGGCGGAGAGAGAGAGAGAGAGAGAGAGAGAGAGAGAGAGAGAGAGAGAGAGCGCACACCTCTTGGCTTGGCCCCCTCTGTCATTTTCCCGACTGCCCTGCCCCTGTGGCTTCGAAATCTAAATTTTCTGAAATAACTTTTATCTGCATTTAGCTAGAATATCCCTCACATGACAAGTGCCGTGTGCCTCTTCGCTTTAACTGCTTCATAGATTTCATCCTTAACTAGAAATATCTTAAGTACTAAAATATTTTTTGAAGCTTCTAAAGAAATGCAGCTCTTAGGAACAGAGCATTTTTATTATCATAAATGCTGCCAATTTTAAAGGCAATAAAAAGAGTCTAATAGCCTGGCGCCCCAGGGATCAGGGCTGTGTCTATATTGGTAACTTAAATTTTTTGCTTACGGTGTGAACCTCCTGAGATATCCATCCGATTTGCATTCCTGGGAGGGAAGTAGTCCAGTAACACCGCTCATGGCAATGATGATATCTTTATTAACCTGCCAGGGGTGAAAGCGCAGGGTGGCAAAAATCTGCTGATGGAAACAAAATTATTTAGGTTAGACAAGACCGAGGGCGGATTGCAAAGAAACTCCAGGAAGACTTAGCCAGGCTAAGTAATTGGGCAGCAGGACACCAACATAATTTTCTCTGTGGGTAGATGGAGTGTGTGGAGCTTTTTATAATACTGGTAAACACTGATGAGAACTGAATTAAGTGGAGAGATCACAGCAGCATTGCAGGCAGCTCAATGAGGATGTTGACTCAAGCTATATGCAAGCCAGACCAACAGTCCATCTAGCTCAAAATTTCCTGCACTGACTGGCAATGACACTCCAGGGTTTCAGGATCCCTCCTTGGAGATGCCAGGGAATGATCTGGGAATCTTCTGTATGCAAAACAGATGTTCTACCACTGAGCTATGGGCCTCCCTTGAAAGTTTCCATTCCAATTTAAGATGATTCTGAATACTTGGTGCAAAGGGAAGTATGTGGCTGGAAAATCATATATTCAGACTGTTCTTGTTTATGAGATGCAATCCCGATGTTCTGGTACCCATGCCCGGCAAAGCACTGTCCATATATATATATATACACGGTATATATATTTCCTTATTCTTTAGTTCATGAGTTTATTTTGAATCCTACTGCATACAAGGACGTAATTTGAATGCAAGGAGAGCCCTAATGGTTGAGACCCAAGGCTTAATAATAATAATAATAATAATAATAATAATAATAATAATAATAATTTTTTATACCCCGCCCTTCCCAGTCAAGACCGGGCTCAGGGCGGCTAACAACAAATAATATCAACACAAATATAAAAGAAACAATTCAGTTAAAACAACAGAATAATACAATGTTAAAATTCAATTTTAAAATTAAAAATCTACGAATAAGATAAAACCATTATAAATAAAACCTTAGGGGAGGGTAACCATGGGGTCAGACTGCGTCAGTCCGAAGGCCAAACGAAACAGCTCTGTCTTGCAGGCCCTACGAAAAGATGACAAATCCCGCAGGGCCCTAGTCTCCTGAGACAGAGCGTTCCACCAGGTCGGGGCCAGTACTGAGAAGGCCCTGGTCCTGGTCGAGGCCAGCCTAGCCACCTTGTGACTCGGGATCTCCAATATGTTATTATTTGTGGACCGTAATGTCCTCTGTGGGTCATACCGGGAGAGGCGGTCCCGTAGGTACGAGGGTCCTAAGCCGCATAAGGCTTTAAAGGTCAAAACCAGCACCTTGAAGCTGATCCTGTACTCCACCGGGAGCCAGTGCAGTTGGTAAAGCACTGGATGAATATGATCCCGCGGCCGGGACCCCGTAAGGAGCCTCGCTGCGGCATTCTGCACCCGCTGGAGTTTCTGGGTCAGTTTCAAGGGCAGCCCCGCGTAGAGCGAGTTACAATAATCAAGCCTAGAGGTGATCATCGCATGGATCACTGTGGCTAGATCAGGTCGAGAGAGATAGGGGACCAACTGCTTAATGCGGCGGAGATGGAAAAATGCCACCTTGGCTGTGGTTGCAACCTGTGCCTCCATGGAAAGGGAGGCATCCAAGGTTACCCCCAAGCTCTTGACAGAAGGGGCTGACACTAATTGGGCCCCAGCGAAAGATGGAAGTTGCCCCCCCCCCCGCCCCATGTCATCCCGACCCAGCCAGAGGACCTCTGTCTTCGAAGGATTTAGCTTCAGCCGACTCCCACGTAGCCATCCAGCAACAGCTTCCAGGCACTTGGTCAATGTGTCCGGGGCCGAGGCAGGACGGCCATCCATCAACAGATAAATCTGGGTGTCATCAGCATATTGATGACAACCCAGCCCAAAACTCCGGACAATCTGGGCAAGGGGGCGCATGAAGATATTAAAAAGCATTGGGGAAAGGATTGCACCTTGCGGGACTCCACACACCAAGGAGTGCCGCGGTGACAACCCCCTCCCTAGCGCCACCCTCTGTCCCCGACCTGAGATAAAGGAACGCAGCCATTGTTGGACTGTACCCTGGATCCCCACGTCGGCAAGGCGGTGGTCTAAAAGCTCATAATCGACCATGTCGAAGGCGGCTGACAGATCTAGAAGAATCAGCAGCCCCGACCCGCCTTGATCCAGCTGTTTACGGAGGTCATATGTTAGGGCGACCAGTGCTGTCTCGGTCCCGTGGCCGGGACGAAAGCCGGACTGGAATGGATCTAAAGCCGATGTTTCATCCAGAAACCTACCGAGCTGTTCGGCAACCGCTCTTTCAATTATCTTACCCAAGTATGGAAGATTTGAAACAGGGCGATAATTGGATAGATCTAGCGGATCTGACGATGCTTTCTTTAAGAGCGGACGCACCACTGCTTACCAAGTGCAACATCCTCTTTTCCACAGTGGTCAAGTAGATGCTGGTTGGAAGCCCACAAGCAAGACAGATCAATATTCCTCTCCTGCTGTTGTATTCAGACTCACAATATTTCTGATCCTGGAGGTAGCATGTAGGCAACAAGACTGGTAGCTTCTGTGAATTCGTCCAATCCATTTTTAAAGCCATCCGAGTTGATAGCCATCACCACATCTTGAAGTAGCAATCTCCTTAATACGATTATGTGCTGAATGAAGAAGTACTTCCCTTTGTCTATCCTGAATCTCCCATCCTTCAGTACCATTGGGTTTTCACACAGGCATCAGAATGTCTTTTGGCTATCTGATCCGCTGTCTTAGGACAGAACTTCAAGGAACTCGTACCTTTTTCAGGACCAGAAGGACATAAGAAGAGACTCCTGGATCAGGCCAATGGCTCCGTCTAAGTCCAGCATCCTGTTCTCATGGTGGCAAAACCAGACCCATACACAAGACCACCCTCCCTCCTGTAGTTTCCAGGCAACTGGTATTCAGATGCATTACTGCCTCCAGCTGTGGAGGAAATAGCATTGCCATCATGGCTCATGGCCTTGGATAGCTTTATATTCCATGAATTTGTCCACCAGCCTGGATAGCTCAGCTGGTTAGACTGTGGTGCTGATAATGCCAAGGTTTGAGCCTCGTATGGGACAGCTGCATATTCCTGCGTTGCGAAGGCTTGGACTCGATGATTCTCAGGGCCCCTTCCAACTCTACAATTCCATGATTCCATGATTCCAATGCTCTTCTAAAGCCATCCAAGTTGGCGGCCAGCATTTCCTCCTGTGAGAGCAAGAACTTTCTCTTATCTGTCCCGAATCTTCCAACAGTCAGCTTCATTGAATGTCCAGAAGTTCTTGAGAAAAGCCTTTCTCTCTCCACTTTCTCCATGGCATGTGTAATTTTATAAACTTCCATAGTATCATCTCTGACTCAGCTTTTCTCTAAACTAAAACGTCCCAAATGCTGGAACCTTTATTCGTAGGGTAGTTGGTCTATTGCTTTGATCATCTCGGCTCCTTCTCTGAAAATAATAATAATAATAATAATTTATTTATACCCCGCCCATCTGGCTGGGTTTCCCCAGCCAATCTGGGCGGCTTCCAACACAATATTAAAATACAATAATCTATTAAAAATTAAAAGCTTCCCTAAACAGGGCTGCCTTCAGATGTCTTCTAAAAGTCTGGTAGTTGTTTTTCTCTTTGACATCTGGTGGGATGGTGTTCCACAGGGCGGGTGCCACTACCAAGAAGGCCCTCTGCCTGGTTCCCTGTAACATGGCTTCTCGCAGCGAGGGAACCGCCAGAAGGCCCTTGGTGCTGGACCTCAGTGTCTGGGCAGAACAATGGAGGTGGAGACGCTCCTTCAGGTATACTGGACCGAGGCCATTTAGGGCTTTAAAGGTCAGCACCAACACTTTGAATTGTGCTCGGAAATGTACTGGGAGCCAGTGTAGGTGTTTCAATACCGGTGTTATGTGGTCTCGGTGGCCGCTCCCAGCCACCAGTCTACCTGCCACATTCTGGATTAGTTGTAGTTTCCGGGCCACCTACAAAACCTGGGTCACCTTCCGGGTTTTGACGGTGAGGAGAGTGGAACTGTACACCGTATTCCAAATGTGGTTGCACCATAGGTTTGTATAATGGCTGCATGATATTGGCAGTCCTAGTTTCAGTTCCTTCCCTAAGGATCCCTCACATTGAATTTGCCTTTCTCACAGCTGCCACACATTTCCCTCTTTTCTTCTCACCTGGACTTTATTGGGTACAACAGCCACTGGTGCCTTTCATGTTGAAAGGATAATCGGAGGGTTGGGGATTCTGTGCTCCTCAACCCTTTCCTTCACAGCCATTTTTTTGTTTTGATACCCTTCTCCAGCCCTGAAGGGAAAAAGCAGAGGGGGGGAGGGTATGGTTCGAATGCAGATAAATAACTGGGGAAGGACTGAGTGAAAGAAACCTTCTTCTTCCATCCCTTCCCTTTTTGCTGGTCTTCTGCTAAATCTGAAGCCACCCACACAACTGCTGTTATTGCTGAAAGAAAACCTTTGGTGGCTGAAATATACTCGGAGTCAAGAGTGAATTTCATGCTCTTTATTCAGCTCATAGTCATCAAGGAGGAGAAGAGAAGACGAATGGCTCTTTTCCCAAAACCATCTGCTTATATACATTATTTACACAATGGGCCTTGCGTGATTGGCTACTTCAGGGCTACACCTGTGGGCCAATTATATTATGGATTGACTTCTGCCTGCAGCCTGATTGGCTGCTCCTACAGGCCAATCAGGTAGCAGATTCACTTCTGCCAGCCGCCTGATTGGCTGCTCCAGCAGACCAATCAGGTTGCGGATTCACTTCCACCTGGAGTTGGATTGGGTAGCTCCCGCTGATTCTGAATCCTATTGTTCTAGGATTCAGCTCAGTACATAACACCCCTCCCCTCTAAGTTCCAGTCCTGCCCGGGAAGTTGCATTCGTAGTCCCCAAGGTCTGCTGGCCGCCTCCGTGTGCGTTGTGGCCTGGGGTGTTCCTTGGTCAGGGGTTCTGGTTCTGGCTCGTGTTCCGAGGCTGCTGGCTGTGCCAGGGCTGTCTGGTCTGGCGCCACTGAACCACTAGGTTGTAGCTCTGGTTCCGGTGTCCTTCCAGCCTCGGGGCGCCCCTCTGTGCCTACTGCTTCTGCTTCCCCTGCCCACCCCTCTCGCTCTACAGGCCTCACTGCCCTGCTGTCCCCTTGGGACCCCTCTGTCCCGCTCTCCTCCCGGGTTCCTCCTGGGAATCGTCGTCGTAGCTGGTCGCAGTGGCGGCGCCAACATTGCCCCCCTTCCGTTAGTACCTCGTACGACACGGGACCGGTCACCTTGGTGACTGTGGCGGGTACCCATGCTGGGCCTGCCCCAAAATTCTTTGCATACACTGGGTCCTGGGCCACAAATGTCCGGGGGTTCCTGCCTTTCCCCACCACTACCTCATCCTGAGCTCTGTCGGGGTGAAGTCGGTCCAGTCTAGTTGCAAGGCGCCGGCCCATTAGTAATTCAGCTGGGCTCCGGCCCGTCGTTGTGCTTGGGGTGCTGTGCTGTGCTAGAAGAAATGCGGCAAGGCGGTATTCCCAGTCCCCTTGTGTCATGCGGCGGAGGCTGTCCTTGGTGGTCCGCACCATGCGCTCCGCTTGGCCATTGGTGGCAGGGTGGAATGGTGCTGAGCGGATGTGGCGGATGGCGTTCTGCGCTGTGAAGGTCTGGAACTCCTCTGACGTGAATGCGGTTCCATTGTCCGAGACGAGGGTGTCAGGGAGCCCGTGGGTCGCAAACAGCTTACGTAGTACCCGGATGGCTGCCGCCGTAGAAGTGGATGGTACCAGTGCGACCTCCAGCCATTTGGTGTAGGAATCCACCACTATGAAGAATGTTTTTCCCTGGAAGGGGCCAGCGAAGTCCACGTGCAAGCGTGACCATGGATGTCGGGCGGACTCCCAGGGCTGGACTGGGGCCCTTGGGGGATCCGTGCGGGATTCTTGGCAGGTCTGGCAGTGTTGGACCCAGGCCTCTATCTCTCTGTCAATCCCCGGCCACCACACATAACTCCTGGCAAGGGCCTTCATCCTCACTACCCCTGGGTGTGTCTCGTGTAGGGCTGTGAGGACCCTTTTGCGGAGGGGCTGGGGAACAACAACCCTGCTTCCCCATAACAGGCACCCCTTGTGGGCCGACAGTTCATGTTTGCGGTTTGTGTAGCCAGCGAATTCTGGCCCGGGGCTGCTGCTGGGCCATCCTCGCCACACCCAGTCCAGGACCCGGGAGATGACCCTATCTTTTGTGGAATGGTGCGCAACTTCTTGTGCCTGAATGGGTCGGTCGGGAAGCAGCTCCAGGGTCATAACCTCTTGCGCAGGCGCTGGGTCGGGGCCTGTTTCTGGTAGTGGTAGCCTGCTGAGGGCGTCTGCGTGGCCCATCGCCTTCCCAGGGCGGTGGATTAGTGCATACTGGTAGCCGGCAAGGAAAATTGACCACCTGAGGACACGTGGAGACAACACTTGGGGGGTCTGCTTCTCAGGGGCAAACAGGCCAAGCAACGGCTTGTGGTCAGTCACTATGGTAAAGGGCCGCCCGTACAAGAAATCATGGAATTTTTTTACGCCCTTCACGATTGCCAGACCCTCCTTGTCAATCTGTGAGTAGTTTCGTTCGGCTGCAGCAAGCGTCTGGGAGAAGTATGCCACCGGCACCTCTCTTCCATCCGGGAGTTGGTGTCCCAGGACAGCGCCGATGCCATAGGGAGAGGCGTCGCATGCCAGCACCACTGGCAGCCTCTCGTCGAAGTGTGCTAAGACCGAGTTCGAGACGAGCAAGTCCTTGACTGCCTGGAATGCGGCCCTTTGTCACTGGCCCCACACCCAAGGGGCCCTTTTATCTAGGAGTCTGTGTAGGGGCTCCGCTACCGCTGCCTTATGGGGAAGGAAGGCATGGTAAAAGTTCAATAGTCCCAAGAATGACTGAAGTTCGGGCTTGCTCTTGGGCGCTGGGGCCTCACAAATGGCCCGTACCTTGTCACCGGTTGGATGGACCCCTTCTGCGTCCACCTTAAATCCCAGAAAGTCCACCTGCGGCACTCCCAGTAAACACTTTTCCCGCTTCACCTTGAGGCCCGCCGTCTGGAAACGGTGCAGGACGGAGCGGAGGCGGTCCTCAAATTCCTCTGGTGTGGGCCCGGCGATCAGTACATCATCGAAGAAGGGGGTGACGCCAGGAATCCCTTTAAGGAGAGAGTCCATTAGATTCTGGAATATGCCTGGTGCCACGCTAACGCCAAATTGCAGCCGCTTAACTCTGAATGCCCCTCTGTGCGTCACAATCGTCTGAGCCTCTGCTGTGGCTTCGTCCACAGGCAACTGTTGATACGCTTGGGCCAAGTCCAGTTTGCCAAAGATTTTTGACCCAGCCAGGGTGGCGAGGACATGGCTGACCACTGGCACTGGGTATGCATGGGCCGTGAGAGCCTTGTTTATGGTGCATTTGTAGTCTGCACAGATGCGGACCGAACCGTTAGGCTTGACGGGTGTGACAATTGGAGTTTCCCAGGGGGCGTTGGGCACCGGCTCCAGCACTCCTTGCTCCACGAGCCGGTCCAATTCCTCGTCTATGCGGGGTTTCAGGGCGAACGGGACCCGGCGGGCCTTGTGCCTGATGGGTCGTACAGCGGGGTCCAGCTGTAGGGCAATGGGGGGTCCTGTATATCGTCCCAATGCCCCATCGAAAACCCCTGGAAACTCTTTGCATATGGCGTCCACGTCCACTTGTAAGCTAGTGCGGTTCACCCCGGTAACGGCTAGCCCCAGAGGTCCAAACCATGCCAGTCCCAGTAAGCTAACGTAGGGGCCCTTAACTACCAGCAAGTCCAATTGTTGCTTTCGCCCTCGATATTGCACCCTGAAGGTCCCCACCCCCATAGTAGGGACCTTACGTTTCTGGAAGTCCCGGAGGGTGAATGGGGCCGGCCTTAGTTTGGGACCCCCATTAGGGCACAGTTCCCTTAATGTTCGGGCCGAGATTATGGATAGAGTTGAACCCGTGTCCAGCTCCATGCGGCATGGGGCTCCCTCTATCTGTACCTCTATATAAATTTTCTCTGTGCTGGGATGGGGCAACTGGAATACCTGGTAGTCCGTGATCTCCGTCGAGTTGCCTTGGTGCATGGTGCCGTGTGACCTGGGGCTCCTGGGTCGGTCATCTGATGCTTGTCGACGGGTGAGTCGAGCCCGACACACCCGGGCGATGTGTCCCAATTTTCTGCACTGCCTGCACTCTGCGTTGCGGAAACGACAGGTCCTCCTCTCGTGGTTCTCCCCGCAGCTTGCACAGTTCCCTCCTTCTCGTCGAGGCTGCTGTGGTGTGTGTGCTGCTTGAGTGCGCCGCTGTACTCGGTGTACTTCCTCCCTGTCAGATTCGGATTCGTCGGTGAGGTCTTCGTGGTAGACCCTCGGTTGGGATGGCGGGGCCGGTCGTGCCTCTTGCGTTGACCTCTCGGCGGCTTCGGTTGCCAGGGCTTCCTCCAGAGCAATCTGGAACGTGAGGTCTTTTTTGGCGTAGAGGCGTCGTTGCAACATCTCGTCCCTCAGGCCACCGACGAGGCGGTCACGAAGCATGTTCTCCAATTCTGAGAAGTTGCATAACCGGGCGGCTTGGCGGAGGGAGGTCACAAACCCAGTTATGGTTTCCCCCGGGGCTTGCCGCTTTGCGTAGAAGGCATTTCGGCAAGCTACCACCGAGGGCTGTGGTGAGAAGTGCTCCTTCAGCCGTTCCATTATTGTTTTGTAAGAGACGGTAGCGACATCTCTAGGTGCAAGGAGAGCTCGGGCGATTTCAAACGTCTCCTCTCCACAGACGCTGAAGAATGTCGCCCTCTTCATGGCATCGTTGGTGACTTCTTTCGCTTGCAGGAGGAAGTTGAAACGGGCGGCGTACCCTTCCCAGTCTCCTGATGCTGGTTTGAATGGCGAGAAGCTGCTGTCGGTTGCCATTCTGGGTTCCTTGGGTCCTGGAGCTGAAGCCTGGATGCACGGTGCGATGCAGCGGTGCAGCAGGTGGCGGTGCTGCGGTGCAGTGCGTGGTGGCGGTCAGCTCAGCAGGATCCCATCCTCGTCGCCAGTGAAATATACTCGGAGTCAAGAGTGAATTTCATGCTCTTTATTCAGCTCATAGTCATCAAGGAGGAGAAGAGAAGACGAATGGCTCTTTTCCCCAAACCATCTGCTTATATACATTATTTACACAATGGGCCTTGCGTGATTGGCTACTTCAGGGCTACACCTGTGGGCCAATTATATTATGGATTGACTTCTGCCTGCAGCCTGATTGGCTGCTCCTACAGGCCAATCAGGTAGCAGATTCACTTCTGCCAGCCGCCTGATTGGCTGCTCCAGCAGACCAATCAGGTTGCGGATTCACTTCCACCTGGAGTTGGATTGGGTAGCTCCCGCTGATTCTGAATCCTATTGTTCTAGGATTCAGCTCAGTACATAACAGTGGCGATGGCAGCAGGGTAGGGAGTGGAATAAGTAAACCATGCATAACATGTAGCTAGGAATGGGTGAATCTGTCCGTTTCAGTTTCTCTCAGTTTCTTGTTCTTTCAGTCTGGGGTTCTGTCCTCCAAATTCTTCAGCTTGTTTGTTGTTGTTGTTTTTAAAGCATTTAAGTGAGAATTTCCCCTCACATTTTTGTACTCAGTTTGGCCTAACATTTACAATTTTGCAAAACCCAACATAATGCATTTTGTATGCTATTCTCAGTAATGATATGCACTGATGCGCACACTTCACCCCAGTATTGTACATATCACTTGGCTGGAGGACTGCATTGCGAAATTCAGAAAATTGCAAATTTAGAAGGCTGGGCGTGTTTTGGTTTATGTCTTCTTTCAGAAAGTGAAAAGTAGGGGAGTTCTCCTTTTGAGGTAAACTGAACTAAATTTCTACACATGCAGTCTTGCCCTCTCTAATGTCGTTTTTCCATTCCCGAAAAATGAGTAGGTCAGAAGATGGAGGCCAAGAGGGCTTATACAAATTTGGGAGCAGTTAAGTACTTCTGTTTCCTGTGCTCTTGCGCTTAACAGCTCCATCCTGTTTTCTTTTATCTCTTCCCCTCTATCTTATCACTCCCTCGATCCACTTGACTCTCATGCATAATAGTCCATTGCACTGATAAGAGATAAATGCACCAGCCAGTTCATCCCTCTATTATTTCCTCACCTAGGGATGGCAATAAGCTCTGTGTTAAATTGTCCTAAAGGCACTTCTGAGAGGGCAGCAAAGTCTGACTGCAGTAAATATAAAATATTTAAGCTCCTTTCCTTCCGTGTAAAGCTCTTCCGAACACAAAGAGCAAAATAACTGAAGGTCATGATCAGAAAATAGAAGCGCGTCAGAAGAGGCTGCTGCCCAGTTTTGCTTTTTTAAGCTCAAGGTAATTCATCGCAGATAGCTTTAAAATGATATGCAACCTGTTATCTCAGAACACTGAAGAAGGTCATCTTAATTTTCAACTCTCTCAGAGCTAGTGTCATCACCTGACATTTGGGGGCAGCTTCTAGGGCCTTGGGACACTGGCAGGGCCTAGCTCTGACGTCCGCTCTGAGTTCGTTGAGTGCTGGGCCCCATTTAAATTACCCACCATCAACAAGACTGATCTGATGCATGTGGGCAATCGAAATTATGGGCAACGTGTTGCCACTCAGTGCAGACTGCATCAGAGGGTAGCCAAGTGGTGGACCATCTACCTTGCATGCAGAGGGTTCAAAGTTCAATCCCAGGTGGCATCTCAAGGTAGGTTAAAGAATGGTTCCTGCCTGATATCACGGAGAGTCACTGTCAGTCAGTGTAGGCAACACTGAGCTACATGGACCAAGTATAACACATGTTCAATTTATGGAAAGTCATGGTAGCCTAACCCATGGACCATCACAATGTTCTGTTCACAGCCCTGCTTAACAGTGTAGACCTCATGGAGAGATGTCTCTGTGTTATTTGGTTCCACCGACAGCGGCGGAGCTAGCTGCTCAATCACCCGGGGGGGGGGGGGCAGGGCAAGCTGCCCAGGGGGCAATCGGCACAGCAGTCGGCGCCCATTGGGGGCAATGGGCGTAGTGATCAGCGCCCATTGGGGGTGATTGGCATGGCAACTGGCATCCAGGGGGGCAATTGGAGCAGTGATTGGCGCCCAGGAGGGCGGGGTGGCAATCCACCCGGGAGGTTGTCACCCCCCCCCCCCGGGGATGACACCCAGGGTGGACTGCCTCCATTGCCTCCCTTCCTATGCCCTTGTCCACTGAGTCCTATACTTATGCTTAATATGAAGTCATTCTAATTGATATATCTCATTGATATAAAAAGCATAAAAACCAAATTGACCTTGTATCCAAAGATATTGTATCCAAAGTTCTTAGAGTACTCTCTCTCTCTCTCTCTCTCTCTCTCTCTCTCTCTCTCTCTCTCTCTCTCTCTCTCTCTCTCTCTCTCTCTCTCATATATCTGTCTATCCACACACACACACACACACACACCGCTCATTAAACTGCCTCTCTTCAACTCAGTGGGCTAAGCACTGAGGGACTCTTACTCCCATTGCCTGAAGAAATTTGTGGAAATGAAACTTTACAAGGATAACTGATCTCCTCCACTTGGAGAAGTGGATCACCTCTCCTCCTCCTTCTCCTTCTCCTTCTGCTTCTGCTTCTCCTTAGCAAAACTTTAATTTCCGATTCAAAGTTTTCCTACAAGAGGGCCCTCCGCCTCTGCCACCTCATACACTGTTGCTCTGGACTCATTAATTTTCTTCCACAGGCGTTTAAGCCAAGTATTTATGACTTTGTGTTTAAGTAATTTATGACTTTAAAATATGAGTTCCACCAAGCAATGCATGAATAACAGCTTTAAATCACCACTAGCTTTTCTCATTTCTGAAAGCGCGCTGACATTTATTGTTTGGTCCAGTTAAGTATTAGGTGCCAGCTTGCACAAAATAGGTGTGATGCTCAACCAAGGGATACCCATCCACTTCATTTCTGCAAGTATGTACAGTCACGCATACAACCAGGACAAGGGTCACAGAACCTACTTTTAGAAGACATCTGAAGGCAGCCCTGATGGCTGCCCAGTGTCCAGTGACAGCCACTCCTCCAGTCCAACCAGCAACTCTGTGTGCAGAGGAAGTTGACAACAGCATCCTTGGTGGATCAGTGTGTGTGTGTGTGTGTGTGTGTGTGTGTGTGTGTGTGTGTGTATACACATACAAAGCTGACTTCAGCATCCCACTCCTGTGCTCCAAGGCCTCTGGGTGTCTCGGTAGATACAGTGATTAAACAAGCACAAACAGAATATGAAGCTTGAAGTCGTAAAATGTGATGGCACAGGCAACAAACTCCTACGTATTACCACCAGCCAGTTATATAGATGGCACATTCTTTTTCAAATATGCAACATGCTGGGTATCTGAGGAAGGCCTGTTCTATTTGTGTAAATCACCTGCCTCCATTAAGCAGCAATGCGGAGGGGGGTGTTTTGTTCCTTCCTTCTCGCAAGTTCGGGGCCGTACCCTGCTGTTTTACTAATTATGCAAGCGATCCGAAAAAGAGACAAGGAGGTCGCACTGTTGCCTGGGGTCATGAAGCGAGTCAGTTTCTGTGCCTGAGTGAAGCCTGCGTTCTCTAACTATGGTAATTGAACAGCCACATGCTATTTACTCCAAAGCGGGCTCCTTGGTGAATGGCTCCCATTGTCTTCCATAGGGAAAGAGAAAAGAGCAGTACCAAGTGTCCAGTTCTGGGCGCCACAATTTGAGAAGGGTGTTGACAAGCTGGAAGGTGTGCAGAGGAGGGCGACCAAGATGATCAAGGGTCTGGAAACCAAGCCTTATGAGGAACACTTGATGGCGTTTGGTATGTTAAGCCTGGAAAAGAGGAGACTGAGATATGTTAGCCATCTTCAAATATTTCAGAGGCTGTCACATGGAGGATGGAGCAAGCTTGTTTTCTCTGGAGGGCAGGATCCAAACCAACGGCTTCAAGAAACAAGATTCTGACTAAACATCAGGAAGAACTTTCTGATGGTAAGAACTGTTCGACAGTGGAACAGACTCTCTCAGGAAGTCATGGACTCACCTTCCTTGGAGGTTTCTAAGCAGAGGTTGGATGGTCATCTGTCATGGATGCTTTAGTTGAGATTCCTGCGTTTGCGGGGGTTGGACTAGATGCTCACCAGGGTCCCTTCCAGCTCTTCTTAGATGCAACCTGGGGAGATGCAAAATGGAGAATTACCAGTAGCAATTTGCTTTTGCTTAGGGTCGCTGCAGATTCCACTGCTATAAACAAAAGAGCTAATGTCCAGTTTCAAAACCGGCTTGGCTGTTTGGCCTTGGGAATTCCTGGAGCAACAGGAGAGCAGAGTTGTGGGAATCGTTGGAATGAATCCGACGTTCCAGCTGTGTGTGCAGTTTTCTCTTGTGGCCAACCATCGACTTTGCTGGATCTCTGCCTATGGGCAGTAACAGGGGAGTTTTCAAGCCTGTGGAAGCCCATGGTATGTTGACTGCTGGGTAGCCTTTGACTTGGCGGTCCGCCGGCTGCAGCAGGCCTGCCCACTAAATTTGTGTCCAGCAAAGAAGATATGTGCACAGAGGCAACTTCCATGGACATCTTCCCACACTGCACAAGTTGCTGCCCAAGCAAATTCAACAGTCCGCACCATACTTTTCTGAGAAAGCAAGTTATTGTCTATGAAAGCTTATGTCCCAAGAGCTTGGGTTTGTCCAAAACTCCACAGTACTTCCTGTTCGTTCTAGGTTGTAGCTCCTCTTCTGGAACTTCTGACTAGGCAAGGAGTGTCCCGTGCCGTGATTAATTTTAGGTACAGAAATGCCATTGCAGAGCACATGCTGTCATAGTGACTTATCGTAATGTAGGGGGAAGAGGGCCGCAGAAACCAGACAGCTGCCACGAGGAACAGGAGGATACGTTTGTTCGGAAGATACAGGAAAGTTGCTTGTTTTCTAATTCCCCACAGCAGCCTCCTTTTCTTACAGTCTTTTCCAGGATGGATCAGAGCTGACATCACGCATCTTTCCAGCATAGACTAGAAGTGTTTTCGCAGACTGCTGCAGGGCTAGCTGCGGTTTGCAGGCGCCTGCTAAACTCCTGGCTTTCAATTAAGCCCGCACACTCATTGTGGAGGCAACAATTTAATCAGCAGCATCTGCCAGCCTTGCAGACGGGCACAACTCCATAGATGTAAGTGCTTTGGACTGGGGAGTGCCTTTCCTCCTCTGCAAGAGAGGAATAGGAATACAGGGAGCTGCTTTCTACTGAGTAAGAACATTGGTCCATCTAGCGCGGTACCATCTACAACAGGCATCCCCAAACTGCGGCCCTCCAGATGTTTTGGCCTACAACTCCCATGATCCCTAGCTAACAGGACCAGTGGTCAGGGATGATGGGAATTGTAGTCCAAAACATCTGGAGGGCCGAAGTTTGGGGGTGCCTGTTGTAGATGGTACTGTGCTTTGGGGATGCCTGGTCTACAATGACCGGTAGGGCTTCATGAAAGAGACATTCCCAATCATAGAATTGTACAGTTGTAGGGGACCCCAAGGGTCATCTAGTCCAACCCTCTGCAATGCAGGCATCTCAACTAGATCATGTATGAGAGATGGCCACCCAACTTCTTTGTAAAATCTTCCAATGAAGGGGAGTCCACCACCTCTCAAGGGAATCTGTTCCACTGTCGAACGCACACAACTATTCTGCCATCCAGCACACTGCCCCACTTTTTACTCCGGTGCCTCCAGACTGTCACAGTTTTGAGGGAGGTTCAGGCACCCGCTGGAAATTGCAAGAAGATGTAGATTTGCCTGTGTATCTGTTTGCACACATCACCTTTGTTTCCCCTCTGGCTTTCCCCGTTGGCACTGACAGGCAGTCACCCAGGAGACCTTGCCATAAGGGCTGCCTTGGTTCAGAGCGGCTGCTGCTGCTGTTTGCTCCCTCCCCCTCTCCCTTTCACAATACATTTGATTAAAGTTTGAAAGTTTTTTAAACATAAACAACTAATCCAGATTAAAAACACAAACCAAAAGGAGGGTAAGGAAAAAGAAAAGAAAGAAGAAAGAGAGGGCGGAGGGGGGGGGGAAGAGAGAGAGAGAGAACTTCTGATTCTCCGTCTGTCAGCTACATATAGAAAATTATTCAAGACATCCACTCCAAGATAACTGCCAACAACTCCACTTTCTATAAACCAATGTTTCCTTCAATCTTCAGACCCAGATATAAGTTCAATTCCTTTGCCACGCGAAAAATCTATAAGGAGTTTCCAATCTTTAGTAAATATCGACGATGTGTTTTTTCCCCTCTGATTGAGCACGTCCACTTTGCCATCTCAGCTAAGTCTTTGAACAACCGTATAGGGAGAAAGCTGGAGAACGTGAGCTTTCTCCAGCTATAAGGTTAAGGTAAAGGGACCCCTGACCATTAGGTCCAGTCGTGACCGACTCTGGGGTTGCGCGCTCATCTCGCATTATTGGCCGGCGTATAGCTTCCAGGTCATGTGGCCAGCATGACAAAGCCACTTCTGGCGAAACAGAGCAGCACACGGAAACGCCGTTTACCTTCCCGCTGTAGCGGTTCCTATTTATCTACTTGCATTTTGACATGCTTTCGAACTGCTAGGTTGGCAGGAGCTGGGACCGAGCAACGGGAGCTCATCCCGTTGCAGGGATTCGAACCACTGACCTTCTGATCAGCAAGCCCTAGGCTCAGTGGTTTAGCCCACAGCGCCACCTGGGTCCCTCTCCAGCTATTAACCAGTCCAAATTTTGTGTAAACCTTAGTTGCCATCAGAACCCTGAGCCCCTCTCTGCCTGTGCAACTGGCTCCTTCTAAGGGATGGAAAGGGGGGGGGCACCAAAGTTAGGTAAATATTCTTTGCATTTCAGATCTGCCAACGGCAGCAGCGCAGTCTCCTCCTTTGGTGTCAGTCTGTGCTGATCTTGGATCGAAATGGATTGCTCCCTGCCAGTCACAGGCAGTGTCTTGCTTGTTAGCTGGAGGTGCAGCCAATCGGCTTGCTTGGGGTGCTGGGGGTTTCCCCCCCCCCCCATCACTGGCAGGACAGTAGGTCCGATTCTTATCTGATGAGCGACACCAGTGTTCGGCCGTGCTCCTGCCTCAGCTTGTCCTGGCACACGAGGAATGAGCCGGGAAATCAGATCTCGCTCATCCATCATCGGCACACCAGGCCCCTTGGCAAAAGCAAGGCCAGGAAGGACCCGCTTCTCCTGCCAGCAATTTTTTTAAACCCCCAAAGGCTTCTGTGGAAAAGGATGTATAGATTTCTTCTGTACCTTGGAGGTTACTGAAATGTACTCTGTATAGGCAGAGGGCCGGATTTAGGTTTGATGAGGCCCTAAGCTACTGAAGGTAATGGGGCCCTTTATATGTCCAGCTGTCCTTTGGCAACAACAAATTGCCGCTGGTTTTTAGTTTGTTGAATATATGCTATAGGGTAATTTATAGGTCTCTAAAGCCATTTGCACATAACAAAATATGTATTTCATCAAAGTAATTGTTGAACTGAAATACAGTTAAGAAGTATATTAATAGTGAAATACAATGTTTTCGGGGTTGTTTTTAAAAGTCTGGAACGGATTAATCTGTTTTGCATTACTTTCTATGGGAAAATTAAAAAAAATCCTTCAGTAGCACCTTAAAGACCAACTAAGTTTTTATTTTGGTATGAGCTTTCGTGTGCATGCACACTTCTTCACACGAAAGCTCATACCAAAATAAAAACTTAGTTGGTCTTTAAGGTGCTACTGAAGGATTTTTTTTATTTTGCTTCGACTCAGACCAACACGGCTACCTACCTATGGGAAAGCACACCCAACACTTTGGTTTTGGAACAGACTTCCGGAACGGATTAAGTTTGAGAACCAAGGTACCACCGTATATAGACATAAGCAAACCAGTGATATTTTAGGGAGCAGGCTAGCAGGAGGGGCCCATTACTTATATCATAGGAGCCAACACAACGCAACACAACACAACACAACACAAAACACTGTTGCTGTATGTAGATTTTATTTTATTTGTCTTTTATCTTAAATTTTGGAAATGTACATTCAGTTGTTGTTTTTCTTTAACATTTTTTGGGGCCCCCAAGAGAGTGGGGCCCTAAGCTATAGCTCGTTTAGCTTATACGTAAATCCAGCATTGTGTATAGGGCAAGGCATAGCAGAAGAACACAAGGGGGAGAATGGCAACTGACCATTTTCTCCCGCTCTCATTACATCTGGGACATTCAAGGAAGCTGAATGCTGGAAGACACATGGCAGATGAAAGTCCTCCTTTCAATGACTTTCAGATAACCTTCTTTCCTGTAAAAGCTTCAGGTTTGTAGGTTCAGCCAGCTTGGTTGCGTTTCTGCTCACTATGGCTGGGGGGGTGGAATCAGGATGAGTTTTCCCTTATTATTTCCCCATATTTAGTCAGGCTGGAGAGGGAATGCTTACATCAATAGCTTCTGATATTTTTCCATTTTGACAAAAAGTTAATATAATTGAAAGAAAAGAGAGGGGAAACAGTAATTTAATACAAACACCCCAATGAGGAACAAAGTTTGTTTGTGTAGTCATTTATTTAAATAGCAGCAGTTCGCATGTTAAACACAAACAAAGGGGGGGGTAACCATTGTGAACCTGCAAGCAGGAAGCTTTCAGTTAACATTGGAAAGGTCCTTTGCTGAATGGAATTTATCTGAGTAGTCAATGATCTTGGTCGTGGGGAAGGCTAATTAATAGCAGGCGATATTGAATGTCTGTATAGAATCCCTGTTTTAATTTTGCTTCTAATTCATTGTGGAAAGGCAGTGCCTCAGCAGCACTAAAAGGCTCTGTTGTGGAAGCAATATATATATAAATTTGATACACGGAAAGAGATTTACTCTCCCAAAAGACTGTGTCACATGTGCTATTTTTGCTTCTTCTTTTATTCCATCATTGTCACACAAAACAGGCTGCTACAATTTCAGCATCCTCCTGGGTCTCAGAAGGGTCCAGATTTTTCAGGGTAGCCTTTTCACTGAGGTTTTCCCCCCCTTGTGCATATAATTATTTAAATTCTAGTTAATAGGAATTAGAAGCTCGTAATAATTAAAGCCAAGTCTTCTAAAGATTCTGAAACGCTCAGTGCGTTAGCCAAACACCAATTACGGTAATTTATCTAAATAGTAACTTAAACGACTTTTAAGCTTTACACTGCAAAGCTGAATAAATTACTCCGTTTTAAAGCTATCCTCAAAGAGCTCCATCCCAGCTGTTCTCAAGCTATTCCAGAAAGAAAGCTATGCTCTCGCTATCTTGCTTCAGTGTATTACTTTAGACTTCAGCTGTTACGGCAATGGGCGAGAACAGAAAAGAGCTGCACAAACACACACACACACACACACACACACACATACACACAGCCATGCCCCTGCTCGTGAGATGCAGGAAGCTCAGTACCCAATGGCAGAGCCAAGAGAAGGTTCCCTGCCCATTCCATGCCCAGAAGCAGATGGGACTGGCAAGAGACTTTTATGTCAACTCTGGAAACAGAATAGCATACTATTGGCACCTGAGGGCAGCAGACTAGTTTAGTTGGGGGTGGCCTGTGGCACCCATAGCTCTGGTCTCCAACAGAGGGGAATGCAGTGGTACCTCGACTTACGAAGGCGATCCGTTCCGTGGCACTCTTTGTAAGTCGAAACCTTCGGATGTCAAAGCGTCCATTTTGCACATGCGTGACGTGTGATTTTGCAGTTTCTGCGCATGCGTGGACCGCGCGTGCCACTTCTGCACAGGCGCAGAACACGCGCGCAGCAAAAATACTTCCGGGTTTGCTGACATCATAAGTCGAAACCTTCAGAAGTCGAGGCATTCGGATGTCGAGGTACCACTGTAGTCAGATGGATCGTGAGGAATGTCTTTGGGGCCATTGCCTCATTCTGCCTAATAGTTGTGCTGGTCCCATGGGTAATCCGAGAGGTGAGGTCCAGGTCCAGTCCGTGGTCCAAAGAGTAAACATAGTCCAATGTAGCCGAAGGAGGGTGCGGGGCGGGGCAGGGCAGGGCAGGGCACCAGGCAAGGTCAAGAACAGGAACACAGGCAGGATCTGGCAAACAGCAATGTTGCTCCCGCAACCTGGGGTGGGGTCTGACTGCCTTTTATCTCTGACAGGGTAATGGCCAGTCCCGATCCCCCGATGACTCACCACCCTGTCTCACCCGAAGGCGAGCACTCCTCCTGCGAGTACTCAGGTCTCTCCTTCTCTCAGACCTGAGTCCCTGCAGCTTGGGAGATGCCGGTGGGTTACTAGACCCAGGAGCCGCCTCAGCCTCTCCTGACTCAGCCGGTAGTGGGTCAGCTGTCGGTGATGACCCAGCTGACAGCAATGAGGTATTCCCTGCATCTGGAGCCAGGACAGGCTCAGGCCCCTGACTTGGCCCAGCTGGTGCTTGTTGCAGGGGAATCTGTGCAGACTGAGGCTCCTCAGAATCAGGCCCCAGATTTGGTTCAGCCGATGCCCAAGGCAGATGATCCAGTGCAGACTGAAGACTCCTCTGGTTCCGAGTCTGAGCCCGAGTCCCAGGCCATCACAATAGTAGTGCCAGCCCCTTGTGCAGAACCATAGAGGATGGAAGACAGGAGAGTGCCCTAGGCCTTTGGGGCCCTCAGAGGTATTGTGTCCTTTCTGCTACAGCTCTGCAAATCGGTGTTCTTGGACACGCTCAATATTACTTGGTAGGACTAAAAAAGTAATATGGTGTCTTGAAGTCTAGCCTGAAGTAGCATAGCCTGGGAGAGGGGGGGGTAATCTTTAGCGCTTGACTTTGCAAACTGGTCCCCAGATACACACCATACATGAAAAACTTGACAAAGTACCTGCGAGTTTCACAAACTGGGGGGGGGGGACCGGGACCCTTTCTTTTCAAATAGAAGATGATGCTTGTTGACCTTTCTTGTGCCTTCCTCATTGTTTAAGAGGAGCCCTCTCCAAATACGGGCATGTACTTCCAATAAATGGGGGATGTGGTTATCAAATACATCCGTCCCTCTCCTTTTGCTTTTCTGCCACAGACAATCTTTCCTTTAATATTTACAATGTTTCGCTGGCTCCAAAAGTTGTGCATTCTCGCCAAAGGAGAACTGTTGTTATCAATGTACTCTACAAATACATGCCGCACCTACCCAATCCTTCAAAAGTATTGACTTTCTCAGAATAAAGTGTATTGGGGGGGGATCTGGATTGCATGAATCAATGATCTAGCCATATTTACTGAAATTCTCATGGGCAACAGCTCTGACACATCTTAGGCTTCGCTTTAGAGGAAGATCGCTCACTTACACGGCACGTTATTACGATCTTAGTTGAATAAAAATGAGACTACCCACGGTTGTGGGGAAACATTTTAGGATTCTATGGAATGCAAGGTGCTCCAGAATCCAGAGAGGGTGGCTGACTGTTTTTGAATCCGATCGGTTTCCTATAATTTGAATATTAACCATGTTTTATTTGCAAGTCAAATACTTCCCCTCTTTAATGATTTAATGACTGAAGAGCAGAGTACAGTCTTTTTGTAAAGCTGGAGATGTTAATTTACCTGTTCTCCCTTTTTCAAAGGCAGCCTCATTAATGGGCTTCATATTTAGTGACACGTCCCCTTGCACAGTTCTATCTGCTCAGAGAAAAAGCTGCAAGGAAACTTTTCTTCCAGCCCGAGGACCACAGTGCCTTCTAAGCAACTTGGGGGGGGGGCACAGGCCAGTGGTGGGTGGGGCTGGAAGCAAAAGTGGGTGGCAAAAGAACCCCATTTATTTTATTTATTCATTGTTTATTTAAGAACATGTATGCACTGCTTAATTGTAAGAAACCCTTCAACAAATTAAGGGTTTACAAAAGGGTTTTATATTTATGAAAATGTAAAATAAGACATGCCCTCCTGTGGCGCAATGGATCAGTGTGTCTGGCTGTTAACCAGAGGGCTGGCAGTTTGAGCCCACCCAGAGACAACTGTAGGCAAGATTCCTGCATTGCAGGGGGTTGGACTAGATGAGCCTCGGGGTCCCTTCCAACTCTACGACTCTGTGATTCTCCATACATACAAAACCATATAAAAGGATGAAATTAAGAAGCAAAGACTCACAACTTTTAAAATTCTTATTTTCTTAACTAGATCCTTGAACTCCTCTTCTTTCTTCCCTTTTTCGGGTGAGGCGGCCGGAACAATACACAGAATTGCTGCTGCTCTGACTAAGCCTGGCAGAGGGGAAACAAGCCTTTGAAATGGTGCTCCAGGCTGGGTTGTCAGGCCACGTGACCAAGCTTGAATAGGCTTAGGGTCCAGCTAAAGTCACCCTCTCTGGTCCTGCCCCTCCACACTGCTGGACTGCCTATGTTTTGGTTCAGCCTGCTGAGTCCTAGCTAAGCTGGGATGAGGAATCTATGCTGAATCTTTAGCAGAACCAGTGTTAGGAGCTTAACACCAGCTGAGCTCAACTGAGTCGTGAACCTGCCAGCTCAGCAGGAGATTAACTGCAGCTCCAGATTTGGGTGTGTGTGTGTGTTGCGGGTGGCTCCCCTGCTGAGCTGCGGGGGTGAAAAATAGAGAAGATCCATAATTGAGATGATCCATTTGGCGGTGCCCAATTTTGGCCTTGCACAGGGTGCCATATTACAAGAGATGACCAAAGTCCGCCCTGCTCATTGCATCTTTAGCTGCTCATGCGAACAGGTCTTCCCATAGGATTGCCCTGTTGGAGACCTTTTAGGTACGTAGCAATCGACTAGTAAGTTTAATACATGGATAGGATACTCCCTTGTTTTGGGTGGTTTGGCTATTTTTTTATTTTATTTTTTAAAATCCAAATGGATAATTGACTTGGGCACTTCCCTTAACATTTCCCTCTTCCCATGTTGCGGGCTTCACCTTCATCTCCTTTGTGAAGCGTTTTTTAAAAATCATTGATAGCCCTTAACATCTTTAAAACTACTTGACTGAGTAAGCTTCAAAAAGCTGTTTTCCCCAATGTTTTCTTCTGTACAATGTTCTGCAAATAAGCTGTGTGCTCATTTTATGTCTCTCAAGCAGAGTACAAAACGGGGGGGAAGCAGCTGTTCTGAGCTCCATGAGTACATGTAAATCATATTTAAAACAACAAACTAACTTATTATTCAGTCATTTTTTCCTGCGCAAACTGTTGTTGTTGTTTAGTCGTTTAGTCGTGTCCGACTCTTCGTGACCCCATGGACCATAGCACGCCAGGCACTCCTGTCTTCCACTGCCTCCCACAGTTTGGTCAAACTCATGTTCGTAGCTTCAAGAACACTGTCCAACCATCTCGTCCTCTGTCGTCCCCTTCTCCTTGTGCCCTCAATCTTTCCCAACATCAGGGTCTTTTCCAGGGAGTCTTCTCTTCTCATGAGGTGGCCAAAGTATTGGAGCCTCAGCTTCAGGATCTGTCCTTCCAGTGAGCACTCAGGGCTGATTTCCTTCAGAATGGATAGGTTTGATCTTCTTGCAGTCCATGGGACTCTCAAGAGTCTCCTCCAGCACCATAATTCAAAAGCATCAATTCTTCGGCGATCAGCCTTCTTTATGGTCCAGCAGTTCTCACTTATAGCAAACTATAGGCAATCCTAAAGGGCCCCAATCCTTTCCCAGTTGTCAAGAAAGGTAGCCATTTAAATGCACAGGAGCCAGTTAGAACAATTGCTGGATCCAACGTGCTATAACCTCTCCGCAAACAATCATAAGAAATGCTTAGGAAACTTTGTGCAAGCAAATCAGGATAAATGCTCAGTGAACAGGTCACCTGATAGTGACCTTAGCTGCATGAAGAAATGAAGGAGGGTTGCAACCACTTCTCCTCCCCACAAAATGAGGGTCGGGCCTTTGGAATGCATGAACCGGGACTAAGAGACTTGGTGGGATAAATGTTTCTATGTTACCATGCACAGAACTGGTTAGGGTTTTAGAAGGGACTGAAGAAACCATCCTTCTTATGTGCTCATGGGTCACCCATGGCTGAATAACTTACTCTAGTACATTGGGAAAACAAACAGGTTGTTACAAAGAACCCATTAAGTCTCCACTGCACAGAAAATTGGCATTATAGAAATGGGATTCAACGATCCATCATGCAGATAAGGGAAAATGCAGGACAATATTTAGTTGAATCTATCTATGTATCTATCTATCTATCTATCTATCTATCTATCTATCTATCTATCTATGGCAAAATTAAGCCTGTTCTAGGATCTAGGTGAACTTAGAAATGGGAAGGGGATTTGCAGATGAAACCACTGGATTTGCATTGCACCACACTTTGCAGACATTTGACCCATCGCCGATATATATGTGTTGTGTTTTAAACTGTGCTCCCTATTAAAGTTCCTTTCAGAGTGATTGTTCAATTATTTCAACCCCGAGTCAGTGTGGTACCTGGTAGAGCAATTAGACCAGGAATATTGCTAACCGAATATCTGATCGTTCTTTATTGTGTGGCCTTGACTGACTCACTTAATTTCTCCATCTCTTTTCCGCTGCCAGTAAAAGAGGGATAATTACCCACTGTGCAGGGTTGTTTTAAGGATGAATGAGCTAACGTTCTCTGCTTCAAGAGGAAATCTATTCTATAAATGGTGAAGACTAGTCGTATTAATTCCAAGGCAAAGCCCTCTATTGAGTTAATGGAACTATCTGTTATCGTGAAATCATTTCTTCCAACCCTGGGGTTATTGATGAAAGCTGTACATTTTTCAGGAGTTGGTTTTTCTGCAGGAGTAAGAATGAGAATCCACCACTAGATGAAGGAGTGAGTGGTCCCTCTTTATCTGTCAGAAGCCTGGAAATGGGATTATAGCGCTTGTATGAGAACCAGGGGCCCGACTGGAGGTGGGACTGATCTGCTTTGCAGTCAGAAGCATCTGCGGGCCACCAGACATGGTCAGACATCTTCTTTCTGCTAACCAGACCCCCGAATTAAGACCTCAGTCTCCATGACCTAGAAAAAGGTTTCGTGCTCGCCCCAATATCAAATGCATAAAATACAAATAAAGAAACGACCATACGACCATCTACCTGCTTTGTAAACACAAGCAAGGGCAACCCAGAAAACCAAAGACCTTGACCCTCAAGTCTACGCATATCTGAACAACTACTAAAGCGGAATGATGTGTGGATGTTCCAGTATAAATCCATCACTATTTCACTATTATTGCATCGGCGGCATGTTACAAAATACACCTGCAAAACAACGACCACCTTCTTGATAGCTCACCCAGTAGAGCATGAGACTCTTAATCTCAGGGTTGTGGGTTCGAGACCCACATTGAGCAAAAAAGATTCCTGCAATGCAGGGGATTGAACCAGAGGACCCACGTGGTCCCATCCAACTCAATAATTCTATGATTCTACGAATGTCGAAGGGGAGACATTTGTCATGCAAATGATCATTCTGACCAATATAGTTCCCCCCGCCCCAGCCCTTCGCATTCCAAACCAACTGAGGATATGAAGGTGAAAACACTCGTAAGGATTGGCGCATAAAACAAAAGCAGCCAGTAATGCAGTGATTAATTTAATTGCAAGGCATCGGTTCAAAGGGCCATACCACAAATGGAGTGAGGTTCTTGACCTGCTGATGTGCCGTGGATAACTTCATCAAGATGTTGGCACTAATTTTTCCCCGGGGAGCCAAAGAACCATCATCATCTGCCCCGATTTGCACAGCTAAAGGCATCTAGAGGAAATTAATTAGTCCCACCGGTACTCTCTAAGGAATTTGAATTAAGGGAGTTTCAGGGTGGCGACTGGTCGCATAAGAGCAGAGGAAGAAGGATCCAGCATTAACACACTCAGCAAATGGCATTCGAGAAACGCCATAAATCAGGAGTGAGGAACTGAGGGCTCTCCAGATGTTGCTCAGCTGCAATTTTCATCTTTCCCACAAGCCATGCTTGCTAGGTTCGATGCCTTCATTTCCATCCACCGCCCGTTTTACGTGTTCCTTCCTCCTTCCTTTGGTATGTTATGCATCTCTTCTGGAGAATGTTTCATTGTTTGCCATGCAATTTATACTAGTTAATTAGGCTCCAGCAGATTGAGCGGATGAGACCAATATTGGGTCCAACAGTAGAGAAGGCTGTTTCTGCCCAAGCTGCAAAGGGCGACAGTTGGGGGTCGTCAACCTGGGGAGACAGCCTATCTAGGAGAAGCAAAAACTCTGATCCTAAACCTCTACTGCCTTGGAAGGTTCATGAGAAGGAAAGGCTAAGGAGTAAACCCTACACGAAACTGGAGGGGACAGTTGGATGGTGCCTTGTACGCCTTCTTCTGGCAACCCCTGCAGCCAAGCTGGTGCCAAATGTATCTGCTTTCCTTTGGACCACCTCAGTGAGGCTGAGAGGGCGTAGCAACCCCTGCTGGCACCCGGGGAAGACAAAACTTGTTTTTAGGACAGCTGGATGCCCCCCTACAGCACCCGAGATGCCCAGCAGCCACCGTAATCCCTCAAACTTCTCTGCCACCCCCAATCCCCAGTGCCATCATGCTGCAGTACAGACCCCCATGGCGCCCTACAAGCCACCCCCCATGGTTTGACTTCACCTCTGGAGGTGCACTCCATTGTCTCTCAAGACAGATGGATGCCAGCAACAGTTCTGTATTTGTTTTAAATGCTATTAAAATTGTTGTTGTTGTTGTTTTGCTTTCTCCATCGTTAATTTAGGAACAAAGAAAGAAAGGTGCTCTGTACTGAGCCAAACCATTGGTCCATCCAGGTCAGGACTATCTACACCAGGCATCCCCAAACTGCGGCCCTCCAGATGTTTTGGCCTACAACTCCCATGATCCCTAGCTAAGAGGACCAGTGGTCGGGGAAGATGGGAATTGTAGTCCAAAACATCTGGAGGGTCGAAGTTTGGGGGTGCCTGATCTACACTGACTGGAAGTGACTCTTCTGGGTTTTTGATTGGCGTCTCTCCCAGCTACCACTGTTCCCCATAACTTCCTTTACTTACAGAAAATCAGGGTGTTGGGGACATATTCTGCATGAATGCCCTTTTCTTCACTTCCTCCTCTAATATTAATGTAATACAAGCCCATGCTTTAAGAGTCTGTATCCTCTTTTTCTCTCCCTCCCCCCTCTTTGTGTGTAATAGTTCTGAAAACTTTCTAAAAGCATGAGGGGGATCAATAATTGATAACATCACTTCTTAGTTAAATATAGGAGCATTTTCTGGGCCCTGGTTGAAGTACAGCGCCATGTTTAAGCTAACTTGTAATTTCCATTATAATTTGCTATGTCTCTGTAATGTGCAAAGAACTAACATTTCATCTCCACAGTTCATGAGACAAAACTTACACCCTTGGATGTTTAATATTAACCCATCTTCTACTCAAAAAGAGAGAGCTGATAATGGGGATTTTGTGCCATTTTCTATGTTCCCCTGCCCCGAAGAATCCCTGGAATTGTAGTATAATGAGGGATACTGGCAATTGTGTTGGAAATGTCCCCTTACACAGCAGTTCCCACAGGACCCTGGATACAGGGTTTTCCTCTAGCCAGTCTTTTTACTGTGTATTCATGGCGCTTTGTGCTTAGGGTGGTATCAGGGCAGTTAAAACTCCTAGCTCATTTGCGAAGCTAAGCAGGGTGTGGTATGGTTTCAAACTGGATGGGAGACTCGCATTGCACGTGGGTTGCACTAAGGTGACCCTTGGGGTCCCTTCCATCTCTACAATGCTATGATTCTATGAATCCTGCTTTCAATAGTGTTTGTGCCTGCAAAAGTTTCAGCGAGGAAAGTCTGCGTAGTTTCGAATCAGTGCCTATCCTGTAACTTCCTGCAGAAATCCCACGACTTTTAATATCTCAGTGCTCTCATTTTGTTGGTTGGTTTTGCCCCACTTTTGTGGTGCTACAGGCACACAGGAATCGGTGTTGCCTTCTTTTACGCATCTTCTAAAAACTGTGTTGTTCAGACAGGCCTTGTTTATTTATTTGTAGCATTTGTGTCCATTCCTTTTCCTGCAAGGAACTCGAGGTGGTGTACCTGGTCCTCCCCCTCTTCATTTAACCCCCACAACAACCCTGTGAGGTAGGTTAGGCTGAGAGGCAGTGCAGGGGCGGAGGAAGGGGTGTGTGGTGGGGCTGGGCCGCCCTGGGTGCCTTCGCTGAGGGGGTGACATTTGGCGTGCCATCCACCCGTGAGTCCCAAGCCTATCCTGAACCGTCAGGGGAAGGGGGACCTGCACCACTTTGCCAGCAGCTTCCCCCCTTCCCCCTTCGTTTTGTCAGCTTGGGGGAGGCTTGGGAGTCATGGGGGGGGGGGGGTGGCGTGCCAAATGTCCACAATCAGCTGCTTGCTCTGTGCACCCAAGCGGCTATCCCGATCCAGGGAGGGCACCTTCTGCGCCCCGACCCCCTCAGGAGGGTGCCCGCCCTGGGCAGCGCAAGCATATGCTCTGCCGCTGAGGCAGTGACTGGCCCAAGGTCACCCAGTGAGCTTCATGGCCGAGTGGGGATATGAACCCATGTCTCCCAGGCCCTAGTCTTAACCACTGTGCCACCCTGGCTGTCTTTGCTCACTGTCTGCCTTTGCAGTGTTGGTTTCATTTTGCCAGCCAGTATTTAGTGAATTCTTTCTTATTCTTGTTCATATTGAGAATTTGATGTATGCTGCCTTGCTGTATTCTGAAGGAAATGCAGTTCATAAAGATGATGCAAGGGTGCCCCTCATGATGGCAATGATGCAGTAATGCTGGGGAAGTGTCACAGAACAACTATTAATGTGGAACGATGTGTAGATGCTCCAATATAAATCCACCACAAATGCACAATGATTGCATCAGTGACGTGTTGCAGAATACACCTGCAAAACAAACAAACAACCCCACCAGTCTGGAAGAACGCATGGAATGTCTATTAAATAAGTTTTTTTAAAAAAAAGAATAATTTTTTATTATTTTTCAACATATAAACCATAAATTATCATACAATCTTCCAAATCTTACATAATTTTATGACTTCCCTCAGCCACCTCTTATGATTTCCTTCTTCTTAGTATATTCTCACATTTCAATAATTCACTATTACTTATTATCTCATATAAACCTTCTTCTTTTCTTCTTATGTAATACTTCTAACTATCCTCCTTATAAAACTTCCTGCAAACCTACAAGCGTAATTTGGTTCTTCCAGCTATCTTTCAAATAGTTCGTAATTTTTTTTCCAATCTTCTACTTCTGGTCCCGCTGGTTCCGAATTCGTCGCGTCATCTTGTCCGATTCTGCATAGTCCATCAATTTCATCTGCCATTCTTCTTTTGTCGGTAATTCTTCTTGTTTCCACTTAGAATCATAGAATCATAGAGTTGTGAGAGACCCTGAGGGCCACCCAGTCTAACCCCCTGTCAAGCAGGAAACACCATTAAAGCATTCTTGACATATGCCTGTCAAGCCTCTGCTTAAAGACCTCCAAAAAAGGAGACTCCACCACAGTCCTTGGTAGCAAATTCCACTGCTGAACAGCTCTTACTGTCAGAAAGTTCTTCCTAATGTTTAGGTGGAATCTTCTTTCTTGTAGTTTGAATCCATTGCTTCTGTGCTATCAACACTCTCGCTGTTGTTGTTGCATACATAAACAACATTTTATCCTGTCTATATCATCACCTATAATGCCTAACAAAAATGCTTCAGGTTTTTTAACGAATGTATATTTCAACATCTTTTTCAATTCATTATATATCATTTCCCCAAAACTTTTAACTTTCTTACATTCCCACCACATATGATAAAATGATCCTTTTTTTCTTTACATTTCCAACATTTATTACTTACTTCATACATTTTAGCTAATTTTACCGGTGTTATATATCATCTATACATAATTTTCACCATCTTTTCTTTCAAGGCATTACAAGCTGTAAATTTCTTTCCCTCTTTCCACAATTTTTCCCAACCCTCGAACTGTATGTTATGAACAAAATCTCTGGCCCAATGAATCATAACCGACTTTACCTCTTCATATTTCAAATGCCATTCCAACAGCAATTTATACATTTTTGACAATATTTTATAATTATTACTTAATATTTCATTTTCATATCTTGATTTATTATGATCAAAACCACTTATTTTCAGACTTTCTTTAAATATCTCATTGATCTGGTGATAGTGCAACCAATCATTCATGTATTCTTTAACCTCTTCATACGGTTTCATTTTCCACTTATTATTTTCTCTTATTACTGGTACCAATTTTTCATATGTTATCCAATTTCCACTCATATTGACTTTTTTTTCCACACGCATGGAATGTCTATTAAATAAGTTTAGGCTTGTGATGTAGAAATACCCTGCGTATCACGAGAACCTTGTAGAATCTGTCGCTTTCCTCTTTCACAGGTGCAAATCCTCCCCAGGGACCTTTCCCACCCCAAGTTCGCTCTACCTGAGCAATTTAGAGACTGCACGCTAGCAAATTTTGGCAGATTGGCCTGAAAGGCAAGGGAGGCGACGTTCCGACGTCTTCCTGATGGCTTTTTCCGTTCACCTCAGCACTTTCCTTCAGGTGACAACGCCTCCCTCCAATTAAGGGATAAAGAAAAACCCAGAGCCTTTGACCACGCTAGGCCGCCCAAGCCTGGCAAAGCAGGATTTGATGTGATTTGAAATTTGCTTTAATGTAGTCGCATTCCAAGCCTCCCTTTAAGATTGATTCGGCCTTGCCGAATGAGAAGAGAGCCCCCGGCAAATTGCTTGGGAAGCCGAGTGTGACATCTCTCCGCGCTCCTCTGCACAGCTTTTAGTGACCCTCGTACGCCTGCCTAAACAAACAGGCCCATGTGCCAAGCCAGCTATTAGCACGCAGCGCACAGAGAGGTTGTGGCGGGGCGTTGAGCGGGTTCCAGAGATTTCCCAGGCGAGCGCTTTGGCATCTGAGCCGCTGCGGCAAGGCTACGCCAGTTCGCGCGGGCCAGGAGGAGATCCTTTCGCGTCGTTGCCTGTGGTGCTCTTCAGAGGGAAGTTGGTCAGAAGCAGGGAGACTGAAATCCCTAAGCCACTTTTGCAACCTTCTTCCTCAACCACACCTGTTTCAAAAGAGAGCTCGCATACCCTCAAAGTGTCCCTATTTTCCAGGGACAGTCCTGGAATTATGAAAGCCATCCTGGCTTCTGATTTGATCCCAGAATGGCCTTATTTCGTCTGCCAGTGCCACCACTGCCAAGCTCAGGGAGAAGGTTGTGGTGGTGGCAGTTGTGAGGGAACATCCTGTTGCCTCTCAATGGCCTTTCCATAGCCACATTGCTTCTGGATGAGACCAATGGCCCAGCAGTTGCCCCACAGGGAAGCACAAATGAAGGGCATGGACCCCACAACTGGTATTTAGGGGAATGCTGCCTCTCTGATACTGGAAATGACCTGCAACATCTGTGCCTAGTAGCCAGTGTCAGCTGGTGCCGATTGAGACTGGTAGGGCAGAAAGAAGGGAGCCAAACACTAGGTGGCGCCAGAGCAGGTGGCAGGCAGCGTCAACTATATTTCCAGTTCTGTCTCTTCCCCTTTCAGAGCTCCATAGGGGCAAACTAGGAACGGAGGAGAAATTGGATTCAGCTCGCACCTAATTCGCACATGACAAAACACAGCCATCCTATGAAATTCACCCTCCTGCAGCCTGAAGTGGTACGGTCCAGGCACATGCTGTATCTTGGCCTGCCAAAGACAGTCCCCAGCCAGTGTTTAGCATGAGCCATTAAAACGAAACACTTTCCAAGGTCTCTTTTCAATGAACGTGTGAGCATGCAAGTGTAGTAAAAGTGGCGAGAACATTGAAGCACCAGCAGTTGCTCCAAAACAGATTCCTAAGGGAATAATTTCAAGCCCTGCCTTGTAAGTCCTGGTAGAGTCCCTTCGTTTCTGCCTTTTGACAACCCTGTTCCACGTTCTCAAACTTTTTTATTTTAAACTGCAACTTAATCTGCACATTCTCTAACCCCCTCTGCATGTGTTTTGTTCATATTCTAGAGGGAGGAAAGGGCTTAATGGAGACCCCCCTGTTCCCTCCCCTGCCCACTGTGTCATTTATTTCCTCTCCATGTTCCTCCGTTCTGCTCTGTGTGAGCCAGCAGCAATGTCAGTGAAATTGACTCACATTCCCATCACTGAAGCGTGGGCACAAAACACTTTGGAGACCTGGAAGGCTGGTTGGCCTCAGCAAGTTTTGCTGCTGTTGCACGCAGCGCTCAGCAAAAACAGCATGGCAAGAAATGTGAGTGGGAAAATATCATAGAATCATAGAGTTGGAGGGGACACCCAAGGGTCATCTAGTCCAACCCCCTGCAATGCAGGAATCTCAGCTAAAGCATATAGTGAAAGAGGCTGCTGTGTCTGAAGGGGTGGAGAACTGATATCCAACTCTTGATTCCAGAAGGACACTTGCCTCTAGGCTTGTTTACACAGGTACAAGCTGTCTCTGTGCATGGACAAGTGTTTGTGTGAAAGATTGCACACTCGTTAGTTTGTACTGCAGGGCACCCAGGTACACGCATTGAATGTTACATGTGAATAATTTCACGATTGCACAAAGCTCAACTATTTGTGCACAGAGACTGTATTCTTGTTGAATGCAGGGTGTGAAGATCAGGGCCGGCCCATCCATGAGGCAGACTGAAGAAGCCACCTCAGCAGAGACGGATTTGGGGCAGCGTGACCGGTTCTGCCACACTGGGTGTCAAGTCTAGGGGGTGCCGCTGTGTGCTGCAACTATGACCTAGTGAACTGAGCAGAACGGAAGGCGAGAGATGGGGGCATCAAATTTTGATCTCGCACCGAAATCTGAAAGAATGAAGTCCGCCCCTGACCTCGGGTAGCAGAATCCAAGGGATGCCTCCATGGGAGTCCCCCTTCCTGCTGGTGCCGCCAGAAAGGTGAGGAGAAGGGACTGCGGCAGCTTCCGGTGAGATCTTGCAAGAGAAGAGCCTCACGAGATTGTGCAGAGTCCTCTCTTGAGATCTCGTTGGAACCCAGAAGTCAAAGCGACGTGACCCCAGTAAGTGAAGCTTCGGCGAGGGGCAGCAAGACAAGTGGGAGACGCCTTCTCGCTTCACCTCAGGTGGAAAAACAGGCGTGGCCACTCCAGTGAAGATCCAGGATGAAATCATTTGAGCCCTTTCACATTATGAAGAATGGATGGATGGATGGATGGATGGATGGATGGATGGATGTGTGGACATGGGTGTACATGTGTTCAGAAGCTTTCACAAATTTTTGGATATGAGTCTGAAGTCTCTTGAGATGTCTAGCATTACAGAACATTTGTAGCGGATGAGACCAAAGTTTCGTTCTACTGCAGCATTCTGCCTCCTGCCTTGGAAAACAGTTGGCACCAGCTCTGGGTAGTTTGTAGTTTCAAAAAGGTTCACATTTGTTACTGCCTTATGGATTCTCAATGCAGGCCTTGAATCCACTTGAAAATGTAGCCTGAAACAACTCCAAACAGAGTACTAGGTGTAGAAAGAGGACAAATCAATATAGCTGCTCTTTCCTGTTGCAGTATGGTGCATTGGTTAGCAGGCGCAAAACTTTAGCATCGATATGAAAAATACCTGTCATTTCCTTTAAAAATGAAACACCAGAAAGCTTTTAGTTGGTTCTGTTTTGAAAAACTGGCTGTGTCCAATAGTTCAACAGGGGACATTTTGGAACATACAAGTCCCAAGGCATATTTAAGGATGGATGGAGATGTAGTCATGCTCAGTTGAAGTATATAGAGGGGGAAACGCTCCAATTCTGCTCCAAAATCTTGGATCCATACTTAGTCATCAGTAGTGTAGTCTCAATGGGACTTAAGTTAGTCCCATACTAGCAGGCCTCATTGATTCCAGTGGTTCTCTTGTAAGCATGTATAGGGATGGATCTACACACAGGAAACCCCCCACTATAAATAAGTCAGAAATTAGATCGTTATAACAAACAAACATCCTATGGAAAATTGCGTATAAAAATTTCCTGCTCTCTGGTGCCACCTGGTGCTGCATGTTTATACCACATTCAAATCGTCGTTTCTTTACGGTAATGTAGCTGAGTCCTAAGTTTGCATCCCACCCCATATATTTGCAGGGCTGCAGCACTGGAGGGTTTGCCCCTCTATATTATTGAATAGTTTTGAACTCTAATGTCAGAATACAGTTAGCAAACACTATTTAGGGTCCTTTCAAAAATGAATTTTGAAAAGAAAAAGGAAAAACTAAGGAGCTAATTGCTATGCAACCTTAAGGATCGCTCCTTTTTTTTTTTTGCTGTTAAGGCTTCCAGTTCCAGACAGTCTCAGGAAATGATTTTTTGGAGTCCACACCAGTTAACTGTCGTCATGGAGATTCCAAGTTTGAAGCTACAAACTTAGTCTGACATGTGTTTCTTCTATAATTACTGTTTCTGTACAGAGGCTTAATATAAAGCTTTGTCGTGCACATTTTTATATGGCGTTTTGAATGTATTTGATTTCGTTTGCTTTGGCCGTGATATGATCTGCAGACTAATTCAATAAATTCCATTCAGTACGATACAAGTGATTCTCTCCCCCCCCCTTCCTTTCATTTTGTGGGGGCCAGTTTGCAGCATTCGATGCTTACTGTGTGGTTTTTGAATCCTTGCTCCCAGGTAGAATCATAGAATCATAGAATCATAGAGTTGGAAGAGACCACAAGGGCCATCCAGTCCAACCCCCTGCCAAGCAGGAAACACCATCAAAGCATTCCTGACAGATGGCTGTCAAGCCTCTGCTTAAAGACCTCCAAAGAAGGAGACTCCACCACACTCCTTGGCAGCAAATTCCACTGCCGAACAGCTCTCACTGTCAGGAAGTTCTTCCTAATGTTTAGGTGGAATTTTCTTTCTTGTAGTTTGAATCCGTTGCTCCGTGTCCGCTTCTCTGGAGCAGCAGAAAACAACCTTTCTCCCTCCTTTATATGACATCCTTTTATATATTTGAACATGGTTATCATATCACCCCTTAACCTTCTCTTCTCCAGGCTAAACATACCCAGCTCCCTAAGCCGTTCCTCATAAGGCATCGTTTCCAGGCCTTTGACCATTTTGGTTGCCCTCTTCTGGACACGTTCCAGCTTATCAGTATCCTTCTTGAACTGTGGTGCCCAGAACTGGACACAATACTCCAGGTGAGGTCTGACCAGAGCAGAATACAGTGGTACTATTACTTCCCTTGATCTAGATGCTATACTCCTATTGATGCAGCCCAGAATTGCATTGGCTTTTTTAGCTGCTGCATCACACTGCTGACTCATGTCAAGTTTGTGGTCAACCAAAACTCCTAGATCCTTTTCACATGTACTGCTCTCAAGCCAGGTGTCTCCCATCCTGTATTTGTGCCTTTCATTTTTTTTGCCCAAGTGTAGTACTTTACATTTCTCCTTGTTAAAATTCATCTTGTTTGCTTGGAAAAACAAGCTGCCAGGACTCATGGGGCCAAATGTTTTGGACAGCATCCACAATAGTTTACTGGGCTCAAAGTGGGAAATCGAAATTCTAGGCCAGAAGCAGGAAAACTCAGGCTCAGGACCCTAAATGTAGCCCTGAAGGTCTTCATTATCTTGCCCTCTGGACTCTCCCTGGGCCATGTTCTTCTTCCAGTGAATCCTGGTCCACACCCTCCTTGAGAACTTGTCTTTGAACTTACGGTGCCTCTCAATTTGCCTGGATGGAGAGAGGTTTGTGTATGGGAGCTGGAGGGTGCCATTTTGGCTTCCTAGTCCCTAAGCTAAGTAGCTATTGGTGAAACCCTACATGTAGCCAATACCCCTTTAAATCCATCCAAGCCAAGTTCAACAGTGTAACTTGCGGCAGTAAATCCCATAAATCGATGGCATGTTTTGTGAATCCGTGTGCATACACAGATAAAGGGGTGGCTCCAGACATATTCATGCTTGGAAAAGATCCATTGAGTTCAGTTGGGCTTTGCTTACCCATGACTTGCTTAAGTCCCATTGATTTTGTTGACAGGAGCGAGCCAGCAGGAAACCAAACTGAGCAAGCTGAATTTAACTCTTTATTAGCAAAAACAGGATCTGCCCAGAAGTGTCAAACCTAATGAGCACAGCAACTCGTCTCTGGCAGGTCTTGCCCAAATGAAGCAGATGCAGAGACTGAAGGTCTCCACCTCTCCACAGCAATCTAAGTCCCCTCCTCTCCAGGGTTTTCCCCAAGCAATCTGAGACTGCGCCTGCATGAAGCCAACCCCACCTCCTCTATTTTCATGCCTCTTCTGGTTCTGGGAGAGCAGAGGGGAGGGGAGCTAGTGAAAGCAGGAGGGGGAGATACCAATGACTCTTCACCAGCCTGACCCACCTCTGCCTCTTTGCCTCCTTTCTCTCCTGCTTCAGCTTCTTCTTCTGGACTTCCCTCTGCCACAGACTCTCTCTGCTCACTAAGCCCTGTTACCTCTTCAGCTTGCAACACCTCCTCCTCCCTCCAGTCTTCTCTCTCTCTGTCATCTCACCATCACACCCCGGGCTCTGAGTCTTCTTCACTTGGGGGTTCCCCAGCTGGTTCCTCCCACCATTCCTCTGCATCCAACCAGTCCATGAAACACACACACATATCAAATATTTAAAACAATGAAATATATTTATCTAGTCCCAAGCAGGGAAGGGCTGTAGCTCAGTGGTAGATTAACTGCTTTGCATGCAGAAGGTCGTGGGTTTGAACCCCGACACATCTCCAGGTAAGGAAACACTTCCTGTCTGAAACCCTGGAGAGCCACTTCCGGTTAGGGTAGACACTGCTGAGCTCTATCTAGGTGGACCAAAGTCCTGACTCAGTATAAGGCAGCTGCTTATGTCTCTGTGCTTCTCATTAGGACAGACACACCTGATGTGAAAAAGTGCTAGAGGTTATGTGAGGGGCAAGGGGTATCGCGAAGCCCCTCCCCTCCTGAGTTCCAGCCCAGCCCAGAGCACGACTGAGAGCAGGGAGAGCTCCAGCTCCAGTGGGGAAACAGGAAGTGGGATCCAAGGCTCTGGCAGGGTAGAAGAGCCAGCGTCCCAGGTGGGACAGGAAGGAGGAAAGAGGGGGGGCAGACCCATCCCCCCAACTCCGGAACTTCGCAGAAAGCGTCGGGGGAAGAGGATGGGGCTCCCCAAGTTGTTATGCTGGCGCAAGACGCGCCAAAAGCCATTCGGAGGTTCTGATGAAAGCTGAAAAGATGTGTCTCTGTAAATAGCTCTACCTTTAGCACTGTAAATACGCAGCACCAATAAAAAGATAAAATGCAGAGCGGTGGAGAGTCGTTACTCTGAAGTAGTCCCATCCGACCACTGTGACAGCTTATTTCCAGAAAGCTGGGGATCCATGCTACCATTACCGTCTCCACCTCTCAACACGGCCTCCCACTGTATGGTGTTGACTGTGCGATACTTCACTCCAGACTCGATAGCACCCTTCAAGGGGGCTGCGACACACCAATTGCCTACTCCCACTGAGGCTCACACATAATGAATGGCTCCTTTAGGGCTCTGGCGTGCTGAGCATGTTCTACTGATTCCTTTGGCTGGTTTGATTGAAACAGTGTGACTCCTTTTCTCAGGCTGAAGGGGGAGCGATGCTGGGGAGGCTCTTGGGAAACCGAGAGATCCAGCGAAGAAAACAACGAAGCAGGCAGGAAAATGTAGCAGCAGAGCCAAAGGCTTTTACAAAAGAAGGTTTTAAACAAAAATACAAAACGAGAGTTAGGGAAGCAGGATAGGGACTCTGCACATGCTCAGATTATAGGGCAGGTTACGCCAGAAAATCCAGAAGAAATCAGGATGGTGGGAGGTTTCCCCATGACGATAATTCACCCGGAATGAGCTGTGTTTAAACAAGGCTGTGTAAAAATTCATAGCAATGGCATGTCCACTTCAAGATGCGCTCAGTTTGCTCTCTTTCAAGAACATACAGTTTGGTTCAGGGCTCACATGGAGACGAGTCTATTAAGCTGGACAACATGCTTGCTGGCATGCTGTGATGATAATGGGAAAGGAAGCACAAAGCAAACTCATGTCTCTTTCTAGTAAACAGAGGCTGGAGGAGGTGCATATGCAGCAGAAGTGGTAGAGTCCTGAATGGTGGCTGGACCGTACCATTTCAGGATGCAACTGGGTGCCAGTGGGGTGGATGCTATTTGTGGCTACTCTTTCATGTTTAAAATAAATAAATACTGACCACCTCAGAGAGACTAGAATCAGGGGTCAGCAAACTTTTTCAGAAGGGGGGGCCGGTCCACTGTCCCTCAGACCTTGGGGGGCCAGACTATATTTTGAAGGGAAAAATAATGAACAAATTCCTATGTTCTACTTACAGGTAGGTAGCTGTGTTGGTCTGACGTAGTCGGGGGAAAATATATAAAAAAATCCTTCCAGTAGCACCTTAGAGACCAATTAAGTTTGTCATTGGTATGAGCTTTCGTGTGCATGCATACTTCTTCAGATACACTGAAACAGAAGTCACCAGACCCTTATATATAGTGGGAGGGTGGGGAGGGGTATTACTCAGAAGGGTGGTGGGAATGGGTGATTGGCTGATAGGAGTGGTAAACCTGTTGACAACTGTTAACAACTGCAATTGGTCTTACAGGAAAAAGCATGGGGTGAGATGGCTAAAAATAGTTTTATCATGTATAATGAGATAAGAATCCAATGTCTCTATTCAGACCAGGTCTCTCCATGGTTTTAAGTTTGGTAATAAGTTGCAATTCAGCAACTTCTCTTTCCAGTCTATTTCTGAAATTCTTTTGTAATATGACAGCTACTTTGAGATCTTGTACAGTATAGAATGTCCTGGGAGATTGAAGTGTTCTCCTACTGGTTTCTCTGTCTTGTGATTCATGATGTCAGATTTATGTCCATTTATCCTTTGGCCTAGGGTTTTGCCTGTTTGTCCAATATAGAGAGCTGAAGGGCACTGTTGGCATTTGATGGCATACACAATGTTAGAAGATGAGCAATTAAATAGTCCTGAGATGGTATGTTGGATGCTGTTGGGGCCAAACTTAAAACCATGGAGAGCAGGGGGCCTTGGGAGGGAACAAGGTTGGTGCTTAGGGTGCTGTGGTGGCCTCGGGTGATAATAATAATATATAATAATAATTTATTATTTATACCCCACCCATCTGGCTGGGCTTCCCCAGTCACTCTGGGGGGCTCCCAACAGAATATTAACAACATGATAAAACATCAAACATTAAATTGGAGACCCCGGGGAGGGGAGAAAGGTATGAGCAGAGTTTCAATGGGCAATGGACTCTCGTGTCCCCAGCATAGCTATTTTCCTCTGTCCACAGCTAACCAGAAGGACTAATTGCACAAAATGGGCACATAATGCAATCCAAATGTATTCAGGATCTCAAGTTAGCCTGGGACTGGGCTCAGAACGGGGATGGTTTTATTGCAGAGTCTCTCTCACGGCTTCCCTCTCTGCAGCCAACAAAGGCACACAGCCGATGAGGAAATCTCGTTGTTGTGTCGCGCTACAAGCCACGGCATGTGGTGACCTTTTCGGCGAGCCGTGCACAGAGGGGGAGGAAAGCACACACAAACACATACACACAGCAAACAAACAACTCATTTATATACAGCGAAAAATTAACCAGTGTGGGGTGGACCAGATGCACCGTTAGGCTTGCTTGTGGGAGACTGGTTTAGAAAATCCTGCTCAGCCACAACATCAAACGAGCAGGATGACCTTGGCCAAGCGCCTGTCTCTCGGCCTGATCAGTCTCCTGGGTTTTAATACGAGTCAGAGCCTTCGGCAGATTTCTAGAAAAAGAGATGTCAAAACTCTGCTCTGTTTGGAAGCGCCACTTCCGTCAAGAAACCTTCGAAGGAGGGGTGTGAGGAGAGAGGCCTTCAATTCCATTCACACTTAGATGTGAACTTACCTGGCTTACACTTTCTCAAACCGAAACAGAGCATTCGCACTTCTCTGAATTCATGCGCCAAAAAGCACATACTGGAACAAACGGTGCACATAAAATGGCATATGTCGGTGAAAACAACATACAGAATGGATTGTATTAGGGGAAATTGGTTTGCAGAAACGTGTACATTTGTCTAAATGTGAATACTGGGAGAAATTTGCTCCAAATTGGAAGGTGGCGGACTCTCCTTCACTGGAGGTTTTTAAACAGAGGTTGGATGGCCATCTGTCTGGTATTACCTATCTGTGGTTCCTGCAATGCAAGGGGTTGGACTAGATGATCAATGGGATCCCTTCCCACACTACAATACTGTGATTCTATGATTCCAAAATGCCGATGAATTCTCATGAGGACTTTTTAAAAAAACCTGATGTGGGAATGTAAGAACTTAGACCTGGAGAAACGAGATACTGAGAGAAACTGAAACAGATGGATTTTCCCATCTCTAAATTTCCCCCTTGTATGTGGAGCTTCTCTGAAATTATCCAATGATGAGAGACATGCACACTACTCCTGCTCAGGAAAGATCTTGGTGAAGTTCACAATCACCTGGTTCAGAGCTTGTTACTAATCCAGTGTCATTTACCTGAGAAATGTTTCTACTGCTTGGAATCGAGGGAATTCCAGACATCTGCAGGAATCTCCTTTGCATAGCTCACGTTGAATTGCATTTGCCATCGGACAGCCCATTCTCTCGATCTGGAGAGTCCTTTGGGGGTTCTTTGCCATTTTTATATTTTGTTTTAACCACCCTGGACACCCAGGGCTTCTGCTGGTGGGGTTTGCTGGTGAATCCTGTCCATAATTTACAGCAGGCAGTAAGATGCATAGCACAGGTGCTTTGTTTTTTGCAGCAGGATCGAGACAACACTGGATGTGATGAATGCAGGGCGAAACAGAAAACAGGGCCTTCTTTCACCTCTACCTCAGGCAGCAAAACGTCGCAGGCTAGCCCTCGTCTCCAAGCATGCACAGAACCTTTTCCCTTCCCCGCTGAGCACGGCTGAATGATCAGAGGAAGACGCACATATCTGGTGTTGTGCAAGAGGAGAGGAAGGGGCTGTTCACCACAGGCCATTGCTCACAGCCTGCCTAGAATGCTCACACTGTTTGTTTTACAAATAATACACGGTGGCCAATATAAGCATCTTGGCAGGCTGACTTATAAAGCTATTTCAATCCGAAGGAGATGAGCTTGTAAGGATGTTTGGAAAGCAGAGGGTGCTTCCTCAGGTGCAGGGGAAGCTGGTTCAGGCGTTGACGGTGACAGACTACAGCAAAATGCGCTGTTGGAAGAAAGAGACAGAGCGCAAGGCATTCCACACACCCACTTTCCCCACGGGGGTTATTGCTCCTTTGTGTAGGAGTTGGAATATAGCCGGTGATTTTCCTAGCTTAGAGTCGGAAGAATCGCAAGAGGCAACAGGCATGAAGGAGGAGCTTGGTTGGTAGCCATTAAAAAAAAAGGCCTGCTGAAATGATAAGTCCCCCCACTCAACAAAACATATCCCACTGCGTAACCCATATCTCTGGCATCTCTGAAGGGGGCCTCGAAATGAGTTAGGCTCTGTGGATGGTGTTCCACCGAGGCCACATTCGCACTACTCGTTCTAAAGCACCAAGAGTCAAACAGTCATGGATTCCCCCAAAGGATCCTGGGATTTATTAAGGATTGTTTGGAGACCCCTGTTCCCCTCCCAAAGCTGTAATACCCAGAGAGGTTTAACAAACAACCCTTCTTCCCTGGGAACTCTGGGAAATGGAGCTCTGAGAAGGGAACAGGGGTCTCCTAACAGCTCCCTCCACAAACTGCCTCTCCCAGAATTATTTGGGGGAAGCCACGACTGTTGGAAATGGCATCGTAGTGCTTCGAATGTGCGCTGTGAATGTGGCCCAAGTTTTCCTCAGAGCAGAATGGACACGACCATGCTTGTGGTGAAGAAATGGAAGAAGGCAGTCCATCTAAGACTCGCTGTGCAGTTTCACAACAGCTAGGGGGGAAAGTGGCTTTGTTGAGAACCAAAAAATTAATAATAGCAAAGACGAGATACGGTATACTCATTGGGGTGAGAGGAATGCAGCCTCTGAAGCGATTTGCAGCTGGATCCACCTCTTCCCTGCCACAGATTGGGCTTTTGGAGACATGGGTTGAGCCGACTATGCAAACCTCTGGGCAGGGGTGGGGCTGGTACAGGCATTCAATGGCCATGCATGGCAGGAGGGCAGTAATTTCCCTTTACTGCCTCCTATCTGAAGATTCAGTGCTCCCTCCTTACCCCAGGGCCTCGTGCTTTGGCTGCCCACTCCCAACAAATCTGATTTGCCATTAATAGAAACTGAGTGACATTGCAGCTGACTCTGGATGTTTGAGTTGTACTGTATCCTGTCTTGCTCAGAGGAGATCCAGTGGAATTAATGGACGTGGCTGGCTTTCTCTCATTCATTTCAGTGGGTCTACACTGAGCAGGACTTAGTTTCGAGATGATCCATTGGCGTTCACATTTCTGCAATTCATAGAAATGCAGAGTTAGAAGGGACCCCGAGGGTCATCTAGTCCAACCCCCTGCAATGCAGGGAACTTTTGCCCAATGTGTGGCTCAAACCCATAACCCTGAGATTAAGAGGCTCATGTTCTATCGACTGAGCTATCAGCTAATGTTCAAATCAAAAACATGGATTGGGCAGAAAGCATCTTCTTCCATTTCAAGTTGGACGTATTTCACTTTCTGTTCCACGCTTACAAATGTGCACGAGCGTTGCATCCCAGACCATAAGGAATTCTCAGTGTCACTTATGATAATGTGCTGTGTGGCAAAAATGTGCATGGCACATCTATTTATTTTTAATTTATTAGCATATTACAAAAGCCAATTTATTCCAGGCAATTTAATATACTGTAGTTCACTGACCCGGCTCAAGAACAACCTGGTTAAAAGGTTGTTACCGAGACAGGACAGCTGCTTCACCTTTCCTTTATTCTAGGATGTGATAAACTCTAAGAACCAGGAAATATTTTTGTACTCTGGTAGGGTACCAGACTGCAAATGATGCGCATTCAGCATCAGCTGTGTTCATTCAACACTGAAACCATTTTAACACTTCAGGCGCTGTTGAAATTGACTAGGCTCAAGGTGTGGGGGGTGGATTTTGGTAATATGGCACCCCCTCCCCATAAATATATTTTTTATTTTCCTTTGGGTGCAATTACCTTTTAATGGATTTTCTCCATAGCAACCTGTATAATATATGTTTATATATTATAAAGAGAGGCAGAGATGAGTCACTGGTGGAAAGTCCTGGGTACCTCCCCCTCCTGCTGTGATGAACTCCCCTCCTCCCTTGTCTCCCAGAACCAGAAGAGGCATGAAATGGGTGGAAGAGAGGTTGGCTGCGTGCTGGCGCAGTCTCCGATTGCTTGGAAAAATCGATTGTCATGAACTGGCAGGACTTTGGGGAGGAGGAAGAGGATCCTGGTGAGAGGTGCAGCTGGGAGTAGGTCACACAAGAGCTAGCTGTCTAGCCAGCACTCACAGGGTGACAGAGGATGGTGAGGGGACAGGGGACAGTTCACAGTAAGCTGAGCAGCGGGACCCCCTCGCCAGAGAGACCCCATCCCCACAAACAGGGAAGGTCCTGAGACATAGGGAACAGCGGGCAGGGCACTCCAGGAATCAGAGGCAGGCCAGGCCCTGCAGCCTAGTTCGCTAGCTGCCCAGGTGGGGAAGGAGGCATGTGATTCCTCAGGTGGGGCAAGCTGAGAGCAGGTGAGGCTCACATGCCAAATCAAGCCCAGGTGCAGACACAATACAAACCTCATCTGGTATTCTCCTTGGACCTTCACTGGTTTCTACTTCGGGATTGACTCCAGACTGTATCCTGACTGATGAACTTCTATCTTGGCTTATTTAGACTGACCCCAGACTGCATTTCCTGATCTTTGGACTTTGCTTGTGAGGATTGGCCTCTGGTCATGGAACTTTGTCTGTCTGCCAGGTAGGCCAGGGGGTCCAGACAGCCATGGAGAGGAGGGGGCTTAGACAGCTGTGAGGAGGTGGGGACTTTCAGTCTCAGCAACTGATTTTCCTGGAGTAAGACCGCCAGGAGCGAGCTACTCTGCTGATTAGGCCTGGCAACTGACCAAATCTGTGGAGATCGTGTTTTTTGCTATGAAGAACTAACTCCAGCTTTGAACTGTGTGATTGCAGACCATCACGCTCCTGTGGCAATAATAACAGTGGCAAACATTTGCATTCAAAGGCAGTATCCAGCTAAATAAATCTCTTAGCGCTAGGATTTCCGCTTGTGCAGTAGAACTTCTCCTCCCTTCTTTCCCCACGCAGCCCCTGAGCCTTCCACAAATCTGATCCAGAAGGTTGAGAGAACCCTCAGAACAGATTTAGGAGCTTTCTGCTTGCACAACAGAATATCTCCTCCCTCTGCACACTTTCTGCATACCTTCAAATCTACTCAGGAGCTTTCTCTCAACCCTCTGGAGAAAATCTGTCGGTGTTGCAACCCCCTCCACCCCAAAAAATTTAGTCCCCTGCCTTAAACAATAATACCTCATGGGTCAGGACAGGGTGGGGACAGTCACAGGGATGAGCCAGGGGTGGGGGGAGGAGGGAGCAGGATAAGTCATCTGTCCAGAGAGAGTGGGGGGAATCACAGGGGAAGGAATGAATACCTGTATGGTTTTTGTATGGTGTTTTTTTGGGGGGTGGTATTATTTTGGTGGTGCCTTTGGGGTTTTGCCTGCCTCACGGGGTTGTTGGTGAGGTGGCAAGGTTTGGCTTTTGGCGGTGGCGGTGGCGGTGGCAGCGGTGGGAACGGGTCCTTGTGGTTTGGCGGGGAGGTCCGGCTTATGGTGGTGGCGGCGGCGGGCGAGGGTCCTGACCTGGCTGACGTTGTTTTGTCAGCGGTGCCGAGGTGTTTTTTTGGGTGGCGCTGCCGAGCAGTGCGGGGTGGGGTCTGGGCCGTGTAGGCAGCGGCAGCGGGGGCTGCGGGGTCTGCTCTGCCTTGCAGATTTTTTTGTTTGGACGGCGAGGTGTGGTTTGTGGGGGTGGCGAGGGGGGTGGGTTGTTTAGTGGGGTGTTTTGCGGCATTTGTTGTGCTCGGCGTATCTCCCATCATCTGGCTTTGAGGGGTAACGCCCGTTTCGGCGGTTATCAAAGACGCAGCTTCTTTTCTATTGGATGCTGCTGGAGTCTTCAGAGCTTCTGCTGGTGACGTCTAACTTGGGCGCCACTTTTTTGTGTGTTTAATCATTATTTTAGGTATGAAAGGTTTGCTTTTTTGGAAAAAAAATTATGCTAGATCCCTCACCGATGGGCATGGAACATTGTGGCCAAATTTGTTACGTTATAGTTCAACGGTTACGGAGAAAGGCTGTGACCTCTGCGCACGCAATGCCTACATTTATATATATATATAGATTGCAATCCTATCCTGCCTTTTCTTCCTCTCCCAAGGAGCTCAAGAGGTCCTACATGGTTTCTCCCACCTCTTTGTTTAATCTGCACAACAACCTTGTGAGGTAGATTAGGCTCACAGGGAGTGACTGGGCCAACGAAAGTGCACTCATAACAAGATCAATCCTAGGGCTTGTGTGAGCAAAATGGCAGCTCTGTTGCCACTTTCAAAGCCTGGGCAACTTGTTTCGGCCAGGATGGGGGAGTGCATGTGTGGTCAGATATGTTTTTTTTGGGTGTGTGTCATATGAATCCTGTTTTATTTTCACTCCCCTGCTCCCTAATGGTTCAAACAGGGTGAAATTTAAGTTCCTCCAGTTCCAGACTGACTTTAAGCCTTATACCAGTTTGGACCATTGGTCCATCCGCCTCAGTATTATCAACACAAACAGGGACTTTTCCAGGCTTTCTTGCAGGGGTTTCCCCCTAGTCCTATGTAGAGATGTCAGGAATTCATCCTGGAGGTGCTCTGCCACTGAGTTATGGCAGGATCTAGCTCTGCCCTTCCCCAGGAAGGTCTAATGTCAGAGTCCATCACAATAGCTCTATTGCTTGGAGCATTCAGTGGCACCACACAGGGTTTCTTTGCCCTGGTTCGCTCCCTGGCATTGCCAAGTAGGCATGGGAAAGACTCTAGTCTGAAACCCCCCAACATTGCTGGCAGAGAGTTTAGACAACACTGGGTTAAAGAGACAAATAATCTGACTTGTTATGAAGCAAGCTTCCTGAATCTTTTATTTAGGGGGAAAGTGTTTCACCCTGTATCCTACCGTGTTTCTCATATTTTAAGACATGTCTTATATATTTTTTTTCCGAAGAAAATAAGCCTATGGCTTATTTTCAGGGGTGTCTAATTTTTTGCCGAGCCACGACTGAGCGGGAACCAGCAAAGGCAGCAGCCCGCCGCCGGCTTGGAGCTCGGCAACGTGCGCGCTGCTGCCTTTGCCAGCTCCCGCTCTGTTGGAGCTCGGCAAAGCGCCGCTGCTACGGTACCTTTGCCGGCTCGAGCTCCAAGCCGGCGGCGGGCTGCTGCTTCGCGGCTTCTCCTCCTCCTCCTTCTCCTCACTGCCGCCTTTTTCGGGCTCCAGCTCCTTCTTCCCCACAGGCTCCTCTGCGGAAGGCCCGTCCAGCAGCTCGGCCTCTGAGTCGCCGCTGCTGCTGCCGCCTCTTTCTCCTTCTCCTCCTCCGCTGCCGGGCTCTCCTCCTCCGGGCCCCTTGTCCTGGGCGGGAAGAGCGGTGGTGGGGTTCTCGGCGGCCGCCAGGCTCTCCTGGGTCTCCTGCCTTCCCGCTCGCCTCACACGCGCGGCGCACGAACAGGCAAGGCGGCGCGCTGGGCCGAAAAGGGGGAGGGAGGGGGGAGGGTGAGCGCAGACGCGCGCGCAGGGGAGGCTCCCTCTCACCGGGCCATGTGCGCGAGAGCGGACCCGGCGGCGAGTCTCGCGAGAGGGGGCAGGGACCAACTCGGCACAGGAGGGGGGGAAGGAACGGATTCCAAAAGCGGTGTCGTTAGAACAATCCTGGTGGTTAAGTCCAACATGGCGGCTCGAGGCCCCCGCATTAAGCCCGCCCTTAGGTGGGGTCGGATGGACCATCCCAGAAGGAGGGTGGAAGTGAAAGTAGTGTCGTGAGTAGTGGCATCGTCATTGCGTCCTTTCGCTTGTGGCAGTATTGTCGAAATTGAGCGGGAAAGCAGCAGCCCGCCGCCGGCTTGGAGCTCGGCAAAGCGCGCACTGCTGCCTTTGCCGGCTTCCGCTCCGTTGGAGCTCGGCAAAGCGCGCGCTGCTGCCCTTGCCGGGTCCTGCTCATGTCTTATTTTTGGGGTATGCCTTATATTTCGCAAGGTCTTGAAAATCCTGCCATGCCTTATTTTTTAGGGATGCCTTAAAATATGAGAAACACGGTACTTTTGTGTTATTTGAAATTAAAAAGGAAAAGAGCAACCACGAGAAGTTAATAATGAGCACAGTTTGACAGAATGGTGCATTATTCCAAGGTTGTTTGGGTGCTGCTTTTTTAAATGGCTCTTAAAGGGCTTTGCATGATTCCTTTAACAAGCAATATGCTTATATGCATGAGTGAAGGAAAGGCATAAAATGGTGGGGTAGAGGAAACTCATGGCCCTCAGTTTTGTGGGACTCCATATCCCATCAGCCATACCCAGCAGGGGCTGAGGATCAAAGGTAATGGGAGATGTAGTCAACCATCACTGGGGGCCAAGGCATCTAGAGGCCCATTTTCTCATGTATGAAATCAGCTCGGCTCCTTCGCCCATTCATTGAGACCTTTTGTCAAGGTATTTCACCACCATCCAGTGTCTCCGTCTTGAGAAGTTAGGTGGGTGGGATCTGGGGAAAGGGCCTTTGCCGCTGCCCTCTTTTGAACCTCAGGCCAAGTCTGTCCTGCTTGCCTGCAGTTTGAACTGTAAATGCTTTAAAGGTAAAGGGACCCCTGACCATTAGGTCCAGTCGTGACCGACTCTGGGGTTGCGGCACTCATCTCGCGTTACTGGCCGAGGGAGCCGGCGTACAGCTTCCAGGTCAGGTGGCCAGCATGACAAAGCCGCTTCTGGCAAACCAGAGCAGCACACGGAAACGCCGTTTACCTTCCCACTTGGAGCAGTACCTATTTATCTACTTGCACTTTGACGTGCTTTCGAACTGCTAGGTTGGCAGGAGCAGGGACTGAGCAATGGGAGCTCACCCCATTGCAGGGATTTGAACCGCCGACCTCCTGATCAGGAAGCCCCAGGCTCTGTGGTTTAACCCACAGCACCACCTACCCGTCATTAATTTCTTACATTATGGTTTTGCTGCCATTTCCGTTATTAGTCAAAGGGTTTGGCACTCAGAGAAGCTCTTCCCTGCTTGGGTGTAATTATTGTTGGGAATACAGACAGTGGTTTTAACATTGTTTTGGGAAGTCAGCTTCAGTAACTAAAAAGATGTGCGTAGGTTTTGTTGCAATAAATCCCCAGAAAGCCCTTTCTGCCCATTTCTTAATAAAAGTGGTAGTGGATTTGGTGTCTGTTTGAAAGCTGGTTATCCTAGCCTCACACTTCCATAATAAAAGCATCCCCCGAGTGGTCTGAGTTAAAAAAAACATGTACTGTCAAGAGCGGGTAGAATTGTTTCATGATCTTCATGGTAGATAGCTACCTTCCCAGCAGCTGTGCATTCGACACATCAAGATAAAATCTTTACAAAAAGTTAAATATTAACTTTTAGGGTGGGGGGACGTTATGATAATATTAAAATTGGAATGAGAAATGGACACGGTATCAGGAGATTGCCAAATGCTTACAAGGCAAGCCAGTAACTCCCTGATCTTGGACATTTGCCATTCGTTTTCTGCCTATTCCCCAGCGAACAGCTCTCCTTCAAAAATGAACTGCATTCACACTGAATCCATGCAAGGAGTATTTAGAAATGAGTTCAACGACAAAAAATGCATTGACCTCCCCCAACTGGTAACTCCTTCGTTTCACTTCATGGAAATTGATTCAAGTTTAGTGTTTCATTCGAGACTGGTCCTTAGATGTAAGGCAAAGGTAAAGGTAAACTGCGGGAGTTTGACCAAACTGCGAGAGGCAGTGGAAGACAGGAGTGCCTGGTGTGCTATGGTCCATGGGGTCACACGACTAAACGACTAAACAACAACACAAAGGTAAAGGAAGCTCTGGACGGTTAAGTCCAGTCAAAGGCGACAATGGGGTTGCGGCGCTCATCTTTCAGGCCAAGGGAGCCGGCGTTTGTCCACAGACAGCTTTCTGGGTCATGACTAAACTGCTTCTGGCGCAATGGGACACTGTGACGAAAACCAGAACGCATGGAAACACTGTTTACCTTCCTGCTGCAGTGGTACCTATTTATCTACTTGCACTGGCGTGCTTTCAAACTGCTAGGTAGGCAGGAGCTGGGACAGAGTAACAGGAGCTCACCCCATTGTGCGGATTCGAACTGTCAACCTTCTGATCGGCAAGCCCAAGAGGCTCAGTGGTTTAGACCACAGCGCCACCCGTGCCCCCTTTTAGATGTAGGATGGCCCAAAAGGAAGAAATGCATCGTGAAAAGAGGGTGCAAGAGATGATTCATTTGAATAAAATTTGCATTTGCTAATTCATATTCCTAGATGCAAATATAAAAATGGTTATGATAAATAGAAGTACGATACACCTGACCATAGTGGGGAAAACGAATAAGCTGGTCTGTGTGCCCATTCAATCTTGCTTAACTGCTGATAGTCAACTTAAGACCCCAGTTTCTCATCCTTACCTTTCATCCAGTCTTGGACAGAGAGTTCTTCAAAGGAAGGACATCTTCAAATACAGGCTCCCAAGAGCCTTTCAAGCAGAGGACTTAATTAGATGTGTGGAAATGATCCACACACAAAATATAACACTGGGGGCAAACAAGCTCTAAGCTAACTGGAGTCGGTGGCAATTATTTTGGAATATGATGTCTTAGGTTTGAGTAGTGGCACTTCAAACTTTTAGGTGGAAGTCAACGGGTTTTATTGCTTACTTTTACAAGTCCTATTGCAGGCAACTCCCCATTTACGTGCGTTCAAGGCACACACGACTGCACACATGCACATCACCACGAACCAAGAAGTGGTGTGAAAAGGGGCAAAAACGGCCCTAATTCCCCACCCCATCTATTTAGTCGTTGTCAGGAACCTCGTGAGTTGAAAAGCCATTCCGTTGGCAAAAATTGTCGCACGCAATCAAAAAAGGGAAAAGGCGTGCTACTTCTCTTTGCAACTGAACATGCACAAAAGGGTTTCTTTGTGCGCAACCCAAGTTGAACAGCTCTGCAAAGCACACAAGAGCGAGGGACGTGTTGAATGGAGGGCAGCTCGGTCTCTAAGCTCCATGCTACCGTGTTTCCCCCTTTTTAATACGTAGTCATAAAGTAAGCCATGGCAGGGTTTTTAAGCATTTGAGAACTATTAGACATACCCCGAAAATAAGCCATACTTCCGCGCGCCCCAGCCAGCTAGCGGGACCCAGCACGCCGGCCGCGACAGGAGGAGGAAGCCTGCCGGGTCAGGTCGGCGCCTGTAAGCGGCGGCGGCTGCTGCAGCGCCGATAAAGTGCGCAGCAGTGCCGCACGGAGCACGAGCAGCAGGAGGAAAGAGAGAGAGAGGCTTGTTGCTTGTGGCCGGAATAGGGGACAGCAGCTTGGAGCAGCCCGTTAACGGGAACAGCTGCTGCTGCTGCGGCAGTTTGCTGGGCGAAGAGGGGGGAATTCCATTGCCGAGGCTGAGCCCGGGAAAACGTGTGGAAGGGCGGCAGCGTGCGCGCGTGGCTGCTGACGAGGCCAGTGCGCGCCAAAGCGGGAAGCTGCAGCGAGGGCTGCCAAAGCGGAAGGAGGAGACAGCGGCCACAGCAGCAGCAGCGCGGAGGAACAGGGAAGCTCTGTTTCCCTCTGGCATTTGTGTCTGGGAACTGGTGGCTGCAGCGCTGAGCGCGCCAAGCGCCCTGCCGGGCCGGGTGGAGTGCCTAAGCCAGCGGCCTCCCCCTGGCCCGGCCAAGGAGGCCTGCCTCCCCGCCGCCCAGAACTGGCGGATGCAGCGTGGAGCGCGCCAAGTGCTCCACAGCGCCAAGCACTTGGAGCGCCCTGTCGGTCCGGGCGGAACGCCTGAGCCAGCGGCCTCCGCCTGGCCCTGCCAAGGAAGTCTGCCTGCCTCCCCCCGCCCGGAACTGGCGGCTGCAGCTTGGAGCGTTGGAAAAGACTCCTGGATGAAGCCCTCTCTCCAGGCAGAAGAGAAGCTGGGGGTTTGTGAGTTGACCCCAGGGCAGAAGAATCGTGGGCAGCGTGGAGGGATGCAGAATGAAGTCGGGCAGAGCAGCGTCAATTGCACCTGCTTGCTGGTTTGCTTTGCCCTCTTCTGCTTTGCACTAAGCAGCAAAGGGCTTGAAAATGGGGACTAGTTAAAGGAAGTTTATTTTTTGCACAGCAGGTTGCTCTTACACTCACATGAGCAGAGCCAGTAAAAATAAGTTGGCAATCCTGCTGTTGCACTGTAGTCTAACAATATGTTTTGAGTTGTACTTTTGCAAGGTACAAGTAGGGTTACCATTTTTCCTCCTTTTTCTTCTTGATTAATCCCCAGGACCACCATTTATGAGATAATTTTATTTCCGTTCCTAGTCCCAAGTACAAGATAGATGCTTGTGACATCCATTTTGAAGTATGGTAAATGATACTGTGTTTTTATACATGAGTACAAAATTATCTCCTAAATTCTGCTTCATTTCTTTGCCATGAGAAGTTTTGGAAACTCTGCAACTGGCTTCCCTTTAGAATGGTTTGCTGGGCTGATCATTGCACAGGATCCAGCACAAAACTCAATTGTCTACCTAAAGACAACTGAGAAATCATACAGACAGATGTGCTCAAAATACTTGGTCAACTGGAGTGCCTGGTTCCTCAATAATAAAACATACCATAATAAAAACCATACTGGTAATAAAAAAATAAGACACCCCACCAAAAATAAGACACCCTGTGTTTTTTTGAGAGAGAAAAGTTATAAGACGGTGTCTTAAAAAAGGGGAAACACGGTAGAGCTCTCCATACAATCCGGATCCGCCCTGCCACATAAACCAACCAGATCGCCAACTTGCCCCACTGTTGCAAGCGTCTTTCCCTCTAATGGGGACACTGCTGGCTGGATGCCTTTAGAATGGGGATATTTGCTTGGGAGCAAATTCCTGAATCTGGGGCAGCCTTTTCCAAGGTTGTCTGCGAGACGCATATTTGCCGAGGCAGTCGGATGTGTCTTGGAAACGTGCTACAAAGGAGAAAATGCCCTGTACCTTCCTGAAATCATCCTGGAGTTAAGCCGTTTATTGTCTTTTATTTAATTAGCTATCTGTAAACAGAAAGAATGGTGAAGGGTATTCACATGTAGGAAGCCAAATTCATTATTTTAGCTATTCACTGTAGGGGGCAGGGACTATGCCAAGCCACGTATCAGAGATAAACAGCTCCCATAATTTGACGAGCTCACACATATTTTGCATCGCTGCGAAGATCTCTTAGGGCACAGTGATGTGTTGCAGTTCAAGTATTCTGTGGCCTGATGCTAAGCACCTTTCTTTACTCGCAGAGAAGAAGCCAAATCATTTTCAGTTGAGCTTACTTCCAGGTAAACTGCAGCAGAGTAGAACAGTGCCCTAAGAAAATCTAAAGGTAAAGGTACCCCTGACCGTTAGGCCCAGTCGCAGACGACTCTGGGTTTGCGGTGCTCATCTCACTTTGCTAGCCAAGGGAGCCGGCGTACAGCTTCCAGGTCATATGGCCAGGATGACAAAGCCGCTTCTGGTAAACTAGAGCAGCGCATGGAAACGCTGTTTACCTTCCCGTCGGAGCGGTACCTATTATCTACTTGCACTTTGACGTGCTTTCGAACTGCTAGCTTGGCAGGAGCTAAGAAAGTCTGTTGTTGTTTAGTCGTTTAGTCATGTCCGACTCTTCGTGACCTCATGGACCACTGCACGCCAGGCACTCCTGTCTTCCACTGCCTCCTGCAGTTTGATCAGACTCATGTTTGTAGCTTCGAGAACACTGTCCAACCATCTCATCCTCTGTCACCCTCTTCTCCTTGTGCCCCCCCCATCTTTCCCAACATCAGGGTCTTTTCCAGGGAGTATTGGAGCCTCAGCTTCACGATCTGTCCTTCCAGTGAGCACTCAGGGCTGATTTCCTTCAGAATGGATAGGTTTGATCTTCTTGCAGTCCATGGGACTCTCAAGAGTCTCCTCCAGCACCATAATTCAAAAGCATTGATTCTTCGGCGATCAGCCTTCTTAATGGTCCAGCTCTCACTTCCATACATCACTACAGGGAAAACCATAGCTTTAACTATACGGACCTTTGTCAGCAAGGTGATGTCTCTGCTTTGTAAGATGCTGTCTAGGTTTGTCATTGCTTTTCTCCCAAGAAGCAGGCATCTTTTAATTTCGTGACTGCTGTCACCATCTGCAGAGATCATGGAACTCAAGAAAGTAAAATCTCTCACCGCCTCCATTTCTTCCCCTTCTATTTGCCAGGTGGTGATGGGACCAGTGGCCATGATCTTAGTTTTTCTGATGTTGAGCTTCAGACCATATTTTGAGCTCTCCTCTTTCACCATTATTAAAAGATTCTTTAATTCCTCCTCACTTTCTGCCATTAAGGTGGTGTCATATCTGAGGTTGTTGATATTTCTTCCAGCAATCTTAATTCCGGCTTGGGATTCATCTAGTCCAGCCTTTCGCATGATGAATTCTGCATATAATTTAAATAAGCAGGGAGACAAAATACAGCTTTGTTGTACTCCTTTCCTAATTTTGAACCAATCAGTTGTTCCATATCCATAAGAAAGTCTAGTCAGAAGCAAATCCTGATGCGTTTAATGGGGCTTAAATCTTTAGAGAATGTGCAGGCGGTTGCTTTGTGAGTTGGAATGTTAGCAACAGTGTTGACAAACACGTTGAAATCAAGAGAAATAGAGACAGATATTGTGAAGAAAAACTTTTTTAAAAAAAAAAAAATCAACTAGCCCCAAAGTAGGAAAGAAGCCCTGGAAGACAGACGGTTGAATGACAAAGGTGTGAAAGGAGCAGAGGATAGGGAGATTGCAGAAAAAACGGAAAGAATTATTTGAGGAAGAGTTTGGAGTTACCTTATTCAGACATAATTATAAACTATATTTATTGGCTTTTGTGCTCTCTGCCCCCCAACATTGCCCCAAGGAGACTGAAAGCTTACCCCCCCCCAACTAACCAGTTAAGCACTATGTCCAAACCCTAAACTGTGAGTAGCTTAAATATCCATTTTGTTTTTCATATTCACAGTCCTTTTTTGCCTCAGAATATACCTTTACTCTTTGTCAACCTCGTTTATCAGACCATCTAGCTCAGTCCTGTCCCCTGTATCCTGACTGTCAGTGGCAGTCTAGGATTTAAGAGAGGGCATGCCTGCCTAGCCCTACCCCTGGAGATGTTGGGGGTTGAACCTGCAATGTTCTGCATGTAAAGCAGATGCTCTAACCATTGAGCTACAACCTTTTCCCATCCCACCCAACAAGAAGAGTAGATGCTACTTGGCCGTGAGTCCTGGAGGACCTGCTCCCCACCTTGAAGGCCCACCTGTTCTGGGACAACGGGGCCCAGACTAACTCCAACTGCAGAAGCTGAAGCTGCTGAACAGACTATCAGACTTGGGGGTTGTTTGGGTTTTGTTGTTTTTGCGGGGGTGATCGTAGTTGCTTGGCAGGGGGTTGGACTGGATGGCCCTTGTGGTCTCTTCCAACTCTATGATTCTATGCTGTTGGCATTTTGTATCTTTATCTTTATGTGGAAACTGTTGAGTTTGCTTTTGTGTTTTTCATGTTTTATTGTGTACTAGCTGTACCCTGCCACATGTTGCAGTGGCCCCTCCTCCCCCTAATCGGCCAGCAGATCCCTGTGACCCCCCTTCCTGTACCCCCTCCTCCCCCCACCCCTCGGTTCCTCCCTGTGACTCCCTCCACCCCTGGGGCGGGCTGGTGGTGGGTCGGTTGATGGGGAGTGGGCGGGATTGTGGCAGTATTTTTCTCGTAGGTGAGTTTGATTTCCACTGGAGGGTGCAGTTTTTTTAATAGAAACCCAGGTTTTTTACCTGCCCTAGGTGTGTTCTGTCCTATGTACGTGCATGGAAACACTCCTGCAGCCACATGTGAGGTTGTGGCCAAATTTGAGGCCAATCAGGTAAGCGGTTTTGGAGAAAAGGGAGCCAGTGTGGTGTAGTGGTTAAGAGCAGTAGACTTGTAATCTGGGGAACCGGGTTCGCGTCTCCGCTCCTCCACATGCAGCTGCTGGGTGACCTTGGGCTAGTCACACTTCTTTGAAGTCTCTCAGCCCCACCCACCTCACAGAGTGTTTGTTGTGGGAGAGGAAGGGAAAAGGAGATTGTTAGCCACTTTGAGACTCCTTAGGGTAGTGATAAAGCGGGATATCAAATCCAAACTCTTCTTCTTCTTCTTCTTCTTCTTCTTCTTCTTCTTCTTCTTCTTCTTCTTCTTCTTCTTCTTCTTCTTCTTCTTCTTCTTCTTCTTCTTCTTCTTCTTCTTCACAAACATGGACCCTCTACATTTTTATGTATATAAGATGACTACTTTCTTACGTTGCAGTTATGTATGCCCCCCCCCCCAAAGTATTAAGCTGGCTTGAACATGGTTTGAACTGCGGAAAATCCCATTTGTTTACTAGAGGGTTACCATATTTTCTACTTCCTGCCAGGCTGTTCTTCCTGTTGGTGGAATGGGCTCCCTCTGGCATAGTGCAAGACCTCTCCCCAAGAGATCTCACTGAAGGGGGTAAATATGGTGGCTATTATTTTACCTCCAGCACCACATATACACGAGGAGCACACTGCTATCGACCTCTTGCCCTGCTTGTGGTCTTCCCATGTGGCCAGCCATGATGGGGCGCAGGATCCTAGAATAAATGGAACTTTTAATCTGACCCAGTAGGGCTCTTATGTTTTTATCCATTTCCATTAACACCCTTGCCCCACCCCATGATTTTCTTCTTGTCGACAAAATCAAAAACAACCCTTCCACCTACACACCGGGGGGGTCGGGGGTGGGGTGGGGACTTTTTATAAGGATGAAGCCTGTCGACCTTCAACACAACAACCGACACAATTCTGATTAAAGAAAGAACTCTGTTTTTAATAGGGTTTTTTTATCATTAAAAAAGTTTAAACCTGCATAGCAATCATTTCAAAAAATAATTATTTAATGTTCCATAATGAAACTGTACACAACCTAGTCTTGAGCGACCTGCAGCCCGTGAGGTGGTTTTCGAAGCTGTCCAGCACAAAGAGTCTGTTTTTTTCCCCCCTTTGGAGTTGGCATTTCCCACTAGCGTGTCAAGAGGGTTTGTGTTTTGTTCTTGGTTGGGAGTCTGGCTCCGTGAGTCAGCGGTGGGCTTGTGCCGGGCTATGTGAACAGTCCGCTTAACCCCCCCCTCTCCCTCTCGCCCCCTGCCCCAACCCCTTTCAGCAGGGCTCCTCAAAGTCGTTCAATGTCTCGATATTTCTTCCTTAGGATGGAGACTTGGTCTTTAAAGAGTACGGGGTCGAGCCTCATCTGAGAATGGGTCAGCGGCATATAGCCAAACCAGCTGGCAAAAGTGTTCATGCAGCTCTGCCTCTGAGCAAAATGGTCTGGGTCGGCCCACCGAGAAGCCCTGGAGGTCTGTGAGGAGAAATCAAGCAAACGGGGGTCAAGGATAGGCCTGCAGTGTTCAATTAATCTCACATAACCCTCCGCAAAAACCAAACCATTAAAATTGACTTAAAAGATGTCCCAACAATTAATTAAGTGAGCAGCAGATTAAAATAAAATAATACAGTAGTAGAAAGTGCTTATGAAAACTGCATCTAGAGGCACAGTTGGTTTTACCTCACACTTTAAATAATAATTAATAATAATAATAATAATAATAATAATTTCGGCTACTTTTTGATACTGGAAACCAGCCAACTTCAAACTAATGTTTCACTATCCATACCATTTAGGGGCAAAAACTCTGGTTATGATAAAATGGAAGCAGATGTTCCCAAACTCCTCCTCGCAGCGGCGCTCTTTCTTGTAGTGCTTAAACCATGGTTTAATGTTACTTGTAAAGTACAGTGGTACCTCTACTTACGAATTTAATGCGTTCCGAACACACATTTGTAAGTCGGAAAAAATTGTAAGTCGAATCCCATAGGAATGCATTGGAGAAAAAATTCGTAAGTCGAAGCAACCCTATCTAAAAATTCGTAAGTAGAAAAAATCCTATCTAAACCGCATCCAAGATGGCGGACGGAGCTCCATTCGTAAGTAGAAAAATTTGTAAGTAGAGGTACCACTGTATAACACAGGGAAGTAGCCAGGCACATGCTCACTCAAGGGGCATTTTGACCCACTAAGTCTTAAAAACTAATGCCATTTTTTTTAAAAAAAAGAGTGCTGCCCATGAAAATAATTCTAAATTAATTTACTAGCTCCCAAGCAAAGGCTAAAACCGGTGTGTGATCAGTGACGTCTTATCTGTGGGCAGCTCCCAAAAGCCAGAAAAGAAAAGGCTGCTTGCCAAGAAGGAACCGCACATTGCATCCCCACAGTTAATGCAAGCTGCTGAATCGTTTTGGGGTGGCAAAGAAACAATTCTGAAGTGATCTTCTTGTTTTCTTATGGGAAGTCACTTGAAAGAATAATTTCAAAAATAGAACATCACATCTGTCACAGCACAATTTGAGAACATTCCTCCTCTCAGACCATGACGGCTTCGAGTTATTTTTTGAACAGCACAAATATTTCATTGTTCTATATGTATCTATATATTTATATACCTTGTTTTTCAGCGTTTTAAGACCATAAGGTGTTAGGACTTTTATTATAGATTTGTAAATGGTCTCCCACTTGGCAGCAGTTTAGAGGCAAAGTGGCCTTTATCAGCTGGAAGAGAAACTGCAGAAGACTAAAGCAGGTACACGTGCGTAGAGAGGGGCTTTTCGTGGACTAGAAACTTGCTCAGGCTTTTTGATTTTGCAGGCGATACGGCTCTCCTAAATGATAACATGCTAACTGACAAGTATACAAGCCCTCTATCATATTGACGGAAGCATGGCTTTGCAGGATAGATTTACCTGAGAACTGCGGTTAACATGTTCACATGATCCAAGCCATCACAATCCTGTATTACTAGATCGTGCTATTAGTTTTAAAAAGTAGCCAAGATGAGATGCAATATTCTGTCTACATGTTTGCAGACAACCTGACAATAAAACTTGGAATTATTCTGATTAATAACTAATTTTATGCTACCCTTCATCTGAGGACCATTGGGCGGTTTACAATATAAATCTACAAAAACACACAATATAGTTAACAAAGCAAAACAAAAAATAAGCCCTTCTTTAAAAGGACATATAGATTGTTTACTTAGCAAAAGGCCTGGGGGGTGAGGAGCAAGTCTCTTGGTATAGCATGCTAGGTGGCTTACTCTGAATGTGTGAACTGAACCTATTTTTTAAAAAAGTGTTTGGTTATATAAAGGGGGGGTGCCGTATGTATATCGCTGCAAGAAGGTTAAAGCTGGCTCTAGACACATACCTGTCCCATCATGGTTTCCTTATACTGTTTTTTCTGTGTCACTTTGATTGGTGGCAATTTTGTCACAGCCGACGCTAAAAAGTTCATCAAAATGTCCTCGCAGTTGGCCAATTGGTCCACCATGTTCTTCAGGCTGGCAGGCAAGAAATGAGTGTACAGGTAGTGATAATATCTGTAAGAAAAACCCAACAGAGTCCCGTCAGTGAGGATCGGATGAGGCCATCCTTTGCAGATTTACCTGGAGTTAAGCCCTGCTGAACTTGGGGATAGGAACATGCGCACATCCATCCTTAATGGTGCATTTTAGGGGACAGTGAATGACAATACATTTTCAGGCCATAGGGATACGTAGGAAACCTCGTTATACCAGGTTAGGGTAGCAATACATTCAGCCGAGGCTTGTGCACTCTGACTTCCAATGGTTCTCCAGGTCATCAGGAAGAAACTGACAGATCTTCAATCTTGGACTTCCTGTTTGCAAGCAACCTGCTCTACCACCGAGTTACAAACCCTCCCCATACTGGGGGCAAAGAGTCCACAGTCCATCCTCTACAATTTGAGGAATCAGAGGTGGAAACATGTTTGATATATATAGGGGACCAAGAAGTACACTTTGTGGACATGATGTGGGGTAGGTTTATTTGACCATGGGCTACCAGTTGTGGACCCCTAAGGAAATCTGATGATCTGCCCTAAAATCTATTCTCCTATGTGCCTGCCCAAAAAATGAGATTTTGCCTGAATCTGTCCTGGGCCCATTGTTATTCAACATCTTTATAAACGACTTGGGCGAAGGAATTGGGGGGGGGGGATGCTTATCAAATTTATAGATGACACCAAACTGGGAGAGATAGCTAATGCCGCAGAAGACAGAATCTGGATTCAAGATGACCTGAACAGATTGGAGAACTGGGCCCAAACTAACAATACGAATTTCAATAGGGACATATGTGAGGTTCTGCACTTAGGCAGGAAGAACCAGATCTACAATGGGGGACATCTAGATGGTACATGTGAAAAAGATCTATGGGTCTTAGTAGACCAGAAGCTTAGCTTGATGCAGCAGTAGCAAAAGTTAATGCTATTCTAGGTTGCATCAACAAAAGCATAGGGCCCAGATCAAGGAAAGTAATAGAACCTGTGTCCAGTTGTGGGTGCTACAATTTAAGAAGGATATTGACAAGCTGGAATGTGTGCAGAGGAGGGCAAGCAGGATGACCAAGGGTCTGGAAACCAAGCCTTATGAGGAACAGTTGATTCTAGGAGGCTTGCTTGGCTGTTCAAAGGCGAGGGAAGTCAGAAAACAATGACTCGTTTAAAACCAAAACGAGGCTTCCTTTGGTGGCTCTGTTCTTTTGCAATCTCAATAAACAAAGATGACTATTTCCAAACAACTCTGATTCACTAGGACCATACTGGCTCCCTACAAAGCTGGCTAGTTTAGCATCTTTGATGGTCAGCCAACTCAAACCTTCTCTTGCTGGGGACATGTCCTTCCTTCCTTGATGCCAAGGGGTGTTTTGGCTTAGGCCTTTTGAAGAATTTGGGGGCACTTTTGAAGTCTATTGAAGCCCATGAAAGGGAACAGTTAGGCTGCTTCTATAATACGAGCAGCATGAAAGAGATTCAGAAAAACACAATAATTACCGGACCCTGAATTAAAGTCATCTATGAAACAAACTCGAACTCTAATCCTTCCAGAATCTCGTTTGGTGTTTTAACAAGAAATGCTGTTAAAAACAACAACTAGCTAACAGGAAAGGAAGAGATAGAGATGAGAAAATATTTTCAGGGCCTAGCTACATCACGGTTCCACCTAAATACCAATCTTTACCTATCAATAATAACAGGTGAACAAACTAGAGCATCTTGAGCGTGTAAAGCAGGCACCCCCAAACTCCAGATATTTTGGCCTACAACTCCCATGATCCCTAGCTAACAGGACCAGTGGTGGTGGAAAATGGGAATTGTAGTCCTATATTACCTGAAGGAGTGTCTCCATCCCCATTGTTCAGCCCGGACACTGAGATCCAGCGCCAAGGGCCTTCTGGCAGTTCCCTCACTGCGAGAAGCAAAGCTACAGGGAACCAGGCAGAGGGCCTTTTCGGTGGCGCCCGCCCTGTGGAACGCCCTCCCATCGGAGGTCAAGGAGATAAACAACTACCTGACATTTAGAAAACACCTAAAGGCAGCCCTGTTTAGGGAAGTTTTTAATCTGTGATATTTTAATGTATTTTTGTATTTGTTGGAAGCTGCCCAGAGTGGCGGGGGAAACCCAGCCAGATGGGCGGCATATAAATAATAAATAATACTAATAATAATAGTCCAAAACATGTGGAGGGGCGAAGTTTGGGGATGCCTGGTGTAAAGGCTATTTTCCCCTCACCAACCATAACCAGCTCTCCCAGTTTTTCAATGGGTCTTCTGAGGGCAGTCTTCCTAAACCCACAAAATTCTGGTCACTCTTATGGTAAAACAAGGCTGATTTCTTGCGATGGCCCAGTAGGTGCTTGTGGTGTGAAGAATTGCATTGTGGGAAGCAAGGCACTGTAGGGTGCACACAAGGATGTACAGAGGCATCCATCCTTGGATACCAGTTGCAGCATTTAGCTGCTGCAGCAATTAGTGGAGATCTTGAAGGCCAGGGCAGCTGTAGCAGCAATAAGGGGCATCTTTAAGGCCAGGGAAGTTATGGCGAAACTCTGCCCCTTCACATCTCGTTGAACTACAACTCCCATCTTTGGCCTTGCTGGCTGGGGCCGATGGGAGCTGGAGTCCAGCAACTTCTACAGTGCCACATGCCCCCTATTCCAGGACTAGGGCCTGCTCACATTTCACTAAATTGGGAGGGTTTGGGGTGAATGTTGGAATCAGGAGTAGGATGCAGGACTCCACATTCTCTTCTCCTGTCCCACCCGCCTGACATGCGCCAATTCATCTGCCCATTTTGGAATTATGTGTGGCAGTCAGGTTAATATGTGTTGTCTTAAACACATCTCCCAAAGCCCTGATTAAACAAGAGTTTCTCCAAGCAAATGCAGGAATGCACCGAAGCTTTTTTAAAAAAATATAAAAAAGTCTCCTCTTGCCGAGACTGGTTTCAAACAGATGTGACGCTCCCGATTCTTACTTGTGGTAGATAGCAGCTCCAGTCAATACCATGGAATAGTCATTAGTCCATTTGGATGTGTAGCCCCATCGCTCCTTAGTGTTGTCCCAAAAATGGCTGCGGGCAGGGTAGCCCACGATCCTCTCCGGGAAACTCTGCCAAACTGTAAAGGCAAAATCCACCTGCAGGCAAGGGAAGCAAACAGAACATATGTGGCAAGCGGTAATCAAACAGCCTCAAAAATGTCAGCAAAACAAAATATTACCTTTCCCACTAATTCATAATTTGCAATCTTGGGAACTGTTGCAAAACATTAATTCTCTGTATTCATCAGTAAATTAAACTGACTGCTTGACATTTTGCCCTGTAATTATGCACATTTTAATGTTTTCCTGTTAACAGGAGTCTAGAGCTCCAGAGAATCGCATTAACATTTTGCAGGCGCGACTCGTGCAAAGCTAAAGTTTGCAACTGGTAGAGAATCTGCGTGCCGTGCGGGAATTGCATGTTTATTGGTGTGAACAAGAAAGCCAATGCTTTAAACCATTTTCATTGAAGGGCTCGGGTGGGGGTGGCGAAGTGTTCTTGTTTCCTTCCGCTGAAAATGTCAATTTTCTATTCTCTCCATTCAGCTAAAAGTAAGCTCCAGAAATCCTCAACCCCCCCCCCCACCGCCCTGTTCGAAAACTGCTTGAAGCAAGGAGGCAAGGCAGATTGTGAACACTGAAAGTCCGACTACAAATACCATGGTGCACTCCTGTGGCTGACTTCCTATGAGAAATGAGGGTCTCACAGCATCTTTGCTGAAGAGGTGGATTATGGGAGATTCAGCGCACTGAACCACAAACAAGAATGCTTCAAATTAAGGTGTAGCAATAAGGGCCTATGTTTGCACCAGACATAGAACATAAAGCTTTTAAAAAGGTAGAGTAAGCATGGCTTGCTTTCCTTGTTGCAGTTATTATCAGATCCTTAGGAATGGAAAGCTGTCTTGGGGAAGTGAAGAATGGCACACCCCCTGAAATATGCAGCTTTTAGGCACGTCCCAAAACTTTTAAGTATTTCCATTCGGAAGGCAGTTCAGGCAGAACGTTCATGCTGCAACTCTGATCGCATCCAAATCATCCTGTCAAGGAGCCAAAGGTCACCTTATGGCTGTCAGCTCTAAAATCTGGCATCTGTTTCCTCGAAAAGAAAAGTAGGAGGGGGAGTGGCCGGGTGAAAGGCAAGGAATGCTGCGCCCATGCTAAATGATGAATCCAGGTCAAGGGCGAGTCGTGGGCCATCACAACCTCCTCTCTCTAGTGTTCCAATTCTCCCTACCATCTAGGGCAGAGGTGGGCAACCTGTGGGACTTGGCATTATTTCAAAAGCAATGGGTTCAGACCTCTGGCAACAGCGACCTGTCCCTCCCCTGGCAGCGAAGCGCGTGGAAAAAAGAGAGAAAAGGAATGTAGCCAGAACACCCATTTTTGGCTCCGGTGCTGCCCCACACTGCCCTAACAGCTGACCAATAATAATAACAACAACAACAACAACAACAACAACAACAACAACATTAAAAACTTCCATAAACAGGGCTGCCTTCAGGTGTCTTCTAAAAGTCTGGTAGTTGTTGTGGGAGGGCGTTCCACAGGGCAGGCGCCACCACCGAGAAGGCCCTCTGCCTGGTTCCCTGTAACTTGGCTTCTCGCAATGAGGGAAATGCCAGAAGGCCCTCGGCGCTGGACCTCAGTGTCCAGGCAGAACGATGGGGGTGGAGATGCTCCTTCAGGTATACTGGGCCGAGGCCGTTTAGGGCTTTAAAGGTCAGCACCAACACTTTGAATTGTGCTTGGAAACAGAACCCCGCAGCTTCCGTATCGATTTTCTAGGTGGGTCAGGAAGCACTTTTCACCACGAGGGATCAATTCCCCCCTAGGCAAAGCCATGCCAGTGGTGGGAGGGGAGAGAGGCAAAAGGGGGCGGGGCAACTCGAGCCCCCATCTAGAAAAGCAAGAGGCACTGTTCAGAGTCCAAGGACACACTCCGGCCAGAATTAAAAAACATTTGGAGTGGGAAGCAAGGATTGGCGGTGCCTTGGGGAGAGTTCGAAAGGGTCGGGCGGTTGGCCTTCGGGGCGACACCATATCCCTTCCCATGTCAGTTCTGGAGCTTCTTCCATCGATTGTGACCCCATGGTGTTACCTCCAGCATCCCACTGGGACTAAATTAGGGTTAGGGGCGTAGTTGAGGTTTTGCGGGACTGCTGCATGCTAGTGTGGAAGTTGGATTTGAGTGCCACCTGCCTCCCCCAGGCGCCGTGCAAAACGACTGCCGACTCCCATTGCGGAAGATCGACACGAGCCTCACAGCTCACTTTAATCATTTCCCTCCGAAGCGGATGCAATACAGATTATCTGGCATGGGTGGCGGAGAAAACAACCTACCACCTACTGGCCTCTGCCACCTGCTCCCCCTCCCTCCCCATCAGCCCACACAGATTTCTAATTACGAGACTCACACATGTCCCTCCCAGTATGGGAGATGGAACTTTGGACTCTCACCCAGAGGAATGAAAAGGCTTAATATTTCATTTCATTATGAATGAAAAGGGCAAAACCTTCATTAACGATAAAAGATGAAAGAACAGAACAAAACCATTTGGGGCTTTCCCCCCCCTTCCAGGTTTTTATCATTCAGATTTGAAAGCAGGTTTCAAACTGGAGACTACTGTCAAATGTTAAATTGGGCAATAATAGGCCACTTGCTTTCATGGGTTTTGTGTGTGTGTGTGCATGCCAGGCATGGAATTCAAGAAATTTAAAAGCAGCCTCTCTTAACCTGCGGCATTCCAGATGTTTTGGACTGCATAGTCAGGGGTGATGGATTTGTAGCCCAAGAACACCTGAACAGCACCAGGTGGGGATAAGTTGCTTTAAAGTATCTGGCTTCATCAACGATAACTCCACGTTTGAGACTCATGTCATACAGAACATTATGTTTGGCCATTGCTGTAATGTCTTTAAAAGAAGATTTAGACTCATAAGCTACATGGAGTCCAGGGGCGAACCTACATTTTTGGATCTCTCGAAAATGGGGGCCCCTTTGCAACCACCAACGAGGTCTGGGTAACCACTGTAATCTTCTTCAATGGGGTTGTTCAATGGCAAATCACCACACCATTATAATGTCTGTGCTACTAACTCTCAAACTTTGGGATTGTTGCAATGAAAGATTAATTAATTTGAGTCGCGCCGCTCAAATTGGGTCTACTAGGCCCATTTTTTTTTAAGCAATGTGGACTGAAGTTGCTTCTGGCGCCTCGCCTGAATTAAGGGCCCTGAAGCTGGAGCTTCGTTAGTTTCACGCAGATAATGCAGGAGAAAGTGAACTGGGTCACCCAAACACAAGCACTTCTACCACCTTGGAAGCAAGAAAGGTGTTCATCTCTGAAGCAGGAAATGGAGAGCCTGTGGCTGCCTGGATAGGGTTGGACTCCAAATCCCATCATCCTTGGCTACTAACCAAGCTGACTGAAGCTGATGGGAGTTGAAGGCCCAGCAACACACAGCTTCAAATCAGCAGCGTCTGGCAATTCCAGGGGAGAATTTGTCCCTTTAAGGGAGAGGGAAGGAGCTATAGAGAACAAGAAGAAAAGTGCCGAAATCGAAAGGGACAATAAAGACCCAAAGCTTTTCCACAGCTGCCATTAATAATGTATTTCCGATATATTGCAGTCTTATATAAACGGTCGCCCATCTCCTCCTTCTCTTTGCGGGAAGAGGTGCTAGAAATCAATACTCATCCCAGTTGTAAAAATTGGTTTTCTACAGCGAGCTTTTAGTCTCTCTCTCTCTCTTTCTCTCTCTCTGTGTCTTTTTCCTTCAGCACAATCTTGCTCTGGGCACAACAACTCTCAAGTTCGAGGAATCTCCTTTCATTTAAAGAGAGATTGGGCTCAGCTCTTGATGTGCGGGAAGGAGAGACGCAGGAATCAAACACAGGCACCAGGGTGGAAATGTTTGCTGTGCAAAGCAATGGTGTTGCTCTGAGAGAGAGGGAGAGGCAATAAGGCTGGGGATGAGAAAATGTGCCGTTCTTTAAAAGGAAAGGAAAGTGTCAACTCCAGCCTGAAAGCCTGTGTTAAGAAGACGGGCCATGCTGCAACCAGACTGTGTTTGCTGTTAGCGTGGAATGTAACCTGCGACCCGACAGACACGGGAAGGAGCCGAGTTCAGTACAGGATGCTGAAGGATGGGCCCACAGCCAGTGAGTGACTGAATTGCAGCAATGCAGCAGCCCAGCTCCATGGAATTGTGTTCGCTGGGACTGAATGGAGCTGCATCGATAGACACAGTCGTACCTTGGAAGTCGAATGCCTTGCGGGACAAACGTTTTGGGTCCTGAACGCCGCAAACCTGGAAGTGAGTGTTCCAGTTTGTGAACATTCTTTGGAACTTGGACGTCCGCCGCGGCTTCCAATTGGCTGCAGGAGCTTCCTGCAGCCAATCGGAAGCCATGCCTTGGTTCCCGAACGTTTTGGAAGTTGAATGAACTTCTGGAATGGATTCCATTCGACTTCCGAGGTACGACTGTAATACCGTAGTGAAGGCATAGTTCAAGACCATAGCTCAATGGCAGATCATATGTCCTTCAGGAAAGACGGTCCCCACAGCAACTGGCAGAACCAAGTTCTGGACCCCCTAATCTCTCTCTCTCTCTGCAAAGGACGTATCCCTGTGATACTGACACAATCCCTATACTACCACCAGGCAATAGAATGAAAGAACAACATCCGCATCACACTCTCTCCCCCCTTTCTTTCCCGCTAAATCGTACTTTTCTCTGCTTATTTGTCTCGTAACGTAAGAAAACCTTTAATAAAAAAAATATTTTTAAAAAGGAAAGTAGGTCCCAGGTTCAAACTCTGGCAGCTCCAGGGAAAAGCTTCTGCTTGAAAGCCTGGACAGCTACTGCCGGACAGTGTAGACAGCACTGAACTAGGTGGACCCCCAATGGTCTGGCTCAGTATGAAGCCAGCTTCTGATATTTCTAATGTCAGAGACGGCTGATCGTGGAATCCCCACCTACGCAGCAAGCACAGAAACTGTGAAGAGCAGAGGCCGAAAGCAAGCCAGCAGCAGACTTGGACGGGAAGACGTCTCACCTCAGTGGTTGAAAGCACCGTATCCTCATCGAGGCTTAGAACAGCATCCGTGACAATGTTCTCGTAGGGCAGGAAGCGGCTGCTCATCACCTACGGGGGGGACAAAGAGGGTCAGTGCTCAGCTTGTGAGACTTGCCCTGCCAAGGGCAGCACCCCTTTCAGACCCCAATTGGAAGAGTTAACTCTCCGCCGTCACATTAATGGAGAAAATGACCCCATTGAACAGAAAGGTCTGGGGAAGATTTGAGGATGACTGGTCAGATAAGAAGAATTGAATTTCATGGTGGCTCGCCAAGCATTCCTCCTGCGGGCTGCTTGTTTCCGCTGCTACATTATCCACCAATTCGTTTTGCAACAGCAGCACTGCGGGGGACTCACGGCTGCTCCCTTCCACCCGCTTTTTGTCATGTGTGATGCTCATGTGTGTTAGGTATCTGCAGGGGGGGTGGGAACAAGGGGGGCAGCTGCCCCCTTCCATGAACCCCAAGCCCCTGATTCCCAGCTTTTGTTCAAAAACAAGACACGCAAGTTACTAGCAAGCGGTAGAATTTGAGGTACCCGGTGAATTGTACAGGCCCTGTAAAAATCCCTGCAGATCCCCATGCCAGGAGGTTGTTGCTTTATTTTGATTTTCATATCCATTATGTAGCTATATGAAAAGAAGAAGCAGAGAGAGAGAGAGACATGGATGCATTTGCTACAAAGAGCTGAAGGCAGTGGCTATGGTTGCCCTTCCCACTTGTATCCTCCCAGCTACCCTTGCAAGGTTGGCTAGGAGGCAGCGACTGGCTGAAAGTCACTCAAGTGGGGATTTCAACCAAACCTAAGGCGGGTCACAGGGACCCAGGTGGCGCTGTGGGCTAAACCACTGAGCCTAGGGCTTGCTGATCAGAAGGTCGGCGGTTCGAATCCCTGTGACGGGGTGAGCTCCCGTTGCTTGGTCCCAGCTCCTGCCAACCTAGCAGTTCGAAAGCATGTCAAAATGCAAGTAGATAAATAGGAACCGCTATAGCAGGAAGGTAAACGGCGTTTCCATGTGCTGCTCTGGTTTGCCAGAAGCGGCTTTGTCATGCTGGCCACATGACCTGGAAGCTATACGCCGGCTCCCTCGGCCAATAATGCGAGATGAGCGTGCAACCCCAGAGTCGGTCACGACTGGACCTAATGGTCAGGGGTCCCGTTACCTTTTTAAGGCGGGTCACAAGCTGACCCATAGGCATATATGCCGGCAAACTGAGCAGCTGACCCCCGAATGCATGTTTGGACTAGAGGTGGGTCAGTCCCAGATCTTAAAAAGGTTTCCCTAAATTTGGTTTAGAGCAGGGTTTCCCAAAAGTGGGTCTCCAGCTGTTTTCAGACTACAATTCCCATCATCCGGTCCTGCTAGCTACGGATGATGGGTGTTGTAGTCCAAAAGCAGCCGGAGACCCATGTTTGAGAAACCTTGGTTTAGAGCAAGCATCCCCAAACTGCGGCCCTCCAGATGTTTTTGGCCTACAACTCACATGATCCCTAGCTAACAGGACCAGTGGTCAGGGAAGATGGGAACTGTAGTCCAAAACATCTGGAGGGCCGAAGTTTGGGGGTGCCTGGTTTAGAGCAAGGACAGGCGACCTTGCATCCACCAAATGTTGGATTCCAGCTCCCATCAGCCCCAGCCAGCAAGGCCAACAGTCAGGGATGATGGGAGTTGTAGTCCAGACCATCTCAGGTGGGGAGGGGGAGCCAGATGTTGCCTGCCCCTGGCTCAGATCGTAGATTCTGAAGTCCACAGACATTTTGTCCCGCCTCCCCCCCCCCCAATTTGGGAATCCATTCTGGAGCGCAGAGCCATCTGCCAGCGTGCGAACAGCGCTCTGTTGGTCGCACGTCGAGATTTCTTTTGTTCTCTCTAGATGCCTCCAAGGCAAGTTCCTACACATGCTTTGGAATGTGAGGGGGCATTTTGTTCCCTTGGGCTCGCTGATATAGGAAAAGGGGAAACGATAATGGCAGAAGAGGTGGGCAATCTCCAAGCAGCAGCCTCCTATCTCAGCCCTGCAGCAAATCTCCTGGTACTTGCTCACGTGGCCACTATTTAGAGTCAGGAACCTAGTTAGCTAGCAGCTTAGCCATGCACTGACTTTCCCCTTGTCAAATCTACTGGGGGCGGGGGGACGGTAAAGCCCAAGGCCCGTACATTTCAAACAGCCGCAAAGCACCTGGAAAACTTCAGAGTGAAAATTCGTTCTGCTCTAGACAGCTGGCTGATAAAAACCGAACCCAAACCCCAAGCCTTCCAAGCTGTATTCCATGTCAGTCAAACCAAGATTAGACTCTTCTCCTTCCTCCAGTTTAGCATTTACAGGGGACCTGTTTCTGTGTGTGCATGGAAAAGAAGACTCCAAGGTCCAATGCGCTGTGCAAATAATAATAATAATAATAATAATAATAATAATAATAATAATAATAATGTGGCGAGTTTGGAAATATACTGCACAGCCCTTTCTCTGGTGCAGAGCAGGGACCAGCAGCACAAAACCAAGCCGCTATTTTCAGCCAGACATAACCACACCAACTTATTTCGTGGTTGTTTGGAAAGAGATTCCCAGGAACCTGGATTAGTTTACCTGCAGAAGGGCTGCTTCCAAGGATTGGCATCTTTCCTATTGGCAAGCCCTCGAGTTGCGAGAACGTCAGCAGAGCCCTGCTAGCTCAGGTCAAAGGCCACTGCGTCCAGCACCTTGTCCTCACAGTCCCAGGTTCAATCCCTGGATTCTGCAGGTAGGACTAGAAATGTCGCCTGTCTGAAACACTGGAGGGCCACTGCTGGTCAGTGTGGACGTTACTGAGCTAGATGGACTGGGTAGGAGGCAGCTTCTTAGGTAAAAAGTGGGGGAACCACCACTGCCCTGTGGAACACCCTGCCACTAGAAATTCAGCAGGAGCTTTTGTGCCAAAGCTCGCTGAATTTTTTTTTGTTCCACGAGGCCTACGCAAGCAATTAAGAGTCCATCCCCTGCAATGGTCTAGCGATGCTTGTTTTTAATTTCTTTTTTGCTTTTAACTTGTTTAAAACTTTTTTGGTTTTTATTGTTTGGTTTCATGTCTTTATAGGCTTCAGGGAATCCGATCCCTCTCACGGTGGGCAGCCAAGAAGTAGATAAACAAGAAGAGTTCTTACCAAGTCTTTTATTCAATAGTCAGAGAGAGAGAGATGTAGAATTGCTGTCTCTCTTGGATAATGGCATTGCTCTGAGTAAAGTCCCACCCCCTCCGTCTCTCCTATCAAATGTCATCCCTGCGCCAGCTGATCTGTGCCTTCTGCCTCTGAGCTTTCTGTTCTCCTACTCTCAATGCTTGCTGGGACCTTGGAGAGGGTGGGTGGGTCTGGCATGCTTTCCAAAGACACTGAGTCTGTTGGCTGTCTCTCCCCTGGTGCTGCTTCTTCTTCCTCCTCCTCTCCTAATACTTTCCAGCTCCTCCCCTCTTCATCCTCTGAACTATGACCTTCTGCAAACCAATGTTCTAAATCTGTACTGCCTCCCTCTTCTCTGGGAAGTGCAGTGAGGGTGGGGTGGGGTGTCTCCACCATTCCTCCTCAATCCAGACCCTGACAATATTGTTGTAATCCGACGTATTTTGAGGATATAGTTAGGATATAGGATTTTTAGGATATAGTTAGGATATAGGATATATATATATATATTTAATGAATGAATGAACAGATAATGAATGAATGAATGAATGAATGAACAAAGAATGAATGAATGAACAAAGAATGAATGAATGAATGAATGAATGTTATTTTGTCCCCATGACTGAGACCTTGGCATGGCCACTGACCTTGCTCTCCCCTTCAATGACAATAACAGGAACAGCAGTGGCAGGCCATCGGTGCTTGGCAGGGAGGGGCTTATCGCAATTCCATAAGACAATGATCTGAAAAGGAAAATTCATCATTTGTTGAGCGAAATGCCTGCATAACCCAAAGACAAAGCTCAAGCCTCCTCCTTAGTTACTCCACACAGTTCAATTTTGAGCTTCCCCAAGAAATTAAATTAAATTGTGCAATCCAATTCCTTTCCAGAGAGAAAAGTACATGACAACGGGGGGTGGGGTAGGGGAAACTCAACACCTTTGACAGATGCCATCAGGACGACAATTGTGCCACATCTGGAAGGATCCTTACAGCTCACTTTGGCAGAGGCCAAAGGCCAAAATGTTCCATTATATAAAGAGCAGGCTCTTCTCGCCTTAACGCTGCTGGTATGATACGCAGTTTTGTGCCGCTCTAGTCTGACAATAAATGTCTCAGGATGCAGTAAACTAAAATATATCCTCTGGGACTGGACCTTAGGCAAGGATGCAAAGCCAACTAGCATACCTTTGGGAGGAGAAAAGTCTTGTGGGACACTTGCTGTTGGCCACAACTCTCCAACGAGGCCTCCTGCCCAACCATATTTTTCCATTTTGGTACAGTTCGCACTGAATCAAAACTTTCAGTAAGGGTGGAGAGACAGTAGCTCAGGAGCAGAGCAATCCCTCGCAACTCCATAGGATCTCAGCTACCAGAAAAACACTTGCCTGAGTCCCCAGAAAGTCGCTGCTAGCCAGAGCACAGTAATAAAAATAATACCCCGCCCATCTGGCTGGGTTTCTCCAGCCACTCTGGGCAGCTTCCAACACAATACAATAATCTATTAAGCATTAAAAGCTTCCTTAAACAGAGCTGCCTTCAGGTGTCTTCTAAAAGTCTGGTAGTTGTTTTTCTCTTTGACATCTGGTGGGAGGGCATTCCACAGGGCGGGCACCATTACCAAGAAGGCCCTCTGTCTGGTTCCCTGTAACTTGGCTTCTCGCAGCGAGGGAACCGGCAGAAGGCCCTCAGCACTGGACCTCAGTGTACGGGCAGAACGATAGGGGTGGAGACGCTCCTTCAGGTATACTGGACTGAGGCAGCTTAGGGCTTTAAAGGTCAGCACCAACACTTTGAATTGTGCTTGGAAACGTACTGGGAGCCAATGTAGGTCTTTCAAGACCAGTGTTCTGTGGTCTCGGTGGCCGCTCCCAGTCACCAGTCTAGCTGCCGCATTCTGGATTAGTTGTAGTTTCCGGGTCACCTTCAAAGGTAGCCCCACGTAGAGCGCATTGCAGTAGTCCAAGCGGGAGATAACTAGAGCATGCACCACTCTGGCGAGACAGTCCGCGGGCAGGTAGGTCTCAGCTTGCATACTAGATGGAGCTGGTAGACAGCTGCCCTGGACACAGATTTGACCTGCGCCTCCATGGACAGCTGTGAGTCCAAAATAACTCCCAGGCTGCGCACCTGGTCCTTCAGGGGCACAGTTACCCCATTCGGGACCAGAGAGTCCTCCACCCTTGCCCGCCTCCTGTCCCCCACATACAGTACTTCTGTCTTGTCATACAGTACTTCTGTCTTGTCCCCCACATACAGTACTTCTGTCTTGTCAGGATTAAACTAGTTATTGACTAGATCAGCCTCAGACGTTTTGGAGTACAACTGGCATCACCTCTGACAGCTGACATTCCTGGAGCTGGTAATTAGAATCATAGAACTGTAGAGTGGGAAGGGACCCTGGGAGGTATCTAGTCTGGCCCCCTGCAATGCAGGAATTTTTTGCCCAATGTGGGGCTCGAACCCACAACCCTGAGATTAAGAGCCTCATGCTCTAATTGCAGTGCAACAACTTCTGGAGGCCTCCAGGCTGGGGCAGGCAGAGCGAGATGGACCAGCTGTCTGACTCGGTGCAGGAGAGTGTGCCACCTTCACCCAAAATAAAAGCTATTTGCATCTCTTTAAACTCTGCTGCATTTGCCAAAGCCCTGCATTAGAAAAGCACATCGACATCTATCAAGCAAGAGGCACCCTTTATTTTGAAGTAATCTCAGAGACACGACTCAATGGTTGACCGCCTTGAGGCCAAGTATAATTCCTTACCTGGGCACAGTACTGGGATTTGGCTACAGCAACCAGGAGTTTCAGCACAGGTTGAGACTGAGAAACTAAAGGAGTAACTGCATGGATAACGGCGGTGAATTTGGATGGGGGCTTGACGCCTGGAAAGGAAGCCAGCAGTAAATATATATATAAATATATGTTGTTAAGCAAAGGGCGACAAATCAATATTGTTATGAAAAGGGCGACAATCTGAGCAGTAAAGAATTGCTGTCATCTGAAACAAAATGAAATTTGTTGACTTCCCCGCTCCTTGCATGGGGAGACTGGAGGCATCAAGAGATATTTGCTTCACTCCCTGCCCTGGGCTTTTATCAATTTTATCTATTGCAATTCTATCCTGCGGAGGACCTTAAGGTCCACAAATAACAACACATTGGAGATCCCGAGCCATAAGGTGGTTAGAATGTGCTCAACTAGGGCCAGGGCCTTTTCAGTATTGGCCCCAACTTGGTGGAACGCTCTCTCACAGGAGACTAGGGCTCTGCGGGATTTGACATCTTTCCGCACGGGCTGCAACATGGAGCTGTTCCGCTTGGCCTTTGGCCTGGACTCAGTCTGACCCCTATGTTTTCCTCCCTTATGGTTTTTGACTTGGGCCTTTTTAAAAATGAGGCTGCATTTAAAATTTTAAATGTAAATTGTATTTTAACCTGTATTTTACAAGGCCCTTATCAGTTACAAGGCCCCAATCCCTTATCTCCTTGCTTGGCTCCTTAGAGGAGTCTCTGTTGGGGGTCCCTGGTGGCTCAGAAGCATGTCTTGTAACGACCAGATTGAAGCCACATGTTCAAGCCTGTGGAACTCCCTCCCAACTGAGATTAGAAAGGCACCCTCCTTGCTGAAATTCAGGCACAAGACAAAGACTTTCTTTGAAGGCAGTGTTCAGGGTTCCGTTGGGTTTTACAATTAGGATTATTTTATTGCTGAATTTTCACGTGCACAGCTTTGAACTGCTAATGATTAAGCCTGAAGTTATGAACAAATAATAAATGGAAAGGCCCTTTCAGTACCGTAGTTTGCTGACCTGCCACCTGTTGGCTTTTATGCATGGAGGGCTTCTTTTGAATGAGCCTCTCTTGCTAACACAGGTGCGTAACTGCAGCTTACATTGCAAGGCAAGTCCTTACGATTAGATTGGACTCCATAAGCTTAGAAAGTTTGCCCATTGATTTCGTAAACTCTCTACAGGTATGTGGGGAGCAGGTCCTCAACATGAAGGATTTCCAGCACCCATCTTGCATGACCTGTGCATGGGCAGCTATGCTGCGTGGCTCAACCTCCCCACCACACTAAGAGCCGGTGTGGCTCTTCTCTCCCACTACTTTCCTTGAGATCCAAATTCTGCTCCAAGCACACCCGTGTGTATGTGTGTGTGTAAGGTGTGTGTAAGGCACTGGTGTTATAGGGAACAACAACCCTGTGGTGAAATGAAGTAAGATCAAGAGGTGGAAATACCAGAGGTCCGTTATATAGGTAGACAGGTGTCAGCTGATGCAAGCAGAGTGAGAAGTGAGCACACCTTAACCATCCTAATCACCATAATCATATCTGCAGAGCACACTCTCTGTAGCGTGAATTTGTGCATCAGAAATGGCAATGCAATGGCCTCATACAGTCACAACCATGGCTCTTTGCTGGCAACATGGCTGGTAAATTAGAAGTAAGACACATAGAAAATATCCTTCCTTCCTTCCTTCCTTCCTTCCTTCCTTCCTTCCTTCCTTCCTTCCTTCCTTCCTTCCTTCCTTCCTTCCTTCCTTCCTCCCTCCCTCCCTCCCCTCCCTTCCCCTTCCCCTTCCCCTTCCCTTCCCCTTCCCTTCCCTTCCCCTGGATTGATTTCCCTCCGCTGGTACTAAACAAGTCTTTGCAATACATGTGGCATTTATAGAAACTCTACAGTTTAAAAGCACAGCAGATTCTCTCATCACAACGGCTCGTAGCAGCACCTCAAAACTTTCCTTCCCATCTTTCTAGTTCACAAAAGAAATACGGTTTGCATTGCTTCACAGGGAGCTGGGAGAATTCAAGAGACGAGAGCTTGAAATGTGCTTGAAGTGACCTTGAAGCTAGTGGGACTCACGGCCTGCTATGCCACAGAAGAACCAGTCTTCTCTTTGGAAGGAAGACCCCTTGCCATTTGTTACCCCCTCCCTCTTTTGCAAGGTAATGGGTTTTTTGGGGGGGGAGGGGAGTGCTTGGGGAAGCGGGAGAATGACCCCCAGAGGTAAGGGTTGGCTAAAATTGTGCTTGAGGTGTTCCTTGCAACTGAAAGTTCAGACACCCCCCATTAGGTTCTTCAAGTGTTTGACAGCAACACTTGAGAAGCCCAGTTTGAGGGCAAGCTAGCAGGGGTTAATGCTGAGAAGGGAAAGAACTGGGGGATGTGGGGAGACTCCCTCTAGAAAGAGGGGGGGGAGGGAGTGCCACAAGGCTGGTTCCTGATTTGCACACCCAGGCAGGGCCGTCTTACCCATAGTTGCCAGGCCGAGAGTCTGGGACCCAAGAGTTGAGTCCGGGGAAGAGCCTGCCCATTGGTCAGAGCGCCACAGAGGGTTCTTCTGCTGTGGGCGGCTGCGCGCCGCGAGTTCGGGGGCAGTTGAGCCAGCGAGACACTGAGGCAGGTGGCCGGCCGGCTCCACCCTCCTGCGCGCCTGGGCCTGGGCAACTGGGGGGCGGGGCGGGCACCGGGCAGATCTTTGCACCCCGGCACCACATATGCTTAAGATGGCCCTGCACCCAGGTTTTGTGAAAAGCCTGTACCCCCTGTAGGAATGAGATCCAGCCTCCGGATAGGGAAGGTCATCCACAGAGAATCACTTACCTAGATTAGCATAATAGTAAGGAAAATCTCCCAGATATGATGAATACTGTGGCAGTACAAATAACCCTCCGGGGTGCTTGTTCCATATTAAGCTGTTACGTGATATGTGCTTAAATATTCTGTCTTGAATAATCTGTTAAAAGAGAAAAAGAAAGGGGGAAAGGAGCAACTCTTAAGAAGGTCCGAATGAGAAACGGGAGAGGTGGCGTCGCTTGCCAAAGGTAGCAATCAGCACACTTTTCTGCAGAAAGCCAGCAAGAGGCCGGTTGTTTAGCATTCCTGTTTAATCTATTTCTCTTTTCTCCCAAGCAGCCCCGATGATGCCGGACCCGTGCACATTCCTGCGGGTTAGAAGCCTCGCATAATGGCATTCAAACTACCTCATTAGGCGCTGCAGAAACCGTGGCAACAGAGCAAACTTATTAGATGCTGCAAGCGGGAGTCAAAATATTTTCACTTTTTAAAATGGCATGTCAGCTTGCGAGGCTGATGAATCCATGCTACAATTTTGCCATCAATGTCCTGCATAAGATAATTAGTCTGGCGGTAGGTTTAGACAGGGTGGTACCTTCCTGGAATAACGATGACTGTTACCTTCGCCTCCTTCCCCATCTCCCCCACCCCATGCAAACACACACAAAAATATGGTGCCGGAAACACAAATTGCATGGAGCAGAATGTGATGGTAGCACCGTGGCTTCGGCTCAAGGAAAAACCAAAGGTGCAGTAACATTTATTCGGTTCTGCTCCAATTCTGTGCAAGCATGGAAGAAAGCAGCTGATTCTGTATGGGCGCAAAAAAGCAGGATGCTGAGGAGATCAGCTCCTGTTTTATAAAAGCAAGGCCCAACCTTTGGTATCATCCCCACAGATGGTGCATACAACCCGCATCACTTCCAGCCAGCATGGGCAATGTTAAGTGATGCCACAATAAACAAACAAGAATATTCCAAAAGATCTAATGAAAATAAGGTCTGCTTGCTGAAGGAAGTTCCACAAGGAGGGGACCAGTGCTCACAGCTAAGTGACAGAGCACACACTTCAAATGCAGGAGAATGATCTAGGCTTGGTCCATGGCATCTCCAGGGGACAAAACTGGGACAGTCTGAAACTCTGGAAAACTGCTAGTCACTGTAGAGAACCTGTCACCCTCCAAATGTTGTTGGACTCCAGAACCCATCATCCTTGACCATGCTGGCCTGTGGCTGATGGGAATTGGAGTCCAACAACATCTGTAGACCCCACTCCTAGTGTAGAAAATACTGAGTTGCTAAGTGACCCAACTGTACTGGCTGCCAATTAGTTTGCAGCCTCAATTCAAAGTGCTGGATTTGACCTATAAAGCCTTAAATGGCCTAGGACTGCAATACCTCAAGGACTGCTTCTCTCCATATGAAGCATCCCAGACTCTGTGTTCATCCTATGATGCCCTTCTTTCTGTGCCTGCTTCATGTGAGGTCCAGAGAGCGGCAACACAAGAACGGCCTTTTCTGTGGTGGCTCCTCATTTGTAGAGTGCTCTCCCCAGGGAGGCTCGCCTGGCACCTTCATTATTCACTTTTAGGTGCTAGGCGAAAACGTTCCTCTTAAACCAGGCCTTTGGCTGATTGACATCCCATGCCTTTTTTAATGTGTGGTGGGATGGGGGATTCTTGGTATGCTGCTGTTTTATATTGTAATTTTATATTCCTGCGTTGCAGGGGTTGGATTAGTTGACCCTCGGGGTCCCTTCCAACTCTACGATATTTTCATTTTCCGGTCTCTATCATTCTTGCTGTTGCCCGTTCAAAAGAAACAACCAATAAAACTGCAGCTGAAATACCAAGTTTGGCTTTCCTGTGACAGTGCAGAAAGGGCATTTCTCTAGTTAAACTACACTGATCATACACAATACTGTTTCACTGTTGAGATTCAGGACAATGCTTCTCCTCCCTGCAACTCAGCCAGGTTCAGTTTTTGAAGCAGGCATCCAATGCCTTTGTTTAGATGTGCTTGTGCTGCTTACAGATCCCGTTATTTTGCGGGCCAAGGTCCTGACCTAAAAGGGCTTTACCAAATTTAACAGATGGCTATTTCTGGCCATGAAAACAACACTTAACCGTCTGCAGAGCTGAAACAGATCGGGGGGGGGGGGACCTGTAAGAAAGGATACAGGAAAAGGACAAAAAGGGAACAAATTTACAGCTCCTCCATTAACAATAAAAAGCACTGGGAAAATTGGTGCACACATGTTGCTAAATACCATCTTTGGATTTTGCCTTGTAAAAGATAATGGCATTAAAGAAATCCCTGCTGAAAATTAAATCTAAGAAGATGTTTTTTCCTCTGTTTCTAACATTACTGTGTAGGCTTGCCACAATCCCACTTTTATCGGGCATACACACACTTCTGCGAATTCAAGTCAGCTCTCATTCAAGGAGGGGGCCAAATCCAATATAGGCTGAACATGGGAACTTCTCACCAAAGGAAAGCGTGTTGCATTAGATAGGCTTCACATTTCATCTAGTTCACGGGTAGCCAGTGGGGTGCCCCCCAGAGGTTACTGGACTACAACACCCACCATCCCTGCTCACTGGCCATGCTGGCAGAGGCTGATGGGAGTTGGAGTCCATCAACAACTGGAGAGAACCATGTTGGCTGCAACTGAGTTAGCATAACTGAATGAGACTTAAGGGTAGGTGTGGGGGGGGCACTAGAGAAAGGCCAAATGCAGATATAATGATGGCCCCTTGCAAACCATGGTTTAGAAACAGAGGGAAAGTCTGCACTTCCCCCCCCCTCAGAACAGTGCTAACCACCATTAAAAGTTAAGGTGTGCCAACCATGGTTCCCTCATAGACCAGCACTCAAAAACATGGTTTGAACTGTGGTTGCAAATCATAGTTGATGAGGGAATCTGATCAGCATTAACCACGGATTGATGTTATGAGCGAGCGGCCTTGGGCTTACACGCACTCCTTCCTTGCCTTGCATGTGGAGACCAAGTGTTTCCATTTTGGGTTTGCAGCAACCTAGACTTTGTCATTATATCTGAGCCTGCCAAACCCAACTTGCCTGGAAAAACAGGGCCTCAAACCGTAGTTCGATGGGGGCTTCTGCAATCCATGGTTAGCAGGGTTTGGACAAAACAGCAAACCATGGTTTGTGGCAAACCAGGATAATATCATCCTAATCTCCATCAGGTGCGGAGTAACAGAAATTGAAATTGCTAGTGTTGATAATACTAAATCATACTTTTAACATCACATCTTAACAGTCCCAGAGAGAGAGAAATGTGTGCATGTGAGGGTTTGTAACATGCACCCACAGTTCTCCAAAAATCCTTTTGAAAATGTGGCAGACTTGTTTTGTTTCCCATCAGAGTTCCTTGTTAGTTTTCTGTCATCTTTCTCTTGAATCTACTCTATGTCCTACTAAGCTCCTCACCCCACGCCACCCCAGGCAGACCAGTCAAAAGGCCATCAAAATGTCTTGGGGGCACAAAAGCCTGCCATTAGAAGAGAGGGCTTTGCAATTCTACTTCTTCAGAAAAGCGATTTATCCAGGAAGGTTCCCTAAAAGACCTCATTCACCAGGCATGACAAGAATACTGATTTACCAACCGCAAAGCCCCCAAGAATCCTCTAGCCTGTGCGAGGCAACTTTTCCCTGGAAGTGGAATGGCTTCTCATTTGTCATGGTGTCATTTTTTCTTACACCAGGCCCAGTAACAAAGAAACGTTATTTCCTCAGGGGAGAAAAGTTATAGAGACAGTGAAGGTCTTTCCTCTGTCCCATTCCTCACATGTGCGCACAACCCCCCTCCCGAGCAACACCCCCCCCCCCTAGAGCCAAGGTCAGACAAAGCCCGAGCATTGAGACCGCCAACGCCTCAACTAATATCTGAGAACAGTTACTCACCTCTAGCGTGGTCAATACAATCTTCTCAACCGAAGAAAAATAAGCCTCCCACAAGAACTGTGTCTGCTGTCTAAGTGCTAGGATTTTATCCTGATGGATAGACCTGATTGTAGAAGGGATCTGTAATACAACGTTGAAACAAATCAGACAGTGTAGAAAACATTGCAACTCGAGAACATTAAGGCACTTCTGGGGGCCTTTCCAGATGATCCGTTTACGGCACAATCAGTTTAGGTTTTATAGATCAGCGCATAGTGCATTTGGCTCTCATTTGAAGCACACAGTCCACACTGTCAGGCAACAGCAGCAGCCGTGAGAGCAGTAATTGGAAATTGAATTATACAGGCTGCTCGTTTGTGTTGCTGTCTCTCTGTCCCACTTCCGACTGGACAGGCTGTGCTTCCCACACTTCTGAGAGTTTGCAAAATCAGAGACTTTTCCAGAGCAAGATCGGTTAGCAACCTTACCCTGCTGGGGAGATCTCTTTTACCAAGTGAACAGCGAGCCATCAACTTGGGTGACTCTTTCCCTTCGTCTTTAAAATAGTTGTGAGATTTTAGCATCAATGCCCTGTAGCTAAAATAAAAAAATTCCTTCAGTAGCACCTTAAAGACCAACTAAGTTTTTATTTTGGTATGAGCTTTCGTGTGCATTTTACTTCGATCCAGACCAACACGGCTACCTACCTGTAACCTGCCCTGTAGCTGTTATTCTTATTTTGGGGTTCCAGTACCCTCAGTGTGGGTGCCCTATAGTCTTCCAAAATCAGAAAGGTTCAGTTCATTTCCCATTTCCCCCCTCTTCTCAGTCGTAGGAAGCTGGCTTGACTAGACAAGCAACCCCTACGGAGGCCGTATGACCTGACAGATATGGCCCCTCAGTTATGGCCCAATTATAGGCCAACCACTTTCTCCAAATCCTGCCTTAACCCTATGATCTTTGGACACAGGCTTAGGCTCCACCCTCTCCCACGATGAACTAGTAGGCTTCTTACTGACTGTGGCACGATTAACGATAGCCCAGCAATGGAAGAACCAGAATGAAATACCCCTGAACATATGGGAAAATAATATCTGGGATACAGCGATATCTGAGCATCTCACCAGACACAGGAGGGCCATTAAAGACATAATAATAATAATAAATAGAGACACATTCCAAGAAACGTAGACCCCTTTCTTTTATGTTAATGACCAAAATCAAGACCTCCTTATACCAACCACTCAATATTCTCAATGGAGAGGTTACGTTATGTCTGAACGTTGACTGTGTTAAGTGTTTGTCTAGAGGCAAGGGGTAAAACAAACACTATTAGTTGTACTGCTAGATAAGTGTTTAATGGTTGTTGTATTTGTTTCAAAACCAATAAAATTTTGTTTTTAAAAAAGATACGGCCCCGTACTGTCAATATATGAACTAGGTCAATGTGCTTCATTCCCAGATCACCATGACCACCCTTAGGGAAAGTGTTTTAACTAGATTAGGGGTTGTCAAGATGGTGGCCTCCAGATATGGGACGTGGGTGGCACTGTGGTCTAAACCACTGAGCCTCTTGGGCTTGCCAATCAGAAGGTTGGCAGTTTGAATCCCCGCAATGGGGTGATGTCAGTGAAGGAACTTCTCTTGACAGGTGAGCTCCCGTTGCTCTGTCCCAGCTCCTGCCAACCTAGCAGTTCGAAAGCACGCCAGTGCAAGTAGATAAGTAGGTAGTGCTGTGGCAGGAAGGTAAACTGTATTTCCATGCACTCTGGTTTCTGTCACGGTGTCCCGTTGTGCCAGAAGCGGTTTAGTCAATAATGCCGGCCACATGACCCGGAAAGCTGTCTGTGGACAAATGCCAGCTCCCTCAGCCTGAAAAGCGAGATGAGTCGCCTTTGACTGGACTTAACTGTCCGGGGTCCTTTACCTTTAACCTCCAGATATTCCTGGGCTCCAGCTCTTGTCAGTCCTGCCAGCTGGGACTATGGGTGCTGCAGTCCAGCAATATCCGGAAAGCACCACATTGGCTACCCATGGGGACTAGATCACACGTGGCCAAAACCTAGATCATAGCATGAGCCTGTCAATTTAGGCCAATGGGGCATCTTCTCCAACATTCTGCTCTCACAGTGGCCAACTAGATGCCTGTGGGAAGCCTGCAAGTGGACATGAACGCAACACTCTGCCCACCTATGACTCATAGCAACTTATTCAGAGTCACACTGATAGTGGAGGTAGAACTTAGCCATTGCGGCTAGTGGCCATTGATACTAGATTCCCAGGGTACCACCTAATGCCTTCTGTTTCCAGAATCCATGCAAAGAATGCAGGACTAACTAGACTTCGATCTATATCCAGCCAGACTAGATTGTGTTCTTAAAAGCAGGAGTACCTACTTTAGACCAGTTAACCCAGCTGAGTTATGCTTTAATACAGGCATCCCCAAACTTCGGCCCTCCAAATGTTTTGGATTACAATTCCCATCTTCCCCGACCACTGGTCCTGTTAGCTAGGGATCATGGGAGTTGTAGGCCAAAACATCTGGAGGGCCGCAGTTTGGGGGTGCCTGCTTTAATACCTTCCCAAGTGTGCGTTCTTGCTTTCTAATTCTTACACTCATTGGTGGACCGCAGGGATTCACGTTCCACAAACAAGGGGGGAAAGAAAGAAATAGACCATGCAAGATTGAAGTTTGCCCAACTTCAGACCTCATGGCCTTCAGGCACCTTGCAGACTCATTCAAGGAACATGCATATGAGCGGACACAGCAAAATAAATGCACCCGGGTACTTTTCTGTTCTTCACTTTCTGCTGTTTATTTAGATAAGCTTATCTGAAAGGGGGGGGGGGACAGAAATAAATCCTTTTGTTTGGAGTATGTGTTGGTTTCAGCATAGTGTTTTCTCATTAGAGGGCTGCGTTCCCCCTAAGCCTTTCAAATATTCATATATTTTTTCATATATTCTTTCCGGACTAATTATGCACAAGGCAAGCACCTATGTTTGCTTTTGATTTGTGCTGCTCTGCATTTTCCTCTTAGATATTAGATTACACACAGCGAATGCTTTCTCACTCACGCACACCCTTCTCGCTTATTGGAGGGGGTTGGGGAAAATCCATTTCCCAATAAAATATTCTTAATTAGAATACATCTGTTCTCTGCATTGCCTCTTGGGAGGGGCAGGGGGAACAGCTTGGTGGCAAGGATCTCCTTATGTCAAGCACAGATTTCATATAGACTTGGCATCAAGTTCAACTAAAATTGGAATTTGCTACCAAGGAGTGTGGTGGAGTCTCCTTCTTTGGAGGTCTTTAAGCAGAGGCTTGACAGGCATACGTCAAGAATGCTTTGATGGTGTTTTCTCCTTGGCAGGGGGTTGGACTGGATGGCCCTTGTGGTCTCTTCCAACTCTATGATTCTAAAAGCAGCCCAGTTTGAACTGTCCAACTTTCCTGAGGTTGCTTCAGCAAAACATTAAGCCCATAATGAATGTCAGATGTGAAACAAAAGGTCCCAAGACAATGGGATGGGTTGTTGAACTACAACTCTCAACATCCCTGAAGATTGGCTGTCTGGCTGAGGCGGATGGGAGTTGGAGTCCAACATTTGGAGGTCACCAGTTTCCCCCACCCCTGCATTAGAGCCATCACTGAAGATATGGCCAGGAGGAGAACAGCCAGTTATATCAACTGTTCAGAGCCAGACCAGGACTGCTGAGACCCTGGTTATTATCACGGTATGCAGAGGGTGCATTTTTCCTATGATGCTAGAGTATTATTTTAAAACTGCTCAGTTGCCTTTCCAAATAACCTCTTCCTAAGGCAGATCACAACAGATAATCTAATACCCAAACCTAACTGTGCAATCAGAAGCGAGTCCCATGTATCCAATGAGGGTTACTCACGAGTAAGCACATTTATAATTGCGGCCTACTTTCACTTATTATTATTATTATTATTATTATTATTATTATTATTATTATTATTATTTACTAAACTCATAGCTAAAATGTTACAGGGCAAAAATATCTGGGCAATATGTACAGGTAGAATGTTTAATGGCCACATGCATTTGGAGACAGATTTTTGCAATGTTTAAGCGTATGCATTTTTACTTGTTAGGCAGCTATTTTTGCAGTATAAATTTGCATTGATTGCATTAAGTTATTTTTCCCCAAGCGCTTTCAGCCGAATCTTTTGATATATACCTGCGTTTGAGACGAAGAAGAAGCATCAAATCCATTAGACAGAACGAGCCATTCATATTTGCAAAGCAGGGGGAAAAGCTTATTTTCTAAACTATATATTTTTGTGTGAGTTGATTCTAACAGATGGGAGCTGAAATCAGAGCTCCCATTTTAAACCGTGCTTGGCTATTTGCTATTAATCCTCTTGGCCTAGAAGTTGGGTGTGGGAAATGATGGATCTGTGCTGATTTGCCACAAATACACTAGAATTATTAGAAAGGGATGACGTTTTAATAGCAGGTCATTTGTGTAATAATGGGGAAGAGGAGATGGGGAGGGGGAATGACTTTTGCATTAAAAATGAGGGTAGGGTAGGGGGAGAAAGAGAGAGAGAGAGAGAGTATCTAACTGGTTCAAGCTTCCCTGGAGTGGGAGCTGGTGCAAGGATGAAGAGAATATGTAAATAAAAACATCCGAGCTAGTCTAAAAATGAGAAATGAGAAACTGTAACACAACAAAAACATTTCCCAGAGCAGACATTCCGGCTCAGCGCCAGGTCTTTAAAAACCACTGTTAATAATGGTGTAGTAGCTTGCTTTGGTAAGGAAGCAGCTGTGAAGAGAATCAATTCTGCATTACAAGAACAGGACAAAGATTTGGAACATTAATGTCCCCATGTGGGGAGGCGGGGGGGGGGGGAAGAGAGGGAGACCCGGAATCCTCCCTTCCCTTTGTCGTCTTCTGCAACCAGCAAGCCCAGATCCTGCAGCTGGGTCATGCAGATTTTCAAAAATGTGCATGATTTAAATATTTCGGTTGCATGGCAGGGCCATAATCAAGCTATAGAGCTCTGCTGGACCGCTGGATAGCTCAGCTGGTTCAAGCACGGTGCTGATAACACCAAGGTCGTAGGTTTGATCCCCATATGGGATAGCTGCATATTCCTGCATTGCAGGGGGTTGGACTAGATGATCCTCAGGGTCCCTACATGTCTTTAATTCTATGCTTTGCATTGGAAGAGCAGACAGAGGTGCATAAAATTAGTACCGGCAGGGAGAAAATGAATAGGGTGAATTTTCTCTTCCTCTCTTGCTATCAGGCATGGGGGATTCTCTCCTCCACCCCAGTAGCATCAAAGAGCAAGGAAGAAACAAGAAAGTTCGTATTTATGGTTTTATTCCATGGTGCAAGACGAAGAATCCTGTCCTTAACTCCATAGCAATGTTGCTCACTCTGAGCTCCTGCCCTTCTCTCCCCAGCAATGGCCCTTGGCTCTACAGGGGCCCCCAGCAGTCAAATGTCGTTGAGCCCATTGCTGTTGAACTCTAATTGAGCGATGAGATCTAGGGGAGGGTGGCTCTTCTATGCTTTCCAAGCTTGCTGCCCCCCCCTTCTTCTAACACCTAATAACTAAGCTGTTCTGAGTTCTGCTGTAATTCAATCCTGTCTCCCTCTTCTCTGGAAGCTACTGCAGAGGGGGGGCAATCACCACCATTCCCCCTCCTCCTCTTGAGGGAAGCAGAGGAGAAGGAGGGGGCTATCTCCAACCCTCCTTCTCCCCCTCCTCTTCGGTCCAGTCCATGACACTTGCAATACTAGAACTGCGGGTCATCCAATTAAGACGAATGGTAGGAGATTCAGGACAGACCAAACAGAGGGCTGCTTCACACAGGGCATAATTCAACGGCAGGGGAGTCACCAACTTGGATGGCTTTCATGGGAGGTTAGATAAATTCATGGAGCCTCATGCTATTAATGGCGATTGGTTAGGAAGAGCCATGAATAGAAGCCATGTCCAGAAGAGGGCAACCAAAATGGTCAAAGGCCTGGAAACGATGCCTTATGAGGAACGGCTTAGGGAGCTGGGCATGTTTAGCCTGGATAAGAGAAGGTTAAGGGGTGATATGATAGCCATGTTCAAATATATAAAAGGATGTCATATGGAGGAGGGAGAAAGATTGTTTTCTGCTGCTCCAGAGAAGCGGACACGGAGCAATGGATTCAAACTTCAAGAAAGAAGATTCCACCTAAACATTAGGAAGAACTTCCTGACAGTAAGAGCTGTTCGGCAGTGGAATTTGCTACCAAGGAGTGTGGTGGAGTCTCCTTCTTTGGAGGTCTTTAAGCAGAGGCTTGACAGGCATATATCAAGAATGCTTTGGTGGTGTTTCCTGCTTGGCAGGGGTTGGACTGGATGGCCCTTGTGGTCTCTTCCAACTCTATGATTCTATGAATACTAGGGAATAATGAGAGAAGGTCTACTGCTTGTAGGATGTCCACAAGTATCTGGTGGGCCGCCATCGAAACAAAATGGCCTTGAGCCCTAGGGCCATAGCTGTCAAGTTCTCCCTTTTTAAAGGGAAATTCACTTACGCTGAATAGGTTTCCTCGCGAGAAAAGGGAAAACTTGACAGCTATGCCTCGGGCTCACCTTATGTCCTCATGCATTACAGAATGGTGTATTTCCAATTACTGAAGAAGGAGGAATGGTATCTTAGTGTGTTGAAATATGCAGAGTTAGCAATAAGAGATCAAAATGATAGAACTTACAAGGAAGACTGGAAAATATTTGTAGATTATTTTAAAAGTCAGTGTCGGCAGGTAAATACGGTAGCAGGATTAGAGCAGATTCGGCGGTATAAGGTAAAGTGAGTTTAAAAGAATATGAGAGGGGAAGGTATGGAATATTTAGCATATGCAGAGTAGATGGGTAACTGAAGAAACCATGGAAGAAGGGGGAGGGAAATCGAGACTACTGGGAGTGTTTGGATGGTTGCAGTATAAATGTGAAATATGTAACAAAAAGGCAAATAAAAAAGTTTATATACAAAATGGTATCTTTGTGTGGGCCTGGCCTGGCTTGACTGTGTAGCTTGGCTGGTCTCACTTTCTCTTCCCAAGAAACTACTGTACTGGTTTGCAATAACTGGCCCAGGGGAGAGGCGAAAAAGACCCAAGGGACATGTCCATCCTTTCTCCATGTTTCTACATCATATCCCATTGTGAAGCCATTCTGAGCTGCCCCCAAATAATGTCTTGCAGCATGGAATACTATTGCACCCAACATCCTGCCCCCTAGAGAAAGGGGACTAGGAGACTAGGAAGGGTCTGAAATTTGAAAATTCCCGTACTGATCTGCAGCTCTTGGACTTATGTGTGGATTGGAACTTAGCTACCCACCAGAATCTAACTTCCGAATGCTTAAACCATCAAAACGCACATTTAAATGTGTACCTTGAATGAAAAGTACACATCTACACCTCAAAACACCTATTTAAGTCTGTCAACTTCAACTGGTCTCTTGTGAGGGTGACTTAAGTTGGATACCAGCCACTGAGAGCGTTCAGAACCATGAATATCTTGGAAGTTGAAAGAAACTTTCCCCTTCCAAGCACTTTGCAACTCAGAAGCTTGTGTGTGCATTCCTCTAAAAAAGAAATGAGCTACTCGTACATTTTTAACCAAGACATTTGGAGGCCTGAGTGACCTTCATGTCAGAATGTGAATGATGCCTTATTAAATGAGTTAATATTCACAATGACACAGACAAATCCCTCCTGATAAAAATCTCTTTTATAGCCGTGACCTTTCGGATACATCTTTCCTGGAAGTGTGGGGGAATGGCTGCCACTGTCAACTACTCTGACGAAGGCCGCCGTTTCTCCCTCCCCTCCCCCCGCCTTACCTGTAATAACAATCTCTCATCCCCTATGACGGCAGCTTGATTCCAATCAATCACTTCAGAGAATGGCAGCTCCCATCCATTGCTGAGCATCACAGGAACACAGGCAGCCTGCGTAGGCAATCATTAAAATCAGGAAAATGGAAACAAGTTGCAGCAACTGGCCCTTCCAAGGCCCCGTGGCAATGAAATTGCAGCCTATTCTGCAGAAATTGGACTTTAATAGGGAATTGTGTTGAAAAGTACTGTGGAACCATTGCCATGCCACATTTTAAGGATCACTGAACCTTGGGTCTGGCAGGTCTACTATTGGAAGGCTCATACACTCAGACCACAGAGAGAGAGAGAGAGTGGGAAGCCCATCAAGGGAGTGGCCCTTGTTTATTCCCTCTAATGCCTGGCTACTTGCATGGGTACACACAGATTGGTACAGGCCCACTGGTACACCCCTGTGTGGGCTTGCTGTTGGGTCAGAAGATTCAGCAGATGCAGAAAACGGCAGCTACGCCGCTGTGTGGGCCACCCTATCGCAATCATATTGCATTAGTTCTGGAGGGTTTGCCACGGCTACTGATTTGCTATTAAGCCAAAACATTGTTTTTAAAAATAATAATAATAATAAATAGGGGGGTTCTTTTAGTAAAGATTTTCAAAACACGGAAAAGTACATGGCATCTCCACTTTCAATTCACAGGGTCTTTATCACGGTTGGTTTACACATAGTGAAAGATGCTTTTGTCACAGACATCTTGCGGTTGGGGGGAAAGAGAGGGGAGAGAGAGAAATAGGGGGTGTTGTTCTTTCATTCTGTCACACAGTGTTAGTGTAGGGGGTTGTGTCAGCATCATGTGGGTAGGTTCTACACCCACCCACCCAAGGACCCAGGTGGCGCTGTGGGTTAAACCACTGAGCCTAGGGCTTGCTGATCAGAAGGTCAGCGGTTCGAATCCCTGTGACGGGGTGAGCTCCCGTTGCTCGGTCCCGGCTCCTGCCAACCTAGCAGTTTGAAAGCATGTCAAAATGCAAGTAGATAAATAGGTACCACTACAGCGGGAAGGTAAACGGTGTTTCCATGTGCTGCTCTGGTTCGCCAGAAGTGGCTTTGTCATGCTGGCCACATGACCTGGAAGCTATACGCCGGCTCCCTCGGCCAATAATGCGAGATGAGCGCGCAACCCCAGAGTCGGTCATGACTGGACCTAATGGTCAGGGGTCCCTTTACCTTTTACACCCACCCACCCATTGAGAAGAAGAAGAAGAAGAGTTTGGATTTGATATCCCGCTTTATCAGGAGTCTCAAAGCGGCTAACATTCTCCTTTCCCTTCCTCCCCCACAACAAACACCCAGCAGCTGCATGTGGAGGAGCGGAGATGCGAACCTGGTTCCCCAGATTACGAGGCTACTGCTCTTAACCACTACACCACACTGGCTCTCTTGAGAGAGGTTACCAGGGATGAAGGTGCTTTTGTTGATATACAAAGCCCTAACGACTTTAGGTCTGCATATCTGGAGGAAGGCCTGCATCCATATAAGACCTTCCTGCATGTCGAGATCCTCGAGAGAAGGCTCTCCTGATTTTACCAACCCCAGTTGAAGCACATTCCATGGCAACCCAGTGGGGAGGGCCTTCTCTGTGGTGGCACCCAGCCTATGGAATTCCATATCCTCTAAAGAAAGCGGGCCTAAACTCTGATGAGCTTTTGGTGCCTCCTTAAAACTCACCTGTTCACCCAGACCCCTGCTGGCTATTAATTCCAAGCTTGGTTATATCACTGGCTACAGTGATTAGAATTTTAGATTTTAATATATGGATTCCATTGTATTCTATTTATATCTTTTGGTAACTCCAGCACCCTCAGAATGTGGGGAATGCCAGCCGGGAAGAGACCTTTCCTGAAACAGTGGAAACCCCTTCTCCACAGGGCTGCTTCCAGCAACTTCATTTGACAGCTTCGGTCATATTCTCTATCTTGGCCTTTGATGGTTCAGGCGTTTTGTTTTGTGGGATCCAAATTTGTCAATGAGGCATCTTTCCTTCTACGGCATGGCCTCCTCCACCTCCACTTGTGCGCCATGGTAACAGGCTCATTTCCTTTCCATTCACAACTGTGCCATTCACAACTGACCCTACCGTTTCCAGTGCCTGCTGTTTTGAAATCCCGGTGGATCAATGGAGGGTCAAGGACAGACGTCACCGCGGCAAAGCAGAACCCTCCTGACCCTAGCCTTTTGCTGCAGAGACGCCCTTTATTTTCTAACACTTATTTTCATGCCATTTTAACCCTGGGCATGCTCTCCCCTGCAGATCGCTTCCCTGTCGCCTGCCTGTTCAAAATCCAACCTAATTGATGCCGTCACTTAGAACTTACTTAGTATGCAACGTGAAAAACCGGGCAGAATTTATAGGCAATTTTGTCTCGGCTGAATTACAACAATGAGCCTGTATTATTTATTTCCTCCTAGCTTCCTGGTTGGGTGAAGTCAGTGTTTCTCCAGGAATATAGATTCTCTCCCCCACCACCCCGCACACACTCCCCAAGTTCAACAAACCCTCTTAGGCTACGTCAACCCAGCTTTGGTGAGGGCAGAATGGCTGCCAACTGCTCCTGAAGTAGGAACGCTGGATTATGGACTATTAGGGAAATGAAATCTCCAATCCGCCTTCCTCTTGCCTCGCTATCACACAGCGCAGAATTCCAGCTGACAGGAGTGCTAAACGGCTCTAAGTCTCCAGTCAAACGGTTGATCTTACCTGCAGCGCCTCCAGGAACCTGAAGGATCCCAGCCTCCGGCCGCGAGGGACGAGACAGAAAGTGGCATTGTGCAGCATTTCACGATAATCATACCTAACAGGAGAGAAAGGGGGGGGGGGAATAATAAATTATCAATGAGCCTGGGAGTAACTGTGCATGCTAATGTAAACATCTGGCACTGCACATCTGGTTAGGCTCATCGCTGGACCAGCTCACATCTGCAGTGTTGGCATTGCATTAGGGGAGACACAACAGGAACAAAAGCAAAAAAAAAGAAAAGAAAGGAAAACAAATGTAGATGGCAATATGCAAGCAACTGAGTGAGCTGAATTGAGTCCCTGTGCTCAGTGCCCGGATTTACGTAGAAGCTAAACAAGCTATAGCTTAGGGCCCCACTCTCTTGGGATCCCAAAAAAACTTAAAGAAAAGAAAAAAACACCTGGATGTACATTTACAAAATATAAGATAAATAACAAATAAAATAAAACCTGCATGCAGAAACAAGTGTTTTGTGTTGTGTAGGCTCCTATGGTGTAAGCAATGGGCTCACCCTGTTAGCCTGCTCCCTAAAATATCACGGGTTTGCTCATTTCTATATATAGGGTGCTTACATTCTGCATGTGCAAATGGCGTTAGATACCTATTAGGTCCATAAATTACCATACGGCATATATTCAACACAAAAAAACAGCACAGGCAATTTGTTGTTGACAAAGAACAGCTGGACTGTATAAAGGGCCCCAGTAGCTTAGGGCCTCATCAAACCTAAATCTGACCCTGCCCGTCCGACAGATTATTTCTGTTTAAAAGCAATGGAGGATGGGCAGATAGGATGGGTAAGAGCCTATAGCAGGGTTTCATACCCTCCAAAGGTCCCTATTTTCCAGGGACAGTTCCAGAATTACGAAAGGCACCCCTGCTTCTGGTTTGACCCCAGAATGTCCCTTTTTCTTATTTGCTGGCGCCGCCGCCGCCAGGCTCAGGGAAGAGGATGAGCCGGAGCTTGCCCTGAGCAGCAACGGCAGTGGTGGCTGCAAAGGGGCACCCCGTTGCCTTTCCATGGCCCCCACGGCCAGCCTCCTCCCTCGGGCAGCTTGTGACGGCGGCTGGAGAGTGGGGGAGAAGGAGGAGAGGCTGCTGCTGCCCCCAAGGCCCAGTCTAGTGTGATGCACTGGCTCAAAGGGGAAGGCAGCCCTGGGCGGGAAGAAAGGAAGTGGGAGGGGACAAAAATGGGGGCTCAAGGAGGGTCAGTTGCGGTGGGGGGAGTGGGAAACGTCCCTATTTTCACCCGAGGAATGTTGGAGGGTGTGGGGTTTGCAGTGCAATGCCGTCACTGGTAAGAGAAGCAGAGAATAGGGGCGCCTTTAACAGAGGTTCAAGGAGACAGGGAGAGTGAACGCAGGGGATAAGTAGCATACTAGAAAATAGAGATAGAGAAGAATATAGTTTGGTCCGCATTTTTAAGTGAATGGCCCTCATTTTTTACCTCCTGGGTTCGTATATCAATTTGAATGCATTTTTTTTTAATTCACTTAAAATAATCACAGATTATTGTGGAAACAGAAGAGTGTCATGGAAAAGTGTCGTGTCTCAGAAATAGACGACCCACCTCACTAAAAGGGAACCTGCGCTTGGAATTTGTCCTGCTTTGCTGTTCTTTGTAAACACGACAAACATTGCAAACATTGTCTGTTTTTCTCGTCTTGGGATTTTTGGTTTCGCATTGTAAACTACCCTTGGGAGAAGTTGGGATTAATATTATGTCTTCATATTACACACACACACACAAAATACAGCATCTCTTTTGACTAAGCAGCAGAACAAAAACCATTTGTTGTTTGGAAAACAGTCTTGAGATGCATTTCTGAGCTCAACAGATGCTATTGCAATTTTTGTTGCTAGAATGATCTTGGGGTGAGGAAGATTGGCTCAGATTAATGTCAGATTGTTATCATTTTTTAAAATAAATCTATGTTTTGAATGTGTGATTAATGAATTGATTTAATGCACCCCATTAAGTCACTCATGCTTTCCATTCTGGAAATATTGATGCAAAAGCTGCCCCACGAAGGCATCAATTTATTGTCACTGAAGAAAGAGGCTTGACAACCGATACAGCCAACCAAGAGCAACAAGGCACCGATACAATCTCACCTTAATCAACCCAGTAAAGGATGAAAAATGGCTAGAAAGAGTCAGATTGTGTAACTGTGGGCCAGCAGGGGACAAATTAGCTGGGCTAGGGAGGGAGAAAGAGCAATTCTAAATTTGTGTGTGTGTGTGTGTGTGTGTGTTGTGATGCAAGACTGGTTTGGAGAAGAAATTTTGGCAATTAAACACCGAGGACCGGTGACCCCCCCGCTTCTCAAAATTAAAGCGTTTAGCTAGACCCTACTGCTTTCTTTCCAATTCCATCAATCATTTCAGAACCATTTACCAAAAACACACATCAAATCCCTAACAGTTTCAAGCCAGTTATTAGCTAATTGTGCTTTTGGCAATCCTGCAAATGGCTCTCAACTTGCCAAGCCTGCTGGTTCCAGAGAGAAAAAGGATCAAGATTGAATCTCTCCTTGCCCCCCCCTCACATCCCTTAAGCACACACCTTCCCTTTCTACAGAGATTTCTGTACTCTACAAATAGTATAGTAAAATAGTCGATTTTTTTTTACTTTGACAGTAAAATCCTGCACAAAGACTTCGCAGTGCTAATAATCTCATTTAATCACACCCTGCAGACACTGAATGTTTTAAAGGTATTCTCTCTCTCTCTCTCTCTGTGTGTGTGTGTGTGTGTGCATGTGCGTGTTTGATAAATCTATACTGTACATAGACATACAGTGGTGCCTCAATTTACGAATTTAATCCATTCCAAAGGCACCTTCGTAGGTCGAAAAGCGCCACTGGAAACACGATTTCCCATAGGAATGCATTGGAAATGGAAAAATTCGTAAGTCGAAGCAACCCCATCTAAAAATCCGTAAGTCGAAAAAACCCTATCAAAAACCGCCGCTCTTTCCATTCGGATGCCAAGAAATGCGTAAGCGTGCAACCATTTGTGCCATTCGTAAGTCGAAAAATTCGGTTGTCGAGTCGTTCGTAAGTCGAGGTATACCACTGTATGCATTTCTGCTTTTATATTTACTCTCATGAGGCTGTGAAGACTGGAGTAAACTAATTTTCAGTTACAGGCCCCATCATTAGGAGAGTCGCATTTGCTGAAAGTAGTGTGTATAACTTGCATGGGAATAAGCGTGGTTGTACGGGGGAAAGCTTCCCGCCCATCTGGCTGGGTTTCCCCAGGCACTCTGGGGGGCTTCCAACAAAATATTAAAACACATTGGTCTGTTAAACATTAAAAGCTTCCCTAAATAGCTGCAATGATGCACAGTTACGCTGATCAAATCCCAACCAGCCAACCAAATCCATATACAGTGTGTATGGAGAGAATTCTAGGAAGTCTACTATGAACAAGTGCCAACTGACCCCCAAAATGCCCGTATCTTAGAATCATAGCATTGTAGAGTTGGAAGGGAACACAAAGGTCATATTCCCCCCCCCCGGATTTATTTTGCCCAAGGTGGGGCTCGAACATGCGACCCTGAGATTAAATGTCTTATGCTCTGCTGACTGAGCTACCCCAGCTGCTGTATCTGTTCCTTTTAACAGCACTGAAATTTGCAGAAACCAGCAGGCGGGGCTTTTCCAGATGTGGTGAGTAGCATCACCATCTTTTCATGCCTGCACATCTGGCTGCACTTGGAAGCACAGAAGCAAGGGCTAGTAAAAAAAAGCTGGCAGTAAAACACTGGAAAGGGACGAACAGAAGCGCCTGTGAGCTCTCGTTTGCAGACACAATGCCATTCTGTGTCACCAGCCTTATAAAACAGGGCAGCACGTACTCTGCACTGGAATAAAATTAAATCTACGCACCTAGGCATTCCAAATTCAGCACAACGGAAAAGCCAAATCCCACAATCTGCATAGCTTATGCAAACTGGGAGAATGCCAAATTGCTTTTATTTTGCAAACACCCTGCAACCTTTATGCATTTTCAGCAATTGTTTGCTTAGTCGCGGAATGAGCCACGAGACACCCCAGACGCTCAGCCTCCAAACACTGGAGATCTTAGGCAGCCACCCACCTGGTTTCTGAAGTTCCTCAGCAGACATTTAGCCCACATACAGACACTCAAGCATATCTCCACATCCATAAGGACTAGAAGCTTGCCATAAAAACGGAAAAGAGAAGAAAGAAAGCAGTGCTATTCAGGAAACCGGACCCAGCTTTTGTACCCACATTCTGCGTTCCTGAGGAATCACAGCATACATCCCACCCTGCTTATATCCGCAGGATAATTAACAATAGCAATTTCTTTTTTCCCGCATGGGCAGCAGATTGACCTTACAATTCAACAGCTTGCTTGGCACCATTCATGGGAGGGAAGCCACATTAAGAAGACAAAGTTAAAAAACAGAAGTTGCTATCTCTCCTTTTCTACGCACCAGCCTTTTTCTCCCCCTCAGTGTTTGTCACACGATGGGAAACTTTAACATGTACTAGAATAGCTTCCCCCTTTAGGGCTAATATATGCCAGACTTATATCTCCCATCATTAATGTTCTAAAAATGTGAAAATCCAGTTAATGTTCTGGATAGCTACAAGCTCTGCAAAATGTCAGTTTTAGAGATGACTTAAGAAAGAAAGAAATTCAAACTCTTTTTTAAAAAAAGTGGGCTAATAAATGCGAATGTGGCAAATTTTCTATGCTGGAACATCTTTCCTCCCCTATAACCTTGTCTGCTCCTGAGATGCAGAGCCTGAGGTTTTCAATGCTGGGTCACCGAAAGTCTAACCACCTACCTCTACCCTTCAAACATGGATAGCTGTGTGAGATGCTCAAAGAAGAGCATGATGGGAATATCTACACTTGCTATTCGTCCAAGCTGGAGAAGGCTCCATAGCTCATTGGTAGAACTTTCGCCTTGCAAGCAAAACATCCCAGGGTTCAGACTGACTTGTAACCGGCTCCCCCCCTTGTATAGGGCATGCTAGACAGATGGGAACACTATTTCCTCTCTTCCCGGGTCTCCCTCCTCTTGTCCTATATGACATGCTTTGTTGGGCGCTGGAGAAAAGGACAAGTTGTGTTTCCCTTTCTTTGGCTGCGTTCTTTGCAAACTGGGTTTCCCAAATCAACTGCAATGGCCAGTGGGATGGTAAGGAAAGGCTGGTTGTCTCTCTTTATACTGAGGCTTCCTGAATTAATAATAATAATAATAATAATAATAATAATAATAATAATAATAATAATTTATACCCTGCCCATCTGGCTGGGTTTCCCCAACCACTCTGGGCGGCTTCCAGCAAAAGATTAGAAATACATTAAAACATTAGTCATTAAAAACTTCCCTAAACAGGGCTGCCTTCAGATGTCTTCTAAATGTCAGATAGTTGTTTATTTTTTTGACAGTTCAGCACTGCCCACACCAGGATAGGGAACCTCAGTCCTGGGGGCCACAGGAGGAGCTCCAGGCCTCTCTATCCAGCCCTCAAGACTACATAGTTAGGCCATACACTCACCTGAGCCACTGCCGTCACTACCTATGATTTGCCCCCATGAACTGACAGTTTGGGCTGGGATATATCACTGAATTCCAATAATGCTTCTTAGTTACCTGGATTGAGGATAGGGAGAGATGTGTGGGTATGTAGAAACCAGTCCCTATTTGCGCCGAGAACTGGCTGGACGAGGAAGAGTGGAGGGTGCCGCTTGCCCAAGAGACCCCCAGGGAGGACTCCGAAGAAGACTTAGATCCTGGATCATGGTGGTGGGACACTGGGGAAGGGATAAGTTGGGAGGTGCTAGAAGCAGGAGGTTTGAGCAATCAAGGGGAGTCAGAAGAAGGGTGCCCTTTCTGGAGCTGGAGGCTGAGAGTCTCAGTGTGAGCACAGACTCAGAGTCAGAGGTTGCCCCTGCCACCCAGCAGCAGGACAGGCCCAATCCTGCTGGGTCCCCTCCTCCCATAACACCCTGCCTGAGGAGTGTCCTGCTGAGCAACGGGCCAGACAGGCCCAGGGGGGGAGCCCACCCCCTTACCGCAGTCTCCGTCTGCTTTGGGGGGGGGTGTCCAGAGGTAGAGGCTGGAGGGGAAAGGCGGGGTCAAGGGTTAGTTTCGCCTCGAGCCAGAGAACTCTGTTGTGTCGCTACTTTCTGTGAATAACAGCTCATCGCATTACGCGTCTCAAGTTCTTTCCTGCCCCGTGGATGCCCTGTGCTTGCCCGACAGCTGCTGGACACCTACTGCACGAAGGTAAGTTCATGTTTATGGCTCTGTCTACTTTTGCCTCTGCCTCTGCCCAGCCGTGGAATGTGGTCCCCGACTGGCTTTGCCTCTCCAGGATTTCAGATAGGAATCGTCCTTTGTCCTAACTGGAGAAGTCAGAGAGTGAACCTGGGAGCTTCTTGCACGCCAAGCATGTGCTCTACCACTGGGCGGCAGACCCTCCCCAAGGAAGCAGAAGAGCATAGCTAAAGGACGGGCAGTTGACCACCTCTCCTTTACCTCCTCAAGTGGAAAAAAAGGGCTTGGTTTGGTCCACCCGTGTACCTATTGTCTCATCTCTATCTAGATCTGCTCGTGCTTGCAGACCTCACACAGAATTTTGGCAGCGGTTTCTATAGGTTAATTATGAATTGTGAGCAATTTGGGAATTCCAAAGGGGGGGAAAAAGAGAAAGAGTTGGCACCATGCGTGCGTTCACATCTTATTAAGAGCTGAATATCTTTAACAATATCCTACTTAGAAGTTGTCCCTGAAGGGACAGGAGATAGACAGTTGGTAACCTTTTAAGAGAAATGGATTAGTTCGTTATATTAGACTTGGAAGGCGATCAAGGAAAATTTGAGGCCGCTTTTGGAATACAATCACGATATGAAGGTAAAGTAGGGGCGGGGACTACCCAGAGACATTTTTAATCAGATTATACAGCAATGGACCTAAGAAACTAATTGAGCAAGCCTTATGGCAAAATAAAATAAAACGGGGGAAATAAAAATCCGAGTCTGCTTTAATCAGGCAAATATCCAAGTGCTTTTTTGAACTTCTCGCCAGAAACATCAAAGAAGCACGCAGTGGAGAACCTGCTGCGTTGACCCACTCAGTGAGTCCCACTGAGCTCATTGAGGCGACTCCCTAGTGAGTTTGCTTTAGGATTGCAACGGGAGACAGCTTTAAAGTCTGGGAGTATAGGCTCAGCCCAAAACCAAATTAGTTTGCAAGGTGGGTTTTCCACCAGAATAAATTCATTTTACATGGGGGGGAAGGACTGGAGGTGGGTGGGTGTTTGTGCGCAGGGTCGGTTCAAGAGAATGTTGAGCTTGGGAACTCCAAGAAAGGCGAAGGGCCCACTGAGCCCAATGCCCAGGTAGATTAGAGGCAGCACGAGGGAACCGAAAACAAATGCCATAGACATCTACTCTACCGAGTAATGCAAACCAACCCAAAGGGTAATGCTTCTGCCGCCAAGCGCTGCCCCGTGTGGTGAACCACTGAACTGCAAGTAGCGGCTTGCCTCCGCCAGGAGTCATCTGGTGAACCAATCAAGTAAGAAGTATAAATGGGTCCCTTTCACAGCACTGAGGCCTACCTGAGGTTCCGTCAAGACATTTTGGCACCTGAGGAGAACCACAGGATAGAACACCCCTTCCTGCCAGGGAAGAAGGGGCGAGTAAAGATCTACATCAGGAACAAGGGAGGGGATAAAGATCTACATTGGGATCTGCTGATCCCCGGGGGTGCTGCTTGCCTCATGGGTGGGCCGGCCCTGGGGAAGGGAGATAGCTCACTGGTAGGGCATCCGCTCTACTTGCACAAGGTCCCAGATCCCTGGTAGCTCCAGGGAAGGTTGGGAGACACCCTGGAGAGCTACTGTCAATAAATGTAGACAATACTGAGCTAGATGGACCAATGGTGTGAGTCAGTAGAAGGCAGCTCCCTGTGTTCCCAGGACTAGGCGCAAGCTTTGGTTTTTGTTCTACGGACCTAGCTTTCCGATTCTGACCGCTCTTTGATCTTGACCATTAATCTGCTTTACAGCTCCTGGCTCCTGGCTCCTAATACAGTCCACCGCACATAGTACAGCCCTGACAAGGCCATATGAGGAAGAAATAAATTGTAAAGGTGTCCACTCTGCCTTCTGGCATGTGCACTTGGGCACCAGCTATCCACCCTCTGCCCCAAACAGACCAGGGCAAAAGCACCCAAGAACACGTACTCCTAAACATGGGACTTTACAGAGCAATGGAGAATAATAATAATAATAATAATAATAATAATAATAATAATAATAATAATAATAAACAAGAGCAGAAATTTAATTTTAGGAGCTTGACGCAGCACAAAGAATGATCTATCAGTCTGACACACAACCCCTCCCCTCCATCTGTGAAAAGCTTCTCGAATGTGTGAAGTGGTTATGCAAGCGGCAACCTTTCACCAAGGTCCCTTTGTAGGAACCTGAATCACAGCCTCTTAACAGAGCAAAAAAATGCATCAACAGCCAGCCTGGTAGCAGATTGTGGGATAACAAGCATCTAAGAGGCTCCATTTGGACAGAGATGTTTTGTCTGTTGGAGGAAAGATTCAAATGCTTCCACCCACCTCGGCTCTATTACATCTAGCTGAAAATCTAAACACTGGCGAGCAATTTCTGACATATCCCAATTATCAATCATTTTTATGCTGAAAAAGTGCTCTTTCTTAGCTGGATCTAGGCAAAAGCGTGAAGTGTGAGAATCTCAGGTCCCCAGGTCTCATGCAGTGGGGAATCAAGGGCAGAGTAGCAGCTTGTATGCTGATTTACATCCGGGGTAACCTAAGGTGGTGTTCTCCCCACACAATTGGACTACAGTTCCCATCATCCTTGATCACTGGCAATGCTGTCTGGGGCTGATGGGAGTTGGAAGCAGTGTTAGAAATTAGCCAGGCGCCAGGTGCATTTTGCGACTGGTGCAGGTTCAATGGTGACCATGTGGAAATCTCTGGATGCCAGCTTGATGACTGACATCTGTATCCCCCACCCCCAAGTAAGCAGAAGAGCTTATTTATTGCATTTATATCCCACCTTTTTCTCCTAGGAGTCCATGGTTCACCCCCCCTCCTCAGTTATTCCCTACAACTACCCTGTGAGGTAGGTTAAGAGGCTGTGACTGGCCCAAGGTCACCCACTGAACTTCCTGAGTGAGGATTTGAACCCTGGCCTCCTAGGTCCTAGTCTGACACTCTAACCACTACACCACCCTGGCTTCCTAGAGTACTTCTGTTATGGGGCAGGCCAATAAATTAAGCAGGTAAATAAATAAGGGGAAAGCAAAATGTCACTGAGAGAAGGATCTGAAATATTTCCCTTGAAGCTTGAATTCCTTTTTATTCTGGATTGTTTTATTTGATGTTTTAATGTGTTGTAAACCGCTTTGAGATTTGTTTTCTCTTTAAATTCTAGAGCAGTATAGAAAATAATGAGAATAATAATGATGATTATGATCATTATCATCATCCCACTGGAAAAAAGAATGCCTAGACATTCTGTTGTGGTGACCACAACCTAGGTTTAAGATGCTATTTGGCGATTGGCTTATACACCTGAGTTTCTAACCCTGGTTGGAAGCCAACGATGCTTGAAGAAGACCATGTTGCCTACCTCTGTTCTAAGTACACCCCTAAAAAATGACACTTTAGATCAAGGGAAGTAATGCTACCACTGTATTCTGCTCTGGTCAGACCTCACCTGGAGTACTGTGTCCAGTTCTGGGCACCACAGTTCAAGAAGGATACTGACAAGCTGGAACGTGTCCAGAAGAGGGCAACCAAAATGGTCAAAGGCTTTGAAACAATGCCTTATGAGGAACGGCTTAGGGAGCTGTGTATGTTTAGCCTGGAGAAGAGAAGGTTAAGGGGTGATATGATAGCTATGTTCAAATATATAAAATGATGTCATATAGAGGAGGGTGAAAAGTTGTTTTCTGCTGCTCCAGAGAAGCGGACACGGAGCAATGGATTCAAACTACAAGAAAGAAGATTCCACCTAAACATTAGGAAGAACTTCCTGACAGTAAGAGCTGTTCGGCAGTGGAATTTGCTGCCAAGGAGTGTGGTGGAGTCTCCTTCTTTGGAGGTCTTTAAGCGGAGGCTTGACAGCCATCTGTCAGGAATGCTTTGATGGTGTTTCCTGCTTGGCAGGGGGTTGGACTGGATGGCCCTTGTGGTCTCTTCCAACTCTATGATTCTATGATTCTGTTGGAAGCCACTGTGTTAAGTACAGATGTGTGAATCAATTCACATGAGTGTTCATCGCATCATGCTATTGTTAAAGGGTGCTTATTCTAACCCTGGGTTTTTAACAGCATTTGCAGGAAGCATTCCCCAGGCCTAAAGTCTGTTGAATAATCATGAGGGCTCCATGTTTCATCTAAAATTAAAGTCTAAAGCTAAGCGTCTGTTCATGCCTGATCTTTTCCTTACTGTTATACAGTGGTACCTCTACTTACGAATTTAATGCGTTCCGAACGCACATTCGTAAGTCGAATCCCATAGGAATGCATTGGGAGAAAAAATTCATAAGTCGAAGCAACCCTATCTAAAAATTTGTAAGTAGAAAAAATCCTATCTAAACCGCATCCAAGATGGCGGGCGGAGCTCCATTCGTAAGTAGAAAAATTCGTAAGTAGAGTTATTTGTAAGTAGAGGTACCACTGTATATAGACTGCTGGTGGAGGCCAACCTGTATCTAATGGTCAAGTCAACCTGAGTCCAACATAGTACCATATCTGTTTATTGTAAATTTACAATATGGGGAATTCTGAAATTCTCAAATGACCATGCTTGGCGAAACAATGTGCCCATATATAACATGCTATTGTGAAAATATCCTTCCTGAAGCTATAGGGAAATGTATATTTAAAAATCAACACTGCAGGAGTAAACCCTCCACAAATCCAGAGTGGAGTCTCTAAGACGGTTGGATGGAGCCTTGTACGCCTCCTTCTGGCAACTCCTGCAGCCCAGCTGCTTCCAAACGTATTGCTCTGCTTTCCTTTGGACCACATCAGCGAGGTCTTGTCGTCTGGGCAGCCCACAACCTCCATACACACTGCCCAGGCTTTCACCCCGGAGATGTCACTTTGGTGCTGCTAATGCAACGATTCGCCTTCACCCCCAGAGGCACACTCCATTTCCTCTTGAAACAGATTGATGATGCCAATGGAATGGAAGATGAGGGCAAGTGGCTCACCTGTTTGGTTGGCTTCAAATTATTTGGGTAGCTATGTTGTTGTTCCTTGTGTGTGAAGAGATCCATTTTGTGGAGAAAAAGAGCAACTATATAGCCTTTTCAATCTAATTCTAAGGACATATATATGGCAGGCTGTGGAATAAGACCTTGGTTTCGTACATCCTCCCAGCTCTGTCCCAGTGCTTGGGATTGAAGTGGTTCAGTTTAGCAAAGTTCACCAAATTAATTCAAAAATCTCAGAACAACACCTGAAAGTAGTTCCCATACTTGCTGGGTGAAATGAACTTGACGTTAGTTAGTTTTGGGGTGGAAGTTTGAATGATTTCTAGTTAATCTATCTCTCTCTCTCTCTCTGTGTGTGTGTGTGTGTGTGTGTGTGTGTTTTCTTTAGACTCTTGAGACTTTCAAGCTTAAAGATCATACCTGCAGGGGGAAATTAATTAACCGATTCACATTCCACTGTGTGTGTGCTTTGATGGGTTTTTAAAAGCTTTCTTAAGTATATTTTATATTTCAGCACAGCAGCCTGCAACATTCTGAACGCTGAATTTTTGTGTGTGTGCCAAGGAACATTTGGGTGAACTCGAAGTAAACTGTGAACTGAACCCTTTCATTTTGTAAAGGGTCAAACACGAACTGGAATTAGTTCCTTTTTGGACATGCTGAACTTGAACTAGTTCCTTTCAGAAGGGGACTTCGCCTAAGCTAAGCTCGTTCCCAAATGTGGGGCTATAGATTGATCAATAAGCCATAACACTGGGGAATAAGGTCTCGTTCTCCCTCAGGTCAAGCTGCAATGGCAGCCTTGGGTGGACATTACCCTGCAGGAGTATATATTCCCAAGTGCTTCAAGTAGTTTTATTAGCTATTTTATTCTCGCTGTTGGGGTCTGAGGAAAGAGCCCCCCCCTTCCCCGCCCTGCCGTCATTCCACAAAGATCCGTCACACATTTTATTAGCTTTCAGCCTGCTTTCCATAATGATTTAGTGGTGCATGCTTTCAGCTAATACCTTTTTAGGCAGTATAAACAAATGGCCCTATTTGTAATCAATTCTAATTTATTCACACTTTAATTGAAATATCCCTCCTTCCCACCACCCATAGCTGAGAAAACATACACGACCTCATCCATCACGCAGGTGTAAACACCAAAGTGCTGTGCTGGCAATTATCAGAATGCACAACATTCCTGTAATTTCAACTTCTCGATCTAACACGCTGTTTGGGGGGGGGGGAGAAAAGTATCAGCCCTGTCAATCAATGCTCGGATTAGGCAGCGGCTCTGAATTCCCGAATAGTCATTATCCCAACCCGTAGAAGCAAACAGCAAGGGTTCTGCATCAATTAATCAGCCATAACTTACATTCCTCCCCAGTGTTTAAGGCTTCTCCCTCGTCGTCGCTACACTGAAGAGATTATAAACTATCCAGGGAACCATTTTAATTCATAATGGCCACGATTCCTCAGTCCCCTGCTAATTCTAGCCTTGGTCCTTGTCATGTCTAAAATCATGGAGTTTCACTCTAGATGGTGAACCCGTCTAGCTAGTTCTGCGATTGCCAGTATTAATGGTCTAGATGAGGGGTAGGCAACCTAAAGCCCGTGGGCCGGATGCGGCCCAATTGCCTTCTCAATCTGGCTCACGGATGCTCCGGGAATCAGCATATTTTTACATGAGTAGAATGTATGCTTTTATTTAAAATGCATCTCTGGGTTATTTGTGGGGCATAGGAATTCGTTCACCCCCCCCCCCCAAAAGAAATATAGTCTGGCCCACCACATGGTCTAAGGGACGGTGGACCGGCCCACAGCTGAAAAAGGTTGCTGACCCCTGGTCTAGATATTTCAGGTTTTAGAAGACGAACCTGAGATGCCTGTACCACAACCTGCCAGGTAGTCAATAGATCCACAAATGAGCTTGGGAACTAGAGGTCAGTAGAGTTCAAAATTTGCAGACCTGGTCTGTCTTTACTTGTAAGCCTCAGCCTGAAAGATAGAATCATGTGCATCTTGGAGAAAAGGTGGGCTATAAATGCAATAAATAAAATTTATTATTATTATTACTTATTAGATTGCTACTTCATGTTTTCTTCCAAAGGAGTCCAGGGCAATGAACATATCACTAGCAATACAATCAGAAGCTGTAAGAAACAACCTTCTCAAACAGTTTAGAACAACCTTCTGTAAAAGTTTGTAACTCCTGAATACAACCACATACTCTTAACTAATAATTTCAGGGTTGCCAGGGACAGAACTTTCAGCCATCAAATGCCTAGGTAAAATGGGATGTTTACATTTCCTCCCTAAAAGTTAATACAGTGGTGCCTCGCTAGACGAATTTAATTCGTTCCACGGGTCTTTTCTTATAACGAAAAATTCGTCTAGCGAATCCCATAGGAATGCATTAATTGAATTTCAATGCATTCCTATGGGAAACCGCGATTCGCTAGACGATTTTTTCATAAAACGAATTCATCTAGCGAGGCAACCTCCGCTCGAAAAATCCTTTCGTTAAGCGGAAATTTCGTTAAGCAGGGCATTCGTTAAGCGAGGCACCACTGTCGTGGGGGAGACTGTATCAATAAAAGCATGGGACCCTCTTGAAAAATGGCATCCACCCGCATCTTTCTTTTAGAAGCACACTCAACTTATGCAGGAAATAGATAGTTATGACAATGGCTTCAGCCGCACACCACAGCAGGCCACCGTTAAATAGCTTGCTGTGAATGATCAGATGGTACCCACTTTATTCATCCCATTGGATTAAAATTATGTCTGGCAATTTGCATTCAAGGTTTATTCTGCGCCTTCCAAGGTTATAGTGTGGCTTGTTGCTTCCCCACTTGTGCTAGGGGAAGAGCAGAATGGGAAGATCTGCTTGCTCACAGTAAGCCAATAACCATGGTTTACTGTGACAGGTGGACCAACCTAATGTCACATAGGTTAGGGAAGGACTCAGATCATGATTTACCACAAACTGAAGACCAGTTTGGTGGTTATCTTCAGCAAACCCCTTCCTCGCCAAACTGGGTGCCCAAGAGCTCTTGCACATTGCACAGATTTTCTGGTCAAAATGTGGAACGTTCAGTTCACAAGGATTGCTGATGTGGACTATTGTGTCTCACTATGTGAATGGACCGGGGCCCAGAACACGCCTCACAATCTCCTGGGGCTGCAAGCTGCAGGACAATCAGAAAGTTTGAAGAGGTTTTGTAGGTTGTCCAGGCCAACTTATTTCCTGCTCAGTGGAAGGAAACCAAAGTTAGATAGAGCATTCCCAACAGATGGCTGTCCAGCCTCTGGTTGAGACCTCCACTGACGATGAACCCACCACCTCTCCAGGTGAGTGTTTCTACTGCTGAGCTGCTCTTACCATCAAGAGATTTCTGGCCAGCCAAAATCTACCCTCCTGTAGCTTAACCCCATTAGATCTAGACCTCTCCTCTTGGGCATCAGAAGACCAGAATTTGCTGTCTTCTATGTAACAGACTTTCGGACATCCTAAGATTTGTAGTTCATTGTAGTTCAAGATTTTATTGTCCACAATTGCTGCTCTTGTAGCTCTGGGCTTTAGCATGAAAGTCACCAAGTTAGAGCAGCCTCTCGGACGTTATATTGGAAATTCTAACAGCCACCCTTTAATTTTCCTCCAAGATATATCTCAAAAGAGAAGCCAAGGCCAGCAAGGAGTTCAAGTCCGACAAAATGCATTTCGCAAGCACCATACTTAATCGGCTGTCGGATGCAGTGAAGCAGGTTAACATTGCCAGCCAGCTGCCTGCTGTGGCAGTAGGAACACATTCTGCTTACCTCCCCTCCCCACTGTTTTCTGAGCCAAAAAGAAAAGAAAAAGCAGCCGGGGGGGGGGGAGAGCTGCTGTGGCAAGCACCCAAATCTTTCCAGTTCTCCTTTCCTGAATCTGCACACTCCGTAGGAAAAAAAACACCATATACTATCATCCCAAATGCAGCATCTGGATCAGTTAAAGTGTCGCAACAGCTAAAGTAATTAAATACACATGATACTTCAGGGCAAAACGGCAAGAGTTCTTCCTTATTTTTTCCAGCGTATTAAGTTTCAGCTATTAACCAATCGGGAAGTTTGCAGCACATGAACTCTTAATGCGGATAGTTCAGAAGTACCGAAGAGAGAAAGAGCGAGACGGGGAGACAAAGAGAGAGCGCCCAAAGAGAATCGCCGGTTCTGTTCCACCGAATGCCTTGCTGGCTGCTTTCCATTAAGGTACCTTGGCTTTTAAATAAGCTGTCAAGTAAAACTTGGCATCCGAAACAGAAAAGTGAGTAACGGCTTTTGCAGGAAACCCAACAGCTCAGCTGCGTGTCAAGAGAGACGGTCGTCTAGGAGTGAGCTCTAACGCAGCACACTTGGGCAGGCGCCACTGCCATTAAATTGGCTGTGTCTGGATTGAGGTTCAGTGCCATTTAGGGATAGTCCTTCACAAAACACACACACACACCCTATACAATTGGTAGGAACTTCAAACTTCTTTCTTCACTCAAGCACTGGTTTTCTGAATTCAGGGCAGGGGAAGTTTGGAAGGTGCAAAAACATAATTGGAAAACTCCCCCCCCCCTCCTGCTTAAAGAGCTAATTGATTTCGCAGGTGTTTAATTATCATTTGCTGTGAGATAATACCTTGTAGTGCCATAAAAAATGGATTTAATTTTCGAGTGCTTGCAGAACCATTGCCAAAGCCAAGTTAGAGCTAAAGCAAGATAATTATTCTATAAATCAAACACACTGCCTCCTTTCTTTGAAATTTTTAATACTTGGCTATAATGATATCTGACGACCTTGAAACCAACATAAAAAGGAGTTTTGTGCCAAGCGCCAAGAGGCAGCCATCAAGAGTATTTCATTCAGTCTGGTTCATTAACATTGGATCAGCCAGACATTGCACCCTTGACGTAGCCAAGCAAAATAGGCTGAGGTGTTAGCAAAGTGGCAGAAATTATGGAAACGCTGGTCGTCGTGGCCCTTTGGAACACAGGAAAGCCAACGAACGTGACACAGCCAAGCTGGATTCGCCAAAGGAGCTCTGCAAAATAAGTTTCAACAATGGATTTTGAAAGTGCAGAGGAGAAAAAGACCAATTCCTTTTATGGCTTCAACAGGTATGAATTCAGTGCAGTTTCCTCCCCATCCCTGCCCATGATGGAGAGCCAGGCTCCTAGAACATGTCTTAGAATCTAGTGCACCAGAATATGAAGAAACCAGATTATGATACAGTTGAAGGTTTAGCTATGCATTGTTGCCCAGAAAAGAAATTGAGGCAGAACTGGAATGTGATTCTGATGTATTCTGCAACTGTTGCATCACTTTCATCGTGAACTAGTTGTGATTTTTCAGGAGGTGATCATGATATAAGCCTGATATTACAGGGGAAAGTGCACGGGGTCATGTTAGCATGGATGGAACATGAGAAGTTACATTATACAGAGTCAGACCCATTGGTCCAGCTAGTTCAGCATAGCCCGCACTGACTGGGAGCAGTAATCTGGGCTTTCAGACTGGAGCATCTCCCAACCCAACCTGGCGATGGGTGGGATCAGAGCCGTCTTCCCCATTGGGTTTGCTGGTGCATTTCGCCAGGGCGCCAGCTTCTCAGGGGTGCCCCAGCGAGTGGGGGAAGCTGCGCGGCTTTGCCGGCGGCCTCCCCTTTCCCTCCTGCATGCCCACCAGCTGCGCCCTGTCAACCATATGGCTGGCGGGCATGCAGCTTGGCTCTCAAGCCTCTTCGGGAGGAGAGCAATCCCTGAAGAGGCTTAGGATGGAAGCTGCGCCCCGCCAACTATATGGCTGGTGGACGTGCAGCTTCCTTCCCAAGGCTCTGCAGAAGGAGAGCGATCCCCGCAGAGGCTTGGGAAAAGGTAGACAACTCTGGGAAACAGGGGCGGCGGGCGCCGGAGGGATATTTGCACCACGGCGCCAGATATGCTTAAGACGGCCATGGCTGGGATTGAATCTGAGAACTTCTGGATGCAAGGCAAGTGCTCAGCCAGCCTTCCCAGTGCTGTTCCATATGGCCCAAGGTTTCTCTACTGGCTTAATCAACACATATGGAGGCCTCGGAAGACATCACTCTGGGTAAATAGGCCATAGTTGTGACTAAGGTCCATTCTGCGACTTAGGGACGGCTTTTGAGTCACCCTAAGGGACATGGGTATCATTCTGGTGTGGCTCCTCCACTAAACATTGGAAATAAGGTGATTCATGGGGGGGGGGGGAGAAGCCTATGCCATTATGAGTCAACCCTTTGTCAACATCATCAAGTTCCCACAACTGCGGCATGTGGAAGTCACATTTAAAAATAAAATAAAGTGGATGCAATCTGTAGGTTAGAAAATCTGTGCACACAGTGATATCTGATGTGCATCGTGAGAGTTTCTTCCAGTTCTGAGACCACTGGTGGGGTAAGTACCAGACCTTTCCATCCCGTGACAGCCTAGTTGAAAGGGACAAGGGGAGAAGATGGCCCAGCTCCTACTCCACCAGGGCTATAATCTCATTGTGCAGATGGGCACTAAGGTATTTTAAATCACATTTACAGCCTCTAATGGCTGTTCAGATGCTCGCCGTGCAGTGCTATGCTATACATAAAAATACTCCGATATAGAAGCCATTAAAGTCAAGCTCGGCTCTACTTAGTGAAATATGCTTTAATGATTTCATCGGACAGAAGCATCTTCAGTGAATAGACAAGCCCTATTTCGGATAAATCTATGTCACATGTCTTCGGGCAGACACATCATGGACCTGTCAAATGCATCAAGTTTTATTTCCCACAGGAGGGGTCATGGGATCTAAAACTCATTACTCTTCGACTAATATTAAGAGGAGGGATTTCTCACTTGCTAATACTTGGCTTCACTTTTGGAGATGTTGATAGGTTTGGGGGCAGGACTTTCATATAACGACTCACATCCGAAAGAACAAAATAATGCATGCTTGATGTAACTATCAATGGGATTAAAGATACTTATTACCTGCTTCTCGTCTAGGGGTGAAACGTCTGGCGCAAAGAAGCCAAAGTCAGAAGCATGGCTAGCCTGAGCTGTTAGGAGGCCAGAACTAAGTTGGGGCAAGGAAGATGTCATTGTTAGATGGAATCATATTCCATTTTGCCAGTTTCTGCTGTCAACTGAAACGAAGAATGAAATAGAAACGAGCCTCAGAAATGTCTGGAAGTGACAGATCAGCTTCATGCCTTCCTCAGAAGAGGTCAGCCTTCCAGATGTTGCTGGGCTCCCATTTTGCATCAGCGTTGGAATAATCAAGGGTTCACTGTAGCCCAACAACATCTGCAGGGTACCAGAAGGCTACCGTAGATGATACTACGCTTCTTTTTAAAACCAGATGTCCAGCACAGTCTCCAGATTTGGCAACACCAGTGCAGAGTTATTCTTGGGGTCGCAGGAAGGATCAAAGGAGCAAAGCAGTGCAACCCCCTGCTGGGGCAGGCCACCCACACACTCAGCCACCCATGTGATCCATATGTGTCACAAGCAGAGAGAGGAGGCGCACACAAAGATGGAGCAAACATGCGATGGGAAAAGGCAAAAGAGGCCCCTTCCTCCAAGAATCATCAGCCAAGAAAAAAACATCCCACCCACCCTCAAACACAAATGCAGAAAATGAGAATGGATCCTGAGCGTTGGGTTCATGCCATACCACAAAAACAAAAAAACAAAAACACCCTGGTCTGTGGTTAAGGCAGTTTTCTCAGATGTCCCAGTACAAGTAGGAAAGAAAAACCAAGTTCATATAAGGTGGCTTGGTGGGACTTTCCCCAACTATCAGAGGTCCTTTTTTTGTGCTAATTATCGTACAAAACAAATCTGGATTTTTAAAAAACAAAATAAAAAAATTCCTTCCAGCAGCACCTTAGAGACCAACTAAGTTTGTCATTGGTATGAGCTTTTGTGTGCATGCACACTTCTTCAGATACACTGAAACAGAAGCCACCAGATGCTTATATATAGTGAGAGGGTGGGGGGGTATTGCTCCCTCCTTGTGGTGGGAGTGGGTGTACTACGTCAGACCAACACGGCCACCTACCTGTAACTTGGATTTTTTATATTTTTTTGAGGGGTGGTTAGTTGGGAAAACAATTCCACAGATCTTGGAGGGGAAGCTGTGGGCCATTGAACAAGCTTTTTTTTGCTTGTGCACAAAATATCTGCATTAATTGATGCTTGACCACATCTGCATCCAGAATATTTGGTTTGCTCCGTTGCATCAGCCTGAGAGATGCTGAAACGCAGCCCCAGTCTTCCACCCGCTGACTTCCTCCAGCAGCGAAGGAGCCAGCACCCCGCAGGATCAAACCACTTTCCTTTTAGCATTCTTCCCGCGCCGCTAGAATGTGCTAAGTCCATTTGTGAGCTAATACATTATTTACACAAGTTATTCAGGCATAGCAGCCAGGATATGAAACATTTATCAACAAAGGGTCCAGTTTGTCATTTAAAAATAATTATGTTTCTTTAGGAGAAACTAACAAATTCTGTTGGCCTAGAATTATTTATTACACAACTTCGCGGGCACAAAGGGATGCTCTGTTTTAAGACGCCAGTGATTTTGAAGCAGGGAAGGCAAGCTGTCTCGGGAGAACTTTCCGGTGGTTTGTAAGCATTCTATCAAGGTGAGACCCTTATTGGTCACCTGTCCAGGTAGGCAGCCTACAGGAACCCATTAAAGAGAGACCCCACCCTTTCTATCCCTGCAGTTCTACAATTTAGCCAATAGGTGGTGCACTTCCACATTACCATTCCACCCAACAAACCATCTCTTTGGGTTGCCTTTTTCGCAATCAAAACATACAGAGTTGTTATGGTTTAATTTTCTCTTTTGGCTGCCTGATGGAAAGCTCACAGTACAGACCTGGGGAGGGTTCGGTGGGATTGACTTGCCCTTCCAGCATTTGCTGCTCAGCAAAAACAAGAAAGGTGGTTAAATGGAAGTCTAGCAGAAATCACTGTGCTGACGGGATGAGTTAGTTGGATAACACGCACCCTCTGTAGCGATTGTGCGTGTGAAGATATATATGGACCCTGCAATAATGCAGTGAATTATTCCCCCCCCCCCAGTATGGATCTTTAAGTAGCCAGAACAGCACTATCCAAACACTGAGATAGCTCAGTCGGTAGAGTACAAGACTTAATCTTAGGGTCGTGGGTTCAAGTCTCACATCAGACTTGTGGGAAGTAGGACTGTTTGATTCTCATTGGTCCTTTCCAGCTCTGTAATTCTATGGTTACAGGTAGGTAGCCGTGTTGGTCTGGGTCGAAGTAAAATAAAAAAATTCCTTCAGTAGCACCTTAAAGACCAACTAAGTTTTTATTTTGGTATGAGCTTTCGTGTGCATGCACACTTCTTCAGATACGTATCTAAAAAAATTCCTTCAGTAGCACCTTAAAGACCAACTAAGTTTTTATTTTGGTATGAGCTTTCGTGTGCATGCACACTTCTTCAGATACAGTGAAATGGAAGTTTCCAGGCACTTATGTAGAGAAGGGGTGGGGAGGGGTGGGGATGGGGAGGGGGGATCACTCAGAAGGGTGGTGGAAATGGGTGATTGACTGACTGATAGCTGTTGATGACCGCAAACGACTGCAAATGGTTTTGCATGAAAAAGCAAGGGTTGAGATGGCTGAAGATCGCTTATAATGTATAATGAGATAAGAACCCGATATCTCTGTTCAAACCAGGTCCCTCCATGGTTTTGAGCTTGGTGATAAGTTGCAATTCAGCAACTTCTCTTTCCAGTCTATTTCTGAAATTCTTTTGTAGTAAGACAGCTACTTTGAGATCTTGTATAGAATGTCCTGGGAGATTGAAGTGTTCTCCTACTGGTTTTTCTCCTACTGGTTTTTTTTACGTATCTGAAGAAGTGTGCATGCACACGAAAGCTCATACCAAAATAAAAACTTAGTTGGTCTTTAAGGTGCTACTGAAGGAATTTTTTTATTGTAATTCTATGATTCTACACAAGCACCAGCAAGTGTTGGAGGAGCCTTGCAGAAGTATTTTAAAGTTAAAAATAAATAAAATGAACCTTAATTTTTTTTTGGGGGGGAAGCCTTCACATAGTCCAGTAAGGACAGAACCATCTCAGTGGGCAAAGAATACTCACTCTGGTGTGTGTGTGGAGGGGATGAGGGCAGACAGAATGGAGTATCACACAACAGGGCTTGGTGAGCAGCAGCACGCTCCACGCCACAACATTTTGTTGTGGGCCCTGCTTGTTATTACACAAAAGCGAATCAACCCATCATTTGTCCCCAAGGAGTTTAGCAGAAGCCTATGAAGGGGGGGGGGAGACACACACACATACCCCACCCGCTGCCCAAACAAAGCTTAATTTGCTGTCTGAGCTGTCAAGCTTAAGCAGTTTTAGTTTTTAAACTTCAGCAGAAGCAGTGACTCTGTCCCTCACATCTTCTCATCCGCCGCTGCTGTTTCCTAGCTTCTATTCTTTCTTCCGTCTTGACAGCGACAGCAGACGCAGAACATTCTGGTAGCCCTCCCCTCCTCAACAGCATTCTCGGGGAACTGGGTAATTACTTTGCCAAGACATTCCCAAGAGCAGGGGGGGGGGAGGAAGGAAAGAGAGGGGAGCCAGGACTCTCTCCTTATCAGTGAGCATTCAAAGCAAACCCTCTGAAGTGGCGTACATACGAACACCCTCCCTGATCCAGCACCTTCAAGGCCTGTCTATTTCCGCCTGTCAAAACACTTCGGAAAGTGGTGGCTGAGTGAAGCGTTTGGCACCAGTCTGGCGGAGACGCTATGTGGCAGATGAGCGTCATCCCTATTCTCTGGGAAACTGCTCGGCTCACAACCTTTTACGCTTAAGGAGGGGGGGGGGAACCCTTTAATTTTTTATTTTTTAAAAAAAGAAAACACTTTTCGTTTAAACGCACGGACGGCTTTTTCACACAGCTGCAAATGCCACGGAGACAGACGCTGAGCTTCTCTCCGTCTTTGCAACTCAGGCTTCATTCCAAGCACCGGTTGCTTAGCAGAACAGGGCCCTTGTGCCCTTTTCAACCCGGTGCAAACATTTGACTTCACGTGTCGATTTTTGGTCATTGTTGGCAGAGAGAGAGAGAGAGAGAGAGAGAGAGAGAGAGAGAGAGAGAGAGAGAGAGAAGGGGGGACGCTCAGAAAAATTGTGGGAGAAATTACCAGGAAAACAAAAGTTCAGGCAACAAAGGGTGAAGCCAGGCCTCAGTGCCGATATCTGAATTTACTCTGGGGAAACATGGGAATGGAATAATCATCTGGTTGCAAGGGTATCCCTCTATACAAGAGGACACCCCCCCCCGAGGTCCTTGTCTCTGCCTATATAATATTCCAGAGAGTAATCTCTTGATAATGGTTCTGTTGACCGGGGTGGGTCAAAGAGAAGTGAAATTCATAGGCTGGATTCTTTGGATAGTCTCCTTCTTTGGAGGTCTTTAAGCAGAGGCTTGACAGGCATATGTCAAGAATGCTTTGATGGTGTTTCCTGCTTGGCAGGGGGTTGGACTGGATGGCCCTTGTGGTCTCTTCCAACTCTATGATTCTATGATTTTGTCTCAACTCTTTTCCGTCCAGAACTACCCGCTTTCTGGGCAGTCACCACATGGTGGCAATGTAGGCCAGGTTTGCCCAACCAGGTGGACTACAACTCCCATCAGCCAGGGCCAGCAGAGCCACATTGGTGGTTGGGGAGTTGGGAGTTGTCCTCCGAAACATCTGAAAGGGAGCAGGTTGGGGAGAGCTGGAGTAGATTGTGGGGGCATATGCAGGGCATATATTCGTGGAACGCACAGGGTCCCACTTTCAGAAATCTCACAGTGATTTTGCAAAGGAGGATAGGAGTCCAAAGAAGTAAGAGCGCTGAATTTGGGGTTATGCACAAGGCAAGGGCGCGGGTGGTGCTGTGGGATCGGCAAGCCCTAGGCCACAGAGCCTAGGGCTTGCCGATCAGAAAGTCAGCAGTACAAATCCCCCAAACGGGGTGAGCTCCCATTGCTTGGTCCCAGCTCCTGCCCACCTAGCAGTTCGAAAGCATGTCAAAGTGCAAGTAGATAAATAGGGACCACTCCGGCGGGAAGGTAAACGGCGTTTCCGTGCACTGCTCTGGTTCGTCAGAAGCAGCTTAGTCATGCTGGCCACATGACCCGGAAGCTGTATGCCAGCTCCCTCGGCCAATAAAACGAGATGAGCGCAGCAACCCCAGAGTCGTCCGCAACTGGACCTAATGGTCAGGGGTCCCTTTACCTTTACAAGGCAAGGAAGCCAAATGATTGGATGGCTCAGTTGGCTGAAGCGTGGTGCTGATCATGCCAAGGTTGCAAGTTTGATCCCAGCTTCGTATTCCTGCATTTCCCAACTCTGCAATCCTATGATTCTGTGACTGCTGAAGTCCTGGCACTGTTTCTCCCCACCCCATGACTCAAAGCATTTACAGAAAAGGAACTGGCTCACCCTGAATGTAGCAACTGAACTGGGGAACCATACTGAGATGAGTGTTCAGCTGCTGACCAAATGAACTGATCTGAGCACAGATGCAAATGTCTCCATGCAATCTGCATAGGAATACGCATAAGAACACGAGAAAAGCCTTACTGAGTTCAGGCTGAGGGTCCATTTGGCCCAGCATTCTGTTTCCACAGGGGCCATCCAGATACCTATAAGGAAATCCTGCAAGCAGGACTTGAGTGAAACAGCCCTCTCTCGAACTGCGACTCCCAGCCACTGGTATTCAGAGGCAGCAGTGGAGGAAGAACATCTCCACTGTTGCTAATAGCCACTAATAGCTACTAGTAATAGCTTTATCGCAGGGACCCAGGTGGCGTTGTGGGTTAAACCACTGAGCCTAGGGCTTGCTGATCAGAAGGTCAGCGGTTCGAATCCCTGCGACGGGGTGAGCTCCCATTGCTCAGTCCCAGCTCCTGCCAACCTAGCAGTTCGAAAGTACATCAAAAAGTGCAAGTAGATAAATAGGAACTGCTACAGCGGGAAGGTAAACGGCGTTTCCATGTGCTGCTCTGGTTCGCCAGAAGCGGCTTTGTCATGCTGGCCACATGACCTGGAAGCTGTATGCCGGTTCCCTCGGCCAATAATGCGAGATGAGTGCGCAACCCCAGAGTCGGTCATGACTGGACCTAATGGTCAGGGGTCCCTTTACCTTTAATAGCTTTATCATCCATGCATTTGTCTAATCCTCTTTCAAAGCCATCCAAGTTGGTGGCCATTGGTACCTCTTGCAAGGGTGGATTCTAGTTTAGCTATGCACTGCATGATTGAAGTCCTTATTCTGCCTGTTCTGAATCTTCCAACATTCAACTTCATCATCACCATCGTGTTAGATACATGGAAACAACATCAGAGTTCTACTATTATGAGAGGGGACTTCACGTAACTTAGCCTTCTTCTGTCGCAACTAACACGCAATGCCTCCAAAGAGGAGAGAGCAGTGTTAGATAACTCAGATATATAAGCTGGGCACCAAATGGTTTATTAAACCAGGGTTACAGCTTCTTAAACCAGGGTTACATGGCTTGAAAGTTGAATTTCTCAATATGACTTTTTGGTTCCTGAAATTCATTCTGATTGTGCAGATAAAACATAAGGGATAGGATTCTACTGGATGTGTTGCTAGCGTATGAAAACAGGCAAGATCCAAGGATCCCCAGGCATGCACCTCCAGATGGTGGAGACTCCTGGCGCCTGGGCATCTTCCCTCGGTCGCAAGTGGCCGATAACCAGGTGCAAAATGCGCTTGGCAAATTTCGAACACTGGAAGGGAGCATATCAAAATCTCACAGTCTGACTTCAGCTACTTCAGGATTTGTTATTTGCTTTTCCAAAGAGTAGAGAAATAATTGATGCATGAGACCCATAGGTAGGTCGAAAGTCGTCTATGACTAAAGCACTAAAGCAATAACCATAAAGTCTCTGTTCCCATTAAGTCATTGGCACCTACTTGGGTCTATGCTATGCCTATAGTCTCATTAATTCCCTATTTCTCCAGGACCTGGCACAGGGGTAAAGTTAATTTAAGCAGGAGAAAGGCAATTAGCTCTTACATTGCATTTAAATTGAAAATCATTTCTTCCCCATCTTTGAACACACTTTTTGTTCTTGAAATCTAAATCCCCCAATTCCTAAGCTGATATTAATCAAGCCATGTTTTTCTGAAAGTGTCGAGGTCACTAATGAATACACAAATCCTTACTTCTGGGCATGTCGATCTTTTTCGGCTGCTTTGTTCCAGCATTTGCCGGTTACTGAGCCTGCCAAGTTAAAGAAGGAAGGAAGGGGGCGGGGGGGGCAACTTCTACGTTACTTATTATGTGATTAGAAGCTATTTAGCCCAATAAGGCTCAAGCTTTTACTCAAACAAATTAATAGATGCAAACAAAATGTTTTGTGTCAACACGCTTGTCATTCTAAGGACGGAACTAGCAGGTCATAGCAGGAGGGTGGTTGAGTCTGGATGCAAAAGCCAAGACTCAAACCACTCAACCACTCAGCCCGTTTAGTAGCCCATGTGGTGGAAACTGATTGGACTTCCTTTGGCATAGCACAGAAGCTACAAACAATATGTGTCAATTGCAACTTAGGCATGCACATATAAAAATAACAATAGAGAGTTGCATTATCGGCTAAGGAATACCAACCAAAATGTTGCAGAGATCTTAGAGCACATTCTAAAAGCAGACATTCTGCTGAATGGGGTACTAGGTAGCCCCAGGGACCTTGCTGTTTGAACTGAGAGTAGAGACTAAGACAAATCCAACACTCTCCTGCAGATGAACATTGGAAAGTGAGTTTAAAGGTGAATGGGCAAGCTGTGCAGCAGGGAAGTTTCAGAAACCTCAGAGGAAACCTCCCGAGGAACCCTGGGGTTATCTAGAATGCAGGATAAAAACCAGAGTAGCCACTTAAGTACCATCAAAGAAGAGGAAGCATGCCATGGGACTGGGGCACGGGACAAAAGGAGCCTTTGGATTTGCAAAGCATTCGTACAGATGCACATTTAGAAAAAAAGTATTATTATTTTTTTGCTGTAATTCCCTCACGACAATGGGGAATGCTGCGACCAAGTGACCTGTCTACCTGCGGCCCAGGTGTGAACCTTTGATGGACAACTTCAATGCCCATATTCTTATGGTTCTGGGTCTCTAAACTACTCTTGGGCTGCACAGCCCGAAAGTAGGTCATCACACGACAACCTAATAAAGCCCACGATGCAATGTTCCGGTGAGAGCAGGAAACTGTCCCCTGGTATCTGATACTCCTTCTGGCAAAAAGCTGGGCAGTCAAGCAAATTTGCCTGCAGGTGGCACTCCAATAACACCCCCCTGCCCCAAGAAGCTGGCAAGACCTTTCCATGTCCTGCCAGCTACACAGACTTCCAGGCAGATCGCCCTGTGACTAGGCAAAGTGTAACTGAGGCATCATGACCTATATTCTTCTTTAGCTTGGTCTGGCGATCCTTCTGATTAGGAAATGCAGTCAGTCTGACGGAAGCCAGCCTGACAGATTTCATAGTTAGGAGCTTCCCTTGCTCAGGTCCACATCTTTTCACTCGCCCTCCTTCAACAGCCTTGGCTTTTGCCCTTGGAATATTGGGAAATGAAATCTTACTCGCTGGTACCATCTGTGCCCCTGCACCCGACATTATTCATTCATTTCCTGATAGATCACCTTCAGCATGTTGGCTGGGTGGGAAGCTACATAAACACACGTCGGTGGTGGGGAACCTGGGGCCCTGCATATGTTGTTGGGATTTCAACTCCCATCAGCCTCAAGCACCCTGAACAATAGTCAGGGGTGAGGACCATTGTTGTCCAGCAATGCGTGGAAGGTCCCCAGTCCCTCACTCCTGGATTGTTTAAAGCAGAACTTCATGTGGCCTGCAGAAGACATGCGGACATATTTAAGCTGCCCGTGCTATCGTTGAACAGTCACAAGAACCTCAGCTATATTTTCATAAACGAAAATAATAATGTAAGGTTCTGTTCTTTGCCACTGAGGTAAAGCAGTATGATCGTGAAGACTGCTATATCACCCAAAGGTAGTTTCCTAGTGTGGCTGATTGAGAGGATACAAGTTTCTGGAAATCACAAGTAGGGAGAAAGCTGTTGTGCTCAGGTCCCGCTTTCGGTCTTTTGACTGGCTACGTTGAAGGCAGGATGTTGTTCCTTCTGGTTTTATGAGAGACACAGCTAGGCAAAGAAAAGCAGTTCTAGCAGAACTGATCCCCAAAGTGTCATCTAACCCGGACAAGCCCTGTGGAAAGGATTATGGTGACCCGCTTTGTTTTCATATTGTTTGCTGATAATTCATTCGTGTGTTTTGAAGCTCCTTGTGAGTAGCCTCAGAAGGACTTGCATTCCGAAATACGGGATTTAAAATAATGGTGTGTTTGTGTGTGTGTGTGTGTGTGTGTGTGTGTGTGCGCGCGCATTCAGTCACTAAATAAAAGATCAGACATAAGGAAAAGTAGGGGAAATGGAAATCTAATTCATGGTGGCTTTTCTTTTCCTTTTCACTTTCATGACTGGTGAAGTCCAGTCAGAGGAAAATCTGCTGGTAGCATAAGATTTTTCTTTCGGCAACAGGGCCCTTAACCAATACAGCACATCCATCCGACCCTTTCTCTATTCAAACAGAAACAAAACTTTGAGTGTATTCCATTGCACATGTGCAAAGGCAAACATAGTCTGCAACTGCTACCTTCACAAAGGTTTGACTTTTAAGGGCAACTATCTCAGAAGACAAGATGTGACAGAAGAATCACGGATTGGCCACAAATCGGCCATTTGATAATTTCAGGTCCATGCTGAAATAAAGATGCAGATTGGCTACAGTTCTCCAATCACCTCTTGATAGATTTCCAGTATGGGCCTCAGTGCTCTGATCAAGGTCTCTCCCAGTTTGTGATACTGCTATCAGCACTGACTATTTCCCCCTGCCCCCCCCATTGGAGAGGGGAGTCCTTATTTCTGCTTCTTTTAAGCACACACTTCTAGTTTGCAAATTACCGCACCAATTATTCAACAAGTGCTTTCAGCCTAACACAAACAACAATTAATATGAAATATCCCCGTGCATCACTTTCTCCTCCCTGGCTTTGAGGCATTTGGGTAAGTGATTGTAAAAGGATCCGTTCTCAAGATTAGAGCCCACACCGTGTGGTTTCTGGATTTACATTTGCTGTTCCAAAGAACAGAATCTGATTCTGCCAGCACCTCACACTGAATAAGACATTCTGTCCTCAAACGGCGGTTGGCTTATTTCCTCACCGACTGCTTAATACTGTCTGGTTCAGTCATTGCCATTCCTCGTCCCCTAAAATCTGGAAAGCAGAGTCGCAATTCACTCCATATGGTTTCTTGAAGACTTTTAGTCACAACCGAGGAAAGAGACGCTTTGCTCATTTGAAATCACGCCCGCTCTAAAAATGCACTTCGTTCCCACTCTGTGGAGAATGGCCAGAGCCAGAGCAGATGCTTGGCATGCAGAAGATTCCCTGTTCTGTTCCCGACATCTCCAGGTAGAGCTGAGAAACACCCCTTTCTGAAACCCTGGCGAACTGCTATCAGTTTTCTCAAATCTGGGTCCCCAGCGGCTGTTGGACTTCAACTCCCATCATCCTGGGCCATGGGCCCTGCTAGCTAGGGACGATGGGAGTTGTAGTCCGACAGCAGCTGGGGAACTAAGATTGGGAAACACTGAGATACAGTGGTACCGCGCAAGACGAATTTAATTCGTTCCGCGAGTCAATTCGTTTTGCGAAAAATTCATCTTGCGAATCGCGGTTTCCCATAGGAATGCATTGAAATTTCTTTTTTTGACCATAGGAACGCATTAATTAAATTTCAATGCATTCCTATGGGAAACCGCAATTCACAAGATGAATTTTTCGCAAAGCGAATTCTTCTTGCGAGTCACCATCAGATCACAAGACTCATTCGTCTTGTGAAAAATTCGGCTTGCAGGGCATTTGTCTTGCGAGGTACCACTGTACTGAAATAGATGGACCAATGGTCAGCCTGTTATAAGAGATCTCACTATGGTGCTAAAGGGGTCAGATGGAGGCCAACCTTAAAAAAACAAAACAAATTAACATGCCATGGAAATGCTAATGCTATTCCCCCTCCCCAGTAATAATGAGATTTTTGTTTTTCTCAGCCTATGCACCCTGCACAAGACTTTTTATTATTATTTTTAAAAAAAGAGAGAATCCAGCAACATGCTCTGCAAGAAAGCCTCTCCTTTCCCCCAATTATCGGTGTGGCTTGCACACACATCTGTTTCTTCCCTGCCCCCGAGAGATGTCTGAAATCTAATTAACCAATTAATTTGCAAATATATACTAATTTATTCAAGGCAGATTTTCTTAGTGTTAAGCTATCCGACAGCGAGCCATATGCAGTACGGGGGAACAGGACTTCATTAAAATACCAAAGGGTTACTCAAACGGAATAAAAACTTAACATTTGTACTACAGTCAGCACCAGACATTTCCTCATTAAGGATAAGGAAGTGCTTGTATTTGCCTCTTGCTAATTTGTTTTCGCATGTTTGGTGTAAACCGGTTGTTAATCCATTTGATACCAAGGCACTATCACAGGGAGTGAGATCACGAATGCAAAAAAGAAAGAAAGACAGAGATCAGTGTTTTCAAATTCAGCTGCCAGATATATCTACCTATCTCCATCCTTGCAATTGTGAAAAGCCTTGCTTCCATTCCTGCTCTGCAGCAAGCCATAGTTTGCTGTTCATCCAAACCTGGCAAACTTTGGTTTGTGCAAACCCTTGCTTGCCCACGAACCAGGATCATACACCAAGGTTTGCAGTCTAGGATATGCTGACAATCCAAAAAAATGAAGTTTCTAAATCTGGACACAAAAGGCAAAGGAACAAGGAGAGCGAGGATGTGCCAGAGCTTGCTTTTAATGCTGTATTATGTTTTATTCTGAAGTCATCCATTGACTAAGTGTGTCCAGTGTGTCTTGATTTTGCAGTGATTCATGCATTGTACATACAACAGATACCCTTCAAGTGGGGAAAGCAATATTTACCAGCCCTTGTGGATCTTAGGGCATGCAGGGTAAGCTAAGCAGATCGACATCTAGTAAGTGCCCGGATGGGAGACTGCCTGGGAACCTCACGTATGCTGCCTTGAGTTCCACAATAGAAGAAGAATGGAATATAAATATACTAAATAAGCACCTAATTGACATTGCCCGATGATCCAATGTTAGAGTAGACCTATTGAAATTAATAAAAAAAGGTAAAGGGACCCCTGACCATTAGGTCCAGTCGTGACCGACTCTGGGGTTGCGGGCTCATCTCGCATTATTGGACGAGGGAGCCGGCGTACAGCTTCCAGGTCATGTGGCCAGCATGACAAAGCCGCTTCTGGCGAACCAGAGCAGCACACGGAAACGCTGTTTACCTTCCCGCTGTAGCGGTCCCTATTTATCTACTTGCACTTTGACATGCTTTCGAACTGCTAGGTTGGCAGGAGCTGGGACCGAGCAACGGGAGCTCACCCTGTCGCCCTAGGCTATGTGGTTTAACCCACAGCGCCACCTGCGCCCCTACACTGAAATTAATAGACATAGCTAAATTTGATCCACTGTCAATTTGTGTCCATTCTCTAAATCTTTATTTGAATATGTACATCACGTTGCCTTAAGGCAACGCTCATTAAGGAAAATGTGCATTACTGTATTTTGTGTGTGTCTCTCTCTCTGTGCTTATATACACATATGCACGGACCTAAAGGAACACAGGCAGAAAGACAGACAACCCCACGGTTCCCATTCAGACAGCAGAAAGAACTAACATCGATATTTTCATGCGCCATCTGCAGCTCTAACGAAATGATGCTTTGCTCCCTGCCTCGGCAGGTAACATTATTTATGGAGAAAAGTGGAGTTGTAATATACAACGCTTCGGTAGAATGGTTTGAAAACAAAACAGGGGGGGAAAACACCCGAAGAGAATTGGGGTGGAATTGATGATCTGTTCTTAATTGCTGCGCTGAAAACGTTTTACCCAGCTCTGCGGCTGTGTGGGGGCAAAATACAACAGCTGGGTACAATTCTGGCAGCTATTAGAGAGATTATGTAATTTACAGTACAAGGGTTCCAGCCACAAGAAGGCTTCCCCCTCTCTGAAACAACCCGGTACGGTCTTTTCTCAGAAGTAAATAAACTTCCATAATTGCCAAATGCTCCATTACCGTATTATACAGTGTCAGAACCTGCACAAATTTGTTTCCCGAGAATTATCCTTTATAGCATACATATATTATACTAAATAAGCAGCGATGGCTGGCTATGAATTGCTAAGGATTGCTGCTGCCTACTTATTCTCACGAGATGCTTTTTTTTGGGGGGGGGGACCTGCCTGAGTGCTGTCACTACTCTAGAAGCCTCCGCCCCACCGGGAAACAAAACAAAGTGCATTGATTTTTATCATTTATTTTATTTAATTATTTATTTATGAACCACCCTTCCTCCAAACTGAGCGCCGGGTGTTCAACAAATGTAAGAGCGAAAGACATCAAAGCAAGCCTTTCCACATATATACTACTGGTATAATATACATATGCTACAAGAGGGACTTGGGTGGTGCAGTGGTCTAAACCACTGAGCCTCTTGGGCTTGCCGATCGGAAGGTCGGCGGTTCGAATCCCCACAACGGGGCGAGTCCCCATTGCTCTGTCCCGCCTCCTGCCAACCTAGCAGTTCGAAGGCATGCCAGTGCAACTAGATAAACAGATACCGCTGTGGCGGGAAAGTAAACGGCATTTCCGCACGCTCTGGCTTCCGCCATGGCGTCCCATTGTGCCAGAAGCAGTTTAGTCATGCTGGCCACATGACCCGGAAAGCTGTCTGTGGACAAACGCCGGCTCCCTCGGCCTGAAAAGCGAGATGAGCGCCACACCCCTATAGTCGCCTTTGACTGGACTTAACCTTCTGGGGGTCCTTTACCTTTACCTTTAAATGCTATAAAGGGTGATTTTTATTCCTTTAGGAAGAGCTGTGCTTGCAAAGAAGAAGACAGAAATGTGGGCTGAACCTGATAAAGGACCCAGGAGTTGCTCCCTTATTCTTCTGCTACCTGCCAGGGCTGGCCCTACCACTGGGTAGACTGAGGCACACACCATTGTGGGAACACAGGAGCCCATTGCGCCATCTAGCTCAGTAATGTCCACACTGACAGGCAGCTGCTCTCCCCCAACCCTACCTACCTGGATATATCTGGGATTGAACCTGAAAAGCAGATGCTCTGCCACTGAGCTAGAGGCTTTCCCCATAGCTCCCCCTCTTCTCTTGGCTTTTTGTGTAGCAAGTTTCCAAGTCTGCATGAAGAATCTAAGAGGGTTCAGATGAACAGTCTCCCTGCAGACAGTTGTGCTCAACACACAAACATTAGGAGAGAAACATCCCGGACAGCTGAGCCCTCAAATTGTTGTTTGAATGAACAAAGCTTCCATCTAAGGATGAAGTTGGTCATATATTCTAAGGCTGCCTTGCTCAACCTGTTGCCTTCCAAATGTTGTTAGAGCACAACTCCCATCACACCTGACCATTGGCCGCCATGCAAGCTGGGGCTGTTAAAATTTGTAGTGACACCAGGTTGTGGGAGGCTGTTCTGAAGTATGGATACTACTGGTTTGAACACAAATTTGTTCTGTATTTCGAAGCATTTCTACCAGCGCAGAGAAAGCGCAGTCCAAACAACTTCCAACAACAGGCTTAGAATAAATATCTTTCTAAACTTTACAAAAGTTTTAGCACAAACATCCACACTGAAAGGGATAACGTTCGCTGTTCTCAGAGTCAGTTAGGTCCTAAATTGTCTGCAACCTGTCAAGATTAAGATATGGTGTCATTAAAGCCAGCTCAGAGAAAACGTTTCCCTGTATGCACAATTACGGACAACGTGATTAGATAAAATGCTAAGATATACAGTAAATGGAGCCAAAAACGAAAATAGCGTTTCTTTCATATGCCCAGAAAGCAAATGTTAATCTAGCTTAAGTAAAATATGCAAGTATAACAAGATGAGAATTTTCCTCCCTGATAAAGAAAGTTATACTATTTTAAGGCATCGGGCTAATCCAGATTGGTTAAGACGACAATTCAAATACGTAGAAAAAGCTTGTTTAATTCTTCCTCAGATTGTACCATTTCAGACTGCAGGGTGTGTGCATGTGTTGGAAAGCTGCACCCTTTGAATGTTCTCCCTTTTGAAAACTCTCTGCATGTGGAAAGTAGGCCGATCAGGATTGTTAAAATATATTTTTTAAAAGTCTTGAAGCACTAGCTTTCCAAGCTGAGCATGCTCCGGATATCGAAGAGAGGCAAACTCCTTCTAAAGTATATTGTCTTTAGAGAATGATAAGAAATGCTTCTATAAAATGGGCCCTAATTTAAGTGAGCAGACACATTCCTTTTCATAGCACCTGGTTTACTCAGCAGCAGCCACAGCTAACGTGGAACCCTATGGATGTAATTCAATGCCAGAAGATGAGATTGCACACAATATTTAGACAAATTTACCAAGGACAGATCTAACAATGGTTGTTTAGGATTGGAAACTTGCAACCCTCTAGAGCAGGCATCCCCAAACTTCAGCCCTCCAGATGTTTTGGCCTACAACTCCCATGATCCCTAGCTAACAGGACCAGTGGTTGGGGAAGATGGGAATTGTAGTCCAAAACATCTGGAGGGCCGAAGTTTGGGGGTGCCTGCTCTAGATGTTTGTTGGACTACAATTCCCATCATCCCTTACTACTGGCCACAGTGGCTGGAGTCCATCAAGAGCGACAGGTTCCCCATCCTTTTTCATACCGTACTAACAGGAAACACACCCTACAATTGGCTGGTCCTTATGCGGCCAAAACGGCACCATCCATACACAAGTGAGAGGTATCGGCAGGCTTAGTGGGGGAACCAAAGTTTTGCAGAAACACAACAAATCTTTTTTTTGGGGGGGAGCCCTAAGTGAGAAAAACCTCAAAAACAGCACAATGGGGACTGAGCACGGAAAGCTCACTGACTGTTGGGAGTAGGCAGAACTGAAAGCTGAGTGGTGGTGGGATGGAGTCTCCTACCAAAGGGCAAAACTGCCCAGCAACGACACTGTATAGGAGAATGCTTCACTGCAAGGTGTTGTATCAGGTCCCACTAGTGAGAGTCGAGTAGCACGTCCAGATACATAGACAGCATGCCTCTGAAAATCAGTTGGAAATTACAGTGGTACCTCTACTTACGAATAACTCTACTTACAAATGTTTCTACTTGCGAACGGAGCTCTGTCCGCCATCTTGGATGCGGTTTAGATAGGATTTTTTCTACTTACGAATTTTTAGATAGGGTTGCTTCGACTTACGTTTTTTTTCTCCCAATGCATTCCTATTGGATTCAACTTACAAATTTTTTTGACTTATGAATTTAATGCGTTCGGAACGCATTAAATTCGTAAGTAGAGGTACCACTGTATTTGCAAGTTCTGCCCAATTTCATATGACCATGCTGTTTCTGGCTACTGCATTCAGAGCTTGCTCCTTGGGTGATGCTCTGGAAGAGCCAGAGACCCATTGCCCAGGTGGTTAAGTGCTATTCCATCACAACGAAGATTCCTTCCTTCCTTCTTTCCTTCTTTCCTTCCTTCCTTCCCTCCCTCCCCACACCTTAACCACAGTGAAGTTAACTTCTCCTGGAAGTCACCCTGATTTGCTTACTTGCCTATGTGTCGCAACTTTAAATTAATGTGACATTCCAGACAGCATCGTATTGATTTAGGTATTAATAAACCGCCGACTGTATCTGCCATTGATTGTAAATAAAACTAGCATTTTGCTGAGATCTTCAAACTTTCAAAAAGGACTCTGATCAAAATGGGTTCCTGCATTCGTGACAGCTTAAGCTATTAAAAAAGAAGGGGGGGGAACCCACCCCAAACACATTCCTCTCCATCTGCCTCAATGTCAAGCACAGTAAATTGCCTTTGACGTACATATGGGGTGGAATTTCTCCTTCTCCTTTATGTTTGTTAAATAAATGAGATGATGGGTTTTTATCCTGATGAAGAACAGAGCACAGGTGTGCAGGTTAGGTGTAAAACAGACACAGATTACTGAGGACTGCAGGTGGGCGAGACCTCAGATCTTGATGGGAAAGTTGCCTTCTTTATAGTGGAACCGTTGTTGTTGTTGTTGTTGTTGTTGTTGTTGTTTTAAAAAGGCAATTGGCTGAGCAAAGAACTGCAGTCTCTCTTACTTCAGACGGGAGTCATGATGAGAACAGCAATGTGGGATGTGAAATTTGAGGGCCACAAATTGATGTAAGCAAAGAAAAGTGACTCCTTCTCTCACTTCCAGTTTAGTGCTGAATTCCCAAACCAAGGATTCAGGAATGTGTATCGCATACATCTATTAAGGCTCAACATTTCCTGGTTCACCCAACAAGCAGACCCACAAACCCACAAACAATTCATCCAATCGCTGACATCTCCACTTCAATGATCTCAGGTAGCTGGGATCAAATCAGTCATCTGCTTGAAACTTGGAAGAACTTCTGCCTGCTGGAGCAGATAGCCTTTTTATTTTACTTTTATCTTGTTAAATCTTTATATACCACCCTATAACGAAAGTCCCCTAGGCAGCTTACACCCAGCCCTGGGTGAGCTGGACAAAATAGTTCCAGTAGTTGCTGAATAGACAGCTACTGTTTAATATTTGATGGGAGGAAATTCTGATGGGTAGATGTCCAATTTCTACTTTGTGCAGAACGGACGTCCTGATGGTGTTTGCATCTTCCATAGAAACACACTACACTTCAGCCATGGTCTGAGGTGCAATAACTCTTGGAACATTTGACAGTGCCTTTGAATGGCCACATTTGACCCACACTTGTACATTAAATGCTATCAGGTATCCCATGTTTTCATAATCTCCATGTCCCAAAGGCCACCTCAATTTGCTCTCCTGCCTTTGGAGGTCACTCAAGTTTACATCCAAGGTGGCCGTTTTGTATCTGAACAAATTCAATCTGAAGTTCTCGTCCGAGTGGTATGGAAGTCTCGCCCCCTTGTTCTACTAAGACTTTGAGGCATTTAATTTCCTCCTCTCTTAGAAGTTGTGCCTCAACTGCACTTTTCAACTCCAGCTTCCACTTACTCTTTCAGACGGCTGGAAGAACAGACCTTGAAGTCACCCGGCAGCTTTGCCGCGTTCCCAAGAAAGTATATGTAGCAATCAGCCCGCCACTTACAGCTCCCTTTTGATAAACCAAAGAGATTGAGGTCGGCAAATGTCCTATCAAGCAACTTGCTTCTCAGCCTTTGTTTCATTTCTTTACCCATCTTAAAGGTATTGCGGAAAGTTATATAAAAGAAAGAAATTCTTGCTTTAAACACACACACACACACACACACACACACACACACATTTTGGGAAAAGAAAGTTTGAATTTTTTTACCATTTCTGAGAATGGAGTGTTGTCAGTTTCAAGGAGAGCAAGCCTGGGCACTGGGCAGTGTGCATGGAGGTCCTGGGCTGCCCAGATGGCAAGACCAGCCCCTCTCTTGACCTCCCTGATGTGGTGCAAAGGAAAGCAGAGCAATATGTCTGGCACCAGCTTGGCTGCAGGAGTTGCAGGAAGGAGACGTACAAGGCACCATCCAACCATCTTAGGGACCCCACTCCAGATTTGTGTAGGGCTTACTTCTTAGCCTTTTCTTCTCCCACAGGTATCTCACAAGCCAGCTGAGGATGAGAGTTTTCCTTCTCCTAGATGGGCTATCTTCCTAGGTTGACAAGCCCCACCTGCCCCTCACTTCCCTCTACAGCAGAAACCACCTTCTCGACTGCTGGGCCGACTAAGGGTCTCGTTCGCTCAATCTGTTGGAGCCTGTCTTTGCATGCAATATTGTACTGACAGAAGCCCCATGAGGTGGTAAAAATGCCATGTTGGTTTTTGAAAGCCAAATGGCAGCACTTTGAACTGAACTTGGAAGCAAACAGGGAGCCAGTGGAGATGCTTCTCACCTGCTGGACTCATCGAGGAGCATTCTGAACTAACCTGAGTATTCAGGCGATCCTTTCTACTTCTACATCCTCATCTTTCTTTGTTTTATTAGTGCTTGATACTGGTTATTTACTTGCTGTAATTTTGACGTGAGGAGCCCTGGGAGCTTTTCTCAACTGAAGGGTGGCATGTGAGTATTTTAAAACAAATACGTAGATTGTCTCACTTGACAGCCCACAGAATACCCTTGGGTAAAGTACTCACACTTAGTCATTCCCTCTCCCTCTCCCTCTCTGTCTTATAGTGCAATGCTATGCAGGTCTACTCAGAGAAAAATCTGAATTTTATTATGTACCTGATCCATAAGGACAGATCGTGAAGCTCAGGCTCCAATACTTTGGCCACCTCATGAGAAGAGAAGACTCCCTGGAAAAGACCCTGATGTTGGGAAAGATTGAGGGCACTAGGAGAAGGGGACGACAGAGGACGAGATGGTTGGACAGTGTTCTTGAAGCCACCAACATGAGTTTGACCAAACTGCGGGAGGCAGTGGAAGACAGGAGTGCCTGGAGTGCTCTGGTCCATGGGGTCACGAAGAGTCGGACACGACTAAACGACTAAACAACAACAACAACAACCTGATCCATAATAAAATAGAAAACCACTATGGTAAGCAATGTACTGCCCTAATATTCTACGTAAACATTCACATGTTCACAGATGATAGGACTTGATAGATAGTTGGCGTGGTGAGGCACAGTGGCTAAAGCGTTAGGGCCAGGATTTGGGAGACCAAGGTTCAAATCCACCCTCAGCCATGAAGCTCATTGGGTGACCTTGGAACAGTCTTTGACTCTCGGCCTCAACTACATCACAGGGTTGTTCTGTGTTTTGCTGGAAGCCACCCAGAGTGGCTGGGGCAACACAGGCAGGTGGGTGGGGTACAAAAAATAATAATTATTACAGTCGTACCTTGGTTCTTGAGCAGAATCCATTCCAGAAGTCCATTCGACTTCCGAAAACATTTGAAACACGGCTTTCAATTGGCTGCAGAAGCTTCCTGCACTCAATTGGAAACTGCGCCGGACGTTTGGGTTCCAAAGAACGTTCGCAAACCGAAACACTTACTTCTGGGTTTGCGGCATTCGGGAGCCAAAACATTCGAGTCACGAGGTGTTCAAGAACCAAGGTACGACTGTATTTATTATTATTATTATTATTATTATTATTATTATTATTATTGAACTATGAGTGCTTTTTAAAGCTCTTTTTAGGAAAGGATATAAATTTAATAACAAATGAAAACAAATACACTGTGATACGAGCCAGGCATTTCCCTCTCTTTGCATAGCACAAACATATTTTATAATCTTACCTACATGCCTAAAATGACAATTATATACCTCACACTTCCTCATCTAACAGCTGCGTTTATGAAATACCATATTTTAGATTTTTTGTCTCTCTCTCCCTCTCCCCCACAATACATTCACCCGTTTCTAAAGGGGGGGGGAGGAGAGACCCTCTCTTGGATTTTCAATCCTTGGAATTGTCACCTTGCCTCTAATGTCGATAACGACAAATTGTAATAATTGGTGGCCGGTTTGACTTCAGTAACTGGGCTTTCCCAGGTTATCCAAATAATGGTCAATTATCTGCAGAGTGAGAGAGGAGTTGGAACTGATCAGGAACGAAGGTGGTTACTTGGGTCTCTTAGAGTCACAACCTCCGGGAGCAGGAAAAGGGCTAGAGAGGGAGAGGGAGAGCTCTATTAGAGGGAGCTGTTCACACTTTTGCTAAGCCAACAGCTAAGGCAGGGTGAGAAAAAATAATTAGGTCCCAAATCTGCATTAAAACATTTTTGCAAGGCTTCATTCTTAGTGTGGAAAACTGCTCCCACCAGGTCTATTTTTAGGCTCTTTTATTTTAAAGAGATTTGGGGGGGAGAAAGAAAGAACCCGCTTCATGTATAAATTTCTCAGTGGGGATTTTTACAGTAATGGTACTTAGAAGGAGACTAATGGTGACGGGGCAAAAGAAATAAGGAAATGGAAGGAGGTCTGGGGAAATTCAGAAAATTGCAAGAACCGGATCAATGCCTTCCTCTCTCCCGAGATACATTCAGAGACTTCACCCACCCCCAATGCAGGCCTGTTCACCTCTGTCCACTTCATTGCCTTCTGAATGATAATGGTTTGCTTGCAAAAATAAATAAAAAAATGGCATTTCTGGCCATTAGGGCTCTCAGTTTAGCCAATCCACACTGCATGCATAGGAGCTACCATTAGCAATTCTTTCTGGCCATTATCCAACTAACTCCAGTGCATGTAAATGCAGATTCTCTGAGGGCGGGGGGGGGGGAGGAATGGAAGGGGAAATGGCCCACACAGGGGGAGGTGGGGGGAGGTTTCTGAACACCCTCATCTTAAGAACTGAAGATCAAAGTGACAGCAGAGAGCAGGGGTCCCAAAGCTAAGGCCCGGGGGCCGGATGCGGCCCAATGGCCTTCTAAATCCGGCCCGCGGACAGTCCTGGAATCAGCATGTTTTTACATGAGCAGAATGTGTCCTTTTATTTAAAATGCATCTCTGGGTTATTTGTGGGGCCTGCCTGGTGTTTGTACATAAGTAGAATGTGTCATTTTATTTAAAATGCATCTCTGGGTTATTTGTGGGGCCTGCCTGGTGTTTGTACATGAGTAGAATGTGTCCTTTTATTTAAAATGCATCTCTGGGTTATTTGTGGGGCCTGCCTGGTGTTTTTACATGAGTAGAATGTGTGCTTTTATTTAAAATGCATCTCTGGGTTATTTGTGGGGCATAGGAATTCGTTCATAATTTTTTTCCCTTCAAAATAAAGTCCGGCCCCCCAAAAGGTCTGAGGGACAGTGGACTGGCCCCCTGCTGAAAAAGTTTGCTGACCCCTGGTAGAGAGTAATGCAAGGAGAACCAGCTTCAGCACAAGGATTACCGCAGCTTCAATCTCAGAATCACAGGACTGCAGATTTGGACAGGACCCCCCCCCCCAAAAAAGAGTCATCTCTGCGGTGCAAGAACCACAGATATCATTGCCTATTTCTCATCTCTTGGGCATCAAGCTTTCTTCTGAACAGAGGGCAGAGGTTTAGGCAATTGCCCTTTGTCATGTGCCATCGTAGAATTGTAGAGTTAGAAGCAGTGCTAGGAACTGAGATATATACGGTAAGCTAGGCACCAATGGCACCTTACACCAAGGTTACAGTCGGCCACAACGCAATGTCTATTCGCCAGGGGTTGGACTGGATGACCCTAGGGGTCCCTTCCTGTGATCTCAACTGCATCGCTCAACTGTAGCTTGCTCTTACAAGAATTCACTTGCCTGCAAGATGATGATGGCCGTTGTAGCTCAACAACAATGGGAAACCCAAGTTTGAGAAGCACCTCCCGCTTCTTCTTGCATCTGCTCTTAGCACATTTTTTGGGCTAGCAATCTGGAAAGCACCTGTTATTAATGGGCACTTCAGAAGACGGGAGGAGGATACAGAAAAGATACTGTGCTGTAAAGGTTTGGCTAGTTGACTAAAAGCATAAAGAAAAAGGGTCTTGCTTTCAAGACTTGTCACAGTAAGCGCAGGATTTCCACAAGATTTAATGGTTGGGTCAGCCAGAAAGAATCTGGTTGTCCAGCGCCATATATCTGAGCACGGTGTCAAAACCCAACCTTGTACTGGGAGGCGAAAGGTAGGTGGCAGAGTATTCATATCCGCCTCTGTAATTATCTATCTGCCAAGAACCCTGGAAAGGATTTAAATTAGTTTTCAGAAAACCTCTCTTCTCTTGCAGCCTAACGGAGTGCCTGTCTGTGTACATATGCACAGACACAAAATTCTCTTCTTAAAAGCTTTTCGGCGCCCAGGTGACCGAGTCTAAGATGAGCAAGTAAATATGAGAATCAGGGCAACCAGGAAAATAAAAACACAGCACCTTCCCTTTACAGCTTTTTTGACTTTTCACAAGGCAGCAAATTAAAACGTGGCTCTGGGATGGAGGTGGGGGGCAGACTTAGTCGTTCAAAAGGCCTCCGTGTTTCTTAGCAACATGCTGGGCAACCCAGATAAATATTCAGCCACCCCGAACCTCGGTGCTTATTGAGGATTCGGGGTTCTCAATCACTACAAAACTGACTTACAATTGCCGGTGGTGTAGGGCTCTAATGCTATTAGTATCCAGGATGCATAGGGAGGAATTTGGTCAACACCACTTGTTTTAATCCAAGGCAAACGCACAAAAAATAAAATAAACCAAGGCTTTGGCCAACCGTAAAAGCCTTGCCATGTCCACATTTTACCCACAGTGTCGATTTATGGCAAAACACTCCACCCTTCACCAAAAATGGCAGTTTACAAAAGGTAAGGTGTTACCAGAGAAGTGGTCATTGCGTGTACCCCCTGCCAAATTCTAAGATCGCAAAACAATAAAATAAAATGTTCAAAATGCACAGGGTGGGTGTACATAAACCATATCTTTAAATGTTATAGGTGAGCAATTCTGAAGCCCTTTTGACTTAAATGCCCCCCAGTATTTCTCTGCAGTAAAGGTAAAGGTAAAGGGACCCCTGACCATTAGGTCCAGTCGTGACCGACTCTGGGGTTGCGCGCTCATCTCGCATTATTGGCCGAGGGAGCCGGCGTATAGCTTCCAGGTCATGTGGCCAGCATGACAAAGCCGCTTCTGGCAAACCAGAGCAGCACATGGAAACACCGTTTACCTTCCCGCTGTAGCGGTTCCTATTTATCTACTTGCATTTTGATGTGCTTTCGAACTGCTAGGTTGGCAGGAGCTGGGACCAAGCAACGGGAGCTCACCTCACCCCGTCACAGGGATTCGAACCGCCGACCTTCTGATCAGCAAGCCCTAGGCTCAGTGGTTTAACCACAGCGCCACCTGGGTCCCTCTGCAGTAGAAGGAAGGAAATGAGTGATAATACCTTCCCCAAATAGTTCTTTTCACTTGTTAATAGATAAACTGCTTGGAAAGTAGGGGGCTTATCCCTCCTTGCAAAACCAGTCCGGTAAGTATCAGTTAAGCCAGTAGACATGTCAGTAGAGCAACTTCTGCATATCAGAAGGTGTAAGCTTGTAAAAGGGATTCAGGAACCAAGGTATTTACCATGTCAAAGGGATATCCCAGGCTGGCCAGATGATGCAAACTGTGACCATTATCAGGTATCTTGTCAGTCAGGAGACAAGACACACACTCAAATTACTGAAGAAGTGTGCATGCACAAGAAAGCTCATACCAAAATATAAACTTAGTTGGTCTTTAAGGTGCTACTGAAGGAATTTTTTTATTTTGCTTCGACTCAGACCAACACGGCTACCTACCTGTAACTCAAATTACTGTTGTAGACCCCCTTCTTTCTATGGTATATGTATGATGCTTTTGGGTGGTCTTTGGAGAAAGATAGTCAGGTTGAGCACCTATAGCAGTGACCAGAGGAGGAATGACATCTGGGAGAAGCAGCACAGCTAGATGCCACCCAACAACATCTGTCCCAACAGCAACAAAACAGGTCTCCCCTGCATTGGTTTCTACAGCCACAGCAGGCGCTGTAACCCTCCAATGGCTTGGCTTCACCCCTGAAGGCGCACTCCTGCCTTGTCTCCCAAGGCAGACAGATGCCAACCAACAACTATAATGCATCAAAAATGGGATCATTAATCAGAAGAGGCTGATGAGAGCCCTGCAGTTTCTAGTATGAGTTTTTGGAAGTATACTTAATGGGATTCGAACTGACATTTATAGACCACTTAATTCCAGTGTCTCTGTACTGAATGAGGCTGGTGCAATGCATTTATTAAGGCTGCTCCCTAACAGTGCTTTATATCACAGGCTTTAATTTTATTTCTTCTTCTGCTGATACAGAGAAGTATTAAGGTTCCTGTTGTGGCACATCAAGTAATGTTAGTGCTCCTGAATTTCAGGGGTGGGCAATTTATATGTATGTAATCCTACCCTACAAACTGTGCTCTTAATTAGGTCCCTGATATGGTTCTTATATTTCTAAGTTCAGTTGACATCGCCTAATTCTTGATTTGGGTTGCATACTTTATCACATTCACTCTCTCTCTCTCACACACACACACACAAACACACACTATTCAGTGTGAAACAAAATACTTATTAAGACAATACATGCTGTTTCATTAACATGACACTGAGAACGTTGCTGCCCTGGTGCCTTAATTTCTCAATAATTCCACCTGCACCCACCAACTCCTTGTTTCATTTTCAAACCGGCAATTTTTATGCACAGAGGTTAGACCCAGAATTCTCACACTTACCATGCAGACGGAAGACAAGGAAAACCAGACCCAAGAAACAAAGTGAGGACACAATTTATTTCACGCTCAAATGGCCCGTGATGAAGGGAATTGAAATAATTTATTTTTTCCTTCCAAGAAGAACAATACGGAACTTGTGAAACAAAGTGGTCAGCAGCTGCGGGTGCGGAGTCAAATCTTTGCCTCAGAGTAGGGTGATTAAGCAAATATCTGCCCTTCCCTTCAGTTTGTGTTGCAATCCTGAAGCGGGACCATGATTTTGTGGCAGGAAGCAAGAAGCCACGCAAACTCTTCTGCTTTCATTGCAGCACACCATCAAAAATACCAGGCTTGGAGGGAATGCTTGAGGCAGTGGTAACTGAGATATAAAAGCCAAGAGGACATAATACCGTATTTTTCCGTGTATAACACGCCCCCATGTATAAGATGCCCCCTATTTTGGGGGACTCCAAATTAAGAAAATGGGGGGAGGATTGCCCAGATTTGTTGAGCTTTTTTGGGTTGAGCTTTTTTGGGGGGGGATTGCTGAAAATCGCTCACCCGCCTGACCTACATAGCCACTCGCATGCGTCACGAAAGCCACCTATTGTCTTTCCCCTTGCAAGCAGAAACCGCCAATCGCCCGCGCAATTGCCGCAGGGACAACCAATCAACACCAGCCCTTCCCGCAGCCACCAATTACACGCCCTATAGTCACTGACAATCTCAGGCTCGCGGCAGTAACCAATCCTAAATTCCTCCCCCCATGCACTATCCATGTATAAGACGACCCCCAATTTCAAACATAATTTTCGAACCAAAAAACCCCTCGTCTTATACACGGAAAAGTACAGTAAACCACGGGTGCGCATTCCAGGGGTCACGAGTTAAGCAACACGTGTGAATACAGCAGCTGAACCACAACACAGAAAAGAAGGCGGAGACTCTTCTCAAACCTAGAAAGCCGACATCATCCGATCAACATCGCTTTGGTGGCCATACTCCATTCAGCATTCTTTTAATTTCTGGCAGACAGGTGAGCAATTATCGGACGCCCCGTTAACCAATAACTGTCAGCGCAAAACGCCGCTGCCTCTCACCGCTAATGGCTGGAGATGTTTCAGAGATAGATGAGCAGCGAGCACTCAACCGGAGCTATCGGAACTACGGAATACACCAGGCGTCAGCAGTTCCACCAAAAAATGGGCGGCGGGGGGGGAGGAAGGCCAAAGCTCAGCTGTTGCATTTGCTCTGATTCGGTGGCCCTTCTGACTGTCTTTCATGGACACTTGACACCGATTCCTTTCCATTTTGCCAAGTTCTCCTACTCTGCTAGGATTATGCCGGCTACCCGCAGCAGCGGGAAGAAAGCCAGCCAGCCAAGAAGCAATATAATAGTAGGACTACTCTAACTAAGCAACTGTTGAGCGCATTTGTTTCCTGCAGCGCTTGCTGGGAAAATGAATCTGGGTAGCGGGGAGTCACGCATGCTGCTTGTGTAATTAAATGTTCCTTAAGAGTCCTCAGATCAGCTGCAGTATCAGTCAATGGGCGGCTGTATGGCAGCTCTTCTGAAAGTTAAAACCTTCTGCCGAGAGCCTTCTTCCTTCTTCAGGCAGGTCTGTATCCTTTCTGTCTCACCTTCTCTTTTTAGGATTGCCCCGGCGACCATGCCTCCAAGGAGCTGGCTTCATTCAGGGTATGAAAGCAAGCCAGAACTTCAAGAGTCCATGGTTTTCCACTGCCGTAAATGCATTTTAATCTGCATGCACTACATTCCTTTTGGAGGATGCTCAAGAGAAGATTAAACGTGGGGGGGGGGGGGGAGGAAGAGAGAGAGAGAGAGAGAGAGAGAGAGAGAGAGAGAGAGATCAAGCAGAATCTCTGTAGATTTCTGCTTCCTTGAACAGAGGTTAATAAATTACTCTGCTTGAAGAAATGACCATATGTTTCAGACATTGAGCTTCTGCACAGAAGTTGCTTTGAAATCTGGTTTCACACTCCAGGACCCTAGCTAACTGCTCTTTGAATGGCTCCTCCTTCCCGGCAATTTCCCTTATGCAACCCAGCTTCACACACACTTAATCCAAGTGATAAAGACATAGCAAGCTCCTACCAAAGGGGTCGTGCAAGTGGGAGGAAAAGGCCATTACGGGGCAGCTCCCAGCATTTTAATAATAATAATAATAATAATAATAATAATAATAATAATAATAATAATAGAAGATTCGATATCCCGCTTTATCACTACCCGAAGGAGTCTCAAAGAGGATAACAATCTCCTTTCCCTTCCTCCCCCACAACAAACACTCTGTGAGGTGGGTGGGGCTGAGACTTCAGAGAAGTGTGACTAGCCCAAGGTCACCCAACAGCTACATGTGGAGGAGCAGGGAAGCGAACCCGGTTCACCAGATTATGAGTCCACCGCTCTTAACCACTACACCACACTGGCCACTCTATAAAGCACAACAGCACAGTTCTGAACACAGAATCTTCTGCTAACAAAAGTACTGAAGTATTCGATTGCTCCGTTTATTTACTTACTATTTTAATTTTTAAAAAACGCTACCCTGTTGTAGAGTTTTCTTCTCCCTGGAGTTATAAGATTACAAAGCATTCTGTGAAACTGAACAAGAAACCTTTGTTATTGCTGGCTACACTATTCAGCTGTTAACAAGAGTCCTGCAAAGTACTCTATAAAAGTTACTAGTCCACAACATGTTAACCTGCCCACATATTCTCATTAGGCCTTTGTGGTGCAGAGTAAGGAAAAACAAACACTTTTTTTTTTAAAAAAAAGCAAGCGTGTCACCTCATAGTCACAAGTAGGAAGGAGCCTACAGTGGCAAATTAAAAGAGTTTTGATATAAACTTGGCCGTGGTGCTTTCAATGTGCTTCATTCATCTACAAACAGGACCTTCAAATTAATGATGCACAAACAATGGCATCAAAATACCAACTAAGTTTTTATTTTGGTATGAGCTTTCGTGTGCATGCACACTTCTTCAGATACCATATCTGGTATCTGAAGAAGTGGTATCTGAAGAAGTGTGCATGCACACGAAAGCTCATACCAAAATAAAAACTTAGTTGGTCTTTAAGGTGCTACTGAAGGAATTTTTTTATTTTTATTTTTGCTTCGACTCAGACCAACATGGCTACCTACCTGTAATCAAAATACCAGTCAACTTTTTTTTTTAAAAAAAAGAATGCTAATAAGACCTCTGCAAATGAACCCAGGGAACATCTCCTCCTAGAACTGCATGGGGAGGGTGGGGGGTGGAGAAATAATACTCTGAAGTTAAGGTTACCAGATGTCCCTGTTTCCCAGAGACAGTCCCCGGATTTACAAATCAGTCCCCTGACAAAATCCTGCAAAAATCAACTGAACTAACCTGGTAACCTTATCTTAAGCAGGGGTGGGGAACTTGTGGCCCTCCAGATGTGGTTGGACTCCAGCTCCCATCAGCAGCAGCCAGCATGGTCATTGCTGGCATCCATCTGTCTCGAGAGAGAATAGAGTGCGCCTCCAACTGCTGGAGAATCACAGCGCCTGCTGTGGCTGCAGAGGCCAGTAACTCCTAACTGCCGCCTCCCACTGTTTTTGCTGCATTACCAGACCGAAATGACCTTTCCTGGGAGGAAGGCTGGTCAGTGTGCCTGGAGGTTCTTGACTGCCCAGGTGACAACCCCCTCACACACCTTCTCTGCCTCGCTGATGCGGTCCAAAGGAAAACAGAGCAATACATTTGGCACCACCTTGGCTGCAGGAGTTGCAGGGAAATGGCGTAGAAGGCACCATCCAACTGCCTTAGGGACTCCACTCTGGATTTGTGTAGGGTTTACTCCTTAGCCTTTTCTTCTCCCGAAGATACTCCATAAGGCAGCAGAGGTTTAGGATCAGAGTTTTACTTCTCCTAGATGGGCTTACCTTCCCAGGTGGATGGGTTCCATGGTCAATGGCCAGAAACATAGTTCAGCAACACCTGGATGGCCAGAGCTCTCCATCCCTGGTCTTAAGAATGCTTTTTTAAAAGCCTGACTATAACACATAAAGCAAGTTAACTTATTCTCTGAAGCAAACAGCAATTTTAGTGTGGGGCCCAAATTTGGCAGTGTTCTCCTGGCGTAGAAAAATGTCCTCCTCTTCATACAATCAAGGCCAAGATTATTAATCTCAATGTTCTTCAAGCACAGCATTCATGAATCCTCTTGTTCATCTTCCCTCTCTCTCTCTCTCTCTCTCTCTCTTTTCCAATAACCATCAAAGAGGAAGGAAATATATACAAGGGCCTGGACTGAAAAATGTGATTTGCCAAATTGCAATAGGAAGCTGAATTTTGTAAAATATTAAACTTGAGGTTTTAACACGGGAAAGGGGGGGGGAGAGAAGCAGAAAACAGGAAAGCAAAACAGCATGAAATCAACACAACTTGCCACTTCACACTGAAGGAAGCGGTCCTAGTCATGCAGCCTGCCTCAATGCCATTACTCCCCTTGCAGGGCTAAGAATGTTAAAGCCCTCAGGTAAATTCAAGGGAGAATCTCTGCCCAGAGAAAGGGAATCAATACAACGGAGTCGCAATAAGCTTGACAGCCATCTTGGGAATAACCCCAAAGGTCAAGAGCATTAGGAGATCTCTCAATCTCCCCAGACCGTCACAAGGATGGTTATGCTGGGAGCACAAGAGTGGAAAGAACCCAGGTTTATTTGAGATATTTGAACTTAGGAGAGTGAAGAGGATACTTCGTCTAACACAGGCATCCCCAAACTTCGGCCCTCCAGATGTTTTGGACTACAATTCCCATCTTCCCCGAACACTGGTCCTGTTAGCTAGGGATCATGGGAGTTGTAAGCAAAAACATCAGTTTGGGGATGCCTGGTCTAACAGATGCAATGGGAAGTCAATAGTAATTTAGTTTAAAATGCCATGATCAGGAGAAGCACTCTGACGGTTGCATCCAACATTAGTAATCCTCAGAGTAGACACACTGAAAATAATCAGAGTGACTAAGGTCCATTCATTTCATGGGACTACTCTAAGCAGAACTTAGTGGCACGAGATACGATGGTGAAGAGTTGTGGGCCAAAGCCATACTGGATTTATGAAACTCCCAACATTTCTCTGGTGAAAATAGGGACGTCCTGAGAAAAAGCGGGACATTCAGGGATCAAATCAGAAACTGGGATGGCTTCTGTAAAACCAGGACTGCCACTGGAAAACAGGGACTCTTGGGGGGTCTGGAACTAGGGGTCTTCTGCACACGGAACACGTTCTCTACCATACATATACCCGCAAGTGCAAAGCAACTTTTGTCATCTGCTGGAACAGGAAGAGCAAGAAGGCATATCTAGTGAGGTTATCCAATCCCTCTTTCTCCCTGCCTCTCATCCTTTGCAAACTAAATCAATAGGCGAGTCAAAGCTGATGCATACAAGATAGTTCTTGGAAGATTTTCTGTCTCATTAAAACAAATTGCACAAGACAAATGCGATCAATGATCATTAGCTCAACTCCAGAAAGTTGATGGTTCCCCTCCCCTCCCCAAATACCGACTACCGTAGATCAAGCCCAGTGGAGCTAAATGGAAAAGAAACGTTATAACTGTATGATTTCGCCTTACTTTGCGTAATCTGAAAAAGGTAGAAAAGAGCTTTTATTTTTTAAAAGGAAGAAAAGCCAGAAACCAGTTTGCATCAAAACATTTATCCCTTGCAGCATTGGTGGCTGTTGTTGTTTTTAATAATTACTTTGCTATTTCCAAACTAGGTTGCTTCCTCTAATTAGTGAGTCAGCTCTGCTAAGAAAGATTAGAATGAGACAATCAACTAATGCTGAAGAAGGGAGTTATTTATGAAGGTCAGTAGGGGTTTTCCTAAACATTTTGATTACAACTTTTAACTCCACTATAATGCATGCACTTAAACCAACAAAAACAAAGAGGGCCTTGCAAAAATTCATTGCATATCATTAAACCAGCCTGGAGATTGCGCAGAGTAAGAATGGCAAATAAACTGTTGTAACAGAAATAAGACACTTATTTCTGATCCTCAACAGCAGTAAATATGGGAAAGCACTCCCCCCCCCTTTCTTTTTAAAAGAATTCCTTAAGGGCAAAATATTCTATAGTAAGTATGGCAAAATATAGTGGCCTGCAGATTAGATCAGAACCCTGAAAAAATTTGACTTGCTGCATCAACAAAAGTACAGTCAAGAAAAGTCATTGTATTGCTGTATTCTGTCTTGGTCAGACCACACCTGTCCTGTTCTGGGTGCCTCAATTTAAGAAGGATATTGACAAGCTGGAATGTGGGCAGAGGAGAGTGATCATGTCTGGAAACCAAGCCTTATGAAGAACGGTTGAAGGAGCTGGGTATGTTTCAGCTTGGATAAGAGGGGACTGAGAGCCATCTTCAAATATTTAATGAGAGGAAGCTTGTTTTCTCCTGTTCTGGAGGGTAGGACTCAACCCAGGCATACTAGGCAAACTTGGCCCTCCAGATGTTTTGAGACTACAATTCCCATCATCCCTAGCTAACAGGACCAGTGGTCAGGGATGATGGAAATTGTAGTCTCAAAACATCTGGAGGGCCGAGTTTGCCTATGCCTGACTCAAACCAATGACTTCAAGTTAGATTCTGACTAAACCTCAGGAAGAACCTTCTGACAATGAGAGCTAACTGACACACATCCAGAGGTTCATGAATGGGAGCTAATTTTAAGAGAGGAGCCTTCTTAAAAGTTATTTTACTCGGGCTATTTTGCTATAACAGGAGGGTGAAAAGAAAAGGAATTAAATGGTTGCCTTTTCTAATTAGGAGGAGCAGATTCTCTGCATTCAATTCCTCACCTCATACATTTCCTTCCATTATCGCAAAAAAGGCACCTAAATATTGGGTTTCGGCAAATGCATTTACATTTAATCCATTAGTTAATCAATCAATTAATTAGAAAGTAGATAACTGATCGACTTTAAAGTTAAGCCTATCAACCAAGTTAAATAGTGAAGTTTCTGCCCCGTTCCCAAGGATTACTCTATAAACCATTTCACGTAGTCACAAAAGTACCAGTGTTTTCAGAATGGGTGGGGGAGCTGTTTCAGTCCGAGGGCCACATTTCCTTGTGAGCAGCTTCCTGGGGGCCACATGCCAGCCAGGCAAAAGCATGCAGGGAGGGTGTGGAGGAAGACTCCCAAGTACTGAGCAGAGAGGTCCAAAAGCCCACACTTTGCTGGAAGAACGGCGGTTGTCCACCCAGCTTACAGCTTTCAGCTTTTTTGCAAAGCTTTGACTTAAGAAAACAACCCTCTCCTGACTTCCCTTTCATGCAAGAATACCAGTAGCAAGGCTATGACATCATCAGGGCAAAGGGGACCTTCTTGGAACCAGACAAGGGCAGACATTGACCTCACGGCTCTCCCCACTGGATTCTGCTCTGCATAGGATTGTTTTCAGGTTTTTTTTAAAATAAATAAATAAACGGCTTTCGGGAGGCTGACACATGCCTCGCTGAGCTCACAAGAGGCATGGAAAGAAAAGCTGGACATTTCCAGAATCTCGTTTCCTGGAATCCTGCTATCTTGAGTCAGCTTGTGGAAACAATATTTAAGATAATAATGAGTCAACTTAAACTGATTACTTCCCCCCCCCAAAAAAAACCCAGTAAAATTTCCCCAGAAGTATTACGAGTCCTTTCCAGCAAAACAAAAAACAAAAAAAGCACCGGGGAACAAGTAAAAACAGAACAGCCCATATTGCGGGTGAAGAGGAGGAGGAGGAGGAGGAGGAGGAGGAGGAGGAGGAGGAGGAGGAGGAGGAGGAGGAGGGAGTTTGGATTTGATATCCCGCTTTATCACTACCCGAAGGAGTCTCAAAGCCGCTAACATTCTCCTTTCCCTTCCTCCCCCACAACAAACACTCTGTGAGGTGAGTGGGGCTGAGATACTTCAGAGAAGTGTGACAAGCCAAGGTCACCCAACCCAATTGTCTAATGAAGTATATTTGTATCATTCACAGACGTATGTCACTGAATTGCAGAGTTGCAAAGGATCCTGAGGGCCATCTGGGCCGACCCCCTGCATTGCAGGAATCTCAGCTAAAGCATCCATGACAGATGGCCATTCACATTTGTGCTTTATATTTTCACTTTTTTTTTTTTAAGGACTTTGAATGTTCACTATCTTAGACCAGTACAGACCTCACTAAACTGTGGGGCCTGGTCTGGATACACTTGACCCCCCAAGGGAAATATCAGACGTGTAGAGACGAAGCTGAATTGTACTTTGTGCATTGTATCAATGCGCCCACTGGCCACACATTCAGCGCCCATGAGAAAGAGTGCTATGCGAGTACCAACATATGCACGCAAAGGTGGGCCATTGGGCCAATCATCTCTCTCTCTCTCTCTCTCTCTCTCTCTCTCTCTCACACACACACACACACACACACACATACACGAAAGTTGTCCCAAAGTTTCTGAACATGCAAAGCGTTGTGGGTGAGCAGGGCTAGCCTGAAGACTTCCTGAAACCTCCCGCATGGGTCTCAAATGCATGGAGGGGTTCATCTGAGGCCACCTAACCAAGACTAGGCTACAACAGGAAGGTTCAGCGCACTGCGATTCTCCCTCACTGCGCCATCACCCAAAGTAGAAAGCAAGAGCCCTGCTAATACCGACTAAGGAAATCCCTGCCTGGCTCAGCAGCCTCAACCTGCAAAAGATGCATTTAACCACACCCTGAATCCGACCAGCCGCACTTTCAGCAGCCAGGGGTCCAGCATTTCATCCACATCATCAGGCCACAAATAAGAGGAATGGTGCACTGGATAGCTCAGCCAGAACTGCATCTCTCTCCTTGTCCACGTCTAGCTAATACCTCCACAGTTAGGGCCTGTTTTGATTTCCTCCGTCGAGTTTCAAATTCCATTTTCTCTCCTTTTCTCCCTTGCTCTCTCTTCAGGAAGCGCTGCTCAAGGTTCCAGCATCTCGGCAGGGACGCGAGGCACAAGGAAATGCCTCAGCTAGGAGCCAAAATCCTCAAAACAAACTGATGTGGCGTTTGGCTGCCTCGTCGGGAGACGAGAGAGAGAGATCTCTTCCCTCGCTGCACCGGCGAGGTCTTGGCAACCCCCAGAGGATTGCTGAGTGCAAATGGAATTCAAGTGGCGAGAAAGGAAATAAGCAGGCCTGCTTTCCGAGTGCGGGTAGCAGCCATTCGCAGGCCCCTCCCCGCACTCCGACCTGCTGCTAAACTCCTTATTACAGCAGAGGCGCAAATCGGAGCCCACGGTTTCTCTTTCCCGTGGCTTTCTCCTTAGCCTCTACCACTGTCGGAGGCAACGCCAGTGCTTTCCGCTTCTCTTCACAACAAATATGATCCGGCTTATCAGGAGGCGACCGGCGAGAAAAGGACTTTTCTCTGCACTTGCGGAACAGTGTGAGGTCGCCCACTCCTTGCCTCCCCGTGCAGAATTAACTCTGGTTTTGCTGTCCTTCACCCAAGCCCAGACCACAAGCCAGCCCCAAAGCCTCAGCAAACATTCCTGTGGCAAGGAGTCTAATCACCCTCAAGCACCTTAATGGCTCATTTCTTCCCGCTCTATGGTTCTCCGCAACCACTGGAGAGGGGCCTTGCTTTCCTTCCTCTCCCTAGGTTCTCCTCTAAACCACTGCTGGTTACAGGGATTATGAATGACACCAGAGCCCTCTGTAATTCCTCAGTCGCTCACAAAATAACAGCAATAACAATCCAAACTCTATGGCTCTGTTGTCGGCACATGAGACTTTTAATCCTGTGGGTTCGAACCCCACGTTGGACAAAAAGATTCATGCATCGTAGGGGGTTGAACTAGATGGGGGCACCGCGCCCATCTCTACAGTTCTATAGAATCATAGAATCGTAGAGTTGGAAGAAACCACAAGGGCCATCCAGTCCAACCCCCTGCCAAGCAGGAAACACCATCAAAGCATTCTTGACATATGCCTGTCAAGCCTCTGCTTAAAGACCTCCAAAGAAGGAGACTCCACCACACTTCTTGGCAGCAAATTCCACTGACGACCAGCTCTTACTGTCAGGAAGTTCTTCCTAATGTTTAGGTGGAATCTTCTTTCTTGTAGTTTGAATCCATTGCTCTGTGTCCGCTTCTCTGGAGCAGCAGAAAACAACCTTTCTCCCTCCTTTGCAAGAAGCCATGTCCTTTGGCTTCTATATACACAGCATACTCTGTCTACAACAAGAGGTGGGGAAACCTGCGGCCCTCCATATGTGGATCCAGCCACCGTGGCCTACAAATTGTAGCCTAGCAACAACTGGAAGGCCAAAGTCCCCACCCCCACCCCTTCTCTAAAAGGCAATGATACTAAGTGAGTCACTTTGCAAAAAATAATAATAGGCCTCTTGCTTCACGTTAACCCTTGGTTTTAATTTGCGAAAGCCGCCCCAAAGACAGTGGAGCACTTGCTTTTGAACTCGCACATGCCAATGCTCCAAGTGGCGCAGTGTACAGACAAACGTTTTTCTGGGGGCGTATGTTAATGAGTAAGCATTATCCTCTCCCACACACCCTTCAAGGTGCCCTCTATCTTTTTGCCTCGCAAAAAAAACCTCTCTCCTGCATCTGAGCGATGTTCGCAGCTTGGGGAAAAGTATCTTTTTCACCCAGACTTCAATTGGCGTTTTCTTCCAGGCCCAGCAAAACCAACCAAGTTCTGAGCAGGCCACCATCTGTGGAAAGAGTGAGTCATCTGCAGCTAATGATCCTTGGGCAAAATTGACTCTCAAAGAGACTCAGCAAGGCCAGCTCCTGTGCTGTTGGGTGAGGTGGGTGCTAGACAAGACACAGCCAAAGAGCTCTCTTCCCACAGAGAATTCATCCCTCTCACTGCGCTTGTTGCCAGCTGTGGTGTTGCTCCTTGATCTCAGCAATGTTGCTCCCTTCTTGCCTGCCAAGCAAAGCTCATGAGCAGCCAGGGAGTGGCAACCCTTTCTCTCAAGTGCAGTTGTCTGCTCGCTCATCCCCTCTGGGCCAAAGCAAGAGGCAGGTGGACACACAAAGTGGCCTTCTATTGAGATACAAAACGGATATTGCCTGATGCTAAATGGCAGTGGCTGTCCAGGGTTTCTAATAACAAACAAATCACAGAATCATAGAGTTGGCAGGGACATTGAGGATCATCTAGTCCAACCCCCTGCAATGCAGGAATCTCAGCATCCATAATGGATGGCCATGCAACCTCTGCTGGAGAGTCCACAACCTCTCGTGGGAGTTTGTTCTACTGATGAACAGCTCTTGCTCTCAGAAAGTTTCCCCAAATGTTTAGTTGGAATCTCCCTGTCTTGTAACTTGAGGCCATTGCCTCGAGTCTTACCCTCAAGAGCTGGAGAAAACAAGCATGCTCCATCTTCCATGTGACAGCCCTTCAGATGCTTGAAGATGGCTATCATATCTCCTCTCAGTCTCCTCTTTCCCAGGCTAAACATACTCAGTTCCTTCAAGCGTTCCTCATAAGGCTTAGTTTCCAGACCCTTGATCATCTTGGTTGCCTTCCTCTGCACACGTTCAACATCCTTCTTAAATTGTGGTGCCCAGAATTGGCCACAGGATTCCAGATGTGGAATAATAAATACAAACAATTTATTATTTCTATGCTGCCCATCTGATTGGGTTGCCCCAGCCACTCTGAGCGCCTTCCAGCAAATTATAAAACCACAGCAAATCATCACACATTGAAAATTTCCCTAAACAGGGCTGCCTTCAGAAAGTTGTGTAATTATTGAACTCCTTGACATCTGATGGGAGGGTGTTCCACAGGGTGGGAGCCATTACTGAGAAGACCCTCTGCCTCGTTCCCTGTAACCTCACTTTCCACAGTGAAGGCCCTCGGTCCTGGCTGAACCATGGGGGGTGGAGACGCTGACGCTCCTTCAGGTATACTGGGCTGAGGCCATTAAGGGCTTTGAAGGTCAGCAGCAACACTTTGAATTGTGCTTGGAAACGCACTGGGAAGATCCTTTAGGACTGGTGTTATATGGTCCTGGTGGCCACTCCCATACAACAGTACAGCTGCTGCATTCTGGCTTAGTTGCAGTTTCTGGGTCACCTTCAAAGGTAGCCCCACGTAGAGTGCATTGCAGTAGTCCAAGTGGGAGATAACCAGAACATGCACCACTCTAGTGAAGTGGTGTTCACAGCTCTAACTGGAGGTGCTGGTTGCTGAACAGGCAGCCTTCTACATGAAAAACAGATGCTCTGCCACCAAACGATGCTCCACTCCAAACAACCCATTTGCAATGTTGAAGAGGAGGACCAGGTCCAGGGGACTCGCATAATATGGGCCCTTTGCTCAGGTGTGGGTCAACAGAGGCCTGGCCAAGGTGACCTTGACTAGCTTTGGTCAACACCAACAAAACCATGCAGAAGTAAATAGGTGCCAGGGCAAACATATCCCTGTTTATCCCCAGCTTCCTGAATTTACAGCACTGTACTGTGAAAAACGCTTTTGGGATTCTGTCCCCTACCTGTAGACCAGCCTTTTCCAACATGGCTTCCTTCAGATGCTTCGAACTACAACTCCCATCATTCCAGACCACTGGCCATGGGAATTGAAGTCCACAATGTCTGGAGGGGACTACCTTGGGGAAAGGCTGATGGCTTACATTCAGGATTTCATTCTCTACCTGTAAGCTCTATCATTTGGGTGTGGGAATCTGCTGATTAGCTGAGGGCTTCGGTCTCTTTGGTCCCTCCAAATAAATGAGGCTGTCCTGCAGATAACACATGGGGTTGGATTTCATATTGCAAAATTTATCCCTTTAGACCCAAAGCTGCCAAATCCAAATGAGGTTTCCATTTTAGAAGTCCCTGTAGTTTAAAAAAAATGGGACCGGTAAGGGGTGGAATCTTCTTTCCACATCACTTTATTCCCTTGATATATGTATATATATTTTAAAAAGGATGAGTGCTTAATTAGATCTGAATCCCTTAACACAAGCATGCAAACAGGCCCAGCATAGGGCTATTATTTATATAAGAATCCATCTTCTTACAGCATGGCGTGGTAAGGTAATTAAAGCATCTCAAATAAAAATAAGAATAAGATGCTTTTCTGTTAACTCAATTTGAGCCTGCAGCGTCAGCAAGCAGAATTGTCTCTTCCACAACTCAACATTACACAGAGGGTGGGGGGTGAAAAATTTCCAGCCTGGTAGTATGGTTTTCTTTAATAATGCAAATTAGAGGAAATAATGAGAACATTTGCATGCTTTGTCAACAAAAGAGGGGCATTTCAAAGTCTCCAAAATAGTCTCAGCAGCAAGAAGCTCTTCTTGTTCTAGTGTCAAACTGCTTTGCTTTTCTTCTTTTCCTGCTGACCCAAAGGTTTCATGCTGAAAATGCTAATCACATCCTCATTTACCACAGCTTGGTCTCATTCTCTCTTTCTCTCTTTCTCTCTCTCTTTCATTGTCCGCATCTGTCTACAGTTCGGCCAAATGGGAGTCACCACCACATTCAACAGCAGTACACAGATACAAATGCTGCTGCTGCTGCTGCTGCTGCTCTCTCTCTCTCTCTCTCTCTCTCTCTCTCTCTCTCTCTCTCTCTCTCTCTCTCTCTCTCTCTCTCTCTCTCTCTCTCTCGTTCTCATAGGCCTTTCGCTCGCATAATTGCACACCATGAGGTTCAGGAATTTAGAAGTCAGGTCTTGGAAATTGAAATTGAAATGCGAGAACTGGAGGTCTGCAACCAAAGGTTTGGAGCTGGTTCGTTCAAATCAATAGGTGAACTTCAAGCCAAGGCAACTCTGCCAGTTCTCTCCCCACCCTCCTACTCCATTTGGTCCCCCAACCCTGCAGGGCTGCAGCTCAGTGGTATAGCATCTGTCTTGGATGTCGAAGGTCCCAAGTTCAAATCCTGGCACCTCCAGACAGGGAGGGAAGAGGCCCCTGCCAAAAATCTGGTAACCTTAAACTAGAACACCCTAAGAGGGAATAACCAAAGCAAACCACCAGGGACCTCGCTAAGGAGTCTTGTCCATCTCCTAAGGCAGAGTTCATGGGGCTGTCCCATTTTATCTGCACAACCAGCCTTGCAGCTTGGGTGGTAGAGTTGGAGAGCTGGCCAAGATCATCTGGTGAGCTTCGTACCTGATTGAGGATTTGAACGCAAGTCTCTCAAGCTCAATAATCTATGCATTGCACCACTCTAGCTGTCTTTGCTATTTTTTTTTTCTTCTGCCTGGTTCCTCCTTCTGCATGGGCACTTGAGGGGCACAAGATACTGTTGATACTTTTCACTCCTGACTTAATAGCATCTCTGATAGAACATTATGCATTCTACAAGGCAGAGGCGGTGAATGCAGCTCCTATAAGGCTCTTTTGAGCCTTAGTTTTGAAGGACACTAAACTCAAGATAAACACCAGATTCAGCACTTAGCCTCAGCATTTGCTTTTCTCTGAAAGACTACTCCTAAGAGCATCCCTGTCTGATTCAAAAGCTTGGTTTTGTGGCATAAGCTGGTTTAGTATCAGGCATTTGCAAAGAGTCTAATGATATGGTAAATGGTCCAAATGTGGCAGAAATCACACTATAGTAAGTCTTGAGTGCACAGGCATCTTTTCAACCATGTATAGTGCTAGAAATCTGGGTATTGACACCTAATCATTCCTCTCTGTTCATACAAGAGCCAAATGCTTTCTTAGAGCAAATTCATAAGCAGTGTTCAAAATGAGCCAGTCACTATTTTACACCTGGCTTTTGACCACTTGCAACCAACTTGCATGGCGCCTGATATCTCCTTCATCTAGAGGTGCATCTAGAGCTAAAAAAGCCAATGCAATTCTGGGCTGCATCAATAGGAGTATAGCATCTAGATCAAGGGAAGTAATAGTACCACTGTATTCTGCTCTGGTCAGACCTCACCTGGAGTACTGTGTCCAGTTCTGGGCACCACAGTTTAAGAAGGATACTGACAAGCTGGAAAGTGTCCAGAAGAGGGCAACCAAAATGGTCAAAGGCCTAGAATCAATGCCTTATGAGGAACGGCTTAGGGAGCTGGGTATGTTTAGCCTGGAGAAGAGAAGGTTAAGGGGTGTTCAAATATATAAAAGGATGTCATATAGAGGAGGGAGAAAGATTTTTTTCTGCTGCTCCAGAGAAGCGGACACGGAGCAATGGATTCAAACTACAAGAAAGAAGATTCCACCTAAACATTAGGAAGAACTTCCTGACAGTAAGAGCTGTTCGGCAGTGGAATTTGCTGCCTAGGAGTGTGGTGGAGTCTTCTTCTTTGGAGGTCTTTAAGCAGAGGCTTGACAGGCATATGCCAAGAATGCTTTGATGGTGTTTCCTGCTTGGCAGGGGGTTGGACTGGGTGGCCCTTGTGGTCTCTTCCAGCTCTATGATTCTATGAATGCCTGGGGATCCTTGGATACTGACTGTTTTCACACACAAACACCGCATCCTGCAGAATTCTATCAGTTATATTTCATCTGCAAAATCGGAATGAATTTCTGAAACCGAAATGCTTTTTCTGTGCAGCCTGAGCAGGAACAGTCACCATTAAGAAAAAGAGATCGGAATAGGCCAATATCTATGTGTACTATCCCTGGATCAAGGGGCTTTTCTTCTTTAAGCTCTCAAAGTTCTCAACCTAGCTCAAGGTTGGCATCTGAACTAGCCAGATGTTTAACTGGAAATCAATCACAATCAGTCCATCGTTTTAAACACAAGACTTGAGAGCCATCTTACCCCAAAATGGCAACTAGACCTTCCGTTTTGGTGACTGCAACCTTGGTTTAAGGAGTCACTGAGTGCCCAGCTTATATATCTGAGTTTCTAACACTGTTCATAAGCATGTAAAAGTCATTGTCGCATTTCTAGCTACAAGCAGTCAAATTCGAGAAGTGAACCCAAGACACACTTCTATGAGTTTTATAGTGAAAGAAAGGTGGGATGTGAAATATATATACAGTATATTTGTTAGCTTCTTAGCCTCTGTTTGACCAGCTGCAAAAAAAAAAGGGCGTGGTAGGGGTAACTGCAAAGTGATAGTAAGGATTGTTGCTTGGGAGTCCTATTGTGCTATAATTTACTTACAATAGGTGGCTTCTGTCTTAGCTACAGATTTGTGGTTTGTATCACTAAGGATGGGGAATGGATAACTGGAAAGTCCCAGGATAAGCATAATGATAACAATCAGTTTTGAAGATAGGTAAAGCAAGCCCTGAGGTGTTTTGCTACAGAGACCATAAACAGCTCTGTTGCCTATTTTTTCCCCTAACCTACACAAAGAGAAAGAAAAACTTTTATGGTGGATAATAAAGCCTTCAGAGCAATCCTAAAATGCATTTTTGCAGAAAAGGTCACTTGCTTTTATACGGTATCTATTTGAATTTATTTCTGCTATTGTGATAGACGAACCCCCACTATAAAGAAAAGCAGCATTTGGAGGAAGCACTTATCATGATTAAATTTACATTCTCCGAGAATGTCAAAAGAGCGCTCTCGTGTCGACAATTGTGCGATCAGCGTTCACATTTCTAAATATCGGAAATGACTTTTTAGAAAGGTTTTAATAATAATAATAATAATAATAATAATAATAATACCCTGTTGCTGAGTTGGGGGACTCTCACAAATGCACAGTCTACAAAGAGGGAGTTATTTATAGTAGATGAGTGAAAGGCTTTTGAGAATGCCAGAGGAAGGGGGCAGAGACAAGCTATATAACCAGACAGGACCATAGTTATGGGGTTTTGATAAGCCTAAATGATTCATTTGCACTATAGGAGGAGTCCTTTACAGCTTGTATGGCTACTTCGTACTTTTTGTACAAAATAGTATCAGCCCTCAGATGTTTTGAGCACCACAGCTGCCAACAGATGCCCCAAAGGGGCAGGAAAATAAAAACTAAAATTTGCCCCAAAAGCGAGTGAGAGAATTAAAATCTAGTTACAGGTAGGTAGCCGTGTTGGTCTGCCGTAGTCGAAACAAAATTTAAAAAAATCCTTCCAGTAGCACCTTAGAGACCAAATAAGTTTGTCATTGGTATGAGCTTTCGTGTGCATGTACACGGTGAATCTGAAGAAGTGTGCATGCACACGAAAGCTCATACCAATGACAAACTTGTTTGGTCTCTAAGGTGCTACTGGAAGGAATTTTTTTATAGAATTAAAATCTGTTAAGTTTCTTGGCTTGGTCACTTAGAGATTTCAGGTAATGTTCAACTAATTTTTCCACCTCTGCCATGTTAAGCAGTTGGTTGCTTATCTTTCTCGCCCTGATCTAGCCACTGCGATCCCGTCGATGGTCATCTCCAGGCTTGATTGTTGTAATTCGCTCTACGCAGGGTTGCCTATGAAGCTGACCCAAAACTCCAGTGGGTGCAGAATGCCGCGGTGAGACTACTTACGGGGTCTTCGCCGCTGGACCACATCCATCCAGTGCTACATCAGCTGCACTGGCTCCCAGTGGAGTACAGGGTCAGGTTTAAGGTGCTGGTTCTAACTTTTAAATCCATATGACCAGGGACCCTCGTGCGTACGGGACCGCCTCTCCTGGTGTGCCCCGTGGAGGACCCTACCATCCACAAACAATAACACCCGGGCCTTGAGGAAGTTGGACTGGTCTCGAACAGAGCCAGGGCCTTATCGGCGCTGGCCCCAGCCTGGTGGAATGCCCTGCTGCAAAAGACCAGGGCCCTGCGGGACTTGACATCTTTCCGCAGGGCCTGCAAAGAAGGAGCTGTTCCGCCAGGCCTTTGGTCAGGGCCCAGTCTGACCCCTCTCCTCCTACAAGACCGTATATATAAGAGGCCTCTCTAAGTCCTCTCCCCGGCTCATATAAATAGCTGAGCTCATATAAATACCCAACCCCTATAGTCATAATTTGACAGTTGCCTTCTGATCTTATTTGATTTTAATCCGATTTTAAGCTGTATTTCAGTCGATTGCTGAATTTTATGTTTTAATGTATTTATATTTTGATGTTAGCTGCCCTGAGCCCAGTTATGGTTGGGGAGGGCGGGATATAAATAAAGTTGTTGTTGTTGTTGTTGTTGTTGTTGTTGTTGTTGTTGTTGTTGTTACTATGTGTCCCATCAGCGTGAGGATTCCCACTTGTGTAATGGGACTCCCCACTCTCTCCCTCCCTACGTGCATCCTCTGCTTCAGAAGGTTGTGGGGAAACTGATTTAGAGAGTGCAATTTGCCTCTTCTTTGCATTGTAAGATATATATATATTTCTCTTTTTTGTCTTTTTCTTCTTCTTTTCTTTCTATTTTTTGGTATTGGATATATGTTTCTAATCAGTTAAAATCGGAATTTTTTAACTTTATGGTTTGTTGTGATATTGTTTATTATGAATAAAGTTTTTCTTAAAAAAGCCAAAAAGAAAAAAAAATAGAAAAAAATAGAGGGTGCACAGGCAGGGTGGAGAAGGGGGGACACCTTCTCTTGCACAAGCAGAAATCCTTGTGCTAACTGAATGTTCATGTAGTGCTGTGTTGGATGCATGTTTTCCACCCACCGCAGGTGACCAGGTGAGTTGCTGCTCAAAGCCTATGGGTAAAACATATATTATTTAAAATATCTCACGTCCAAATCACGGTGCCAGCGACAGGGCACACAGGCCATGAGATGCAACTTTGATCACCCAGTGCATTCTGCAGAAAATGATGCTTCCACGCCACACGTGAATGCTTGCAGGCTGCACATCGTGAGAAATAAGAACTTCACCCCTATCCACCAGCAAAAGTCTTAATATATCTCACCCCAGTGTGCTTGCCAGATACTTAATATACCAAGCTCGCACGGCTAGCAACTCTGCAGTTAATGGCACTAATTCCAGTTATTCTGGAAGGTTACATAGCTATAAATTATGACATAGGAATATACAGCTGTACATAAAAGCACATAGCCATGACAACTAACAGCGGCCTCCCTACACAGAGGGCTATTCTGCTGAATCCAGATTTCTAATGAGCCGAGTTCCAGTCACACTGGACTAAGGAGGTGGAGAGGCAGTTTTAGCTGATTCCTCCTTCCCCTTGCATCCCTCTGAAAAGTTTTCCTGGAGAGCTGGATTAGGGGGGGGAGTGCCCCCCCTGGAACAGCATAGGAAACTGCAAGGGGAAGGGAGAATTGGCAAAAAAATACATCTCCCCACTTTCTTCTAAGCTGCCCTAGAACCTGGTCCCTTGCATGAATGGAAGACACTCTTTTACTTGCTGGGGATCAAATCTGGATCTAAACTGACAAGTGCTAGATCCCAAGGAACAATACCAGGGGGTTATTTAATTTAACTTTCAGCATCTATACATCACCTTTCCAGCTCTGCTCGCAAGCTTCCCTAAGCACCAGACTGGCTACTCTCAGAAGTCAAAACGCTATCAGGAGGAGCGGTCAGCCTGGCCGAGCACAGGCAGGTCTGTTGGGATCATTTAAATCTTTGAAGGTTCCCTGAAATAGCTGCTCCTCGATGGCTGCCCGATAACTTGGCTCAGCATGCCATAGACTCAAAAAACTGCACGGTCAGTAGAGCGTGGAAGAGATGTTAGCTCATACAATCCAGAGTGCAGATCAGGGATGGGACCTCTGTGGTTCTCCAGTTGTTGGTGATCTACTTCTCTCAACCTACCTGATCACATTTGACTGGGGATGCAGAGCCACAGAGTCCTCGCCTCTGATTTAACATATCTAGTATTGATTTCATTGCACGCATCTTTGTTATTACTCTCCAACCCCACCTGTTTTGCCCATCCCTGTGTGATAACCCATTGAGTCAATTAGCAAAACAGGAGATATCACACTGTACTGTAACTCCTTAGACTGAGATAACGGCTCCAAGCTACCCCCCCCCCCATTTGTTGCTGGAGGAATTGTGCTGAGCAGAGAGTGTCGGATTCGCGTCTACGGCAGCGTGTCAATACCACTGTATTATTAACTGTGAGATATCGTATCTACAAAGGGTTCGAGTAATTAACTTATCAGGAAATGCACAACATGCTAACTGAGAAGGCGCTGCAAAAAAACAAAGAGTTTTGCTGAATGGTGGCTTCGTCGCGGAAGCCACTGCAACCGACCTCCTTTCATCAAAGGAGCAACTTATTTTTCCATTTGTCACAGGGGCCTCCCATCCAAGGGTTTACAAACCAGATCGCTCTTTGCGCTGCTCCTGCTCCTCTCCTGGGAAGCAGATACAGTTCTGCAGGTTATCCGGTGTGCAGATATCCTGCTATTCAGCAAGAGAAATTCAGGGAACAAGAAATTAAAGACTGTGTTCACAGACACATGGGCCCAGGGACATGTCTAGCAGAGAGAAGTAGCTTTGGGTTATTCCTTCCTACTCAAAGTGTTAAATCCTAAGTAGGGGAACAGGAGTTGGCTGCAGGCTCACCCATTCGCTTCCAGCACAAAGTCTCTCCTCTCTTTGGCATCAATAATAAACATAGCTAAGGCTACCATAGTTCTATACGTGGCCGCCAGGTTCCTTAGGAAATGTCAGGCACTGCTTAAGAATCCTTGTTAAGTCAGGATAGCTTTGACCACTATAAATGTTGGTGCCAATGAATCCCAGACACTCCAAGTTCTCTATTTCTTCAGGGTCTGTCCCGGTTTCTGATTTGATCCTGGAATGTCCCGCTTTTCCTTAGGATGTCCCTATTTTCATCGGAGAAATGATGGAGGGGCTGTCTCTATTTTCATCGGAGAAATGTTGTTGGAGGGTATGGAATCCCTTAAGAAGAGAGTGGGGAATGACCCTATTACAGTGGTGCCTTGGTTCTCAAACGCCTTGGCACTCAAACAACTTGGAACCCAAACACTGCAAACCCGGAAGTAAGTGTTCCGGCTTGCGAACTTTTTTTGGAAGCCAAACGTGCTCCGTTTTGAGTGTTACACTTCTGATTAAAAAATTAAAAAATTGTCTAGTAGCACCTTATAGACCAGCTAAGTTTGTTCTGGTATAAGCTTTCATGTGCATGAACACTTCTTCAGATACCACATGAAAGCTTATACCAGAACAAACTTAGTTGGTCTATAAGGTGCTACTGGACATTTTTTTAAATAATTATTTCGACTGTGTCAGACCAACACAGCTACTTCTGATTTGAGTGCCACACTTCCATTTTGAGTGCCACACTTCCGTTTTGAGTGTTACGCTGAGGTCTGTCTGTTTTTGCTATCTATTTTGTGGTTTTGTGACTGTGTGGAACCCAGTTCAGCTACGGACTGATTGACCGTGTGGCTGCATTCCACTGTTTATTGCTTTCATTTCATGGACCAATGGTCTCGTTAAGATAGTAAAATTCATGTTAAATTGCTGTTTTAGGCATTGCTTTTAAAATTCTGGAATGGATTAATCCATTTTGCATTACTTTCTATGGGAAAGCGTGCCTTGGTTTTGGAACGCTTTGGTTTTGGAACGGACTTCTGGAACAAATTAAGTATGAGAACCAAGGTACCACAGTATTCTACTTTCTTAGCCAAGGAGCTCAAAGTGATGTATATGGTTCTCTCCCCCACCATTTTACCCTCCCAACAACAACCCTGTGAAGTAGGTTTGGCTACAAGACAGTGACCAGCCCCAAGTGACCCAGGGGGGTGGTAGTTTGTTTGTTTGCTGAGTGGGGATTTGAACCTGGGTCTCCCAAGGCCCTCGTCCAACACTCTAACCTCCATACCACTGGCTCTCAGTCTGCACAAGTCCATTACCAACAGATATCCCAGATATGAAGTACTTGGAAAGATACTCAATGAGGAAAGCTCCATGTTACATGTGCAATGCATTGAATAACCAACCGCCCACCCCCCACTTGAGCATACAGGCAAACTACTGAATAAATGTGAAGAGCCACATTTGCTAAAGTTGAAAGATGAATCGCTAAATTCCTTCCAGTTCTGTTAGAAATCAGGAACCCCCTTGGTGCTCTTTTTTTGGCGTTTCATCTGTACCCGTTCTAAAGGAAACACATGAAATATTTAACTGCCTCTCTGTGAACAATTGCTGCTTGGAGGGATAGGAACTCTCGATGACCAGGGGTTAATTTTGTATTAATTAGAGCACAAAAGAATTCTGACTTCTCTCTCATTATGGCATCTTCAGGCCATTTGGGGTCTTGCTCATCAAAGAATAGATGGGAGTTCTGAGCATGACATTTGCCGCGGACGGAAGAGAACTCAACAAGACCCCTTTTAGCAGCAATGGAGCCAAGCCAATGACAATTTCACAGGGGGAAGAGAAAGAAAAGGGGGTGGATTTATCTGCTTTCTAGGTTTTTATTACAATCCATGGTGACAACATAAAGGGAAACGTTGCAGCTGAGCTTCAGAAGCGATGAGAAAGACGGGCCAGAGCGGTGGATGAACAGAACACATAGATTTGTGATTGTAGAAATAAAAAGAGAAAGAAAGAAAGAAATTAAAGGGTGGGGAAAACCCACCTGATACAGTTAGGCCTGACTATTTGGAATTGAACCAATTTTGCTCCGCTAGGATCATCACAAATTTGATCAGGATGGGTAAGAGGAAAGCTCATCACCCCATGTGTCAGTGTGTTGGTCTCAAGAGAATTAAGGTATCAAGGATAACAGATTCAGGTCCACCCTTTTAACTCCTCCCCTTGCAAAAAGGTATCACAAAGTCCCCAGGAAGCAAGCAAGCCAACCAGAGCCTGATGGTGCTCCTGTCGACCCACGTTTTCCTTTGGAGTCTGCCAGATCCTCTGCATACCATTCTCCATCCTTCTTTTTTTTTAATTAAAACACACACACACACACACACACACACACGACTGTGTGCTGTATCGCAGCCCAAAGCAGCAATAAAAGCCTTTTAATGCATCTTGTGTTTGTATTAAATACAGAGACATTCCCTGGTTTAATGGTCCTTCACAATCACAGAAACAACAAACAACCCTAGAATGATAGTTCCGCCATTTTAAAGTCACACTGTTGGAATAAGAATGTGCGCCTTGCAACGTGGCCTGGATGCTTTCGCATGGGTTTTTGCCATTGCAGCCACACAGAAAACGCACGCACACAGCCAGGAGGAAGACAATGCCAAATTTTGAACTAAGATTTGCTTACAAAACTTTCTGGGAACCCCTGGAAGAAGGGAAGGCAAAGCTAGGAAAACCTACAGTAATGCTGTGCAGGAATGGGACCTTATATTTGTCTCTAGCATCCTATATCCCAGCCTTCTTTCATTTAGAATCCTAGAGCTGGAAGGGACCACGAGGGTCATCTAGTCCAAACCCTGCAATGCAGGAATCTCAGCTAAAGCATCCATGACACATGGCCATCCAAACTCTCCTTAAAAACCTCCAAGGAAGGAGAGTTCACAACCTCCCGTGGGAGTCTGTTCCACTGCTGAACAGCTCTTACTGTCAGAAAGTTTTTCCGTATGTTTACTTGAAATCTCCTTTCTTGTAACTTGAAGCCATTGGTTCGAGCCTTACCCTCCAGAGCAGGAGGAAACAAGCTTGATCCATCTCCTATGTGGCAGCCCTTAAGATATTTGAAGATGGCTATCACATCTCTCAGTCTCCTCTTTTCCAGGCTAAACATACTCAGCTCCTTCAAACACTCCTCATAAGGCTTTGTTTCCAGACCTTTGATCATCTTGATCACCCCTCCTCTGCACACAATGTAGCTTTTCAACATCCTTCTTAAATTGTGGTGCCCAGAATTGGACACAGTATTCGAGGTGTGGTCTGACCAAGAGAAAACAGAGTGCTACTATGATGTCCTTGATCTGGACACTATACTTTTATTGATGCAGCCTAGAATAGCATTAGTTTTTTTTGCTGCTGCTGCATCACACTGTTGACTTATGTTAGAATTGGAGGGAGGAGAAGTGATATAAGACTTGAGCCTTGAGCCTCAGCATGGCTAATGCTAAGTAGTTAGGAGATGTTTGGTAATAGTATGTCTCAGGAATACTGTGGCTGTCTTGGTGTTGTTGGGGTCCAGCTCCCATCAGCCCCAGCCAGCATGGCCAATGGTCAACGATGATGGGACCTGAGGCCCAGCAACATTGGGGGGGGGGGTACAGGTTCCCCATCGCTACACTCTGACCTGCATAACACAAAAGACTTGCAGATTCTGGATGCCAAAAAACTGGGAAGGAAAAAAGTTAACAGACACAATGTGCAATCTGCTGCAAGAGAAAGGATGTCAGTTTTGCGGGATTAACTTTGCAAAGGGTCAAAATATAGCGGAGTGCTCTTCCGGGTGCAGACTTTAGGGCTGCAAATGTAATTCTGAAAAATCAGTAGCTGCTATAGGGTGACATTTCAAAAGCCAGATGGAGAGTCAAGGGGAACTTCCAATAGTCAGGGGGGTAGGGCTTCAGTAGTCTGCATGCAGTCTTTGCCCTTCACTAAATAAATCAAGCAAAATAAGGTGCACACTCTGTCTGTTTCAATAGGTTTCTAGGTGCAGAAGGCATCTGGCACAATTATGAACACCTTTAGAACATCTGGAGGGGGTTGGCACAATCTCTTTGACACTATTTTGCCAAGACCGCCTGACTAATTTTCGGTGGTTAAGGAGGGCGTTCTTTTTCTAGGAAGGTCTTTGGATGGGAAGCTTCCAGGTGACAAAAACTGAGTATTTCAGAAGTTTTTGCTCTTTTGCAGCTTTTGAAAATGAGCTTATTACCTACTTTAAGGGGAAAAATTTTCACAAAGCATCATATAAAAAAGTACAGCTCAAAATGCAACCTAAACAAACCTAAGTCATAGAGTTGGAAGGGATCACAGGGTCATCTAATCCAACCTCCTGCAATGCAAATCAGGCTCGAACCCACGACCCTGAGATTAAGAGGCTCATGCTTTTCCCTACTGAGCTATCCTAGCTATACTTTTTAAAGATTATCTAAAACTTCCAAGTAAGTCATAACGCTCCCAAGCAAGCCAGCGTGAAAACCCAGCACAAAGTAACCATACTGTAAACTAATCACAGCCCGACTGAGTATAAGGCTACTTTTTAACCCAGGAAAATCTTCTCAAAAGTCGGGGGTTATCTTATACGCTGGGTTGTATTTCTTATGCGACGAGTATATCCCAAACTCTATATTTTAACTGGGAAAGTTGAGGGTCGTCTTATACGCCAGAATATACGGTACTGTACTTGGTTTGTATCCATCACTCAAGGAAGAGGTGAGACTTTAAGACCCATTCAAAAAACGACAAAAGATGGAGCTTGCCTATGGCCACTAGGAAAGGAACTGTAGTACAGTTGTATAATACCCGTTTTGGAGCAGGGGGTCTGACTTGGTGGCAGGCAACTCCCAAGGTTCTTAGAAATGAACTCCACATGTAAATTGGCTGCCAATGGTTTTATTTTCAAAGTTAGGCATTTTCATATTCAGTTTTGCAAGCTTGCTGCTGTGGCGCATTCCTGCGTGGGTTTCGCTATTTCAAGATACGGATGGAGGTGGGAAAACACCCATATTTTCCATGCACTTCCGGAAAAGCTAACAGAAACTCAGGCGCAACCTGGAAGGGATCGAGAACGTCGACCAAGCCTGTTGCAACGAAGGAGGGGAACCCAGAGCCACTGTCCTGCTGCTCTGTGTCGATCCACTCAAAAGCCAAGCTGCTTCTTGTTTAATTGCTCAAGTCTCCTTGCTCTCCCCCCTCCACTTTAAACTATAATTGTTTCATTACTTGCAGGAAATTAGTTCTTGCTGTTAAAAACACTCTAAACAAAAAACCCGAAAACCATTAGTGTACCCCTAGCAATCTCTACCATGACCTCGTGCAAACGCTGAACTGGGAGTGCCGGCAAATTTGTATGTGGATGCTTTTGCAGACGAAACTGAAAAGCCACAAAATGGTCAAGTTCTTATTGTTACACACCAGTTGTCCCAGTTGAATGACACTGGATTCTTCTTCAGGAGCTGACTCGCAAATCTGCAGAGATTCACATTCACAGAGTCTGCTCTGGTAAAAAGATATTATTGCCCTATGAATCTCATGAGCCTTTTGTTCTCAGCAATAACTTCTGCAGAAAACTGGGTATTAGCATTTGCAATATCCTGTTTGTTGACAACTGTCTCCCTGGCTAGAGAGCACCAAGCCCCGGGAACAACGAGACCTGCCACAAGGCACTTAAGATGTAATGCTCTCCCCCCCCCCCCCCCGCCATACACACAAGCACGCACAATCTCTCTTTTTATTAAAAAAGAAAGTATCTCTCATCCAGGACCAGACATATTATATTACTATTATTAATCACCACCCCAATCGGTCTCATCATCATTGTGATCTAAAACTCTTCACAAAGCTGCTTTCCCCTAAAGCAACCTTGCAGTTTGCACTGGTTGAAAAGAAGCCATCCCTCTGTCAACAGAAGAGGTTGGGATGATGCTGAGGGGTGTTTTTCCAGGGGGGAGGGGGAGGTTTTGGGGTTTTTTTTTAAAAGTGCTAAGCTATTCCAATAGGATATTTGACTGCCTCTACAAACTGAGGCCATAAGGAAGATGGATTAATACAAAATCTCAGCTGACATTCATGTTCCTGCTTGGCTGCAAGGCTCATTAGGGGCCTGATCCCAGGAGTAAGTGCTCCATCATAGGAGAAGCCATAGCCGGCCATAAACTGAAACACAGCAGCAAACCTCCAGCAACTGTCGGCACTGTGCAGTCAGCTAAATTCAACCTCAGGACCTGCAGTTGTGAGGGAGAGCAGCAGCCAGCCATATAGAATCACAGAGTTGGAAGGGACCATAAGGGTCATCTAGTCCAACCCCCTGCAATGCAGGGATCTTCTGCCCAACACGGGGCTCAAACTCATGACCTTCGAGTTTGAGAGTCTCATGGTCTACCGACTGAGCTATCCCAGGTCCTGAAACACACTTGTGTGGCAGAAGTAGCACAAATTTGCCAGGAGGCATAAATTTAGGCTGCCTTGTAAATAAGCCCATAAAAGCTACTGGCCTGAAAATTTTGTTACTCGTCTGATAAAGGAGAAGCAGGCTGTGTTTCTTTGCTGGTTGTGGAAGGCCAGAAGTCACAGAAACAGAGAAAGCTGTGTTATACTAAGTCAGACTACTGGTCCAACTAGTGATCTGCACTGACAGGCAGAGAGTATCCAAGGTTTCAAACTGGGAAAATTCCTTCCTTCCTTCCTTCCTTCCTTCCTTCCTTCCTTCCTTCCTTCCTTCCTTCCTTCCAGCAGACACAATAATCTCCCTCCTCTATCATGGAGGCCAAGAAGACTGGAGAAGGAGCAATGGCGTGATCCATTCAGCAACCTGCTCACTTGCCTGAAAAGAATTCCTGGTTGACCCATAGGTGAATTACAGGCTCTGCGTCAGGTTCAAGCAGCTCATTCCTGCCAGCCTGCCTTCTTGGGAGAACACACAATTCTGTTCCTTGCGTCATTGTGATGGGCACATACACAGACCAATGAAACACTGGAACTCTGAGGAGGAGGGTACCTACAACAAGAGTCCTTGCTCTGGGCACACCTCCTTCAAAAATATTGTGCCCTCAAATTCAATTCACAGGAAGAGGGTGCCTCCAGGAACAGAAATTTGGGGAACTCTTTGCTAATATTTCTTACTAATCCATTCCAAGAAATCTTCATTTCAGCAGTGCAAATTTAGGGTGGGGTGGAGGAGTGTTGCATTGCCGTCGCTCCTGTTAAACATTTGGAAGTCCTCTAATAGAATCATAGAATTGTAGAGTTGGTAGGGACCTCAAGGGTCATCTAGCCCAACCCCCTGCAATCTCAGCTAAACCATCCATGACTCGTGGCCATCCAACCTCTGCTTAGAAACCTCCAATGAAAGAGAGTCTGCAAACTCTCTGTGTTGATCTAGAAGCAGATCCAGATCACGGCTGGACAATGAATGGTAGTGGCTTTCCCTAGGGTTTTAGAATAGGTGTCTTTCTCAATTTTACCAGAAGACCCCAAGAACTGTAAAGCCGTTTGCTCTGTCACTGAGCTATGCCCACTGAAGGCTAGTCCATTGGGGGGAATGGGGTACCGCCCCACCAAACCCAGCCTGCCTCCAGCCAATCCCCATCTGCCTGCCTTCTTGTTTGCAACCAATCAGGGGGAGCCTCTGCCTGTCATTGGCTCTGTCTCCACATACCATTGGTCTCCAGCCACCAATTGTTATGCTAATTCATCTAAGCATCAAAAACATTTAAGGAAGGCCTTTGTTAGCAAGGCTTTCTCTTCAACAGTGACTTTCCCCAAAAGGGCTTTCCGGTTTGTACATAATACACAAAGCGAGACCACACTGTCAGAAGGGACACAATGGCTTAATTCCCCCATAGGTTACACAGAACCTGTTCATGCAGGTTTGCTGCGCATAAAAGGCAATCGCCGTAGAGAGCCCACAATTATTGTTGCTGTTTTTAAAAGGGAGAAAAAGAGAGAGAGTTATTCAGATATTAATTACCCCATTCATTACAGCTGTTTACTCAGTCAAGGCAGCAGTTAATCCGGGCCATTATTTTTTAATAAAGCTTCACTTTCTCACCCAGCGCATCAGTTTGTTCGGCTCTTAACGAGAGAGAAGTGGCAGCAATGTTGCATCATCATTTAAAAGCCCCGCAAGGTCGCACACTGACAAAGTACCGTGGTGTTGATTCACAGGGCAGTCTTACGAAAGAACCACATGGGGCTATGTGCAAAGGTCCACTCCTATGTGCCTCACTTAAGGTGCCAGCTTGCACACATCTCCATAAAAAAAGAAAGAAAATGCAATACCCCCCTCAACAAAAAAGGACAAAGTATTATATTTGCATTAAAAAAAATTGCAGAAACTAATTTCTACCTATGGATCGACGGGGAGGATCTGAGGCCTGGGGGGCATATCTGGTCCTCTGTTCAGTTGCGGCTCAATCATAGAATCATAGAGTTGGAAGAGACCACAAGGGCCATCCAGTCCAACCCCCTGCCAAGCAGGAAACACCATCAAAGCATTCCTGACATATGGCTGTCAAGCCTCTGCTTAAAGACCTCCAAAGAAGGAGACTCCACCACACTCCTTGGCAGCAAATTCCACTGTCAAACAGCTCTTACTGTCAGGAAGTTCTTCCTAATGTACGTCACTGCATGACAAGGCTTGTGGATTCTCCTTCATTCCCAAACAGAAACCCAATACATAATAGGGCTCTGTAACTAGAGATGTCAAATTCTCGAGAATAATCTTTTGGAGAATATTCTCGATTAATGAGAATGTTAGAGAATTTTCATTTAAAATAGGAGAATATTCATTTTAATGCATTGAAGATGATATAATTAGTTAATATACATGTTTATTCATGGGTAAATGTGTTCAGATGGCAACCAAAAACTGCACAGATACTTTTATTCAATGGGGAAATGCAGTGAATTCACATTCTTTGATTTTTTTTTGCACCAAACTTGAAATTGAAAATTCAACGTGAATGACTCACGTTAATCACTAAGCCTGCCACTAACCGTATATTTACCATCAACTTTGAATTCTAATTATGTTGTGTATGTATGAAATGCAGAAACCAGGTTACTGGCACTAAATAAAAATACAGACTTGTCAACTGTTTAATTCAAGGCCACCTCACATGCTGTTACACGTAATTGTATAGGCCTAGGTACTTTTAGTGCATAAACCATTGAAGCCACTTTCTGTTAAAAAAAATATCACGCTGTATGGCTAAAGGTATAGAATTGCTAAGAATAAGGTCACACCAAAATATACAAAAGGCTATTACATATACAGTGGTACCTCGCAAGACGAATGCCTCGCGCAACGAAAAGCTCACAAGACAAAAGTGTTTTGCGATTTTTTTGGTGACTCGCAAGACGAAGTTTTCTATGGCCGCGCTTCACAAAATGAAGTTTTTCGGCGTTTTTTGTTTTTGTTTTTTTGCCGCGGCAAACCGCGCTTCGCAAGACGAAATGACTCGCGGAACGAATTACTTTCGTCTTGCAAGGCACCACTGTAGTTGAACTAGAAACGAATTCAAATGTTCATCAAATTAAATGAATTGCATTTTAAAAACTAATTAATAAAGAAATAAAGAAATATGTTTTCTGTAGCTCACATTTCAGAACTGCCAATGGTGAATGACACAATGCCCAGTGATTTTTTTTAATGATAAAAAAAATCATTATTCATTACTTACACTGTCAATATCACAGCTTGACTTATTATTTACTGGATTTTTTTAAAAAATGTGGGTTGTAAAACTGGTTCTTACATTAGAATTTACAGTTTGTGGAGAATATTCTCCAGAGAATTTTCTAGCTGAAAATATTCTCATTCTCGAGAATATTCTCCGGAGAATATTCTCACCTCATTTCACTATCTGTAACCAATATTGGCTCTCTGACATAAGCACCCGTACAACTTGTGTGCACACTTTGCTTACAAGCAGGACACTTAGCACATCCTAGGTGTTAAGTGAATGCAATGCAGGAACTGGCCCTTGTGATCAGCGCACCACATATTTAGGAGCCCCTTGTAAATAGAAGCCAGGTGTTTTCTTCCGCCCCACCTCACAGACCCCCTTCTTTATGCAACATTTAAATCTGTCACGCTCCTATAACTGAACCTGTATTACAGAAGCTGACTGGATTTCACATCCCCGCACAGAACGTTTCCGTACATAAATTACAGCAACTTTGCCCTGCACTTTCTCCCCTTCCCTTCCCCCCTTCTCAATGTGATTTACTGTCATCTCGTAATAGAAAAGCTTTATTTCCCTGACACCCGAGCGGTAAAGGGACCGATAATTTCATCCCTGGGAACATTCCCTCCTCTCGCCTACCAAAGGTGTTTTAAAAATCCAGAGTGCATTTGCAGGTCACGGCCATTCTGATACCGGTCTCCAGAGTCTAGAAAAGCTTCTGCAAACTCTCCTTCACACATGCGAGAAAACACACTCATTAGCCAGGGATCCCTGGACTAAGGCAAAACCTCCAATTAACAGATGAACAGAGAAAGGATACCTGCCCTTCTCCTGCAATTTTCTTTATCTAACAAGAGTTCGTATTGCTGGTTTCATGCCAGTCGAAGTCATTAACTATCTTTCTTTCCCCACTTGAACCCCAAATGTAAAAGAAAATTGCCATAAACGAAGCGCTAACAGAAAAACATCCACATTGATTTCTCATTGCCCTTCCACAATGCTTGCTTGTGATAATAGTTACAGGTAGGTAGTAGGGTTGACAGACTCAATAGAGGACAGGACTTCTGTGCCTTCAATTGCCCTGCTCTCTTTTGAGTCTGGAAACCTTAAACTTTGAAAGCAGCAGACCCTTTGCTTGGAAATTAAACAAAGGGTCTTCTGGTTTCTCTTCAAGGTTTCCAGACTCAAAAGAGAGCAGGGCAATTAAAGGCACAGAAGTCCTGTCCTCTATTGAGTCTGGCAACCCTAGTAGGTAGCCGCAGTGTTGGTCTGACGTAGTTGAAACAAAAAATAAAAAAAAAATTCCTTCCAGTAGCACCTTAGAGACCAACTAAGTTTGTCATAGGTATGAGCTTTCGTGTGCATGCACATTTCTTCAGGAACTGAAGTATCTGAAGAAGTGTGCGTGCACACGAAAGCTCATACCCATGACAAACTTAGTTGGTCTCTAAGGTGCTACTGGAAGGATTTTTTTTTTCATTTTTTGCTTGCTAATAATTTAGTCAAGTGAAGCTGCACAGGGTGCATTAACTGGGTCTAGTGGAAGGTGTCAGAAACCAAGAAACCCTAAAGCAGAGTCTGACAGTTGGGTCCGCTGACATTTTGGGATGGGATAAACTTGGCGCATTAATCAACACCCTAATGACCTGCGCTTTTCTAACTCCCTGGCTTCAAGGAACCCTTTCCACAGTCAATCCAGCAACCAAGACCTTTATATCCGCACACTGACTGAACGTGTGGAAGAGGAGCAGGATTACAGCCAATGACCCACACATTCAGCAGAAAGACAGGCCTGCCTGGCTGAGCTATGGCTTCATTAGAGTTCTCGGTCACACCTGTTCTCATATTGCAATGAATGCACAGGGAGGGAGCAGCTGGTGCCATCCAGATCCCATGCCTAACAAGGAATGAAGATGGGGTCTAAGGAAGGGCTGAGGAACCGAGGGCCACATTCTGTCATAGGCAATATCCCAAGGGGCCGCATTCCAATGGTGGGTGGGACGAGAGCAGCATATGGGACTCTTGCCTTTGTAAGGCAGACACAAATGTCATGAGATTTTCTACACGCACTTGAGGGCCACACTGAGCCCTTGCTCCCTCACCCAAGAGGACAATTGTAGGTTTGCCGCAAAACCCCATTAGGTTTCACCGTTGGCACATCGTTGAAGAGAATTTGACCTAGCTACATCCTCTAGCCTTTCTTGGTTGCTTCCTTCAAGAACCTCTGTTAAGCCTACATCTTGAAGGCACCAAGATCTTGAAAGCTGATGTATACCCTTACGATGACTTTATATATAAGTGAGAAATCTAAGAGTTGCAAAGCACTTTTCTACTTGGAAGTATCGTGAAGGTTCCGACTTCTAAAAGTTTCCTTCTGGAACCTCCGCACACAATTTCTTTAGTGTGCAATTGTTTTAATTTTGCCGAATGCAAAGAAAGCCCAAAGAAACGAAAAGTGCTAGAACGCCGTCCATGGCTAAAGAAGATAACAATTCGTGAAATCCTGCACATAGCTAGGCTGCTTATATCCCGCTGAAGCAAATGGGATTTAAGCAGCTTAGCTGTGCTCAGGAGTGCAGCCCATTTCTGGCATGGCCGTTGTTTTGATTGGCAGGGAGAAGAGGTTTCCCTGGGAGTTTTCCAAGCTGCCCAGATAGCCTTCAGCAACATGCTCTCGAATCTTTAAAGCAGGGGTTCCTTTTCCAGAGCAAGGACCACATTTCTTTTTGAAAATCCTTACAGGGGCCATATGCCAATGGCAGGTAGACAGGGCAAAAGGCAAAAGTGGGTGGAGTGATTAATATAATATACCTATGCAGGCTGGTACCCCTCTTGCCATACAGGCAAGCAAAAGGCACTTCCAGAATCCAAGGACATTAATTAGTTTTTATTTAAGGATTTTGTGTTACAAAACAGATAAAGAAGGAAAGGTACCTCTATTGTCTCCACTTTTAATTCGCAGCCTTTTTCACAGTTCGTTTACATTCAGCGATAGAGACTTTTGTCATAGACATATTGCATTTAGGGGGAAAGGGAGAGAGATGGGGTATTGTTCTTTTGTTCTATTGCCTGTTAGCAGTGTAGGGGGGTTGTGTCAGCATCTCATGGGTGTGATGTACTTATTTGTTTTTTCTTGATAATGTGAGAGGTTGGGGGGGGGGTCCCCCGAGATTGGTTGGCTGCCTTCAACTGATTACAGTGCGAAGGACACAGTTCAGCTAGGCAAAAACCATTGAGGAGAAAAGAGCAGCAAGGCTGGCGAGGGGTGTGACCTGGGAAAGGGGGAGTGGCCTGGGAGAGGGGGTGTGGTTGGTATAGGGGTGTGGCCTGGGGAGACCCCCATGGGCCAGATAGGGAGGCCTGGAGAGTCACAATTGGCTCCCCACTCCCTCTTTAAAGCTGCTGCTATCACCCCCCAGACCAACAACATTATGAAGCCCTTTGTCTGGTGCTTGGCAAAGCGTAGAAGGAAGCCTCATTTCATTGAGGGCCAAGAGGGGCTTGTTGTTTGTATGATACTTAGTGGGGAGGAGGGGAGGGAGTCTTTTAATGGGAGCCGCTTCTGACCAGCAGCTCAGCAGGCAATTTCTTGGCTGAAGTGGCTCCTGCAAAATGAACTGGAATGATGTTAAATGGCAGCGAATCCACTTTGCTTGACCAGCTAACCAGCTAAAAGGAAATTATCTGTTTACACCTTTCTTGTAACATCCTCTCCAATCATCTGAGCACAAAAGGCAATCAACGGTTTGCCAGTAATTACTGTGCTGGGTAGCTCTTCCTGGCCTTAAGCTGGACCTTGTGAGCTTCAGAGAGAGAGAGAGAGAGAGAAGGAGAGAGAGAGAAGGAGGGAGGGAGGGAGGGAGGGAGGGAGGGAGAAGGGGGAAAGAGAAAAGGAGGGACCAAACAATGCTGGCCAAACAATGAGAATAGACAGAAGATGCAACTGAAATGCTGGACTGTGAAAAAAAGGCAACTGTGCCGATAGGGCTTTAAAAGGAGAGCCACATTTGCATTAAAATGTAGAATATAAGACCACAACTGCATTGTCATTTGTTACGAGGGATTGCTATTAACAATTCCATGTAAGAAAGTGTGTGTGCGGTTGGGGGTGGGGGCGGCCTTTTGAAAAATGGGAAAATCCAGAAACAAGTTAATGAAACAACGAAAGGCATCTATGAATAAACTCTCACAGAAGCGGCTAACTGTTAGATCTCTATGTGATCAACTGCTCTGCTCTTGCCACCTTCCAGCCAGTGTGTCGTCCTTCCATGTCTCTCTGCTGGAACATTTGATGGGAAAGACACTTAAAAACAAAACGAAAACCCCATTGGGAATGTTGCCACCACCTCGCAGCCTCGCAAGTGTGATAAGACTAGGTCTGGGCGATATATTGATATCGTCCAAAATGGGATTGAAGTCCATATCGTGATATCGGTTTCATAATTTTTGACTTGGCATTATATCTTGAATCATGACGTGTTTGTGTGTGCACTTGCTATGCAAAAATCACAGTGTGGGAAAAACGATGAAGCCAGCCCTAGATAAGTTCATCTTGAGGTTTTAGAATTGGGATGGAGACTGTGTGGCTGACATAAAGAGAGCAGGGTCATATCAATCTAGATAGTAGGTCTGTCTGTCGGTCTCAGCAGGATGCAAGACAGGGAAGAAGCCATGATTCCCATCAAAGTAACGTAGGAAACTGCCTTCTTCTCATTGGTTTGGCCTAAGGAGAGTTATCGTCAAAATCATCTGGGGAGCACCCACAGGTTGGTGTATAACAGGAATGGGGAACCTTTGGCTGTCCAGATGTTGTTGAGCTCCACTTCAGTTGGCTTCCACCAACATGGACAACTGTCAGGCTTCAGGGACTTGGCATACTCCCCCCTCCCCTTGGCAGTACCGTATATTCCGGCGTATAAGACAACTGGGCATATAAGACGACCCCCAACTTTTCCAGTTAAAATATAGAGTTTGGGATATACTCGCCGTATAAGAAATACGACCCGGCGTATAAGATGACCCCCGACTTTTGAGAAGATTTTCCTGGGTTAAAAAGTAGTCTTATACTCAGGAATATACAGTAGGTAAGTAGAACAAAGTGAAAGGAATCTCTTACCATTTAGAGATTTAAATGAGCACAGCGAGAGAACAAAGCCATTCCTAGGACGAAGGTGCTCCCAATTAAGGATTCCACCCACTTCCCCCCTTGTCATCCACATCACTTCCACATCTTCCAACCTGATCTCACAATAACTTTGCTTTCTGTGCTGCCACCTTATCGGCTCTCCTTGACCTTGGGCTGAGTGGATGTACGCTTTCCAGCAAGAGACAGTTTGTTAACACTCTCTCTCTCTCTCTCTCAGAGTTCGTCTTCTCCTAGCTGTTCACCACCCAGTTCTTCCCAACTTCTATCTTCTGAACTATGTCCCTCTGCAAACCACTGTTCCAAATCTATACTGTCGCACTGCTCCTGGGGAGAATCAGGATCCTGATCAGCAGCAGGGGGAGGGGGAGACTCCCACCATTCCTCCTCAGTACAGCCCTCCTCAGCACGATCCCTGACAACAGCCAGGGACAATAAGAGCTATAGCCCATTATCATCTGGAGGCACAGTTTCACCACCCTGTGATCCATAGTGAGGGACAGTGACTTTCCAGGAATTCTTACAGGGCTATTTCCAAGCACTATCTCGGAGTGAGCCTGGGACCTCTTGAATGCCACGGTGCATTATACTTCTGAACTACAGTGGACCCTCCGGATATAAACTTAATTTGTTCCGGGGGTTCGTTCGCACCCCGAAAATAACGTAGAGGAGCGCTTCTGCACACAGGTTTGCCGTGGCCGTAAACTGAAGATTCTGTATCCAGAGGGATACGTAAGTAGAGGTACGAATGTATAGCTCAGGCATCCCCAAACTGCGGCCCTCCAGATGTTTTGCCCTACAACTCCCATGATCCCTAGCTAACAGGACCAGTGGTCAGGGATGATGGGAACTGTAGTCCAAAACATCTGGAGGGACAAAGTTTGGGGATGCCTGGTAGTCTCTCCATAATCAGAACACTCTGAGGAGGAAAGTGTTTGCTTTAACCCCAACTGGGATGTTCCTGCAGGGCTCTAACAAGGAACTCTACAGATTGGGCAATGGTTATGTGCTTGCTCTCTGTTGCCAGCAGGGCCCCTATATTTAAACACAGCTTGCAGCAACAGGGAAGGACTTATAGCTTGCACACGCAGATGCTTAAGAGCTCATCAGATGATTTGTCTTCAGCTATAAAGTAGATGCTGCTCAGCTACTGCTTTGCTAGCTACTCCCTCATTTCCTACTAGCGTGCTTGCTTTGTGGGGTCGTTTTCTCTTCCCCAACCCTGCTTCAAGCATTCATACTGAATTCAATTTCATTCAAATTGAATTTTCAAATTGAATTTCATTGTGTTGGTTTTACTGCCTGGTTCTTCTAAATTTAATCAAGATCATTGATTAATGATGGGGGGGAATAGCATTATGCAGGGAGGAAAACCCCCGAAACTCATAAATAGGGGCCGGTCCCGTACAGAGAGCCAGGTTTTAAAAATGCCATAGACGCCCAGCCAGAAAAAGAAACAATGGTTGAAATTGCTGCTCTTACTACACTTTCAGGCAAACCCAGGTCTGTTGTGGTACCTGTGCTTCTGTTCCCCCATGCAAATAACGGTGTGCTGGAATATCACCACAAACCTTGACACTTTACTCATGTGATTTTCTGAGTTAAGGGGGCTGCAAATGGCTATTCCCCCCCCACCTGAATCAAATAACATGCAAATGAGTGCTAAATATGCTCTATCACAGAATCCTAAAATTGTAGAGTTAGAAGGGACCCTGACTATCATTTAGTCCAAGTCCCTAAAATGCAGGAATATGCAGCTGTCCCGTACGGTTATCAGTGTTATCTGTTACACACTCTTAACCATCCAAGCCTAATGGAGATATGTTCCATTAGTTCTCCACAAATGGCTTCTTTTACGTCGTATGGAAAGCTCAAAAGCTAACCGTTAGCGAAATGGTGGTAAAAGGGAATAAATTGCTGTGTGAATGCAATCCAATGCAGTCTTACCCAGCAGGGCACTCTCTATCATTCTGGCCTGTATTTTCCCTGACTGGTATCACTACTGGCTAGAACTGATGTGAATCCAAAACACCTGGAAGACAGTTAAGGAAGGCTGCTGAAAGGGTGTTAACTGGGCCTTAACTGCTGAATTTCTGACAGGCGACCCTCTCTCTGACTGCTGAGTAATAGATAGGAAGGCTGAAACCTCAAAAGCTCCCTCTGCCCAATTTGCCCTCCCTCTTAGGAGGGCAATTCCTCCCTCCCTTACCTAGCTGTGGTACACATGATGCTATATGAAAACATCATATCCCATCTATGCCTAGTATTAGGAAGAACTTCCTGACAGTAAGAGCTGTTCGACAGTGGAATTTGCTGCCAAGAAGTGTGGTGGAGTCTCCTTCTTTGGAGGTCTTTAAGCAGAGGCTTGACAGCCATATGTCAAGAATGCTTTGATGGTGTTTCCTGCTTGGCAGGGGGTTGGACTGGATGGCCCTCGTGGTCTCTTCCAACTCTACGATTCTATGATTCTATTAGACAGCATGTGCTTGGCAGCATATCAATGATAAAATGGGATAGGACCATAAAAATGTACAGGTTAGAACCCATTGAAAAGTCCATTTCACATTCAGTTTTTAATCTTAAGCATTTTTTTTGGTAAATTCCAATTTCAGATGCAAAAATCCAGCACTTTTGTTGGCAGGATCAGAGAAAAAGTTGGGGACCAGAATGCTAGGTTGACCATAGCTCAGTTGCATGAGTTCAGGTTCAATCCCCAGTGTGTCCAGAAGGAGCTAGGGGTGTCCCCATCCTGAAACCCTGGGCTGCTGCTGACAGTCACCAAGCTATGTGGACCAATACGTCTATCTCACTATAAGGCAGGTTCCTATGCTACATTCATTATGTTTGTTGATGCCACTGTAAAAGCACTAAAATGTATTTCAAGAAAAAACAGGTACCTGGACGCAGCTAATAAAACAGCACGATTTATTGCTCAGTTTTGGATGGTGGTGGGGAAAACACGCAAGGAATTACAGAGCTTTTAAAAGACATTCCCTTCCAGATTTTGCTTATTTTCTGAACTGGACTCAAGGTGATTGAAAACAACTGCATTGTGGCAAGGTCTCTTTGTTAACGTATGTACCAAACTCACCAGAAGGATAGGGGAGGCTGCAGCTTTGCACATTACCCTGCACGGTTCATCCATCTCACAACATAGGAGCTCAGGATATTTGCTTCCCCCCCCCCTAAGACACGGAGGCTACAGTTCAACCTAAAAACAGCCAAACTAACATTCTTTGCTCAGATGCACACAAGGCTGAATGATCTGGGTGTCCCTCTCCCACTAGCAAATAGCACACCTAACATTCTAATTAGTGTTATGCATAAAAGTCCTAATGGACGGACGGACACACACACACACACACACACACACACACACACACACACACACACACACACACACACTGTTTCCCACCAGTAGACGTTTAGCCACATCCAGATGAGGCAACCAGTTTTTAAGCAGGAATTAAAGAATACGTCTAACAACATCGCATAGCAAGGTTACCAGATCTCCTTTGCAGGATTTTAAGGAACAGACAGATTATTCCATGTCTGTGTGGCTCAATACCCTCTTTAGGACACCATTCATTGCAAAACTGCACTGGTACCCTCGCTTACTGATGGACAAAATGTCTTTGGATGTTTCTCCCCAAAGATTATTAAATTATATTTGCCTGGCCCGTAAGTGCCACCAAGTGCCACAAGTTCAGCCTTATAAGTCCACTTCAGAAGGTACATAAATTGCAAAGGGGTGTGAGGTGGGAAAGAACAGGGAGGAGAACGGATCCAGCGGCAATCATTGCAAGAGGGGAAGAGGCAGCGTTGTTATTAATTTAAGGTGGTTGCACATAAACAACCTGGAGATCTGGAAAATGGCCTTGCTCTTCATCCTCTTGACAAGTCTCCCAGGAGGGAGAGGGAAGCTGGATATCTGCATTTCTAAGGCAGGCTATATCACTGAAGTGTCTCCTATCAAGACAGTATCTCAACATCTGATTTCCAGTTAGACAGGATTGGAAATCCATGTGATCAGAGCATTCTCGTCCTCTTGACAGGCCTTTCCCAATGTTTCGGATAATGAAGCGCCACAGTGTTCAATGGGGGGGGGGGATAATTAAGTTAAACAAAAACAAAAACCTGCAGAATGATCGTGGCAGGGTTTCTTCTGCAACTGCATTGCAGCCTGGAAAGGAAATACAGGCTGGAAAGGAAATACAGAACATTTTCATGATTTTTCAATTGCCGCAACAATAGCGAAAATCAAACCTGCCATGAAGAGGGGTAAAATAATGAGCAGGGAAAGGCAGCATGTGAATTTACAGCAGGGCTTCACAAACTTGGGTCTCCATCTGTTTTTAGACTACAATTCCCATCATCGCTGATGACTGGTCCTGCTAGCTAGGGATGATGGGAGTTGTAGTCCAAAAAAACCCCAGCCAGGGACTCAAGTATGGGAAACCTTGATTTAGTGTCTTTAGCCATTACAGGTGCAGCATAGCAGTGGTAGGAGAATCTCTGGCCTGCTTCTTCCATTTGGACCTGTTTGGACAAACCGCATCCACCTTTCCTATGTGTGCTGTCAGGGGAATGCTCAAAGCCCGGCTGCAATGGAACAACCAGGAGCACACGTCAGAGATTCTTCCTTTGTAAGCACTGCTTGAAGTTGAAACACCATACAATTCATGGTGCCAGGCGACTGGCAGGTGGGAGGTCCCACTCAGCTGTCACAGTGGCCTGTGGAGGGTTGGCCACCGTTGCATCTGGCCCTCCGGCCAGAAACGGTTCTTCCCTCCTGCTATACAGACAGGCAGCAGATAGTCAGAAATGGCTACAAGGTTTTCATCTAGGCAGGATCCTGTTAGTTCTCTAGGCTTTGCCAGGAAGGCATTTGAGAGGAGGTGTTGCCGACAAGGCCAGGGGGTTCCCACTCCCACTCCGAGAACCTCATAAGGTGTGGGCACTACTACAAATGCGCCACATAACACCCATTCCACATTTTAAAAACAGCCCTGGTTAGACACTTCTACCCATCTGCTTAGAATGATGAACTAATTTTAATCTAAAAAAAAAATTCCTTCCAGCAGCACCTTAGAGACCAACTAAGTTTACCATAGGTATGAGCTTTCGTGTGCATGCACACTTCTTCAGATACAAATTCTTCAGAAGTGTGCATGCACACAAAAGCTCATACCTATGACAAACTTAGTTGGTCTCTAAGGTGCTGCTGGAAGGATTTTTTTTATTTTGTTTCGACTACGTCATACCAACACGGCTACCTACCTGTAACTAATTTTAATCTGTTTTAGCATTTAAGCTTTTGTTATGGTTTCAAGTATGGTGGTGGTTTTGTGTGTGTGATCTTTTTATGAAATTAAATAAATAAAAGCAGCCAAGCCGAGAAGTTGAGAAAGGTGAAGGTGATATGAACAGAAAGGGTCATTCTGCAGACTGCGTAGAGACGGGCAACATTTCACGGCTCAGAAATAGCCATGTCCCTTGGAGCATCAAAAATAGGTGCTTCCTGTTTGCATTAGGAGGCTTAGGCAGCTGAGTCCCATAGTTCAGTGAATACTGCACATTAGCTTTTCACTCATTGTTATTATTAAAAAGGAAGAAAAGAAACGAAACACGGAAGCGAGAAGATCATGTACTAACTGCGCTTCAAGTGGTTTCACCACCATTTACAATGCAAATAAATGAAAGCTCTCCTGGAGTTCACTGGACAGCCTTGAGCAAGTCACAGCTTCACAACCTCAGTTTCCAGTCTGTAAAAAGATATTGGTTTCCAGTGGAAGGTGGGACACAGAAAACAACAACAACAACAACATTATATTATTATTATTATTATTATTATTATTATTATTATTATTATTATTATTATTCCCAGCCCTCTCCGGCCAAAACCGGGCTCAGAGCGGCTAACATCTGTGCAAAGATGTCAAATCCCGCAGGGCCCTGGTCTCTTGCGACAGAGCGTTCCACCAGGCCGGGGCCATGGCTGAAAAGGCCTTGGCCTGGTTGAGGCCAGTCTAATCTCCAACCTAATGCCTTCCCCTATGCTTCGGACTACAACTCCCACCAGCGTATTATGGTGACATAATTTATCTACGTCGCAACAGCTTTGGGAAACAGGTTTTATCTTCTCTGCACTGAATGACAATCAATGGGAGGCTTACGTTTGCCCTTTGCATTACATTCACCTCTCTGGCGAAAGCGAAGCAAATTGTTTGTTTCCACCCGTGGCGAGTTTGTAAATCAACACCCTTCACCCCAAATACTTGGGATGGGGGGGGGCGATTCATTTAGTATCCAAAAAAATCACACGAGGAACATGGTGTGTGTTGCGGGGAGGTCAGGGGAAGAGAGAACAAGGAAAATAACACTTATTTCCAAGGTGACGTTAACAGCGTTTGACAAATCTAATACAAACTTGATTTTATAAATTCAATTAGCACCTAGCAAAATCAGATATATCTCAATGCTATACAACCACGACTACGTTTTCACTACCTTCCAAATGCAACGTAAGACTCTCCTGCCTAAAATGAAGGGATCCACAATCTAGTAAAGGGTGGAGGGGCATGAACGAAGGAAAGGATTCTCGACAGACTGATTTCTTTCTTTCTTTCTTTCTTTCTTTCTTTCTTTCTTTCTTTCTTTCTTTCTTTCTTTCTTGTGTGTGGGGGGCAAATTCTGGAGGAACGCAGGGCAAGCTGCCAGTTGCAGAAATCTCTACCATCAAGCAAGGTTGATTAATATTTGAGCAAATCCCCTATCTGTACATTGGCAGGCAAGTATGTGCAAATGAGATAGAGTAAATGCAATAGAGATTAAGCATCCAGCACAACGGAAGATTAAAGATACTGCATTGCCTGCTGCCTAAAGCCCAGGGATGCCTGTCTACTATAGAGCCACTGATACAGTGCCTCAAAGTGCCCTAGGCTCTTGCTGCTAATACTTTTCATTCCATGTCCGTCACAGGTTGGCCATCTATGCCCCGAATGTGTGCAACATTAAGGTCATTTATCTGCGTTACTGCCATCACACCATCACTTTAAAAGCTAACCATGGTTTAGTGCTGCGGGGATGAGCCTTGGGTTCACACTTTCCCCTGCTTCTCCTCTCCTCTTCTGGTGCTTTGCATGCAAAAGATCCCAGGTTCAACCCTCCACACATCCATGCAGGGCTGGGAGAGACACCAGTCAGTGTTGATAATTCTGAGCTCAATGCACCAATGGCCTGATTCAGTGTAAGCAGCTTCCTTTCAGGGCCGGCTCTAGGTAGACTCCCGGTGGTGCGGTGTGTGAGGGCGCTGGGCCGGTAGGCGGGGCGCGCCAGAGTGATCTCCGCCCCTCAGCGCCAGAGCGCCCGACCTGCTCGAGACTGCCCTGCTTCCTTTGCTCCTGACACCTGGAAAGCCACAGGGTCCCCATCTTCAGTTTAAACTAGCCAGAGCACCCCCAGGTTCCAATGTAACAAGGAACTCTGGATAGTACAAAAGTGAAACCAAAAGCTTCCAATCTTTTCCAGAGAAGAAGACAGGGTGAGAGAAGGTCAGAGCCTTCCCGCAACACTAAACTGTGGTTTGGTATTGCATAGAAAATAGGCTGTGATATCTTAGCAGAGCTAGACCATGGTTCATGAAGCTAGAAATAAGCTTCAGGGCCACAATCTGGTTTGTTTTCCTGGTTATTATCCAACTCAGGATCCTCATGCCAAAGCTGGCGTGTAACAGAGAGGGGTGGGGGCAGAGGAGGGGTTATGGAAGCAACACTCTTTTTTTTTTACTTCATAAACCATGGTTTGTGATTTACGAAGCCTGGTATGATTGTGCGAACCAGGCTTTTGCATTAGGGAAAATACTGCTAGATAACTTTGTAGAGGAATGTGTAACTTTTTGACAACTGAGCATTTTTTCCATCGCTGCAAGAGGGTTTGGTGTGTGTGTGTGTGTGTTTTGAGACATTTTGGCAGTTTCACACGCATACACTTCTCTCTCTCCCCCCCCCTTTCCCTGTTATATGATTAACAGCTTTATTAATTTAGCAGCTCCTTCTTTAAGAGGATTGGGTCAGATTACTGGTCGGATCTTGGATACAGACATAGACGACAGTATATACACAGAGAAAGGTAATGTAAGCTCATCATAATGTAACAACTTCACGCAGTACTTAATATAATTGCAGGCACACACAATGGAAGTATTCTTCCTAAACTAATCAAACCATTAAAACGTCAGCTCCGAGCCCAGATGCATGATGTATAAGCATATGTATAGCTGGCACAGAGTCAAGTCAAACGGGATCCGAGTGAATCTCCATGATTTATTAAGTTCGACTGACTTGCTTCCCCACAGCGCCCCCCCTCCTCGTTTTTCAAGGCACACAATCGCAGCGAGCGAATGAAATGGCACGCAGCCAGACGCCATAACCTACAGCACAAAGTAGGCTCTTGTCAAACAATTTCCCCCATTATTATAAACAACTCTCCCCCCGCCCCGACCCCAGTAATTCCTGAAGATCCAACGTACTTTGCAGCACTTCCCAGCCATCTTCCCCTAATCCAAACCAACAGTTACCCTTCTCTTGCTCCCTCTCCTTCCACACCAGGGCCCGCCACTCCCCCTCCCTCCCTCCCTCCCTCCCTCCCTCCCTCTCTCTCTCTCTCTCTCTCTCTCTCTCTCTCTCTCTCTCTCTCTCTCTCTCTCTCTCTCTCCCAAAGACAAAATCTACCACAACCCAACGTACAGACTGATTACTCAGCAAGCAGGAAGTCTGTGTCATAATCCTACAAGTTTCTAAGAGTCACTTTGCATCTCTTCCCATAACAAAAGCCAGGCTCAGCTCCCTCCCCCCCTCTTAAAAAAGGACATGAAGAGGAAATGCCAAAAATATGACCTGCTAGGTACAACTTCATGGGAACAGCCACTGGGTTTTTTGGGGTCTTTTAAAAGAAACTTGATTAAACCTGACTCAGAGAACATCTACTTTCCAACCTAGATGGGGTGAGAATTTGGAGAGGGGGGGGGGGAGGAGATGGATATAATCTGTTCAGAGTTGATGTCATTTCATGTGGACCAGACATCCAATGTCAATCTGGTCTCTACCCTACAACTCATGGCACAAGCGCTCCTTCCTCAGGGCTGGTCTCCCCATGAAGCAAGGTGAGAAAGCCGCCTCATTTGGTGTAAGCCCAAGTGGAGCTCCCACCTTCTATGGGTGACCCCACTGCCCCCGCCACTTGACATCATAGCCCTTAGAGAGTATGATACAATATCACAACCATGTTGGCACATGGATCTTTCCCGACCAATTGACATGCTCCCTTCAAGCAGCGCTGTGGTCTAAACCACAGAGCCTCTTGGGCTTGCTGATCAGAAGGTCAGCGGTTCGAATCCGCACGACTGGGTGAGCTCCCGTTGCCCTGTCCCAGCTCCTGCCAACCTAGCAGTTCGAAAGCACGCCAGTGCAAGTAGATCAATAGGTACCGCTGTGGCAGGAAGGTAAACAGCATTTCTGTGCGCTCTGGTTGCCGTCACAGTGTTCCGTTGCACCAGAAGCGGTTTAGTCATGCTGGCCACATGACACGGAAAGCTGTCTGTGGACAAACGCCTGCTCCCTCAGCCTGAAAGCAAGATGAGCACCACACCCCTATAGTCGCCTTTGACTGGACTTAACTGTCCAGGGGTCCTTTACCTTTTGTCCTGTAGCTGCAACGTTCATGCATACTCCCAGAAGCACAGCCATTGTATTTGGCCTGCAACAAACAGAACACTACAGGACACCCTTGAAAGGCATTATGGGTATTCTTGATGACCATGACCTCCAACAAAATCCTTTCATTCTCTTCTGTTCTCCATATCAAGCTCCATTTTTCGTCTCCAATTGACACCCTACATTCTAAGACAGGTTCAGGTTCATGAGACTGTGTTTTGTTTTTTTAAAAAGGTTTTGTTTTTGCCTCTTTGGGTTTTTTGTGTGCTTCTGTAAACTGCCAAGATTTCTTGAGCATGCTGATACTTCCTAGTTGCTTCCCTTTGGCTTCCAATTTGGCTACCATCTTGTTGGCACCAGCACGTGAGTCCACTATCAGAGGGAGTGCCACCGCTTTCCTGTATGCACTAAGTTCAAAGCAGTACACGAGAGAACATCAAGCAATAATATAAACACATCCAAGGTAAAGGGTAAAGGGACCCCTGACGACTCTGGGGTTGCAGCGCTCATCTCTCTTTACTGGCCGAGGGAGCCGGCGTACAGCTTCCGGGTCATGTGGCCAGCATGACTAAGCCGCTTCTGGCGAGGCCAGAGCAACGCATGGAAACGCCGTTTACCTTCCCGCCGAAGCGGTACCTATTTATCTACTTTCACTTCGTGCTTTCAAACTGCTAGGTGGGCAGGAGCAGGGACCGAGCAACAGGAACTCACCCTGTCCCAGGGATTCAAACTGCCAACCTTCTGATTGGCAAGCCCTAGGCTCTGTGGTTTAACCCACAGAGCCATCCGTGTCCCAGTTGACCGTAGTATCTCCCTACAAAAGACCGTTCAGAATGGTTTCTTAAAAGAGGCATAAACACACTATAGTGGTACCTCGGGCTACGAACACGATCCGTTCCGGGTCGCAGTTCATAACCCGAAAAGGTTGCAAACCGAGCGCCATTTCTGCGCATGCGCAAAGCGTGTTTTGCGCGATTTATGCGCTTTGCGCAAAGCGCATGCAACAAAAACACTTCCGGGTTTGCGGAGTTCGTAACCTGAACTGTTCGTAACCCGAGGTACGACTGTATCTCTTTTTTAAAGGCATCTAAACAATTCATAATTCATTACTAACAGAGGGGAAAAGAGAGAGCTTCTGGCTGAGTCCTTTAAAATGTCAGAGGGGCAATTTCTCAGCCCCAGGTGTTGGCAGAGGTAGCCTAAAACATCCTCTGGCCTAGATGGTCATGGGATCTATCTATGAAAAAAAAATGGCTTTCATGCCACCGGCTGCATATATATATTTAGGAATCATGTGTTGCAGTGGCTGCCCGTAAGCTACTTGGGACCAATCTGAAGTGTTAGCATGAGTGCACCACTGAACAGGATGGAACCCAAATACTTAGAATTATGTCATCCCCCACACCTTGATCTCGGTGGGGAAGGAGCTTCTCACGGTTCCCCATAAGACCATGTTCCATAGGGCAGTGATGCAAAGCAGGGCCTTCTCGGTGGCAGCACCCTGGTTGTGAAAGTTCCTTCTGGTGGAAACAAAATTATAAAAAATTCCTTCCAGTAGCACCTTACAGTTTGTCATTGGTATGGGCTTTCATGTGCATGCACACACTGCTATCCTTCAGGTGACTACTGCTTGTTTGGTTGGTTCATATCCAGAGTGGAGCCCTGTGATTGCTGCCTGTCTACTGCAATGTGGGTTTTAAGGTGCTTTTGTTTCATGTTGGGGTTTTTTTGCAAGGGTGTTGCTAACTGCCCTGGGCTCCTAACTGCAGAATGAATGAATGAATGAATATAAATACAAGAGGACAAACCCACAATCAGACTAGATATCCCTGCACTATCAAAACGCACTTATGGAGGTATGGGAGGGTTTTTCTTTTCTTCATTCACAAGAAGTGGGTGGGATAATAGTTGCCATAAGCACGTCTCAGGGATGGTAGTTTTCCTGAGCTACTCACTATGGAGTAAAGAGGTGTGATGCTGTAAATGTATTGCCATCACACTCCAGAGAAGTAAAGTGATAGTTCTTCTCTAAAATTACAAAAACCTAGACTTTCAGACTAGATACAGACAGGGAAACAGATCTGACATACAAATGTACAAGGTTACTCTTAAGCACTTTGTGCATTTGTATTCAACAGAGCTGGTGTCACTTATTTCAAGGGTTTTATCTTTCTTTGCTTCATGAAAAAAGATATCTAGAAAGCCTATTTATTCTGAGCCCGTCACCTAATGAGGACTATGAATATGCTAATGCCCTTTGGTGTGACTAGCTAGATGGCGGTGTTAATTACCACTCAAATAGCAGCTCTAATTGCCAAAATGTTTTCCAGTCTTGCAACTGCACTGTGACAGCATGACACCCCCATTTTACAGACAGAAAATTGGGGCTGAGTGACTTCACCGAGGTCATAGAAAGAAGCCACAGCAGATGCGGACATGTGCCCAGGCTTCCCAACACAATTCCTGCTCCCCACCCCAAGAAAACCCAGTACTCCCCCACCTACCCCCCCCCAAAAGAAGAACTGAAAGAAATTTGTGTGGAATATTTTCACACCTTTTTAGACTCTGCATTTACATGTGGAAACTTGCATTGGCAAACTCTGTATGCATATTATTCACAAGATATCAAATTTATCAAAAACTCTGTTTTGCTTCTTGTTCGGTACACCCCATCGTTCCTTAAGGGCGCTCGATAGCATCAGGTTGCTGTCTTTCAGAGGCCCAAGGAATTTCAAACTGCAGCTGTGAAAACCCCTTCCAAAAAACTGCCCAGAAACTGTTGACAGGGCAAATGATCTATTCTTGCAAACTCCAACAGAACCAAGCTTAAAACCATGGAGCCACCTGGGATGAATAAAGACATTGGATTCTTATCTCATTATGCATGATCAAGCTTTCTTTAGCGCCTCAGCCCTTGCTCCCCCCCCCAGGACCAATTGCAGTCATCAGCAGTCGTTAACAGCCATCCACAGGTTTACCACTCCCATCAGCCCATCAGCCATTCCCATCACCCCCACCCTCTGAATATACATAAGGGTCTGGTAGATTCTGTTTCAGTGTATCTGACGAAGTGTGCATGCACACGAAAGCTCATACCAAAATAAAAACTTAGTTGGTCTTTAAGGTGCTACTGAAGGAATTTTTTTATTCTGCTCCAACAGAACCGTTTGCCTTGTGTGCTCTCAGCTGACCAATGATTTCCAGCTAGGGGTTTTAGCTTCAAGATTTTGCATCGGTCCGATGCAGGCTGGCTGCAAAAACTCAGCTGGAATAGACACACCCGCCCAAAAGTGAAATAATCTCACAGCTTTGGCAGACACAAGTTCCATTTATTTCCCCTCATGAATTCCCCCGCGAGGCTAAGAAGATAGGAGGATTCGATGTCTGTCTGGCACCTATCACTGTTTAGTTGGCTTCGCCCAGCCTACATCTCCTGCTCCGTTGGCAATAATGATAAGGATCTCTGTTTTGGGTCCCTTGTCACTATTCAAATCAGTTTTTAAGAGTTCCTCCCCATTCCCTGCTATGACTTCTCACACAACCAGATATTCAGGAGTGTTAATTCAGAGATGGCATACTATTCTGCATCCCTCGGGCACGATTATGCCGATTAATTAGCCTGGGATTAAAGTGGCACAGAAGGAACGCCTCATAGAACATGTCTCTCTTTTTATAAAAGCGAGAAAAGCTCCTCGAGGTCATAGCTAATGTTATTGTGGATGGAGAAGGAGGATAAGAAGACCTTTGTACGACATTTTCTGTAGCGTTACATTTCTCCGCTGCTCCCATTTCTAAGAACAGAGTTGCAAGTACAAAGGAGTAACTAAAAGGGAAAATAATCTCCATTAAGCCATCTCGAGTATGTATCCTTAATGTGGATTAGTAACCCCCCCCGAAGACAGATGGACAGGTTTGCCCAATCACATAAAAAGAATGGATTTTAGTATTTAAAGGGCTGAGAAGCAATTCTAATGCAACGCCAAAATTAATGACTAGGAGAGTGGGCAGTATAGGTTAAATTTAGGGTAAAGCCGAAGTGGTAAAAAACCATTAAAAAGTAAGTTTACTCAATTTGCAGGGATACAAAGTTAGTGTGTAGTGTTTGGGTTAACATATCCAGTTTAAGCCCTTGCAAATAAAATAGCAATTCTGGTTGAGTTGAGGGCTGGCGAAAATACAACTGAAGAGTAGCGTTTATTCTGACGCAATTTAATCTGGAATAAGAGCCATGCTCTTTGATCGCACAAACAGGACAGGATATTGCAATTCCGCTTGGAGCTAGTATGCAAAAGCCAAAACCACAAACAAGCGAGCAGCCTTGCTTTGGTATAAACAACAACATACATTGCTGCAAAAGAGAGAGAGAAAAAAGATGTCTGTAATAATTAACTGTTCAGGCTTCTCTCTGGGATTTTCAAGGGATCTCAGCCTGCCATTTGGCACAAGGGCACAGTGCTTTACAGAGCAGGAGACAGCGTGACTGTCTAGTGCGACTGGAACTTTAAAAGTTCTGTGCCCATGGAAACAATAAGGAAATTAAGTCCTCTGACAGGTTTTTTTAAAGACCTGAAGCAGAACTAAGATGGCACAATGGCACCTGGTGTAGCTAATTCACATATGTTTCAGCCATCTCATTACAACAGAACTGATATTCCAAAAGAATGCTTCCCATCTTTTCTTCCTCCTCTCACCCCCTGCAATGTATTGACTTGCTGGATCAAAGCAAGGTTTCTCTTGCTCAGCACTGCAGCAGCTGCGAAGATGCTTTTCGGATGCTCATAACACCAAGAGGTCTCCTTTGTCTGCTCCAAGCATCTAGCAGTGGGAGATGCATCTAGAAGAGACAAGCAGAAGCATCTACCGGTAGGTAGCATCTCGTAGAGGTGGACACCTTGCCTCTGCATGTAGAGATGCTATTTAGCAATATCATCCGTATAACTCCCCACCCCTTGGAACTGTAGTGTTAAGAAGAGTCCCTTTATTTACCCTCTTTCCTGCAAGGAGTTTTTACTGGGAATTCTTCCGGTGGAACCTCTTTATGGAAACGACAACCCAATAAAATGGGGACATGGTTTGCAAGCTGGATTGGCATGTTCCCAACAGGCAACAACAAAATGCCTCCCAATGCATTTCTTTAATAGTGAAGTTCAACATGGTGTCTTGACAGGGAAAGGCCTCTGTATGTTCCCCCAACACTGCCTGGTTTGAAGGGGCTGTCATTTGCAGCAGTAGACGAAAATGGGATTTCAACAGAAGCCCAAGTACTCATCTGACAGTTTAAGATGCTTAGCAGCCACTTCCGCTGGGCATGTTTCGTTATAATTAACAGAGTCAATGCCCTCAGATAAAGCTATCTGGATTAGATAGGAAAGTGATCTGATCTCCCTTAACCAGCTATTAGTAGTAGCTGTTCCTCCCAAATGCCAGGCTACTGCCAAAACTGGTGATCCTGTTGCTTGATTACTAAGAATCAGAGATGCATTCATTGACTTGAAAGCTGTGACAGAGCCCTGGGTAGATAAGCAGCCACAGTGAAACACATTCTGTGAGTTTCAGATCTTTGACCCAGAAATAACCAACTTCCATAAACACTCAGAAAGCAGAAGAGGGATCTTCTATCTCCCTAGCAGGATCCACCCAAGGTCCAGTATTCTTGGAAGGATCTCGGCAACCAGCAACACCAGGAAGGTCTACTAGAAATTGGCCAATAACCTACCAGTAGATCATTGTCTACCTTAAATTCTGACCACCCCAATCTAGCTTAATAGCAGGCTACTCTGACTGGAAGCCACTCTCCAAGGGCTCTGGCAGGTATCTTTCCCAGGCCTGCTGAGACCTTTGGGCTTTCCCCCTCTTTTTTTCCTGAAGGGAGATGTCAAAGACAGGCCTGGGGACCTTCTGCATTGAAAGAGTGTGTGCTGTGTTCTGGTCCGATGTCTGGTCCGATGTCCACGAGGAAAACGGCATGACGAGAAGCAAGGCTAGACCATGGACAGCTCCAAGCAAACAACTTGCTCCAACAAAGGTTGGGAGCACACTTGGGTGTTTTGTGGCCCTGGCTCCAGAATACCTCCTCTAGGTTTGACCCCCTTCCTAGAACTTCAGAGCCTTAAAGGGCCAACCCTCTGGTCTAAAGATGCTGGGTACTCCTGCTTCCTTCCTCCTGGTGAAGTCCTGACACTCCCAAGACTGGTGGTGTGTGTGGTGGGAGGCATCTGGTTCTTCAGACTCAGGAGAGAAGATGTCCATGAAGGTCCAGACTTTGGTTCCATAGGCCCTGGTAGTCTGAGAGTTCTGCCTCAAGTGCAGTGGTGTTCCTATCTCCTGCAGTCAGTTCTAAGCCCAGACCCAGCTCCTATTCTGATGCCCTTGCAGCCTCTAACTCTGTGTCCAGGCCATTGCTGGTACTGGGGTCATGACAATGTACCAACTATGGCCTCCACCTCTTCCTTTATAAGCATTAACCGTTCTGCCGGCTCCTTTGAAGCCATGTGGCACAACCCCAATGCTTGCTGCTTCAGCATGTAAAAAGTGTAGGATGGTGCATAGAACTGCACCAGCAAGTTCATGCAGTGATGCAGGTGTTTGTGACATGGTATATGCCAGAACAAAAGATGTGAGTGTAAAAATATCCACACAGGCTAACATATCCGCACTCAAGCTCTATAGCAGCCTTATTGCTCCGTTATTGCTACAGTGAGCTCTTCCAGAAAGAGGCAAGGAGTTCACAAAGTGTGGCTGGCTACATCAATCTAGGCATGTGGGATTGTATAAGAGAGATTCCCTTATAAAAGAGAAAAACCCAAAGCTATTCTGAGGCAGGCGGTGCAGGAAATCACCCCTCTCTTTCGGTCTCTGTGGAAACCCATGATGTCATAAAACACCTATTGCTCTTTCAGATGCAAGTTGAAGCAGTAAGTGCACCCGCAAATAAAAATAAAGAGAGGCACACAAGTGGACTACTAGTCATTCTGCCAGAACCTGATATCATTAAAGACTCGCTTACACCACCAGCGGTGTGCCTAGCCAAGTTGTTTTCACAACTTCTCAACTCTGTGTTGCAAACTTCAACTGCCCCTTCAACATCACAACGAATTCCAGCAGATTTAGTTATTTCTCATTGTATCCCCTTGCCCACAGATCTGTGTAACTGTTCTCATAAGAACAAAAACTAGAAGCATTAATTACTACTCCTGTTGGGGTTTTATGCAGGAACAAGCACGTTACTTTTCAGATATACAGTGGTACCTCGAGTTACAAACGCTTCAGGTTACAAACTCCGCTAACCTGGAAGAGTCACCTTGAGTTGAGAACTTTGCCCCAGGATGAGAATGGAAATTGTGTGCAGGCAGCGCAGCGGCAGCAAGAGGCCCCCATTAGCGAAAGCACGCCTCTAGTTAAGAACAGTTTCAGGTTAAGAACGGACCTCCGGAACGAATTAAGTTTGTAACTAGAGGTACCACTGTACTTTTACGAACAGGACCATGATAGTCAGTGATTTTCAATATGGAGGATTGTTCCCAACAGTAGAACGAGAACCAACGAAACACTTCAGCCAGAAATTGAGAGATTTGTCCCAGGAACCAAGGGATCAAGAAAGGGCAAGGAGAAGTGACATGCCCTCTACAGAAGACTGGAAGTGCAGGGTCACATCTCAGAAGCCTCCTCCCACAAGTGGGTCATCTGCCAGGTAAGCAACATCACCACAACTTCCTCCAGAAATACTGTGGACTGGCTTGCCGGCCATCAATAGCCAATTCCTCTTGACTTACACTCAAGAGACTCAGTGTGGTGCAGCGGCAAGTGTTGGAACTGGAAACCCAGGGGGTGAATCCCGACTCAAGTCATGAAACTTGTTGGGTGATCTTGGGCCAGTCAGTTTCTCGAGCTAACCTACCTCACAGGACCGTTGTAAGGATGATGTGGAGAGGGGGAGAACCGGGTACGCCACCTCAAGCTCCTTGGAAGAAAGGTGGGATATAAATAGTCCAGAGTTTCTTTCCTTTTCCAGTTAAGAGGTAGCCAATCCCAAGGCAAGATGATCACGGACTCTGTCGTAATGGCTAAGAAAATGAACTGGAAAATGTCCAAAGCTACAAACTCACTAGAGAGTCTTAAGCAAGCACTCTCTTGGCCTACATCCCTCATCTACAATATGGGAATACCTTATTCAGCTCTCAAGTTCCTCCAGAACATTTATGGGGTCCTAGATAATTTGTGTAAATAGCTTTAGAACAGGGGAGGGCAGAAGGTTGGTCTCTAGGTGGTTTTGGCACCAACTGTTCAAGAAAACAAAACAAATTAGGCTGTTGAAATAAGGAAAGCAGACTTTTGTGGGAAGGGACTGTAAGCTCAGTTGACTTCTGGTACTAAAAACAAATTCCTAGGCTCGTAATACACCAGAGTCACTCTATTCTTCAATTCTAATTGACTCTTGCACCTGACTCCAGCTACTAGTACCAATTATTGGGGTTCTAGCAAAAAAAAAACAACACACAGAGGAGATGCACCCAGGCTGAAATCTGCCTAGCCCTGACTCAAAACACTGAACGGAAACTATAAATAAACTCCATAAAACAGTAATAATTAGTAACGGTATTTGTCAGAGAAGCTCCACGAGCTGCCAAAACAGACATCTTTATTACAGATCCAAACTACGTGAGAAAAAGGAATTACATTCTGCCAAATCCTCTCCAGCAGAATAGGGGACAGGTGTATGTTAAGAGAGAGCTGGAAAGAGCTGCTGGTAAGGGAATAAACAGCCACAAAGGCAAAACAAAAGAATCATTTTTGCCAAGCGAAGAAGAGCCATGTTCTCAGCAACTGGGATGCACATGGATAATACAAGGCCTCCACTGCGAGCATGTAGCCAGCCAAGTGCAAGTTTACCAGGCTGCATCTGTTTAAGGGAGAGGCTTCTTTTCAAAACCAATTCCTGGCTAGCCAAAAGCTGGAAATGTGAGATTCAACTCAGCACATGGGACACTTCAAACCCATCTTCCCCCCCCTCCTTTCTAATCCTTTTCCTGACACAGATGGTACATTTCCAAGCTGCATAATTTCAGGACTTAAAACAACCTCCCAGGGAAAGTTCCCAGAGATTACTGCACCTATTCAGGCTAGGATGTGATGACTAACATTCCAGATTGTTTTCACACTTTTAGGTTTAAATGTTCCCGATTAAAAAAAGAAAAAGGAAGGAGAAATGAAAATTGCACATTATCAACTAGCTTAAAAGGCCTTCCAGACAAGCCAAAAAACAAACAAACGTTGGAGAAGGAGGATGCCACACAGTACCCACCACTCAAATTTTATTATAAACGTTAAAATGTCTCCGTTTGAGAGAGGTTTCTGTTTCAAACATAGCCAACTGCTGCAGAGGGAGAGGACTGGAGATTCTGCAACACCAAGAAGCATGCCCTTCTTTCGTTCAAGTTCAAGCAATTTGGACGTCGACACATTGTAAAGCTTATCGGCTGCGCATCGAAAACAGCAACTTGCGTTTCAAACTAACGGCTCTAATTAGAATTGGCATCTCTGAGCATCTCTGACGAGGGAGGCAGCCATCTTGCTAAAGTGACAACCTTTGTGTGAGCGAGCAGACAGTCATGGGAACCAGGATGCCGAGAGGATAAAGCGGCCCTGTTTATAATTACCGCTGATCCTACATAGTGCTTTGCGTCTCCAGAGTGCCTCGGCAACATTACCTCATTAATTCTCTAAAACACCCCCCGCGAGGAAGAAAAAAGGTTACTGGCCCCATTTTGTAAACAGCGGAAAACAAGCACAGGGCCTACGTCCCTTATTACACTGCTGTAGAAATGTAGAACATCCTCTGTTTTGCTTCGCTGAACAAATTCATGGCCAATGTCAGTGCAATACTGGGGACTTGGGGGCCGGCACTAAAAAAAAAGGCAGGAAACTATGACTTCCAGAATAAGCTTCATAAACAGGGCAGGCACTTGTGAGCCAATTTTAATCAGCATGTTGCATTCGAGTTGCAAAAGCAGGCCTCCCATTTCATACAGGAGAAACAGCAGCAGGAAATAGCTCAGTCGGTGGAGCATAATACTTTTAATCTCAAGGTCATAGGTTCGAGCCCCACGTTGGGCAAAGGATTCCTGCATCGCAGGGGGTTGGACTAGATGACCCTCGGGGAACCCTTCCAACTCTATGACAGTCTGCATCTGTTCAGGAAATGAGGGATAAACATTCTTAACAATTTGTCGGGTGGAAGTTATTAGTGGCAGGTTGTGGTGGCAAGCATGGGAATCTCTCCTAGAGGGGCCACCATCAGTCCCTGTCAGGGAAGCAGGCTGGGGAAACCCAGCCAGATGGGTGGGGTATAAATAATAAAATCATCATAATCATATAAACAAATACATACTACTACAACAACATGCTTTGCACTGCAATGACATTATCCTGAGCACAAGATTTCCTCTGGATACAGGTAGATAGCTGTGTTGGTCTGCCGTAGTCGAAACAAAATTAAAAAATTCCTCCCAGTAGCTACTGGAAGGAATTTTTCAATTATAGTTCCTCTGGTTCCTGGTGTCTGTGGAGCTCCAGCAGCAGCTGTGGGAACTATATTTCCTATAGACTTGGGACTACCGTGGCAATTGAGAAGATGCAACAGAGGCCCTGAGCCCTCACTGGAAGGACAGACCCTGAAACTGAGGCTGCAATACTTTGGCCAACTCATGAGAAGAGAAGACTCCCTGGAAAAGACCCTGATGTTGGGAAAGATGGAGGGCACAAAGAGAAGGGGATGGCAGAGGACGAGATGGTTGGACAGTGTTCTTGAAGCCACCAACATGAGTCTGACCAAACTGCGGCAGGCAGTGGAAGACAGGAGTGCCTGGTGTGCTCTGCTCCATGGGGTCACGAAGAGTCGGACACAACTAAACAACCATAACAGAGGCCCTGCAGCTGACTTACCAATGTAAGAACATTATGTCACTGCCAGGTATGTTTTTGAGGGAATGGAAGGGAATCAGAGTGGTTTGAAGTGAGGAGAAGTTTCAAAGGTTTGAACACTGGAATGTCCCCAGAAAGAAAGCTACCTATTTTCTGAGTGCTTGGGAAACACTTTTTTCTCATCCTGACACTCACAAAGAGACAAGCAAGAAAGGTTAGCACTGAAACACTGAGATTTGATGTGGTCTGAAGGAAAACACCACTAAAAATAAACACAAGTTTTCCAGCTTGAAAGCAACCTTACAAGCGTAGCCTGTAAGTCATGAATACATCAGATTTCCTTCCTTTTTTACGCCTTCCAGTTTGCTATTGGTCTTGCCAAATTTGAGTCATAGTCTCAATATTTCCTTGAAATCCTTAGAGTTAAGAGGATATAGTTTAACTAACAGCAAACCAATGAAATTTCCAAAATATGAAGCTGGGATCTCAGTGAGCAATTCAAACTTTTGTACGTTTACAATGCAGTAAGATCAGAAACCATGACAAAGCATAGTTTTCCAATCCAAATTCTAATTAGAATTTACTGAAAGAGAGACAAAACGCTGACATAACAGATGCTTCTGAATATATGGGAAGGGAAATGGCTCTTATTTAAAAAAGGGAAGCACATTGAGGCCCAGCTGCTACAGCACTAGGTTAGGAATTATCATTTATCAGTCTAGAGAAGGCCTTATTTTAGCTAAGTATCTAATTTTTAGGAGACTACATTTATCCCATCAAGATGCTGATGGTTGCAGAAACTATTATTAATTGTCATTCCCAGAGGGGCTTCGTGAAGGGAACAGGGGGTCCCCCAATAACGCCCAGCTTCCTTAAACTGCAGTTCCCAGGACTGTTTGGGAGAACTGTTAAAAGTGGTCATAATAAATAACAAGATGAAATATTATGCAAAAAGAACTCCCTTAAGAGAATCAAGTCTCTTTGTCTTAAAGGTAAACGGACCCCTGACCATTAGGTCCAGTCATGACCGACTCTGGGGTTGCGTGCTCATCTTGCATTATTGGCCGAGAGAGCCGGCGTACAGCTTCCAGGTCATGTGGCCAGCACGACAAAGCCGCTTCTGGCGAACCAGAGCAGCACATGGAAACGCCGTTTACCTTCCCGCCAAAGCGGTACCTATTTATCTACTTGCACTTTGACGTGCTTTCGAACTGCTAGGTTGGCAGGAGCTGGGACCGAGCAATGGGAGCTCACCCCGTCACAGGGATTCGAAATCCCTTGCCCTTCCCTGTGGAACCAAATGCCATTATTAACAGTCATCAAAGGTTATAAGGTTGTAGCGAACTCTGCTTCAGAGTATCTGAAGAAGTGTGTATACTGTACACAGGAAAGCTCATACCTAGAAAGCTTATACTTAGTTGGTCTTTAAGGTGTTACTGGAATTATTTTTTTAAAATTAATGGGAAAGATTCTTTTAAAGAGTGTCTTAAGAAAAAAAGACTTGATTCTCTTAAGGGAGTTCTTTTTGGATCATCTTTTAATATAATTTTTTTTAAAAAAATCTTTCATCTTGTTCTTTATTATGACCACGACAGACCAACTCGGCTACCTACCTGAATCTGTTAAAAGCGGTATAATAGTGCTTCAAATGTATGGTGCGTGGATGTGGCCCCAGACTGAAGAGACCCCTTATTCTGGGGCTAATCAAATCCACTTACTTCTGGAAGCAATAGAAGATTGGATAGTTGAGCATTTTGAGAGGTGCAGCAGTTCAGCGATTCAGCAAGAGCGTCCCGTGTATCTCTAGATGCATTTTATAATACTCTGTATTACCCGCACATACGCCGTGACACTAATTAGCTGGGATTAATTCATGAAGCTAATGAGCAGCGCTGCAAACTTCAGATGACCCCTCTCCCCCCCCCGTCCTGATGCTGCTTACCAACATCTAGAAAGACTTTGCTCCCTGAGAAGCAGATGGATGAAGGGTAACATAAGGCTAAATCGCCATGTCAGCAACAGGGTCGGCCTACAAGTGTCTTTCCCAAGGAACGTTAGTGCTCAGGTAAGAGAAAGATGCACACCAGCTTTGCATGTTATTAAATGCAAGGATTGAGCTCCTAGACATGCCGGCTGTGTGCACACGAAAAGCGAAATGGCGTTTTCTCTCATAGTGCCAATGCTAACTGTACTGCCTAGCATTATAGCGCCGCTGTGGTATATAACCGTGTTGGGACTATGACCTGGGAGACTAGGGTTCCTCACTCAGCCATGAAGATCACTGGGTGACCCTTGGGCCAGTCACTATCTCTCAGCCTAAGCTCCCTCGCAGGGTTGTTGTGAGGATAAAATGGGGAGGGGGCAAAAGACGTCACCCACATTGAGCTCCTTGGAAGAAAAGGGGGTATAAAAATGTAACAAATAAATAAATTTGTACGGTGCTTTCTGAACGTTCAAGGTATTGGTTTGACTTCCCCATCCAAGCTGGCCATTCTAGTGAAAGCTTCCTGTTCAGGGTGGGTCTTTGCCTGGGCTACAAAAAGTGTCTTTACTGGCTCTGACTTCTGCCTGCTTTTCTAGATCTGACTTCCAGCTCCACCTCTCAGTTCCAGGTTTCTACTCAACACTCATCTGTGGCTCAGTTTTTAATCCCCTTTCCAAGAAAGGTGACTTTTGACCAGTTCTGGAGCCTCTAAGTAAGATATCTGCTCATTTAGCACCATGACCTGGGCTTTTAACAGTTAAAAGATTACTTGCATACTTAACGGATGGAAATTTAACATGGAATATCAGAATAAATGTGAGCTATTTTGTCGGGGGGGGGGAGGTCTGAGCTGTTTTTTAACTGAAACGTTCTCTGTTGAAATGGAGATATGTTCTTAGATGTTACCTTGGACTGAATCACATGTCCTGGAAACCCAGAGAGATAATATATTTCCACTTGCAGATGGATTACACAAGAGAAAAGCTTCTTCCTACCTCCAAAACTTCCTTCCTTCCTTCCCACCCAACTATTTGGCCCTAGGCAAGCACAAAGATCTTTCTATGCAGAAATAGTCCAACCAAATGACTCCCATTAATAAACATCACAGGACATGTGATTTAAACCTTGTGCTGGTAATAAGAGATGAGGCACAATGAATGCTACAGTGAAATCCACGGGCACCGAGACACTGGAGCTCAAGAAACAGCTGAGCAGAACTAAAAGCATATGATCAGATCTCGTTCTTGCTTTGTGCGTATGCTTCAAGTTGGCACAGATAAAGACAGAGACCTGTCAATCTACTAGAAGGAGCTGAACAAATTAGCAACATCTTATGCTAAGCGCATTGGTACTGACTAATTCTGCGGATGCCGTGACAATGGCCTGGAGGCACTGCGACCAAGAAAAGTTGTGTTTGCCTTGCGGAAGCGTAGACCCATAAGAAAATGCACATGAGCAAACAACAGGGGTCTTACGCAGATGTCATACTGTCAATCTCATAAGCTTGCCTGTAAGATGGGGGGTGGGCTGTGCGCCCATCTACGCAGCCTCCCATGAACTCTCCCTTCTCTAGAGCAACCCTCCCTTTTCCACTTCCCAGTATTAACAACGGTATCACTTTGCGTATATACCCAGCACAAAACATGGTTACTAACGCGAAGCAGCTTCCCCAGAAATTGCAACTTGCAAGTTTACTTTAAACCAACGATTCCCTCCCTGCTTCACTGGTGCACGTGTTAACACAAAGCTATGGTTGATGCTGGTGAGGGAGGGGATAAAATTGCTCCAAAGAGGGGGAAAGCGGAGAGTCTATGGGTCACCCCCTTTGTTAATGAATGGGCAGCATTACACAAGGCCTGGACTACTATATCTGAATGCACCGGGGAGGCCTTCAGTTTCAAGGATAGGGGGGAGATTTGACCCCTCATCCCTTCATTTTTTTCACAGGAGTGAATGAAAGTCAAATGCTCATTCTCTCCCCCCCCCAATACATTCAAAGACAACATTATGGTGGGGAAAACCCTCTGCCCCCTAAATAACTGGAATGAGGGGCTGGAAAAGTCGCTCAGCTTTGCCCCATAGAACTAATATAGCAGCCACTGAGGACTGAGCTGGTCCTCCATCTTCAGTGGCATTGCCCTATCCCTGGGTTCTGTTCCTTGGTCACGCTGGAGTGTGACGGAACCTTAGGAGCTACCCTACACACACACACACACACACAGAGAGAGAGAGAGAGAGAGAGAGAGAGAGAGAGAGAGAGAGAGAGACAGAGAGAGAGAGAGACAGAGAGAGAGAGAGAGAGAGACAGAGAGAGAGAGATAGTAACAATTTTGATCATGACAAGCTGCAGTAAGTTCTAAGTAATTTTCAGCCCTGTGACTCCGGATTCTTTTATAGGGAAGGTAAAAGAGAGAGAGACTCTCAGCCCAGCAAGTGAAGCTAATATGTGTATTTTGACCTCAGGAAATACCTGCAATTAACCTATGCAAACATTTATAAAATATACACCGTGACATACAATATATACCTAATAAGGCGATGACACTTTCATCGGAGTGACTTGTGCAACGGGCTGATAAGCTTTACTCCAAGGAGCCAAACATTGCAAGGCTGTAAGCAGATGCAACAGATGCAGGAGCACAAGGTAATAGGGGGGCGATTGCGATCAGCTGGGTGAACAGCAGTACCTGTCAATATTTTAATGATAGCTTTAGGGTAGATAAAAGACATGGTTTTTTCTCTCTCTCTCTCTCTCTCTCTATTTCCCACACCTGCTTTTTCGGATTAGCTTAATTTGAACAAAGAAGTCATTGAAAGAGCAAGGTTCCCTAAGCCAATCATTCCATCAGCCTTTCTTCTTTTAAACTAAACGGGCATTATGAAAAGAAAATATTATCGAAATATATATCGAAGAAAAGATATTGAAATATTATAACTGAAAACACACACACACACACACTCCTTCCTTGGAGGTTTTTAAGGAGAGTTTGTATGGCCATCTGTCATGGATGCTTTAGCTGAGATTCCTGCATTGCAGGGGCTTGGACTAGATGACCCTCGTGGTCCCTTCCAGCTCTAGGATTCTATGATTCTAAAATTATAAGGGAAGCTGAACCACATGTGACACTCCAAAGAGGCAGGGAAATAGAACGACAACATACAAATCCGAAGGGGTTCTCAAATAAACTTGGGGGTGGGGAGGGGAAGAGATAACAATACTTGGGATAAAAACGTACAATTTGTCACTCATTCTATTTCAATCACAATGTATCTGTTGAACTTCATTATTTTAATCAGTGCTGCTTGTGTAGATCTGGCTCCCCCTTATTCTCTCCTATTTTTTCTTCTATTTAAATCACTGTTTGCAAAGCAGAAACAGTGGGCAAGGGGCTCCCCGCCCCCCACTCTTTTCCAGTGTCTGCAATTAACATTCCCCACGTTTTCTGTTCTGTCCTAATGACGCTAAATGCTCGTTTAAAAATCCTCAGTCCTCCCACGTGGAAATATGCAGCATTTCGGTTTCTCAGTAGAGTCTGCCCATCTGCAAGGATGACGATATAGCGAGAAATCCAAGCCTGTATCACTGACCACAGCACACTATGCTGGTCTTTATAAACAATGTGCTACAGCTATTAGCAAATATTCATTCAAAGGGAACATGGGTTGCTGTGGTTGCAGCAGGGCAACTATAATACGGGAAGATGCAGAATCTCCCCCTATACTTCACTGCTTTCTCTCTACTGAATGCCAACTCTAAAAACCAAACCCAAAGGCTACTGGACACCTTAACTGGAGATCTTAATAATCATGCACATTGATCTACCATACTTTATCCTAAAGGCAGGCAACCTGATGTCCTCTGGATGTTGGAACTCCCATCACTCCCGGCCATTGGCCGTGTTGGCAGGGATTGATCTCAAGGACACCATGTGGCCAACCTCTGCTTTATCCAAAAACAGGAAGCCAAGTTGGATACATTCAAATTCAAGGCAGCACTTGCTTTCCACTCTTAAGATTCCTGCATGAAAAATTTGGCTCATGGACTTCCACCAGTCCAGAGTAGCTTTTATATCGTTGCTGGAAAATATTCCATTCTTATAGGGCACGACTAGGCTTAAGCTTCAACAACAGTGGGTGCTGAGCTAGGGAACAGTGGTCATGGAAATGCTATCAATTTGCCCTGCCCTCCGATGATGATATTGCTGCTACAGTTCTTAGTTAAATCTCTTATTCTTTTATGGTGTTTTATTCCGCTGGACCTGTATTTTAAGTATTGTATGTTCAATTAGTATATTGACTGTTAAAACCCCATATCAGCCATTTTTATTGTTTATGTAGAGAATTATGCAGAATTTCTGGTTTAATATGCTGGCTGTTTGCCGTAATAAACATTGATTGATTGATTGATTGATTGCTATCATATATCCTCTCCAGCGATTTTTACAAATCTGTTTTTTACTATACATATGAGATAGGCTGAAGGTACATACGGTAGTATATTGCCCCAACAGTAACAACTATTTCCCAGGGAAAAGCAGTAAAAGTGTTAGAAATTATTGGGTAAATTCTCTTTTCGGAAAGCACTATTATGCATGATTCATTCTTTGGCTGCAAGGAAATATATGACAGCTGTTTATTTCTTCTTACCATGGGGGCAACTTAATCTTTTTCTATAAAACAACAAGAACCAAGAAACAAAAGTCTGTAGTTTGTCCGATTCTGGATTAGTCTTGCAAATATCAGACCAATTAATCTAGGACTTCCAAAACCAGGAAGTGCGGTGCTGATCATTATCATTATTGTGCTCTGTTTGCATATTTGTTAATACATAACATCTGTGTGCCCAATATTTGAACAGCCGTTCAGCACGTCACACACCAGCTTTGACCACTAAACAAGGGCTCTGAGTCACGTTTGCCCCATGTGTTTGGGCTTGTCAGTGTTCCTTTCAATAGAGCTTAAAAGATTACAGTTTTTAAAACGTCGTGTGTTCTCAGTTCTTACTTTTTACAAAGGGGTGTGACAAAAACCTCCTCAGTAAACTGGCCGTGCCCCCAAAAGCAAACCAGTTATTTCCATTCCAACAGTTTTCCCACACATCCAAGAGAGTCCAGTTCGATTATTCTTAAACATCACATGGTGCAATCTGCTCTGGACTGCACCACTTCAAAAACAGTGAAGAAATACATGTTTGCGCATTCATCTATACTAGAAATCAAACTCTAGCACACAGAAAAGCCAGCATGTCAGGCAGTGAACTTTTGACACTCGTGAATGGACAAATTTGGCCAGCCCCTCTCCTAAAGGCGGAAGTAGTACGGTTTCAGAAACCTATAGCACATGTCTCTCTACACATCTGAATGTCCTATCTCAGGCATGTCCAACAGGTAGATCGTGATCTACCGGTCGATCGCAGGGATGTCTGAAGTCAATCGCAGTATTAAGTTTAGTGATCGCCTTGGTGGTCAATTCTCCCCTTAAAAAAGGCTCAACATCTCCTGGGAATGACAATGGGTAGATAACAACCAGTCTTTTTACACTGGGAGTAGGTTGCAGTCTCTTGGGAGTTGGAAGTGCATGTCCTATCTGATGAGAGTTCACCCTCTGCCAAATAGTCCATGGAAGGATGCATGTGGAAGACGGAGTCTACAAGTCCTCTAGATCAGGGGTGACAAATCAATAGCTCTCCAAATGTCACCGGACTACAACTCCCTGGTCATGCTGGCTGGGGCTAATGGGGGCTGGTGTGGGCAACAGTTCCCCATCCCTTCTGTAGATGGTGATGTCCTTCCTAGGTTAAATAAAGAAAGTGACCAACCTGATGCTCACTAAATTTGTGATGAGCAAGAGCCAAAAAAGGGGACAGCCAGAGCCAAAAGGAATGGGGTCATCCTCTTTTTCGTATCCTCATCCCTCAAAGCACGCAGCTTGAAAACATACTATCTGTATTCAAACTTTCAAAACTACAGGCTCCATTAAAGGCTGATTACAGGAAATTTAAATGTCCCAACTATTCAAGATATATTCCACACACACACCCTGAGGTGGGCAGAGAAGGAAAACTGGCATATCAACTGTGCACTTGGTCAATTTGAGATTTATCCTCCACTGAGATGCTTTGCACAGAATTTGGATGCTGTCCATCAACGTTATTAATTCAGTTTAAGTAATTAGTAATCATGGGTGAGTTGTAAAACTCCGTATTTATTCTTCACATCAGGAATATGTAGCTAAGCTTCTCCGACAATAAACAGATGGATTCCATCCTAGCTAAAGGAAAGGACTTCTTTTTATTCTTAATCTACCAATGAGGTTTCCTTTTGCCCGCTTTCAGGCACAGCATACTTAATGTAGATTTTTATTCGACGTAAGCCCAGGTGTTCACTTAAGTTTCCATTTTCTCATGGTCTCACAACACTTAAAAACTGGCCTGGACTCATTCCACCCGTGCGGCTGAGCTCTTTGGTTAGATTTCTCCTCACCTCTCGTGTTTCATTTCCTAAACTTTTCAGCCAAACACACACAGACTCAGAAAGAAGCCCCCATCCACCCAATGCTCCGCCTTTCATTGCAATTTCACACATAACCTCCCATCAGAAATGGAGCGGACATAATGAATTGGACGTTTCATATGGTCTCCGGGGTGGGTGGGTTGGGGGGGGGGAGAGACCCGGTTGCCAACGGAAGTGTTATTAGGGATTCAGCTGGCAGCCGGCTCCCCTTGGAGCTCTCTCCGAATCAATGCCTCGACTCCGTGCCAGCAGACACAAGGCAGCTAATGCCTGATGAATGCAGTAGAAAAACAAACCATCAAAAAGTTGCAAGGAACTTTAATACCGGTCTCTTGAGGTTTGCTCTTCTCCAGGCTAAAAACGGCATCTGCACCTTGCAAAAATCACAAGTAGCCGCACAGACCCTCCCTTCCCCATTAGCACACATGAATGGTTTCAATTCCCCGTCCTTCACATTGTCACTTTCTTTTCAACGTGATAACCTATTTCTTCATAAGAAAAGTCCCACTGGATCAGACCAAAGGCTTATCTAGTCCAAAGTCCTGTCTTGCCCAATGGCCAACCAGTGTCTCTAGAACAGTGTTTCCCAACCTTGTGCCTCCAGCTGTTTTCGGACTACAATTCCCATCATTCCTTACCACTGGTCTTGCTAGCTAGGGATGATGGGAGTTGTAGTCCCAAAACATCTGGAGGCACAAGGTTGGGAAACACTGCTCCAGAAGGACAAGAAGGGCTGTAGCGTTGCTGCTTTTGCATTGTGACAATTTGCTTTCGTTTTGTCTGGGACACTTTATGATTTTTTTAAAGCAAGGGGGGCTATAAATTTAAGTGGCAATCTTCAGAGTGGATATATATTTTTCTTTTATCCCTCTCTCCTCACACTAAAACATGGGCATCCAATGATGCTGAACGTTAGATGATTCGGGACGGATAAAAATACTTGTTCACCCACCGCTTCCACAGGAGGCAATAATGGTCACCAACTTGCATGTAGGGCTGGGCGATAACACCGTGATACATCACATCACCAGCTAAACACTGCGATATCCTGATATATCACGATGCCTGAAATAAGGATGAAGCTATGTAGAGGCTTCGAGGCTGGCTTCAAGGTTTTTCCCACATCGTGATTTTTGCCGGCGCCTGCTCTTGTGTCTCATGGCCCCCTGAATGAGGCAGGGGAGAGTTGAGCCGGCAGAGTGAAACAAGCGCTGCAGGAATCGGGAGAAGTATTGGCTAGCTTCACAGTTTTTCCCACATTGTGATTTTTGCATAGCACACACGCATAGCACACACCATGATTCATGGCATATTGCCAGGTCAAAAATTATGAAAACTCAGAAACCAAGAGGAGAAAAACTTTATGAAAAAATTGTAAGTTATTTAGGAAACCAAAGTAAGCAGATCGGAAAAAGAGCAGGATTTTGACTCACTTGTTGTGGAATAATACTATGGACAATATGGTTTAATATAAAAATTGGGAGAAGGAATGAATATGCAGTTCTAGATGTTTAAAATAAGACTCCAAGGATGGGGGGAAGTCTTGAGATTCACAGAATCTACGTATTTTTATAGATATGTCTTCACTACTTTATGTTTATTTGTATTTTGTACTTGTAAAACTAATAAAAATGATTTTTTTTAAAAAGACACACAAAAAGGCAAAAATAAATATATATGAAACTGATATCAACAACAACAGTCTTTATTATGGTCTAGAGACCCAATAAATCGTTACAAGGCAATATACAATTTACACAGCCTACCTCCAGGTTAAAGAAGCATTTTGTTCAGTCTTAAAGATAGGGATCATTGGTTCTTGCAACTACCGATAAAAGCTTCGCCACTGCCAATGTTTTAGCGTTTGACCTGTCTTCCAATAGGAATTTGACATAGTGAGCTTCTGATTTTCCTGGGAAAGGTACCAGTAAGGGTAATATGAAACTGATATCACAATATGGCATGGCCAAACTTGGCCCTCTAGCTGTTTTGGGACTACAACTCCCATCATCCCTAGCTAAGAGGACCAGTGGTCAGGGATGATGGTCCTTGTAGTCCCAAAACAGCTAGAGGGCCTAGTAAGTTTGGCCATGCCTGGATATTGATATATCACCCATCCCCCACTTGGAAAGAAGGTTGGATAAATTCATGGAGTTGATATCGACTAGCTGCAATGGCTACATTCTACTTCCCATCAGAGGCACCATGCCTCTGAATATCACAACCCCAATGAGTGAGATATATGATGCTCTAGGCACACAGGTTATAGGAGTGATACTGAATCGGGTCATTAGGCCATTAGGCTCACTATAAGCTACACTGAGTGGCAGGGGCTCTCCAGGATTTCAGACCTGGAGATGCTGCAGATTGAACTTGGAACCTTCTTCATGCAAGGCAGATGCCCTACCTATGAGCTCTCTTTCACTCCAGCAGATAGAATTAATTCTCACATAACTTAGAATGCTCTCATTTAGTTGTGAAGCAGCTCTGAACATGCATGGGCCCAGCCCTTATGCATAAGGCCTTGCAGCATCTACCGTGACGAGTTAGGAAATAAAAAACAAAAATCCCAAAGCCGGTATGTTTGTTAACTTCCACTGCATCCACACCCAAATTGCATAATGCAACAATTTCCCAGAGTATCACATTGCAGCTTTGGAATAAGAATGAAAAGAGTGGGCTGAGCAAAGAATCGTCATCATTGTGGGACACAGAGAGACATTGATTTATGACTCTCTGGTCAGGAGGACCTAAGAGCTTATTCTAGAGCCCCCGAAGGCCATTTTTCCTGCATTTAAAAAGACACGAGGGGACAGGGACACACACACACACACATTGTCAGTATCTGACGACATTAATTAAACTGGATTTCAAATACAGGAATGGCCAATGGCATCGCTCCATATTCCTTAATACTGGGATAGTCACCAGTCTAGTTTCTGCATTCTGAATTAGCTGTAGTTTCTGAGTTGCCTTCAAAGGAAGAGTGGGCAGTGGGAGGGCACTGCAAGGTGGCCTCAGAGCTAAAGGCAGGCAGAGCCAACTAATTCCAGTTTTGCCCCCCTGCAAGAGGAGAACACTGACAGGCAGTTCCATCCCCTGCTCTGGTTGCATGTAGGAATTCAGGCACAGATGGGCTACCTGATGTGGACAGACCGAAGTGGGAGGCATGGACCAGCTTCCACCGTAATCCATGGACAGAGCGCTGGGCAAGGATTTCCGCGGCACGAAGTCAGACATCTACCTCGATGCCAGCAGCTATATCTCCGCGCCGGCACGACGGAGCTGGCTTTCCATTATAGCAGGAACCATGGCGTCAGCACGGCAGCTTACGGGCCGTAAACATATTCTCGATACTTGTGATGTATCTCTCAATTTACATCAAAGGCGAAACTGGGTTAAATGGTTTGCCCAGGGCCCTTGCAGGAAGCCTCTGGAGCAGCCGAGGTCCCCAGACGCCTCCGCCCCTCGTTTTAAATTATCAAGAACACATTGTCGAAAGTTTACAGCAGCTCAACTTTTCCTCGTAGCAGAAACAAATAGTCGCTGGATTTGCTCGAAGCAAAAGGCAACTGCCAAGGAAGTCTCCTTGCCTGTTCCTAAACATTATTTACGGACTGCAAGGTGCAGCAACAGGGAGGAGGGAGCGGGGAGGGGAGGGGAGCCTCTGCACCGCAGCCATATTTCACTTTCACGCTAATTCTAATTGTGTATTGAACAATATCGAGCAGGCGGCTAATTAAGAGCCTTTTGCAAGACTGTTGCTGGATGTTGCGTTTTCATTGAGGAAGACAGACTTCCTGCAAGAAGCCACATGAGAGAGAAAGTCCAGAGGCCACAATCACTGGAAAATTTAAAAAGTGTTTCACTTTCTGCAATGGTTCCTCCATTTCTCCACGCCCCCGAAGGGTTGCAATTCATCTAATAGTGGTTGAAAAGCCAAGTTAGAAACACGCTTCAGTGTCTCTCTGAGACCACGGGATCCTTTTTCTCATCTGGGCAGGCAGGCGGAGAAGTGATGAATCAGGCTTCCCAAGAAAATCCTGCAGGCCCTTTCTCATATAAATGTGTTTCAGTAACTTTAACCCTTCTGCCCAGCAGCCATAAAGTATCAACAACTTTCTTGGCACGTAAATATTAGAATATGCCTGTCTGGGCCCAATTGGGGTTATCTGTGGCTATCTTAGATAGTGTATTAAAAGTCTGTGCAGTACACTTGCAAGTTACACACCGAGGGCCTTCTGGCGGTTCCCTCGTTGCGAGAAGCCAAGTTGCGGGGAACCAGGAAGAGGGCCTTCTCGGTAGTGGCGCCCGCCCTGTGGAACGCCCTCCCACCAAATGTCAAAGAGAAAAACAGCTACCAGATTTTTAGAAGACATCTGAAGGCAGCCCTGTTTAGCGAGGCTTTTAATGTTTAATAGATTATTTTATTTCATTTTTCTGTTGGAAGCCACCCAGAATGGCTGAGGAAACCCAGACAGATGGGCGGGGTATAAATAAATTATTATTATTATTATTATTATTATTATTTAACTTTTGCAAATTCAGCTTTACACATTGAGCAAATTTAATAACTAAAGGGGGGGAATGGGATGGGCATAAGGGGAAAAAAGACTTTGGTAATTCCACCCAGTGTGTTTTGACTATGAACCATTTAGGCTCAATCCTGTGTTAAGTTGCGGGCTTACTGTATGTTTTAAAGGGGTTTTGCTTGCCCCTCCTCTCTGCCCTATTTTGGGCCTTTTTGGTGGTGGCTCTTCCAGTGCTCCCCCCACCTAGGGGAAAGCTCACCTGGTCCCCACACTGTTGCCTTCTTGGCTCCAGGTTAAAACTTTTCTCTTCTCAAATGTCTTTGGTTTTAAGTCCCTGTGGTATGGTTGGCGATTTTAATGTATGCATTTGTCAATGTTTTAGTTCCATCCTATTTGGATGGTAGGTTCCAGAAGGTGGTGGTTCTCCAGAAGATGCTGTTCAGCTCCATAGAGTCGCCGATGCGGGGATCCAGAGGGTGTGATTTTATAGCCCATATTTTTTAATATCTACTACATGAAACAGCTGAGTGGGGTCATCCAGACATTTGCAATCAGTATGCTGATGACACACAAATCTGCTTCTTTACAGTTCATGAAAGTGTGCTGGATCGGTGCCTGGCCTCACTAATGGACTGGATAAGAGTCAAGCAAGTGAAGCTCGGTCCAGATGCTGAGACACTGTTGGTGGGGGGGGGGTGTCCTTTTTTTACATGAGATGGCAGTAAAGAAATATTGCTATGAAGGAATGAATGAATGGGGAAATGTTGTTGTTGGTGAAATCCAGCAGGCATTTTTCCTGTTTGCTGTCCAGTGGTACAGTGGTTCTCAAACGCCTTGGTACTCAAACGCTGAAAACTTGGAAGTAATTGTTCCAGTTTTCAAACGTTTTTGGAAGCCAAACGTCTGATGCAGCCGTCAGCTATTGTTTCTGGGACACCTGCACCAATCAGAAGCTGTGCCTTGGTTTTGGAACATTTCGGAAGTCAAATGGATTTCCGGAACGGATTAAGTTTGGCGTTTTTGTTTTTTGCTATTTATTTTGCGTTTTCGTCAGTTAATTTGTTTTTGTGACTGTGTGGAACCCAGTTCAGCTACTGATTGATTGATTGTGTGACTGTGGAGATGGATAAAAGCCCCCAACCAAACAGTGACTATCATCAGTGCAGGTAAGGGGAAAAAATAATGTTAATTTTTATCATCTACAATACTATCTTATTTATTTTATAGTACAGTACATTGATTATTGCTTTCATTTTATGGACCAATGGTCTCGTTAGATAGTAAAATCCATGTTAAATTGCTGCTTTAGGGGTTGTTTTTAAAAGTCTGGAACGGATTATTCCATTTTGCATTACTTTCTATGGGAAAGCGCGCCTTGGTTTTGGAACGCATTGGTTTCGGAACGGACTTCCGGAACGGATTAAGTTTGAGAACCAAAGTACTACTGTACAGAAATACTGCTATGAATGAATGGATGGATGGACCAGGAAATGTTGTGGGTGAAACCCAGCAGGCATTTTTCCTTAACCAACATCCTACAATGGCTTCTGAGATCACTACAGAGAGGATCCACACACAAGATTGTACAGAAGCTGGTCTATCTCCTTTTCAAGATGGCCATGGATTCATTCTACAGGGCAATGGTTATTTAGGAAAATGAAACAAAACTCAGCACATTTGTGTAGATGAAAATGCACACCAGGCTATTCATAAAATGTGCACACAACAAATACAGAGACCCCATTTGGATGAAATGCAATACAGCAGCTATATTATCCAATGTAATTCCCTCTCCCGCCAAATCGTAGCTGTATTGTACTAATATAAATAAATGCCCAAATAGCAAGGAAATACCAAGAATTACGGATCGCTGGCAAAGCATCCATTTCAACAAAGTGTCTCTCTCATGTTTCTCCAAATTCTTTGGGGGAAATCTTATAATCAGATTCCAGCTTAAATGATGGAAGAGCACTAGTGCCCTTTCTAGGATAGTTATGCGTTAAATGTAATTCTTCCAGCTTGCTGCGTCTACTTTTGTAAGAAAATTGTTTCCTACAAGGTATAGAGTAAATCTCTGCTTTATAACAGACTGTATGGTTTTAAAATGTCAAAACAAAATTACACGTACACTTTACTGGTTACCAACTGCGCTTCGGTATATAATGCAAGGTGTCTGAAGTACTGTCCGCACTCCGGTGGCCCAAGGAAAGAAGGAATTTACTCAAGCTCTCTTCTCAATTTATAACAGCTGTGACAGGCTTCAACCACTCCCTCAGAGGGATTAGGTTTCGTTTCTGCCATAGAGATTTTAAACAATACAACACCCTTCAGCATACAGTGGAACCTCAGTTTATGAACACCTCGGTTTATGAATTTTTGGTTTATGAACGCCGCGGACCCATGTGGAACGGATTAATTCACTTTCCACTACTTTCAATGGGAAAGTTCGCTTCAGTTTATGAACGCTTCAGTTTATGAACAGACTTCCGGAACCAATTACACCCATGCTTTGGGTTAAGTATGCTTCAGGTTGAGTACTCCGCGGACCTTTCTGGAACGGATTAATCCACTTTCTATTACTTTCAATGGTAAAGTTCGCTTCAGTTTAAGTACTCCGCGGACCTTCTGGAACAGATTAATCCACTTTCTATTACTTTCAATGGGAAAGTTCGCTTCAGTTTATGAACGCTTCAGTTTATGAACAGACTTCCGGAACCAATTGTGTTCATAAACCGAGGTACCACTGTATAGTCGAAGTGGAAACAGGCATTACAACAATGACATTATGACAAAAATGACGGTAAATAAATTTTTTTGTTTAAACCAATGGGGGCAATGGGTAGCATAAAGCCAAGATACTTCCCCTTGAGAAAGTAAAATATGGGAATGTCCTTTCTGAGCATATATAAACTTGCTCAGCTGCCAAACACTTCAATAGGGGGAGCATACTCCATTAAAAACCATTGTGTTAGGCATAATTTGATGGGATGTTCATGAGAACTAGACCTTAATAACCAAGCATTTTTTTCTAAACCACAAGGGCTGGAAGTATCCTTTCAAAACAGGATTACAGCAAGTTGACCCTCCCAACACACTAAAGTTCCGTCTGAGTTATACTATATATTTATTATTTTAAGTATGCAACTATACCAAGCTGCAAAAAAATGAAATTAAGTTTGCACCATCGACAAGAGAATTATTTATAATTTATTCTATCTGTGAATAAACAAATGTAAAAGAAACGTAAATGGGGGGGGGGGAGGTAGCTTGACAGGCTATCGTACCTGGGCGTAATATTTAAGCCATTTTTTATATTGCACCAGGAAAGCTACTACAATATAAAACAGATTTACAATCTCGCGGCCATTTTCTGCTGCTCTGCCCCCCCACATCTCTTTCTTTTGAGCTGATAGTAAACAGATTCTTTTCATCTCCCTAGCACTGAGTAATATAATCAAAGAGTGCTGCAGGGAGGAAAGGCGTCTAAGCATTGTTTGTTTGTATGAATATCTATAATCCAGTCTGATTTATACAAGAGGGGTTTGGGGGTGGGTGGGTGGGTGGGTGCTCTGGTTAAGCAGACTCATTTCAGTTAATTTCTGCTTCACACTCACTCTCAGCCCCCAGAGTCTTATGAGTTAACACAGATGTACCAATGATGAAGAGGGAGCAAAACCATGATGCAAAGTTTTCGGGCACCGCTAGAGGAAAGGGAGCTGGGCTGTAATGGGAGAGATCCCCAACGGTGCAGATGATTGTTGGCTTCCTGTCTAGAGTAGCTTGAAGGAGTTTATTAATACAGAGGACAAGAAGATCAAGAGTGCCGGTTTTCGAGATGCTGCACTTTAGGACCCACAAGATCGGCAAACACAAAAACATCAAGCAATTGTTTGTCAGCGAACCTTCAGACGAGGAAGCGAGGGTGTAAACATCTGTGTCAAAGCCAGGAGGGGGCTCTTTAAATGAACATCCAGATGCAAAAGGGGGGGGGCAGTCATGCAGTAGGAAGCTCAAGGCTGGCGTCTTTGCAAAGTCTGCTCCCATGTAATTAGAACATGCGCTGGAGATTGCTTCCTATGCTATAATATCTGTTAATTTACAAGTCTACTAGCCCAACATAGTGGAAGCAAGCAGGCCTGCAAAGCAGGCAGCACAACAGGTAATATTGCATCTCAAAGATGGACAACTGTGGCAAATTAACAGAGCTGATTCCTTCTGCTCAAATTCAAAACCCCTGACACATTCAACACTGGTCTTCAGGTACCAAACACCCCAACAGGTACATTTGACCTCAAAGAGAACACCTGAACATTAGCAAAAAATGAAACCTACTTTTACTGTCCCAATTTATGTGGGACATCCCAATTTTTGGGGGGATGTCCCACATAAATTGGGATGAGTAAACTGGCTCCCATGAGATCGCGGCCCCAAAAGACGTACACTTTTCAGCACTGTGCTCTCACGCGAGTCACCTGGCTCTTGAGGGATAGTGACCCTGAAATATGCATGTCCTAAATTTCCTCGTCTAGGGCATGTTGGAGGGTACGCAATACTTACATACATCACAGAGAAACAAAACATGCGTGCAGAACTAACTTTGTCACCAAACTGAAGCTAAACACTACCAAAAAGACCCCCTCATGAATTGATGTGAAATAAAACACAATCTTATCATCTGATTATTTTTATCGCTCCTGCTTTTGATAAGTTGCTGCAAGCCATTACAAAGAAATGAGTCCCCACTTTACAGTTTATTTAATATGAGCAGCCACGATGTCTTCCTAGATGTACAAACCGAAACCTCTCCCCCTCTCATACACACACGCAGACACACCGGGGGGGGGGGGAGTTACTCTCCGTGCATAAAATGCAAGATGTATATGCAGCTGCTCATTTCATTTAGCTGGCTCATAAATGAAAGTTAATAGGCACTACACATTATTCGCTAAGCTACTGAAAAGCTAAATAAGACCCACTGTGGCACCAGCTGGGAGAATACCAAATATATATGTTGGTGGTTATTTATAATAATGCTGCAGAAAAAGAACACGTTTGCTTTTTAAAACGCCTTGTGGTTTACAATCGGAAGTACCTGTATTATTATTATTTTAGGAGAGTCATATCCTTCCCATGCAAATGTATATTTTACAAACCAACAAATTTCTCTAGATTTGGTGCTGTATTTCCAAAATTTGGGGCAAGATTACACGTGTTTCTATATGACGTTTGGAGAAAACATATTTAAAGAGCAAATTTGGAAGAAGTGTGCATTTGATTACTTGGAAGTTATCAAAACTTGGTTGGATTTAGGTAGGTCATATACATATACAGTGGCACCTCATGTTACGCCCGCTGCGGGTTATGTCTTTTCAAGTTATGGATGCGCCGAACCCGGAAGTCCCGGAACGGGTTACTTCCGGGTTCTGCGCATGCGCAGAAGTGCTAAATCGCGCTTTGCACATGCAATGAATTGCATCACGCACGTGCGCAGACATGGAGCTTCAGGATGCGGCCTTTTCATGTTGTGAACAGGCCTCCGGAATGGATCCCGTTCGCAACCAGAGGTACCACCTTTTAATGAACCCTGAATGGCCTAGAACAGTGTTTCTCAACCTTTTTTGGGCAAAGGCACACTTGTTTCATGAAAAAAATCACGAGGCACACCACCATTAGAAAATGTTAAAAAAATTAACTCTGTGCCTATATTGACTATATATAAAGTAATTCTCCCACGGCACACCAGGCAACATCTCGCGGCACACTAGTGTGCCGCGGAACAGTGGTTGAGAAACACTGGCCTAGAATAGGGCATAATATCTTTACCTCTTTTTATATCCCCACAACACCTCTAAGATGCATATGCTAAGATATAGCTACTTTTCCCAAGGATACCAAAGAACCTGCAAGTCCTGAGCAAATATTTAAAGGTGGGATTATGGCAAGAATTATAAATCTTTTCTTCTTGCTTCATCTTGGAAATTTTAAATGTGCATGCATGTATGTCTGAATCAAAAGTTTTGAAAATGGGAAAAAATGTAGTAAAGACTGGCATGCAGTCTAAAACTCCACGAAAACTGGGTGCAAGCAAATCAGGATGAGTGCTCAAGGTCTCTGCCTCTGGCCCTTGGTTCTCGTTGGCCTGAACTCCGCTCTGTCTTTAGCTACACCTCTGACCAGTTCAAATATTGCCTCCTTTTGCCAGGATCACATCCCAGGGGCAGCCCATCACAAAGCCTGAGGATTCCTGAAGTTATATAGTCACATGATTGCAATGTAGACACAGTGCACACTCAGGGGGAAAAATTAATCCATGGGAGCATTTATAATATACTGTATATCACTAGAAATAGCTCGTCATTCTTTTCTGATAAGGCAGGCAATCTGATAATCCAAACAGGGTGGATAGCACAAAATTCCAAGCTCAAGGCGAAGAACAGCCAAAAGCAAATGCAGCGATACCTTGGTTCTTAAACACATTGGTACTCAAACAACTTGGAACCCAAACATAGCAAACCCAGAAGTAAGTGTTCTGGTTTGCGAACTTTCTTTGGAAGCCGAACGTGCTCCGATTTGAGTGTTACGCTTCCGATTGGAGTGCCACACTTCGGTTTTGAGTGTTACGCTGAGGTCTGTCTGTTTTTGCGGCTCTTTCTGTTTTGTTTTTGTGACCGTGAGGAGCCCAGTTCAGCTACTGATTGATTGACTGCAATACATTGATTATTGCTTTCATTTTATGGATCAATGGTCTCGTTAGATAGTAAAATTCATGTTAAATTTCTGTTTTAGGAGTTGTTTTTAAAAGTCTGGAAAGGATTAATCCATTTTGCATTACTTTCTATGGGAAAGTGTGCCTTGGTTTTGAAACGCTTTTGATTTTGGAGCAGACTTCCGGAATGGATTAAGTTTGAGAACCAAGGTATCACTCTACAGTGACAACAGTGGGACTTCATTTAAATGAAGGCTATGTTTGTTTGTTTGTTTTATTAATTACCCTCCCTTTGCTCTTAAGGTTTCAGATCAGGTTATGACAATTGGAATACCATGCCAAAAGCGTTTCAAGTAAGGCCCATATAAGCACAATGGCTTTATTGACTAGTCAACAGCAACTAGGACACACACCCAACCCTAACAAAACTCTCCTGCATAAAATATGAGATATTAAAGAAAACCTGTAGACTTCAGAGAATTTGCAATCCTAAGAGATACTTCTTTGAAAAAAATGAAAGCTTCACAAATGTGGAGAGCAACTCCAAGCTTCTCCTTCCCACTTCAGAGTCCTTTTTCTGGTTGCTAAATGAAGTATTCCGCTCACTACGGGCAAGAGTTATTTTTTTCTCTCTCCCCCCCTACAAGCGCTGACCTAACTCATAAACAAAACAGACAGAGCAATGTCTCATTAGAGCCTGTATAGACAAATGATCATGCTGAGAGGGCAGGCCCATGCAGAGCATGATCCTACGGCAAGAGGAGCAGTTGTCTGCTATTTTCTTAATATAACAGAGGCACTGTGTTTATTCGGCATCCGGGCCATGCTTGGTACTGCCCTCTGAAAGTCCCCGGTTGAAGGGACTGTAACCCCATTGGGCATACTGAAAGATGACTTAACACTAATACCTGCTATCGCTAAAGTACAGTATAGCCAGAACAATGGGTAAAATCTAGGCAAGGTTAAGTGCTTTCAAATCCCATTCTTTTCAGTGAAAGTGTTATGAACTCTCCCACTAAAATCCATGGGACTTATGGGGCACAATCCAACCACTTTCAACCCCCCCCCCCCCAGTTTCTATATGAGAGCAAAGCACAGGCTTAACTCTACCATCGATACCACTGGGAATTAAAAGTCCTTAACTTCGTTTCGATGGTGCTCGGCATATCCTGTACCTAACGTCTTCTTTCTAAAAGGGAAGGTTCAAGTTTAATTAATTCATTGTACAGTGGCTCTGTACACACAGAGAGCAGTTAACAGCAAATGAATCTCGAGAGGTGTCCAGAGCAATGTCTAGTCCTGTTGTGTTGGATGAGTTTCAGTTGGTAAGGCTCAAGAATGCGGACAAGATGCTTGGATCGGTCAGGGTGACCACTTGTGTGTCGAGGCTTCCCAGAAAATTACCTTAAATAACTCACAACTGACAACAGAATTATGGTTTGGTTTTTGGCAAATAATTTAGGGCCACAACTTTATTAAATACACAATTTTAATTCGAGTGTTGGCTTAGGCTTTTGGTTATTCACTCGTCCTTCCTAAAGAAGGACTATCCCCATCTGTCCATCTAGGACAGGACTCAATCAGCTGTCCCCTTAGGACAGGACTCACCTCATCTGCCCCTCGTGGCAGGACTCACATCAGCTGTCACCCTAGGACAGGACTCACCACTGTCCGCTTGGACAGTTCCTGCTCCGACTTCCGAATGGAAGTCAAGTAAACATACCTGGGAGTGAGGAGGTGGCTGCGCCCAGTCATTCCCTCCTCACCTTCACCAAGAATGTTCCTCAAGGCTCTTGCTCTTAAAATTGGGCCCACCATTCCCGCCAATGGCGGGATGGTAAGGACAAGAGTGTAAGCCCCGAGATTCCTTTAACGGAATACTTCTATATGGAGCAAACGGAGGTGAGGGTAGGCATCCGTGTGCCACCCCCTCTACCAACCGATTAACCAACCAAAAGCCTAACCGCCAACCTAACACGTTGTGACAATTTGCTAGCGCAGTAGGCGAAAACCAAGAGGCAAAGCCAATCAGCCAATTGGAAAAATTCCTACTGACCCCTGAATACAGGCGGCCCCGAAGGCAATAGCAATGTCGTGCTAACCTGCAAGAAAGAAAGGGCGGGTGGGAGGGGTTCAAACGCCAGGCAAAAATGTGACTATAAAATGGTGGACGCAGCTTTAAGGGGGGCCCCAACAACCAATCAGATCCAAGGAATTTGCATACGCACGCCCCCCATTACTCAGCATGAGCTGTGGCCTTACACAAACCAAACCCTAAGCTAAATTTCTTAACAGCCCTACCACAATCCGCTTTATATTATATGATATAAAGCGCTTTGCGCTCTGGACTCTTGCCCTCCTGGGTGATAAAAATCTCCTTGTGAGATGGGGCGGTCCCTTGCAGCTTGAAGGAGGCAATGGCAAAACCACTCCTCAAGAATCCCTCCCTGGATTTGGAAAATTAAAGTAAATTACTGGCCAGTTACCAATCTCCGTTTCCTGGGCAGGGTCCAGATCCAAGCACTCTTGGAGGGAACTGATTTTCTAGATCCATTTCGACTGGAGTTTAGGTCAGATTTTGACACAGAAACTGCTTTGACCACTGTTAGGAGGCAAATGGTGGAAATGTGTCCTTGTTAATTCTCCTGAACCTCTGTGCAGCTTTCAATACCATCAACCATTCTATCCTTCTGGAGCTGCTGTCCAAGTTAGGGGTGTTTAGCATCGCTTTGTGGTGGTTCCATCCTGCTTGGATGGACGCTTCCGGGGGGGGTGGGGGTTTGCATGAGGAGTGAGCATTTCATTTGGGGTTCCTCGGGGTTCGACTTTATCCCCATGGCTGTTCAACATGAAACCACTGAGTGAGGCCGTTCCTAGCATTGGACATGCTGGAGAACAAATTCATCCCTCCAAATTAAAGGGAGATGTATCTGGATTTTAAACTTCCAGCCAATCACTAGTGAACAATTGGAAGACTGGCCGAGGTAAGGTAGAAAAAATGGAAGCAACGTTTTGAGGCTAAGACACCCATACAGCAACATCAATATACTACACTCAGATGGTGGTGGTTGGGAAGGTGTATTGAAAATAGATGTCCCCCCCCCCAAACTGGAAAACCAATGCTCCCTTTTATCCAAACCTCACTTCCTCTGGTAAAGTCAGGGGTCCATCTGTGGCCTTCAGCTAAGGAACTCTCCAAGCCGAGGAAAGAAAGTCAACGAATCCCAAGTTTGGGAAGGGTTGAGACAATTTTTTCAAGAGCTGGATGTTTTCTTCATAAAATGCACACCCCAGAGCGGCCTCGGTAAGATTTATGGGGAGAGCTAGTGCAGGATCTATGCGGCACTGTATTTCTTTGAGAACACAGAAGGAGATTTACAGCGGAGATGATACATGCAAATGTATTCTATGTGGAAACTTTTGGCATTTGTTATTAATTATCCTTCCCGCAGCCCAAAATGCCACCCCCAACCCATACTGCTGCGCTTCCCACATCGCCTCACCCACAACATAGTAAAATTTACAGATGGTGTTGATACCAAATGAAATAAAGTCATTGTCTTCATTCTGCTTTCCTTGGTTCCTCACTTCACAACCTTCCTGTTTTCCTCAACCACAGTGTTGTTTTGTACTCTAAGCTGAGTTTTCCATTAGGGTAGGTGGAAAATAAATTTTATTACGGTTTTAGAGAAAACTACAAAACGTACTATCTTTTCCCACTTTTCTTAAGCAAACCAAGACTTTTATCTAGATACAATAAACACACAAAAGGGGTGGGGGAAGAGAAAGGAAGGAATGAAGGAAGGAAGGAAGGAAGGAAGGAAGGAAGGAAGGAAGGAAGGAAGGAACAGAGTAGAAAAGAGGTTGAAAGAGAAAAAGAGAAAAATAAGATTCAGATATTAAAGAACTTCCTATTCTTCATCTGTATGCTATAAAACAAACATTATTCACTTCATTCAATCCAATATAACACCCAACAAGGCCACTTTCTATAAACAAACATTATCTCCAATCCTCAGATCCAGATATCATTGTTTCTTTTTCATGCAAATGTCTATGAGGGGTTTACAATATTTAACAAATGTTAGCAATGACTTTTCTCTGATTAAACATGTCAATTTCGCCATCTCAGCCAAGTCTGTTAGTTTTAACAGCCATTCTTCCATTGCTGGTCATCATGGGTCCTTCCATTCTAGTGTCTTCTAACATCAGCCCAATAATAATAATAATAATAATAATAATAATTTATTATTTATACCCACCCATCTGGCTGGGCTTCCTCAGCTACTTTGGGTGGCCTCCAACTGAATATCGAAAACACAATGCAGCATCAAACATTAAAAAAACTTCCCTAAACAGGGCCGCCTTCAGTTGTCTTTTAAAAGTAAAATAGTTGCGTATTGCCTTCACATCTGCTGGGAGGACGTTCCACAGGGCGGGTGCCACTACTGAGAAGGCCCTCTGTCTGGTTCCCCTTCGCTTCTCGCAACGAGGGAACGACCAGAAGGCCCTCGGCGCTGGACCTCAGTGTCTGGGCTGAACAATGGGGGTAGAGACGCTCCTTCAGGTACACTTGACCGAGGCCATTTATGGCTTTAAAGGTCAGCACCAACACTTTGAAATGTGGTCGGAAATGTAGTGAAAGCCAATGCAGATCTCTCAGGACCGGTGTTATATGGTCTTGGCGGCCACTGCCAACAACAGAGGCTTTTTAAAACAGGCTTCCCAGGCTGTGGAATAAATCACGAGTTGTGCATAGGGTGCTAAAACGTCTCTCTTAGAAATCCTGATCCCATACAAAATTACAGCTCCTAGGGATTCCTGAGGGAAAGCAACAATTTAAGCACGTAGGGTGGGCCTAGACACCCCCCCCCCGCTGCCAAGGGATGAAATCTTCGCCTGCTGGTAGGAAGTACAACATTAAACATACTGCAACGCCTATTATTATTCTCCAGGCCTAGCAATATTTAGAAGTCATGTGGGATGAAGTTACCTGCCAAGTCCTCATGACCTTGAAAAGGGGGCACATGAGCCCATGGAAGCCTACCAACCGGCGCCACGGGGCATCAAAGAAGCACATGCCTCTCCACCCCACCCCAGTGATTTATACCTAAAAGGGAAGTCATGCAAGTTAGTGGCTGAATCCTATGAAAAGCTTACACAGCTGGACACCATCAAACTTCCCAGCAGGGAAGACAAAGAGTTTAGGACAGGAGGGTGAGGCAATCTGGCAGGAAGAGGGAGGGAGGACTATATAAAGTTACAGCACATGGGGTTGAAGGAAGGCAAGCCATGGCAAACCAACCCTTTTACTATTGGACAAACAAGGTTCACGTTGAGCAAAGAAGGACTTGGGTGCCTTTTAGCAACCAAACAGAATGACCCAGCCAGGAGGATCATTTCTGGGGGAAATGTTTCAGAAATATTTGCACGAATCCTATTATTATTATTATTACCCCACACATCTGGCCACCCTGGTAGCTCCCAATAGAATATTAAAAACATGATAAACCTCAAACATTAAAAACTTGCCTAAATAAACAGGGCTGCCTTCAGGTGTTTTCTAAAAGTCGGATACAGTAGTTGTTTATTTCCTTGACATCTGATGGGAGGGTGTTCCACAGGGCGGGCACCACCACCAAGAAGGCCCTCTGCCTGTTTCCCTGTACAGTGGTACCTCGGTTTACAAACACAATTGGTTCCGGAAGTCTGTCCTTAACCTGAAGTGTACTTAACCTGAAGCGAACTTTCCCACTGAAAGTAATGGAAAGTGGATTAATCCGTTCCAGACAGGTCCGCGGAGTACTTAAACTGAAAACCGAGGTGTACTTAAACTGAGGTATGACTGTAACTTCACTTCTCGCAGTGAGGGAACTGCCAGAAGGCCCTCGGAGGAGGACCTCAGTGTCTGGGCAAAACAATGGGGGTGGAAACACTCCTTCAGGTATACTGTGACATGTTAGAGGTTTCCAATTTATATTGTCTCCCAATACTTTAATGTCCAAAATGAGCAGTTTCAGAATTTTAAAACTCAGTGCTTTATTAACAAAGTTGAGACATCCAATTGTCAATCCAATTGAGCACACTACTCAACTCTACCCAGTATAGTAGAGTATAACTAAATAGGAGCTTCAGGTTAAGTACAGACTTCCGGAACCAATTGTGTACTTAAACCGAGGTACCACTGTATTAGGGGGATAGGCAAGGGAAGGACTAGACCATGTGAAAATGAACATGATATTTTAGCTGCAGTTCATTCATTTTCAGTTTTGCATTCTTGTTATTTAAAAAGTGTGCCTAGACATTCCATTGTTGCGCCCATAACCTAGGGTTAAGGTGCCATTTAGCTCCTAGCTTTCATCTCTCTGTTTCTAACATTGGATGCACACACACATACACACATACACACCTTTTTGCATCCCAAAAAGGCGAGGAGGAAGCACAGACACCCCGCCACAATATGAAATGACTAATTTATCTTAAAATCCACAAATGCACTCTGCTAAAATAAATGTTTTTCAGTTCCACACCTCTGGGCTTCTTCCAGTTGTCGCGTCTCACTTCAAAAGACTATTTTTCAAGATAAAGTGTTTATATTATCCAATGTGAGGAGAATAAGTTTGTCCACAACTTTTCAGCCTGCAGAATTTGCATGTCTGCCTTGGAAGATTCCACTTGCCCTTCATATCCAGCCCACTGAATGCAGTTTGAATTGCTGAATAAATGGGCACTCGTGACTGCCCTAATCTTTTAAAAGTAGCAAAGGATGGCCCACAGTCAGGTTTACGTGCTTCAAATTATTTTAATCTCTCATTGTCTCCAATATTGCTTTAAAATTTTATCCATAAAATACCTGTTAAAATATACAGATGAAAGTATAAATTGCTACCTTGGTCAGCTACAATTTTTTAAGAGGAGCCATGGTTCAAAGGGCCTCGGGACCAGCAACACAGAATGTCTCCACCGACTTGCTCCCACATCTCTCCTAAGGTACAGGAGAAGGACTCTTATTCAGCTTCTCCTTCACTCATAACCCTTCGGCTGCTGATGGAAGGAATTGCAATGCAAGGTGAATTATGGGATAATTCTGTAAAGAGCCTCAATACCCTAGAACAGGAGTGGCAAGCTGCTGTATTAATTCTTGCATCCAACTATGCCAGGGTTCAGCTGCACCAAAAAATCAGAATGGGTTGGTGCTCTCTCCAAACAGAAACTGGCCCAATTGATATTCGGTCCAGTATACCTGAAGGAGCATCTCCACCCCCATCGTTCTGCCCGGACACTGAGGTCCAGTACCAAGGGCCTTCTGGCGGTTCCCTAGTTGTGAGAAGCCAAGTTGCAGGGAACCAGGCAGAGGGCCTTCTCGGTAGTGGCGCCCGCCCTGTGGAACGCCCTCCGCTCAGATGTCAAAGAGAAAAAGAGCTACCAGATTTTTAGGAGACATCTGAAGGCAGCCCTGTTTAGGGAGGCTTTTAATGTTTAATAGATTATTTTATTTTATTTTTCTGTTGGAAGCCGCCCAGAGTGGCTGGGGAAACCCAGCCAGATGGGCAGGGTATAAATAATTTATTATTATTATTATTATTATTATTATTATTATTATTATTATTATTCTACTATGAACTGTTTACTAAGGCAGCCTTGCACTTTGCAGAACTTAACACTTGGCCTTTGAAAGTCAAGAGAGGAGACATTAAAAATAAAACGTAGCCCACTGTACATTACTCATACAAATAGCTTTCTTGAAATTAGTTATTTAAAGCAGCCACACATGCCCAACTGTGCTAAGGAGAGTTGATCCTATTTCCAGGGAATTCCGGGAGCACCTTCCTACCAAAGACTTGTTTACATGCTACAAGTGGGTTGAATGCCCTCACAGTAAAGTAACACAGAGAAGCATGCAGAATGTTTGCTTCATACTGTACAGGCCACCGAATGGCCAATGCAAGACTGCAGAAATAATAATACAGTCATACCTCGGGTTGCGAACGCTGCAGGTTGTGCGTTGTTGGGTTGCGGACCGCGCCGAACCCGGAAGTGCCAGAACAGGTTACTTCTGGGTTTCGGCGCTCATGCATGTGCAGGAGTGCAAAATGACATCACACGCATGTGCAGAAGCGCCAAATTGCGTCACGCACGTGTGCAGACGCAGCACTTCAGGCTGCAAACGCTGCGGGTTACGAACGTGCCTCCTGCACGGATCACGTTCGCAACCTGAGGTATTATAATAATAATAATAATAATAATAATTTATTATTTATACCCTGCCCATCTAGCTGGGTTTCCCCAGCCACTCTGGGCAGCTTACAGCATATATGAAACAGCAAAACATCAAACATTAAAAAACTTCCCAATACAGCCTTCAGGTGTCTTCTAAAAGTTGTGTTGTTCTTTTATCTCCTTGACATCTGAAGGGAAGGTGTTCCACAGGGCAGGCGCCACTACCAAGAAGGCCCTCCGCCTGGTTCCCTATAATTTCACTTCTCGCAGTGAGGGAACCAGCAGAAGACCTTTGGAGGAGGACCTCAGTGAAGTCATGGCATTTGCAGATAACAAATATTTGTTAGCATAACTCTTTTCCCCCCCTCAAGTTAAAATTTCCAAGGCAAATGGATGCAATAAACACGATAAACCTGATCCCAGACTCCATTCAGCCCTGATTATGTCACTTCTTAAACATTTCCGTTCCCCTCCCCTTTCAATTGCAGGATATTAAAATCCTTTGTTGGAGTTGCTTCTCCCTGCATCACCAGGGCTTTGCCAGCAGCTTTCCTTGACTTCCAATTCCCTGCAGGACTGCTGTTGTTGACATTTCCCATGCACCTATTTTGCAGGCCCTTTGTCTTATGACAAGATAATCAGCAGAAGCTAGATAACCACTTGAGAGGAAGTTAAACTGGCTCTCTGTCGGTAGGCAATAGCAAGGAGATTGCAGCGGGCTTGATGACATGAGAACAGACATCCATAGCCCCTGGATCTATCTAGGAGTTTGGCTTGACTAGATTGCTCCTCTCTTTCCCACTGCAGCGAAATTGTCCAAGGTTGCAAGCATCACCCCCCCCTCCCTTTGCTGTCATTCGGGAAAGGTTAAGATTTCAGGCACACATGCAATGCAATCTCTGCAGTTTCTCAGCTGTTCTATCATCTTAATCCTATGTCTCCAGATCCCATACATATGAATCTGCTTTATAATCAAGGTCAAACCATTGGTCAACCCAGCTCAGCATTGTCTAGATTGGCAGAAGCACTCCAGAGTTTCAGACTTTCCAAGAACCCAGCATTTGCTCTACCGTTGACCTATGTTCCTTCAGCCAAAGAATTGGAATCTGATTCACTGACTGGCCCAAGGACATTGTGATTTCCTGAGTAAACTATGGTTTGGCTTGTCTGTCTCGTTAATAAAAGGCAAAGGGACCCCCGACCATTAGGTCCAGTCGTGACCAACTCTGGGGTTGCGGCGCTCATCTCGCTCTATTGGCCAAGGGAGCCGGCGTACAGCTTCCAGGTCATGTTGCCAGCATGACAAAGCCGCTTCTGGTGAACCAGAACAGCACACAGAAACACAATTTACCTTCCCGCTGTAGTGGTACCTATTTATCTACTTGCACTTTGACGTTGGTGGCTTGTTCAAAGCCACGCAGAGAGAGTTGCCTGAATAAGCAATAGATATTAATTAAGATCTACCCTACCCAAGTCCAACACTATCCGCTACAAAATACCACAGCTCAGTGGTAGGGCATCTGCCTTGCATGCAGAAGATCCCAGGTTCAATTACCGGCATTTCTAGGTAGTGCTGGGAGAGAATCCTAATCGAAACCCTGGAGAGCTGCTGCCAGTCCGTGTAGACAATACTGGCCCATGGGCCAGACTCAGTACAAGGCAGCTTCTTGTGTTCCTGCTTTGCTTCCTGATAGATCTGCTTGAGAAATTTCACATGCCCCTGGCAAAAAAAACGCGCCATAGAATAAAATAATTTAAAGCATCATTTTTCTTGGAAGACACTTATACCAGACACTGATCGAAACCTGATGACTAGATGTAATTTTTTTTAAAAAAATTACAAAATGTAGCTTAACACCAGAACAATAAAATTGCTGGCTTACAGATGACAGGTCTCTCATGTTAAATCAGTTTGTGATTTATATTGACCAGAGCACTCTCAGCAAAGTCCCAGTGCAAACAAACCCTTCCAGCCAACCTCATTCCCTTGAGCCAACAAGTCTTAATTTGCTAAAAGAAACGCTCGTTTTACAGTATCTCATACATCTGGCAGTGACCGAAATGCATCTAACAATCTGAAGTCAGATGTGGCGAAACAGAACCGGGGCTTTTTCGTGTTTCCCCCCTCACTGGGGCGAAAGTGGGGCTAAATTCAGGCGGGCCGGATTCAAAACCTGAGCACCGCCGAACATCAGGTGTCCCAGTGTTCATTTTCAATTAAATAGGTTTCATGCAATGTTTGCAGAGATATAAATTGGCTGCAATGGAGTGTTTGTTTGGAGCAAGTTTCAAAAGAGTGGAGGGAGAGAGACTTTAAAGACCAATGAGCTAAGCTTTGGGTCATGTCAGCAACAATTTAAAAAGAAGCAGCAGCAGCAGCAGCAACATTTCATTGCCGCAGTGTTAAAATGGTGCATCCCAGACATTGCTTCCCAATCGTAAGATGTTTCTTGACATTTGACCAGAAAAACAATTGAAATGGGAGGTGGTTCGATCACACCTGGTATATGTTTGGGCCTCTTCCACCCCACCCCCAAACACACATTAAAATGCTGTGATATCTGCTTTTCCATCTAGACAAGATGTTGTAAACACTCTTCGTTCCCATAATAACAAGAGACACTCACTGAGCTGAAATCAGCAGCCAGGCAGCATTGTTCCCCTTTCCTGAATCTTTCAGAGCAGCTGAGATCCCCAGGCCTTCGAGTTGCTAAGATGGAAAAATGCCCCGCAAAGTCTCCATATGGAGGCACGGAGAGCAGATTGGGCAATATTCCCTGGCTCCTGGAAACCATGACTAATAAGCTACTGGGAAGATTCCAAAACTGACTTGCTTCCCCACTGGAACAGAGGAATCAGTTGTTAAATGTGGAAAACCTGAACTTCCAACCATCCTACTTAGTTCTCTGATTCATTCTATCTGGCAAGGAAACTATTTCTCCTCTTATCAGGAGAACACGGGGGAGAGGAGAAAATGCACACAAAATTCTTTCTGGAAAATTGCAAAATCTATGTCTCTTTCCCCCACTCTGTCTTAATAATAATAATAATAATAATAATAATAATAATAATAATAATAATAATATTGCCGTTGTTACTAGGAGGAGTAAGAGAAGATGAACCTGAAGACCCAGTATATCAGCTGCAAATTGTTTTACTAAAGTTTGTGACAGGAACGCCCTGCTCTTCCAATGAATTCTGATGTCCCAGCAGAAAACTGCTGTTTTCTTTGAATCTTGGCGTTTATCTGATTCCCCCCCTGCCTTTCCCCCCCTACTTGGCAGATTTTCTTTTAGAGAAGGGTGGGAGAAACCACACTCCACCTTACTAATATCTTTTCACTGCAATGCAAATGCGTTAATGCAGCATGCTCAGCCAAAAAGCTGTTCCTCTACAAGCTTGTTCAGTGCCTGCTTATTTTCCAGACAAAAAAGCAAATGATAAGGAAAATGTGATTCTAACATACTGGGTACCATTGGATATATATGCCTATGTGCTCAGGATAGACAACAAGAAGAAGTCCATAAGACTTGCTTTGAACTATGTAATAATCCCAACATAAAAGGTAAAGGTAAAGGGACCCCTGACCATTAGGTCCAGTCGTGACCGACTCTGGGGTTGTGCGCTCATCTCGCATTATTGGCCAAGGGAGCCGGCGTACAGCTTCCAGGTCATGTGGCCAGCATGACAAAGCTGCTTCTGGCAAACCAGAGCAGCGCATGGAAACGCTGTTTACCTTACCGCTATAGCGGTTCCTATTCATCTACTTGCATTTTGATGTGCTTTCGAACTGCCCTAAACAACTTTCAGAGAGGAGAGAAGCTGAGTTGCAGAACTAGGGCAGAGACATTAGAATACAGTGGTCCCTCGACTTACGAAATTTCGAGTTACGAATGGAAAAAATGGCCGCACGCTTACGTTTTTTCGACATCCGAAAGGAAAACCGTTGCGGTTTAGATGGGGTTTTTTCGACTAACGAATTTTAGATGCGGTTTACTCGACTTACGAAGTTTTCAGTTTCCAATGCATTCCCATGGGAAACCGCTTTTTTCGACTTACAAACTTTTTGACCTACAAATGTGCATTTGGAACAGATTAAATTCATAAGTCGAGGGACCACTGTACCCAGGTATATAAAAGACTATGCAGAACTGGCAAAAGTAACAGCAAAACTAAGAGAATTTAATGATGAATGTTTTATGGAAGAATGGGTGCCTTTTTCGGATTGCTCAAAGAATTGTTATAGTATGGTGAACTCGCGAGCAGGATCTGAGCTATGAGCAACAGAAGTAATTAGATTATGATATCATGGTTATGATTTAATAGATAGAAGATCGGGTGCAGACCAGTGTGGGAAAACTGTGGCTCCCCAGAAATTGCTGGACTCTGGTTCTCAGCATCCCTGACCATGAAGCATAGGGTTTAGCTTTAGGGGAGTCCAACAGCATCTAGAGGGACACAGGCTCCTCAACCCTCTCACAAACAGACCCACTTTGATAGTAATCAAACAAAGTTTAACAAGAGTCCACTTTTGGGGTGAGAATAAAGTTTTGCTACTGGGAAGTAGACAACCACTGCCACCACCACTCCCAGCGCATGCAAAAAAGCCTTGACTGGCTATGGAATGCTCACGTGAGCTAAAACTGCAATATTATTTCAAGGCAAGCAACCGGAAATGCCCCAGCTGAAAAAGCAGCTCTTCTTTTTTCTGTATCTCACCATATGCAAAACAACAGCACCCAAGAAACTTTTAGAGTGTGAGTTTGTCAGGTACAGGTTTTTTTTTTCCTTTCCTTTTATTCCTGTGGCGGTGATTCATTTTAAGAGAGCATTTGCAGTTCCAAACAGATGTTGCTTCATAAAAAAGAGAAAGAATGTGTTTTGGGGTTTTTTTTGCATTTGGCTTGAGAGAAACAGAATTTGCAAGGGGTTTGCTGAGTCTATACTGATAGCACAGAGATGGAGAACCTCAGGAGTGTAGGCCGAATTCAGCCTTGTCTCTCTGCTGCTTGGGACTCTCCCTTTGCCACAGTCCTGTCAGCCCTACTTTCCTGCTTGCCTGGACAGAAGATAGAGATAGTGTGTGCAGAAACTGCCTCACTATTACATTTGTTGCTTCAACTGCCCTTGTCTTAGGTTGTCCCTAAGAGGTTGCTCAGATGAGAATGTGGCCCTCAAGTGTCATGAGCCCTGAGGAACTGTCATGGAGGTGCTGGGCAGATCCTGAAGAGGTGGGGGGGGGGAGATCAGGGAGTAGCAGGCAGAAGACCCAACGGGGATTAGGAAGGTGGCACCTGTGCTTCAAGAACAGTTGAAAGGCACCCATAACAAGTTCTGTTGTTGAAGCCCAAGCCTTCAACACGGCGGCATTAGATAAAATTTTAAAACTGGGCCAGTTGCCCAAGACATTTTGCTGCATGAGCTGAAGGGCAAGATGGCTTCCACACCCCAAATTCCAGGTACAGAATTCCAGGTACAGAAGCCAACCGTGTTGGCAGCTGAATCTTACTTTGATACTCGTGATGGGATGGTTTCATCCACCCGCACCCAAGGACAGCAGGATAGGCTGTGTAGTGCCCAAAGTTCTGTCCTCCAAAAAAAGATGGAAAAAAAGCTGAAGGGCTCAGGAGGTACAACTGTGCGCTTCAGCCACCAGCTCCCTCTCCTGCGTACATAATAATAATAATAATAATTTATTATTTATACCCCACCCATCTGGCTGGGTTTCCCCAGCCACTCTGGGCGGCTTCCAACAGAAATATTAGAATACACTAATTTCTTAAAGATTAAAAGCTTCCCTAAACAGGGCTGCCTTCAGATGTCCTCTAAAAGTCTGGTAGTTATTTTTCTCTTTGACATATGGTGGGAGGGCGTTCCACAGGGCGGGTGCCACTACCGAGAAGGCCCTCTGCCTGGTTCCCTGTAACTTGGCTTTTCACAGCGAGGGAACCGCCATAAGGCCCTCGGCACTGGATCTCAGTGTCCGGGCAGAGCGATGGAGGTGGAGACGCTCCTTCAGGTATACTGGACCGAGCCCGTTTAGGGCTTTAAAGGTCAGCACCAACACACTGAATTGTGCTTGGAAACGTACTGACTCGAACTGGTTGCTTCACTCTGCCTCATGGTGGAGCCGGCCCTGGTAGAGACAGAGATTTATTAGTGGCACCTCTCATGCCGCTTTACGAACAAACAGGTATGATCTAAAGCAGTGCTTCCCTAGCTGGGGTCTCCAGCTGTTTTTGGACTACAACTCCCATCGTCCCTAGCCAGCAGGACCCCAGTGGTCAAGGATGATGGGAATTGTAGTCCAAAAACAGCTGGAGACCCCAGCTAGGGAAACCCTGAACTAAAGGTAGAAACGAGAGCGGAGGCAGGGGAAGAACGTGTGGTTTTATACATGTGTGCAAGAGAAAGAAAGAGAATGAATGAATGAATGAATGAATGAATGAATGAATGAATTGTAGCCAAGCAGAAAGGCGAGAGTTCGCAACTTGTAGCAGCTGTTTTTGGGATGCTGCACCAATACTGGGTGGCCACCTCCGAAACTGCATTTTTTAAAAATTTTAAAAAAAGAGAGAGAAAGTTTTATAACAATCAGGCTTTGGGATTTCTAGCCTGAAGCACCTTCCCCTTTCTCCCAATTTTCCACAAGCCAACTGTGCGTTCTTGCTTCCCTTCCTTGCAAGCCTTAAGGCAGGGACCTCCGTGGTCGTTTGGGAAGACTCGTCCCCTTCCTGCAAACGATTCCAGCCTGCATGTGCTAAGCTGAATGGCTAACTGAAGCTGAGGTGCATGGACTTACTGAACTTAAAAAAAGAGAGAGAGTGAAATGAAAGCTCTGGCCAAATAGGTTCCAGGCACATATTATGCGCTACTCCAGCACACACACACACAACTCTACATATGTACACACTTGGGATACAAGAATTAGCAGCTGGGGTAGCGTTACTCAGAATAGCGTTTTGCATAAAAAACATTCTCATTCAGGCATGGCTCTGTAAAATTTCAGAGCACAAGTTTATGAGTTTACTGGACAGCGTGCCAGCAAGGCAGATAAGCTTTTGCCTCTAAAAAGATTAGTTTCGTCTAATAGATGGAAAAGCCAGGGGGAGAGAAAAAGAGAAGGTTGTACTGCATCCTTCACTGTTAACACTGTTGTGCTCCTTCAAAAGAGAGAGACGCACATCCCAGTATGCTCTGCAGCTCGCGTCTCAACGATGCATGCAAATAAGTCAACCATTAAAGCAAAACCATGTGCACATTTATGTATTGCAATTTATTACTACTTAGCGAAACCCAGGACAAACAAGTGGCTAACGGTTGCGGTGGCGGAGGTGCATGCTGGTATGATAGTAGTAGTATGATAGCTCCAAAACTGTGGAACTCCCTTCCTATTGACTCATGCTTTGCCCCACTGCTTCAGTGAGCATTAAATACCTTCTATTCCATTCCATTAAAGGCCTTCAGCTGAGATAGGGTTGCCATATTTCCAAGAGTGAAAAATCTGGACACAGAACTTGTTGAGCAAAGTTGTTGCCAAAAAAAGAGAGAGGTTACTGAGCTATTTTCAGGGAAATTTGCAAAAAATCTGGATTTTCCGGGATATTTAAGCAATTTCTACTCTAGCCCCCATATTTAACTGGAATATTTCAACGATAGCCAACATGGTGTCTTCTAAGGTTCATTCCCTAGTACATGCAGTTAGGAAATCCAGGACTGGGAAAGTTATCTGGCTAAGTCCTTGGCAGAGCATCTGCAAAACAGGACAGGCATCATCATCATCATCATTATTCTACCCTTCATCCAAGGGCAGTTTACAATATAAAAACACAAAAAAATGCATACCATAGAAAAACAATAGCCCCACAAAAATGGTTTAAAACAGTGTTTCTCAGCCTTAGTTTCCCACCTTTTGTTGGACTTCATCTCCCATAATCCCCGCCCACTGGTTCTGCTAGCTAAGGATGATGGGAGTTGTAGTCCCCAACAACAGCTGGGGCCCACAGCTGAGAAACATTAGTTTTAAAGGCCATAGATGGTTTTTAATTATCCAAAGACCTGGGAGAAGCAGAGTGCTCCACATCACTAAAAGCACAAGGTTTGAAGACTTAAGTGTGAGTTTACACCAATGTTCGAAACTCCCATTGTTCTAGGCACATTTTGCAACAGAGAAATTCATTAGTCCAAGCAGTTTCTGAGCTTTGGGTGCGGTACTGTGCCTAAGATTTCAGATTAAAACTGCAGAGTGGTAGGGAAGGAGGACCTTTTTCTGCCTCCCCACATCCAGCTATTCTCTGAAGACCGGAGAAGAGACCCTCTTAAGAATATTACGGGGTTGGGCAGGGGAAAGACTAGATCATGTGAAAAACGAACATAATATTTTAGCTGCAGTTGATTCATTTTCAGCTTTGTATTCTTGTTATAAAAAGCCTGCCTAGACATTCCGTTGCTGCGCCCATAACGCTGATTTACCCATGGCGCACAGAAATCTGCCTTTGGTTCTATGTCGCGTTTCAAGAGCCAAACTCAAAAAGCAAGCGGCTGTTGACCAGGCTGCTAACTCAGAATGTTTTCAGAGATACAGATCTAAATGAAAAAGTCCAGTTGCGATTACTAAGTCAGACCGTCATCTGTGCCCATCAGATACCACAGTATTAAGAAGTACACACAGATTAGCACAAGTAAATAAAATCCCAAGACGAGGACTTGCCTAGTCAAAGGCAGAGCTTACTCTGCCTGCTCTCTGCCTCCATGGAAGTCAACAGTTTTTGGGAGTTATGCCTGGACAAAATGTAACTTGAGAAGGACTCTCATGAGAACACAAGAAGAGCCTGCTGGATCAGGCCAATATCCCATCTGGTCCCACACCCTGTTCTCACAGTGGACAACCAGATGCCTATAGCAAGCCAACTTGCAAAAACAGAGGACAAAAGAACTCTCGTCTCCTGCAGTTTCCAGTTACAGTGGTACCTTGGTTAATCCATTCCAGCAGTTCTTTCCAAAACCAAAGCGTTCCAAAACCAAGGCACGCTTTCCCATAAAATGGATTAATCCATTCCAGACTTTTAAAAACAACCCGTAAAACAGAGATTTAACATGAATTTTACTATCTAACGGGACCATTGATCTATAAAATGAAAGCGATAAAAAATGTACTGCAGTCACACAATCAATCAATCAATCAATCAGTAGCTGAACTGGGTTCCACAGTGTCACAAAAACAAAACAAAAAGAGCCACAAAAACAAAATCGCAAAATAAATAGCAAAAACAGACAGACCTCAGCATAGCACTCAAAATGGAAGTGTGGCACTCAAATCGTAAGCGTGACACTCAAAAGGGTAGTGTAGCAATCAAAACAGAAGTATGGCACTCAGAACGGAAACATTAACACTCAAAACAGAGCTTCCAAAAAAAAGTTCGCAGATGGCAAACAGGTTTGCACTGTTTGGGTTCCGAGTTGTTTGAGAACCAAGGTATTGATATTCAGAAGCATCACTGTCCCTCGCTGTGGAAGCAGAGCCGAGCCTCCATCGTGGCTGATATAGCCTTACCCTCCAGAAATTTGCCTAATCCTCTTTTAAAGCCATCCATGCTGGCAGCCAGCCATCACCGCCTCTTGCGGGAGCGAGTTCCGCAGTTCAACTAGGAGCTGCGCAAAGAGGTGCTCCCAAATCTATAAGCCTTAATAAGCAAGGAAAGCAAGCTAATTTTCTTTCTCCCCCCCCCTCCCAATGTCTCCTGCTATCGTGGCCCTTGGAAATCCATTTACATAGCATTTTAAAAATAAAAAAGAAGTTTGAAATGAGGAAGAGCCAGAAGGACAACATTTTCCAGCCCCTTTACTAGGGGAGGGGGGGCTTTAAAAATGTTTTGGCAGGTATGGCAGTGGGCCAGTGTGGCAAATAGAGCAGTATTTAAAGAAAAGGAAAGAAAGATGATCACATCTGGACATGGGACACAGTAGCATTTTCTGTTGGCACACAAATATTACTTTGGCTCTCCTCCACTCTGGCAGATTGTAGGAAGTCCCATTAGATGAGATTTACATGAGTGAAGATTAAATCCGCCCCTCTGTGCCACTACTTTGCATGCTGTATCATTTTACACACACACACACACACACACACACACACACACACACACACACACACCCTAGACCAAACCAAAATAGCTTTTCTCATTCCAACCGATAAACATTTTCGATGCATTTCAAAAACACCCCACTATTTGTAAAACACACACACACACACACACACCACACACCACTTGTGTTGGATAATTAGAAAGAGTTATCCAAAGTAATGGTAGCTCTCTAACTGCTTTGTATTTAGGCTTTATTAAACCCAGGACCCAGGTGGCGCTGTGGGTTAAACTACAGAGTCTAGGGCTTGCTGATCAGAAGGTTGGCGGTTCAAATCCCTGCAACGGGGTGAGCTCCCGTTGTTCGGTCCCAGCTCCTGCCAACCTAGCAGTTCGAAAGCATGTCAAAGTGCAAGTAGATAAATAGGTACCGCTCCAAGCGGGAAGGTAAACGGCAGTTCCGTGTGCTGCTCTGGTTCTCCAGAAGCAGCTTTGTCATGCTGGCCACATGACCCGGAAGCTGTCTGCGAACAAACACCGGCTCCCTCGGCCTATAGAGCGAGATGAGCGCCGTAACCCCAGAGTCGGACATGACTGGACCTGATGGTCAGGGGCCCCTTTACCTTTACCTAAATACAAAAAAAACCCTGCCACCCCAAAAACCCAGCAATTGCTTTATCACAGAGCTTCCCAATCACAAGAGTTTTCATTTCATTTGGAAATCATCCTTGATAGTCAAGGGATCAAGGCCATGCGGGAGGAAGGATCGTCTCAGCCAATGATTTAGTGTGGCAAGCCATACTCCAGCCTCGATTCTTACCAGTTTCAAGACGTATGGTAGCGTTGGAGATATGTTTAGGCACTTGTAGGGCTGGTCTTAAGAATTTAGTCTGTACCAATTCTAATGGTGTGCAATTGGCAAGGTGGGGTGGGGCTAATTGGGCACCATGTGTATACAAGCTGCGCAATGGATCTGGCCTCAAACAGTTTGAGGGCTGCGGGTATATATGGTCTGCCTTCAGTCGTGAGGTACCTGAGTTTGTGCTTCTCTGGGCATTCCCTGCAACATAATCCCTGTGAGCCTTTCTGCTTCCTGAGGAGGAGTGAAGCGTTATACCCAAATATTTGAAACAGGTGACCTGCTCAAATTTATGGCCATTGATGTACCATGAGCAAGGTTTGGGCCTTTTGGCAAAGACCACGATTTTGGTTTTCTGAGAATTTAGTTCTAGTATGGAGGAGAGATCAGATTTGTCCACAACTCTAGCAGTCCAAAAAAAAAAAAACAGGCGCCAGGCGTGTTTTGCGACTGGCACAGGTCCAATAGCGAACATGTGGAGATTTCTGGATGCCAGGTTGGAGAATGACATCTCCATCTGGCTGGCTCCTCCGGCTTTCTTAAGCAGGTAAGCAGAAGAGCTTTTTTTTATTGCATTTATATCCCACCTTTTCCTGCAAGGAGTCCATGGTTCACCCCACTCCTCAGTTAATCCCTACAACGATCCTGTGAGGTAAGCGAAGAGGCGGTGACTGGATCCAAGATCACCCAGTGAGCTTCATGGCTGAGTGGGGATTTGAACCCTGGCCTCCCTGGTCCTAGTCCGACACTCTAACCACTACACCACAATGGCTTCCTAGAGTACTTCTTCTATAGCTATATAAATTAACTAGGTAAATAAAATGTGGGGAGAGTAAAATTTCTCTCAGAGAAGATCTGAAATAATTTCCTAGAAGCTTGAAATTGTTTTTATTCTGGATTGTTTTATTTGATGTTTTAATGTGCTTTGAGGTTTTTTCTTTAAAATATAAAGCAGTATAGGAATGAAGTAATAATGACAACAACAACAACAACAACAACAACAACAACAACAACAACAGATTTCATTGGAAAAAATGGCACCATTTGTCCATTTATGTGAGTAACAACACAAACCACCCACCTCTTTCAGTTCAAATAAGAGAGGTGTGCATATAAAAGAGATGCACGCACACATCTGCACAGAACAGGGGTAGCTAACATGGTACCCTCGAGATATTATCGGAACATTGTTGGACTACAACTCCCATGTTCCCTGACCACTGGACATGCTGGGTTTTGTAGTCCATCAATATCCACACTGGCTCCCACTGATGCGGACTGACAGAATTTAGTGTGTGGACATGACTGGGATAGAGAGGTACCTTTTCCACTTTGGGGGGACGGGGAGAAGATTTAATTCCTTAAAAGGGCAATCAACCAGCAACGTCACATGGGCAGAGAGCAGTGGCAGATGTCCAGGTCCATTCGATTTCCTCGCATGCAATCACTTGTCAACACAAAGGAATGCTAATTATGCTGGCCTTTGGGCCATAGCCTTTTAAAAACACCACCTCCAAACCTTGCAATTCTGATGGAATGAATGCCACAAGCCCAGGAGGAGGAGAAAAAAAAATAAATATTTTGTTTCACCCCCTAACGTAGCCGCAAAAAGAATAAATAACTGAATATTACTTGCAAGAGAGGCAAGGATTACTAATAGCCCTAAACTTTACCATTTTAAACAACGGAAAAACCGGACAGTCATTCATGGTATATCTACATACAGTATATATAATGAAGTCAAGAGCACTCTTCATTTAACAGGTAAATGTTAGCAGCCCATTTATTAGTAGAACCTGATGGGGCTTTGATATACCTCATGGTTGAGAAAAGCAAGGTTTCCAAGCATAGAGATACAGAGCCTTTAAGGTAAATTCACTTCTCTCCTCTTTAAGCCACAGACCCATAAATTCTCCTGGTGTTTGAGGTTTCAAACTGTGGCTTCCCTTGTGAAGATTTTCACACCTACAGGGAAAAGATGCAGAGCCAGCCCCGAGGTTACATTCTCATGTCTGTTTACATTTGATGGGGAGGCAGGGGTTGTGGGCAGCAAGTCCAAGTATTATTATTATTATTATTATTATTATTATTATTATTATTATTATTATTATTATCAGATGGCAGAAGTATACACTGATGTCTTTCAACCTTGGTTAGGTCTTGTTGTTTTCTTTTTATTTTAAAGAACTAAAGGAGTTGAGTCACCTTCAAAGCCGATAAAAGGCAAGTTGAGGGGGTTTTCCTGAAGTGTTTTCACGCTCAAAGCCCTTTTTCGTTCTGGTTCAGGAGAGGAATGACATGGTATCAGATTTACAATTGAAACCATATTTCCCCCACCTCCACCTGGCCTCGAGAATTGCGTTTCTGCCATTTGATCAAACTCCTAATTCTAACTCTGGAAAGATTGCCCACCCCAACTCACAAATTTATTTATTTATTTATTTATTTTGGGGGGAGGGAAATATATGACTGCAAATACCAGCCAAAGTACACTAAGTTCGTTTCGTTTTTCCTCATTCCACCCAATTTAGATTTACAGTTTCTAGGTTTTTTGTTAGATGACAAGTGTTCATAGAGTGAGAGCAGAGGCGGTTTAATAAAAATAAAAGACAGATCCCAAAATGTTTCGAGAAGGTGCACTCTTAAAGCAGGGAATTTAAGATACTCTTATTAGATAGAGGAGTTTTGTTGAAAGTAACCTAAAACTGGAGTGCCTTACTGAAATCATACATGAATCCCCTAAAAGATTCAGTGTATCTTTATTTATTTTCTATACTAATTCGTTGCCACTGAAACCCCCTTTGTGACTGCGTTTTATCATCTGGATACCTGGGGTGCAAGCTGGTTTTACATCTGGTTTGCGGGTTTTTATTATTCTTGGGAGTTTCTTCAGCACAGTGCATTCTGGGGACAAATTCCAATTATTTTGAATTAGTTGTTGTATTCAAATGCAATGGTAAACTATGGTTTATCATTAACATGAATGAACCTCAGGCTGTTGTTGTTGTTGTTGTTGTTGTTGTTGTGTCGTTTAGTCGTGTCCGACTCTTCGTGACCCCATGGACCAGAGCACGCCAGGCACTCATGTCTTGCACTGCCTCCCGCAGTTTGGTCAAACTCATGTTCGTAGCTTCGAGAACAATGCCTTCTTCTTCTTCTTCTTCTTCTTCTTCTTCTTCTTCTTCTTCTTCTTCCTCTTCCTCTTCTTCACACCCCACCCATATGCCTGGCTTTCCCCAGCCACTCTAGGTGGCTTACATGTGGCTGCAAAAAGATTAGAAGCTTCTGTTTCCCTTTTAAACCAACCACAGTTTAGCATTATGTCCAAACCCAGATACACTGTGCTTAGTCTGAACTATGGTTGACTGAAACAAGCCCCAACTTCAAACCTTCGTTTATGAAGCTGCCTTTTTCCAATAAACCATAGTTAAGGTCCCAGTTTACTGTTCGGAGGTACAGCTAAACCGGTTAATTAGAAAAAAGCAGTTTCTGTATGATGCTTAGAAACCATTTTTAAGTGGCATATAAATTATTGAAACAATAAATGATAATAAATATGTAAGCTTCCAATCTCTTACTTGTGGTGTGCTGGCAGGGGAAGTAGGGAAACCCATGAACTTTAGATGATGATGATGAGGAGGAGGAGGGTGATTTATTATTATTATTATTATTATTATTATTATTATTATTATTATTATTATTATTCCGCCCATCTGACTGGGTTCATATGATGATAAACCATCATTTATTGTCTCTTCTGAATGAAGTCCATGTGCATTTAACAAACATGAATGGGTAGTTGTTCTTTGTTATGAATCAATCATTTTAGGGTAGGGGAAGAATAAATGGAGTTTCACCAACAAAGAAAGAGAAAAAGAGCTGTGTGAGTTAGCAGCCATTTTTTACCCCTCCTTCAGAGAACTCGGGCATCCTGGCCAGATGCTGAATCGCATTCCACGGCCCATCTGTTTCTCAGTTTAGCAACATAAATTTTAGCTCAATATGTTGTAGTAACAAGATATTTTAAAAAACCAACATGGGGCTATGTAAGGGGTCTTGGTAAAGCCAGCTTTCAAAGTTGTGTAGATGCCAACAGTTACAGAGATACCTGTTGGAAGGTGTCATCAAATAATTCTTGGTGGCAACAATAGGCAGTTGCGACTGCAATGTTAACTGTGTTGTTTGCAGGACCTCGCTTCAGTATTCCATTTGTTTAAGCCTTTAACATTTGCATCTGCTGCACAGGAATACAGTATAATTCAGTACTAACAAGCAGCATATGAAATGGGTGGAGGGGCCAAGCAGAAAAGACATGTTGTCTTCCTTCTTTGCAATGTTTGCTTTTTTTATAAAATGTTTTTTCATTTAAATCACCAACAACCAAACACAAACAGTAAACCCCCCCCCAAAGGCGGCCGATACATTGGATATACATAAACAATAAAACATATTCAAATCAACCATATGTACAATTATATATATATATATATATATATATATATATATATATATATGTTAAGCTCCACACTCCACACCTTCTTTGCAATGTTTGCTAAGGACTAGAGGCTGCTCCAAAACTGGCACAATGTTATTTGATCCTCATTGCAAAACCCTTAGAATGACAACACATAGACAGGCGTTAATATAAATAGAGGACTTGCAGCAATTCTCAACATCAAAAAAACTAAAATCATGGCCACTGGTCCCATCACCTCTTGGCAAATAGAAGGGGAAGAAATGGAGGCAGTGAGAGATTTTACTTTCTTGGGCTCCATGATCACTGCAGATGGTGACAGCAGTCACGAAATTAAAAGACGCCTGCTTCTTGGGAGAAAAGCAATGACAAACCTAGACAGCATCTTAAAAAGCAGAGACATCACCTTGCCGACAAAGGTCCGTATAGTTAAAGCTATGGTTTTCCCAGTAGTGATGTATAGAAGTGAGAGCTGGACCATAAAGAAGGCTGATCGCCGAAGAATTGATGCTTTTTAATTATGGTGCTGGAGGAGACACTTGAGTGCCCCATGGACTGCAAGAAGATCAAACCTATCCATTCTGAAGGAAACCAGCCCTGAGTGCTCACTGGAAGGACAGATCCTGAAGCTGAGGCTCCAATACTTTGGCCACCTCATAAGAAGAGAAGACTCCCTGGAAAAGGCCCTGATGTTGGGAAAGATGGAGGGCACAAGTAGAAGGAGACGACAGAGGACGAGATGGTTGGACAGTGTTCTCGAACCTGCCAACATGAGTCTCACCAAACTGCGGGAGGCAGTGGAAGACAGGAGTGCCTGGCGTGCTCTGGTCCATGGGGTCACGAAGAGCCGGACACGACTAAACAACACAACAACAACAACAACAACAAACCCATCTGCACAGTATTTGTGATAGATCCAAGACTGTTAGTGCAGGGACAGGGAACCTGCAGCACTCCAGATGTTGCTAGACTACAAATCCCATCATCCGTGGTGACGCTGCTTCCAAACCACTCTACAGCCATGCCTGTCTTCATCCCCAGTTTGCCCAAGGGCATACAACACACCCTGGCCTCCATACTAACCTTTCCCAGAACCTGTTGCCTTCCAAATGTTTTGGGCTACAACTCCCATCATCCCGACATCCATTGTCTGCAGACACTATGATTTCTAAAAGAGGTCTGCGAATGTGGGGGATGGCAGTCATACCACACACTCGTGAGCAGTAAATAGTCGGGGAAAGGTACATAACCTCATACAATGGCGCTTCCATTGCTTTAATGCAATGAGCAATGCCACAGCAAGGCTTTCCGTTCTTTATCAGTGAATAATAACAAAACATTAATAGATGAAGAGACTTTAAATAACAGCGGAGAGTTTCTTAAGGAAAGAGAGAGAGAGAGAGAGAGAAGAATGGAGATCAGAGGAGCTCGTGCTTTTTAATAAAAGGTCATATTTCTATGCAGAACGCACTTCAAAAGCCAAAAAAAAATTGAAAGAAATTTTGCCACGACTTGTTCCACATTTAAAGAAAGGTTTATTGCGGTTCCCTTGAGATCTCGCAACCTGGATACGGCATTCCAGCAGGATGTATGTAACCCCCCCCCCAAAAAAAATCAACAGGTTTGCATGTGAGGGGGTGAAAAAGATTTCAAGCTACATTTCAGGCCCTCTTTCCTCGTTGAAGAGCACGCAGGGCTAAGACAGAGCAAGTCCTTTGGCAAGAGGTTTCCATGACCCCTTTGAAAAACAAAGGAAGACCAGGAAAAATCAAACATCAAGGTAGCTTTGATATAAAACAGTCCACCACAGGCCCGCAATCAGCAACAGTGGTTTGAATTCCCAAGATTCCACAAGGATGATTTTAGGGGGGGTTGGAATGTTCCCAGGCTAGGAAAGATGCAAAGATGGAGACAATATAAAATGGTTTTGTGGCAAGTGTGCCAGCTGCACAGAGAACTTTTTTTGCACTGCCACCCAACCAGCAATAAATTTGAAAGGAGGTCTAAAAAACAACAACAGGTAGATTTGCAATAGGACAAAAAAACCGCATATTTCAAATCCCACACATAATAATAATAATAATAATAATAATAATAATAATAATAATAATAATACCCCACCACCCATCTGGCTGGGTTTCCCCAGCCACTCTGGGTGGCTTCCAACAAAATATTAAAATACAATGGTCTGTTAAACATTAAAAGCTTCCCTAAACAGGGCTGCCTTCAGCTTTCTTCTAAAAGTCTGGTAGATGTTTTTCTCTTTGACATATGGTGGGAGGGCCTTTCACAGGGCGGGTGCCACTACCGAGAAGGCCCTCGGCGCTGGACCTCAGTGCCACAGCAGACCAATGGGGGTGGAGACGCTCCTTCAGGTATACTGGACCGGGGCCGTTTAGGGCTTTTAAAGTCAGCACCAACACTTTGAATTGTGCTCAGAAACGTACTGGGAACCAATGTAGATCTTTCAAGACCGGTGTTATGTGTAATCGGCAGCCGCTTCCAGACAACAGTCTAGCTGCCGCATTCTGGATTAATTGTAGTTTCCAGGTCACCTTCAAAGGTAGCGCCACATAGAGTGCATTGCAGTAATCCAAGCGAGAGATAACTAGAGCATGCACCACTCTGGCGAGACAGGTAGGGTCTCAGCCTGCGTACCAGATGGAGCTGGTAGACAGCTGCCCTGGACACAGAATTGACCTGCGCCTCCATGGACAGCTGTGAGTCCAAAATGACTCCCAGGCTGCGCACCTGGTCCTTCAGGGGCACAGTTACCCATTCAGGACCAGAGAGTCCTCCACACCTGCCCACCTCCTGTCCCCCCCAAAACAGTACTTCTGTCTTGTCGGGATTCAAACTCAATCTGTTAGCCGCCATCCATCCTCTAAACGCCATCCATCCTCCATTAACACAGGACACTGCTTTCATACCAGGTCAAACTATTTGCTCCAAACTTCTCCAACCCGATGTCCTCCAGATGTTGCTGGAGGACAATTTATTCATTTACACTATTTATTCATTTATTTACAAATATTTTTTATTGAATTTTAATAACATGCAGTAAGCAGATGGACAAGTAACAGACAGGTCACAGAAGAAAGGGGGGGGTTTAAATGATAAGTTGTCACAATTGTTGCCTATAAGGAAATACAGGATTGAGCTATGTGATTTACTGAGTCAATAATTAAACATACCAAGAGGAAAGGAATGTGTGATCTATGACTACAGAGGGTTACACAGTCTTAAAAAAAAGATAAAAAAAGCAACCTTAACCTACCTGGCCTACCTATTTATCAGGTTACCTACCTATCCATCCCTGTAAGGTCTCAAGCATGGATTTTTAATAACAAAAAGAATGCAATTGTAAACAAAGGACCAAAAAATGAATTACAGCCATAAAACAAGGAAAAGTGTAAAAAAGGAATTAAAAACAGTTTCATATATATTTATATATATCTATATATATGCACATCCAATACATCAAAACACTCCAAACGATTCCATACATAAAAAAGGCTAAAGGTAGTTCTAACAAGAAGCAAACTGGAAGAAGAATCTCCACTTAAAAGGTTTGTTGAAAAATGAAGCTCTTCTGTAGAAATGACAAGAGACAGTGCCCACAGCTCCCATCATTCCTGGCTACTGGTCACGCTGTCTGGGTCTGATGGGAGTTTGAGTCCAACAACATCTGGGGACGGCTGCTATACTTTGCCAGTGGTTCTCTCCAGCATCTGTCTTTCCCATCACCTGGAGCTTCCAGGGGTTGGACTTGGGACCTTTCTATATGTAGTGTGCTAAGCTATGGCACCTCCTCCCTTCCCTCCCAAGGAATAACTCCATAACAGACTCGTCTTTTTCCCCTTCTCCCAGGACGTGGGAAAACCAAGCAGCGCTGTGAAAATGAACAAACAGAACAGATTCCTGCCCTTTCCTACAAAGCAGGGAGGAAGTTCCGCAATAAGCAAATCAAGTTTTTCACACATGAGCAAATGTCACTTTTGGGCAGGCGAGTAGAAAATCCTTTGTTGTGATTTGCTTGCATTTTATCATCTCAAAACAGATATTGGATGGATCTGGAACACACTCTCGTTGGTCCAAAGGGCCACTTAAATAGGAGAAACAAATGTTTAGGTGTGTCTGCTGTCTACAGACAACAGCGGCATATGGCAATTTTTCAAAAAGTCAAGATAGTGAACTTTCAAACATCCGGAGCTTGTTAGACACGCATACAGCTCTTTGTTCCTAATACAAATCAAGACAAAAGGAGAACGAAATATAACTTGGAGAGGCAATGTATAGTCTAATGACTTTTGCTGACATCTTTAAAATTCCAGTAGTAACCTTAAGATTACTCTGTAGCAATGTATCGAGCCCTAGAGGCACTGACTTTTAGCAACCAAAAAAGAATCCTATTGGATAGCTCCGTTGGTAGAGCATGATACTCCTAATCTCAGGGTTGTGGGTTTGAGCCCCACGTTGGGCAAAAGATTCCTGCATTGCAGGGGCTCGGACTACATGACCCCCCAACTCTACAATTCTATGAAGATTTGGCACAGGGAGGTGTGCTATAAAAACCAACCTGTCCAGTTCTTGACGTTTGCCGAAGGCGGTCCTGGGTCTACCTCACTGTGCTTCTCTGGGGCTAGAACCTAGAGCAGGAATTGTATATTGCAGCCGAAGCTGTGTGCCAACCAGGATATGTGATTCAGTTCTTATTGAGCATACAGTGGTACCTCGGTTTATGAACACAATTGGTTCCGGAAGTCTGTTCATAAACTGAAGCGTTCATAAACTGAAGCGAACTTTCCCATTGAAAGTAATGGAAAGTGGATTAATCCATTCCAGACGGTCCGCGGGGTAACCGTTCATAAACTGAAGCGAACTTTTCCATTGAAAGTAATGGAAAGTGGAATAATCCGTTCCAGACGGGTCCGCGAAGTACTTAAACTGAAGCGTTCATAAACTGAAACATGGGTGTAATTGGTTCCGGAAGTCTGTTCATAAACTGAAGCGTTCATAAACTGAAGCGAACTTTTCCATTAAAAGTAATGGAAAGTGAATTAATCCGTTCCAGATGGGTCCGCGGCGTTCATAAACCAAAAATTCATAAACCGAGGTGTTCATAAACCGAGGTTCCACTGTATAAGCTTAGATTCATTGCACGGAAAATAGTATCAGTACAAAGAGCAGGAGGTTAAAATGCAGCTTGAGACAGAGAATCATTAAGATGCAATCATTAGTAATTGTAGGGATGGTCTAGGAACAGAGGCTTTTAGTCCTCACCAGCTGGACCATGGGGTTAGGACTTGAAATTGGTGCTCTCTACACAATCACATTGGGATGCGGGTGGCGCTGTGGGTTAAACCACAGAGCCTAGGGCTTGCCGATCAGAAGGTCGGCAGTTCGAATCCCCGTGACGGGGTGAGCTCCCGTTGCTCAGTCCCAGCTCCTGCCAACCTAGCAGTTTGAAAGCACATCAAAGTGCAAGCAAATAAACAAGTATCGCTGCAGCGGGAAGGTAAATGGTGTTTCCGTGTGTTGCTCTGGTTCGCCAGAAGCTGCTTTGTCATGCTGGCCACATGACCCAGAAGTTGTACAGTACGCTGGGTCCCTCGACTAATAAAACGAGATGAGTGCCGCAACCCCAGAGTTGTCCACAACTGGACCTAATGGTCAGGGGTCCCTTTACCTTTACACAATCACATTTTCTGAACTAGATCACCTGTAATTTTATACAGGTTGTTCTGCGCACACACACACACACACACACACACACACACACACAGTTCTTTAAATATCTTGTTTACTTTCTATCTTGTATGAAATATTATATATTATTATGTATTTCTGCGGTGGATATCGTATCGTATATTTGTGCATACGTTTTGAATGTGTTTGTGAACCACTTTATAAATGCGTAGAAATTCAGCATCTCGCAATGGTTCTAATGGTGATGGTGTGGTTAGCTTCAGAACTGCCTTGGACAGAAAGTATTCTCAGGCTCTAGAATGGCCACTCCTACTCAGGAAGGACCACAGAGTTATAAACTTTGCCTGAGAACAATAACCGGTCTTGCTTTGCTTCCTCTGTCTACTGCCCATCACCCAACCATGGAACCCATAATGGATTTATTTATGAATTATTTGCTGCATTTACACCCTACCTTTCCTCCAAGGATCTCAAGGAACCCTCAATTAATGCACACAACATCCCTGTGACAGGTAGGTAGCCGTGTTGGTCTGCCGTAGTCGAAACAAAAAATAAAAATAAAAATAAAAAATATATTATTTCAACAACCCTGTGAGGTAGGTTAGGCTGAGAGGCAGTAGGAACTAACTCTGTCCTTAGGAAGACTGGGTGCTACCTTACCTCACACTGAACCATGCTATTGATCTCTCTTCATCCATGTTTTCTAGAATGACTGGCAACAGTTCTCCAGGGTTTGAGATAGTATCTTGCAGCCCTGCCTGGAGACATGAGGGATTGATCTTGGGAGCTTCTGCATGCAAAACATATTGCTCTTCCACTGATCTGTGGCTCTGCATTGCTCGAGTAGACTTCTTTTATTTAAAAACCATACCAACCATTCTTTACGAATTATTTCCCTCCTTTGTCTTGTACGATTGCATTGCATATCAGAATGAATGCATTGCGGATCAGAATGCAATATTGCATCCAATTCTAAACACTCCCCCCCCCCCAAGAAGAACAACTGGGAGGGTGGTGGATGAACGGATAAGGAATTCCATGCAGAACAGATAGAAGCACAACATGAAGCAGTGTGACATAAACTGCTGCAAACCAAGCGCACTGTGCCAGCTTGCCGTACTTCGGCCTCTGCCATGCTCATTAAATTGCTAAGCAATATAGGGGGAAGGGTGTGGGCTCAGTGGTAGAAAAGACTTCAAAGGTCCCAGGTTCAATGCCAGGTACCCCAAGGAAGTCTAGGCAATGTCCCTGTGCTAAATCCTGGAGAGCCAAAGGCAGTCACTATATGGACAGTATTGAACGAGATGCAGTGCACTAATTTTGCCCAGTGCACTATTTTCCACCTTCCCATTTCGACTCTCTGGCACCCTATCTGCATAACCTAGCAATTCTAAAATATAAACGCGCTCTTACTCTCGCAGGATTGAATGTATTGCCCTCGGCTGTACTTGAGGGACGATTCCAACACACGAAAAACGCTTATGTCCCTGTGGAGATGGCAGTACCGAATCGGTGGCACATGCCCTGCTGGCTTGCACTCTTTATAAAGACTTGAGGAATGAGATTATCGCCCCTCTTTTATTGTCCATTCCAGGTCGCCCAACCACTGCCACAGTGTCCTTTCTCTTGGCAGATCAAGATGAGCAGGTGACAGCAAAAGTTGCAAGGTTTTTAGCTGGGGCAATCAGAATTAGAATCCGCTATTTGAATATTGATTCAAAGCCCTAAAATGTATTTCATATAACTGACTTTTTATTTCTATTCTTTGTATATCGTATTGTTGTTTTATTGCTATGGCCGATGGCGGACGCCAGGCAGCTTCCAACGTTATTTTAATGACACACAACTAGAAAAGGAGAGAAAGAGAGCTTTAAGTTATAAACAAAGATGTGTCCACCAATAGATCAGATTTATCCGGGCACGTTATGGCACAGTAAATATGCTTTCTATGCAAGAAAACAGGACAGTTCAAGCCTGGAATCCTACCTAAATGAAAAGTTGTCAAGCCCCTTGTTTTCGGAACAGGACCAGCTCATCCAACACTCTGTTTGGGAGAATTTGTGTCAAATCGACATTCCAATTTCAGCAGCGCACATGAAATTCTGCACATTTATTTAGCACCGTTAACAGATTTTTACATAACTCTCGAAGGGACTGACTCGATTCATTTCCCTCCCGAGCGAAAGACGGATTAATCCGAAACGAACTAAGACAGGCAACCAGAAATAATGTTACTACAGCCAGTACACATTTCCTAAACTGCTGTATCTGTAAGCTGCTTAAGAACCTCCGTACCACTGTACTCTACATCTGCTCGATAATTACTACCTCTCAAAGCGCAGATTATGAATAGGCACACAGCACACCAGAACAACCCTACAGGGGACCAAGAAAGAGAGAATAACCCCTCGGAGTGGCTCTTTTTTCTTATCTCAAAATTCAAAACAGGTTCGAAGCAGTTCTAAAGAGCCTAGTTAAGAGGAAAGCTCGGTAGAGCTGCCACCGGTGTAATAGTCATGGTTAAAACTTGATAATGGAAGGTGTGTTTGAGTGTTTATATCAGTCCCCCAATTCCTAGAAACTATTCTTCCTCTGCCAAGGATGCTTCCGTTTTTCTGCCGCAGGCGAGCTGGGATGTTTACGGCTACCTTATTGTTGCATGGTGGCTGAGGGAGTTGGCATTGCATTTCGTCGCCTGCACTTCCTGGTGTGGAAAAGTCCCAGGGGTGGAATTACGTCATGATGTCATTCCCTTGGGCTTTAATGAGAGGGAGCACCCCGGAAAGGGTGCAGACCACTGACAAGATCAGACTCTCCTACACGTGTCTGTATTTTCCAGGGACAGTCCCGGATTTACAGGAGCCACCCCAGTTTCTGATTTGATCCTGGAATGTCCCGTTTTCCCTTAGGATGTCCCTATTTTCACCATAGAAAAGTTGAAGGGTATGCAAGATGGCAATACACAAACTCTGCACCCCACCCACAAGAATTTGGGTGCAGTTCTCTCACTGCGAGAAGTGAGGTTACAGGGAACCAGGCAGAGGGCCTTCTCGGTAGTTTTATTATTATTATTATTATTATTATTATTATTATTATTATTATTATTATCATCATTATTATCATTATCATCAGCAGCATTAATTCTGTTGGGTGCCGCCCAGAGTGGCTGGGGAAACCCAGTCAGATGGGCGGAGTATATTATTATTAATAATAATAATTTATTAATTTTCACAAAAATCTTATCTCCCTTTAAAAAAACAATCTTCAAAACAAAATTGTCTTCTCACCCTCTGATGGAAAGCGGCAAACGCAGGGGGCAAACGCAGGATAAAATTTTCGATGCAGCCAATAAGGAATCGGGTTCAGGAGGGTTAGGCAGCAGAAAGGTAAAGGTTTGGCGGTTCAGAAAAAGCTGCAATAGATTTTAAGGCCGAGGCAGGTGAATCGCGGAAGAGATCAGCACTCAAAGCACCTCCAGCGCAGAATATTTCAAAGTGTACTTGCATGCAAGATCTGAAAAGTCAATGCATCAATCTCTCTGAACTCTGGGAGTCAAAGGGATTCGCCTTCTGTGTGGCTAGCAACTTCCAGGCAGGCCTTAGCTCTTCAGTCGTGTGCATACAAGCAACCACCTGGCATTTGTTGCATCTGGAGTTTGTTCTGTGCAGCCAGGCGTGTGTGTGCATGCTTGGAGGAAAGAAGCCCGTACAAGGAAAGCGCTCCCCCTAAGGATTTTCTATGCATTGGTTTATAGCATTAGCGCTCATCAGATTGCTTTGGTGCAAAAAGTCACGAGAAAATTAGTTTTGTTAGCAGCGCGAGGATTTTAGCAGGCTCTTCGGGGAGGCTCCCAGCAGCCTGTTTAGTTTTTGCGACGAAAAGGCACAACGACTGGGAAGTAACTCATTATGGATTACTATCCGGCTCCATAAATATGCCAATAACAGCTATATTAAGCACCTGTTTCAAGAAATCCTCTTATCTCACAGTTGTTGGATTTTGTTCCCTAAAAAAATAATAATCAGAGAAAGCCAGTCCTACCTTGGAACACTTCCCAAGCATCTTAACGTGGGCAACAGCTTTGCCATCTCTTGTGCAACCCAAGAATATTACTCAGTGGGAGTGATGCATGAAGGAAGTCCCATTTCCTATCTCTGGCAGTTCCAGCTAGGGCTGGGGGAAGGTCCCTGTCTGAAACCTTGCAGAGCCCAACCTCGTAGCCTCTAACTGGCTCTGGCATGGCCATATCTGTAAAGCACCAAGTTGGGGTTGGATGGGACAGCCAACATTTCTCAGCTTTGCACCCCCAGATATTGTCAGGACTATACTAATTCTCATCATCCCTGGCCAGCTCGGCCAATGGTCAGGCATTATGGGAGCAGTAGCCCAACAATGCTGAGCTCGATGGACCAATGGTCTGATTCGGTACAAGGCAGCTTCTTACAATTGCTCAGCCAGGACCGGGGAGACGCACGGTCATCAATACATACTAACTCTCCCACTTCTTCTCATTTTCTTAGGCTACATCCACACAACTTTTTTCCCACCCATTTCCCTGACGTTTCCCTAACTGTTTAGATTTGAGCTTTCACGTGGAAAGTCCCTTTGGGAAAACGTCCGGAATACAGTGGTACCTCGCAAGACGAATGCTTCTTTGTTGCCTCGCAAGACGAAACTTTCTATGGCCGCATCTCACAAGACGATTTTTTTTTTTGCCGCTTTTTTTTGGGGGGGGGGTCTGCCGTTTGTTTCTGCAAGACGAAAATTTTTGTAAGATGGCATGACCCGCGGAACGAATTATTTTCGTCTTGTGAGGTACCACTGTATAGTGGGTGTTTGGTGCTCGTTTCCATGCTACTTGATTCCAGGGGAAAAAAATCTGTTTGCAACCCCTTAGTGGTGAGATTTGGGGCATGTAGCTCTTTCCTGCCATTCCCATGGGGGAATCCTAGGGGAACAGAAGCATGCATGTGCGGAAAGGGTAGCTTGGGTAGCAATGTTGTCCAGTGATGTCCCTTGCTGTGTTAACACCACCCACTGTGTCCCTATTTTCCAGAAACAGTCCCAGATTCACAGAAGCCGTCCGGTTTCTGATTTGATCCCGGAATGTCCCGCTTTCCCTTAGGGTGTCTCTATTTTCTTGGGAGAAATGTTGGAGGGTATGGACCACACTCACTGGTGTGAATGGAATTTGGTGTGGCGTGCCGGTATGTCGGTCAGAAAGTCACTGTTCCGTAACACGTAAGGGACTGCAGTATGAAAGGAATGTTAGAAAACAGGACAGAAGCACTAGGATTATAATCCGGAAAGCTAACGCAATGTTCACCATGTCTGCATGGAGCCTTATTCACATAGGGTTCCCCTGCCTTCAGAATCCCACAAAGGTCACGAAAAAAGCACAGCAGAAAAATCCGTTTGTGCATATTATCCATCATTTTGCACTCCTAAATCTTGCACTTGAAATGCTGGCAACTTACCTATGAAAATGCTCCTCTTGACAGGTAAAGGAGTCATTGTTTGCTTAATTTCTCCTACCTATGCCTGTGTTAATGAGGCCACATTATTTGCATTCCTGGCTTGCTTGTTCTGCTTTTTTTATAAAAAAAACAAAAACCTGCATATCTAATTTAACTGCAGCCCCAAAACTATCTAGGAATTCAGAATAAAGCCGAAAACTCTGAATTCTTTGTTATCTTCCGCCACGCAAGCAAGACATCACTATGGTATCAAGGCCCAGCATGGAAATCTCACAGCGTTATCTGATCAAACAAATACAAAATTCTTTCAAAATGTTTGGCTGCAAGAGCCTTGGAAGAAAGGCGGGCGCAACAGCAGCTCCCTTTTGCTTAAAAGGAGCTCTCTTTGTTTAAATACAGCGTATGCCCTGTAGCATTATCTTCACATCCCGAAGGCTCGAGGTTATTTTGGGACACTGCGACTGATGGAATAATTACATTACTACAGGGTTTTAAGTTATAATGTCTACATGCTTTAAATATCTCCCTGTTGCTGCTTGGCGATAAACTGCACAACACATCCTGCAGGAGCCAACCACAACGAACGGTAGAGCAATATTTATGAGTTTGTTTCAAAGGTTCCCGGATTTTATGCAGCATGTTCAAAGATCTGACGCCTACTTGAAGCAATACATTAAAAAGAAAAAACTCCCCATAAAGCATTCCCCTCACACACAAAGAGGGAATGTTTCATTAAAATAAGAACCCAGCAAATTACAGTGGTACCTCTAATTATGAATTTAATGCGTTCCGAACGCACATTCGTAAGTCGGGGAAAAATGTAAGTCGAATCCCATAGGAATGCATTGGGAGAAAAAATTCGTAAGTAGAAGCAACCCTATCTAAAAATTCGTAAGTAGAAAAAAATCCTATCTAAACTGCATCCAAGATGGTGGATGGAGCTCCATTCGTAAGTAGAAACATTAGTAAGTAGAGGTACCACTGTATACAGATACAGTAGATGATAGATAGATAGATAGATACACAGACTGTAAACTGTTACTCAGAGTACCATCCTTTAATGTCTTGCTTCAAATGGATGGTTCTTCCAACTGTTCCAACTCTGAACATTGCGGACTTGATAAGACCAGAGCCATCTCCCAGGCGTAAATTCTGATGTCTATGACCCAGATACTGAGAATAGCCCCCCTGCTTGCTTTGGACACTGAAACTTGCTGGTGGTGTTTTCAGCTCCACAATTCAGCTATGGGAATCCAAATCCAGCTCAAAAAAATTTTTTTTATGGACTAGGAAAGGGACACAGAGGATTGAAAATGTTGGAAGCCAAGCATGCAATCCCAATGCACGCCTACCTTAGCGAAGTTTCATCAGGGCCTTATTTTGGCCCATGGGTCAGAGATTTTATCAGGTCCCCCACCTCTTTCTTTCTTAATTAAAAAGGTAAAGGTAAAGGGACCCCTGACCATTAGGTCCAGTAGTGGCCGACTCTGGGGTTGCGGCGCTTATCTCGTGTTATTGGCCGAGGGAGCCAGCGTACAGCTTCCAGGTCATGTGGCCAGCATGACAAAGCCGCTTCTGGCAAACCAGAGCAGCACATGGAAACGCCGTTTACCTTCCCGCTGTAGTGGTACCTATTTATCTACTTGCACTTTGACGTGCTTTCGAACTGCTAGGTTGGCAGGAGCTGGTACCGAGCAACGGGAGCTCACCCTGTCGCGGGGTTTCGAACCGCCGACCTTCTGATCGGCAAGCCCTAGGCTCTGTGGTTTAACCCACAGCGCCAACCGCTAAATTAAATTAATTAAATTAAATTGGCCCAAATACTTTAGGGTTACATTTACTTATTTATTTAAAAGATGTTCCTACCCCCTGATCATTTTGATCACCTTTTTCAACCTCAAGATATCCTTTTTCAGATGGGATGACCACAGAGTTCCAAAACTATAAGTCCTGTACTAAACTGTGCAGCCGCGTTTTTGGAATAATGTTACGTACACACTTAACAAAGTGTACTCATACACTTTTTCGTACAACTGTTACAAGAGCATCTTTTTTATATTCTCCGTCCCTTTCCAAACATTTGCCCCATCACATGTTTCTTTGCCCTCAAACTCTTGAGCCTGGGTTGTTGCCCATTTGCAGAAGATATAGGACTCTTTTTTTTAATTAAAAGAACAACCACCCCGAAAATTTATAACTTTTCTAACATCCCAGTGCCTAACTATTACAGTTTTATGAAGTAATGGAAGATACATTCTTGGTCGAAAGAAAAAATATACACATTTTAATGTATTTATTTAAAGTGTTTATATACTGCGTTTCACAGGCAGAAGGCAGTTTACATAAAATACCGTAAAGTCATATAGCTCAATCAAATGCACTGCAGGGTTCTGTGAAATCAGCAGCCAGAGAACACAGCAATTCAGAGCAAAAGACGTGGGTCTGCAACTATGTGAAGACCATAATTGAATCTAACCCTGATATAAGAATCAGCAAAGCATCTGGTCTCCAGCCCAGGGTGTTGTGATCAACCACTTTTTAAAAAAGAAAAAAACCCAAACCAAACCAAACCCAAAAGCTTCTGATCTTCAGCTTCCTTTGAAAGCTATTCTCAGAACCTCAGGGGAACATACCAGACAGGAACAAAAAGAAATTCTGCCACCGACAAGACATTTCTGGAATGAATTGCCCTTTGATAGGTTCTTGTGATCCAAGGCTGACTCACAAATGAAAACACAGGAACACAGCACTGCGAGGGTGGAAAACTCTTTCGAGAGAGACAAATTGGGTTGTTCCATTGGAATCCCAACATGGAGGTTCCATTTATAATAGGATCCTCTAGGAATTCATATACAGTACTCTCCTACCTGACTACTGGCTGTGTTTGCCTAGAAATGATGGGAATTGTAGTTCGACAACATCTGGAGGGCATCATGTTGCCTGTTTCCACTGACCCAGAGCATTAAAGGCTAACGGGAACATCAACCAGAAATCTCCCATAAAAGGATTGCTGCAAAGATTAATATCAACTGTCTTCAGCTTTGTAGAGGAGACATGCTGTAATCCTAAAGAAGGTATTCCCCACCTCCTATGTCCATCTCCCCCCCCCCCACTTTCTCTCTCAGCTTTCTCCTTCTCTTGCCTAAGTTCCCACCCCCTTTAAAATGAATGATGGTGTAGCTGCTATTACATGAAAGTCTGGCTTGTGGGACCCAAGCAATCAGTGGGAGGTTTTAAATGCACAAATGGACCTAAACAGGAGGAAACCAAATGCAGTATTTATTTATTTTTAAGTGAGAGAAGCAAACAGCCGGACCCCATGCACATTTACTCAGAAGTAAGCCCCACTGAGTTCCATGGTATGCATGAGATTGCACCAAAAAGCTTTTCCCTCCGCACTTCTCTTTAGCGGTAGTAAATTACTACCTCCCAACCAATTCGTACCATCAGCTGCAGCCCTGAGCAAGTGCGAGTCATTAAACATTATTTTCATTCTGAATTAGTAGCGAACATTGACACTGTAAAATATAGGATGCTTGCCCCCTTTTCCATTACCCTTTGGAAAGAAGCTTTTCAAGCATGCGAGGCAATCTCTAAATGAAGACGGAATATGCATGTAAACACAGACCAAAATACTTTAGAATTCCAGAATGCCAGAAGATAAACAAATATGCAGAGCAGGTTTTTACAACCTCCATCAGCTAGGATTTTAAGTGATGAACTGCAGGGATTTGCAGACTTTTTTAGGAATTAAAGGAATGCAACTGTCAGTAAGATATCTCTCTGATGTCTCCCAGTACAGACTGACCTGCAAGGAGGCCAGGGTGACGGCTTCCTATAGAAAGGGGAAAGACTCCTACCATGGCCTTAGGGCAACTTGGAGGCAGAACAAATAGAATGGCTTTGAAGAAATGCAGTGGCAAAAGGTATGTATTTCAGCAGGTAAACAGCCCTTGCTTACAGAATTGTCAGTCAACATTTGACAAGGTGGCTTGACCTATGTACAGGACAAAATCCCAGGGACACCAATCAGCCGAGCAATGTGTCTCCTTCATATCCTTTGCTATTTCGGCTACAACTATTTCATATAATGCCAAACGGATTATCTTGGCTCAGAGGCCTCCTGCATTTGGGACACTACTGTCGCTATCAGATCACCCACAATGATTATTAAATCTGCTACAGGAGAGAGCTAACGAATGAACATTAAAACAGTGCAGGAAACTAGTATGAAGGATCTAGGCCCGGAGTGGCCATCCAGATTTTGCCAGACTGCATCTTCCATTAGAGAATGGTCTACATCAGGCAGGTTAAACAGGTAGGTCATGATCTACCGGTAGATCACTGGTAGGTCATTGGCTCCCCCCAAAGAAGCTGAACAACTGTGGCTCCCCTAAAAAAAAGCTCAACATTTTACCACTTCCCTGAAAAAACTCAACAACTTTGACCTGAAACCAAAAAAGGAGGCAGATCACTGCCAGTTTTTAACTCTGTGAGTAGATCGCAGTCTCTTGGGAGTTGGCCACCCCTGGTCTTCATGATTCTCTCCATCTCCACAACCCCGATGGGATAGGTTAAGCCAAACGCTTATCATAGTCTAACATTTCATTCCCACTGTGGCCAAGCATTTTTTTTAACACCTATGTATGCACACAACCAATCCCTTTGGAGCAAGTTATTTCTAGGTCGCTTTAACCTACCTCACCGTTTGGGGGAGAGGGGAAGAAATGAGATGAAGGATACACCTCTAGCCCTCTTGGAGGCCTTGAGTCAAGGACACAAAGAAAGCAAAACAAATACAATCTAAATAAATAAAGTGTTTACGTCTGTAGCAGCAAGACAGTCAATGCAGTGGAATCTTAAAGAGACCAAAGACTGGTTTATATGATCATTTGGGAGGTCCGTCAAATCAGCAGCGACCTTCCCTTGCCATTCTTCTTGGGCAATGAAGGTGCTTCCACTGGAGAAACCACCGATGAATGTGCTTCCTCTGTAGGAACCACTATTGCAAAAGCAATAACTCCCAGAAAACTCCAGAAATGGAAATTCATGGGCACAGCCAATCCTCCTTTCCCATGGCGAAACCAGCCATCCTGAGCAAATTTTCACAATAAACTGGGAAGGATGAACGAGGGCATTGCTCTCTCATCTTGGTGTTCTTCTAGGATAATATTTTTAAAAAATTAAAATGAAGTAGCCACAATATAAGGGGAATGGCCATAGCTCAGCAGTGGAGAATCCGCCTTTCATTGCAGAACATCCCAATTCCCGGCATCTCCAACGTACAGCTGGGATAGAACCTTGCCTGAAACCCTGGGGAGTTGCTGCCAGTCTGTGTAGGCAATGCTGAGCTGGGTGGACCAGTGGCCTGACTCAGTGTAAAGCAGATTCCTGTTGTTTCTATGGAATGTGTGGTGGTGAAATGAGCGACATGTCCAAGAACAACATGTGCAAACCTTCCTGTAGGTGAAAAGAATATGAGTCACAGGTTGACTTTGCCTCCCATCTTTTCAGCAGAGCCTGCTGGATCAGACCATTGGCCCATTTAGTCCAGCATCCTCTTATTACAGAGGCCAACCAAACAGCTACAGCAGGCATCCCCAAACTGCGGCCCTCCAGATGTTTTGGCCTACAACTCCCATGATCCCTAGTTAACAGGACCAGTGGTTGGGGAAGATGGGGATTGTAGTCCAAAACATCTGGAGGGCCGAAGTTTGGGGACGCCTGAGCTACAGGAAACCCGCAAGCAGAACATGAGCACAAGGGTGCTCTGCACACTTGCAGTTCCCAAGTGAAGGTAGAACAGGACCACGGAAATGTGTTCCATCTTCTAAGCAGGACTTTTCCATATGGAAACCAACAGCCCCTGAGTTTTCTTTGCCAGACTAGGAGGGCAGGTGGTTCTCCTCCGCGGCTGCGTGCAAAAAAACAACACACAAGCTTTCATTCCCTAGTTTGTGTGTCTTAGCCCTCCACCAGCTTCCTTCAGTTATTGCTTTGTTTGGCTGATCCTCAAGAGGTATGACTCTATGTATCGGAATGCCTGCGTTCCTATCCATTCCTGAAGCCATCAAAATAAGGAGTTGAGCTTCGTCTGCATTTTCTTTTCCATTTCATCAACCTTAATTAATGGCAGCCAATGCGCACAAGATGTGTGATGTGGAGGAAAGGAGGGGGGGAACCCCTCCTTTTGGCCTGAAAAAGTCCTTCCTCAATTAGATTTGCAAGCAGTTAGCTTTGAGGGTAAAGAGTCGGTCATTAGGGGTCTAACAAATTAAGACCGGGACAACCAGTAATCTTTAAATACAGGCTTTAATGATTTCGACAAATCACTGTAGGCAACATCATTTTCAGGAGTGCCAGGAGAGACTTTGGATAATGTTTTTCCAATGATCCAATGGAAGAAGAGACAAACAATGGAGGTTGGCGCTGGAGACTGGAGAGACAACATCATTTGGTGTGTCCTCACTGTCCTATTCAGACCCCTTAGATCTACGAAGGTCACCTGGTTGATTTAATTGCAAATTTGCTCTACCTTTGGGCAGCAATTGGAATGTGAATATAAGTGTTCTCTATGGCCCACCTACAATTATGAGTGAAGTCCCACTGAATTCAATGGAAACTACTCTCAGGCAGGTAGGTATAGGAGCCCCAGTTTTCCACTAGAACATGGGCGCTTTCCGGGAACACTGAAATTGCTGCTTATTGGTGTGGAGGGTGAAGCTTTTAATGATCTGGGATGCTATCTAACAGTTTAAAGTTCTTTTTTTACAATGTGCATCACTTCTGATGGTAACCGTCAGCAGTAGATTATGTGACAGCTTAACGCAAAATAAAAAGACATGGAGAAATATTGCTCCTTCCAAACATGAGGCAGGATTTCCATGACATTTCCAGTTCCTAAACACCTGTCCAATGCTTGCCCCAAATTCCCTGCATTCTGCTTGTCCAGAACTCAAAACAATGGTTTGAATTCCTGCATCCATATGAAGGATGTATATTTAAACATAATGTAATACCTGATGATTATGGTCTCAAAACATTTCATATGAACTGCAGTGGTCTAAAACAACACTTAACACAATTCAGATGGTGTAACTCAATAGATACACTCCTACCTATCTGAAAATCCATTCAGCACAGGCCAATATTCAAATAAGCAAAGTAAAGAGCACGGAATTGCTTTTTCTCCTCCCAAAAGGCTCGCATGATGGCTTTGAGAAAAGATGGAAAGCGTGCCAAGCAAGCGTCAACCCAGAGCAGTAGGGGGAAGCGCAATGTCTTTCTCCTCTCAATAATTCTTCAGAAATTCCACCTCGGATCGAAGGTTTGAAAATTACCAAGCCATGTCCACAGACCATGAAAATTTATCAAGTATGTCTTATGTGACAAGAAAAGAATGCCTCGCTGCCAAAATTAGATGGGCTTCAAAAGTTACTGACAATCACTGCCATACATCAGACGAACAAACCATCATCTTTTGACACAAAAGGTGTTTCAAAAGACTGATATTTTTCACGCCAGGAAACAAAAAGTTTGTATACCGGGAGAACTTCGTGATTGTACCTAAAGTCACTTGCATGCCAAAACATTTCAGAGGGCTGAACTGTTTCTGTGGCCGCAATCATAGGCAAAGATTTATACATGAAACAGATGGGACTTCAACCAATTTCCATATAATCAAGTCCGGGCCAAACATCCACACTACTGCATCAGAGCAAAACATCACAGTCGTCATAAATAGACAGGGCATTTAACAAAATTTAATGAACGAAGGAATGAGTTCAGTAAATTACGGAATCTTTAAAAAAAAGAAAATCCATTTATTTCTTATTTACTTAGAGTATTTGTTACTGCTTCTCCCCACAGGTGCCCCTGTGGTGAAGTTGCGGGGCACTATGAGAGCTGGATGGCTATGATTCCTCAAGTATCTTAAGGGGGAAAGGGGGAAAATTAGAAGTAAAATATCAACATCAGTCTAAAATGTTGGCATAGGAGAGATAACATGAGGTGCAATCCCGATTTGCTTCTAACATTAAACCATGGTTAAGCATGGACGAGCAAATCTGTGGGCTTCTGGAGAAGAGGTTGAAACCACTTCCCGTTGTTCTGTTGCTTAGCCATGGTTTGGCTTAGTGTATCATCCAAAACTGTGTCCATGGGCTACTTCTCTCCAGACAAATCACGAGCTATAAGTGATAGGACAAACTATGGTGTTTTCCCCCAGATATTTGCCAATAAACCCTAAGCCAAACCATGGTTTAGCTCTGCACAGCACCAGAGTGGCAAGAAGGAGGAAGCAGAGCAGATGCAATCTCTCAGAAACTTACACATTTGCATCCTTTGGCTTAGTGTTACGTGTTATTGAGGTCATTGCATATGAGAGAGAGAGAGAGAGAGAGAGAGAGAGAGAGAGAGAGAGAGAGAGAGAGAGAGAGAGAGAGAGAGAGCAGAATAGACAAGAGGAAGGAAGTTCCAAGAAAGCACTGAAGCAAAGTTGGCTGCTACTCGGGTCCAAATCATTTACTTATGGGTAAGATCTGCCTGTACTGTAAAAAGTTTTTAAAGGCAATAAAGGCTTAACTGGGTAGTTTAACTGGGATAGCTCAATTGGTAGAGCATGAGACTCTTAAACTAAAGGTTGTGGGTTCGAGCCCCACATTGGGCAAAATATTCCTGCATTCCAGGGGGCTGGATTAGATTACAATTCTATGAGAACATGCAGTAGATTTCAGCGCTAGCTCAAGAGCAGGTGGCAAGCATTGCAAATTATGGCCAGGTATGAATTATTGGAAGGTTTAGCCCACAAACTCAACAGAGGTACTAACTGTCGACCGTCAACACCACAGTTTGGACATGGAAAATTCCCCAATAAATCCAGCATGGTGTAGTGGTCAAGAGCAGTGGACTCATAATCTGGTGAACTGGGTTCGATTCCTAGCTCCTCCACATGCAGCTGCTGGGTGACCTTGGGCTAGTCACACTTCTCTGAAGTCTCTCAGCCTCACTCACCTCACAGAGTGTTTGTTGTGGGGGAGGAAGGGAAAAGAAGATTGTTAGCCACTTTGAGACTCCTTAGGGTAGTGATAAAGCGGGATATCAAATCTGAACTCCTCCTCCTCCTCCTTCACAGTCCTGTATGGTAGGTCAGCATTATGTCTATACCTCTGATAAGACGTGAGGTGGAGGCTGAGAGGAGCCGACCCAAACAATGCACAAAGTTTGCAAAAAAACTGGTATCTTGAACAGGAATAGTTTATATAGGCCATACTCTTAACCACTATGCAGCTCTAACTCATTCCACCACCACCAAAAGCAAATCAACGTTTGCACATTTCTTCTGATGCATAATGAAATATTTGCTTCTTATGGTATGGTGCTCCCCCCCCTAGAAATTCTGCTAAGATGAAGTACAATCCAGTCATTCACATGAAGTAAAATCCAGCACAGGTACACTCAAAAGAAGAAGGAAAAAAGGGGGAGAGGATGGGAGGGGAAGCCTTATCTGAAACAAGACACCACATTTTCCGATCAGCAAGGTTAACCAAGAGGCAACACAACTGAACGGGCGTAATTTCTCAGCCGTTTATGACACACTTGCGTTCCATTTTAATCTAAATCTTGCCTTACCAGGACAAGAAACAAGCAAACAATTTTCTGTTCCACACAGTAAATTGCAGGCTGCTGTACAAGTGGATTGTAAATTCCATATGCATCAAGCTGCTAAGCCTCGCAGCTGCTTACTCCTTCTGGGTTTGTTTTTTTAAAAAAAAACGTGGACTAAAAATGTCTTTACTTTCTTCATTTGGCTGCCCCACACCCCACAAAAACCCACAATGGTATAAATACAAACTTTGACCAGGTAGACAGAAGGAACTTGGATAATGATGATGTTCTGATTTGGGTGTGATGCTAAACCATAGTTTAATGAATGAGCATGGATGTGCTTTTTGAGCTCATGCCCTCTCCTTTCTCCTTCTGGGATTGGAAGCTTCCTTCTTTAAATGCACTGAAGTTGGTCTTTATGGGTCAAACCTGATTTACAGAAAACAACCCAAAACCAAACTGTGGTTTCTTTTCCTGGTTTGTTCCAGTGAACCCTAGCTTGAACTAGCCATAGTTTCTGAACTAACGTAAAGGCAAACTGTGGTTAATTTAAACCAGAAAGTGAATGCTTCCAATTTCCTCCTTGTAGGTTGTGCCAGAGAGGCAGAACAGCTGGGGAAGCACCAAGCCTGAGGCCGACACCCAGATTTCATCCATGTAGCACCACTAAACTATGGCTCAGCATTACAAACTAGGTCACTATGCGTCATTTCCAAATGCTAATTGCATACTTTCCAAAGCTTTCATGCAACTTTTAAAGCACAATTTGTGTTTGAAATTGTGCCAGAAAAGGCAAAAGAGAGAGAGGAAAAGAATGGAGGGGGGAAACAAAGACAATATTTGACCTTTGAAACCTATTGCCTTGTTACCAAAAGAAGACTACACCGTTTTGTTTGAAAAACAAATTTTTCTGTAACATTTCACACAAAGCATGAGACCTAATTAGCAAGCCATACAAGCCACAAGGAAAGAAACAAACAAACATGCCAGCTTCCTTGCAGGCTGTCTATCTGTTCAGTGGTCTCTAGGAGACATGCAGACATACCTTAGAACACACTGCAGACACCCTGGAATGTGCTTTGCCTTGAAAATGCCAAATAATTAGATTTTCTTCCTAGCTGTCTCAAGCATTTATAATGCCCGGCAACTTCAACTGTGCTACCGAAGCAGTTGAGGCACTCCTTCTACCAAAGAGGGGTGTGGGTTTATCTAGAATCCTCTCCCACTTTGCCATGCACCGAGGAATAGAGTTGATGGGTGCGAAGGAGAGGACATTCTCCCATACCTTCCCTTCAAAGTTTTCCAGAAAACCAGCATTGCAGGTGAAACCTCTAGGGATGTACTGTGAAGGACCCAGCACCTTTATAAAACACTTCCTTTAGGTGGTGTAAAAAAAGAATCTGATGGTGTTTTAAATGAGAGTTTTTAGGAGATGCCTATTCCTCTCACAGAGCTACCATTCTCAGAGTGGTTTAACAGTCAATCCCTCTTGACAGGGAACTCTGGGATGTGTGAGGGGAATAGGAGCCTCCAAAAATTCTCGGCCCCCTTAACAAACTACAGTTCCCAGAATTATTCGTGGGAGGCCATGGCGGTTCAATGTGGCATCGTAACAAGCTCTGCTGAGCTCAATGAGGCTTGCTCCCGGGTAAATGGGGTTACGACTGCCGCCTTAGGTGTTGATCCGCCTAAGGGGTTGATCTCAAACACCTTGGCACTCAAACAACTTGGAACCCAAACACTGCAAACCCGGAAGTAAGTGTTCCAGTTTGCGAACTTTTTTTGGAAGCCGAACGTGCTCCGATTTGCGTGCCACGTTTCCGATTTGAGTGTTACGCTTCTGATTTGAGTGCTACACTTCCATTTGAGTGTTACGCTGAGGTCTGTCTGTTTTTGCTATTTATTTTTGCATTTTTTGTTTCTGCGGCTCTTTCTGTTTTGTTTTTGTCACTGTGTGGAACCCAGGTCACACCATTCAGCTACTGATGGATTGATTGTGTGGCTGCAGTACAGTGTTTATTGCTTTCATTTTATGGATCAATGGTCTCGTTAGATAGTAAAATTCATGTTAAAATTGCTGTTTTAGGGGTTGTTTTTAAAAGTCTGGAACGGACTAATCCATTTTGCATTACTTTCTATGGGAAGGTGAGCCTTGGTTTTGGAACGCTTTGGTTTTGGAACAGACTTCCGGAAGGGATTAAGTTTGAGAACCAAGATACCACTATATCGTGCGTGATATATGCCACTTCTTAAAACTAGGGCTTAACTGGGATATTGCAAAACTCAACTCTTTGGAAAAGAAAGGGGTAGGGCTGGGGGACTCCCTGCCCAAATCATGAATACTGTATACAACAGCTTTCTTATTCACGGAAAATAAAAGCGACGCCAAGATTTTCCCACCCACCCCCGGCCCGCTTTTAGGAGGCCCAAATGATTTAAGAAACCAGAATATGTCATAATTACATAAAGTTTCCAAGAACTAATAACTTCCATGGAAAGAGTTTTGTGCTACATATGCTGAATAATTTGCTTTCCACATTTCCCCTTTGGTCTACTTAAAAGCAAGGAGCTTCTGACAGCAATTTGCTGGCAGGTTGGGGAATTCTTGCTGAGCTCTAAAGAATGCTGGATTATGCTAAATTGCTGAAGGGGGCAGGGAAGAGACCAACTAGGGTGGGGAGAGTCCCTATAAATAAAGGGTTAAAAGTAAAAGGGACTGGAAAGCAGCAGAGCCTTTAAAGTGCCCAATTACACAACATTTGCTAAACTTTGCTTTTATTATCAAACTTTCTAAATATCTTTTAAAGAAACGACAGATTAATTTCATCTGTCTGTAAATATATAAATATTAAAGGCATACTATTCGTTACAAAGAGATTTGAGGTTTTCAACACAATCATTTCTTTTAATTTATAAAAGTAACGAAAGTTCTAAAAGAGAGATTGCTTTAACCCCACATCCATTCATGATATAAGCCTCAGTCCACTAAAATATATTTGTATTCGAATACAAGTGATTAAGGGACTCGTGTGGTGCACTGGTCGAAACCACAGAGCCTCCTAGGTTTGCCAGTCAGAAGGTCGGCAGTTTGAATCCCCACGATGGGGTGAGCTCCCGTTGTTCAATCCCTGCTCCTGCCCACCTAGCAGTTCGAAAGCACATCAAAGTGCAAGTAGATAAATAGGTACCCCTGTGGCGGGAAGGTAAATGGTGTTTCCATGCGCTGCTCTGGTTCGCCAGAAGCAGCTTAGCCTAGTCATGCTGGCCACATGACCCGGAAGCTGTCTGCGGACAAACACCTGGCTCCCTCGGCCTAGGGGTACCTTTACTTTACAAGTGATTAACTGGAGGGGGGGAGAGAGAGGCAGGAAACTAAGCGACACAGGAGGCTTTTGTCTGACCCAGATAAGGCAAGGAGACCACCCTACAAAATATCCTCAGTGCTAACTTTTGGTGGTGGGTGGGGACTCGTTCAGAGGATCCAGCAGATGATCAGATTAATATTCAATTAACGGCTTGGAGGAGGTAGCTACTCTTACACAACACCTAGCAAACATAAGGGTGTACATTTGGGTGTAGGAGACCCACCTACCCAATCCTGCTTCATTGTCAAAGCTGCTTTCAAAGACCTGGACTGCTGAAATGGAAATAAAACCTGAATAGCTCACTTTTTATTTAAAAAAGAGAGGCATGTTATGCCTAGCAAGCACCCAGAGACTATAAAAGCCCCAGCCGCGCCAAGACTCAAATGGCAACCCAGCATCTGACTCGTGATTTAGCACAATTGGCAACCGTCTTGGGCAACCAAGCAGCCACCCCAGTCTCCTCCAGCAGCGGGTGCCAGCAATAAAGGCTGGGAATATTAAGAGGCTGCGGAGGAGAGACCAGGCACCACCAAAATATTCAATTAATGGATCCAGAATGGAAGTGGGTGAAAAGACCAAGGGCTGTGAAACTCTGGAAGGGGGTTACTTCTGCCTGGAATGGGACAGAAAGCAGATCTGCCGCAGAAACAAAGGGAAGCTAGCAGCCATAGAATCACAGAAATGTAGAGTCAGAAGGGACCACAAGAGTCATCTAGCCCAACCCCATGTTGCTTTTATGTTAACGTTAGCCTTCGGGAAACGCTTGAGTATTAGCACCCCACAACAAGCTGTCTTCTTCAGGAACCAAGGTGTTTGCAATGGTTGGCACCAGAAAGACGATTCATCCCATGACTCATCCTGCCATATAAAGAAGGGGGTGTAGAGAAGACTACAAAGTGAAGGTTTGGGCCAACATCATGGTCCCTGAACCTACTTTATCAGCTTCACCTGTCATTTGCTCACCAATTGTTTTCATTGGAAAGGGGTCCAGTAAAAGCCCAGAAGTGTGTTCACATGGGGTCCAATGGGTTGCCTTCCTTAAGGCGCGAGCGAAAATCTACTTATAGGAGCAACACCCTTATGAGTTCACTTTCCATCCTTGTGGGTCTCCCCGCAAACACACAGTACAGACAAGCCGCTGCTGGTGGGCTCACTCAGCTATGAACACACCACTAACAGCATCAAAGAGATCAATCATGCACTAAATTGCTACTGAAAATATACTCTCTTTTCTGCTCTTATTTCTCCACACGGCTGACCTGCTATTTTCTGCTATATATTCTTTACATGCTGCGTCCCGGCGATTCTGACTCAAAGCCTGCCTCCTCACGAGCATCGCAGCAAAAATGAGGGTGGGCCGGAGGCAAGCTCTCGGCGCAGCCCCAGGAGTTCACGGGATGTGGACTTTTGCTGTTGCTGTTTGCTTGGTTAAGTCTTGCTGCTGCTACTGCTGTGGATTATTCTTATTTTCTCCTAACCTAGAAGAGTCAGCTGCTTGGCCAATAACCAGCTGGAGAACCGCAGCCGCTGCTCTGGCACTAGGGGACAGCCTATGAATCAGCCTTTGGCCTCTCTCGGCGCTCAAGTAATAGGATAGCGTGCCAACCTTAGTTACATCAGATCCCTGGCAAGCCAAAGTACGAAGGGGAGAAAAACGGCACGGCTAATTACACCAGGCACCCAGCAGCTCCAGCTAGAACACAGTCTTAAAATGGACATGGTTACACTTCCGGCATAATTTAGGCTATAGATTATAGGTGGCAATTATGGGCAGCATTTAAGTGTTCTGTACTTGTATTCCTGGGCGGGGGGGGGGGGGAGGATTCCACTAAATCTAGCACCAAAGCAATCCACATTCTGGTTCTGGCAATTCAAGGACAACTCTATAAATGTAAATCATTTGCATAATTCATTCCACGTCCACTAACTGGGGCAGGTAGGTGGGCAGGGAAAGGCACAAAGCACTGAAGCATCACCTTTTGGACAGTGGGGAGATGCCCACCCACCAGGCCATGGTTCAGTGGCAGAGAACCCGCCTTGCACACCAAAGGTCTCCGGTTCAATCCCTGGCATTCCCAGTTAGGACTGGGAGATACTCTCTGCCTGAAACCCTGCAGGGCTGCTACTGGTCAGTGTAAACAATACTGACCATGGGGGACTGATGGGTTTGACCAGGCATCCCCAAACTGCGGCCCTCCAGATGTTTTGGCCTACAACTCCCATGATCCCTAGCTAACAGGACCAGTGGCTGGGGAAGATGGGAATTGTAGTCCAAAACATCTGGAGGGCCGAAGTTTGGGGATGTCTGGATTTGACTCAGTACTTCTATCCTCCCCAGTGCCAATTCCAGGAATCCCTTGGACAAGTTGCCTGCAGTTATCCTCATCTTCCCCTGCGATCAACACTTTTCCTCCTGTCTATCCACTTGCCATCTTCCAGCTGGCCCAATCCACACAGCTAAGCAGAGAGAAAAGTACTAAGCCTGGCTTGCATGCTGAGTAACACCATCTCAAGGCTCTCACTCCCTTTGAGCCTTCCCTTTTTATTTCTGCAAAGAACAGGGCTGCTGTCACAGAAGCATGCTGGTCAGTAATCACACAGTTCAAAGTTTATTCTTTATTATAAGGAAAGAAGTGATCTCCACAGACTTGGCTGAGTGTCCGGCCTAATGAAAAGAGTAGCTCATTCCTGGTGGTCTTCCTCCATGAAGATCAGTTGCCGAGACTGGAAGTCCCTGTTGCCTCACAGCAAGTCCCCTCCTTTCCAGGGCTTTTTTTCAAGCAATCAGAGACTGTGCCAGTGTGCAAGCCAACCTCTCCTCTGCCCTTTTCATGCCTCTTCTGGTTCTGGGAGACAAGGGAGGAGGGGAGCCTGTTGCAGCAGGAAGGAGAGACACGCTTGACTCTTAACCAGCCTAACCCATCTCTGCCTCTTGGCCTCCCTTCTCCGACTCTCCTGCTTCAGCTTCTGCCTCTGATTCTGGACTTTGAGAACCACTGATCTAAGGACAGGCACTGGCACATGCACACCCCAGCAGCAGCTGATGATGCCAGTTCCCGACGCCAACCCACAGAGTGGACAGTGCTGGCATTTAATGCATGACAATAAAAAGGCAAGACTCAAAAGGAAGGGAAACCATGAGAGAGAGGATATTGCTCCCTCTTCCCCAACCTACTGCACTCTGGACGATTACAATTCCCAAAGGCATGGCCAGCGATCTGGGATGATGGGGGCTGTAGATCTACAGCACATGAAAACACCAGGTTGGCAAAGGCTGGCTACATTTGATAACATGCATATTCTGAATACCGCAAAACTCAACTATATTACATTACCCCATTTGCAAACACAACAATATCAATAACAGCATTATTTCCAGAGCCACACAAAGGGAAATTGCGGTTCCCCCGTGTTGTACTAGCACAGCAGAAAGGCTATTTTGAAGCCATCGGTTTACAGTCGGGAAGACTTCTAAGGCTCCAAGTTCTGTCTTTTCATCAAACCTAGGAATCTGGCAGAGCCCTGCAGAGTTGGCTTGAAAAGAGAATAAGCAGTCATCATTTCAGATGCCATCGCAAACAATGGGAGAGATGACTTTATTTTATTTTTTTTCTGTTTGTTAAATTATTTTATTTTGCCAGCTATTTTAAGAACAGCTTACTGCATAAACACAGTTCCAAATAATGCCAGCAATGAGCGGACTGGTACAATTACAAAACTGATGTTCAAATATTTACAGGACCTTTTGCCTACATTTTCCAGTTTGCGTATAGAAGGGGTAGCTAAAAAAAAAACCACATTCAGGATTCTGTTCATACTCTTTAACTTGAATGAGTACACCCTAGATTATTTTAAGCTTGGAGATATGCTGTGCTTACTGATAATCAACTTGTTCTGCAGCAGCATCCGCCCCTTTCTCAGCAAAGTAACCATCTTATAAGCTTGGCCCTTTTCTCCCTCCAGCCACTCTAGCCTGAGAGAGCTACTTTAATGCCAGCTTTTCATCATTCAACAGGAACAAATTAGGATAATGCTGCTATATTGGCAATTCTGGACTGGCATTCCAATTAATGCTCAAAAAGGATTGATCTCTTCAGGCCAACGCCAGCCCTAACTGGGCCACCTTCCTATGATGTGCTTGTGGTAGTGGTACCTATTTTTCATAATGCCTTAAAACGAGTAACACGCTGGAAAATGAAGGCAGGACTATGCTGGGCGATTTACAGCAATATCTTGGTCAGAGAGAAAATCTGAGTTCTCTGTACTTTCTTTGTGGAGGCACCACACCAGTGTCTGGCCCACTCCCGTCATGCTGATCACGCGATAACCACGCTTCTCCAGCTTGTCCAAGACGATCCGAGGGGCATCCTGCACATAGTATTCCCAGAAATGGTTCCCCAACATGTTTCTTTTCGTGGCCCCAAGGTATTGCATCAGGTTTGGGTCAGAATGCTCATCGCCAACCATGGTGGGCCCAACCTCCATGCGGATCTGAGTACTGATGAGGACGTACGGCATGATGCCCCGCCGCGCCGCGCTGCCCCCAAGGTCGAGAGATGACTTTATTTGAAGAGGGGGGACTTTCCTGTAGGAGCTGCATTTGTACAGCCAAAAATTCATTTAAAAATCTGATTTTGTGAGAAGGGGGGTGGCACCTCTACTTCCCAGTGCCCATGCTTTGGTCGTAGGTCTAGCACCACCAAGCACAGGAAGGGCTTTGAAATAAACATGCCAAACTATCCCTTTGCAACTCTGGTTCCATATACAGTACTGTATTAGTTGGTTCACCCACCGACTCTTCCCACCTGCTCCATAAACCAGGGTTCAGAATTGCTTAGCCTTCAAAAGCATATCGTAAGTACATTTAAAACATCCTTGAATCCCTTATTCCAGCACTGGCAAGGGATGTTTTTTCCCCCTACAATCTGTACATTTTGTAAGCTAACACTTAAGAGTCACGCATGACATATTATCAGATTCTGAAAACATTTTCTTTATAATTGTTAGTTGAAATTTCACATATTAGGCCACTCTAATGGACCATCCATATGCCAATGAATTATCTAGAGCAGGCATGTCCAACAGGTAAGGTAGATCGTGATCTACTGGTAGATCACAGGGTGTTCCTGGTTGATCTCTGGCCTCCCAGCGATCTCCTTAGAAAAAAGCAAAAAAAGCAAAACAACAACAACAACAACAACTTTGGCTTTCTACGGTAAGAAAGCTCCACAACTTTGCCTTTCTCCAAAAAGCTCCACAACTTTGGTTTCCTAAAAAAGCTCAACAACTTTTGCTTCCCCCAAAAAGCTCAAAAACTTTGGGTAGATCACTGCCAGTTGTTTTCTTTTTTACGACAATGGGTAGATCACTGCCGGTTTTTTAATACTGTGAGTAGATTGCGGTCTATTGGGAGTTCCCTGATCTAGAGGAACAAACTACCAGGAAAAAAACCCCAGAAACTAGCTGTTAGGAGAATTAACTAAATGAATTTGTATTTAGAGAGATGCCACTTATTTTCCACCTCCTGAACAACAAAGAAGAGCTGGAAAAGACAACACTTCCTTGTCTGCCAATTTATGCTAAAATTATACAGGGAGGGCCCATCTCTTCCATAAGAACTTCCTTGTTTTGTTATTCCAAACCCGAGAATTTCCATCTAACGATTGACACCTCCAATGTTGTTGGTTTTTTTTTAAAGGAAACAGTTGTTTACAGTGAGGCTATTTTTAAAAAGGGTGTGCAGGTGGGGGGGATCCATTTAGCTGTTTCCTCTCCTTCCCCCCTCCCCGCAAGGTGTTAAAGGTTTATAGCACTTTTTGCGGGCTCCATGAAGTCAAAAGAAGCTTTAAGCAAATTGAACTCTGCATGCAGACACAAAAGAGGAGTGCTGTTACATGGGTCAAGCAAAGTCTCCTTTGATCTTTCAACATCTGGATGGCTATTACATGGGGAAAGTCTGAGCTTCCCAAATCGGGCCATGTGGGCAGATGAGCAAGCCATTCTGCAGAAGCAAAGCAGAAAAAAATAATTTAAAAATCTGATTTAAATAAAAAATATCTGATTTTTTCATTTTTCATTTTTAAATCATTGGTTTTTTACCCACCCTGTCTACCACTGAGCCCTTCCCCATTGCTCATGTTGCCTCGTCCAAAGCAAACTGCTCAGCGCTTGCCTGGGTTCTTGGTCCCTGGCATAGCCTGCTAGACCAAGCACCTTCGGTTGTTTCCAATGCTAGCCCTTCTCAGAGTAGACCCACTGAAACGAAATCCATTTCAATGGGTCTACTCTGAGCACAACTTAGACAGAGACAACCCCTTGTTCCTTCAAGGCCATGGCTGCCTCTCCACTGTTCACCCTGGGCTTGAGTCCCTTCCTTCCTACAAACTGGCTGAATGATGCCCCAACATGGGAGCTGGTAAGAAATGAGGTTGTGCAGAGCAGGAACAGCAAGGCTTGCAGGGAAAGAAGCAGGAAACTCCCAACTCACACAAGCACCTTTGGTGCTTTTTGGGAACTCCCAACTCACACAAGCACCAGCCATCATGGCTAACCACCAGGAATGATAGGAGTTGCAGCCCAGCAGATTCCCCGCCTCCCCTGCGAGAACAAGGAGCTGATGCCTCCGGAGGAAAGAAAGAACCAAAGCACGGAACGCAAGGCCAGAGAGAAGATGATCGTAGCCATAAAGTGGGTGGTGGAATTTAGCACAAGGATTCTGAATTAATTGAAGCCGAGGACAGATGGCAAGAGCAACAGCCAGCAACTAGTCTAGACAAGGGGATTGTGCTTCCCAGTTTTTGACAATGTTATTATTTCAACACCCACGACATGGAGAGTCAAGCAGCAAACAGAAAGGGGAAAGGGATTGGGTCCACGGGTTTTCCCAGCACCCCCTTCCCCCATGGAAATCTGTATGCCTACATAAGAAGAGTCCTGCTGGATCAAAGACCTGGATAGCTCAGTCAGTAGAAGCATGAGATCTTAACCCCGGGGTCATGGGTTCGAGCCCCATGTGGACAAAAGATTCGTGCATTGACGGGGGTTGGGCTAGATGACCCTCGTAGTCCCTTCCGACTCTACAATTCTATGATCTGGTCCAGAATCCTGCACTCACAGTGGCCAGTCGGATGCTTATAGGAAGTTTGCCAGCGGGCCCCGGGTGCAACAGCAACCCTCCCCAACTGCAATTCCCAGCAAGTGGTATTCCAAAGGCATACCGATTCCCATGGGGTTAACGCAGCCATATCCCAAAATACAGCTCCGTGCTTCTAATCCATGCAACAAAGAAAAGAGTCGGTTGTGAAAATGTTAGTAAGCATTCTCTGAACGTGATTCCGGGAGGTTTTCCTCGCCCACAACTAATAGCCGCTTGGAGAGAGTGATCTGGACTCGGTGTTGTGGCACAAGAGGAAAGGGTTAGACTTTTGCTTCCCCACATCAACAGGGTCCCGATCCAAGCCCCGCCGCATCTCCTGCAACGTGTTTAGTTTAGCCTCCAACAGGCAGGGCAAGCTGTGTCCTACCTTCGTACCTGATAGTCAGCCTCCGTCCCTGCTGGAGAGCAATTTAGGAGGAAGGACTCACACTGACCCAACGTTACTGTGGCATGTTTATGGAAGCCACAGAAAGCAGGTTTTAAGCCATCCAGGCAACTTGTGACGTGGGCCATACACAGCTCAGTACAGACCTTCCTACAGAAGTTATTTTATATGGGGACGCGGGTGGCACTGTGGTCTAAACCATTGAGCCTCTTGGGCTTGCCGATCAAAAGGACGGCAGTTCGAATCCCCGTGACGGGGTGAGCTCCTGTTGCTCTACCCCAGCTCCTGCCAACCTAGCAGTTCAAAAGCATACCACTACAAGTAGACAAATAGGTACCACTGCAGCGGGAAGGTAAACAGCTTTTCCGTGCACTCTGGTTTCCATCACGGTGTTGCGTTGCGCCAGAAGCGGTTGAGTCATGCTGGCCACATGACTCAGAAAGCTGTCTGGGGACAAACGCCGGCTCCCTCGGCCTGAAAAGCGAGATGAGCGCCACAACCCCATAGTCGCCTTTGACTGGACTTCACCGTCCAGGGGTCCTTAACCTTTACCTTTACTTTTTATGGCTCATACCTACTCAGGGCATTTAATTTCCTGGCCATAAAAGAAAGTTAAAAAGTAAGATATGGGGGTGAGGGAGGGAATGGAAGATGATTGCTCATTATAGCACATTAGCAAGCACAAACATTCTGCTTCATGTGGTTGAGGGGTGCAGCAAAGTGCAGAGAAATTAGGGTTTGGAAATATAGGCGAACGTCCCCACCCATCCCCAAAAGTGGGGAGGGAGGATTGATTTTGGAAAAAATGTCTGGCGTATCAATGGTTAATTAGAGCATGCATATATTTCGCCAATGAAAATGGAACCATTATCTCATTACAGTCATATTTGGACTCTAGCAGATCATTCACTCTGGATGTTTATCCACAGGCACAAGGAAACCAGGCACTGGTTGGTAGAAAGTGGCTGGATTGCTGTGCAGCAGGAGAGAGTATCTCCTGCAGGTTCCAAAGATCTCAGGAGGCTGTTCCACAGTTAACTCGGAGGAGGGCTTTTTTTAGTGTGGTTGCCCCTCCAAACATCTCAGAAGGCCCTTGTTTGGTGAAATAGCATTTCTGCTGACATGCAACAGGCACACACTCTCTACATTTTCTAGAAACCGCTGCAGACATTTTTGTTCAAGCAGGTTTTCCCAGCTGGAAAAATGGGTTTTTACAGCTTTTTTGTTCCTTTTTTTGTGGTTCTTTTTAAAACTTTTCTTAATTACCTTGTGTTTAAGTCACCTTCAAATGGTGGTTTGGAAGAAGATATAGATTAACTGTAACAACAACAAGAAGAAGAAGAAGCACTTCTACACAGTGGGTCTCGTCAACTCCAATAGCTCCTGGTCGTTATTTTGAAAATTTAAAAAGAAAAAAGAAAAAGAAATTAGTGCCTTGGACCTTAAGCTGCAGGGAGTTAATTCCTGACTATTGTCCTGCAGAGCTCCTTTGGAGAAACTGGTGTTTTGTGGGGGAAGAGGCAAGGGTAAGATAAGAGTCTCGACTCAGATACACACAAAAGCCAGGAAATTCACAGTTAATGCTGAAAATTAGTGCTGACACGCCAGCATTCTCTCCCACCATTAAGCCTTTTGGCAGGACTGGCAGAATCAAGGCTGGGGTGTCAGCTAAGATTTGCAAGCTTCACCTTGAAGTTCTTTAATGTCAGCCAGACAGAGCTCTCCGACGCTGGTATTAGACGTAGGAAAGCTGTGTGCGTTGATACACACCACGTATGTGCGGGTGAATACAAACAGAAACACACCCCTCTTACACTTGTAGCTGCACACAAGTGATATAGAATATATATCACACTTCCCCCCCCCAAAAAAAAACCACCCACACCAACCACCACCATGAATTCTGCATTAGCAAACTTGTAAGATCCCAAGCTATTCTGCTAAAAGGGACCCAAAGCCAGATTTAGTACCGTAAATGGCTGAATGGCACCAACAAACAGGGTAGCCATGGCAATCAAATTTTCACAGAGGGGTGTCAAGTCTAAAGAAGTGGCCTCTCCTCCCACTGAAAAGTGGCAGGGAAGCGGGGACAGAGAAAGAAAAAAAGAAAGTAACTATAACATTTGTATTTTGAAAATGGCATTTCCCCTAGAAATAAATTTCAAGGGCCGGAGGGGCTCTCCAGCGCAGAACTGCCAAACTGGAACCAACCAAACAAGTTTGATTTGATCTGCTAAGGAATAAATAGAAATAACAGTTTCCCATTCCTTAGCAAAGTCAGGATCATTTTATTATCATCAGTTGATCGTGCTGTTGTGATTTATCCCTATATATTTTAAAGCTTTGATCTCACGTGGTAAAACATAAGGGTGTGTATGTGTGTGCGCGCGCGCGCACGCACACACACACACACACACACAGAGAGAGAGAGAGTTCATGCATAAAATAAGGCAGACTGGATGGATTCAGGGCAAGACTTAAAAAGGAAAAAGGAAAAACCAACCAGATAATCACTAGGATGTTGAATCAGAACAATGGTAGGCCTTCGGTAAGGGGAAAGCAATATATCCTCTGCCTGTTCTTTTTGCACAATCCTGTCAATGCACGTGAACTGTATATAAATAGATTTTTTTTAATTTACACAATGCTCTCTTTTTTGGTAGATTCCCAGAATGGTTTGACAATCTTCAAAGGCAACTCTGGAAATTACAGCTCTATGAGAGAAACAGGGGTCTCCTAGCAACTCTCGGCACCCTTCCAACAAACTACAGCTCCCATAATTCTTTGGAAATGTCATGGCTGTTTAAAGTGGTATCATAGTGCTTTAAATGTGTGGTGTCAATGTGCTCCAAGTAAGCCTTTTTTTTAAAAAAAAAAACCAAAACCAAAAAGAAAATCAGTCCAAGCACAGCTGCAAAATTAGGGAGGAAAAAATACTGAAATTATGAAGTGACATGTCCAGAGAATTTAATTCCAGAAGAACTGGATTAGCTAATCGCTGGGTTAAGAATTTCAAAAACTAATAACTGATGTAATTAGGAGCTTCTGTCTCGTCAATTGCAAGTGCTAAATATTTAACTGTCAAATTTGCATCTATAGGGGAAAGGAGGATCACTTATTTTGGCAAAGAAATTAATGCTTTTGCACTTGAAGACTTGCCAGTTCAGATCAACATCAACCCAGTATCACTAGTAGTTTTTTAAAAAGCTGTTTAAAATATTTTTTTGCATTAAGTATAAATGCACTATTTGAATATGACATTAAGAGGGAATTATGCAAATTCAATGGCTCTTAGCCATCATATTAGCTAAATAGATCCTCCATGTTCAAGAGGCAGTATACCTTTGAATAGGGATGCAGGTAGCGCTGTGGTCTAAACCACTGAGCTTCTTGAACTTGCCAATCAGAAGGTTGGCGGTTTGAATCCCCCCGATGGGGTGAGCTCCCATTGCTCTGTCCCAGCTCCTGCCAACCTAGCAGTTCAAAATAGGTACAGTGGTACCTCGGTTTATGAACACAATTGGTTCCGGAAGTCTGTTCATAAACTGAAGCGAACTTTCCCATTGAAAGTAATGGAAAGTGGATGAATCCGTTCCAGACGGGTCCGCCGAGTACTCAACCTGAAGCATACTTAACCCAAAGCATGGGTGCAATTGGTTCTGGAAGTCTGTTCATAAACTGAAGCATTCATAAACTGAAGCGAACTTTCCCATTGAAAGTAATGGAAAGTGAATTAATCCGTTCCAGATGGGTCCGCGGCATTCGTAAACCGAAAATTCGTAAATCGAGGTGTTCATAAACCGAGGTACCGCTGTGGCGGGAAAGTAAATGGTGTTTCCGTGTGCTCTGATTTCCGTCACAGTGTTCCATTGCGCCAGAAGCGGTTTAGTCATGCTGGCCACATGATGCGGAAAGCTGTCTGTGGACAAACGCCGGCTCCCTCGGCCTGAAAGCGAGATGAGCGCCGCAACCCCATAGTGGGTGGCACTGTGGGTTAAACCACTGAGCCTAGGGCTTGCCGTTGCTCGGTCCCAGCTCCTGCCAACCTAGCAGTTCGAAAGCACCTCAAGGTGCAAGTAGATAAATAGAAACCGCTCCAAGCGGGAAGGCAAATGGCGTTTCCGTGTGCTGCTCTGGTTCGCCAGAAGTGGCTTTGTCATGCTGGCCACATGACCTGGAAGCTATACACCGGCTCCCTCGGCCAATAATGCGAGATGAGCACGCAACCCCAGAGTCGGTCACGACTGGACCTAATGGTCAGGGGTCCCTATACCTTTATAGCAGGGATGGGCAACCTTTCAGGTTCAGCAGACCAGATCTTTATCTCACCCCACCCCAAAGGAACAACTACTTGTCAATTATCTGGCATCATGATGACATCAGGTGATTGGCAGGTAGGCGGCCCTGTCCACTTGTCAAAGTTGAGGACGGGGTTGGGTGGGGGATAGTGACCAAGCAGGACTCAACTGATGCAGGGAATTCAACCCCGCTTCCTTTGGTGATTGGCTGTGCAAGTTCCAGACACTCAACACCTGATGTCAAATGTGACATGATTGTGGCTTGGGTTCGGAAGACCTTGTAGGCCAGGTAGGCAAAATATGGCCTGCGCTATAGAATAACTGTTATCTGGAAGTGGGGAAAGGGAAGCATCTGCTTGGTTACTGTGGAAAGGAGGATATTTTGCTAGATAAGCAGTGGATAACCTTTTCCTACAAGGCCTTCCTTCTACCCAGTGATGAACTAACCTTGCAAAGCTCAATCACACTGGGGAGAGCCTAAAATGAGAACCTTAACTGGCAAAGGAGCTCATAGGAGGAGAGGCTATCTCTTAAGCATGCAAGCCCCAAGCCATTCAGGGCATTAAAATGCTAAGCACCAGTGGGTCCGATATGCCCCTCTTATTTTTACGCCGTCTGCAGGAGGCATAGACAACAGAAACAACCTGTTTTATTATGAAAGCTTTAGTGAAAGCAAAACCTAAGAACGCATCACTCTTCATTCTCCGATCCACAGCCTTCACTCTCCGCTCATTAATCCAGGGGCATGATGGGAGTTGTCTACGGATTGACAAGAAGCATAAGGACGGAGTATCATTGAGTCCAATTAGTCTACCTTGGAAATCTGAAGGGCTGACATTATCTCTGTTGGGATTTGAACCTGCTCTTCCTGAGGAGCGAAGGGCTTACACACACACACACACACACACACACACACACACACACACACACACACACCTGTCCATACAGTGAACTGGAATAATAGGGAGAAAAGTAAAGTTAGAGACACAAAAAGAAGCTGGAGTGGGGCGGGGGCAATAAATATTAGGATTGCTTTGCAAAAGAAAAACACACATCTAAGTTTGTATGTCTGAGGTCAAGGAATTCGGACAGTCAGTCAAGGTTTGCCAGTGGGTAGATCGTGCAGAGTAGACTATCTGTTTTCGTATCAGATCCTAAAGGGCTAAATAACTGGGGAATAAGTCATTGTGCCAGCGCTCTCTGTCCCTCCTGGGTCGTTTTTTATAGATTGCTCTATAACCATCACACCATCTGTGACACTCTGAATTAACGCGAGATAGAATTACATACTTCATTGTTTGCTCCCTGACACATTCATGTTGCGATGTCACTCAATATTCCTTCAGACTGTATTGTAACGAGGATGACAGGTACCGATCGGGAGGGATTAATTTAAAAATCAAGGCAATTTAAAGTGCTGATTTAAAACCAAGATTCCCATTTTGAAGTGCGTGTGTTTCCTGAACGAGAACAAAAAAACAAGCTAGCCAGTTGATATTATAAGCAACTGGTTTGCAACTAAAGATACTTTTTTATCTACAATCTAGGAGGGATGTTCAAAACCATGGATTAACCTCCATGGACCATACTTTAGGAATTATATCTGCTTAGACCAGGGTTTCTCAAAGGGCGTGGCACAATCAGTATCCACATCTCTCTCCAATCCACAGGGATTTTCGACTCTGACAAATATGCAAGATCAGAGAAGAGAAAGGCTTCTTTGTATTGCAGAGGAGATGAGAGTTTGTTTGCCTCAAATCAGACCTAACATAAAGGAGATTACCCGGGAAAAGCAAGCTCACACCTCATCGAGTCTGTATACATGTTTACGGTGCATACATAAAAGTTTCGTTTATAATTATATTCTGAGAATGGTTCCTGTTCTTATGTAGCTGCATTGTTTCAGATGTCTCATGATCATATTTCCATAGTTCTAGTTACAGGTAGGTAGCCGTGTTGGTCTGACGTACTCAAAACAAAATTAAAAAAAATTCCTTCCAGTGGCACCTTAGAGACCAACTAAGTTTGTCATTGGTATGAGCTTTTGTATGCTTGTTTTGACTGGTATCTGAAGAAGTGTGCATGCACATGAAAGCTCATACCAATGACAAACTTAGTTGGTCTCTAAGGTGCTACTGGAAGGATTTATTTATTTATTTATTTTGCCCATGATCATATGACACAGTAGTTGTGTTCTATGTTATAAATCAAGCACCGCTAAGAGTTGTTTCTTTTCCTTTTCCAATGTATTTCTTATCAGTAAAAAAAAAACTGGCGCAAGCAAATTTGTATTCTGAAAGTGTGGCCCCAGAAGAATTTTTTTTAGAACCACTAGCTTAGACACAGGAAACAGAATTCTACATATGCAAGGATACTGAGCAAGTTCATTTACTTCAACCCTGTGCACACTTATTTGGAAGCAATTACCGCTGAATCAGGTGGGACTTAGTTCAATGTTATGGTTTTGACCTTCAAAGCCCTTCAGGAAATTCTCATGGAACATGTCCAGAAAAGCCACTGGCCTGCAAAAGGGGGCCGGAAGAAGACAGTTCCATCCCTTCTCCTGCAACCTATTGCATTCCTAAAATGGACACAAACTTCCCTCCTCTGCCAGAGTGGTGTAGTGGTTAGACTGTTGGATTAGGACCAGGGAGACCACGGTTCAAATCTCTACTCAGCCACAAAGCTCACTGCGTGACGTTGGGCCAGTCACTGCCTCTCAGCCTAACCTACCTCACAGGGTTGTTGTCGGGATTAAATTAGAAGGAGAAGAACATGCAAAAGAGCTCATGCTTTCTAAACATTTGAATGTGTGCTCCTTCCTTTTCCCTTTCTGGAGCAGATTCCACTCCACTTTGTGCCTTGAATTTCATACGACACCTGCACCAAAAGAAACTATGCTTATTATTAACTGCAGCTCCCTATTAAATCAGAGACTGAAGCTATAAAGTTTGAAGCATGCTCACAAACCATGGTTATGAGGGAACCGCGAAACCATGGTTATGATGAAACCATGGTTAGCATCAACTCTAGTTTTGTTGGAGCAGTTAACCTCTGAACAGGGCTTTATCTAGCTCTCTCACTGAGCACCATGATCCCTCGTAAGGTCATAATTAATCTACATAAAAGTTGTTCCAATGAAATGTCACATTCCGCTAGTTTTGAATCTCGGAAGGTGGCACAGATTCCGTTTACATTAGTTGCATGTGGGGGGGAGGGAATATTTGGGTGCACACTTTGAAATCTGCTGTGTGCCAATTCCTATCAGGTGCCACCATATGAAATCTTTATGTTTCGGTATATTTTGTGTGCTTTAAAATTAAAGGGCAACATTTTGACATTTCCGAAGGAGAAATTTTAAAAGCGCGAGAGTAATTACTGGTTATTTCAGGTACCTGCTTGATCAAGACAAGTTAGGCACGCGGGTGGGCGTCCTTACTCTGTGGTTAATTCCTCCCCCTCCCCACCCCGTGGGATACACTTCACAGACAATGCTTCAGTCTTGCAGCTGTGACAAGACAGAGCCCATGGGGTGGGGAAAGCAGCACTGCTTAAAGGCACTTCAAATATATCTGCGAATAGGAAACTGCCAGATCAAGTGTGTAACCAGCAGCTCTCCAAGGCCTTCGGTGGGAGGTGTTGAGCTGCACTTCCACCTGAGTTCCTTTTAATTTGAAAAAGCCAGGGATCAAACCCAAGACTTTATTGCATTCAAAGCATGTGCTGTGCAACTGAGCCACGGCCTCGCTCCCTTCTTTGCTCCCTGCAAACTGTGGGCAGATTCCAGCTCCTGGGAACATCCCTTCTGCTCCCAGCATCCTGTGCAGATTTGCCTACGGGTGTCAGCTCTGCACAGGATCTCCCGGGAGATCCTTTTATCTTGTACATCTGGCCTCAACAAACACATTCCAAAAATAGTGTGGAAGGCAGCAAGCAGCGGTGGTGGTGGTCAGGCTTAGCAAACGTACGGAACACAGAGCATTACAAATGAAATTGCAGGAACAAGCAGCTAAGGGGCATTTCTGGACCTCTCAGGAAAAAAAATGATATTTTGAACACTTTTGTTGCTCAGGTAAAACACGCTGTTTTTCATTTGCTACAATTCTCCACCATTAGAACACTCAAACACACACCAACACCAACAAACAATCCCTATTTATTTTTCAAATGCACATGAGACCACAAAATTATTAGTCTCCCCATTTATTTTTTTACTACTATACCTTTCTCCTTTTTTTAGGGGAGGGGAGGTACACATTGTGCTCCTTCTGAGGTAGTTTGTTCACCTTTGGTCCCCACCTGTGGCTCCTCGAGGCTGTCAGCATGCGACAGCAGCCACATCCTGGGAAAGGCTTTAACCCAGGCATAGGCAAACTCCGGCCTACAATTCCCATCATCCCTAGCTAACAGGACCAGTGGTCAGGGATGATGGGAATTGTAGTCCCAAACATCTGGAGCACCGGAGTTTTCCTACCCCTGCTTTAACTGGCTGGCTAAACTAGGTGAGGGTAGCCGATGGGTCTCTCAAACCCTCAGAGGAGGGGGGGGAATGCTTCCAGTAGCACCTTAGAAACCAACTAAGTTTGTCATAGGTATGAGCTTTCGTGTGCATGCACACTTCTTCTTTGTTGGTCTCTAAGGTGCTACTGGAAGCAATATTTTTTTTCCCCGACTACGTCAGACCAACACGGCTACCTACCTGTAACTAAACCCGCAGAGAGTTAGGGACTTCCCCTGCATATGAATACAGGCCCATGGCAGATTGAGTGGACAAGACCAACAGTGGGTTCAGTGGTCAAGTAAGCAGTTTCTGCATGTGTTGGAGAGGGAAGTGATGAGGCTCTTCAACCTGGGAAGGTAGCCCATCTGGAGAAGGAGGCGGTTTCTGAAAAATAAGTCAAGAAAGGACTTAGGTGCCGATTGTAAACCAGTATAGATTTTCAGACATAGCTACGGTACTTCTGCTAGATTTATGGCTCAATATGCTCCCAACTCTCTGTATTGAAAAGCAGACAGGACACCACTCAATCCGCCATTTTAACTTCCCACAATGCCCTAGTGATGTTCGGCTGTTGAAATGGCAAAACCAGCTGCTCATGGATGTCTGATGTTGGCCTTACTTTGTGTGGCTCTGTCCTTGGAAGTCTAAAACAAGGCCAACATCAGGCATCCATGAGCAGCTGGTTTTGCCATTTCAACAGCCGAACATCTCTAGGGCATTGTGGGAAGTTAAAATGGCGGTCGCCTGCCACTGCTTGGAATGCGAATGATTCTTGCCATTGCTGCCGGTTAAGTCCATCAGGAGATGAGCAGACACACCAGAAGTTATGTGTCCTGCGTTTTGCCTCAAACCTAGATCTGGTCTCTGACTTCAGTAGTCAACCCAAGAGGCTGCAACAAGGGTATCCAATGTGGTGCCCCTCCCAGATGTTGTGGGGACTCCAACTCCCAGCACCCCTTGACCACAGACCATGCTAACTGAGGCTGATGGGAGTTGGAGTCCAATTAACATATGAAGGACCCCCGCTTTGGCTATATTCCTGGGTTACAAAACGCAACTCCAAAGCCCGCTTCATCCGTTACAAAGACGTTATCCAACACTCCTGTTGACAATCGCTTTTCTGCCAATGCTGAAGTCACGAGTTTCTAGCTAGCAGGGAAACAAGCAGCTGGAAATTAAGACTGCAGAAATTAGACTGCATTCGCTTCATCGAGACGCACTTATGAGATGCACAGTTTTATTTAAAGAAAAACCACATGCACACATCCCACATAGCTGCATTAGTTATTCCTTGCTTCACTGAAACACAAAAATCACCTGATTCGCTTGGCATTTTAATAATTTGATTTACCATATGAAAGCTTCATCTATTTATTTATTAAATTTATATATCCGTCACCCGAGGATCACAGGGTGGTTTACAGCAGCTGCTGCTGTTGTATCGCTCTTTTAAGAATCCTCCTAAGCTACCGGCAGAAAGGTGAAATTAATAATTTTGCCACTTATTATTATTGCCACTAATAGGATGCCTTTTGGTGTGTGTGTGTTTTTTAGCACCCCCTTTTTTAAAGAGAAGTTCAGGGGTTGCCCCAGACATGGTAAATCTTTTAGTGCCCTCAAAAGTCATTCTGCCTTCTAGACATTCCATTACCCCCCACCCCCCCCGCAGATGAAAAAGAGGCCAGCGACCCATGAAATGTCCGGAATTCATTTAAACAGAGCTCAGGCAAAGTCGCAGGGAATCTATTGTGCTCAAGTGAAGTTCAAACGCAAATCCTGTCAGAAATGATGCCGCTCATTGGTCCCTTGGTAGCAAAGGGGGATTTTTTTCGGGGGGGGGGGGAGAGGAAAGGATGGGGGAGGGGAGGCTGGAAAGTAAGAGGCCTTTTTGCAAAACCAGAGATGAAAAGCGGAGAAAGAGGAATGGTTTTTTAAAGGCAAACGTTCTCACAGTCCTAGCGGGGGGGGGGGAGAGGTTTTGGGTAGTGGGAAAAGGCAAACCTAGGTCCTTGCAAGGGTTTTGGACTACAACTCCCATCAGCCCCAGCCAGAATGCGCCAGCTGGTGGGAGTTGTGGGATCGTAATTTGAGCCATCGCTAATTTATAACATGGCTCTTTTCCCCCCAGAGTTTGGCAGGTGGAAAAGTCTAGCATTTGCACACCAACTTTCTGAAGCAAACCGCACTCAAGGCTGCTCAGAGCACGAAATTCCCTAAGGAATATAAGACCTAGCGATATTTAAAGAGTCCTATAAACAACAGGCTAGTGGAAACACCTCTATCTATCTATCTATCTATCTATCTATCTATCTATCTATCATCTATCTATCTATTTTATTAGATTTCTACACCGCCCTTCATCCTAAAATGTTAGGGAGGCTCACAGAGCAAATTACAGGATAAAGACATAAAAGTAAGTAAAACTAGGGTTGCCATATGTACAGAATTTCCTAGACATCGCCGGGATTCGGCTGTTGGAAACAGTGTCCAGGAGGAAAACGCTGAAATGCCTGGGGCGTATAGCAACCCACGTCAGAAGTGTAGAATTTGGCAAACTTCTTTAAAATGAGCTCTAAAACTTTGGCCAAAAGTTCAGATTTTGCAATATAGCGGTGTCTGTTGCCAGGCAATGTATACATTGCCAGGTGGTGCAGATTGGCAAGTATACATTGAAACAATGTATTCATAATAAGAACTAACTGGGGCAAAAATAATGAATCTCCAAAACTAAATATTGGGGGGGAACCCCCACGCTACTGACCACCCCTAAACAATATCCCACCCTAGATCAGCATCTAGGTTCTGCGGGTTGAGGGGAAAGGAAGAGAAGGAGAGAAATTTAAAAAGAACGGCTTGCCGTGTTAAATATTCATACCAGCAGCTACAGTAGGCTAATGGGAAAAGTGTTCCTAGAGCCATGAACAACTTTGTTAATGGACGGAGGCTGGTAGAGGTCACAGTATGCTTTGGGGAAGTCATGAGCAATTTTAAGGATGACGCTAACTGAAGCTGTTCAGTAGTCCTCTCCCCCCCCCCTTTGCCGCCACCCCTCCCAGAAGGACCTTAATGTGTGGCCGTCTGTTGCATTAAAACTACGTGAAGCCAAGAGAGGAGTCCAAATGCAGGCCTCCATGCCCATCTGTTCCACCCCACACACGGTAAACAAAGAAACAGCACTGGGTGTTGCTGCAGGGAATGAAATCGTCAGCAAAAGCATTCCTTGGCATAGCCTTATTGAGGAGGGGGTGTATTTTTTCCCGTCTGAGGGCCACGTTCACTTGTGGGCAGCCTTCCAGGGGGCGCATGCCAGGAAAAGTAGGCAGAGCAACTAACGAACATTTCACCTATATACAAAAGGCTGGTTTCTGCACACACACTAAAATACTTCTCTCTATCCTCTACTCATCGACAAGCAAGAGGCCTGGTCAGAGCCAAGGACATGGTCCAGCCAGGCAGAAACATTCAGGGGTGAAATTCAGGGTAGGTGAGGGATGCGGCAGGGGGGGAAGAGCTGCAGGTGCCGGATTGGGAAACCTGAAGAGCCATTTCTGGACCAGGGCAGTGTTAGAAACTCAGCAATATAAACTAGGAGCCAAATGGCTCCTTAAATCAAGGTTGCAGTCGCCAAAATGGTATGTCTAGTGGCCATTTTGGGGACAAGTCTTATTTTTCAAATGATGGACTGCCTAGGATTCTGAAATTCTTTTGTAATAAGACAGCTACTTTGAGATCTTGTATAGAATGTCCTTGTATAGAATGTCTTCTAACATTGTGTATGCCATCAAATGCCAACAGTGCCTTCCAGCTCATTCCTCCACCCTTCTGAGTAATACCCCTCCCCACCCTCTCACTATATATAAGGGTCTGGTGACTTCTGTTTCAGTGTATCTGAAGAAGTGTGCATGCACACGGAAGCTCATACCAATAACAAACTGAGTTGGTCTCTAAGGTGCTACTGGAAGGAATTTTTCTGTTTTATTTTTATTTTGTTTCGATGGCAGGCCAACACGGCTACCTACCTGTAATCTAATCATACTGACAGCAGCATTTGGGGGGGGGAGGGGAGGGCAGGGAGAGAATGATTGAACCTAGCTTTGAATTTGAAATATTTATTTATAAAGGTATTTCTATGCTGCCGTCTCACAAAAGTTCAGGGCAGTATACAGGGACATAAAAACATTCAGAAGCCGTGCCAAGCAATCAATGAAACAACTGTCTGCTCAGGGGACATATTAAACAACGGCATAGGCCTGTTGGCATAAAATAATGCAGGTGGAAGTTAGGCTGCAATCACTGCTACTTTAAATATATAGATATCTTTTTGAAAAATGTACCCCTTGTCTCCTCTTCTCTGTAGGGTGGCACAGATGAATTCTCTTTCTTATTAACTCCAACCGCCTATTCCTTGGGAATGAAGATGAGGTTCGTAATCAGCAGTTCTACACAAAAGAGGTTTCCATTCTAACTCGAACCCCTAAAGCCTACGGCATGCCAAATTAAATATAACTAATAATAATAATAATAATAATAATAATAATAATAAGGAAGACAGAGTATCGCCAACACACTCAAAAGCAATTAAAAGTCACAGTATGCATCTATTGAATTCTGACCACCCTAGCAGGCCTGTGGTTTTAGGTGTTATGGCACACGGTGACAAACTAATCACTTTTTCCCCATCTCCAATATCACACAGACCTGCATGCCTAGCTCCCTTTACAACATACAGTCATACCTCGGTTTAAGTACGCTTCAGTTTGAGTACTTTCAGTTTAAGTACTCCGAGGATCCATCTAGAACAGATTAATCCACTTTCCATTACTTTCAATGAGAAAGTTTGCTTCAGGTTAAGTACGCTTCAGGTTAAGTACAGACTTCCGGAACAAATTGTGTACTTAAACCCAGGTACAACTGTACTGTACATTTTGGCTTTTGAGTTTGCAAGCTGCTGCCCAAGTTATCAATCTTTTTACTCCTCTAGACCATCACGTTAAAAAGCAAACAAAAAACAAAAAACCCACCAGTATATACCTCCTGTTCTATAATTTTTTTCACAAAAGTTGGATGTGAATGCAGAGGCCAAGAGTGGGAGCCAATTAACTTCCTTTGGAAACCCAAGGTCATGCAGCAAAATTATAAAAATCATGCAATGCAAGAGGAGACCAATGTAGGGAATCGCCTCAAGGGATCTCCACAGAAGAGCCTGTTCCTGAGATTACAGTGGTACCTCGACTTACGAAGGTGATCCGTTCCACCGCGCTCTTCGTAAGTCGAATCCTTCGGCTGTCAAAGCGTCCATTTTTGCGCATGTGCGAAGCACGATTTTGCGCTTCTGCACATGCGCCGAACACGCATGCCGCTTCTGCGCAGAACACGTGTGTGGTGAAAAGACTTCCGGGTTTGCCAACCTCGTAAATCGAAACCTTCGGAAGTCGAGTCATTCGGATGTCGAGGTACCACTGTATATTAAAAGTGGGTGGGGAGATCTTAATACAAAGAGAAGGATGGCAAAGTCACTCTTAATTCACTTACACGATACCTTCTGCTGTTGCCCATTACATTTTAATTCCACCCTTCCTCCAAGGAGCTGTGAGGAAGGCAGACATCACACTTAGCTTTCCCACTTTATCTTTCGGGGGCAGGTTAAGCTAAGGCACGCGGCGAGTTCCATAGCTGTGCCGCTATAGCTCAGTGGCAAAGCATCCGCTTCATCTTCAGAAGGTTCCTGGTTCAATCCCCAGCATCTCCAGGGAAGGACTGGTAGGGAGGCCCATGCCTGAAACAGTTGCTGCCAGTCCATGTAGACAATACTGAGCTAGATGGACCGCAATTTGGCGGCTTCCCCTGACATTTGAACACAGGTCTCCCCGAATTAGAGAACACCGGTTCTAGTTTCCCAAGCAGATTTTAAGCTGCAGATATTGAATGGGTGTTTTAGGAAGTTGGCAGGGCCCAGGCAACAAACAGGACAATCAGCCACTAATGCATAGTGTGCAATAGATTACACAAAAAGTACTGCACTTTTTAGCCACTAAAAAACACACCCAAAAGCATGCCTTTTAAAATATAATTTAAAAACCTCAATGGATAACATTCTAAAACTATTATAGTTAGTTAGTTAGTAGCAGCTGGAAAACTTAAACAATAATACATAGTTAATTAATTAATTAATTAATTAATTATTGGTTGGGTTTTCCCAGCCACTCTGGACAGCTTACAGCACATAGCAAAAACATCAAGCATTAAAAATGCCCCAATACAGGGCTGTCTTCAGGTGTCTTCTAAAAGTGGTATAGTTCTTTATATATCATCAGCAACACATCAGAAGCTTCTTCCAATTCAAATTTCTAAGAGAAGCAGGGAGGCAAATACTATATTCCATAAACAGGGAAGTTGGCACTCCAATGTGGCCTCTCCAGAACATCTCCAAGGGTGGGGAGAGAAATATATACAAATTTTCCCACAGGGCATTTAAGGCTTGGGGTAAAAGTGGGGGGGGGGATATCTTCATTTTGAGTTGGGCTTGGAAACTGACTGCTGACGACTGCGGCTGAGCTCAAAAACCAAAATGGTGTGATTCTCTCTCCCACGGGAGTACAAGCAGCCAAATTCTGCACTGCCTGAAGATCTGTGCACTGTAAGAAAAAGAGCCTTGCTGGGTCTGGCCAAAGGCCCACCTGCTCCAGCGTCCTTTTCTCACATGCGCAACTAGACACCTATGAGAAGCCAAAGGATTATAAGAGTCAGGCCTGCCTAGTCCAGTCTGCTGTAAAAGGCAGTGGCTCTATAGAGTCTCAAGCAGAGAGGGTATTTAAGTGGATATGCCGGGACTAGAACACTGGGACCTTTCGCAGGCAAAGCATGTCCTCTCCCACTGAGCTAAGGACCCTCCATCCATGAGTGAAAGCGGGGGGGGGGGGGGCAAATTTTCAGGAGGCTGCATGGAACACACACAAAAAAAACCTGAGCAATATAAGGCAGAGAATGAACGCTTTCTCCGAGAACGTTTTCTGAAAAAGCTAACAACCGTTAGCGGGGGAGCCACAAAAGCCTTTTTATGTTAACACGAATAGCCTTCCTAAACCTCATTTTGCACCGAGAAGGGAGGTCACCAATGGATTTTCACCTGGGGCACTAATAACCTTCTGCATGTTCAACCTTTCACACTGTTTACATTTGGAGACAGCACGCTTATAAATGAGCCAAGAATCTTTTCAAGGCTAGACACCACCGCCTGGTATTCCTGATGGTCTTAAACACTCTGTACAAAGCAGCGCGGAGAGAGCTAGGTCAAGTAATTCACACAAAAAAGCCAAGCAAACTGGACAGTTCTACCATCGCCTTTCACAGGGAGTTGCCTGAATTTCTTGCTCCTTTTTTTTCCCTTCAGAAACAAAATCCTGAAAGGGTTCTACACCTAGAATTCACCAATCTGTTTACTTGGTTTCCGTTGGAAACATGACGTTTTGGGGGGAACCTGGAAGCCTCCTTACTTTTCTTCTGTCAGACTTGAACTACAGGAGAGGGTCTGTTTCATTTAGTTTTGGACACTAAATGAAGTTTGTGGACCCTTAAGTATATCGCAGCAAAAGCAAAAGAATCCAGGTCATGAACAGACAGGGAAACGTCTCAGATGCTTGGTATCCCAGGCACCTGGAAACTTGATGCTCGGTATTAGTAACTTGATATTTTTTTTCTATCCCTGAACAAAACATGCTGGTCACTCAATAGTTCCATGCTAGCAAGGGAGGAATTTCGCCAGCCAAGTTGGAGCATCCAAAGGGCTCCCTTTGGAACTCCGATTCGAGAGTAGCCAATAAATATGTACCAAGGAAGTGCAGGGAATACTGCTGTAGCTAGCTGCCCTTGCCAATCACCTAGTAATTTATTTATTTTTAAGGTAAGGACCTCTGGATGGTTAAATTCAGTCAAAGGTGACTATGGAGTGTGGCACTCATCTTGCTTTTCAAACGAGGGAGCCGGCGTTTGTCTACAGACAGCTTTCTGGGACATGTGGCCAGCATGACTAAACAGCTTCTGGCACAACAGTGATGAGTGCCAGAGTGCAAGGAACCGCCGTTTACCTTCCGACCAAAGTGGTACCTATTTATCTACTTGCACTGGCATGCTTTCGAACAACTAGGTTGGCAGTAGCTGGGACAGAGCAATGGGCGCTCACTCCCTGGTAGCAAGAACAGTGTAGGAAAAATAATTACAAATGCAACCTGTATGTCAGAAATTCTTGGAGGTTTTTGGCCTAAGTCTGCACTGCACTGAAATATCAGCCCTTTTGAGCACATCAAAAACCACCAAGGTTGCAGTATGTCCTCTACACACTCACCCGAGAGTATGTGTGGACTTACTTCTGAATAGTTATGCATAGGATTGCACTGCAAAAGAATTAAGGTGAACTCAATGAAAAGCTACAGTAATAAACATCATCTTATTAGGTCACTGAGATACAGAAAGCTGATACGGAACATGACCCTAAATGGGAAATGTTGGTTTCCTGGTAAATAAACAACCAGCACAAACATTGGGCTGGTGTACTTAGCCTTCCTCTTTTGGAAGGAGACCATTTCTACTTTTCAACAAGCCAATGTTCCCCACATTTTCTAACAATAGGGAACTGTGGTTTGTTGAAATTGTAGTTTCGAAATAAACCATGTCATGGTTTGTTTCCAGCTTGTTTTCACTAACCATAGCTTAAACAAATCACAGCTCAGTTTGGACATCACAGGAAACGGTGGTTTGTTTGAAAGCAGATGCTTTCAACTCTCCCCACATGTAGAGAAGAGCAGGGAGGAGAAAGCAGAACTATGCTTCTCATTGTATCTGAGCCAGGTGCGTGTGTGTGTGTGTGTGTGTGTGTGTGTGTGGTATTTGTTGAGATTTCTCTCAGTTTCTCTCTTCGCTAACAGAAAGCTAGTACAGTAGTGCTTAATGTTTATGTATCACTTTTTCTAAATATGCACAACACTGTAGAGCAAAGCAAAACACGAGCGCCCCGAGAATAACCCTCTGTGTCTCTGTGGCCATGAAAAGTCTGTGTCACGATACTTGGGATGAACTGCATTTCAAAAAACCATTAAGAAAACCTCTTGATGCTCAGAGCCCAGGAAATTCAAAAGGTCAGACCGCCACCTAATTTGTTGTTACACATGAAGATTCAATACGGAAATTCTTCATTTTAGGAGCCCTCTCACAATCGAATGCATCACTTTATGGCGACATCTTTACTACCGTTAATTGTTTAACACAGCAAACTTTAGTGGCATCCTGAAGGATTTATTCACACCCAGCAACAAAACCTACCTCATCACCAGAGGAAACGGCTTCCATTGTTTGGGCTTTTCTCATTGGGTGGGTGGGGGAGGGGCACCAATCTTCCGCAGCTCTTCAGGTTTTTTAAACAAAGGGAAATGGTGTTGTCTTCTCTCCTAGGATATATTTTTCAGCGAATTTGCTTTGTGTGCCGCACAAAAGCCGTTATCGAAAAACCTGTTCTTAAATTGACCTGCGGCAAGTGTGTTACTCTCACCGAGCCGGGGGGGGGGAAGGAGTAGGGGGGAAGCCTCGCACAATAAAAAAGCATTATATATATATATATATATATATGCATAACACTAGCTAAGATGACAATAAATGGGACCATTTTAGCAAAATAGTTTTAACCTAACAGGCTTGACACATATGGATAAATGCTACACGAACAGAGCCAGTGAAGGCAAAATTACTCTGTTAAAAAGGAAAAATCCAAAAGACAGCAAGTTGTGGTGTTTCGCTTCCTCCTCCCAAAAGACATTAGCTGGAGAAGTAGCAGCGGGGGGCCAGGGGGGAGGAACATAAGAGGAACTTTGCTGGATCAGACCAGTGGGAGGACGAAAGCAGGACTTTACAAGAGTAACCCTCTCCACTTGCGATCCACAGAACTGGCATTCTGTTTCCAACCATGAAGGGAGATCTCAGCCATGGCGGCTGGAAGCCATTGCAAAGTTATTGCCTTTGTTTTCAGACTCCCAGAAGGGCCTTGGCAAATCATACGGCAGTGTAAGACTATTGAGCAAATACATATGTCCCGGGACTGTCTACTTGGACCAACAGTTCTCCAAGATGGCAGGGAAAGGTCTTCTCCTAGTTACTAGATACGCTTTTCAATGGAGATGTCCTGCTGAAGTCATGCCAGTGTGGTGTAGTGGTTAAGAGCAGTAGACTTGTAATCTGGGGAACTGGGTTCGCGTCTCCGCTTCTCCACATGCAGCTGCTGGGTGACCTTGGGCTAGTCACACTTCTCTGAAGTCTCTCAGCCCCACTCACCTCACAGAGGGTTTGTTGTGGGGGAGGAAGGGAAAGGAGAATGTTAGCCGCTTTGAGACTCCTTCGGGTAGTGATAAAGAACACTTCTTCTTCTTCTTCATGCACACTGCCTGGTCCCACCTCTCAGCATCCACTTGGCCATCACCAAAGAAAGTTCGCTGCACGGATGCTTTCCTTTGCAGTTGGCCACACTAATGTGTGGATGTTTAGAGGCAAAGCCAGCCAGCATGCGCATCGCCAAGGGTGAGGCCAGGAGTGTGGTACCGTTCCCCAGTACTCGCCTGGAAACAGCGATGTGGGTGGCGCAGTGGTCTAAACCACTGAGCCTCTTGGGCTTGATGATCAAATGCTTGGTGGTTCGAATCCCCATGACAGGGTGAGCTCCCATTGCTCTGTCCCAGCTCCTGCCAACCTAGCAGTTCAAAAGCACGCCAGTGCAAGTAGATAAATAGGTACCGCTGCTGCGGGAAGGTAAACGGCATTTCTGTGCGCTCTGGTTTCCGTCACGGTGTCCCGTTGCACCATGCTGGCCACATGACCTGGAAAGCTGTCTGTGGACAAATGCCGGCTCCCTTGGCCTGAAAGTGAGATGAGTGCCACAACCCCATAGTCGCTTTTAACTGGACTTAACCATCCAGGGGTCCTTTACCTTTACCTTTTACTCTCCGGGTGAATTGCACATTTGCACGTCCCATGTTCAAAGCGTTCCTTCATGTAGTATGCATTGGGGCCGACTATGAGCCTCAGCTGCTATTCCTTGTACAAACACTATCGATTCCTCCATATAGCAATTTTCCTTTAAAAAATAACTTTCTGAATAAAACTAGATACATATCTCCCAGGCATGCAACATGACCTCCATCTAAAGAAAAGCTTGGCTTTTTTGTCGGAAAGCATATTTGCCTCCGAGGAAACCTTGCAATTAATACCTATTTGAAATACAGCACATTGGGTTCGAACTCTGCTTCAGCCTCAACTCTGCAAAAAAAAGCCTCTGAGGCACGCTGTTTTATTTACTCATTTTTATATCCTCAATAAACCTTTGATGCAATTTACTACTGTTTTCATGGTGGCTATTAGCAGTAATAATTAAAGGACTACTGGCTATGGAATTCTGCAGTTTGAAAATTGGCCTTATTTATGCTTTGTTTACGATTCCTCCCTAGCACTAAACAGCCTGGAGCACCAAAAAGCAAATTTTAACAAAGGAGAGAAAGACAATGAGACTGTATTTGTTTACGAGCTTCAACAGCCCTTTGCATTGGATTTTTTGAAGGCCGCAGCAGCTTCTGTGGAAACTCCCCCTGTTTGTTGCGAGACCTCCAAAAGCTCTCAGGATAAAAGAAATCTGATCGCACTAGAACACACCTACACAACTGGTGACACACACACACCCCAAGCCAAGCACAGCTGGCCGGTCACATAACATGCCCAGTGCTTGACAATGTCCTCAGTCACTTCTTCTACTTGTGACTCTGGCATGTGGCCCCCAGAAGGGAATGTGACCCTCAGGCGGAAAGGGTTCCTCACTTCCACGCTACAACCCACTACCTGAGCACTGGCTGTCCTGTTGTAGTTACCGTCACACATGCGCCAAAGGAATTGGCAATAGCCAGCCTAAATAATTTTTTTAAGAAATAGAGCACCGTCAGGTTTAATTATTTTTATTTTATTTGTACCCCTGCCATCTGACTGGGTTGCCCCAGCCACTCTGGGAGGTTTCCAACAAATATAAAAACATAATTAAACATTAAAGCTTAAAAAGCTTCCCTATACAGCCTTCAGATGTTTTCTAAAGGTTATATAGTTACTCACCTCCTTGACATCTGATGGGAGGGTGTTCCACAGGGTGGGTGCCACGACTGAGAAGGCCCTCTGCCTGGTTTCCTGTAACTTCACTACTTGCAGTGAAGGAACAGCCGGAAGACCCTCGGTGCTGGATCTCAGTGTCCGGGCTGAATGGCTTTAAAGGTCAGCAGCAACATTTTGAATTGTGCTTGGAAAGGTGCTTTAAAAAGTAAGAGAGGCAGGTCACTCTCCACAGGAAGCTTACAATCTAAAATTCAATGCAAGAGAATAAGCGAGGGGAAGCAATGCAATGGCTTCAGCAGCGCATACACACAACTCAACAAGAAAAACATTGCACGCTGGACTGCTATGTACTGTATGTCTCAAACAGACTGCATGGTACTGCAAACCTAGCAAGAGTTGTCAGGGACCAGGTAGGGTGCACTGGCTCTTGTTTATCCTGGTTGATCACAGGTTGTGCAGGTTTAAAACTACAAAGGAAGGTGTTAAGTAGTACCATCAGATATTCCCACCATCGTCTGCATGCAAGATCTCCCATGGCTGACCTTGGGATCCCTCCCTAAATCCACATCAAACCCTTTCCCACTTGCTTGTCTCCTTCGCAGATCCTCACCCAGGGGGGAACTGCGAAGCAAAAAGCAAGAACAAGAATAATCTGTTGTCATTAATGAATTGACTCAGTCATGCTGTTAACAGCCCCATTTAATTGTACAACAGTATTTCCTTGGCAGTGCCTCCCACTCTAATGCAATAACAATCCTCCGCAGCGTCCCCAAAGAATTACGCAGGCTCAGTTTACACCCGTGTCGCTATACTCTTCCCCCGGAGCCCGTCTCCAAAATACTATCCGCTTGCCTCGCTGTGATTAAGCATACAGTCAAGATTAGCCTAGTCAATATCCATCACAGCTTTCATGCACAGCCACAGACATGAGTTCAAATAAAGAAATAACATGGTGCCAAGATGCTAACTAACAATACTCTCATTACTGGCAAACCTGCCATTAATCACAAGCTGATGGGTCAGAGCTGGGCTTTCCAGCTCCCCCTCCCTTCTTTGTGGCACAGAAAAGGTGCTCTGTTTAGCTAGAAAGCTAGAGAGAAAATCTCACCTAGCATTTCCTAGTCCGATGCGTTAAGCCTCTTTCCAGCAAGGCAAACAACGGCCTCCAAAAGTATTGCTGCACCTGAACCAAGCGGCACCCAGATCATATAGAACAGGGGTGTCCAACCGGTCGACCGTGATTGACAGGTCGATCCCTGTATGATTGTGGTTGATCGCGGGATCACGATCACTCGCGTTGTTTAGAATAATGTCTCCGCCCCCCTCCCCCCTTGGTCTTTCCCTGCGTCGCGTTTAGTGTGTGTTCCTCTGTTGTCTGCTGTAGCGCTGCGTTCGTGTGTTAGCGTCTGCGTTGTTGGTGAGCATTTTATTTTAATTCTGCATACTTACTGTTTAATAAAAGGTGAACAACTTCGGTCTCTCCTCCTAAAAAAAGCTCAATCACTCTGAACTCCACCCCCCCATGGGTAGATCACCCCCCCCCCCAGGAGTAGATCGCAGTCCCTTGGAAGTTGGACGTCCCTGATATAGAAAACCCAGGACTGGGTGCAAAAACCAGAAAATACGGCACAGTTTTATAGCACTTTTACGTGCTCACCATGTAAGGTAAGCAATATTATTATTTCCCATATTGTGGATGAAGTGGGGTTCAGAGGGCAGGGTGAAGAGGGGAAGCTGCTCAGGTGCAAAATTAAAGGAAACCCCAAAACCAAAATGTGGTCTTTGGCACTCGTGCCATTCAGATTTCCTGGCTGTTTTGAGTGCATTGTTAAACATTTGTCTAGATAAGATATACCTAGTTGACTAGGGGTTCAGATGGGGCTCACCAACCAGGGAAGGTAGCATACAGAAGAGAAGGAAAACCCTGGTCCTAATCTTTCACTGCCTTGTGGGATATCTTCAAGAGAAGGAGCCTGTCAGACAGAGATCTCCACATGGTCGCAACTGGACCTGTCAAGCGCAAAACATGTCGGGGGGGGGGGGTTTCTCGAACTGCCACATGCCCATTCTTCGCTGAGGGTTCTCATCTAGGCATAAGGCCCCTTGGTACCAATGAGATGCTTTGTTTATAATCCTAGGTCCTGCTAAAATGCAGACCTCAAAAGTCCTGAAAATTAGGCCATGCGGTTTGACGGGAATTAAGAGTCCAAGAGCACGTCTATGGTTACCCATCTCTTGCCCTGGGTGAATTAGAACTACACTATTTAAGGTTCTGAAACGCCTCAGGACCATACCTGCCAAGTTCCTGTCAGAGAAATAAGGAATCGGGCGGAAGTAGCAGACCGGAAGTAGCGCTGCCGCCATTTTGGAACTGGGCGGAGCATGCTCAGAAGCGACTTTTGATGCTGCTTTGCCCAGTTCCAAAATGGCTGCTGTGCCAGAAGTCGCACTGCAGCCATTTTGGAACTGGGCAGAGCTGCATCAAAAGTCGCTTCTGAGCATGCTCCGCCCAGTTCCAAAATGGCCGCCGTGCCAGAATAAACCGGGGGGGGGGGGGAATCCGTTTTTTCAGCTGGGAACATCCGGAGTCGGATCATGATCCCGGGATCTTGCGCCACTTCTTTCCACTGCACCCTGTCTCTCTGTTCAGTTCCCTTCCGCGTTCTGCCAACCTGTCACAGAGGTCCTGTCACAGAGGTCCATAGTGCAGTGCAGAAATGGTATATTCCAGATTATGCTCGCCTACATAACAAAATGTTGTTGGAGCACAACCGTGAGCTCCGGTTCCCTCGCTGTGGCTGCGGTTAACTGATACCTGAATAGTCATTTTATCCTCTGACACCAAAGCAAATGCCCAAATTCTGGCAGCTTCCCAAGAACACAACGCAGGAAATCAATGTGCAAAAGAAGCCACTCTCTTCTCTTTCCCCCTTTTCCAAAGTAACAGCTCTGCCCAATGCCTAGGTTCAGAAAGAACCTAAAAATCAAGTTCTGAGAACCTTAGGAGACCAAGCTTAAAAGAATCAGAATAAGAGGTTCACCATGATACGCGATCCAATTTTGAGAGGAAGGGGGCCAATTTATTTAACAAGAAACAGGAAGGGCTACGTTCTTTCACACAACTAATAGCATATGGTAATAGAATCATAGAATTGTAAAGCTGGAATGGACACACACACACACACACACACACACACACACACACACCCGAAGGTGATCTAGTCCAACCTTCTTGCAATGCCAGAATCTAACCTAAAGCATCCATAACAGATGACCATCCAACTTCTGGTTAAAAATCTCAAAGGAAGGAAACTCCATGACCTCCCGAGGGAGTCTGTTGCACTGTTGTTAGGTAAAAACGTTTAGTTGGCTAAATGGCATTCAGCAGGAGATTTTTAAAAAACTGGTAATTTTTAATATAAACACAACAAGCACCATATTGGAAAAAGGTGATCACCCTTAGCTCTCACACAGGTGGAAATAACTCCAATATGATATCTACCGCAATATATATATATATATATATATATATATATATATATATATATATATGGGGTGGGGGGAAACCCCAAACTAGGGACATCTAGGCAGATCTAATTGATTATATCTCATTATCAATATGGTGTCTTTAATTGGGCGGCATGAAAACCTTCTTGGATCTGCGCACACCTTTGCAACAGTCAGAGATCTTGGATCGTGGCCAATGTTAATAACCATCTCATTATTTTAAAGGTTCTTCAGTTCCACAATGCGGCACAGCAATTTGTAATCATTTTGTTATACAACAGTGAACCATACATGAGAATATTCCTTATGAAGGCACATGGAAATGGTCCCCCTGCCAAAACTATAGGGAAAACTGCACTGAATAGTTCCCAAATGGGAGACCAACAGAGATCCACAGTTGTTTTTTATTTATTTATTTAAGGTTTTCTTGAGTTACAGAAATATATGCAATGTCTCTCATAACATGTTTACAAATCAGTTTCATTTGTTGAGACATTGGGAAGAAAGAGGGGGGTAGAAGTAGATGGGGGGGAGATGGGGGGGTCATGTGACGGTGTTTCTAATTTACTTAATATACATGGGGGGTGTCAGTGTTGCTTGAGAGATGCACAATTGTGAAGGATAGCTCAGTTGGGTAGAGCATAAGACTCTTAATCTCAGGGTCATGTGTTTGAATCCCCATGTTGGGCAAAAAGATTTTTGCATTGCAGGGGGTTGGACTAAATGACTCTTGTTGATTGATACACACACACACACACACACACACACACACACACACACATCTCACAACTGTAAGATTCCTGGAAGAGCAGCAAGGTATATCATTAAAATAAATTATATTTGGAGCAATCAATTGGCCAATTCCTGCTCAGTCACACGTCCAATCCAGGAAAAAATAAATAAATCAGGCTGTTAGAGCATTCTTTCCCTTTTACAGTTCAAAGAAGACAAACTTCACAAAAATCATTTGGCTAATACTAATTTTAATAAGTACCTGAAAGACTGCAACAAACTACAATATTTGCTCAAGAGCAGAGGGAGAATGCAATCAGCATTTGGACGACCAATATATTATTATTTCCATTAACATATAAATCAGAATAACTAATGGATCTTGGCAACTTACAAATACAGCAACATCAGCAAGTTAATGACAGAGGTCAGACAGAATTGATCGTATTTGTGATGTAACAGCTAACAGGATTTTTTTAAAAAAATACTGTAGCATGCTGTGCTGAAGTTATAAAAGAATGTTGTTGTTGTTTTTTTAAAAAATCATCCCTTCACTTCTGCTGCAAAAAGAGGCTGGTATTTGTTAATTTTCTGACACACATTTCTTCCTCCATCACCAGCCGAACAAAGACTTGCATTGCTCTTCACACCTGAGCATTCTGGCTGGCTTGGATTTAGTAAGGAAAGCTTAAAGAAGAGTAAGTTTTTAAAGGAGTGGTGGGTAATTAAGGAAAATGCAAGATTTTAATAGCACACGTAGCAGGTACTAACTAACAGGACATTGCAGATAAACAGTACAGGCGTTGGGCAGATAGTGAAAACCTAGCAGGAAATACATGGTTATGTGCTGCTAAAGATAAAGGAAAGTACTGGTAAGCCTTCTGCTTTAACAAAATCCCAACTGTAAATCCATGCAGAAGTTTATACCGTGGGGAGCCTGGCAAAGCCACAAATGGATGTTGCAAAAATGCAAAGTGAAATTCTAACAGAATTTGTAAGCCGTGTTGCTTGCAAGAACTAAGCCTGCTCCCATAAATGTGTGCACCCCAAACTGGATATACTGATTGACACCCATATATTTTTACAGAGTCTAGATGAAGTTTTGCAAGCACCCTTATTATCCATGCAGAAAGTATCTCGCGTATCATATTCATTTATTTATGTTGCAATATTTATATATGCAGCGCTCGATTGCAATAAAACCTCTAAGTTACATCCCATATTTGACTATTGGGTGACCTTGGGCTAGTCACCATCCCTTAGCCTAACTTACGTCACAGGGTTGTTGTGAGGTCGAAAAACCATTTTCACCGCCTTGAGATCGTTGGAAGAAAAAAGGTGGGATATAAAAAAATTAGTAAATGGGTCTACTCAGTGTTAGAAACTCAGATATATAAGCTAGGTGCCAAATGTCTTCTTGAACCAAGGTTACAGTCACCAAAGTAGAAAAGTATAGTTGCCTTTTTGGGGCAAGACGGCTCCAAGGTCTTATTTTCAAATGATGAACTGACTGTGAAACACCTGGCTGGTTCATATCACAACCTTGAGCTAGGTTGAGAACTTTTGAGAACTTAAAGAAGAAAAGTCCCTTGATCCAGGGGCAGTCCATTTCTATATTGGCCTATTCCGACCTCTCTTTCTTAATGTCAACAGCTCCTGCTCAGGTTGCACAGAAAAAAGCATTTTGGTTCCAGAAATTCATTCTGATTGTGAAGATAAAATATCGCTGATAGAATCCTACAGGATGCAGTATTTGCATGTGAGAACAGTCAATACCCAACAATCCCCAGGCATGCACCTCCAGACGGTGGAGATGTCAGGCTTCTTCAGGCATCTTCACTTGGTCGCAACTGGTTGATAGCCAGGTGCAAAATGCGCCTGGCGCCTGGCTAATTTCAAACACTGGGCCTACTATAAGAATTAAATAGCTTTTTTCAGTGTCAACTATTTAAATGCCCAGCACGTATTTATTTTCTCTCTCACACACAGACACACAATCAATCAATACAATCAAAATATTGGCAAAATGCATCTTCGTTACTGATTTTCTAGTGATTCAGGATGGCATTTCTTTAAAGAAAATAGGGGGAAGCCTGAAGAGGTGGACCCTTTCATTGCATGGGAGGAATAAAAAAATGCACACACCCCGTAACAGAAAATTATGTTTTACCAGTCTTCCTTTGACGAAGATTGTGTTAGAAGAAAATAAATGCCAGGCGCCTGTTTGTTTTATTCACTGGAAGAGTGGAGGGATGAAGTAAAAGAGAGAGAGAAATCTCTGGAAGCTCCCTGTTTCAAGCAGTACTGCTTTTAATTAAACACTATACGTGACGAGTACATAAAAATGAGCGCTGCTGGAAAACAGCAGGTAGGAAGTAAATTTATCCAACTGTAACTGCGGACTATTCCCTCTCCTCTAATGCTGTGCTGCAAGCCCATTACTGCTGTGCCGAGCCAGTGCTCTTGGACAAGTTCGTTTACAGGGTTTATGTTTATTTGGTGGTCATTTTGCAGGGCAAACAAGAATTCTGCCAGTCTCCTCAGAAGTCAAGCTGGGGTTGGAAAGCCAAGACAGAAACAGTCTCATTGCAACAACAACAACAACAACAACAACAACAACAACAACAACAACAACAACAACAACAACAACAACAACAACAGCATCTCACTAATGCTCAGGTCAAAAGACAAGCCTGACCTGGAGCTCTTATAAAAGGTCAATAAAGAGCAGGTGATCTGCTTCAGCCTATGTTTGTCCGACTGGTCTCTACAAGTCCCAGGTTCAGAGCCCACTAGGGTCTGAAGTTCTGTTATCTAGAACAGGAGTTCCCAACTGTTGCTCCTCCCACCCAGGAGGTCCACAGCACATACCCATCAAGTGTCCGGGACATCTCATTTTGGGCGGCGGTACTCTCACAGTGCCTCGAAACGCGTGAGATTGCGGCCGGACGCACGAGATCACGACATCCAAAAAGCACACATTTCTGGGTGCCGTGATCTCCCACGGGCCACGTAATTCACACGGGAGTGCAGCCCGGAAGACGCGCATCCCAGTTTTTGTGCCGGGACATGTAGGAGGGTATGGTGGCAACATTTGCATAACAAAAATGGCATAGCCCTCCCACTCTCAGCAACCAGAAGCATCCTAGCCAGACCCTGGAGAGACCTGTTAGGAGTAAACATGGACCAATGGTACAAAATAGTATGGGAAACAGCCTTACAAGAAAAACTAACCATTCTCACCCCATCCACCCTCCCACCCCCTATCTACCTCGTTTTCCCTCTTTCTTCTTAGTGTCTTAACAAATGAAACTGAATTTGTCAAATGAAACTGATTTGCAAAAATGATACATGTTAAAAATAGGAGTGAGACTGCACACACCTTTGTAATTCAAGAAATCTTTAATAAAAAATATTTTTTTATATATACAAAAAAACTAACCATGAAACTGACAGGGGGACAAATAGAAGAAGACGCCTTCACCCCAGTATGGTTCCCCTTTATCATAGCCCAACAAGACAAGAACCTGTTGACAGCATACGAATCAATAGGGCTAACCTGACCCAAAAATCCACCCCCTCACACACATATACAACTCTCACTGCAGCCAGCCAACCACAACCTAGGCCACCTGCAACCTCTCTCACCACCAAGGAAATGCAACAAGCGAATAGGAAGAGAACCCACTCAAGTGATGCTGACACAAAACCCCACACATACACTAAGTAGATGAATACTATAGAAGCAATACTATAGAAGAAAGAAGGCTGATCGCCGAAGAATTGATGCTTTTTAATTGTGGTGCTGGAGGAGACTCTTGAGAGTCCCATGGACTGCAAGAAGATCAAACCTATCCATTCTGAAGGAAATCAGCCCTGAGTGCTCACTGGAAGGACAGATCGTGAAGCTGAGGCTCCAATACTTTGGCCACCTCATGAGAAGAGAAGAATCCTTGGAAAAGACCCTGATGTTGGGAAAGATTGAGGGCACTAGGAGAATGGGACGTCAGAGGACAAGATGGTTGGACAGTGTTCTCGAAGCTACGAACATGAGTTTGACCAAACTGCGGGAGGCAGTGCAAGACAGGAGTGCCTGGCGTGCTATGGTCCATGGGGTCACGAAGAGTCGGACACGACTAAACGACTAAACAACAACATAGAAGCATTGCCATCCGATGCCCATCTAACCTCTTTTCTTTCCAACCTAATACAGTCATACCTCGGTTTAAGTACGCCTCGGTTTGAGTACCTTCAGTTTAAGTACTCCGCGGACCCGTCTGGAACGGATTAATCCACTTTCCATTACTTTCAATGGGAAAGTTCGCTTCAGGTTAAGTACAGACTTCCAGAACCAATTGTGTACTTAAACCGAGGTACCACTGTACTGCATGCAACACTAATGTCTCACAACAAATGAAACTGATCTGTAGAAAACACAACTTGGAAAAAGAGACAATGCACGTATTTTTGTAAACTAAGAAATATTTTATTTAAAAAAGTGTTTTTTAAAAACAAACAAACAAACAACTCAGCATATTCCTGCATTGCATGGGGCTGGACCAGACAACCCTTGAGATCCCTTCCAGCTCTACAATTCTACGATTCTATGAACTGCCACAGAGATATCAACGTTTTCAAAAGTAGGGGGGTCTATGGCTTGGCTTTAGAAAAAACGGGGTTCGCAGTAGTTGGCTAACTCTAGAAGATCAGGTAAGGAAATGCTCACAGACCAGAATCAAAACTGCACACAGTGATCAGAGCAGCACATTAAGCAAGCCGTGATCTTCTTTAAAGATCAAAGAAAAGGAACAACAGAGCCTGCTAATGTCACTTACCTTAGACAGAAAAAGAACCAAGGCACATTTTGTTTTAAGGATTCCTCGGTCAGACCAAGTTTATTGTTCTGCCCATTGTCTGGCACATCTTATTCTTATGCAAGTAAAATTAACCTCATCTTCCCTACGCTTTTCTTTTCTTTTCTTAATGGCCCAGGAAGAAAACAAAGACATGTGTAAGGACAATAAAAGACTGCCACAGTCCCCTTTCCTTTATCACCAGCTGGAGGGAGCAACATGCATTGCCCACAGCTCAGTTCCGTGGCCAGAAGTTCCCATTAGGATGTCTCTCAGAATTCCCCCACTGACACTTAAAAAGAAAATGTTCTCAGCCTGAGGGTTGTGGGCATGTATCTGAAAATGCGATGGCCACAACGGCTAACTCTGCCATCCAGTTGTCATACTAACAAAGGCCATGAGGCTGTGCCACAACGAGAAGGAACATTTGTTGTTTTATGTACACTGGGGGTTGGATCCAAAGTGGCCCTTCCACAAACAGGAGACTAAAATTATTAGCAGTATGATCATTGAATTTATAGATCGCCCTATACCCGGAGGTCTCAGACCTCCAGCAGACAAGTTGGAAGAGGATGTGATGAGAGAGGCAATCTTCACCTTCTCCCTGCCCCACCTCCCACATTGTTCCAGAGGCTTGGCTTCCCCAAACACAGGGGTTTCAGGAGGAAAGAAGAATCAGTTTAACCCCCCCCCATTTTTAAAGGGTAGTTTCTTTACAGCTGGGGAAGCACTGATGGCATACAGACCATTTTTAAGGGGTAGCTTCTTTACAGCTGGGGAAGCACTGATGGCATACAGACCAAGCAACTGATGGCTAAACAATGGGGAGGAAGAAACCCTTGGAGATCTACTACAAATTAGCCAGAGATAAGAATGTATGAGCAGCCCTTCCTGGATCAGGGCCAACAGTTCATCTAGTCCAGCATCCTGTTCTCAGAGAAGCCTGTAAGAAGGACCAGGGTGTAACAGCACTTGTGATTCCCGGCAGCTGGTACAGAATACTACCTCCCACAGCTGGTAGAACATGGCCTCATCCTCCAGGTATTGGTCCAATTCTCCTTTAAAGTCATTTAAGTTGGTCACCACTATGACCTTCTTTTGTCTCTATTCTAAAATTCAGCTTTGTTGGACAGACCTGGGTTCTAGGTATTAAGAGGAGAAAAATTAGACTCTGGCCCACTTTCTCTACATTGTGCACGAGACCTTCCAGAAGCTAATAAAAGCTTTCCTCCCCAATGAGCCTTTTGTTTTGTAGATGCTTGCTCTATTGTATTGGTTTTAATTATCTCTGCTTTTTTTAATAACTTTTATTGTTGCTGATAGCATATTTCTGTTGAGTTTTGTTTTTCTACTGCTATTCTGGTGCTTTTGTAATTGATACCTTTAAATTGTTCCTATATGGTTTGATTTGCCATTAGCTACCCTTGAGTTTGTTTGGTTTTTTTATGGAGGAAAGACTGGGCACAAACATTTTAAATAAATAAATTATATAAGGCATCCCATGGTACTTCTGTGATATTATTATTATTGTCATCACCTATCAATTTATGTACCACTTACATTCCCAAATGACCTCTAAGTGATTTACATGAATGAAATCAGTTGCAACATATCGACACATAATTAAAACGTATAATAAAAGAACTCCATCAAAACATTAGAAACATCCATGGCTAAAATAATTAAAGAAGCCCATTAAAAGACAGAATGGTGAAAACAGCTTAAAAGATAAATTGAAAACAATAAGATCAGAAAATTCAAGTCAAGGGGAACGCTTGTCTAAGCCGGTGGAATGCCAATACTGATGGGGCCTCTCATATTTCCGCAGGAAAAACAAGGCTATATTGCAGGGATGGGGAAGCTGCACTCACCAGCTGTTTTGGACTACAACCTTCATGATTCCTGCCAGTTGGCCATGCTAGCTGAGGCTAATGGGAGTTGGAGCCCATCAAGATATGGAGGGTTACAGGCTCTTCACTCTGATATATTTGAACCCACTTGGACCCTTAAAGCAAGGCAGTAAAAGTAGTTTAAAGTGCGAACTGCTGTGCACAAACTTGATGCAGACACCCTCTTTTCTCCCACCATCTCGGCACTGAGATGCTGGAACAGCAACAGGCAACTGAAAGCTGTAAAATGTCAACCTGATGGAGAGATTTGGAGAGCGAAATCCGAAAGGCACCAGATCAGAGTTACAAGGGAGAAGCATCCCAAATGGTATCCTATTAAAAATTGGGGGGGAGGGGGGAATGCTTGGGAAGAAGGTATCCACTTGTGACGAAGCATCTCTAGAGTGGTCCGAAATGGTGTGCCCTTGGAAACCCAGGGCTACCCAGTTTAACTATGAATATATGGCACACCTTAAGAAAAGAAAGGACTGCAGGTACACAGAGTTGTTCTTTTTAAAGGTTCTGCACCCAGAAAAGCTGGATCCTGCTGTTTTGGTAAGCTGTGAACATTAGCCCAAAGTGTGCACAATTCTTCTTTCTTTGCATACATTAGCTCCACATTTATTTTTTACTACAATGTATAATATACTCTGGTCCTGCAATCAGGAGTGGGAGGGGAACTGGACACTGTAGCCCTGTTCCCAACCAACTACAGTACTGGAAATCCTACTTCTCTTTGACTTCCAAGAATTCAGCCAGCTCAAACATTTCAAACATAATCTTCACAGCCATAAAAGACTGGAAACTTTTATAAAAAGTTAAACCAGAGATTCTCAGGAAGTTGAATTATCCAGTACTCTATTCTGCTTGCTCTCTCTACACTTATTTATATTCCAAGGTAGAGACCGATTTCCCTCTCTCCCTATACAGTGGTGCCTCGCAAGACGAATTTAATTCGTTCCGTGAGTCAATTCGTTTTGTGAAAAATTCGTCTTGTGAATTGCGGTTTCCCATAGGAATGCATTGAAATTTCTTTTTTTGCCCATAGGAACGCATTAATTCAATTTCAATGCATTCCTATGGGAAACCGTGAGTCGCAAGACGAATTTTTCACAAAACGAATTCGTCTTGCGAGTTACCCATAGAATCGCAAGATGCATTCGTCTTGCGAAAAATTCGTCTTGCAGGGCATTCGTCTTGTGAGGTACCACTGTAGTTCTTTCAAAGGGGTGAGGGAGGACTGTTGCAAGAAGGAGACAATATAGTTGATGGAAGCACAATGCCACTTTGAGTGCAAAGCCAATGTTAGCTCGGAAACTGGAAATGGGGCAGGGGGGAGAGAAATGCTAGCGTGTCAAAGAAGAGGATGGGGAAACAAGCCAGTCCTCGGGGGATTCCCAATCATGGTTAGGCGAATAGACAACATTACATCTGCAGCGGCCAGTCTGTGACAATGGATCGCTGGCAGCCAAACTGACTTGGCGTTCCTGCTTGGGTGCTTGAACAGGTGTGAGCACCTCTCCTCACAAGAGGAAGCAAGTTGGTGCACAGAGTCAAGGCTCGTGGTCCCTCCAGTAAAGAAATGAAGCACATCCTGCTCCAAAAGCAACCAAGAGAAAGAGGGCACCCCCACTCCTTCAGCACATGATTAACAGCCCAATAGTATGTGAACTGGCCACCATTATCCTCATGTGAGAACATTTGCCATAGGTCAAAATGCCACCATATACAGTGTATATATATCTCCAACACAGAACACCACTTTTGAACAGAGGTTGTTTGCATGCACATGGATGAGAGTCAAATTATTCTATATCCATATACCTGCATAGAAAACAGCCCTTGATTTACTGTGGCGCTGTGGGTTAAACCACAGAGTCTAGGGTTTGCTGATCAGAAGGTCGGCGGTTCGAATCCCTGCAATGGGGTGAGCTCCCGTTGCTCGGTCCCAGCTCCTGCCCACCTAGCAGTTCGAAAGCACATCAAAGTGCAAGTAGATAAATAGGGACCGCTTCGGCGGGAAGGTAAACGGCGTTTCCGTGCGCTGCTCTGGTTCGCCAGAAGCAGCTTTGTCATGCTGGCTACATGACCCAGAAGCTGTCTGCGGACAAACGCCGGCTCCCTCGGCCTATAGAGCAAGATGAGCGCCGCAACCCCAGAGTCGGACACGACTGGACCTGATGGTCAGGGGCCCCTTTACCTTTACCTTTAAGCAAGTGTAGTATCACAGCCCAAGTGACCTAAGGGGGTTTCAGTCCTCCCTCTGAAAAGCATGCCTCGGACCAACTGATCCCCTTAATCGCTCTAATCTTCCTCCATTCTCTTACAAGAGTTGTTTTAGTATTCATACCGTGGGCACACCAAGCGTTTTACTTAATTTGCTACCACAAAGGCTAAGAGAATCTGACAATTAATAAGAGTTAGAAACAGGTTTTCTTACACTCATAATGAGCCTCGTGTCTTTCATTATGATCCACATGCTTCTATTAATTTTCAGCGATTATTTGCCATATCAAATGCTATCAGGCTCCTTATTGTTGTTCTTCTGAATACAGGATTTTGATGGCCACCATCTCCCTGCCCCACTCAAGCCATCCCGAAAGTAGTAAACTGAAAATGAAAGTGCATTATTCATATTATTATTATTATTATTATTAATATTTATATTAAAGAAAAGACCTCATCCACCAGCACCCTGTATAACAGTGATGGCAAATCAAAGAGACAAAGAAACAGCATCACATATGGGCTGCCTCTGTGGAAAGAAAGCAAAGCATATTTTTTTGCCTTCTGAAGTGCAAAATCCCTGTTGCAAAACCCAGAATTGTTCTCTCCTTCATCTGCAAATAATGAGTTTGATTTGCAGAGCCAGGCTCCGATTTGGCACCTGCGGAAGATATCGGGTGCAATTTCCGATGGCACACTTTGCAACAGTTAAACATCAAATTCCTCAGCTGCACCTGTAAATCAGGTGCTGTTATCAAATGTGCCTGCAGTTATCTGTGGGTGCAAAAATAAAAAAGAATAAGCCAAAAGCCAAAGAGAGGCCGTTCTCTGGGGGGGAGGTGGCGGGGGGGGGAGCTGAGGCCTCCAGGTGCACTTGTTACATCTTTCTGAATGCCCGATTGCCCAGGTAAGGTCATTTGTATTCCACGTAAGTAAGAGGTTTGAGAAAAAGGACATAGTGACTGGGGTATAAATAAATTATTATTATTATTATTATTATTATTATTATTATTATTATTATTATTATATACAGTAATGTATTATTGAGTTTTGTGAGAATTGTAGAATCAAGGACTTGTAGAGTTGAAAGGGCCCAAGGGGATTGTCTAGTCCAACCTCCTGCAATGCAGGAATCTTCTGCCCAATGTGGGGCTCGAACCCATGACCCTAAGATTAAGAGTCTCAAGCTCTACCAACTGAGCCATCTCAGTCCGCTAAAGAGAGGCTGCAATGACCTGCTTGGCTCAGGTCTCCACGCTTAGCAGCAGCATTTGTTTAGACCAGGCATAGGCAAACTCGGCCCTCCAGATGTTTTGGGACTACAATTCCCATCATCCCTGACCACTGGTCCCGTTAGCTAGGGATCATGGGAGTTGTAGGCCAAAAGCATCTGGAGGGCAGAGTTTGCCTATGCCTGGCTTAGACCTACATAGCTTCAACAAGGTTGGGGTATCATCTGTCTCCATAAAGCAAAAGTTTGTCTTGATTTATGTGCCCGATTCCACTTTACAGAAAGTACTGGAATTCAGGTTTCCTTGGTGCTGAATCTAGGATATTTGGTGCCCCACTTTTTTTTAAAGAGACAGGCAGAGAATAAGCGTAACACGCCCAACACCGACATTCTTAAAAGTCACAAGCATGTTGCATTAAATTACATGGAATGGAGGTAAGCAAACCTATACCCCCACATGGACAGAACACTTTCTGCAGCCGGAGAGTATTTATGTTTACTTTGAAGCCTCCCCTAATTTCCAGGAGATTTACTGCTTAACAAGCATATTTACGCAGGCATCAGCAAATCCACTTGCTAAGGGAGCGTCCCACTGGTTTGGATAAGATTAGAAGAAATGCAAGATATCCCTGTAAGTTTCTTATCTCCGCAAGTTCTGCAGGACAGGCAAAGCCTTCTCTCACTCACACCAAAGTTTGGAGAAAGCAAATCCCTCTGCCGTTTCTAACCTTTTGCAGCACCCCAGCGCAAGTGAGATGAAATCATTCGTCTCCCCTAAAGCTCCAAGAAAAACTACAGGCTGGTTAGTAAGCCGAGACAAAATTTGGAGACCTCTGTTGTTTAGGATTGCAGCCCAAGAATGAGAGCCGCAATCTAATGCACGCTTACCTGTGTAAACCCCACGGAACTCAATGCAACTTATTTACAGGTAAACATTCACAGGTTTGCACTGAACATCTCGCTCTGCCGGCAACATGCAACCGACCATCGGGCTCAACCACCTACCAAAATAAAAAGTCTCCTGATCTAAAATGTGTGCAATATTTCTGAATGACTTTAGATTGTATCTCGAACAAAAGGAAACAAAAAAAGAGTGTGGGCCATTGATTTGTGTCCACATTCCAATGACCAACTGCAATTTAATGGGAGGAGTTCAGAGAGGAAACTGAAGACTCATTCTAACCAGAGCAAGTTATGCAGCAGGCAAGAGGGAAGGTTATCAGCAGCAGACATCAATGCTCAACACATAACACATTCCAGGAACTCAAATGGGTTTTTAATTGGGTGCAAGCATACAATGGGAACCTGCATATGATCGGGGTTTATAGTGAACTCTGTGTCAAAAGGCACAAATCCAAGCATATAATTATAACCCGTTACAATTATGTAGGGGAAATGAAAAAAAAGAAAAAGATACAATCCAATCTGGAAGCCTGCTCAATTGACATTCTTAACACATTCAATACTTTTGTTTCACAGCCAGCTAATCAACCAAATCAGGGCTAATTCTGTTCCATTCAATTGCACAGAAAGTATGAGACAAACAAGTAAACAAATGGGAAATTTGCTTACGGAAGAGTTTTTAAGCCGTTATGCGTTACCGATAAGGACAGAGGGGGCGGGGTGGGGGGAAATAAGAGAGAGAAAAGGAAACTTGTTTGAACAAGTGAATTCAGCCCTGCATAGATTATTATTAGCTGCCTTACAAGAATGATTTTATCAGTCGAGCACGGCAATTCCTCTTATCAGCTTAGAGGGGAAAGTGGTCTTTGCAACAGACTCGGCAAGACCAACGGAGTTTAAAGAACAAGAAACAAGGTTTGGGAAGAACTGCTGCAAAATATCTTTTTAATAGAGATTTTGAGCAGAGGCTGGATGGCCTGCTTATGGGGGATGCTGTTGTAGTGGACTGTGGAGCCAGTGTGGTGTAGTGGTTAAGAGCACTAGACTCGCTCCTCCACATGCAGCTGCTGGGTTGACCTTGGGCTAGTCACACTTCTTTGAAGTCTCTCAGCCCCATTCACCTCACAGAGTGTTTGTTGTGGGGGAGGAAGGGAAAGGAGAATGTTAGCCGCTTTGAGACTCCTTCAGGTAGTGATAAAGCGGGATATCAAATCCAAACTCTTCTCCTTCTCCCTGATATCAGAAGAGGACCTCAACTAGATTGCCTGTGAGGTCCGTTCAAGCTCTTATAATTTCCATGACACCTGAGGTAGGACTTTTAAAAAGGTGTGTGCTGATACATCACCTAAGGCTTTTACGGCACTGCAGAAGCTGACAAGATTGATCTCAGAGAGGGGGGGGGGGAATTTTAGGTATCAACAATGGCAGATGTGTGCAAAGCATCTTCTTCCTATCAAGAAAGAACATTTACTTGCTTGTTTATCTATTAGATTTATATACAGCCCTTTATCCAAAGATCCCAGGGCGGTGTACAACATTAAGAACATTTTTTAAAAAGTAACACAAAGCATAATAATGGACAGTTTAATGATGTAATAATCATGTTAACAGTCCGTTCTCCCAAAACGGCTATTGGCCACTTGCATCTAAGTAAAGATGCCCAAACACCAGGATATCACCCAATGTCACCACCATCTGGAGGTGCATGCCTGGGGATCCTTGGATCTTGCCTGTTTTCATACACTAACACCCCATCTGGTACAATTCTACCCGTGATATTTTATCGGCACAATCAGAACGAATTTCAGGAACCAAAAAGCCATGTTGAGAAATACGACCTTTGAACCGCCTGGCCCCCAAATGACAACTAGACATTCCTTTTTGGCAACTGAAAAAACTGTGGGCGCACACACACACATTTAACAGGCCATAGATTAATTACCATAATTTGCCTATCATACTGGAATTGATTCCTATTTGAATTCATCATTACATAAATAAAACCTTTTGAAGATTTACTTGAAATTCATCTTCCTCCTGGCCTGAGTTCTTGCAGTTTACTGTTTATTTCCGGCGCCTGAAGACAGGCAATGATGGCGCCAGGCAAGCCTCTCTGGAGAGAGCATTCCACAGGCAAGGAGCCACCAATGAAAAAGCAACAATTTTTTAAAGTATTACACCCTAGTCCCAGATGAAAGCTGCTTCTAAGGCTGAGCACCGTGATTCAAAGCCTAATCTCTAAAGTTCTTCCCAATTTCACAGCAAACTATAGAACAAGTGGCATTCAGGGTGTGGCATTTAGAAGAATTCTTTCCTTCAAGAAGCAAAGAGGGATTGCTACAGCAGAAAAATAAGAACAACTTTGGTCTCTAAAAAAGATTGCCTGAACATCAGAGTTATAATCCAAGCGAGATGCAATGAGGGGAAGTGAACAGGAGTTAAGATGTGATATAATTAAATAACCAAAATGCCTTCTCCGTATTTTATCCCTGGTTTATTTTACAACCATTTTAAAATGCATTTTTTTGTAGGAGGAAGGAAAAAAGCTGCACCTTTATCTGTTCATAAGAAACTGGGGGGGGGTCCAGCTTGCTACAAGCATATTTATCCTCAATGTGATCCCCCCACCCCAAATTGTATTATCCACAGCCAGGTAGAGCCTTTTATTGGATCAAGGTCTGGTCTCTTTGCAAAACAGGAATTTCTTCCCGTGTATTTCTTTGCCTCTCTCTCTCTGCGCATGAAACATGTCAAATCTTGCTCGGCCAGCCACGTCCTCTGCCTTGAATTCCTCCATCAAGAGAAGCCTGCTTTCATGACTCCACACTGGAATTCCTACCCACTCTGCTTTGAACTGTAAGGTCTACTGGACATTGTGGGAAATGGCAAGGCTTAATAAAGAACAATTTGCTGGCGAGCTGAAAAGAGAGAACAGAACCCAGGAATAGCAGCAACAAAGGGGCACATTGATACTGTATCTTGCAGCAGGACTGTATAAAACTATTTACAGGTAGGTAGCCGTGTAGGTCTGAGTCGGAACAAAATAAAAAAAATTCCTTCAGTAGCACCTTAAAGACCAGATCTGATGAAGTGTGCATGCACACGAAAGCTCATACCAAAATAAAAACTTAGTTGGTCTTTAAGGTGCTACTGAAGGAATTTTTTTTATTTTGTATAAAACTATGTTTTACGTAGACACAGGCTCTTCCGATATTCCTCATCAGATAAAGATCCATGAAAGCCTATACGTACCTAGCACACTCCTCAGTTGGTGCAAAGAAATATTTTATCTACAATTTTAGTAGAAACCTGCTCATGGCAGGTGAGACTGTTTCCCCAGCTATCACAATATTATTTGTTCCGACTGGCAGTAGAATTCCTCAAGTCTTTCCCATCACCTGAACCTTTTGGCCGGAGGCCAGAGACTGAACCCAAGACCCTCTCTGCACACAAGAGACACAAGACTACGGAGCTGATGTGTTAAGGTCAACTCACATTCCCACTAGGCTGGTTCTAATTGGCACCCCTGTACGCATAGAAAGATGCAAATCTAGCAGAGAAGCCCACTGGCAGAAGACAAGGGGATGTGATTTCGGCCAATTGCCCTTTCCCCTGAAATCCACTCACCTCCCATCCTTGCTATAGGATAAGGACCCCTATCCTCAAGCAGGGGTCGGCAAGGTTTACCTTGCCTGGGCCGGTTCACTGTCACAGACTCCCGTCCGTGCGCTGGATGGTGTGAGCACGCGCGCCCGCGATTTCCGGCGTCTGCATCTGCGCAGACGCGATTTCCAGTGTCTGTGCAGACGTGATTTCCTGCGCTGCGAAAGCGAGTCCCTGCGCCACACTGCACCAGTTTAGCGCAGTGTGCAGGTACTCGCTGAGCGGGCAGCTCGGTTCGGGGGTGGCTCGTGGGCCAGTTAAACGACCCCCGTGGGCTGCTTGTGGCCCATGGGCCGTAGGTTCACTGAAGTCTCTGAAGCTGATTTGGCAGGCCATTCTGAACTGCAAGTGACAAAAAAGGGGGGGAATTGGTATAATTGCTTCAACTCCGCTAAATCACAATGCCCTTCTATGATTGCAAAATACCATCTGGTTCCCCCTTACCCCCAGTTAGCCTGGAAGGATAACTTTCTTTTTTTGGAGAGAGAATGGTTTTTCTTTTCCCTAAGACGTTATGCATTCATAGACAGGCAACACATAACTGAAGGTTACGCTCATTAATCCTTCTGATGTGAAGTAATCTACAACTGATGCAACTGATAGCTCCTGCATTGCCACACATAGAAACAGTTACGGGCTATGGACAAAACATACACACAGGCAGACAATAAAGAGTCTGTTTAGCAATACAGAAAATGCTGCTTTAACTACATAGATAAACATGCAGCTATTAATCACTTATTATTACAGAGACGGCTGCCTGCCTACCTGCACTGACAACTCCGTGGGTATTCCTAGTAAAGCTGCTAAGCAGATAATGAACAGAGAAAACCCTCAGGAAGTCAGATTTCAGCTCACCGTCAAACACCCATCCATTAAGTTAAGTAAATGCTTGATGCTATTTATCTTAAAACAGCGCATTGGCTCAAAATAGACTTGCAGGCCCAATTCATACATGGCAAGGAAGACGCCAGTTCTCTGCAGCTGAATCCCATGCAGTTGAAGGCAACATCTGAGTGAAAGGGTAGCTGGTCGCAATGCACTCACCATGCAAGCGAATGACCCTGGTGCAAGGAATTCCCACGTGAAAACAATTCAGCCTAAACATCAGCAAGACTCTTCTGCCATCAGTCTGGTCTCAGGAACACAGGGTCCTTTTTACCTGCTCTGCCTCACCTGCAGCAAACTCCTGGGTAATTATTATAATCAGTAATTGCTCTAGGGATGCCAACAGAATGTTAGCAAAAAGGGGAAGATTTTTGCATTTACACATTAACACCACATGGCCTCCACCTATAGGGCAGTACCAACATCACTTTCCTTCCACGATTAAAGACCTTTTGAGCCCTCCATCTGCAAGCTCTATACCTGCCACCTTGGAAACAGCACAATTTTCTCCCGGTGAAGGCAAAGCTATAAGAATTTAAAATTTCTGTTTTGCTACTCACTGTTATGAATATATGGTTTTGGTGATTAACTGCCTCGAACTAGGATCCAGAACAAAGTGATGTTTGATGCTTGCATTATGACGTCTTATAACATAATATATCTAATAAACATTATCTTATAATATTTAGTCGGCCAAAGCAGCTGCACCCATTGATTTCAGCTGCCATGCCGAAGAACTGACGACCCTTGACTGCTTTTTGATTTGCCGATTAAGAACCTGACCCCTCAATTACTCCTGTTTTCTGACATTTTGCCATTCGAAAGAGGATCCTCATTGCCAAACCATTTCCTCGCCAGCAATCACTTCCACTCAGTGGGGGCATCCAAGAATAAACAAGGCAACTATGGGGCGCAGCGCTCATCAGGCCGAGGGAGCCGCCGTTTGTCCACAGACAGCTTTCCGGGTCATGTGGCCAGCATGACTAAACCGCATCTGGCGCAACGGGACACCGTGATGGAAACCAGAGTGCACGGAAACACCGTTTACCTTCCCGCCACAGCAGGACCTATTTATCTCCCTACACTGGTGTGCTTTTGAAGTGCTAGCTTGGCAGGAGCTGGGACAGAGCAATGGGAGCTCAACACCGTCGCGAGATGACTGTCACACCCCATAATCGCCTTTGGCTGGACTTAACCGTCCCGGGGTCCTTTATCTTTTTATATTATCAGGAATAAGCATTTTTGAGTTTTGCAGAATCAGTTCCATGGGTGCCATGAGAAGTTGTGTGCTCACACAATCGTGAAATACCTATTGTACAGGGGAAAGAAGACATGTATCACTAATATGCACACTTACAGATTAATACACACTCTTCCTCTTTTAAACAGAGTGGACAGTCCACCTTGTAGCCTCATGGACCATTGGCATAGGAAATTGGGCTCAGTGGACATGTGCCAAGGACTCTGCATCTTCTGGACCCAATTCCTTCCCCTCCCAGTTCAAAAAGCATTAGACCATTGGCTTCTCTTCAGCTCCCCCCCCCCAAAAAGCAAGATGCCAACACCTAGGCCCATATTACAAAGCACACTACACAAGCATTTATATGATTCCGAATTAATGGCACTAAAAACAAACCTAAAGAAGCGATACAGAGGCATATGTATTAACATAATATATATTAGATACATACACAGAGAGAGTGCAAGTCGCTCCTTAAATCCCGTTTGCGAGTATTCTAATCAAGATAATGCAATTCATTTTAGTCAGCATCAGCTTTATCTGCTGAGATGCATAACTTTGATGAAAATTAATTAGTTCAGTGCTGCAGATGGATTTCTTAATAGAACTCGGGAAGACTGAGCCAAAACATGTCAAACACTCACTAAGCATATTGCAAAAATGTTGGGGACTTATTACGACAGATTTGGGGGTGGCAGAAGAGACAGGGGGAAAAGTGGGGTGCTGGACAGTTCTCTGGGCATAATTTAATGGCCATCAACTTTTACACTTATGTTTTTTCTCCAATTTGCTACTCAAATGGATTTTGCAAAATATTATAATTTATAACCTGATCCTTTCCAGGGTTATTAAAAACAAACAAAAACCAATTACCCGCACAGAGTCCAATTTCAGTGGGGTTTAACCCCAAGGAGACACAATCAAGATTGCAGACTTAGGGTACAAGCCTGCTCCCATTTACCTGGGAAGAAGACCTATGGCAGGTAATGGGGATTTCCTTCTGAGTAAACCAGGTGCAGAGGATTGTGCATTGAAGTCACAATCCTGCGCACCCTTACCTGAGAGTTAAGAAACATTTAATCCAACAGGGCTTGGAAGTCAAAGTAGACATGCCCAGGATTGCAATCTCACTCTGCTAACACAACACAATAACCCTTTTTTTTAAGAAGGGAAAAGGAGAAGTGAATCTAATTGTGAGGTTTACACTTGCTTTCCCAGCCACTCAGTGTCTGCCTTGCCAGGATCAATATTGCCAGGCCAACAGGTCACCTGCCGAGTACCTGTAGTCCTGTCCATCACAGAAAACGAGGAAAGATAAATTCCTCTGCAAATTCAATATCAGACACGAGGTGAAACTAGGAGGCACAGGAACAGTGGCCTCACCCAACTGCGTTGAGGCAAGGTAGCCCATTTCTCAGTTAAAGAATGGTGCGCCTTCAACTTACAAAGCACAAGCCAAAAGGAACTAAAAATTGCTGGGATGGATGCCCAAATCATCTCTCACTCCACTCACAACAGCAAGATTTGTGTGGAATCTCAGGGCAGGTGTAATGGCTCTACTGCTGAATAGCTCAGTTGATACAGCAGGAGACTCTGGCAAATATGTTTATTCGGCTTTACGCCCATCATGAAACACAACAAAACAAACAAATCAAATAAAACAGCGGACTCGTACAAGCCACAAATAATATAACACAATTCACAGCTCACAAGGACAAATATTAACAATTCCAAAAAGAAAAGTTTATCGTGAAGATTAAAATCTAGGCACTACGCTAAAATCAATATCTGGTGTCATTTCAGAAAATTCTCATAACTATCAATAATCAGCTAACATTCCATTCCGTCTCTTGTACGAGAGTTTAGCTGTTAGGAATTTAGTAGAGTAATATAAGGATCCACATCTTGAAGAACCCAGGCAAGCTGTAGGTCAACTGGTTTGTCAGCCATATGCTGGATTATGGAGTTTAGTATACTAGCACGAGCCGAACTGTACATAGGGCAGATAAACATAACATGGTGTAGAGATTCAGTTGATTTAATTTCACAAGCACACATTGAAGAGACTTGGCCCTTAGTAAATCTGGCAGGGGAGACACCTTGATCAGGGCCCTGGGTCCGAGCCCCACATTGGGCAAAATATCCCTGCATAGCAGTGATAACCCTCAAAAATCCCAGCTCCGCAAGTCTACGATCTCTGGCCCCTGGTATACATTGCCTCTGCCCACAGAGGTTCCACGCAGCTGTTTGCAAGCCCTAAGGAACCAGCCATGAAGAGGCTAATGCAGCAGGAATTTATGCTACGTCTTCTTTCCAAAAAGCTCTCAACATTTAGATCAAGGGATAGGAGGGCAGATGTTTCTGGACTCTGAATCCTAACACCCCCAGGCAACATGGCCAATGGCCTTGGGAGTTGTGGTCCAAGAACATCTGTAGGGTCAGAGGTTCCTATTCTCCAGCCGAAATCGAAGGAAAGGGCTAAGATTTTTTTTGAGGCTATTTCAGGAAACTCTTTGGAGCTGTCACATTCTCTCTCGGAAGCAAGCCGCCTTTTTCTCCCCCTCAAGGTAAAGAGAGTTAACAGAGGACAATCTCCTACAACTATCACATGTATCAGAATAGATATAATGTGCTTATAAAGAGATATTGCCAGGATTCTGTAAGTCATGCTTCCCCCAGGATGTGGCCTTGTCAGATTTCATAAACTATATGTGCAGAGCCAAGCATGGACGGGACTTGAATAGGGGGAGGGGGAGTGGGGGGGAGAGAGAGAGACAGGGAAGAGACAGGATTCTGCACAGTAATGGCAAAATTCTATAAATCCACACTGAATCTATGCCTTGGAGTGATTTCTAGGGGTGCCAACAGATGCTTCACACAGGTGCCGCCTTTCCAAAGTAAATGTTATTCATGGCATTTTGCAAAAGTAATCACAGCCGCCTTTTCTAAAATACCGCAAGTCAACATCCCTAGGCTGCCTTAAAAAAACCTCACAGAGGACCCTGCTCTACCTCAGACAAAGCTGGGCATTTTTTGGTGCCTAAAAAGAGGAAGTGGAACCCTTGCATCTTCTCCCAGGTTTAAATGACAGCAGAAAGTCCTGCGCTGACATTCCCTGTTGCTGGGACCTGCGGCATCCCTTAGTCAAGGCGAATGAGCATGGGACCGAGACCTCCAAGAGCCAAGCCTTTTAAGCAGAGCGTGCTTTTAAACATAAATGAACCAAAGGGAGCTTGACAACATACCCAAACTTCTAGACTTAAAGGAATGGAAGCATTAGACTAAGCTCAGGTGGCAAAATCAGAGTGGCAGATCATATTCCAAACAAAGAAATTCCTGAAAGCCTACAGGCATTTAAACCTCATTCTCTCAATCGCTCACCTCCTTCAAGAGACCCATTTACTGGCCACCACCAGGATGATATTCCCATGACCTCTAAATGCACATTATACACACAGCCAACAGAATTGGCCCTCGTGGAGGAATCAGGTGCACTGCCAGTACAGATGTTCCTTATTTGGCTGCTCTTGCAGCAGCCCGTAATGCTCATTCTTCTAGTGCTAATCAAGCTTTCAAACTTTTCCATTTTATGACTTACAAATTGACAATGGTTGCAGTCTTGCAACTTGTATCGCCGACCTGAGTCTCCCTAGCCATCCCTGACACAACCTGATTTTGGAAGTGACATCTAAATAAAAAGAGTAAGCCTCCACATTTGTTTCTCACGTGGAAATCAAGCTGCTTTTACTTAGGGATCTTAGCTCTGCAAGCACAAACGTGGTCAGCATTTAAAGTTAACTAATGAGTTTCAAACAGGCTCATTATCACTACAACCCTACAGTGGCCATTTCTGCAAAGCTGTTGTCTCAACAGCATCTACATGCAAAAAGTTACATTCACAACTTGCAAATTATATTGGAGAAGACAGACACTAGGAATAGGAGCTTGGATGCAGAAGTAGCTCAGTTTATACCTGCCATTATTGACACACCTGGGTAAGTGTTATGAACTGCAATGAGCCTCTCTTTAGGTCTGGAGAAAGGGGTTCTGTACAACTCAAAAGCTTGTAAATCTACTCTACCACTTGAAGAACCAACAGAAGGTACCACCCATATTACTCTGCAATTTATATTTCTTATCTAGTTTGGTATTCATCCTATGGACTTAAACGTACCAAAATAGGAGCGGGGGTGTTATGGGAAAGACATGGAACAGAAAAACCACAGGCAACAAACCACAGGAAACATTTACACCGCTGGAAACAGCTGTCAACATGGAAATATGCAAAAGGTTTTGGAGCTGGACGCACCTCAACGTTCCCTGGTTTCACAGCTGTTTTGTGCAAGAAAAATAAAGGTGGAGGCTGAGCATCAATCCAGTATATAAATTAACCGAATCAGATCTGCAGCTGCATAACTAACTCACAGCCATCTAAATAAATGTTCACGCCCACACGTTTTAGCAAGTCATCAGATTTCTTTGAACTTTGTTCTAGGCATTATCCATCAAGGTTAAAAAGAAAATCGACACCACGCAGAAGCCTTTTGTGCAAGCAGAACTATATGGGAGCTAAGCCACAATGAACTTTGTTCAATTTCTACCCAGGATGGGTCACAGCGACTAGGATACCACAGGTCACTCTACCTTCAGCTGCAGTTGAACCAAGGAAGCTTACAAGACGAAGCTGTGACCTGGCACACTTTTACCCCTGGAGGAAGCCCCAAAGAAATCAGGACGATGTCCCCTTGAACGCTTCTTGCACATTCAGAAGCAAACCCTGGAGAATTCAGCAAAATGTACGATGATGCAACCTTAGGCATGCTTACTCTGCAATAAAATCAACAATTTTCAGCAGGGCTTCCTCCCAGGAAAGCGCACACAGGATCGCAATCTTGTTCCCAAGTATGCACAGGCTTTCATCCGTCGGGGTGCAATTCTCAAGTTATTTAAATGCCTCCACCCAACTCAAGGGGGGCAAATAAACCTGCTAGGCCCACGCCTCCTATTTCAGAAACCTCCCACACTTAAAAAGATTTCCATTTATCCTGCTTGTAGTTTTTAACATTGTTTCAAATCAGGGGAATTCTGTAGGAGAAAAGAAGCAGGCCCAAACTGTGGGGTTGCACAGAGCCATTAAGCTGCCACCTTTTAAGGTGCCAAGAAGGAAAAGAGACAACAAGAGCGGCCACTTACTTTTCATATTCCGCGTTGTCCCTATCGCACCGTGAGTCCTTGTGCTTCTGCCAGTCTTTGCCGTGCTTGCAGGTGGTCAAGAGGACAACATCCTCCCCATTATGGACATGATATAAGGCATTCCTGGTGTCGGACCCTATCCCAGTCAGGTACCTTTTCCCCTTGAACACCAACACGTACTTCCTGAGAGGAGGGATGGTGTTAAACCTCAGGAAGCCCTTCTCCCCTCCTGTCCTCGGGTGATCCTTGGAAAAGAGCGGGATAGAGACGTCAAACTTCGGGCGGAAGTTTTCCGTGCTGCTGCTAGCTTTGGCCAACATGGCCTGGCCAATGTCGAAGCCCAAGTCCTCGGTGTAGTCGGGCCACGTGCCGGAATATAAATTAAAAACTAAGTGGTTCCTACCATTGTTCCACAAGTGGAGGTTCTGGACTTTGGACCGAAGGTTGTGCACGTACTGGGGGGATAGCTGGTCCCTGTCTAAGGTATCCAGGCTGAGGACGAACAGGCAAGCTTGGCTGGGGTCGGAAGTATAAAACCGGGAGCCTTCGATGGCAGCGAGGATGTTTTGGTAACTCTCGGCGATCTTCTCCCCTTTCTGCTGAGGGTAGACGTACACCTTGAAGCCGTTCTTCTTGCAGAGGGCGAAGTCGAAGCAGGACTCCATGCGACACTTCTTGCCCTTGTAGACGCTGGCGCTGGCGTCGCGCTTCTGCCGCGGGGAAGTGTGCACGTTGTACTCCTCGTTCTCCAGCTGCTCCCAAGGGACGAAGGGGCGCAGGGCGTCTGGGAATCGGGGCCAGTAGTGCTCGGGGCCGCTGTGCTGCAAGCCATTCCTGCTACTGTGAGCCTCCCGTCTGCTTTGGCTCCTGGATGCTCTGAACTGCAAGCCTCCGAAGTAGAACAGCAGGACGACGAAAGTGCCAGCGGAGAGCAGGATGAAGTAGCGTTTTTTGGCCTGCATGTGTCCTATCTGGGTCGAGAGGATTGTAAATAAACACAAAGATCGCCCAAGTTTGCCAGTCGACACTTTCAGCTTGAGTCCGCCATCTTCCCGCCTGCAAAGACTTTAAACTCTCTTCTCCCACCTCCTCTTTATTCCTTTCCCAAAGCCTCGGACTGATGCAGCGCATGTGGGCGATTTCTTTAACTTTCTCCCCTCCGGTCTTTCATCTTTGGCTCGCACAATAGAGATTGGGGAGGGAGGGGGGAAGGGAGAGAGAGAGAAGGGAAAGAGATAGAGAAGGGGGAAGACAGAGAGGAGGAGAAGGAGAGAGGGACTGAGAGAAGCAGGGGCAGGCAAAGAATAATCACGCCCAGCCCGGCTTTGGAGGGGAGGAAAGGAGGGGGGGGCGCTAGGAATTCTCTTGCAAGGAGGAGAGAGGGAGAAGGCACCCGCTCCAGCAAAATGAAACCACCGAATCCAGGATCCCCCCTTTCGCCCTAAAATCTGCTGTTACAAGATTGAGAAATTTGTCCCGCCCTCTCGCTCTCTCTTCCTCTCTCTCTCACACACACATAGGGAGCCGGTGCTTGCGGATGATCAAGGTGCAAGAGCTGCAGCAGCAACTTCAACTCACACACAACATTCCTTTGATGTCTTTTCCTAACACACAAAATAGGAAAGGGAAGCGCTGGGGGAGGGGTGGAGGAGAGAGGAGAGACAGACGGACGGACGGACAGACACACAAACACACCCCGAGTCGCCCGGCTTCTCAGAGCAAGTCGGTATATCACCAGCAGCCTGTGCAAGCAGCCGGCTCCGGTTCGCGGCGTAGCACCATCCAAGGCTCACATCTTCCAGCCCGAGCGCCGTAACCTGACGAATCCCTGCATTTCTCTCGCCTTCTTTTCTTGCAGCGTCTCCGCGGGGAGGAGGAGAAGGAAGGAGAGGGGAGTCTCTCTTCCAGGCTTCTCTGCGATCTCCGTGCGGATGGCCCCCAACCTGAGAAAAGACCCGCCGCCGCCTCTTCTTCTGCTGCTGCTGCTGCTGCTGCTGCTGCTGTTTCTTCTTCTCCTCCTTCTCCTCCTTCCTTTGCCTTCGCGGCCGCCTCCTCCGCCTCCTCCTCCTAGCCCCCGCCCCTCTCAACCATTCATTTCAGCGAGCGGCGATGGCACAGGAGCGCGCCCCCCCTCCGGGAGGGAAAGGGGTGGGCTGGGTGGGAGGGAGGGAGGCTGATCGCCGCCTCCCCCGCCTCTTCGAACGTTGCCGACCGCGGAGTTCCGACCGTCGAACGTTACCCGGTTCTGAATGTTACACTTGCAACATTCCATTCCCCGACACCACGGCGCTGACCTCATCCATCCACGCAGCCCGCTCGCCGATTGGCTGGGCGTCACGTCCGGAGGGGGAGGTGCTTCCGCTGCACCCATTCATAACCCCCCTCGAGCCGGAGAATAGAGCTTTGCGGTAGATCCAATGCCGTGGAAGATTCTCTTCCTCCTTCCCGCCCCCTCTAACCCATCCCCTCTCGGAAGGTGCGTGCCCGGTGGCTTGCTTGGTGGATGCGTGGGGTGAATGCTCGAGGGGATACCGGCTGCGAGAGGAAACGGCCTGCCCTTCCTCCTCCTCCTGCCCCCTCCTCCAATCCTGCAACCATAAAAGAGACACTGGTTTAAGGGGAGGAGGACCCTAAGCGTGGATGGAGGGGGGACACGCACGCACACCCACCCAAGTCTGTGGGAATTAGGCACCCACAACACCCCCCCACACACACCTCCACCACCACCCCAAACTCCACCCCGGCCCCAGTGCAGGTAGCGACAAGAAGCGGTTGCCTAGGGCACCGCCAACGTGTTTAGCGATTGTTGAGGGTGGGAGTGCCCGGGAAGAGGGAAAGACTCGCTCCGGTTCGCCTTCGGGGCAGCGGAGATCCCAGCAGAGTCAGCAAGAGGGGGAGGGGGAGGAAGAAGGGCGTAGCAGCTGGAAACAATTGCTGCGAGACGGCGGCGCTCCGGGGATGAGTTGCTGGCCCGCGTTTCCTTGCAGGTCGTGTCTCGTAGGGCCGCGCCGAAGCCTGCCATCAACCCTCGGCGGCGCTTGCTCCCGAGCAAAAACCGTGCACGGAACCGTTAAGTCAGCACCGGCAGCCCGATGCTACCTATGTACAGCCCAGTGCAAGCCTGCTAAACGGGTCTACTCGGAAGTAAGCCCCCTCCCAGCGAGGTGAGCGGTGGCCGTTGAAATCGCACTGGGTGGCCAATGTGGTTTGCTCTCAGATAAAGCGTGTGCAGAAGGCCCAGGTAGCAATTTTAAGGGTAGCGATTTAGGAGTCGGACCCACACTGAGTTCGGCGGATTTACTTCTGAGTAAGCACGCACAAGTTGGGGCTGCCGTTAAAATAAGGGAGTCAGATCTGTCGAACCCAAGCGAACCTCTTCATGGAGGGTCGAGATAAATAAAATAAAAAAAAGGAAAAACTGGCTTTTGGAGGAGATTGAGGAAAAGGAGCAAGTTCGCTCCTCTTTCCTTCTTCGACAGGGAGACAAGTTTATACGTGCGCCCTCTACTGCGCGGACTCCCGTATCAGCGTATGGTACATCCCAGCGAGAGCAAAGATTGCGTAGCCTTTTGGCACATTGAGCTGCAAGGCAGTTTTGTCAAGTGAGTGTGGGCTGGAGGGTTCTCCCGAAGCACAAATTCTCCCGCAAGTATCAAATGAGCTCCGTCTGGGAAGTTCTATAGAGACTTGCCAGAACTGCAAAGCGAAAGTGTAGACCTGATCCCATGCATGCTTACCCTGAAGGAACGGCCACTGAATTCAGTTGGATTTGCTCCCAAGTAAATGAAATTTTAATGGATAGAAAGTCCAAACTGAGACAAAAAGGATACAATTCTGATGCATCAGGATAGGTGGGTGGATAATGCATACATAGATTTATAAGCTGTCGCTAGCCTCCAAAGGCGACTTCTGTACAATCACAGAACAGAACACAAACTTTTTAATAATAATAATGCAATTCTAATACATAGTGTGTGTGTGCAACATAAGCCATAAAACCAGCTATACATGATCATAACTGACTCACACCAGTGTAATAAAATCAATGTAGAACCACCTTAACCTTTTACAGGACCACCAGCCAGAAAGCTTCTGAAATTCAGTATTGTGATCTCCATCCAATAGGTTAGAAGGCTTTCAAATGAGGATCACACCAGCCTTGCAAACAAGACAACAAAAGTTACTAGTCTGAAATACTAGTTTTAGTTCAGCCCCCGCTGTTTGCCCAGTCGAATCCTAGAGTGGTTTACACATTCAGAAAATCACAATACTTCATAAAATACAGCAATAATTATACTAGGCTGTTGGGGGCCAGCAGAGATGGGAGACAGCTGCATTCGAAGACCATGCTTTCAGTGTTCAATGGAGTTACATCACATGACATCTAGGCATGTGGCAAAATTCATTACTTCATACCAACCTTCTTCTGCCGTGAGGTCAGCTGCATAGAGAGTCTCCTCCAGGTCCCACTGCTAACTTAGTTACTATCTGCTTAACCTAAGGAGAGGATCTTCTCAGTGGTGACCCCGCATTTACAGAACAGAATTCCTTCCTCAGAGACACCTGCCTGGCACCTGTTTTGGTATCTTTTTGGCGCTATGTAAATACTTTTACTTTTTTTGTCCTTCCAGGATTTCTCAGTGTTTGAGTTGTAATCTTCTGGTTTTCACTACGATTGTGTTTGACTCTGTGTTGATTTTATTGCTATTTTATTTGGGAGGAAACTGCCCCGCAGTCTGCCGGGGGGCAAAGTGCATTGTACAAATATATATGTGAAACAAATCTAATACAAGCAGGCTGACAAGTAGAATCCTGGGCAAATTATATCCAAAGCCTCGCTTGGCTTGGCTTGGCTTAACAGACCAATACATGTCTTACACAGAGTCCTATGTTGAAACGCAATTACCGGTAATATTTGTCCATATCTGATGTACAAATCCCTAATTTGTACGTTCATAAAATGCAAAAACCTTCTACCCTGCCATTTGGTTGACCAATGAACTGAACTGATAAGGAGTGTGTGGGGAAACAGAACCTGGGGGAAGAGGAAATGGTTTTTATTACCGGTATGAATTGACGCTGGAGGGCAGGTGTCTCAGCAGATGATCCTGCAATCTTGAACTCAAATTAAGTAATGGTTGTGTCAAGCAACATTCAAGGCACCTGCGTCCAAGGTCTCTACTTGGCGGACGGGGAACAGAGAAGAAAAAGATGCAGCCGCCTTGAAACATATAACAAGCTAGCTGGAAAACAAGAGTAGAGGTCGTCCAAATTGCTTCACATACATCAGTCTGCAGAGTTGCCACTACCTCGGTTAGCTGGCCCTGCTCTTCCACCTTTATCACAGCACTTCGGCATGAAGAAGTGATGTGTTTGCAGGCACAAGGATAACAGAATGCGTCACCTTCCGAATTTCTGTATGTCAGGGAAGGAAGCAAGGCCAGCAAAACACGGGGAAGAGCTAGAGCACGGTCACATCTCCACTTACTCCAAATGTGCTCCCATTGCTAGTTTTTGAAACCGCATTCCCAGAGCATGAGCCACAATCCATATCAGTCCCGTCGTTCCTTGATTGGGTGCATTTTTCTTCTCTCCAACCATCTTCAATCCGACTAGAAAAATTAAGCTGCATTCACGTCATACTTGGTGTGTACATTTGAGACAGCTGTCACACATGCATGGCCTCGGTGGCACAGAGTGCCTTCCATCAGCTTTGGCTGGTGGCCCAGCTGTGCCTATCTGGACAGGGACAGCCTAACTTCTGTTGCCTATGTGCTGGTAACCTCAAGGTTAGAATTCTGCAATGTGGGGCTGCCTCTGAAGACTGCTCAGAAACGTCAGCTGGTGCTAGGTTGCTCGTCAGGGCAAGAAGGTGTGAGCATATATAATGGCAGCCCTGGCCCGACTGCACTGGCTGCCAATTAGTTTCTGGGCACAACTCAAAGTGCTGGTTTTGAACTATAAAGCCTTAAATAGCTCAGGACTGCAATACCTCAAGGACCGCCTCCCGCCATAGGAACCGACCTGTGCTCATCATATGAGGCCCTTCTTCATGTGCCCTATCCATGAAAGGTCCAGAAGGTGACAACACGAGATAAGGCCTTTTCTGTGGTGGCCCCAGTTTGTGGAATGTTCTGCTCAGGGAGCCTCGCTTGGCTCCTTCACTACATATTTTAGGTGTCAGGCAACAATGTTTCTCTATTACCAGGACTTGGGCTGGTTAAACATTTTGTGACCTTTTAAATGTTCTTGTGGGAGGGGGGTTACTTTGTTTGTTTGTTTGGTCTTCTCATTTTGTATTTTTTTATGTTGTGAACCGCCTTGCCATCTGATGAAGGGCAGTATACAAATTTAATAAATAATAAATGTGAACAACACTCTGGAAATGTAACCTGGAACTCAGCAGTGTGCAGCGGTTGGGAGTGAGGTCACCTCTCTGCCATTTAAGCTGCTAATGTGAACACATAGTTGTACAGATCTGTGAAATTCAACGCCATTATACAGTCATATATGCCTTTAAATCTCTGTGTGGCATGCAAATAACTCAGCCACAACTTCTCCTACCCATTCCTTCCCAGGCCCGCTCCGTTTGCTAGACGCCAGTCCCCAACCCTGCCGTTCAACAAATCTCTTTCAATGGCCATCGAAAGCCACTGAACATATATCTTCATCCAGCTCTCAGAACATCAGCAGTGAGGGTCAGCAATCTAAACAATCATCTGTTGCATCATTACCAGGAACAAACTGAATGTGGTGCTCAAAGTAAAGGTAAAGGGACCCCTGACCATTAGGTCCAGTCGTGACCGACTCTGGGGTTGTGGCGCTCATCTCGCATTATTGGCCGAGGGAGCTGGCGTACAGCTTCCAGGTCATGTGGCCAGCTGTAGCGGTACCTATTTATCTACTTGCACTTTGAGGTGCTTTCAAACTGCTAGGTTGGCAGGAGCTGGGACCGAGCAACGGGAGCTCACCCCGTCGCAGGGATTCGAACCGCCGACCTTCTGATCGGCAAGCGCTAGGCTCTGTGGTTTAACCCACAGCGCCACCTGTGTCCCGGTGCTCAAAGACCCGGGCGCAAAGACTCTTTGTGTGCAACCTTACCTTTACTAACTATCCAAATCAGTCTGTGTACAGCTTTAAAGGATATTCAAACCATGTTCGGTTCCTTAGGAGAATTCTGGGAACTGTAGTTTACCCCTCACGGAGTTACTATTCCCAGTGACCCTTAACAAACTACAGTGCCCAGAATTCTTGGGGGGGGGGGAATGTATTTCCAAGGTGTTTTCACAGTATATTGCGTATGCTGCCTCGGTTTATCTGTAGTTGTTAACCTGCAAGATCCACACCCCAAATCCAGCTATCATGTGCAGTCTCAATACCCCTTGATATTTATCTTGTTCACAAGCGGCACTGAGGCAATGGCAAATATGTCAAGGGTAAACGTCTGTGGGGTGATGGTTAAAATGCAAAATTATATGAGAAGCGATTTAAGGCTGCCTTGTGAAGTGCTTCGTTCTGTGGGATTCCACCTTAAAATAGCATTTGCCTTGAGCTGTTCTTGCTAACTATAAAGAGAAACGGAGAGAGAAAAACAAAAGCATGTTTTCTAATGTGAATTTATGGAATGAGGACGCTCAGTCAAAATTATTCTATAGCTTGGAGCAAATTAAAGTGGTCTCTTCTCCTTTACAAATTAGCACTACAGCTAGGCTGGTTTATCACAACTGGATATTGCTCGGGAAGGAAAAATATTGGTGTTTCTTTTTTACCCCGCGGGATGTAGCTGCCTAAACTTTTGCATCACCTAACAGCTGCTTGTTTTCTCCTTGAACAGAGTTGGTTGTTGGTTGAGGCGATGGAGAACCTGTGGGGTCTACAGATGTCATTAGACCTTATATAGGCTTAAAGGAAGGTGCTTTATAGCGAGTCGGACCATTGGTACATTTAGTTTAATATTATCTACAATATCTGGCAATGGCTCTCCATGGTTTCTCAGCCTTACCAAACTTGGGTCCCCAACTGTTGTTAGACTACAACTCCCATCATCCCTGACCACTGGTCCTTCTAGCTAGGGATGATGGGAGTTGTACTCCAACAACAGTCAGGAACCCAAGTTTGAGAAACACTGCAAGTGTGCTTTTAAATTGCAGGCATAAATGACTTACAGTGGGGTTTTTTTTTACATCTGGTATCTTCTACACAGAAGATGCTTTTGGTGCAGAACGAAACATTATAGGATGATGTCATGACAGGGTATGCATGCAGAGTCAAGGTCAAATCCTGCTTCAGTTTTGCTTCATAATAGGTAAAGGTAAAGGGACCCCTGACCATTAGGTCTAGTCGTGACCAACTCTGGGGTTGCGCGCTCATCTTGCATTATTGGCTGAGGGAGCCGGCGTATAGCTTCCAGGTCATGTGGCCAGCATGACAAAGCCGCTTCTGGCAAACTAGAGCAGCACATGGAAACGCTGTTTACCTTCCCGCTGTAGCGGTTCCTATTTATCTACTTGCATTTTGATGTGCTTTCGAACTGCTAGGTTGGCAGGAGCTGGGACCAAGCGACGGGAGCTCACCCCGTCACAGGGATTCGAACCGCCGACCTTCTGATCGGCAAGCCCTAGGCTCAGTGGTTTTAACCACAGCGCCACCTGGGTCCCTTTTGGAACAGTTTTGCTTCATAATAGCAAGATGTAAACACGGATCACCTGGAATCCTGCAAAAGCAGTGAGGAGGAGCCCATTTGGGCTGAGAACGTACTGACAACTCATGCTTGATAGATGCTCCTCAGATTCATCATACTACTGTATAAGTTAAACACAATGCCCAATCTTCCCTAGTTGTCAACTTTTTCCCCCTGGCAGGGTTACTGGGCCTTAGAGGCAGAAAATCATCAGGTGAAACTCCCCTCCCTCCCGGCCTCCATTTCTCTTTCCAGGAAGACCTGTGCAAGCATCAGGAGGTCTGTTCCAGTGTCAGAATCAGGATCTAACTTTTGGAACTCCTTGCTGTTACATATCAGAAAGGCCCCTTCTGTATTATCTTTGCAGTGCCTCTTGAAGACTGCCCTTTTCCAACAAGCCTTTTAAGTAGAGGTTTTTTTATTCCAGTCCATATCTGCCCCGGACTTGAAATTGTTTTTGAGATATGCTTTTATTGCTGATGTTTTTATTGTAATGTCGCTTCGGGATGTTTTTATGGAGAGCGCTTCAGAAACGAAACGAGTAAATAAATAGACGGGGGAGAGAATTCTGCCCAGACAGACAGAATCCTGCCAAGCACGACTCAGGGAACACATGACAATGAATGAGGCGGTCTACCCAGTGAAGCCCCCACTTAAAAGAATTCAGCACATTGCTTTTATTCAGAATTAGTATCCTGGCAGGCCCTCTAGATCTGGCGTTTTCTATTTGCTCTGCGGAACTTTGCCATATGCAAAACCACATGCCAACCCAGAATATGACCCCCTGGCACATGAGGCTTCAGTGGGTGACTCCGTGAACCCAATGTGGAACAAACAACATTTACCACCCTGACCACACGGTCATTCATCAGGCAGGGTCGCTTGTGCTCTAGACATTGTTTCTGTTTCCAGTTGTTCAACGCTATTATTAGCCGAGTCATAAACATGCACCTGACCTTATAGCAGGGTCAGTGTGAGACACAGTCAGATGGCACTTGTTCCAAAGCTGACTCAAAAATGCTTAACGCTAATATTTCAGAAACTTTGCCTGCCATCTTTGGTTCATGGCACTGCTTAGCTCAGACTGCAGTACTTGATTGGGGAAACTTGGTTGAGTATAGCAGAAATCGGATTGCCAACTTTCTAAATTGGCCCTGCTCCTGGACTTTTTAATAGCAGCCTGGCACACAGAAATCAAGCGGGGAAATATTTCAGTGGTATGGAGAAAAAGTGATAGGGAAAGCTTTTCGTGCCAGACAGAGGCTCCCCTCCAGACTGGGGTTTTATTGTGGCTCGTGTTTTGCTGCGTAGTCTCGACACAGCCATAGGTTGTGGATTTATCCTGCTTTAGTTTGCGGTGCGGTGCGTACCCAATGCTACCATATTACTGGTGTCCGGAGGGGCTATAGCATAACGAAAGCAGCACAAAAGTAAACATTTGTGGTTTAAAAAGCGACAGGGTTTCAGCAGCAAGTTACGGGATATGTGCCAATGGGAAATGAAGAAGCATGACACCACACACACACACACACACACACACACAGAAAAACCTTTGCAGGTACAAACAGTATTAAAGTGGGATTGTGTATGACCTCCCCAGTAACATAATGGGCACAAATAATCACAAAAGTGCTATTAAAAAAGGATGTCTGGAGAAGCCCCTAAGAGGTGATACGATCACCACCTTCAAATATTTGAATGTCTGCCGCAAAAATAATGGAGTGAATTTGCTTTCAGTTGCTTCACAGGGTAGGACCTAAACAGTTGGGTTCAAATTAAAAAGAAATTGAATTTAGACTATCCACTAAGAAGAACAGCTGAGGAACAGATTGCCTCAGAAGGTGGTGGATTTTCTTCATTATTTTATTTTATTTTAAGTGGGAAATGGCTAGCTACCTTTCCACAGCATCAGTAGCTGTAGCAACAGAGTTCCTGTCTCAGTAGAGAGGTTGAGCTGGATGTCCTCTGAGGTCCCTGCCCACCAAGATTCTACTGTTAAAGGCACATGAGCAAGGCTGGTAAAAGCATGGCAACCCTAGTGGGAGATTATAGTTGAATGTGCACACCTCAGGTTGCAGTGGCTACTGTATTTTCATGCCACCTTCAAGCCTGAAAAGTTTTCATTTTGTATAAGACAGGTAAAAACTATAATTACATGCCACAGGTGGTAAAAGGGCCTCCATCTATTCTTCTTCTTATTAGTGCTGCCAGCTCCAGGCCCAGAGCCTAAAAATATCTGGGGAACGGCAGCACCTTCTTTCCTATTGTTTGAATCCTATTTCCAATGTCTGTCCCTGTGCAAGCAGGAACTTAATTTGCAGTCATCTGCAGGTTTAAATGTTTATGTTCAAGCTCTGAAATGGCCTAAGTGTTGCAGGACAGTGATGGGGGGGGTACCTTTGCTCCTCCACGTGTTGCTGGATGTCAGGAATGTGGGATGTGATCCACGAGAAGCAGTCAAGTACAACATTCCTTGTAAAGTGACGTGAGGGAATGTTTGGTCCAGCCAGTCAAAACTTCCTGTCCCTCCTGGCTGGAGCATCCTTCCTTTTGCATATGATAGAAGGTGGGCGTGGCCTAACCTGTCCTGGTAACAAAAGGACGAGACACGCAGTACACCCCTCTCTTTTTTACTTCCTTCTTCATTTGACCAGCTTCTAGGTAGGACTGCTCTGCTGGCTCTCAGCTAGCAGAAGCACTGGGATTATTCCCCCATATGGGGTAGATCCACATTTACATATTTGTAACTAAGTCTGCCTTCAGGAATCCAACTGTGAACTGATGTGAGTAAATTTCTTTCATTGACTTTGAATAAGATTGTCGCCTCTTTATTCTTTTAAGAGGGATTCAAGGGAACTTACCAGGAATGTACAATTCAATCTGAGACAGATTGAATTGTATAATAGTGAGAGCTTCACACAAGCCTGCAACCAGCTATCTATCTGCTGTGCATATAAAAGGGGAATGTAACTCTGCTACATAAAGGGACTTGCTCACGCAAGTTAGGAAGGATATTCATAAATAATATATCATCTCCTGCCACCCTTCCCACAAGGAAGGTTTGGGGCATCACATGGCAAGACAGATTCTCAAACTAAGATGTGCTCTCCCAAGCCCACATTCCCAGCATGTTTGCTCTCCTGTCTCGGCAACATCTATGCTGGGTTGGTCATGTCCACAGAATGGAAGATGGCAGGATTCCCAAGGATGTGCTCTACAGGGAGCTGGGTTTAGGTACCAGGCCTGTTGGCAGACCAACTCTGTTTTACAAAGACTTCTGCAGACGTGACATAAAGGCTGCCAACATCACCCCCGCCGTGTGGGAATCCCTTCCAAACAACCACAGTGCCTGGAGACAGGCAGTCAAGTTGTGTATCCACAGCAATGACCAGAGGAGGAATGATGGCTGGGAGGAGCGCAGAAGAACCATCACGGTGCATCTGCCAAAGCACAACCGGGTACTTTCATCTGCCCCAGCTGCAACAAAACATGTCTCTCCTGTATCGGTTTCTACAGCTACAGCTGGCCCTGTAAACTTTCAGCAGTTTGACTTCACCAGCAAATGTGCACTCCTCCATTGTCTCCTGAGACAGACAGATGCCAACTTCTGAGAAAACAGCTTCGGTTATCCCTGACCATTATCCATGCTGACTGCTATATTGTTACAGACACAGCTGCTGTGTCTGTCCTGTTAAAAGAAAAAAAGTTGGGAATCCTACCTATATACAAACAAACAAACAAACAAACCCAGTTCAAATTCAATTCCAACTGAATCAGAACTACTTTAATATACAGTATATGATTTTAAAGTTATAGAGTTTTTAAAGGAATCTTTAAGGCTAAGGGCTCCTTTACATTAAGCTGAGTCATTCTGTGATATTCTGAGCTTATTCACTGTCTGATGAGACTTTTTGAAGATCCGCCAGCCAGATTTCTCCTACACACACACCTTTTTTTAAAAAAAAAACTTCCTCCCTCCCAGCATTGTAAATGGCTGAAGAACATTTGGAGTGAGAGATATGGGTCCTTTTGTGATTTACATTTCTCTAGGCGATCCTTGCAAGTCACTTTCCGTATGCAAATATGGATGGCAATCAGATTAGCCAATAAATTCACATATTACTTAATCTTACCTGTTCTTGATCCACACCTGTGCAAACAATACAGGAAAGTGAAAGCGTATGCATCTACAAAAGATCTTTCACAATATCCTGAGCTTTGCACACTTAATTTCCCCAAAGAATTCCAGGTTTGTATCTCCTGGCTCCTCTGTTGCCCTTTCAAATCCTCACCCCTCCCCCTAGGGCATCAGCACCAAGCTCTGCTTTTTTTGGGGGGAAGAGAGGCAATAGCCACAAAGGTAAAGGTAAAGGGACCCCTGACCATTAGGTCCAGTCCTGACCATTAGGTCCAGTCTCGCGTTATTGGCTGAGGGAGCCGGCGTACAGCTTCCAGGTCATGTGGCCAGCATGACAAAGCCGCTTCTGGCGAACCAGAGCAGCACACGGAAACGCCGTTTACCTTCCCGCTGTAGCGGTACCTATTTATCTGCTTGCACTTTGATGTGCTTTTGAACTGCTAGGCTGGCAGGAGCTGGGACCAAGCAACAACAGCTCACCCCGTTGCGGGGATTCGAACCGCCGACCTTCTGATCGGCAAGCCCTAGGCTCTGTGGTTTAACCCACAGTGCCACCTGCGTCCCTAATAGCCACAAACTCAGGTCTTAATGTGCAGATCCCCTCACTTGTTGAACCAGCTTCTAGTGATAGGTTCTCTTGCTACAGGTAGGTAGCCGTGTTGGTCTGGATCGAAGTAAAATAAAAAAATTCCTTCAGTAGCACCTTAAAGACCAACTAAGTTTTTATTTTGGTACACGAAAGCTCATACCAAAATAAAAACTTAGTTGGTCTTTAAGGTGCTACTGAAGGAATTTTTTTATTTAGGTTCTCTTGCCTTTGACCAAATCAGTGAAGGGAAGCCCCCCCCCCAAAAAAAACATCTCTGCCCTCCATCCAAAGGCAGAACATCTCTGCCACTGTGCTGTGGCTCTGTTATCTTTCCACTGCCCCTCACTGCCTGCTCAAACAAGTTGCAAGGCATTTACCTCCCTCCTTGAGGAGGAGACCCCCGATGCAAGGCTGTCTGATCATACACATCGCCGCCTGGGCTACCAAGCAATACCTGTAGGTATTTACAGGTATTTACAGTGTAGGACCTTTGGCAGGATGCAGCTGGCTGGGCCATAGAACAGAGGGATCGCTCAAGAGGTGGAGGAAAGGGAGAGGCCCAGGGCAAAAGGGCGAGGCAAGTGGAAGGAGGTGGGGAAATGGAAATTAGGAGAAAGGTGAGGAAATGACTCACAAGCAGCAGCTGCTTCCAACTCCACAAAGGCACACCAGGTGTCCTGAACCACAAGCCACTACAGTGGTGCCTCGCTTAACGAATGCCCTGCTTAACGAAATTTCCGCTTAACGAAAGGTTTTTTCTAGCAGAGGTTGCCTCGCTAGACGAATGCGTTTTACGAAAAATTCGTCTAGCGAATTGCGGTTTCCCATAGGAATGCATTGAAATTCAATTAATGCGTTCCTATGGGCAAAAAAAAATATTCAATGCATTCCTATGGGATTCGCTAGACAAATTTTTCATTATAAGAACAGACCTGTGGAACGAATTAAATTTGCCTAGCGAGGCACCACTGTACACTAAAGCTACCTGCCCTATTTACAGAGGACACTCTTGTCTTGGAAGTTCTTTACTTAAAGGGCTGTTGCTTAGTTTAAAGATCAGGAATCATCAGAAGAGACAGACAGCAAAAGAGGCCTTGAAGTTGGTTATCTACAGTTAGCAGCAGATTTTGGGGTCAGTTGCGCTCTGTGTGACGCCAAAATTTGGCACCCTCCCTTGCCTTCCATTCTACATAATAGTTGCAGCACCGCCGAGGCTCTGGACCCAGTGTGACCAAACCAGTCACGCTCCCCTAAACCGCAGACCCTCAAAGTGTCCCTATTCTCCAGGGACAGTCCCAGAGTTACAGAAGCCGTCCCAGTTTCTGATTTGATGCAGCTTTTCTTTAGGATGTCCCTATTTTCATAGGAGAAAGGTTGGAGGGTATGGCGTTTTGAGACACCCCCGAGGCAAGGAGATAAGTAACTATACAACTTATAGAAGACATCTGAAGGCAGCCCAGTAGAGCGAATTTTTAAACATGCTTAACGTTTTATTATGTTTTATATATATATTGGAAGCCACCCAGAGTGGTTGGGGCAACCTAGTCAGAAGGGTGGGGTATTATTATTATTATTATTATTATTATTATTATTATTATTATTATTGAATAGGACGTCCCTATTTTCATCAGAGAAGTGTTGGATGGTATGAAATCTGCCTCTCCACCTGGGCTGCAGACTGTGTGGTCCCTTCCTCATTGTGGTAAACTCTCATCTAACGAAGTACATTTCCATAGGAAAATTATATGTACATCTGCCCCCCTTTTGGGCAATGCATAACATGGTTACTCCACACGGAGAGGGTATGAGGGCTGGGCTGGATTCTCCAGAAACAACATAGGCTGCATCACAAGTAAGTGTGCTTGACTGAACGCTTTAAAGGAGGCAAGTCTCCTTAATCTTACACAAAGTAAAAGGGAATGGCTCTTTTCATATGTTCAGGAACACTTTCTCCCAGTGCTTTTTTTCTGGGGGCTCTACAGGGGTATGCATATCCCTAAACATTTTGTGAATCTTTGTACTTTTGTCCATTTACTGTCCATTTATTTTTCCTGATTTGAACTATAAAATGGTGGTGGTGGTGGGGTTAAATCAAAATGAGAGTACCCCTAAACATTTTTTTTAGAAAGAAAGAAAAAAAGCACTGCTCTCTCCTATATTGTGAGGTCAGGTCTGGGCCCCATTCTCAAAAACATGTGCCAGAACAGAGCTCAGGCGTAGGGCCATTGCTATGAACATGTCGTCACTCAGGGTTTGCTAGCAAGGCAACTTGAAGGGGGGAAGACACAATCGCAAAAGCTGGGTTCTAATTATGATGCATGTTTCTTATGTAGTGGTATTGCTGGTAGATTCACACCCAGGTCTAAATTAGACCCTGAAAACCAGCGCCCTTCCTGCGTACCAGTGGCAAGACTTGTGATTACATGCCTGTTTGTCAATTTAAAATGCTGAAATCCTGCCCAGCGTGAGTTGCTAACTTGTGACTGGCAATGCCACTCTGCCTTTAACAGAGCACCCTAGCATCCAAAAATGATAGCAGTGAAATCGTTTCTGATATCAGCCAATCACCGGCCTGCTTCCTGCCTGCCGGGCTGCTGCAAAAGGCAAAAGAAAAGTAATGTTGACAGAATGACACCTCCTTCTATCTGCCCTAGTCTGGGTCACTCAAACTTCTTTTAAAAATCATTATTAACAGGCATTAGAGAAGGCCTTTCGTTCTCTGGCAGAGCATCTTTTCTGCATACATATAGGTGCCCCTTCCTCCCCATCAGGAGCCCAGGGTGGCTCACAAAAAAATAAAATTCTATTAGAACAACGTTAAACAACGCAATAACATATTTCAGGCAGCTGTTAAAACCAGCCGTGTTAAAACTGCATAAAATGACCAGCTGAAACTCTATGAACTCATCTCCTAGGAACTCAGCCCAATGCAGAGTTGGACCGTTGTTCCATCTAGCTCAGTACTGTCCACACTGACTGGCAGCAGGTTCTCCTGGGTTTTAGGCAGGAGTCCTTCTCAGCCTCTAAAGTGCACTCTGACATTCTAGCACAGGGGTCAGCAAACTTTTGCAGCAGGGGGCCAGTCCACTGTCCCTCAGACCTTGTAGGGGGCCAGACTATATTTTTTGGGGGGGAGAAGAACGAATTCCTATGCCCTACAAATAACCCAGAGATGCATTTTAAATAAAAGGACACATTCTACTCATGTAAAAACACGCTGATTCCCGGACCACCTGTGGGCCGGATTGAGAAGGTGATTGGGCTGGATCCGGCCCCCGGGCCTTAGTTTGTCTACCCATGCTTTAGCAGGTTTTTCCTTGATGGAATAGAGTGTCGAACATTTCAGCTGACAGTTCACCAAACTTCACTTCAAGGCGAAAGAGCAGGCCAAGCAGCCCCCCCCCTTTCACATGGCAACCTTACTCCCTCTAATTATCAGACTCTCAAGCTTTAAGTAGGATTGCACACCCCCATTCATAAGCCTGATTTGCCGTTTCACAGAGCAAGGCTTTTATGAGGTGTCAGCAGCCTTCAGGATGGTACTCCATTCGCTGGCTGAACCAGAGGGATTGGGTAGTGCTGTTGAGAGATGTTAAATAGTTTTCTGAAGTCCTTTAGTTAGGGGGAAGCAGGAAAGGGAGAGAGGATCACAGCACTCTCTGTAGAAGCCAGTGAATAGGAGTTGAAGGACACATGTAAATTCCACTTCTGTGTTCTGGCATTCCTTGGGGAAGTACTCAGAGCACCTTGTTGGGGCTCTTCTCTCGGTTTAATTTGAATATCCTTGCACATTAAAGATTAGTGTGTTTAGCCTCATGGTAAGAGTAGGCACTTACCGTAGTTTGCACAGGAGACGAAACGAATCTTTGGGTACGGATGGCCAGCGGGGTGGGGTGAGGGAGCGGAGCAGAGCGTGGCACCAATTCAGCCAGTCATATTTAAGGCCTTTGGGGCTGCTCGGGTCTATAATCAAGGCTGGCTCCATTTTTAGGAATGCAAGAAGCTACCTTAGACTGCAACAGACCATTGATCTATGTAGCTCAGTAATTTGGGGTGAGCCTAGTTAAGGCTGTGCAAGTGTGTCAGAGATTATTTCCAAATATTGTGCTTCTAACTTGCAAGGCTCAGGGTAGGTTAGGAAAGAAATTTGACGGCTGGTTTCTTTTGGAACACGTTGAAACGGTTTATTTTTCTTTGCGAAGCATGCTCTTCAAATTGGACAATATCCTCATCTAAGATGTGGCGAAAGGGCTGTAAATGTCGCCGCTTCCTCGGTCAGCAGCATGCGACAGGGGCCGCACTCCAGGAATGGCTTCGACTTGCCAATGAAACCAGGTGAGTGTAGCTGATGGGTCTCAAACCCTTGGTGAGTTAAGGATTTCTTCTCTGTGTGAAGACAGGCTCTGGTGTATTGATTAGACAAGAACAATAGTGGGTCCGACAGCCAATAAGGCGGTTTCTGCACGTGCTGTAGAGGCAAACCAGAGCAGCGCACGGAAACGCCGTTTACCTTCCCACTGTAGTGGTACCTATTTATCTACTTGCACTTTGACATGCTTTCGAACTGCTAGGTGGGCAGGAGCTGGGACCTAGCAACGGGAGCTCACCCCGTTGCGGGGATTCGAACCGCCGACCTTCTGATCCGCAAGCCCTAGGCTCTGTGGTTTAACCCACATCGCCACCTGCATCCCATTGTTTGTATATACTGTTGCTTTAAACACGCACACACGGGAGGAAGGGAGCGAGAGAATTTTTCTAACTATATAGGAAGCTGAGAATAGCTAAGGGCAGAAATGTAATTGCTGGGCATTGCTTTTATCGCCTCTCCGAGAGCAAAGGACAGGCCTTTTTGAACATCAGATATCCTGGCCCGACCGTTGACCCCTCACTGTGTCAATACTCACACCAGGCTGACAGTATCAAAGTCTTTTGCAATATCAGAAATGGATCAAATAGAAACCCTGACCTTTGCCTCTGCCAGGACAAAATCACCGAGCAATTAGAGAAGGGCTATTCAGATACACCCTCTCCTGAAACCTTGGAGATTGCTGGCGGGGGTGGGGAATCCTTCCAAAAAAGCAATAAAATAAAATAAGATTCCTTCGTACGGCACAATAGCCACCTCTGCTATCTGCTTTTGCTACATTACTGCATTCATGCAGCACCATGCAGAATTAATGAGAGTGCTATAATCATCTCTTTTTCTAACTGTGGCCCTCAGACACATTAGCCAGAATATAGGGGCCTCAGAGGGGCTTGCATAAAGCTGGCTGCAGTCGCTGCCTCCAGCAACCAAGACTTTCTTTACGTTAAATAAGCCAAAATAATACTAAAATCCATCATGGTTTTGGTTAAAACTTCTAACATAGAAATACTTTGCAACCTGAATCGGATCAATTTTATATTCCAGTTTCAGTTTGTGGCTACTGCCTGCCATAACTCATCGCCGTATGTCTGCAGCATGCATTTAATTACTATACGTGCTCACATGCGCACACCTGTCAGTATACAGTTTTTCAAAAAGTGCACAGGAGGTTGCCAGGGTAGCTGGGTGTCCTGCTCTACAGAGAACAGTCCTCTAGTTGGCGTTCCAAGTCTGGCTGAAATATTAAGAACCACAAGAAGGGAGAGCAAATGGGGCCTTGAAGTTGCCCGTCCATAGTTAGAAGTTCCCAGATAGCACACGGATGGTCACCAACTTGGATGGCTTTCAATGATGAATAGACACATTCATGTTGGCTTTCAATGGCGACCAACCATGATGGCTGGAGACGGTATTGCTTCTGAAAACTTGGGATTCGTTGGCTCTGCCTATTGGTAGCTCCTCTGCCCTGCCAGTCCCCATGGCCAGCAGCCACCATGCTGGATGGAAGCTGTGTTTCACAGGAGAGAGGAGAGAGGACCTACCAGAGTCACAGCAACATAGCAAGAGGGGAATGGCCTGTACCTACATAGTGGTACCTTGGTTCTCAAACTTAATCCGTTCCGGAAGTCCATTCCAAAACCAAAGTGCGCTTTCACACAGAAAGTAATACAGAATGGATTAATCCGTTCCAGACATTTAAAAACAACCCCTAAAACAGCAATTTAACATGAATTTTACTATCTAACAATTGATCCATAAAGTGAAAGCAATAAACAATGTACTGCAGTCACACAATCAATCAATCTGCAGCGGAACTGAGTTCCACACAGTCACAAAAACAAAACAAAAAAGTCGCAAAATAAACAGCAAAAACAGACAGACCTCAGCGTAACGCTCAAATCGGAAGCGTAACACTCAAATCGGAAGCGTAGCACTCAAAATGGAGGCATAACACTCAAAACGGAGCACGTTTGGCTTCCAAAAAAAGTTCGCAAACCAGAACACTTACTTCCAGGTTTACAGTGTTTGGGTTCCAAAGTTGTTTGAGTACCAAGGCGTTTGAGAACCAAGGTACCACTGTATATGGGCTTGGTGTTAATGCAGTTAATGGGTTACTTCTCCATGAGTCATCAGAGATGACTCATCCCCCCCCAATGTACGTACCTGCAGGCATCTTGTGGCTCTCTTTATCTGTGTTCCTGGGGAGATTTGGCATGTAACTTGCATATCAAAGGGGCTCAGGTTGCAGCATCCTGTTGTGCTAGGAGATAGCCATCAACAATTCTTGCCATCTTTTGGAGCTGTGGATTCAACTGAAGGGTTTTTTAAGAGATCTGCTTGAGTTGGGGAAGTTCCAGACTTCAGAACTCAGAACTCCATCCGTTGTTGCAGGACGTTGCAACCAACTGGATTTGGCTTGGAACTGTAACACAGCAAGGACTTTGCAGCAGAGAACCCTTTCTGGGTTCTCGGAGAGAGAAGACTACTTGTAACATCTGTAAATACTGTGTGTAACGTATGTGTTGGCCCAGTAAAGACAACTCTGCTCAACAGCTGTCTTCTGCAGTGAGCTTAACTGCTTGACTGAACTCCCGCAGCACACACACCCCAACAACCTCAACACTTGCCAGCTGCTGAGGAATCCTGTCTAGAAGCGAGTGTACTTAATTCCGTTCAATCCCATTGCACCCCCCAGCAGTGCTGAGTCACATTCAATCGTTGCAAGTAACTAGACCACAATAAAAAAGTATTCCAGTTGCTAAGCAATGTCTTTCAGTCTACCATTGCGTGCAATGAATACCCAGTGAATTTATGAGGAGGGGCTATTCGGGGCAGAACCCGAATGTTTAAAAAACCCTCTTTCATTTCTTCACAAGCAACAAGTCTAGTGGAAGTGGAAATTCCAGCTCGTGACCAAAACAACAACAAGAATAACAACAACAACCCACAAAAAGGAAAGTCACCGAAAGAATGACATATCAAAGGACATATCAAAGGGCAATAGGGAAGATATAACTTTATTCCACTTCACTGGAGGAACATGTTACGATCCGCCATAAAAATCTCTGCGTGTGAGATCCAGCGTAAGTCAGTGGACAACATATATTTATATTCCTGCTCAACTGCATGCTCACCATTTCCCCACTGCCTCACTTTCCCATCTGTAAAATGGAGCAGTAATGATGATACCCTACTACACAGGGTTGTTGGTGAAACAAAGGAGATCAATGGCCCAACACAGCAATTTCACATAAAATCAACTAGTGTACACTCTTCCACATAAAAACACTTGCCCACGTGTAACAAAAGCTCGTCCCTGTATTCAGTGCAACTTGTGAACAAACCTAGTACCACGCCACAACTGGGCTATGGCACTACAGACCCCACAGTATGGGCTTCTCAGTGGGCAGTTAAGAGTTTTATTTCGTCTTTTGAGCTGGATTAAGTGTGTGTGTGTGTTCTCTCCCCGCCCCCCAGCCCCAAGCTTATGCAATCTTCTAAAAAATATTTGATAGACACTTTTCCTGCTGTGCGGAGCTCATTATTCTATTTTATTATGTATTTTTTCACTTGTTTGATCTTGCCAGTTGCTTTGAAGACTCATAGGTGGAAACGTGGCCTAGATATATTAATATAAAGACAAACAGACACTTAAGTAAAGCTTCCCCATTGCATATTCATCACGGAAAGTAAAGGCACAGTCTTTGGGTTAATCCTGGGTGACTTGTGTTCCTCCATACTGGGATGGGTGAGGCTAGGAATGGAAGGACAACATAATGCAACTGGGAATAAATGGGGGGGGGCAGATCCACACGATACATTTTAAGCACATTCAATGCGCATTTAGAGCATGTGACAATCCCCAATGAATCTTGGGAACTGTAGTTTCCTCCTCCCAGAGCGACAATTTCCAGCACCCATAACAAACTACAGTCCCCAGGAGCCTTTGGGGAAAGTAATGTGATTTAAATGTGCCATGGATGTGCTTTAAAATGAGGATCTGTCCACTTGAGTCTCTGTATCCGGCGTGCAAACTAACCCAAGCTGGTTTTGGTGCAGCAAGTGCGAAGCAGAAACTCTGCAGCTAAATGAACATGTTTAAGATGGCTTAATTTTTTTCCTAGTGGTGCATGGAAGAGAAGGAGGAGGAGGGTAGGCGGAATACAGCTCTTTGAGCGAACACAGAATATATATGTATTCATTCCACCGAGGCAGGGTTTTTTTTTGTTACAAGAAAAAAAAGAATGAGCAGCTGCTATCGCCAGGTGGAATTATAAATTTGGAGTCACAATTGCTTGAGTTTCTGACAAAGCTTGAGTTGCCCCTGAATTGCCAGAACAACAGACAAGCTATACAAGACTCATTTTACACGAGGAGGACAAGTCTCCCTCCAGGAGCAGCACCCAAACTGAAGAGGCAGAAATAACCCTTTGTTCTCCTCACAGCATCGGAATGCAGGCCTGTCGGCTCTTGCCAAGGCATATGCAGAAAAGGGTATTTTCACTCCGAAACCACCGTTTGCTGTACTATGAGCACTGGAACATGTTCCATTCGAGAAAGGAAAACGAAACCACAGATCTACAGTAATTGCAAGCTGCACACTCCCTCTTACGGCGTTGTAACTCACTAATTTCCGGCTCATCTTCCAGCGTCATAACTTTTATATGCCTGTTGTCTTTGTCCATGGAGTTTTCTTGGCAGGGATACTGGAGTGGCTTGCCAGTTCCTTCTCCAGGTGGATCACGTTTAGTCAAAACTCTCCACTATGACCTGTCCATCTTGGGTGGCCCTGCATGGCATAGCTCATAGCTTCTCTGAGTTATTCAAGCCCCTTCGCCACGACAAGGCATTGATCCATGATCGTGAAGCTGAGGCTCCAATACTTTGGCCACCTCATGAGAAGAGAAGACTCCCTCGAAAAGACCCTGATGTTGGAAAAGATTGAGAGCACAAGGAGAAGGGGACGACAGAGGACGAGATGGTTGGACAGTGTTCTCGAAGCTACAAACATGAGTTTGACCAAACTGCAGGAGGCAGTGCAAGACAGGAATGCCTGGCGTGCTCTGGTCCATGGGGTCACAAAGAGTCGGACACGACTAAACGACTAAACAACAACAATTTCCGGCTAACGTAGCTGCAACCTTTGGAAAACAGAAGGTGTAAATGTAAAGCCTATAAATCAGGGATGGGCAAACTTTTTTGTTCCTTACGGACAACTGTCCAGGGGGGGGCACACTCCAGCTGTGGGCGGAGCCAGAGGGGGGAGTGGGCGGAGCAACAGATGTGACTCTTTCAACCACTGGAAGTAGAAGCATAGAGCAATGGGGTAGGGAAAAGAGGCAGTTATGGTTTGGATCCTGCTGGTCCTTCTCCAGGGAAATTGAATTGGGCTGAAAGGTTACAGGTAGGTAGCCGTGTTGGTCTGAGTCGAAGCAAAATAAAAAAATTCCTTCAGTAGCACCTTAAAGACCAACTAAATTTATATTTTGGTATGAGCTTTCGTGTGCATGCACACTTCTTCAGATTGGAAGGCAGGTGAAGAGATGTGTAATGTGCATAGAAACATCTGAGTTTTGTTTGGCTGGAACGTAACCTATTGTACAGACCCTCCAAAATTTCTCCAATGAAAATAGGGACGTCCTAAGGAAAAATGGGACATTCCAGGAACAAATCAGAAACCCGGACGGCTTGGAGGGTCTGATTGTATAAGAGTAAGAGTCCCTTACTACAGATGAAGGATAGTATACATATTTAATTTATAATAATAATATGCCCATTTTTGCATCCAGCTCTGCCTGACATATGCCCCCCACAGAAGGTTATCCACTAAGGGAAGCAAAGGTGATGGTACTTACAGAATTTACAGAATCGTGTGTGTCTTCCAGCAATTAAAGCCAGAACTGGATTCAAGTTGATTTATCTCAGCACTACTTTTCATTCATATGTATGGCACACCGTTAACCTTGCTCCTTCCCCCCACCTTTGAAGCTATTAAATCTACTCCCATGCCTGGGTTTGTTTGTTTTTTAAAGCACCAACAAAGGCAAAACTTGTAAGTTTTCTTTTTTTTAAAAAAAAAAAAAAGATAAATAAATTCCATATTTCAAGAACATTGCCATGCAGAAATGAGGTCAAACAACGCAGAGTACAAAACTGTCTAAGATACAAAACGAGAAAGCGGATTTCCAAATCTCCCAAAAATCATGCTGAAAGGGACTCGTGTGATAATTAAATTGTTTTTCACTAAAATATGCTTCCTCTCCCTCTCCTCCCTGGCTTCCTGTAATTATGAGAACCTTTGAAAACAGAAGAAATTAACAAACATAATTAACAAATGTACACAGAATTAACACTGATATCCGTATAATGCACCGAACATCACAGTATCCTCTGTCTGCAGGGGAGAAAAATACCGCTCTACAAATTAACCTTTATAATGCTGGAAAAGGGATATAGAATACAGCGTCTGTCCATTAGAAAGGCACTCTACTATTATGCCATTTCATTTGGGGTGCTGCTTTTTAAGATCCCAGTAGGAATAGCCTGAGGGCTTATCCAAATGTTACATTATTTGAGACATTTCCCATTGCAGTTGCCATCTTTTCATGAATTATGCTTTAATTATCCTGCAGCTAGCAACCAAGTAGATTCTTACTTTTCTCCAGTGCTGAGATGGAAAAGAGAAGAATCAGGATCCAGATCTGGATATCTAGATCTAGACCCCTGAATTGCAACTCAGTGAATATTGGTCTAAATAAAGCTATAAGCCCTACAGCAAGGATGGGGAATCTGTGGTCCTTCAGTTGTGGTTGGACTACAGCTCCCACCATCCCTGACCAAAGGCTAAGTTGACTGGGGCTGATGGGAGTTGGAGTCCATCTGGAAGGCAGCACATGGAATACCCCATTCCAATGCTCTGGAGAGGCTGGGAAGTGTATATTGTCCCATCCATGCCCACACCATACATTTAAAGAACATAGCTTCCCCTGAAGAATCCAGAGAACTGTAGTTCAAGGTTGCTAAGAATTCAAGCTCTGTGAGGCGTAAAGCTACAATTCCTAGGATTCTTTGGAGGAAGCCATGTGCTTCAAATGTTTGGTGTGTATGCAACTTCTTTCAGTTCCTCTTGCTTGCTGGTCATATGCTGGGTCCAATTCACTCCTGGCCCTTCTCCGGTTAGTTACCGGGACATTCGCAGGGAAACCAAAATGCTTGTTTACAAAGCTATTGTACTACCAATATATGCTTGCGAAACATGGACCATCTCCAACTCTTTGAAAGATTCCATCAACAGTGTCTCTGAAAAAAAATTATACGGTGATGTATAATGGGAAGACAGGCGAACTAATACCAGTGTACTGGAAGAAGCAAAGATCACCAGTATCAAAGCAATGATCCTTCAACATCAACTTTGTTGGACTGGTCATGTTGTGCAGATGCCTAATTATCATCTCCAAAGCAACTACTCTATTCCAAACTTTAAAATGGTAAGCTCCCGTTGCTCGGTCCCTGCTCCTGCCAACCTAGCAGTTCGAAAGCACGTCAAAGTGCAAGTAGATAAATAGGTACCGCTTCGGCGGGAAGGTAAACGGCGTTTCTGTGTGCTGCTCTGGTTTCGCCAGAAGCGGCTTAGTCATGCTGGCCACATGACCTGGAAGCTGTCTGCGGACAAACGCCGGCTCCCTCAGCCAGTAAAGCAAGATAAGGGCTGCAACCCCAGAGTCTATGACTGGACTTAACGGTCAGGAGTCCCTTTACCTTTACCTAATGCTGGTGGTCAACAAAAGAGGTTCAAAGACTCTCTCAAGGTAAATCTAAAAAAAATGTAGTATAAACACCGACAACTGGTTAACACTGGCCTGTGAGCGCTCCAATTGGAGAACAGCCTTTACCAAAGGTGTCATGGACTTTGAAGAGGCTCGAACCCAGGACGAAAGGGAGAAATGCGCTAAGAGGAAGGCACGCTTGGCAAACCCTCACCATGATCAACTTCTGCCAGGAAACCTATGTCCTGACTGTGGAAGGATGTGTGGATCCAGAATTGGCCTCCATAGTCACTTACAGACTCACTTTAAGAACCATGTTTATGGAAGACAACCTTACTCGACTACGAGCGATTGCCAAAAAGCTCCTCCTGGGTAAAAGTGAAGCTATTGGCAACCACACAAAAACTTTCCCCACCAACTCTGAACCCTTTGCTGGACCCCAACCCTGCCTCTGTTCCTGTTGGTCTGGAGTTAAAGGGTCTGGGGGTGAAGGTGCCTCTATTCATTGAGGCACAGAGGAAGCTGCAGAAGTTATAGTGACAAGCCCGACAGGAAGACATCTGCTGCCTTTCTAACCGTCCGACAGTCCTTGGTCTGCCTCACATATTTTACGCTTATATTGGTTTAATTCCAGGAGCCACTCTGGTCTTCATCAGCTGATTTTACATCGTTTCTGGAAAGGTCTGCGCTTACCATTTCCCAGACAGCCCTCAAGTCACGCAAAAAGTGCAAGATGCAATTATTTCGGAAATGTACCTTGGAGTCACCCTGGAGATACAAAGTAAATCGTTATTTCTATCTGGGTTTGGACTTTTGTAATATTCCAGCCTTATTTCAGATACTTTGCACATTTCATTCATGCCAGCTCCTCAGACTATCACGCAGCTTAACCTAGGGATGGAGAATTCTGCCCATTTCCCTTTCCCTGTTTCTCATTTTTCTCATTTCAAGTTAAGTTGCATCAGCTTGCAATTTTTTTTTAAAGTCTGCAGAAATAAATTGTATGCCATCTTTGCATGCATATTTCCTAATATAGATTTTTTTGCAAACAAATTTGTCTAATATGAATATTTTTACAAGCAACTTTCCCTGGTTTTTTTTTTTTGGGGGGGGACACAATTTCCTCCAATATATGCACTTTTCTATACATAGTTTCCTAATTTTGTTGTTGTTGTTTAGTCATTTAGTCGTGTCCGACTCTTCGTGACCCCATGGACCATAGCACGCCAGGCACTCCTGTCTTGCACTGCCTCCCGCAGTTTGGTCAAACTCATGTTCGTAGCTTCGAGAACACTGTCCAACCATCTCGTCCTCTGTTGTCCCCTTCTCCTAGTGCCCTCAATCTTTCCCAACATCAGGGTCTTTTCCAAGGATTCTTCTCTTCTCATGAGGGGGCCAAAGTATTGGAGCCTCAGCTTCACGATCTGTCCTTCCAGTGAGCACACAGGGCTGATTTCCTTCAGAATGGATAGGTTTGATCTTCTTGCAGTCCATGGGACTCTCAAGAGTCCCCTCCAGCACCATAATTCAAAAGCATCAATTCTTCGGCGATCAGCCTTCTTTATGGTCCAGTTTCCTGATATATGCATTTTTTTTGTTGTTTTTTTTTGTTTGGAGAATTGAATCACAAAATCCACAGAAGTACAGATTTTGAAGGATAGCTGTGTCTCACTTTGCATATTGATCTGGGAAAGGGTGACTTTGGTAGGCTGTCATTAAAATGTGAACGGAACTATCTTCTCCCTCATCCTGAGCTTAAACTAGTTTAAAAAGCTTTCTCTGGCCAAGGAACCCTGGGGATTTTAGGTCAGGGAAGGGGACTGAGGGATTTCCTGACAGAAAATTCTCAGCACTTCATCAGATTGTGATTTCCAGAATTCTTTGCCGAGGAGGCAGAAGAACACTGAACGGCATGATGTTAATAGAAATGTGGGGCTGGTTCTGTGGAACTCTATCTCAAATGAGACCAGACAGGCACCCTCCCTGTTGAAGTTTTGATTCCTTGCCCCTTGAATTGGGATGGTTGGGGTGCCCCTAAAACAGATTTCGAGGTGCAAAGGGAGAGAAGAAGGGAGAAAGTCCTGTTGTGCCAGCCGAACTTGTTCTGGTCATGCATACCCGGCTGAATGCTACACTGAATTCCACCCTGTGTGTTTACTTGTGGTTGGCTTGTTTGGAACACCGTATTATTTGATTGATGATCTGCCTTAATTGATTGTTCTGTAAACGGCTTTGTGACCATCTGTGCTGCAAAAACAGCCAAACAAACAAACAAACAAACAAACAATGCAGCTAGCTTCCACTCCCTAATTTATGTGACTGGTAACACAGATATCCTCTAACCAGAAGCCATTGTAACAACCGGAGTTCAACCTGTCTGATTGTCTGGGCAGACAATGGTCAGTTGTAATGTTTATCCGAAAACAAAACACACCCATATTTAGCACAAGAAAGCATAGGATTATGAAATGAATATAGAATCATAGAGTTGGAAGAGGCCACAAGGGTCATCCAGTCCAACCCCCTGCAAAGCAGGAAACACCATCAAAGCATTCTTGACATATGCCTGTCAAGCCTCCGCTTAAAGACCTCCAAAGAAGGAGACTCCACCACACTCCTTGACAGCAAATTCCACTGCCAAACAGCTCTTGCTGTCAGGAAGTTCTTCCTAATGTTTAGGTGGAATCTTCTTTCTTGTAGTTTGAATCCGTTGCTCCGTGTCCGCTTCTCTGGAGCAGCAGAAAACAACCTTTCTTCCTCCTCTATATGACATCCTTTTATATATTTGAACCTGGCTATCATATCACCCCTTAACCTTCTCTTCTCCAGGCTAAACATACCCAGCTCCCTAAGCCGTTCCTAAGGCATCGTTTCCAGGCCTTTGACCATTATGGTTGCCCTCTTCTGGACACGTTCCAGCTTGTCAGTATCCTTCTTGAACTGTGGTGCCCAGAACTGGACACAGTACTCCAGGTGAGGTCTGACCAGAGCAGAATACAGTGCTACTATTACTTCCCTTGATCTAGATGCTATACTCCTATTGATGCAGCCCAGAATATGACAAGAGAAACCTGGGAACTCAACAAATCCTTACTCTTTCCACAGTAAATAGAATTCCAGTGTTAGAAACTGGCTGTGGTTATCTCCTCATGGTATGCTAGCTTGGGCTTTTGTCTATCCAAAAGAGCAGAAGACACAAGGCATCCTTCTTTTCCAAATTCTCTGTCGGACCCTTGGCACTGAAGTTCACAAACATGAATCACTGACCAGCAAATTTAGATGTGAACAATGAAAGCTGGAGTCTAACATGCAATGAGAACAATAAGCTCATCTGAAAGAGCTCTGCAGGAACGATGGATTCCTCAGGATTGCTGGGGGCACCAGGGTTTGCTGGGGCAGTTCCTTAAGATTATGGTTTGGCCACAGCTGAGTTGTGACGATACTGGCACATGGGCCGACCAGGGGCCCAACTAATGAATCAACACTTTTGTGCCCCGTTTACAGCAACTCCTCCTTTCATGGACACAGTTAGATGTGGCTACATGTCATTCTAGCTATACAGTACCTCCAGGATCAGAGAAGCTGGCCTCCAAATGCCCGTTGCTAGGGAACAACAGTTGGATGCATGAATGTCAAGTGCATCTGGTTGGCTACTATAGGACAAAGGATGCTGGACCAGACAGGTCACCGGGGGGGGGGGGAGAGGGATTCTTCTTAGGTTCCCCAAATCACCAAATCTCCCCTTTCGAAGCTGATTGATATTTTCATGTGAACTTTCTGATTTAGAGTGTCCAGCTACATTATGGAGAAAGCCCCCTACACAATTGAACAGCATCAACACAGATTCTTGGGACCCAGGTGGCGCTGTGGGTTAAACCACAGAGCCTAGGGCTTGCTGATCAGAAGGTCGGCGGTTCGAATCCCTGTGACGGGGTGAGCTCCCGTTGCTCGGTCCCAGCTGCTGCCAACCTATCAGTTCGAAAGCAGGTCAAAAATGCAAGTAGATCAATAGGAAACGCTACAGCGGGAAGGTAAATGGCGTTTCCATGTGCTGCTCTGGTTTGCCAGAAGCGGCTTTTGTCATGCTGGCCACATGACCTGGAAGCTGTACGTCGGCTCCCTCGGCCAATAATGCGAGATGAGCGCACAACCCCAGAGTCGGTCACGACTGGACCTAATGGTCAGGGGTCCCTTTACCTTTTAACACAGATTCTTACTCCTTCCCAGTGTCCCTGCCTCCCAAAAATTTGCAGCCATCTTACTTTCAGGAGCCCCTGACAACTAGAGTCTCTCTCTCTCTCTTTTTAAGGGTATGATAGTGCCAGCTAGAGAGCGCTCATAATAACCTCTCTCAAAATGTATTTCCACTATCTCATGAAGCTCAAAACACTTTCTGACTTCACAGGCTATCATGGGATACCCTCTTATCTGGGTCAGTGGAGCTCAAAGGCCTGCTGGGCAGATTAAGGGGGGAGGGATGTGATAAATGTCTGCCTCTTGCAGATGGATTTTTTTCTCTTTTTTAAAAAAAAGCATTGGTTGGAAGCTCATCTGCTTACGGAACAGGATTGATCTGGAGCAGAGGCAACTCATAACTCAAGAGCCATCTCATTCCAAAGGGAAGGAACAGAAATTGTGGCTTTTGGAAAAAGAGGGCATGAGGATCAGCGGTGCAAATAGTCCAGACATCTGTTTTGCTAAAGCAAACAAGCAAAGGATCAGACGGAGGACTAGCAAAGGGGAAGCAAGTTACACAAAAAAGCGCTGACTCCAAATAAACAAGGCAGAACGCCACACACAAGCGCCTTCAGCATTTCACTGGGTAGGATCAATAGGATTCGCTCCACCCTAGTCATCTTTTTACTGCTCACACGCAGGTTTTTTATGGTGAAAGTATTGATCTCTTTCATTTCTATAAACTTTTTTTTTAAAGGGGCCAGTCATTTAATTTGGGGACGGTTGATGCCAAACAGCTGGCTTCACTTCAAGGTGCTTAAAACGATTGAAATGGACGCTTTCATAGCAATGAGACAATTTTGTCATAATAGGTACATAGAGAGACGTACTATTAACCACAAAAGGAACAGAAAAGAGATTTTCCTCTTCAAGTTCATCCCAGATGACACCTAATAATATTTCAGTTTGGTATTGCTGGAGGAATTGAGCATTGCAAAGTTGGCGGCAGCAGCAGCAGCAGCAGCCGCCTCCTTCTTTGTCCAGAATGGGATCTGAAAAGGAGAGTTAAGATTCCACAGGAGAAGAATACCACAATTAGTTCCTGAACTAGCAGGAATATAAACTGATTGCTGGCATCCGTCTGTCTCTGGAGACGATGGAGGAATGCGCCTTTGGGAGTGAAGTCAAACTGTTCGAAAGTTGCAGCACTTACTGTGCAGGAGAGACATGTTTTGTTGCAGCTGGTTTGCGAGTCGATGCAGGTTGTGAGTCTGGTGGAACGTGGTTGATCTAAGAGGTGAGACCTCTTGTTCTGAAATTTTCTGCGTAAAAACAAAAGTAACCTCCCCATAATCTCATATCATAAGCAATACTCCTCTTACCAACACCCTTCCCTTAGCAAATCATTTATTTGTTTTTCATTCTCTTATGTATATATATAAAAAATGCTACGCAGTTAACTCTGGTCTGTTTCCCATGGAATTCCATAGAGTTGGTTCCAAAGCTATCTTCAGACACCTTGCTGTCAGGGCTAGGGCAGAGGAGGAATGTTGGAGACCGCCTCCCCATCCTGACCCTTCCAGGGAGGAGGAAGAGGAAGGCAGTATAAATTTACAACAGTGGTTTGTGGGAGGTCACAACTCACGAGGCAGATGAGGGGGAGAGTTGGGAAATAATGGGAGAGGAGGAGGAGGGGGCAGAAGTAGAGCGGCAGCTGGCTGACATGGTGTTATTAGAAAGTATTCCAGATCCTCCATCTCCCAGAACTCAGCAAGCCTTAAAAGTAGGAGAGCAAAGAGCTCAGAGACAGAGGGCATGAAGCAGCAGCCGCAGAAGTGACGAATGAGGAAGTGGGAGTGTGTGTGTGTGTGTGTGTGTGTGTGTGTGTGTAGATTCACTTGGGATAACACCATTATCCAAGAGGCTGGGTCCTATAGCCTCTCTCTGTAAATACTGAAATAAAAGAGGACAGTAAGAAACTTTTTCTTTTCTTTATACAGTGGGACCTCGACTTACAAATTTAATCTGTTCCGAATGCACACTCGTAGGTCGAAAACTTAGTAAGTCGAGTTTCCCACAGGAAAAGCGGTTTCCCATAGGAATGCACTGGAAACGGAAAAATTCATAAGTCGAGGAAACTGCATCTAAAAACTCGTAAGTCGAGGAAACCGCATCTAGCCGCGAACGGGCTTTCCGTTCGGATGTCGAAAAAATCGTAAGCGTGCGGCCACTTTTTCCGCTCGTAAGTAGAAAACGTCGGATGTTGAGGAGCTCGTAAGTCGAGGTCCCACTGTACTTTCCTGGGCAACTAGCTGGGAGCTGCTGACAGCATCCTGAAACTTGCTTACCTCCCCACCCCCAAGTTAAAGCACCACAAAATAATGACAATTATGCCAGGGATAAGCATGTATACATTGTAGTTGATCAGACCTTTATTTGGATCTCATGGTAAGTTTGCAAATAAGGGCTTTTCTGCCCAGCCCAAATCTCAGAATGAATTCCACCTTGCCCAAGACCTTGGAGGAGACATGAGCAACAGAAACATACTTTCCAATTGTCATTTTAGAGGACTGGAATGAGAACAGTTGATTGAAACTCGAAGGGCCCAGATGAGGAGAAGAATTTGAAGGTTCTTTTGGCTGGTCTGTGCCCCAAGGTGTCACTACGGACAGTGAGGCCAACAATGGTGACTGTGGAATGGAAGCAAATATGGCAAAGACTTGTGGGTATACCCCTCAAACGCAAACAAAATGGCAGCCGTTATATTGGTTACCCAGTACCTGAGAACACATTTAGTTTCTAGGCTTATATAACAACACATAACAGCTCACGTATTTTTTCGTTACAGGAAATCATCCTGGAATATTTTTTTTTTTAAAATCACCACAAAACAGAAGAGGAAGCTTATGAGGAAGATGTAACTTCAAACTGTGCTTTTAAGTTCCCCTGGTGTTCCTCAGGAGGTTAATGAGTTGGGTCAACAACGGCAGGTACAATTTCCTGAAAAACAGCTTAGCTGCTGCCACCACTCGGCTTTCCCTATTGGGTGTGCTTCCTCAAATCACAAGGGCCCATGATGAGACCCAACAGGCCCAGCCAGTGCCCCACATGGACTGAGAACATGCACCATCGTTGCAACACACAAGGATTTAATGGTAGGTGTCTTCAGCACGCAAGTCAACATGTAAAGAGTTCCTCAAGATACAAAATAGGAAAATCACTGCAGGGAGATAGCAGCTAGAGAACCATGGGTGGTATTCGATTAAATTTGGTCCATTAATTTAAATGGGACTACTCTGTGCAAAACTCAGCTAAATATCACCCGAAGTTCAGCGAGGGGCATGGCAGATGTTGACATGTTGGAAAGGGTCCAGAGAGGAGCTTCACTAAGGATGTCCTCTACACGTTGGCCCTGCACATTGCTTTTCTCTCATTTTTGTATTTAACGCAATTCTTTCGTACAGGATTCAGAAACCAACCCAGCTAACCCTAAGGGAAAAGGACGACAGATCAGGGTGGTCGATTAATTGAATTCCTGATGCTGGAGACAAACAATGAAGGAGGTCTTCACACCCTGAGCTTCTAGAGTCGACTGGCTGATGGTCAGAGTTAGAAACCAAATGCAGGACCAAAGATGGGTCTTTGGGTCTGACCTAGCAGGACTCCTCTTCTTCCTTCTGTTTTGTTTTTTAAACAAAAACACTTCATTGGGAGTCCACACATGGATTACCAAGGGAGTCTGTTAATGCTTGAAGGCTGTACATGCAACGAACAGCTGCTGGTGTAAGAGGAAAGTGCTGAGAGAATGTGCAAGGAAACCAGTTAGTTCCCCTAGGCACACACAGAAGTTGGTTCATCACTAGTCAATAATAATCTGAGGCACTGGTTGTAGACATGGTCCCATACAGGAGTTACCGGTAGTATCAGTGACTGTATTGTATAATACAAAGGGCAATTGATTATTATTTTTATTGAAGATCCAAGTTCAACCACATTGTCCTGGGGTGGTAGTCAACTGCCTTTTACTCAGAGTAGACTCACTGAACTTAATGGACCCAATGTAGTCACGTTCATTCGTTTCAGTGGGTTGACCCTGAGTAAAACTTAGTTGAAGACCACCCGTGGCCTTCAACTAACTTCCCCAAAACACGCCTGTCCCCTTCCTAGGGAACTTCCATGTCACGTTTTTACACCTCTAAACCAGCAGCCGCTGTCAAGCTCAGCAGACAGGAACAATGCCATGGCACCAGAAAAGCAGTCGGAATTGGCTTGCAATGCCAGCTTGTGAACTTCCTGCATGGACATCACAAAGCATTGCAACCCGCCCCCCCCCCCAAAGAATGCAAATGCTTGGGACATGATTTTTATTCAGAAAGACTCTTTCCTCCGGGTAGCAGAACACACTAAATCATTTGTGTGGAAAATCACAAATGAAGAAGCCTAACAACAGAAATATGGTCAAGCTTCAAGGGCCAGATTGAGAAAACATTGGCAATTTGATACAAGTGCTTGACCAGGACAAAGCGAGATGGTTACTAAATCCATATGGGTTTTGATTTCTTCCTCAAAGCAGGTAGCAATTTCACACAACCACCATCTATGCTGAGATGGCCAGTCTTGGTTTAGCAAATGCGTAGGCGCCGAGTTTCTTGGGTTCTTTTGTGAAGGCTGCCCAGTCCACAAGTCATGGTTGCATCTGGGCTGCCAATGGCAAGGGATTACAAGTGTAAATTGCAAGTGATCACAAGAAGGAAAAGAGGTGAGGAGTTCAAGATCCATGTGTGCTCATAGAACAGCTGGTTTCTTAAGGTACAGTACAACCTGTAGGATTGACAAGGTTCAACATATGAATTACATGGAAGTTCATATATATTCAAAGTCACTCAGTAAGTGTAACAGTCTATCAGGTGGGAGAAAGAGAGGTCAATTGCAGAGTTCCTATCTCTTGATTTAGGGTCTAGAAGGATCTAGACCCTCGGGTTTCCTATGGATGCTACCATTATCTTTCACTACTGAAAGTTTTGTTTCCAAGGGAAACTGGGTGGAAAGCACTTTTATGGATGGAAATTAAGCCATAGCCTGCTCTGCTTTGGCAACCTAGAAAATGAATTGTGCTGAGCTAAGTTCAGTACATTACAGATGCAACAGTCTTAAGCCAGCTACAGTTATGTTGAAAGTAAACAGTATTTTATGACAGCAAAAGGCTTAAGCTGAAAAAGGGACAGCTCTGATTCAAAACACAACATAGTTCAATAGATGGCTCCTTGACACTCTATTGAAGACTTCCAAAATATCTGTGGCCTTTGGGATTTTGGCTTACTCCACCGCCAGTGAGTTATCAGGCTAACCCAAGAGAGATCTGAGGACAATATGGCGCATATGATGGAAGGAAGATGTGAAGCCCAGGGACTGAGCTGGTCAAAGGAAGAAAATGGCATTGGACCAACCTGCTCAGTAACACATTTGGGAAAGCTCTGCTTTACTGAAAGCTTCAGTCCTCCAAAGAGACTTGGAAGTGATTGGTGGTTAATTTTACCATCCTATAAATTACTGCAGTCTTCATTCCTAAACTTGCTACATCATAATCTGCAAAATTTCTCCATGTACCTAAAAACAAAAAGGGCAAGGTAGTCATTTCCCACCCACCCCTGCCCCAAGTATTCTTACTCTCGACCATCGGCACAAATTGCTTCTAATGGTGAAGACAGACATAACGTTTAAACAGTGGTCGCAAGAACTTCCTCGCCAGAAGTCAAACCCTGGATCAAGCAATTAGTCCTGTTTCCAAATAGTTTTTTTTGGGGGGGGATATATTTTATTTAAAATAGCATATGTAAGTGTATCCATCTCTAGGTTCACCTTTTCCCATTTTTCCCCTGTTAAAAACTGGTGAGCATCCCTGTTCCAGGGAGATAAAGCGGGTGGTCAGGTGGTGTTCATGGCGTTACATGCGCTAGCCAATCAGTACTCTGCACAGCTGGCTTTTGCTACAGATGAGGGCAGGTTTTTCAGAGGTCACCCTGGGAAACAATGCATATATTTTGAAATAAAAGCCCCATAAGGATAAAGAGAAAGGAAAAGATGCTTTCACCAAGTGTGATGAGGATGCTACAGGAATTGCCTCACTGTTTTTACAAAGTCACAGCTGTCTTCATCATCAAAAACAAGGGGTTCTTGCAACAAGAGAGTAATCTTTTTTATCTGAGATTATTTTCTTTCCCTCTATTATTGAACATGCATCAAAACAACAGTCTTACTCGTCTTTTTTTGGGGGGGGGGAGGAATTAGTGCAACAAAGAAACGTACGTGCTCTCATTCTACTACTTCTATAAGTAAAGTGTCAAAATAGCCTAACAACATCCAGACAAGTTACCAGACCAACCTCGCAGGAATCGGTGAAGGGATGCAAATCATGAGCTAGACTTATGGTAAAATCCTAGCAAAAGGGAGATCCATGAAACTCATTTTTAACAGATGTGTTCTCAGAAAGTTTCCCCACAGCACGACCAAATCCGTGAGAACGTCTGTGTGGAACGCCGACACCGTAGGATGGAATTGACCATTCAGCTGCATCACTAACACATACAGGATATGCCTACATTCCTATCAGGGAGCAAGGATAATTGTGAACATTTCCAGTGAGTTCGCAGAGATGGAACTTCCCGCCCAACCCATCCCATAAACATCATGCTGTCTGCATACATAATATAATCCAGTATTGTCATGCTAAAGAACACCCCCCCAAAAAAAACCACACCCTAAAATGGAATCCCCAAACCCAGAACTTTTAGTGAAGGTCAGAGAGTTCCCTGATGGGAACACGAAGTTTATGCACAGTGATGAGTATCAGAAGCAGGCTTTCCAGCCTAAAGCGTCCACCAATGACAAGCCATTATTTCAATTCCCCAAGCAAACCAAGATTCGTCATGTTTTATCCCGCTGACGAGACGGGTTGGGCTTTGGCTATTCCTCCAGTTCTCGAGAGCGGTCTTCTTTTGGCAGTGCCATCGCTTCATGCTGTAATTTTTGTTTGAGTTCTCGTGGAGAAAAAGTTCATTTCGGAATCATCTGGCAGGGCAGCAGCTTCAGAGGCTGGCAATGTTTATGAAGAGCTCTCTGCCGAGGCTGTTAAAAACAACAACAACAGACAGGCAGTAAGTAGATGCTTAGCTCAAAGGGAGGCAATTACAACACATCGAGGCTGAAACAAAAGGTCAAGGCTACATTACACAAATCACGCAACTGCTAAAGCAAAGCATGCCCAGGCATATATTTGCTTTATTTTATTTTCCTGCATTTGCATTCCACTTGCCTGGAATCCAAGGCAGTACACACGAGGCACCCAGGAGGTCTCCCATCCAGTCACGGACCAGATGCAGACCTGCTTAGCACCAGCAAGTTGGTACCCTCTCATGCACCTTCAGATAACCACCTGGGACCATTTCCCCCCTGCATCCCACCCTTCCTTCCATAGCACTGTACCCCAAAGTTGGTTGATGGCCACATTTGGCTGGGAAGGAGCCACAACTCGGCCATGGGTCATCTGCCTTGCATGCAGAAGGTCAATCACTGGCATCCCCAGGCGAGGCATTTAGCCAGTTCAACAGAAACCTTTTGACCTAAAAGTCAAAGAGGGAACCCAACTTTGATCAAGTCAAAAGTCAAAGTGCACTTAAAAGTCAAAAAAGTGCACCAGGCAAAAGCAAGCACTTTAAAAAAGACCGTGCCTAGAACCTGGGGAGAAAGCTATTTAACCCTAATTCCTAAACAGGGAACAGATCTATCTTTGCCGTCAAACTACAGACCAATTTCGTTACTGAATAACGATTATAAGCTATTTGCTACCATTTTGGCTGATAGATTAAAGAACATATTGGTAACAATTATTCACGAAGATCAGGTGGGCTTTCTCCCTAAGAGACTAATGCAGAGTAACTTCAGAAATATTATAAACATCTTAGAGTATTTAGACATGAGAATAGACAAGCCAGGAATTTTAATAGCGGTCGACGCGGAAAAAGCGTTCGACAAAATCTCATGGAAATTTATAAGGGCCACCATGGAGCAAATGGATCTGGGGAAGTTCTTTTGTAACGCAATCCAAGCAATATATACTAAACAAAGGACAAGACTATTAGTGAATAATAATATTACAGATCAGTGTGAAATAAATAAAGGAACCAGACAGGGTTGCCCCCTGTCCCCTTTAATTTTTATTTTAGTGATGGAAATCTTAAATAACCACCTCTCTCAGGAATGTCCCACCACCAAAGCAACTGCTTTAGTAATGTGCTAAGTATGCATATTTGGTCTACTAATTAGCAGATTAAAACTTACATGAGTCATCAACTGATCATTGCTTCAATAGGGTGCTAGCCCAATCTTTCTTTGTTTTGTTTTAGTTTTTATTAACTCTGTAGCCATTATGCTTCTTCCCCAAAGAAGATCTGCTCAAGGCCTGTTGCCAGCACAACCTCTGCTTTCAAAGAGATTTGCTGTCCCTGCTGGGTTGGATAAGGACCTGCCGTTCTCCAGCCAGAAGGGAAATACAGGATTGTTTGTGTGAGAGAATGAGTGTGTGAGTGAGAAGGTCAGTAGCAGAGCTTCTGCTCTGTGTACAGAAGTTCCCAAGTTCAACCCCCGCCATCTCCACTTACAGATTGCCTGAAACCCTGGAGAGCTGCTGCCAGTTAGTGTAGGCAATATTGAGCTAGATGGATTGTTGCTGTATGAGAACGTGGGCGTACGAAAGTGTGAACGTGTCCAGCCACATCTATTGGCAGCAGGCCCTTCAGGGGCAAAATGGTTGCCCACCCCTGCCTTATGGTGCAGGCATGAAAGCTGAGGTAAGGACAAAATGTTCAAAAGGTAAAATAAACACCACAAACACATACTAATAAAGCGCTCCTATCCATAGCTCCCTTTTGAGCATTTTATTGCTAACTCTGTTTTCTCCGTGGTTCCTTTTTTTTGTGAAGGACAGCCCCACTTTACCCCCTTGTGTTTATATGGAAGCTTAAAAAGCTCAACTCACGAGTTGTGTACACTTGGATAAGAAGTGAAACTGCGAATTCACAGGATGAATTTTTGCAGGGTTGATCTTTAAGGAAGGCCTAACTCTACCACAGCAAAATCTGGTGATAAATCCCTGATCAAGACAGGATGGAGCGTGGACTACCCCATTTCTTAATGAGACACTGCCCAGGAAAAACTGATTTGGCCAAAGAATATCAAGCATCCCCTTCAATATCCAGATTTTTCATGTCTTATGGAAGGAGTTCTGTCTTAGAATAATCTGCAAAATGTGTGTACAATTTTCAACAGCATATAACAGGCATCCCTAAACTCGGCCCTCCAGATTTTTGGGACTACAACTCCCATCATCCCTAGCTAACAGGACCAGTGGTCAGTGATGATGGGAACTGTAGTCCCAAAACAACTGGAAGGCAGAGTTTGGGGATGCCTGGCATATAAGGATCCCAACTGATGATGAACAAGCAAGTTTAATGCTCCTCCAGAGTGTTCCTGGGATGCCAATATTCTGAGTATTTGGCTTGTTACATCTTGACGCACATTATTATTATTTTACAAAGATCAACAAAGAGGTAAGCTATCAGTGAAGAGGCATGCTATTAATTGGCAGGCATTTTAGATGATGGCCGAAGAGAGGGAAGCTGCCGATTCGTAGCAGCACCTTAAACAGGGACCCTTCACTTTAATCCTGCAAATGTCCCCATGGCCTGCCAAAAATAGAGAGAGAAAAGCCCCCAAACATCTTGTAATTAGACACCTTGCATATAGGTGTTCTACATGTACTCGACTCCTGATAAAAGATCGCTTATAAATAAAATAGATACCCGAAGAGCCACGGCTTGCAGCCAGCAAACAGAGGCTCCACAAGAGAATTACTGTTGCAAGCTAGCGTATTCTTGCCAAGAGGCTACGGATGAGACAGGGCAAGGCAAGGATGGCTCCGGGTTCCAGTAATTTCCCGTGGGTCACATTAAGGTTAAGGCAGCATTTGATTCTGATTTTCACTGAACAGTGGAATGTCAGGGGGAGTTTACTGCTCTAAGCTTCCTGTATTGAGGTCACATTGCCGGCAAATAGAATTTCCAAGCCTGGCCCCCTGTGTACAAATCCGGACATTGCCGCATGTATTTTTTTTTTTATTGCACAGCGTTCTAACAAAGGAATCCACTGATAAGTGGCATCAGCGATGCACCAGTTCAAAGGTGGTTTTGAACAGCTCAACAACTTGATGGGAAAAGCAGTATGAAAACGAAACAACAAAGAGCCTCTGGTTCATTCTGTCCTCCAGGCCAGATCAAGGATGGAGGGGTTTCCGGGGCAGCAATAATCAGGTACAGCGCATATGCAATGCTTTAAATTTCACACGTCAAAATCTCTGCCAAACTAACTGGGAGTTCAATTTAAAAAATCCAAATTCGGCGAACGTATAAATCATGCAAATGGATGAACTTTGCATATGCCTGCTTATTTTCTGTAATTTGATCTGCTCCCAGCCGCCATGGAACTGGGCAAAGAGCAATGCCAGGCCTTGCCCCCTGACCTGCGGAGATCTTATCCAGCCTCCCTTCCGGATTCTGAAATTTCTTCAAGCGCTGGCCACGCACTTTCAAGCATATCTCCACAATAATAAGGGCCATGAAGCTGCTCTACATTAGTTTTAAAAGAAAGTTGAGGTCCTTAGGAACCTGAAATCGATGGCTAATGTCGCATTTGAAGGGCTTTTCTGCACTTCCAAAGAACTGCAACATTTACACAGCCAGGCCTATAGCCAGGAAGTTTTGTATGAGAAGTGACATGGCTCAGTGTTGGAGCATCTGCTTTGCATGCAGAAGGTTCCAGGTTCGATCCTTGGCATCTCTAGGAAGGACTGGGAATGTCCCCTGCCTGAAACCCTGGACAAAAGAGCCAATCACCTGAAATTATGCCTAACCTTTGGTTTTGTCCAGATTTGAAAATGTCGCCTGTTTTCAAACCAAAGCGAGGGAGGGGTAGGGTGGGGTGAGGCTTCTATTATTTTATATAGGGACATGGGGGGGGTAGAGCCTCTTGGAAGGTTTTCCTAATAAGCTTGGCGGGTCGAATCCACTCTACAGTGGTGAGTCCCAGCTCCTGCCAACCTAGCAGTTCAAAAGCACGCCAGTGCAAGTAGATAAATAGGTACCGCTGCGGCGGGAAGGTAAACACTATTTCCATGCGCTCTGGCACTCGTCACGGTCTTCCGTATGCTACTAGCAGTTTAGTCATGCTGGCCACATGACCTGGAAAGCCGTCTGTGGACAAACGCCGGCTCCCTCGGCCTGAAAGCGAGATGAGCACCACAACCCCAGAGTCATCTGTGACTGGACTTCACCGTCCAGGGGTCCTTTACCTTTACCTTATTTTATATAGTGTACATGTGGGGTTTTGTGTCAGCACCAACTGTGTAAGTTCTCTTTCTATTTGTTTATGCTTTGATGGTGTTTCCTGCTTGGCAGGGGGTTGGACTGGATGGCCCTTGTGGTCTCTTCCGACTCTATGATTCTATGATTCTATTACATTTCCTTGGTAGTGAGAGGTATTGAGGAGCAGGGTGTGGTTGGTTGTCTGTGGTTGGCTGCAGTGGGGCTTGTTGGGTCAAGTAAGCCAGATTGATTCGTACGCTGTCGGTGGATTCTTGTTGTTGTCTTGTTGGGCTGTGTATGCAATAAAGGGGAGCCATGCTGGGGTGAAGGCGTCCTCTTCTATTTGTCCCCATGTCAGTTTCAGATTATTGCTTAGCTTTTCTAGTAAGGCTGCTTCCCACACAACTTGATACCATTGGTCCATGTTTACTCCTGACAGGTCTCCCCAGTGTCTGGCTACGAGGCTTCTGGCTGTTGAGAGTAGGTGGGTTTTAAGCTCTGTATAATATGAGTGGTCATTAGGATCTTGGGAGGGGTCTCTGTGGATAGCAAGGGGGGGAGGAAAGGGAAAAAGGGGAGGGAAAGGGGTGGTGGTTTGAGGTGGTTTCTGGGTGCTTCATTTGGCAGTTGTTTTCAATTTGTGGTGTGTAGGTTTAGGTGAGGTTGGTTTGTAGTCTTGTGTTGTGTATTTGGCAGGGCTGTTCTGTGAGCTCCTTTTTGTTTTCTGTTCGGCTCCGGAGGCCTCCGGGCCTCGGAGCTCTGCTGGGATGTTCATGGGGTGCTCCTGGTCCTGGCGGGGTTGAGGCCACGGGGGGGGGGGGTGACTGGGAGCTCTGCGCAACCTCCCTGGTTGTCACCCCTGGTTCCCCCCCCCAACATCATGGCAGTATTGGCAGCACGGGGACCAGCCAGGCAGCGCTGTTCGTGCTGGCAGTCCTCAGGGGCTCTACACAGCTATTTTGCCTTGCCGGAAGGCCGACACTTTTTTTTTTTTTTTGAATGAGTACAATGTCAATTCTTCTTCTTCTTCTTCTTCTTCTTCTTCTTCTTCTTCTTCTTCTTCTTCTTCTTCTTCTTCTTCTTCTTCTTCTTTTAAAAAAAGAGATATCAATATGGATTTTTTTGTTTGTTTGTGAGGCCAGATGATCAAAACATACAGCATGCAATTCTGAAATGAAGCGTTTTGGGGAGAATGGAAGTCCTGGCAGATGCTCTCAGCAGGTAGCCTTGGGTAAAGCCAATTAGTCAGAGGCTATTGCAGCTGCTCTATGAGACTCAACTGGATTGCAGAAAAAACCATTAAAAAATGTACTAATCCAAAATATATTCTAGTAAACGGCACGCACACGTCCTCAGGTAATTAAAGCAACACTCAAAATTCTCATCATCCCTGCTTTAAAACAACAACAACAAACAAACAAACAAACAAACAAACAAACAAACAAACAAACCCCATACAGTGGTATCTCGGTTTATGAACACAATTTGTTCCGGAAGTCTGTTCATAAACTGAAGCGTTCATAAACTGAAGCAAACTTTCCCATTGAAAGTAATGGAAAGTGGATTAATCCGTTCCAGACGGTCCGCGGAGTACTTAAACTGAAGCGTTCATAAACTGAAGCAAACTTTCCCATTGAAACTAATGGAAAGTGGATTAATCCGTTCCTGACGGGTCCGCGGAGTACTCAACCTGAAGCGTACTTAACCTGAAGCATGGGTGTAATTGGTTCTGGAAGTCTGTTCATAAAGTGAAGCGTTCATAAACTGAAGCGAACTTTCCCATTGAAAGTAATGGAAAGTGAATTAATCCCTTCCAGATGGGTCTGTGGCGTTCGTAAACCGAAAATTCGTAAACCGAGGTGTTCATAAACTGAGGTTCCACTGTAACTACAACCTTTTTCTGAGGTGCGTGTGTATGTTTTACAGAGGGACAAACCTTTGGCAGTTTTACACAGATTAGGCAGAAAAGAGTGACAGAAGGAGAGCACACCTCAACCTTTTGTGGAGCTCTGTATTTCTTTGTGAGCTGCTATCCTATTTTCCACAGGGACGCAGGTGGCGCTGTGGGTTAAACTCATCCGGACGCCCAAGTCTCAGAGACCGGCTACCCCTGGGTTAGCATCTAAACCTTGGTCTGTGGGAAAGCAGGCTTTGTGGAGGAGGCGAGCATCTTGAGGGGAGATTGAGAGCAAGCAGGAATTAAGCTTACAGCTAAAGTATAAGAAAGGGATGCAGGTGGCGCAGTGGGTTAAACCACAGAGCCTAGGGTTTGCTGATCAGAAGGTCAGCGGTTCAAATCCCTGCAACAGGGTGAGCTCCCGTTGCTCAGTCCCAGCTCCTGCCAACCTAGCAGTTCGAAAGTACGTCAAAGTGCAAGTAGATAAATAGGGACCGCTCTGGCGGGAAGGTAAACGGCGTTTCCGTGTGCTGCTCTGGTTCGCCAGAAGCGGCTTTGTCATGCTGGCCACACAACCTGGAAGCTGTACACCGGCTCCCTCGGCCAATAATGCGAAATGAGCACGCAATCCTAGAGTCGGTCACGACTGGACCTAATGGTCAGGGGTCCCTTTACCTTTTTATCCTCTTTTACAAACTCCTGGTTTAAGGGCAGAAATCAGTGGAATCACAGATTCAAAATCAGAGGGAGGAATTCATTGTAGCGCTAAGGAGATTGCTCTGTTAGCAGAAACATTTCTGCATACCTGGTGGATAGATCTCCCCTTTCCTCCTGATGCATGCTGTTCTGTGGGTTCACCCGGTCCTCCCCCCTCCAGGGGATGCACAGGGGGAAGAAGCAGGAGATTGTCCATGATTCAAAAGGGGAGGTCTGCAGCTGACAGTTGTCCCCCCCCCCGCTTCATGTATCTTCATTTCCCCACCTAGGAAAACCTCCCCACAGGGACTGTCTGTAGCGCAGACCCTCCAAGTCTCCCTATTTTCCAGGATTTGCAGTACCAGATTTACAAAAGCTGTTCTGGTTTCTGATTTTATCCTGGAATGTCCTGCTTTTCCTTAGGATGTCCCTATTTTCATTGGAGAAATGTTGGAGGGTATAGAGTTATGTGACCACCCACCCACCCCAAACCAAGGAGAAAAGTAACTATATGACCTTTAGAAGACGTATGAAGGCAGCCCTGGATAGGGAAGTTTTTTTAAAAAAAGTTTATGTTTTTTATATACCCCGTTTCCCCTTTTTAAATACGTAGTCATAAAGTAAGCCATGGCAGGGTTTTTAAGCATTTGAGAAATATAAGACATACCCCGAATATAAGCCATCCTTCCACGCCGCGGAAACCAACCCCCACAGGCACCTCCACTCACAGAGTCACTCCATGCGGCCGGCACTGCAGGAGCGCGATCAGCTGTGAAGCGGCGCTCCAAGAGCCTTGCTTAACAGCTGATCGCGCTTCCGCCTTGCTGGCTGCACCCCCACGCTCCGCCTTCTCGTCCACCGTCGTCCCTGCTGCTTCCGTGCTTGCCGCTCATTGCTTCTTCCTTGCCTGGCCCGGCCAAGGAGCTTGGAGCGCCCTGCAGCGGCGGGCTGAGCGCCTGAGCCAGCAGCCTCCGCCTGGCCCAGCCAAGGACGCCTGCTGCCCCGCCACCCGGAACCGCTGGCTGCTGCAGCGCCGAGCACTCAAGAGAGCCCAGCAGTGCCCTGAGCCGTAAAAACCATACCGGTAATTAAAAAAAAAATAAGACATCCCACCGAAAGTAAGCCACCCTGTGTTTTTTGGAGGGAAAAATGTTATAAGACGGTGTCTTAAAAAAGGGGAAACACAGTATGTTGGAAGCTGCCCAGAGTGGCTGGGGCAACCCAGTTAGGTGGACAAGGTATTATTATTATTATTATTATTATTATTATTATTATTATTAAGTAAGATGTCCCTATTTTTATCGAAGAAATATTGGAGGGTATGGTATCAGGTAGTGTGAGAGCAGCTCTGTGTATTCCTGGCCCTACACAGTTCCCATTAAAACAAAGTCTTCCCCCTTTCCTCCAGGAGGAGTAGGAATTCCTCGCACAGATCCCCACTGCAAAGGAATATGGAAGTCTAACTTGCTGGGAGGTCTGCAGAGGCATCAAAGCAACTCTGGAGATCAAAGAGCGTAACTTTCAAGTAAACTGTACATTTGAATATGCACTAACATGGTGGTTCAAGAACTTTGCTGAAGTCAAGGTTTGCTGCAGAGACGACTTGGTTCCTGCCTTCAGATTCTGGAAGTGGAAAAGATCTCAGGGGTACCTGTCAAAAGGCTCAGCGGCAAACCTCTGAAGTCGCAAGGTACACAACACAACCCCCGTGCCGAAACATTTGCCAACATTTTTTAAAAAGGTGACACTGAGTGACAGTGTCTCTTTGAGAGGCTGAACATTAAATTCAGCTCTCAGTTCATTTGCCTTTTGGTGCTTATGAGCCACCAGGAAAGCGGGAGACAGGCTTGCCTTGGTGGTTTATATCGAGGGAGAAGGCCGAGTCTTCTGGGTGAGGTGTTTTAATTCCTCTGCAGCCTTTGGAAAAATTGCTGACTTCGCCTCCACGTGTGTTAAAAGTCCTTTTCTGCACAGCAAATACATTACAGCAAATAGCATTTTCTGGCAGGGAGAATGGGCTGTGCAATCTTTAAGGCAGAACATTACTTTATTACACATGTTAAGGCTTTCACTCAGTTTTAACTTTTATGAGCACGACAAAGAAGGGAGAAGCGGTGTTTAAATGAAGGCTCTCTGCTAGCTTTCCTTTTATTCCCAGTCAACTTGACACCACTCGCAAAATGTCACTGAGATATTTACTTCCAATGTGCCCAATCCCTTTAAGCTGTTCTGGGACTATTACATTGGGGGGGGGGGTGGAATTGTGGAGGGAGGACCCCTGTGGTAGCCCAATACCACTGACATTTCTTAACATATTAGTGGCTTGCTTGGGGCATGAGAGCTTTCTGAAGCCAAACAAAACGTGATGGAAGAAGCCCCTTTCATTTAAAGCTGGGTTTACACAGAACCTTAGAATTGTAGAGTTGGAAGGGACCACAGGAGTCATCTAGTCCAACCCCCTGCAATGCAGGAATCTTTTTTTTGCCAGTGTTCTGTATGTGGTGCTTCTCTTGCACTTAACCTGAAAGCTGCAGTGTGGATGCACACGAAAGCTCATACCAATGACAAACTTAGTTGGTCTCTAAGGTGCTACTGGAAAGAATTTTTAAAATTTGTTTTGACTATGGCAGAACAACACGGCTACCTACCTGTAACTGGAAGCTGCAGTTTAATCAATCAATCAATCAATCAATCAATCAAGCTTTATTACGGTCGTATACCAGCTATTAAAATAAAAATGATTTACAGGGCTATGGGGGTTGTCATTCGGGGTGGATATAAGAGTCTATAAGTTTGAAGGGGCTATGTTTCCAGAGGGCGGGTCCAGCTGGCCTTTCCCCTGGTGCTGCTCAAAGTTCTCAGTTTCGTACCCGAGCGAAGGAACTACTTCCCACAGTCCAAGAAGCTGCAGTTAGTGTAGAATGCTGCAGCCTGATTGCTGACAGGAGTGAGGCCTTGTCACCATAGAACACCTGCGTGCAGAGATCTACACAGGCTGCTGATTTGCTACTGGTCAGGCTTTGAGGTGCTACTATTAGTACAGTGGAACTACAGTGGAACTCACGACCACAATCCGCTCGGAGGCCCGTCCGGAAGTCGAAAGGGGTCGCTGGGAGAGGCGCCGTTGTGTGCAGGCGTGGGTGGCGATCGCCCACTCCTGCACATGCACGGACGGCGATCGCTGCTCCTGCGCAGGCGCGAACGGGAACAAAACCCGGCAGTTACAAAGAGGTTTGACTGTACAGTCGTACCCAGTGGCGTTCCTACCCCAGCTGGTACCGGGGGCGGCACCTGCGTGGCCCTGCGGAATGTGCACATGCGGCATCCTATGCGTACACAGTCTGCACGGGGCGGCTCGCAAGAGGCGTCTTGCTTTGCCCATCTCGGAGGGAGGGAGGGGAGAGCGAGGCAGTGGCCCGTCACCTCCCCGGCCCAGTGAGCTTCGCCCGCGTGCGGAGCTTGCTACGCTGGGGAGAGCGAGGCAGCGGCCCGTCACCTCCCCAGCCCAGCGAGCTCCACCTCTGCGCATGGCCCCGCCCCGCCCCACTGGCCACTGTTGAGTGGCAGATGACAGCCAGCAGTATCGGGGCGGCCTCTCCGTGATGGCGGCCGTGATGGCCATCATTGGTGGAGGTGCGGAGGGGCCAGGGGGCGCTGCCCCCTGCTGAGTGGAGTGCAGGACGGCTCGCCTCCCCGCCCCCCTGTTGCGACACCCCTGGTCGTACCTTGGAAGTCAAACAGAATCCATTCTGGAAGTCCGTTTGAGTTCCAAAACGTTCGGAAACCAAAGCGTGGCTTCTGATTGGTGTTCGAGATCCAAGGTACAACTGTATCGTTATGAGTTTGGGGCAGGGTAGGCTGCATGCTCGAGCCCCCTTCTAATTCCTGGAATAGCCAGGCTAGCTTCCTGGTGAGCTAATGGCCCTCTAAGTATGGCCCATTAAGCTAACAAAGGAAGTGGCTCTGTGCCAGATGGAAAATGCAGACAGCAAAAAGGCACCATAGCCTCCACTGTCCTTCATTCCAAAGGAAGCATGAACCCTCCATAAGCCGGCATGGTTGAGAGATTGGGGTAGCGTGGAACAGCCCTGAACAACTTGGGACCAGTTTACCTATGAGATCGCTATACCCCACATGTGCTCACTTGACTGATTCAGTTGGTGGATTTGGCATTACTACATGTGCCACATATTACAGACCCTCCGAGTGTCCCTATTTCCCAGGGAAAGGCCTTGATTTAGGGAAGCCGTCCCAGTTTCTGATTTGATCCCGGAATGTCCCGCTTTTCCTTAGGATGTCCCTGTTTTCATGGGAGAAATGCTGGAGGCTATGGAGTTGTGCAACTTGCGAGCCAAGGAGAAAAGTAACAATACAACCTTTAGAAGACATCTGAAGGCAGCCCTGTATAGGGAAGGTTTTTAAAAAATAAAAATAAAAATGTTTAATTATGTTTTTATATATGTTAGAAGCTGCCCAGAGTGGCTGGAGCAACCCAGTAAGATGTGTGGGGTATAAATAGTAAAATTATCATTGTGGAATGGGACGTCACTATTTTTCATCAGAGAAATGTTGGGAGGGTATGATATTACTCATTCCACCTTTGTAAGAATTTGATCGTTTAGTGTGACAGCACTTTTGGAACACCAAAAAATCTGTTTTCTTCGATTTAACTTTTGTAAGTTTTAAAGCAGGGTTGTACATATTTCTTGATTTTATGGTTTTATCATTTTGTAAACCGCTTTGAGGTTTGTTTATTTGTTTGTATAAAAAAAGTCGGTGTGGTTCGGGATACCCCAAGAAGGCGAGGAGAGTCAAATTCTCATTTGCCCAATGATAGAACAGCCCACACTAATTGCTACAGCCCTACAGCCTTCACCCCCTGGGTGCTTTCCTTCTTGCTGAGCTCGTTCCCAGTATCAGAGCTCAGCTACAATTAAAAGCATCTGGACGGGAGACTCTGCAGGGAGGTAAACCATAAGCAACGAGTTATGGTTTGGTTACTGTACTGAGATACCTCCGTTGGGGATCCCTAGCCTCACTTTCGGAAGTGTAAGGCACCAGGCAGCTGATGGGGGGGGGAGTCCGAGAAGCCGCCCACCGTGTTAAATTTACCATACTTCCCACAAGCAGGGCTTTTTTTCCGTGTGTGTGTGTGTGTGTGTGTGTGTGAGGGACTCAGTTCCAGCACCTCTCAGGTGGGCGCCATTGCCATTCTAAGGGAACGAGGGAGGTGTTCGTGATGAGCTCCAGCACCACTTCTTCTAGAAAAAATAGGACTACCCCCAAGTGACGCTGCATTGAGGCCTTATTAGGGGAAATTGGGTGGCTAGCAGAAACCTGCTGCTAATTGTGACATGCTGCAGTCTGTTGCCCCACCGTTGGCCAACCAGGCTATAACCCTGCTACCCCTGGGAAGTGGAAACAGAGAGAATGTTAAATCAATGTGTACCACAGAAATCCCTTCAGACTCTCGCCTTTGCATCAGTTGTGACTGTAAGACTTTGGGTAGGAACTAAGAGCTTCCCAGGTGACTTAGAAAAAAACTCTTGGCTGGTTCATGCAACTGTGTAAACTCAGTTTTTACGGCCCTTCTTATCAGACCAATAGGTTCCTGGGCCAATTTGTTGACCTCGCCTTAAGCGGTTGCTTATATGCACATTATACCCACATCCGCATGCTCTGCTTTCTTAATCACAGGGTACGTGGATTTCCTTTCAAGCAAAGCATCTATATAAGCAGATGTGCTTCCTGAACTACATGCATACCATAATAGGCGGATGATACTCTTAAGTATCAATTTGCTATACCACAGAGAGGAGTGGCCCAGAGGTGTCTGTGGCCCAGCCAGCAATGGCCTCTTGCTGGTTGCTGCCCAGCTATGCCAGGCTTCCTCCCCATCATTTTGCATGGTATTCTGAGACATCTGACATCTGTCTGTCAGTTACATTTTGTTCCGTGCTTCTGAGGTGCAAAAAACAAAAACAGCCTGTGCAGGTATTGGCTTACAAATTGCTGCATTGAGATTTGTTCCAACGAAATTTCGTCTCGTTATTTTCTGAGGAGCTTTTTATGTTGCAAAATTGCTTCCCTGCTAATAGAACTTTTTCACAGGAACTTACTATTATACAAAACTTGCTTCTCCAATAAATAATGCAGATTTCTGTTATTTATCTGTTTCACATCCTTTGCTTCTGCAAAAACAAAAAACAAAAAACAAAACAAAACCCACAACCTAATAGCCCCCATCAATTATCAATTTTCCTCATTCATAAACCCAAAGACCCTAGCCTTGTAGCTGACCCAATGAGGTACACTAAAAATGCATGTAGTACTCATACATGAAGCATCTGCCTCTGAGGTGTACAATTGTACAAAATGAGTCGCCCAAAGGTGAAATAAAAGTAGGAAATGCAGGGGTGGATATTTTTGCAGCCAGACTCCCTCAACATTCATCTCTCGCGATTTTTATCTCATCGTCGGAGGCAGACCTTTTACTGGGGAAAATCAACGGGGGACCTGGCGTAAGTCACCCCGACCTCAGGGGGGAATCCTGAGGGCAAAAGCCCACGGCAGAGCAAAGAAGGGGTTTCCTCTGAACACTTCTTAACCTCTGCGGAGGCAAAGGAGAAGCGGAGAACCCCGGCGCTAAAGGGCAGACAGCATTCCCCAGTAGCGACGCCCCAGAAACCCGTCGAGAGAGCGTCGCGCTCTCCAGAAAACAACTGCTAAAAATAGGGCGTCTTTCCCCCGAAAGACCGGACTAATTTGAAATAAAAACCCCGGTTAGAAGCGCAGAGGGGACAAGGGGAAAGACGGGAGCAAACGCAAACGCGGCTTGCAAAACGGAGCAAAAAAAAGCAGAAAGGAAAAGGGGACCGCGCTAAGGCACAGCTACAGCCTGTTTACAAACCTACAAGGGACTTTAATGCCAAAAAGACTCAAAAGGAACGCGTATAAATTAATTAAAGTAGAAAAGAGACCAGATACCTTTAAGGGCTGATTGTAACATCGTCACTCCGCCGGAAATTGTGAAAGACAAAGGCAGGAAGAGGCAGTGAAAAGGAAACTGGAAACAACACGTGGGAGAGGAGCCCAGACAAAGAGGTGCAGCACAACCAAACAGCGACACATGTGGCCAAGAGAAGAATAACAACTCTACAAAGGAAAATAAATAGAGGACAGAGAAACAGAGACCCCTGGCGCCACCTGCAGGATAAGAGAATAACTGCAGGGGAGACCTAAAAACCCACAATAAGGCTTTGAAAAGGTTTTTAAATTGTAATCTAAGTGAATGGACATTTAGACAACCAATTTAAGGGAATTCCCGTGAGAAGCAACAACGTCATACTATACAGTGAAGAAAGCGGAAAATTAAGAACAGATAAATGGGCTCCAGGAAAAATAATACTGCAAGTGGTTCAAACTCAACGCAAAGCCAACTTCGCAGAACATCGATAATAGAAGGAGAAAACAACACAGAAATGAAGGATTTAATAACGATAATGGAAAGAATGGAAAAGAATCTAGGTGACAAGATAACGAACCTGGATGGAAACATAAAAACAATTGATGGGAAGTTGGAAAGTATGGGCGCAAAAATTGAAAAAAATTCCAATTTGATCGTTGAGCTTGCCAGCCAAATGAACCAACAAATGGCTAAACATAAAGAACTAGAAACAACAATGCAAGAAATCCAAACGCAAACTCAGAGACAAGAGGAAGTAACAAAAAAAACCCAACAAGACCAAAGAGAGTTGAAAAGATTTCAAGAGAAAAATAAAGAGGAGATTGACAAATTAAGAAGGATTCAAGAGGAGACATATGATGCCCTGGCGATGCTGGAAATGAAACAAAAGGAGATGACTCTCCGCATAAAAGGGGTGAAGGAGACGCCAAACGAGGAGTTAACAACTAAATTGACGAAGGACATCGCAGCATGGCTGGGGGTCGAGGAAGAAGACCTGGCTCTGGACATTGATAAAGTATATAGACTAAGATCTAATAAACAGAAAACCAAGAGAGGGCCGGGTGATTGTTTAATCTTTTTAAATTCGAGATTGTTAAGGGACAAACTACTACAGAAAGACAGGACTGACCCATTGATAATAGAAGGAGCTTGCGTAGAGATAATGAAAGAGATCCCGACCCGCTTCCTGAAAAAAAGGGACAATTACAAGTTTATGACGTCGGCGTTGAATAAAAGTAATATTAGGTATAAATGGGAATTCCCTGAAGGACTGACATTTACCTACAGAGACAGAAGGCGCACCTTCAGATCGGTGGAGGACACAAAGAGCCTTTGGAGGAAATACTGGGAGGAATTAGGCGGAGATAAACTAACAGACTGAAATAGTTCATAGACCATAGAAAAAGGACCTTTTCTTTTCCTTCTTTCTTCTATCCCCAACCGTTATATGATTTTTGAGAGTTAGCATTCCTGTCTAATTTTTCTTGTTTTGTGTGTATATTTTAATTTTACAGGTCCTTACAGTAAAGGAACAGTAGAGAGTAGTGTGAGAGCTAATTCTAGATAGAAGGGTTGTCCAAATTGAATAAAGTAATGGAGATTAAATGTATCTCATGGAATGTAAATGGAATGAATGGAAAGTATAAAAGGAACAAGATAGAGGGGGTTTTGAAGAAGAGTAAATGGGATGTAATATGCTTACAGGAAACCCATATAGTAAAAAACCATGTAAGAGTCCTAAAGAATAGAAGATTGGGAGTAGACTTCGTTGCGGCCGGGGCTGAAAAAAAGAGAGGTATAGTTTTGTATATTAACCCCACATTGAACCCTCAAGAGCTTTTCCAAGATGAGGAGGGAAGGATACTAGGTGTGGAAATCCAAACGAAAGTGGGAAGAATAATTATAATAGGGATTTATGCCCCCAATAATAGGAAAGATGAATTTTTTAGAAGAGTAGAAGAAAGAATGTGGGATTATATAGGAGAAAATTTGATATTAATGGGAGATATGAACGGGGTAATATCAATAGAGAAGGATAGAACACAAAGAGATAGAAAAGGAGACTCAGGCAAACTACCTTTGTCCTTCTTCCAATTAACTGAGAATTTTGACCTTTACGATACCTGGAGAACTAAAAACCCTACAGTGAAGGATATTACCCATTATTCCGAAGCAAAAAAATCTGGAGGGAGAATAGACTCCATATGGGCAACTAAAGGACTAATGTTACATTTAGAGAAGGCGGAAATACAGAATAGGTCAATATCAGACCATAATCCGGTGACAATTAAAATGAAGTTCCAAAATAAAACAAAAGGAAGGTGGAGATTTAATGATGAAATATGGAGAGATGAACAGAGAGTAATAAGAGCAAAAGAGACCCTGAAAGAGTTTTTTGAAATAAATGAAAAACAGACGAAAGATCAGAAAATGGTATGGGAAGCAAGTAAAGCCTTCATGAGGGGATATGGGATTCAACAAATGGGGAGAATAAAAAGGGAAAAGGGGAAGGACATAATGGGAATAAATAAACAAATAAGAGAGAAGGAGAAAGAGTTGATAGAAAGCCCCAAAAATGAAGATCTGCTGCAACAGATAAAGAGGTTACAAACACACCTATCAGACTTATTGAATACTGAGGTACAAAACAAAATTAAATGGACAAAACAAAGATACTTTGAACATGCAAATAAACCCGGCAGAATGCTAGCCTGGTTGAATAAAGAACAACAAACCAGTAGGATAATAAACAAAATTGTGGATGGAAATAGAGAAATTACGGAATCAAACCAAATTAAAAATTGTTTTATAAACTATTATAAAAAGTTATATAAAGAGGGAGTGAAGGTTGAGAAAGAAATACAAAAATTCCTAGGAAAAAATAAACTACCTGAAATTAGGGAAGCAGAATACCAGCACCTAAATGGAGAAATTCAAGAAGAAGAAATAAGGATAGCGATAAAGAAACTGAAGGAAGGTAAATCACCAGGGCCAGACGGGATTTCGGCTAATTACTATAAAAATTTGGAGGAAGTTATAGTACCAAAACTAAAAATAATCATGAATGAAGCCTTAGAAAAAGGGGAAATACCCGATTCATGGCAAGAGGCGCTGATAACTCTAATACCAAAAAAAGGTGCAGATATGAGCCTAGTAAAGAACTACAGGCCGATATCTTTATTAAATATAGATTACAAGATTTTCACTGGTATTCTGGCAAAGAGGCTGAAAAAACTACTGGAGAGGATAATAGGAAGAGAACAGGCTGGTTTTCTGCCAGGGAGACAAATCAAGGATAATATTAGAACAATTATTGATCTAATGGAGTATTTGGAAATGAATCCTAGTAAAAGAACTGCAATGTTGCTGGTCGACGCAGAAAAAGCGTTCGACAGCGTTTCATGGAGTTTTCTCCATGGAACGTGTGAAAGTTTACAACTAGGTTCAAAGTTCATGAACGGAATTAAAGCAATATATAAAAAACAGAAAGCAAAGTTATTGATAAATAATGAAGTTACGGAAGAATTTAGCATAGAAAGAGGGACCAGGCAGGGGTGTCCCCTTTCACCCCTCCTGTTTATTATGACATTGGAAACTCTACTAAAAATGCTGAAAGAAGATAAGGAAATTGAGGGAATAAAAATGGGAAAATACTCTTATAAAGTTAGAGCTTTCGCCGACGACCTAATTGTAATGACAGAAACACCAGAAAAAGGTATATTAAAAGCATTGGATGACATGAAAAAATTTGGGGAGGTGTCCGGTTTCAAATTAAATAAAGATAAATCAAAAATGATAACTAAAAATATGATTGAAAAAGAAAAGGAAGAATTGGCAAAACTCACAGGAATTAAAATAGAAAGCAAAGTGAACTACTTAGGGATATGGATCACAAATAAGAATTCAAATTTGTTCAAAGACAACTACGTAAAGAAATGGAGAGAAATTAAAAATAGTTTTGAGAAATGGAAATATATGAATCTTTCCATTTGGGGGAAAGTCTCCATGATAAAAATGATAGCTCTACCAAAGATCCTTTTTTTGTTTCAAAATATACCGATAATAATTGGAACTAAATATTTGAAGGATTGGCAGAAAGATCTTGCGGATTTTATATGGCAGGGCAAGAAGGCGAGGATGAAAATGGAGACGCTAACCAGTCCGAAAGAAGCTGGGGGTTTTGCATTACCGGACCTGAAAAGGTACTTCGAAGCGGCTTGTTGGACCTGGTTGAGGGAGTGGTGTATTCTAAAGACAACTGACACTCTGGAGTTGGAAGGGTACAACAAAATTTATGGATGGCATGGCTATATGATGTATGACAAGAGTAAAAACCACAAAGGATTTAAAAATCATACGATCAGGAGAGCATTATTAGAGGTTTGGGAAAGAACAAGAGAAAGAATAATAGGGAGAACACCCTGGTGGCTGTCGCCGCTGGAAGCGAATGCGACACTAAATTGTTATAAAAAAGAAAATTGGCTGACATATAGGGAAATAACTGAAAATGATAATGGAAATATTATACTGAAAAGTTATGGAGAATTGAAAGATAAAGGTGTATCTTGGTTGGAATACTTCCAAATTAAGGCAACATTTGAAAAGGATAAAAGAACTAGGGGATTTGAAAATAAGTCAACACGATTTGAAAAAGAAATCCTGAACAGTAATGAAAAACTACTTTCCAAAATGTATAGGTTATTAGAAGAATCAGAAACAAAATTCGAAGAGAAAAATCAAAATATGCGAAAATGGGAACAAGATATCGGACATGAAATAGATATAGATGATTGGAAGAAATTCTGGAGGAACAATATAAAGTTTACAGCCTGTTACTCTTTAAGAGAGAACTTTATGAAACTCCACCACAGATGGTACTTGGGACCGGACAGGCTAGCAAAGATGAATAAAAATATGAGCAACAAATGTTGGAGGTGCCAAAGCGCAGTCGGTTCCCTGTTCCATATGTGGTGGGCATGTCCGAATGTGCAAAAATATTGGGATATGATTCATACGGAAATTCAAAAGTTAATAAAAACATCTTTTCCAAAAAAAGTAGAATCCTACCTTTTGGGCATCCTGGGTAGTGATGTACCACAAGATAGAACCAATATTTTTCTATATGCGACAACAGCCGCCAGAGTGTTGATTGCTAAATATTGGAAAGGTACCCTTGTACCAACAAAAGGAGAATGGGTAAATAAACTGTGTGAGTATTTGGAGTTGGCGAAACTCACAGATATAATACGACAAAAACCAAAGAACAGGATAAAAAAACAATGGGAATGTCTAAATGATTATTTAAAAAAAACAGACAAGGGGACAAAAACATGGCTATGTTTGGAATAACCCTGTAAGGACAAATATTGTATATAAACTATAACTGTTAGATAAGTACAAAGGTAAGATGTTTATTAAAATATGTTCGACAGGAGAACGAAAATGTAACAAGAAATACTGTGCCGAAAGCGGTGGAAGTATTATGCCCTTGAGATGATTTCTCTCAAGTGGACCTTTAAATAAATCTTTTCTTTCCTTCTTTCTTTTCTTCCTTTTCCTTTGCTCTTACTTTCTTTGCCCACTATCTTTCCCTCTTCTACCTTTACCCTGTCCCGTCCCTGCTTTCTCGGTCTTTTTTCTTTTCTCCATCCTTTGTTCATATGTCTATTTCCTCCTCCCCCCTTGGTCCTATGCCCTTCTCCTCACCCACACCCCACTCCCTTCTCTTTCTCTTTTACCCTTTCTTTCCCTTTTCGATACCTTATAATTTTGATACGTGTAAAATATAACTGAATGTTCTTGGATTGGTTCGAAGATGTTGTGTAATGTTTTAACAAATTCTCAAATAAAATCTTTAAAAAAAAAAAAAAAAAAAGAAGGCTGATCGTCGAAGAATTGATGCTTTTGAATTATGGTGCTGGAGGAGACTCTTGAGAGTCCCATGGACTGCTAGAAGATCAAACCTATCCATTCTTAAGGAAATCAGCCCTGAGTGCTCCCTGGAAGGACAGATCGTGAAGCTGAGGCTCCAATACTTTGGCCACCTCATGAGAAGAGAAGAATCCTTGGAAAAGACCCTGATGTTGGGAAAGATTGAGGGCACTAGGAGAAGGGGACGACAGAGGACAAGATGGTTGGACAGTGTTCTCGAAGCTAGGAACATGAGTTTGACCAAACTGCGGGAGGCAGTGCAAGACAGGAGTGCCTGGCGTGCTATGGTCCATGGGGTCACGAAGAGTCGGACACGACTAAACGACTAAACAACAACAACAATTTATTTAAAATATTTGTAACCCATTTTTCATTACAATGCACTCCGGGGGGCAGCATACAATAATATGAATGGAAAGCCATTCAACACGATCATAAACATTAAAACCGCAAGCAGAGAGCAGCAGTAACAGGAATAATCAAAACCTGGCCAGGCAATCAACCTGCCGTAAAGATCGGATGGGAGAGACGGATTTTCCATGGGTGCCGAAAACTAATCAGCATCAATGCCAATCATATTTCAAGGCGGAGGGTATTTGGGCATCGCTTACAGGGTAAACCCTTTCACTGGAGGCTGCATAACAGATGCCTCTTGAATGCAGAACAACCCCGAGGGCATCAGCTGCAGAGCTCAGCAGGTTGACCGGGAGGTATGGGAACAGAGGATCCATCAAAGGTCCCAAGTTGGGAGAACTACCTGAAAATGATTCACAGGTGGTATTTAACTCCAAGTAGGCTTGCTAAGATATGCAAGACTGAATCAGATAAGTGTTGGAGATGCAAAGAGGTGGAGGGAACGTTCTTTCATATGTGGTGGACTTGTAAAAGGGTTAAAGAGTATTGGGAAATGATCCATAATGAATTGAAAAAAATGTTTAAAAGTATCCCCCCCCACAAACCCAGAGTCCTTTCTGCTGGGGATAATTCAGACTGAAATTCCCTGGTGTCAAAAAAGGTTATTTGTGTATGCTACTACTGCAGCCTGTGTTTAAAGTGATGTCCCAACCAGCTGATGGAATATGCACAACTCACAGACTTAACACATAGAATAAGAGAACAAGAAGAACATACATTTAAACAAGACTGGAAAATGTTTATTGAATATATGGGGGGAAATTGTGTACAGCTGAAAACGATGTCAGCATTAATATGAATTCAACAGTGCAAGCCAGTTTTGATGGATGCAATAATGGAATAATGAATGGTATAGTTTTTGTAAAATATGCAGGGATTTCTGATATGTAAAATGAACCATGGAAAGAGAAGAAGGGAAGTCTTTGATATCTTAAGGATGTAAAATGAGTACCATATTTTAAATTGTAAAACAGAAAACTTAATAAAATTACAGTATATACAAAGGTCCCAAGTTGTACATGAGCTCCACATGATGGCTCTAGATGGCCCTGCGTGTTGCTGATAGTCCCGCAACAGCTTTTTGCCAAGTGGTGCCCTCAATATGCTTTGGACCACAACTTCCACCAGCCCCCGCTGTAGTTGTAGTCCAAAGCATCTCGAGGGCACCAGGTTGGTGAAGGCTGTTCTCCAACAACACAGAAAAGACTAGACTACCACACCTCCTGTGCCTTCACTTTGTCGCTGATGTGTGACCCTGTATAGAAAGCTCATGACTCAAGGCTCTTTTATGCAGCGTGCCAGAATCATAAGCTATTTCATCTTTTCACATTTTGATTAATGTCAATAGGGATTCTTTGCTAGTTTTCTGGGTGAGAGTGAAGTTGACAAATACTGATGCTTACCCAAGGAACTCAGATCCTGACAGGTCTATATATATTTAAAGCTAACACCAGAAATTCAATCAATAAAGAGAGGAAAGTAGATTTAGGTATTAGATCTAGTTGCTTGTACTCTTGTAGATTTGTGGGATTATTAGTTCTTGGCTTCTTGGTCTTAAAACACACATATGTTTATCAACATGTGTATTTTGTCATATGCAGTTTAATGCCGCAAATGAGAATTACTTCAAGGGAAGTAATAGTACCACTGTATTCCGCTCTGGTCAGACCTCCCCTGGAATACTGTGTCCAGTTCTGGGCACGACAGTTCAAGAAGGATACTGACAAGCTGGAACGTGTCCAGAGGAGGGCAACCAAAATGGTCAAAGGCCTGGAAACGATGCCTTATGAGGAACGGCTTAGGGAGCTGGGTATGTTTAGCCTGGAGAAGAGAAGGTTAAGGGGTGATATGATAGCCATGTTCAAATATATAAAAGGATGTCATGTAGAGGAGGGAGAAAGGTTGTTTTCTGCTGCTCCAGAGAAGCGGACACGGAGCAATGGATTCAAACTACCAGAAAGAAGATTCCACCTAAACATTAGGAAGAACTTCCTGACAGTAAGAGCTGTTTGACAGTGGAACTTGCTGCCAAGGAGTGTGGTGGACCTTCTTTGGTACCATATTTTAAAGCGGAGGCTTGACATCCATCTGTCAGGAATGTTTTGATGGTGTTTCCTGCTTGGCAGGGGGTTGGACTGGATGGCCCTTGTGGTCTCTTCCAACTCTATGATTCTGTGATTCTATGAGTGGAACAGCAGCTTAATTTTCAGATGATCTGAACATCTGCAGGAACCCCAGGCCTTTCAGGTTCAGTTGCCTGCAAATGAGTGGCAAACCACCACATTGGTGCATCAGTTGCGCAGCCTTGCCACATTATGCTCCTCTACATGTTATGGGAAGGGGCATAGCTCAGCAGCATCTGCCTTGCATACACGTTTCCATATTCAATCCCCAGCATCTCTCGATAGGGCTGGGTGAGACCCCTGTCTGAAACCGAGCAAGATACAGCAATTCAGTATAATTCAGTATGTTCCTATGTTATGGCAGCCCCTCTGCAGGCAAGGGGTGACATAACTGGGCTCCTGAGCCCCACAGAAAGAATGTAGTCGGGTCAAGGGAGCCGTGGACTCAGAAAAGGTTGAAAACCTCTGTCCTATGCTGAAAAGGTCTCCCTCCCATTTGGCTCAGAAGGTGAGCTTCCAGCTGGGAGGGGGTTCCTTCTCACAGGAATGAGGAGCTGGTAAATTGGGATGTGTGTTAATCTTGTTGGGGTCCATGGAAATGGAGGGCCACTTTTAATTCTGGTTGCTCCTCCCCAGTGTTGTGTATGTGTTTACAGGTAGGTAGCCGTGTTGGTCTGGGTCGAAGTAAAATGAAAAAAATTCCTTCAGTAGCACCTTAAAGACCAACTAAGTTTTTATTTTGGTATGAGCTTTCGTGTGCATGCACACTTCTTCAGATGTGTGTTTGAGAGAGAGAGAGAGAGAGACAGACAGACAGACAGACAGACAGACAGACAGACAGACCCTTGCTTTTTCATGCAAAACCATTTGCAGTCGTTTTCGGTCATCAACAGCTATCAGTCAGTCAATCACCCACTTCCACCACCCTTCTGAGTGATCCCCCCTCCCCTCCCCCTCCCCTCCCCCTCCCCACCCCCTCCCCACCCCTTCTCTACATAAGTGCCTGGGGACTCCTATTTCACTGTATCTGAAGAAGTGTGCATGCACACGAAAGCTCATACCAAAATAAAAACTTAGTTGGTCTTTAAGGTGCTACTGAAGGAATTTTTTCATTTTAGACAGACAGACAGACAGACAGACAAATTCCCACCTTCTGACCCACATATTACCCCATTTATGGATTTCACGTACCGCCAATGCCAGGCCCATTTTCTGGTGATGTGTAAAGGTGTTTTTAATCCTAAACATGGGAGGATTTAAATTTACATTTTAACTTCAACTCGGGAGTTCCTATTTTGGCTAATCACCTTTCTGTGCAAAATAAATGAACCATTCTTATTTATTCCTTCAGATTGAAGGCCACCCCCCTTTAAACCGAGAGTTTAGACATATCATTTGGAAGCGCCATTAATTAATGGGCGATGATGAGTGAGGAAGCATTTCCGAAACACTACTAAATAATTCTTTTCCAGGAAAGAAAGACAGGAAAAAATACAGTTGTGGGTGGCTCATACAGTAGAACCTGGCTAATTTATACTAATGACTGGAATGCTCGTTATTAATTATTGAACTCTGAATGAGTAACAGCAAACAAAGCAAGGGAAACACACCACAAAAGACACTTTGTTCATGTATTTTGACAGCTGCCGTCTGAATTACAATGCAGGATCTACTAATAAGTGTCCTGTAGTCTACTTTGCAGTAGCGGCAATTGAGCGAGATCAAAGCCACGCTACAATTGATATTCGCTCTTTGCTCAAAGGCAGGTAGGCGAGAGTCACTGCTGTGGGAACAAGATGGTCTTATCCAATTTGGATCCTTGATCCACTGCTAAAGAGTTCCACTGGTGTCACATCCTTTGAGCCTTGAAAGATGACACCTCAGTGGGCCTTAAAGGTTCCCCATGGCTCCCCGACTCCCCAAATAGGCCAGGAACTCACACCAGATCTACAGGGTAAGTTATCTTTCTTATATTTAATCCATTTCCCTCTGTGAAAGAAGTCAGCATATATTAAAAGAGGGGTGCAGTCATTATTGCTATAGGACATTAGAAATTACTGAACGGTAGGGTTTGGGTTATTTGGGATAGGAAGGGGAAACATAAGGAATTCCTGGGCTAGCCTATGCCAAAGGACCTGGCCAAGCTAGGGCCATATACAGGGCCATTGAGGGCCATTGGCGAGGCAAGAAAACTGTCCTCCCACCTTGCCCTGACCTGTGCAGAGACAGGAGATTTGGAAGGTTGCCAGGGAAACTGGACTATGATGTCCCAGGAAGAGTTTGGGGCATGTTTCAAGAGGCTTGGAATAACTGAATAAAGGGCAGAATGAAGGGTTTTGGCTGGCTGGCTGAATGCAGGCTGGGAGAGGTGCCTTGGACTCCAGAGCTACACTGCTGATGATGGGAACAAGCCCCTCTTGAGACGAGCATGCTGTAAGATCTGGACTCCCTCCATCTAAATTCAGGCATAAATATGCGAATAAACCACATTTCTTAAAGCCACAACAGCCACCACTGTGTCTTCAATTCTCCAAAGGAGCACAGACCCTGGTTGAGGGCCAGAACCCCTGGAACCCCATGCATGGCTTGGCAGAGGTCAGAGCAGCCTGTAACATTATCTTCCAGTGATGGACCGAACGAGGGGCTATGGGAAGAGTGGCAAGCCTGTTGTCCTTCATTATGTTGTTGGACTCCAACTCCAGTGATCCTCAACCGACGGCCAAGGGACAGAGATAATGGAAGTTGTAGTCTGACAAAACCTAGAGGAGAGCTTTCCAAACCTTCCATGACATACTTTTTTTGCTCATCTTCTAACATTGTGTATGCCATCAAATGCCAACAGTGCCCTTCAGCTCTCTATATTGGACAAACAGGCCAAACCCTACGCCAAAGGATAAATGGACATAAATCTGACATCAGGAATTACAAGACAGAGAAACCAGTAGGAGAACACTTCAATCTCCCAGGACATTCTATACAAGATCTCAAAGTAGCTGTCTTACTACAAAAGAATTTCAGAAATAGACTGGAAAGAGAAGTTGCTGAATTGCAACTAATCACCAAGCTTAAAACCACGGAGAGACCTGGTTTGAACAGAGACGTTGGATTCTTATCTCATTATACACGATAAAGCGATCCTCAGCCACCTCACCCCTTGCTTTTCCATGCAAGTCCATTTGCAGTCATTTGCAGTCGTCAACAGCTATCAGTCTATCACCCATTTCCACCACCCCTCCCCACCCTTTCTCTACATATAAGCGTCTGGGGACTTCTAATTCAGTGTATCTGAAGAAGTGTGCATGCACACGAAAGCTCATACCAAAATAAAAACTTAGTTGGTCTTTAAGGTGCTGCTGGAAGGAATTTTTTTTTATTTTGTTTAGAAAAACAAAGGTTAAACGAACCCCATTCCAGCCCCAGGAGGAGAGCAGGGAGAGTTTGAGCGACATACCTACAACACTGCAGCCAGCACACTGTTGTGTTGCGATACACACAATTTGGAAAGGCCTGATCTAGAAGGCCACGGGTTCCCCATCCCTGAGGACTGGATTACAGTAGCCATGCAACCAGCTTGACAGTGGAGAACTGACCCATGTCCTTGTCCTCTGCAGCATATGATACTGATGCAAGAAGAATGCAACTCGTGTTGGTATAGAGAGCAGAGGAACACATTCAGACAGAGTGACTTGCCATTAATTCCGGCCGCATCATTTCCCCACCTCCCTGCCTTGTTCTCATTTCATAGTCAACAACAGCTGGAGTATTTGGTGGCATGTTTATTTCAGTTTGCTTGTGCCTGATGATAATTTTGTTACTAAGCTTGTGATCTTCTCTTTCAATTATTCTCTCTCTCTCCCCCTCCTTCATATTCTTTCTGATGGTGAGCCCTGCAGGCGCAGCCTTGTTAATTTCATGTTCGTAGAGTGCCTAGGCATCCAAGGTGCTTTATAAAAAGCCTAATGCGAAGCTGGTGCCGTGCCAGTCGGCCTGAAGGGTGCCTGAAGCTCTCCAATCAACGCAGAACAGCTGAGCTGCGTGATCAGAAGAATCGTGTGGTGAAGTTCTTGCTGGACTGGACCTTCCCTAAATCAGTGCCCCCCCTTTTAATGAAAGCAACCCCCTCCCCACAGCATCATGAATGCACCAGCGGGACGGATCAGCAGGCTTTGGGGAACCTCAAAGTTTGCAGGTATGCATTTTTAAATTATTATTATTTTTTACAAAGAACACTCATGGGACGCCTGCCTCCTCCGCTGCAAAAAAAACACCCAGTCCATTGAAGACAAAACATGATCAGTGGTCACATAATGCTAGCTGGCTGAAGGGTGGGTAGGTAGGGAGACAACCATTGGGGAGGAATGTTTTCCTGAAAGAAGGAGCACTCCACTCTGCAACATTTTGTTGCAGACTCAGTGTGTATTAAAGTCAAATCTAAAACTACAGTGATACCTCGGGTCACAAACGCTTCGGGTTACGCGTTTTCAGGTTACGGACCGTGGGAAACCTGGAAGTACCAGAAAGGGTTACTTCCGGGTTTCACTGTTCGCGCATGCGCAGAAGCACTGAAATCGCACTTTGCGCATATGCAGAAGCACCAAATCGCGTCACACACAGTGCTGCAGGTTACGAATGCTGTGGGTTGTGGGCGTGCCTCCGTCCCAGATTACGTCCACAACCCAAGGTTCCACTGTACTTGATTTTGCTTAATGGTGGCTACCGAGTCTGTTATACGTTTTATGTGTCTGATAAGTCTGGATTACCAATGTTTTATGGATTTTTCTCCTCTTTTATGATTTTTATTGTCTAAATTATGTCAATAAAGGCCAAATGAGTATATTAAAACATTTCCCCGCATCCTCTGTCCGTTTTTTTTTTAAAAAATGCTCCTCCTTTATCTGGAAAGTAAAATTATTTGTCATTCATTCTATATTATCTGCATCAGGTAATCTTTTCACTTAATGTTAATCCCCATATTTACAAATGCTAAAAAAACTTCCTCAAACTGTTTGGGATGTTTTGGGGATTTCTAAATAAGAAAGCGTTAAGATTTTTTCTTTCATTTCCCCAAAAGATGGAGATTCAAAAGCAGTAAAAAGACTCCTCCCTGAAGGAGGGAAGCGAGATTTAGCATAGGTGACCAGATATCATCTTTTAGAAACCGGTTTGGACCATGCATTCTTTATTTAACCCCTCCACTCCCAATTCTGGGCACAAGTACTAACAGAAGTTAGGTCAGTTCATAGCTCTAATCCTCTAATTGCTTTGCCTGGGTAAACCTCAGAGACACAGAAGCCATTCCCTTTTCTGAGAAGCTTCTCTCTTTTCCTTCGTGCCTCTGCCAAAACTAAGAAAAAAGGCACGCCTTGCCTCCAAGCATTGTGGAACCTAACCCTTCCTTCCTTCCCATCCCAGAATCATCTCCGAAAAGCCAAAACGAACAAAGCTCAAAGTGCCATGAGGGGGAGAAAAGGAAAAGGGGTGGGAAAACAAAGCAAAATTGGGTTTAAGTAATTCCTGGAGCAGAACCACTTCTAGAATATTAAACACACACACAAAATGTTGGCTCATTTTACAGCACATACGACCGACACTGGATTGAACATTATGTACCCGAAAGCTTAAATAGTTGGTCCTCTCATGATGTTAAGCACTGCAGACTTGCCAGCGCATGTGGTTGCGACCTATTGCACTGTTTTGTGAAACTACAACCTGGAAAAGGAAGGAACGTTTTGGAAAATGTGCTTAGGAACATAGGAAGCTGTGTTATAGGTCAATCAGGCCATTGGTCCAACTAGCTCAATGCTGTCTACACTGACCAGCAGCAACTGTCCAGGATTTCAGAGAAGGGACATTTCCTGCCAGATATTGCACCTGGGAGTTCCTGCATGGCCCTGCCACTGAACTATGGCCCTCTCCCATTGACTAATAGTCTTCCCTTACTCCTTAGAAACATCAGCATTCTTCCAAAGAAGAAGAAGAGTTTGGAGTGCCTGGCGTGCTCTGGTCCATGGGGTCACGAAGAGTCGGACACAACTAAATGACTAAACAACAACAAAGGAGTCTCAAAGTGGCTAACAATCTCCTTTTCCCTTCCTCTCCCACAACAAACACTCTGTGAGGTGAGTGAGGCTGAGAAACTGCAGAGAAGTATGACGAGCCCAAGGTCACCCAGCAGCTGCAGGGAAGCGAACCCGGTTCACCAGATTACGAGTCCACCGCTCTTAACCATTACACCACACTGAATGCCAGCAGCGTTTGTGCAGAGCAAAAGGGTGTGATTTGTGCGATGCATGTATATTTCGATTTCTCTGCAGCTCGGGAGAAGGCGGTGAGATCAGAGCCAGCCCTGGTGGCACGCAGGATGCCTTCCCAGAAGTTCTGAAAATACAATTGCACACAGGTCTAGCCCAAGATGACTTGTTTGCCGAGATGGGAACCGCAAATGATGCCCTCTTACCAAATCAAGTTCATAGTTCCAAAATAGGGTGAAATTATTTTGGCGTGTGAGGCAGAAAAATCCCTTGAGCCCCTCCCTCCTCAGCAGTAAAAATGAGTGCCCAGACACTGAGGTCCAACGCCCGAAGGCCTTCTGGCGGTTCCCTTGCTGCAAGAAGCCAAGTTACAGGGAACCAGGCAGAGGGCCTTCTTGGTAGTGGCACCCGCCCTGTGGAACGCCCTCCCACCAGATGTCAAAGAGGAAAAACATCTACCAGACTTTTAGAAGACATCTGAAGGCAGCCCTGTTCAGGGAAGCTTTTAATGTTTAATAGACTATTGTATTTTAATATTTTGTTGGAAGCCGCCCAGAGTGGCTGGGGAAACCCAGCCAGGTGGCCGGGGTATAAATAATAAATTATTATTATTATACTATTATACATATTATACTATTATACATTGGTCAACCCAGCTCAGCATTGTCTAGATTGGCAGAAGCACTCCAGAGTTCCAGACTTTCCAGGAACCCAGAATGTGCTCTACAGTTGACCGATGTTCCTTCAGCCAAAGAACTGGGATCTGATTCACTGACTGGCCCAAGGACATTGTGATTTCCTGAGTAAACTATGGTTTGGCTTGTCTGTCTCATTAATAAAAGGCAAAGGGACCCCTGACCATTAGGTCCAGTCGTGACTGACTCTGGGGTTGCAGTGCTCATCTCGCGATATTGGCCGAGGGAGCCGGCATACAGCTTCCAGGTCATGTGGCCAGCATGACTAAGCCGCTTCTGGCAAACCAGAGCAGCACACGGAAACACCGTTTACCTTCCCGCTGTAGCGGTTCCTATTTATCTACTTGCACTTTGACGTGCTTTCGAACCGCTAGGTTGGCAGGAGGTTGGGATTGAGCAATGGGAGCTCACCCCGTCGCGGGGATTCAAACCACCGACCTTCTGATCGGCAAGCCCTAGGCTCTGTGGTTTAACCCACAGCGCCGCCCGCGTCCTCATTAATAAACCATAGTTAAAAGCAAACCAGGCTGAATGCAATACTACGTGAGTAGAATTCTACCCACACAACAAGACTTCTCCCTTCTTCTCCTGGTGCGTCTCCAAAATTCAATCTGGAAGGTCACCCAACCCTCTGAAACAGGGTTTGGGTATGTGCGCGTGAGGGGGGGGGGCAGGAGTTCCATCCTGCAAGCAGAAGCTTGCTGCATGAGATGAATATTGGATGCAACGATGGGGGCGGAGATGCTCCTTCAGGTATACTGGACCGAGGCCGGTCAGCCTTGTGCTCAGACACGTACTGGGAGACAATGTAGATCTTTAAAATCCGGTGTTATGTGGTCTCGGTGACCACTCCCAATCACACAGGATCGACCTGCGCCTTCATGGACAGCTGTGAGTCCAAAAGGCCCATCTTGTTCAGCATTTTGTTCTCACAGTGGCCAACCAGATGGCCATGGGAAGCCCACAGCAGCGTTCTCCCCACTTGTGGCTCCCGGGTTACTTCCTCTGACAAGTGGAAGTAGAACTTTCTATGTGAGATGAGCATGTGCAGTTCCAAAGTGCAGAGTTTGTCTGTGTTTTGGCAATTACAGAAAGCAAGAACATACGAAGGTTCTGCTGCCCATGAAAAAGTATCCTAGTTCACACAGTGACCAATCAGATGCCTATTGGTTTATCAAATGCTTTTTCTCCTTTTAAAAAAAAATTCAGTAAAGGATGAACTTCTGCCTCCACCTCTAATTTTATTCTATGAATCCTGAAAGTCCATACTGGTTAGAGCAGGGGTCGGCATATATTTTTTAGCTGTGGGCTGGTCCACTGTCCCTCAGACTTGTGGCAGACCGGGGGGTGGGGGAGCTGGAAGAAGAGGCAGGGGGGGGCAAGTACGATAGTAAGTCCTCCTCCCCACCCCCCAGCCCCAGCGCTCACCTTCCCAGAGGCTGCCGCCACCACTACCACCGCTGCTGCTGCTTCTCCTCATGGGTAGGCAGAGCAAGCTTGTCCGCTCCGCTCTCTGGCCCAGAGGAGCCCCAGGGAAGCGGCGGTGGAGGGAAGATGAGCAGCGCAAAAGGGCTGGCTCTGGAGAGGGGCTGTTTAAAATGGTGCTCAGCCAACTCAGCCCAGCCCCCTTCCTCCTCTAGGCAGGGCGGGGAGAAGCCAGGAGGAGGGAGGGAGGGAGGGAGGGAGGAGGCGCCGCCACGGTGTGTGTGTGTGTGGGGGGGAATGGTATGGTGCGGGGGGGGGGGGATGGCGCAACCCGAACGAACAGAATCCCCACACTGATCCACAGATAGTCCGCGGGCCAGATCCTGAAGGCAATTGGGCCTGATCCGGCTCGCGGGCCTTAGTTTGCCAACCCCTGGGTTAGAGTATGGATTGCAACCTATGGGGTGCTCACAAGCAGCACACATAGTATTCTTAGTTCTCAGCCCACTATTTCTTCATATCCCTGTAGGAGAACCTGGAATTGTGAGGTGCTTGGGCAAGATGGTTATTACAGTGCCAAGGAGCTGGGAAGCAAGTGACTGGCTGAATTTGGGAACAAGGATGTTCTCAGCCCCAGTCCCAATCTCACATTCCTTCAGTCAAGAGTGAATTCAATCTCCCACCTGCAGGGTAGCATAAATGGTAAACTGCTAAGCTTAGGGGAAGAAAAAGTTCCCTGTTCAAAACATGGTTTTCAAACTGTGGGTCATCAAAAGTGTGTGATTTGTTCCAGGGGGAGAGAAAACGTTTGCAATGTTCCTGAGAATTAGCTTCCTGTGGTCGCTTTTCTGTGTAGATTTAACTGGCTTAAACTTCGACCAACTTTGGTCCTGACTGCATGCTCCAAAAAGTTGGAATATGTAAATACATGAACTGGGATACGTAAACCCCAAGAATTCCCATACTGCCATTCCACCCTCCTTCCCCAACTTCGTCCCACTAGTGGAGTCAGAAGTATTTAAACAGAAAGCCTAACTGAACCTTATGTGTTCGGCAACCCTCTGACTGGGCAAGAGCAACGGAAACATCCTGCTAGTCTATTCCATGCTGTGTACCATGGGGTGCTGGTGAAATAACTGCTGATGTGGTGTGGAAAAATAAAGGAAATCAATTTAAAGACTCTTGGATTCTCAAGCCACCCACCCCCAAAGGAGGCTGCCTGTTGAATCTCATTGGCTACAAAGGGCTGGCTCTGTTTATTTATTTATTGCATTAATATCCCACCTTCTCCTCCAAGGAGCTCAAGGTGGCATATATCTCCTCCTGCCATGGGCAGTGGAGTGGTGGAAGGCACCTGCTGGGGAACCCCCACAGGAAGAAGGTTTAGAGCCTGAGGAATGGTGGTGGAGAGAGCATACTGGGAGGAGGAGGAGGTATCAGAAGCAGAAGAGGCAACAGGATTTAGTGAGCGGGAAGAGGTTGTGGCAGAGAGCAGTCCAGACTCAAGAGGCAGGAGAGGAACGGGGCCAGAATACAAAGATAAGGGAGGATCAATGAAAGACAAGACAACAGAGCCTTAGGCTGCTGGGGAAAGAACAGGGAGGAGCCTTAGAGAATGGTAGGAAGGCGGGGAGCTTCAATCCTCGCAACTGCTTAATTGAGAAAAGACCTACTGGGAAGGCTTGTTGTGCCCCCTAGGACTGAGCTGTTTTTGTTTCTTGAATGAAGAGTTGACTTCACTGCAGACCTACGCTTGACCAGTTCCTGATGCCTCCTCCCCATTTTATCCTCACACCAAGCGCACGAGGTAGGTTAGGCTGAGAATAAGTGATTGTCTCAAGATCACCCACTGAGCTTCATGGTTGAGTGGGGATTTGGGCCGTGGTCTCCCAGCACTCTAACCACTACGCCACGCTGTTTGCACCATGGTCTTGCCACCTGCTACCAGCAGCATCCCAAAAGAAGCTCTCCTACAGCAAGGATGGGGAACATGTGGCACTCCAGCTGTTGCTGGCCTACAACTCCCATCAGCGCCAGTCAGCATAGCCAGTGATCAAGAATTCTGGGAGTTGGAGTCCAACAACACCTGTATTGTCCCAAGTTTCCCACCACCCCTGCTATTCAGCCGCGAAGTTCACAGCAATCCTGGGGCAATTGCTCTTTATCTTTTTCTAACCTGGTTCACCAGGTTATGAGAATAAAACGAGAGGGATTATTTATGCCTCCACAAGCTCCTTGCAATTAAAACGTTCTGAAGGACTGCTGACTTCACAGCCCAGCCAGGCTAACAAGAAAAGAAAAGAAAATCTCCAGAGCAACAGGATTTTAGGCAGTGAAATAAAAGTGTAAGATGCACTGTATTCCACCACTTTGTGCCATCAAACTTGGCATGCAGACCCAAATATGTTAGCAGGCTAGGCGATTAAGTCAGCTTTATAGACATGATGTCAAGTTGAATTTGGCTGCATTTAGAAGTACAGCCTCACACCTGGCACACTCCTTTAACCAGCCATATTTGAAAGTGGCTGTAAATCCCCAGTACGGCTATGATTTAAGACTAACGTCTCGTTAGCCTAAATGTTGATGTGACTCTTCCCTTTCGTTCCTTTTACGCTTTCAACTCAGATTATGGTGAATTCTTGCAGACTAGGGTGGGTGGCTGTGACAGATGGGACATTCTCCGGAAAAGCTATCACAATTCTAAAATGTTAGGAGTGTTTCTAAAGAGATTTGCTATAACCCTGAAGTTGTGATCAACTTCCCAGCATAGGTAAGCAGAGATGCTTTGTACCAGCCAGGAGAAAACTTCCTGTTTCCTCCTGAGCTGGGACAAACTTCCTCTGCATGTGACTAGATGTGGGCATGGTCTAATCTGGGCAAGGGGAGCACATCTCCTTCTTTTGTTCCTCTTCTCTATTTTCTTTTCTACGTGTGAGCAGAAGTGACTTACCTGTCTGCAGTCACTTAGGACTAACTCCCTTATGGGATAGTTCCATATGTATATATACTTTTGTAACCTGTCTGCCTTCAGGGATCTAACTGTGAACTGAATGAATATGAGTAAACTACTTTTATATTGACTTTAATAAGATTGTCGTGTCTATTCTTTTAAAGGGGGAATGTTTAAACGCTGCTAAGACATAGAATTTGCTAACAAAAGAAATGGAGGCAGTGAGAGATTTTACTTTCTTGGGTTCCATGATCACTGCAGATGGTGACAGCAGTCACGAAATTAAAAGACGCCTGCTTCATGGGAGAAAAGCAATGACAAACCTAGACAGCATCTTATAAAGCAGAGACACCACCTTGCCAGCAAAGGTCCGTATAGTTAAAGCTATGGTTTTCCCAGTAGTGATGTATGGAAGTGAGAGCTGGACCATAAAGAAGGCTGATCACCGAAGAATTGATGCTTTTGAATTATGGTGCTGGAGGAGACTCTTGAGAGTCCCATGGACTGCAAGAAGATCAAACCTATCCATTCTGAAGGAAATCAGCCCTGAGTGCTCACTGGAAGGACAGATCCTGAAGCTGAGGCTCCAATACTTTGGTCACCTCATGAGAAGAGAAGACTCCCTGGAAAAGACCCTGATGTTGGGAAAGATTGAGGGCACTAGGAGAAGGGGACGGCAGAGGACAAGATGGTTGGACAGTGTTCTTGAAGCTACCAACATGAGTCTGACCAAACTGCGGGAGGCGTGCTCTGGTCCATGGGGTCACAAAGAGTCAGACATGACTAAACTACTAAACAACAACAACAACAACAACAACAACACAAGTTAGGAAGAATACCATTAAACAATATACCCTCTCCTGCCTCCCTGGACATTCCCACAAACTCTTGTTGGCATAGGCAGTGGTGGGGGGCAATGTGAACTGCAGTCCAGCAACATCTGGTTCTCCCTACTATATAGCAGAGGTTTCTCTGAGCTGCCCCCCTGCCCCAAAGAGAGGTTCCTCCTCACAATGCCCCACAGGGGCCTGGGAAACATTCACCTGGGGAGCATTCACCTGGGGAGCTCGTAGCCAGGGCTGCTGCAACAAACAGCTGTGCAAGCCTTTGGGAGGCAGAGATGCAAGAGGGCATTAGAGGAGGGCGGGCAGGAAAGAGGGACAGAGCCCAGTGTTGCCCATGGCACCTCTGACCATCCTTCAAGGCTATTTGGTATGCATTTTGGATGGTTCCGTCTTCACCTGGGTCAGACATAGGGCTCATTTGCCCCCCAGGTGGTGGCTGTCTGCTGGAACTCCATCCTCCTCCAGGCGTTGCACGTGCATAAAAATTGGGAGATTTTCTGCTCCCCTAGATAATCACGAGTTTCCCTTCTTAAAACGCTGTAAAAAAAAGTGAAATCCTCCAATGATGCAATGCTCTAGTTAAAATTACAAAGCACTAACTCTAAAATTAACTTGCTCTGGGATATCTTAAAATAGTAGATTGCTAGTTCTGAGCTTACGGGTGTTCTCAGTTAGCTGCCGCTGATGAAATATAAAAGTGGTTTATTACACATATAATTATATATAAAATCCCTGCCCAGTACTTTTCCTTTCTAGTTCTATGGTAAAAGTCTAAATGCATCCTGGTTGGCATAGACTACTATCAAAGGGCTATTGCATCATAAAACCTGCGCTAAGGAGCAGATTCCCAAAGCCACACAACTCCATTTCCCTCTTCTTGCCTCTCTCCTTCTAGTCCTGACTCTGCTTTGCCCTTTTAAAGCAATTTGCTTCCTGCAAGTACCTGCACATTCTTTGCATGCAAAAGGTCCCCCTGCTTCAATCACTGATGTCTCCATGTAGGGCTGGGGAAGACTTTGGCCAGAAATCCAGGGCAGCTGCAGCCAGTCAGTGTTGACGATGCTGAGCAAGACCGACGAATGGTTTAATTGGATACAGTCATACCTTGGGTTGCGAACGTGATCCGTGCAGGAGGCACGTTCGCAACCCGCAGCGTTCACAACCCACAGCGCCGCGTCTGTGCACGTGCGTGACGCAATTCGTGGGCTTCTGTGCATGACGTCATTTTGCGCTTCTGCGCACGTGCGAGCACCAAAACCCAGAAGTAACCCGAAAACATGCAACCCGCAGTGTTCGCAACCCAAGGTATGACTGTATAAGGCAGCCTTCCTATGTATGTTTCCAGTCTATACGTACTTATTTTGGAAATATATTCATTGAACTCAACCATTTTACATGGGCTTTTTACCTTCACCCAATGGAAGGGGAAATAACCATGCCAATCCCAGGGCTGGCATAATCTCTCTCTCCCCCCCCCCCCCCCCGCTCAGGAGAAATGTCTGGGGGACAAGAGGGTTTGGAAACAGCAGATCAAAAACCTTCTCCTATCTGCCCCAGACATGCCCCCCAGAACAGTTGCTGCACTGGAAAGGCCTCTGACTTCTCAGCCTAGATAGCTCAGTTGGTTAGAGTGTGGTGCTGATGATGCCAAGATTGCAGGTTCAATCCCATACGGGATAGCTGCATATTTCTCAATTGGTGTGAGGGTTGGATTATGAGACAATCCACAGGGTCCCATCCAAGATACAAAGAGTTCCAATAGAAATCTGTTGCACTGTGAAGACACACCTCCTGCCCTGCGTGAAATTGTTGTTGTTGTTGTTTAGCCGTTCAGTCATGTCCAACTTTTTGTGACTCTATGGACCAGAGCACGCCAGGCACTCCTGTCTTCCACTGCCTCCCGCAGTTTGGTCAGACTCATGTTGGTAGCTTCAAGAACACTGTCCAACCACCTCGTCCTCTGTCATCCCCTTCTCCTTGTGCCCCCAATCTTTCCCAATATCAGGGACTTTTCCAGGGAGTCTTCTCTTCTCATGAGGTGGCCAAAGTATTGGAGCCTCAGCTTCAGGATCTGTCCTTCCAGTGAGCACTCAGGGCTGATTTCCTTCAGGATAGATAGGTTTGATCTTCTTCCAACTCTACAATTCTATTATTGTCCCTTTCTTTGAAAGAGGAGAGGAAAACCAGCAGCGTCCAACAGACTGCCTGCCTGCCCTTCCTGGAAGTTTAGGACCACTCCCTTAACCATCCTTTCATAAGCTTTTTTAATTGGCAGAAAGCATTTTTTAAAATTTACTGGGCAATTATTTTTGTAATAGATAGGTTTTTTTTTAATATAAGTACTTAGCAACAACCGCAGGAGGCATCTTAGAAGGGGCATTTCCTCCTCTTCCCTATTCTCACAATGGAGAGAATGGCTGTTCTAATTCGGCACCAGCTATGACACACAATGTACCAGAGGGCGAGGCATTTGAGTCATGGGGGAGGGGGGAAAGTTCAAATGTTGCAAAATCAGTAATTTTTAAAGCATTAACTTGCAATTAAAAATACTTCAACAATCAACAGCCTGCAGCAGCATCATGGGGAAGATTTTTCCAGCCACCCAACACCTTCCTTTGGAAGATTTGCAAGTTGCTGCAGGAGCGATTCTATGAGCAATAGCACGGGAGGGGTAGTTTCTAGGACCAAGGTGAACCGGTCAAAATCCCTTGCTATTTTTGCTATTGCCAGGAGATGTGATGCTTTTAATGTGAATGTTGTTTTATTTATAGCACTGAAATGTTCTTTGCATGTTGTTACATTTGCTATTATGTTATTGGGTTGTTGTTTTTTAAAATCTTATCTTGAAATTGTTCTTGTGGTGGATGATTTTGAGATGTATTTCATTTTTCTTTGTTGTAAGCTGCTTTGAGCGTGATTATTTTTGTGCAAAAGCAACATACAAATCTAAGTATGAATTATTATATGATTTTTTGCTAATCACAAAACAAAACAAAACAGATTAGGTAGCTTTTGGAGACAACATAAACTTTTAAATCCCCTCCCATAAATTATTATAACTTTTAAGAATGTTAGGTAAGGTTTCTATAAATATGAATGATTCACTGAGCAATTCTTCTCCCTGGCTTTTATCCTAGAACACCAGTGCCAGCCTACATGTTATTTTAAAAAAGGAAATTAAAACAGAAATAAAGCAAAGGAACAGCAACTAATTTAAAAAAGTAGTACGTAGTTTTAAAAGGCACTTCTGCTAAGGAACAGCAGGCTAATCAGCACCATGACTTTATGAAACGTTTGATAAGATTTGACAGCCATCAAATACATGGCCATTTGATTGGTCAGTTGACAAATATTTGTCCAGTAAATTGAAAGACGTGCCACCATCTAAAATCAAAGTTAGCATGCTTCTTTTAGTCATATACAAGTTTATGCTGCTTTAAGTAATTAAGGCTGCAGTTCTAGACCCACTTACCTGTAAGTAAGCCTCATTAGACTCAATGAGACCTACTTCTGTGCTTACATGTAGACACATTCTTAGCAGGCATGTATAGGACTGAGACGGCTCTTTCCTGGGCGTCAGCCCTACTGAGCTCTGAGTAACCTATTCTTAAGTGACTTAGTCCAAAAAAGGCATAGGACTGCATTGCAAAACTCATTTGATCCATCACTAAGAGTTCTTTAACTGGATGACCAGAGCCCTAGTCTGGAACTTGTGGATAATGAGTGATGACACACTGGGCAAGTCTTGGTGGGTAGTAGGAAAATCAGGGTGCGAGGTCCTCTGCCCAAGACTACCTTCAGAACTAAGGGGTGTGGAGCCCTTCTTCAGTTGTATTTCCTCCTCATCTTCCCACATCCTGGAGAACCTGTTACAAAACACACCCCACCTAGTACCGTTTTGTAGATATGTCTTCACACGAGCCAGGGGGTGCACAGAGACCACTTGAGAGCATCTCCATTAGGACGGCCAACTTTGGATTTCAAAAAGGCTGGTCTCTCGGTGGGCAGAAATAGCCTGGCAGACTCTTAAAGGGGGGGGGGGACCTACAGCCTCAGAGTTATTGCCAGCGCAGCCTATGCTTGCATCCTAGTGCATGGTGAAGAAGTTATAGAGAGAAGGCAGTTTGAGAGCAACCCCTATACAGTGGTACCTCAGTTTACAAACACCTCGGGTTAAAAACACTTTAGGTTACAGACTCCGCTAACCTGGAAGGAGTACCTCGGGTTAAGAACTTTACCTCAGGGTGAGAACAGAAATCGTGCGGCGGCGGCACGGCGGCCGCAGGAGGCCCCATTAGCTAAAGTAGTACCTCAGGTTAGGAACGGTTTCAGGTTAAGAACGGACCTCCGTGACGAATTATGTTCATAACCAGAGGTACCACTGTACGCAGATGCTGTGGGCAGGGATTTCTTAGGACACCTCTGTCTCCCTTGGCTTTGAGTTGGGGCTGAGATCAGGTACCTTGGCTTCTTAGCACGCGTTCTTGAACTCTGTAACCCATACAAGCGCACTAAGTGGAAAGGCTGTTCCAAATGGCGAACGGCTGCACATGACTGATTCACTGCATGGAAGCTGAGAGTTCCCGGGAACTCGTGCAGTGAGTCACGGCCACCAAGTGTCATGTTCCTTGCCTCGGGGTCCCAGCTTCTGCCTGGTGACTCACCAGTCACCCTTCCTGGTCTGAGGATGTGGTTCTCCCAATGTCCCCAGACCATAGCTGCCAAGTTTTCCCTTTTCTTGCGAGGAAGCCTATTCAGCATAAGGGAAGAACTTGGCAGCTATGCCCCAGACTCTAAGGATGGCTTACAGCTTCTCCTCTCCGCAGCCACGCAGGAAAATAAGACTAGGGATGGGAAAACCTGTCCATTTCAGTTCTTAGAGTTCCCCATTTTCCTAGTCTTAAATTCAGTTCTCCACATTCCCTCAACAATTCACATTAAGTTAAAATAAAAATCCTCATGAAAATTCATTAGCCTTTTAGTGCAAATTTCTCCTAATAAACATGCATTTGTATGCAGTTTTAACTAATATACCCAATTTACCCTAATATAATGCATTTGTGTGTGTTATTTTTGGCAATATATGCATTTTGATGCACTCTTAAATAGGCATTGTTGTACACATTGCCTGCATTGCAAAATCTGGAAAAGTGCGAATTTTGAAGGTTGGCTGTGCTTCAGTTTGCCTTTAAATGCAAAATGAACCGATTTCCTCCCCCATGGGACTGCAGAATCAGTTGTGGGCCCTTTAAGGAGACCCTACAGCTCTCCTAAGGGAGAGATGGCCCTGGTAGCTAAGCAATAAGAAGGCAGTGAAGGGAACAACATTTTGGGGCCCACATCAGGTCCCAAAATGCTTTGGGCTGATACTGTACAGTGGTACCTTCGGTTGCAGACCGGATCCATTCCGGAGCTCCGGTCGGATCCTGAGGTTTCCGTAACCGGAGGTCCTGTTCTGCACATGTGTGTGGCATGATAGAGTGCTTCTGTGCATGCGCACGCAGGGTGAAACCTGGAAAAACACTTCCGGGTTTGTCGCATGCGTATCCCGAAGGATACGTAACCACTGTACTACATTTTTTCTTCCACTACTTGTTCTCTTCTGTTGCACACTCCCTCCCAGCTGATGCCCCCCACTCCCTCTTCATTTCTTATACTTTAAAGGTAAAGGGACCCCTGACCATTAGGTCCAGTCGTGACCAACTCTGGGGTTCTGGCGCTCATCTCGCGTTATTGGCCGAGGGAGCCGGTGTACAGCTTCCAGGTCATGTGGCCAGCATGACAAAGCCGCTTCTGGCAAACCAGAGCAGCACATGGAAACGCCGTTTATCCTTCTCGCTTGGAGCAGTACCTATTTATCTACTTGCACTTTGACATGCTTTTGAACTGCTAGGTTGGCAGGAGCTGGGACCGAGCAACGGGAGCTCACCCCGTCACAAGGATTCCAACCGCTGACCTTCTGATCAGCAAGCCCTAGGCTCAGTGGTTTAACCCACAGCGCCACCTGCGCCCCTTTCTTATACTTTAGCTGTAAGCTTAATTCCTGCTTGCTCTTAATCTCCCCTCAAGATGCTTGTCTCCTCCACAAAGCCTGCTTTCCCACAGACCAAGGTTTAGCTGCTAACCCAGGGGTAGCCGGTCTCTGAGACTTGGGCGTCCGGATGAGTTAAGACCTCAAGTGGTCAAGGGGGATGGTTTCTGCTCAGGCTTTCAGCTGAACGTGCGAGAGCACAAACTGTGCAGGGGCTGCAAATGGCGTCCCTGCGCTTATTTCGTTTCATTTGCCGCCTCGTGTGAAAGCCTCTAGGTGACGATGTACAATAAACCATAAAACAATTAAAATACCCAATTACGTTCAAAATGCAGTACATAATAGGGCCTTGAAAACAAAACAAAAACCCTTAACGAAAATGCATCTTTGCAAACCTCTAAGAACAGGGACCACCGTGCAAGTAATACTAATCACCGTCAGAATTCCTGAGGAACTAAAATAACATGTCTAAAATATTAGAAAAATGGTAAGAAGACAGAGGGAATAAAGTCTTTGCCTGGGGCTTAAAAGACTTCAGGGTAGGTGAAAGGTGAGAGTTGTGTGTGTGTGTGTTTGTTTGTTTAAGAGGAGGGCCATCTCCTATCAGCTCCAGCCCAGTGTGGTGAATGGCAAAAGATGATGGGAGTTATGGTCCAAAGGATTCAGAAGGTTATGAGGTCGAGGAAGACTGATTTAGAGGACTGGTTTTCAACTGATGGGAGATGCAGCTGACCAGAGACTGCAATGAAGCTGCCATATAAATATAGGTTCATATGGTGGGTCAGTCCCACCTTTGAAACTGTTAAATACTATTGGTTTAAAGCAAGGATATGGCCTTGTCCGTCCTAGTCAACAGGATCAATGGTAAGGGACGATGGCAGCTATAGCCCATGTTTTATAGCCCTGCTTTAAGGAAAGCATTCACCAAACAGGACACCCCACACAGAACAGGCTCTCTCTCTTGGTGCCGCCTGCTGTATTTGGAGTGAGGGGCAGGCACTTGGGAGCAGGCCTTCTGAGGTGGGCTTTCACTGGCTTATTATATGTGCCCTTGAACTGTTATAACAGCGGCTCTTGTTTACCTGGAGGGCGAAAGGTGTGAGCCTGGCCACAACCGCCATTACTGGAACCCAGTTGGTTGTGAGGGAAGGTAGGCCTCGGGTTCCAAAAGGTCTCCCCTCCCACCTGCTCTAGAGTGAGATCTCACTTTATACAGGAAACAGTAGGATCCAGCTTTGGCCCACAGACTCCTAGGCTGCATTCCCCCAAGGAATTCTGTGAATTCTGTTACAGATTCTGACAGGAGTCCCCTACTCCCCTCATAGAACTATTTAACTACGAACCCCATACTTCTCCATTGCCCTGATTTAATTGGGACATCCTGTTTTGGGGGCCCGTATTCTTGCATGAGTCACCTGGCCCCTGAGAGATTGCAGCTCCGAAAGATACACATTTTTTTGGGGGGGGGCATGCTCTCGCAAGGGTCATGTGACTCATGCAGGAGCAAGGTCCCAGAAAACGTCCACCCTAGTTTTCCTCTGCGACATGTCAGAGGGCACACAATCCCTTTTCACACAGACTTCAGAAATTGTAGCTCTGTAAGGTGAATAACCCTCAGTACCTTTAACAGAATTTAGTTTTCAGAATTATTTGTTTTCATATCGAAGCATATCATAGGGTTTAAATGAATGGTGGGTATGTGGGCCCAATTGACCATCACCATGGCAACTCTCAAAGTGGATGCAAAAGCCTGTTGGGTATGTGTGTACATGAGGAACTTGCCACCCAGCTCTTCCTGAGGTTCGGGCTTTAATTTCAGAATTCAAAGACTCCACCTCGCAATGAAAAAGAGGCCACTGTATAGAAAACACATCTTAGTATTCTGTACATCTTCTCTCCACTTTTCAAGGGTGGAAGAAACTTTCCCAACAAGTCCTTACCATTATTAGTTATTAGCTGTTTCAATGTCAACTGTTCTTTTCTGCAACGCCAATTAATTTAAGGTCCCTTCTCTTACACTTATTCTCAACGGCCTCTACATTTTTTTCCAGTGTAATCCTTTCTCGCTAAACTAGAAACATACTTAGCGCTGTATAATTCAACTCTTTAAAGTGTCACATTGTACGTCCGCGGTTGACACATTTCCTCCTGGCTCCTGTATTCCGTCTCTCGGTGTCACAAGTCCACAGTGAAACAGTATCCAATTTAGCACCCAATTGAGGCCTGATAGTTATTTAATATTGTTCTTAAAAGAGATTTCAGCCGCTGAATTGTTACATGTACCGGTATATACTGAAGAGCTCCGAGCGCTTTCAAACCCTTCTGATAAGTGATCACGAATTCTATGGGCATGCTTATGTAAGGCTGTGTTTATGCTGCAATTCCACAGCAGCACAGGAAAACACACAAACCATCCTACAGTCGTACCTCGGAAGTCGAACGGAATCTGTTCCGGAAGTCCGTTCGACTTCCAAAACGTTCAGAAACCAAAGTGCGGCTTCTGTTGGGCTGCAGGAAGCTCCTGCAGCCAATCGGAAGCCGTGGAAACCCCGTCAGACATTCAGCTTCCAAAAATAGTTCGCAAACTGGAACACTCACTTCTGGGTTTGCAGCATTCGGGAGCCAAAACATTCAAGAACTAAGCTGTTTGTAAACCAAGGTATGACTGTTTTGGGTTTAGGATTCAGCTGCCTGGAAATCAAAGCTTTCATTTCAGAATTTTTAGAAAGCACCCCCTCCTCTCCCCACAAGACACACTTGAATGTTTGTGGCCACATCTGCTAAAATTCCGGAAGCAGCAGAGGTGGCTCAAGAGAATTTTCAGCGGCTGCAGTTGGGATTCAGCGGCATTCCAACAACTAGAATAAAATTGTTTGAACTGATCTTTAAAACCCTGTAGCATGAATTATGCAAATGCTCTCTACTGGCATAAACATGTACAGGTCACTGAATCCAGGCTTTCTAGATATATTTCTTTTTAATAAACTATGGTGAATATGCAAGGCCCTAGATATATGGAATTGTCCATGCTTTGACTGATTTGATTATGCTACTTTCCACCACATCTTAAAAATCCCTAAAGCAGGGATGGGGAGCCTGGTGTTATTTGGACTCCATCTCCCAACAGACCCAGCCAGCCCTGGCCAATGGTCAGGGCTCATATGAGTTGGAGTCAAACACACATTTTTTTGGGGGGGGTATGGGTTCCCCATATCTGGACTAAAGTATTTGAGGCATCTTAAGTTTAGGGGAAAAGATGGGTGGAGGTTACAGCGCTACGCCCAATTTCATGGGTGCAAACCATACTGAACTGAAGTAAAATTGTGAAGGAATCGCCCTGTTACGGAACCGCCTTATAAAATGATGCACAATGTGAGAACAGCAGATAGAGATACTTTGCTTTTTTTGTGTTAGAACTCGGGGTCACCCAACAACAGATTCAGGGCAGTGAAAATAAGGTACTTAGCAAAGAGTTAATTTATGGTCTCCATTGCCTGAAGATGTGGTGATGGCTGCTCACTTAGATTAGATATGGGGATGAGACAAATTCATGGAGGTCTATTAGGCAGTTACTATGTAAATGCACAGGTATCCAGCCTAGACCCACCCACCCCACTCCACCAGGTGTTGTTGAAATGCAGTTCCCATCAACTCTGTCTATTGGCTGCGCTGGGTCAAGTTGATGGGAGTTGGAGTCCAACAACATCTGAAGGGCACTCTGTTCCATACCCTAGGCTATCTCCAGGTCTGGAAGCAGTGTGCTGCTGTATAACAGTAACAAAGCAAGACCTTTGTGGTCTTCCCAGAAGTATATTGTTGGCCACAGAGGGAAACAGGGTGTTGGACTAGACAGATCAGGGATGGGGAACCTGTGGTTCTCCAGGTATTGCGGGACTCCGACTTGCATCCACCTGAACCAAGCACGGCCAATAGTCAGAGATGATGGGAACTGCAGTCCACTATATTTGAACCACAGGTGGCGCTGTGGGTTAAACCACTGAGCCTAGGGCTTGCTGATCAGAAGGTCGGCGGTTCGAATCCCTGTGACGGGGTGAGCTCCCGTTGCTCGGTCCCAGTTCCTGCCAACCTAGCAGTTCGAAAGCACGTCAAAATGCAAGTAGATAAATAGGAACCGCTACAGCGGGAAGGTAAACGGCGTTTCCATGTGCTGCTCTGGTTTGCCAGAAGCGGCTTTGCCATGCTGGCCACATGACCTGGAAGCTATACGCCGGCTCCCTCGGCCAATAACGCAAGATGAGTGTGCAACTCCAGAGTCGGTCACGACTGGACCTAATGGTCAGGGGTCCCTTTACCTTAATATTTGATCCACAGAGACCTTTTTTGTGATGAAACAGAGGCTTACCGCATATGTGTCCCACGCCTAACAACAGGAACCCTTCCCCATGTGCATAGCCAAATAATGGCAATTAATCAATGCCTGCAGTAGGCCAGGCAAGGGCGTGGCTGCCTTGTTCTTCTATGGCAACATCATTGGGCCCAGCAGGCAGATCTCATTCATGCCAGCTCTCTCTTGCTCCCCTCTCTTGTTTGCTGTGGCAACTGCTGTGGCAAATGCACGCCTGCGGTGATTGATGATTCTCTGCATCTTAGCGGGTAAGATTGCATCAGCAGTACTTGGAAAGTAAATGGCACTGTCAGACTCCATTCCAGGGAAGCGGGAGTACTTGGGCCAAGCGCATTAATGAAAGCAGGCAGAAACATACAAGTACAGAGTACCAGCACAATACCTCACTCACAGCCGCCACTAAGCTCAGCGTGCCCGTACAACGCAGTAGGAGTCATTTCACTGTTAGTGATCGGCTTCCAAGGCTGGCTGTCAACAAGCTAGACCATGGGAACTAACTGGAACAAGACATGACTATGGGAATCACAGAAACACAGAATTTTAGGGTTGAAAGTTACCCACTAGTCCAACTCCCTGCAATGCAGGAATCACAACCATGACAGATGGCCATCCAACCTCTGCTTAAAAACCTCCAAGGAAGAAGAGTCCACAACCTCCTAAGGGAGGCAGTTTCACTGTCAAATAACTCTTACATCAGAAAGATCTTCCTGATGTTTAGTCGGAATCTCTTTTCTTGTAACCAGAAACCACTGTAAGCAGCATGGTGCAGTGGTTAAGAGCGGTAGACTCGTAATCTGGGGAACCGGGTTCGCGTCTCTGCTCCTCCACATGCAGCTGCTGGGTGACCTTGGGCTAGTCACACTTCTCTGAAGTCTCTCAGCCCCACTCACCTCACAGAGTGTTTGTTGTGGGGGAGGAAGGGAAAGGAGAATGTTAGCCGCTTTGAGACTCCTTTGGGTAGTGATAAAGCGGGATATCAAATCGAAACTACTATTCTTCTTCTCCTTCTTCTTCTTCTTCTTCTTCTTCTCCTCCTCCTCCTCCTCCTCCTCCTCCTCCTCCTCCTCCTCCTCCTCCTCCTCCTCCTTGTAACTTGAAGCCATTGGTTTGAGACCTGAATTCCAATAAGGAACCTGGAAAAAAGGAAACTGAGAGGAGATACGTCAGCCATCTTCAAATATCTCAAGGGCTGTCACATGGAAGATGGAGCAAGCTTCTTTTCTCCTGCTCTAAAGGGGTTGGGACCCGAACCAATGGCTTCAAGTTATAAGTAAAGGGGTTCTGACTGAACACCAGGAAGGACTTTCTGACATAAGAGCTGTTCAACAGTGGAACGATCTTCCTCAGGAGGTTGTGGACTCTCCTTCCTTGGAGGTTTTCAAGCAAAGGTTTTGTCATGGATGCTTCCCTGAGATTCTTGCATTGCAGAGGGTTGGACGAGATGACATTGAGGTCCCTTCCAACTCTAAGATTCTATGATTCTATGAAAACTCCAATAAGGTTCTGTTAAGGAGTGTTTGCTTCTTTGTAAAGGTAAGAAGGCCATTTCCACTATATTCTAGCTCAACAGAACACAGATCAATGTGTGATCCCAGTTATTAAAAAGCTAGTCTAAATGTTACAGAATACCAACCGGCAAGTCACTGCCTAGTACAGACCTGTTCTTATCTAAAGCTTCCCCTGTCACCTAATAAAACTGGCAATGGAATTGTTTCATAAAAATATTAGATTGTTGCTTTAAAAAAGAAATCTTCAATGTGATTGAAAACTGGCACAGGCGGGCAGTGGACCCAAAATGGGAAATTAATCTCCAAACCCCGAGGCTATCCAGAATGGAGTTATTGTAAGAACATAATAAGAGGCCGGCTGGATCAGGCCAAAGGCCCATCTAGTCCAACATCTTGTTCTCACAGTAGACAATTAGATGGCTTGTGGGAAGCCTGCAAGCAGGACATGAGTGCTAGAGGGTCCAAAAATGTTGAGGTATCTGTCCAAAAGCAGAAGGATCTAGGGAAGAAACAGACAGGTTGGATATGTGCTCAGCCTGTTCTGGAGAGGGCTGCACTTCCCATAAAGGATCTTCTGGAGTCAGATCCAAAGTTTTGGGGCAATCCATCTTTGTCACCTGAGACATAAGTGGCCTCTCTGGCTTAGATTGCTTTTTACCAGCTAAGGTTGGTGTGCAAGTTTCAGCCTCCCCCCCCCCCAAAAGCACCTTTTGGCACCTGCTTTAATATCTTTCTGATGCTGAGCAAAACCCTTTTTATCTGGCCAGACCTTTACAATTTTACACAGAGCTGTGATTTATAGCATGATTGCTGGGCTTGTTTTCCAACGCCCTGTTCCAAGGATGGGGAACCTTCAGCTCACTCAATGTTGCTGGCCAAGTCGCATCCACCCTTGTCTTTGGCCATGCTGAGGGAGCCATGCAAGGACCAAGGGAATAATAGAATCATAGAATTGTAGACCTGGAAGGGACCCTAAGGATCATCTAGTCCAACCCCCTGCAATGGAGGAATATGCTGTTGTCCTGTATGGGGATCGATTCTATGACCTTGACATTGTCAGCACTACGCTCTAACCAACTGAACTGTCCCATCACAGGTTATCCATCCATGCTGTGCTCTAATGCATCACAGCTTCATTTTTTAAAAATATATATTGATCACTTGATCAAGTGATCTGCTTTCAAGTTCTAACTTCTTTATCTGATGCTTCTTAATTTGTAACTGTACTGTATTTGTGATTTATTTTTATTTTGCACACTGCCCAGAGAACTCTTGTTACTGGAAGGCTGAGACACAGAATAAATAAGCAAAGGATGGGAAATCTCTTAAGCACAGAAGGAAACAGGAAACACCTACTGGAATAGATATTAGCTGGAATTTACACATCGTGCTGTAAAGACGGAAATATTGAAGTTTGTAACTGGACAGTCAGATGATCAGTTACAGCAACAGAGTTGATAGCAAATTAAAAATAAATGAAAAAAGCCAGACATTATCATATATATATTTAAAAAAACTCTATTGGTCATTTAGCATGAATAATAGCTTGCATATGGTTGCTAAAAGTAATGGTACAGTTGCCAAGTCGAGTGGAACAGGGGGAGAGAAAAGTCAGTAATTGAATAAGAAGAGTCGAGTGAGAAGTAATCTGCACCCTGGTTCGTTCTAAAATAGAGTTCATCCTACAGAACAGAAACTCTACACATCATAAATAACAAATGGGAAAGTTTCCTTGGGCTAGCTAAATATCCAGCAGAGTGAATTTTCATTAAAGAGACACAAAAAATAAATGAAACCATCAGTTGTGACACGATCCCCTGGGGGAGAATGTACTTCAGTCATAACCATCCATGTTTTATATCTCATTCTCTACTTATATCTTCTCAATAAAGCCAAGGATTCCAAGCCACGCTGGTGCAAACTGTAGCTACAAGTGGTGGGAATTGACCCACCGTCTGCAAAAATGACTGCATGGATCGTTTACCTAACCTGCACAGTGAAATGAGGCTTATTTACAAGTTTAGCTAACCTTTGGATGTACTGCAATCTGTCATGCACTCCTGACACAATCCATTGGATAAAACCAAAAAAGGTGCTTCAATGGCTAGTAGCTGTTGTTCTGCTTCAGGTGGTGGTGCTGGTAGACAGGTGAGGCATTTGGGATGGGCAAGTCTACGTGAGACTCAAGACTGGCATAGGTTTAGGATGTTGCTTAAGCAACAATTAACTCTAGGTTGAGCCTGTGTGGTTAGTGCCATCCTCAAAGTAGAATCATAGAATTGCAGAGTTGGAAAGGACCGCAAAGGGCATATAGTTCAACCCCCTGCAATGCAGGACTCTTTTCCCCGGCATGGGGCTTGAACCTGCAACCCTGAGGTTAACAGTCTCATGCTGTACCGACTGAGCTCTTATTTTTAAAGGGGCCTTGCTTGTTTCAACAGCTGCAGGCTCCTACTGCTTGGGGGAGATGATGGTTGCAACGGTCGCTTGTGCAAGTAGGAAGGCCAGACACATAGATTTTTCAGCAGGACTGCAATATTATTCTCTTAATTTGTTAGGACAATCCATTGACAAATGTTTAACCGACTAAAAATATACCTGTGATAGAAGGGAATGTCTTTTTCTAAGTCGATGGCTGCTGTTAACACATGGATGCAAGATCTAAAAACAAAGAAAACAACACGCATTGCTTCAGAACATTTAGTTTTACTCAGATGCAAATGTAACTGATGGACAAATAGACGAAAAACATATACATGAAGCCGATTTGTGATTGCTTTTAACCGGGTGGCTGCCAGTGCTATTTTTTAGTTGTGCATCTAGAATCTGAAGATGTAGTGTTTTGGACTGGTGGGTACAATTGCCTGCATTTGACAAAGCAACCAGTTCCCCCCCCCCCAATGCTTCCATTCCTTTCTGCACTTCTTCAAATTTAGCAAAGCCGTTCAACTACCCAACATGCATTTATTACGAGGGACATCTGCAGTCAGATGAATGTATTCATAACAATAACATACAAAAAGGGATATTAGGGGGAACCGCTTGCAAAATTGTGAACAGTGGTGCCTCGCTAGACGAATTTAATTCGTTCCACGGGTCTTTTCTTATAACGAAAAATTCGTCTAGCGAATCCCATAGGAATGCATTGGAATATTTTTGGATTTTTTTTTTGCCCATAGGAACGCATTAATTGAATTTCAATGCATTCCTATGGGAAACTGCGATTCGCTAGACGAATTTTTCATAAAACGAATTCGTCTAGCGAGGCAACCTCCGCTCGAAAAATCCTTTCATTAAGCAAAAATTTCGTTAAGCAGGGCATTCGTTAAGTGAGGCACCACTGTACTGTATATTAATCAAAATGGCATACAAAAAGGTGTCTATTTGGAGAAGTTTGTACTAAAATGCTGACGAGTTTTCATAAAGATTCTATTTATTATTATTATTATTATTATTATTATTATTATTATTATTATTATTATTACAAATGAATGAATGTAGGGGGACTGAATTCCAGAATCAGGAACATGAGAAACTGAAAGAACCAAAATTGGCAGATCTGCCTAGCCCTAATAATTCTTTTTAACCTCACCATCACTGTTACAATCTCAAAATACTAAACAGATCTTTGGCTCCTGATTTCATCCCAGCACTTCAACTGTTTCCTCATAGGTACTCCAACATCATTCTGTAGCATTTCATTTCTGTGATGGTGGATGCAAGTCATGTCTTCTACCCCTCAGACCCTCCCATGCGTTCACTTCCCAAGTATGGAAGGGTTGGCTTTGTTTACTCACTGTCATGGGCAAGACGAGGTGCAAATGCTCAATGGCACCCTCCACTGTGCCCTCACGCCATGGGTCTAGGGCAGGGATCGGCAACCTAAGCCCGGGGGTTGTTTAACCAGCCCATGGACCCCTGCTACCTGCTCAGTTGGCTCCCGTGCGCGGAGCAGAGCGGGGACCGCCTTCTGTGATGCTGGCCGGGCTCCCATTGGCTGCAGGAAGCTCCAGCAGCCAATGGAAAGCTGCGCACACCTCCTCCGCGCTGGAAGAGCACCAGAAACAGTGTTTGCGCTTGCGTTGCGTGTGGACACACACACACTAGGGCCCACCGCGGCGTTTGCGGGACCATGAACCGGCCCAAGCCACAAAAACTTTGCTGACCCCTGTTCTAGGGCCAAGTCATGAAGCTAAGTGACTGGACACTGGATTATAGCTCACACAAGTCAGAATTGTGATGCATTTCACTTTAATTTTTCAAGTAGGTGTTTAAGTAGGAAAGGTTTGTTAAGGAGACATATGTTTGTAAGAGAAGGCAGGAAGATGGATTGGACATAATTTTGTTTTACATTTTAAAGTCTGGAATAATTTATATGCTGTATGGATGGATTTTTTATTAACCTTTCCTACCTGTGCTAAAAGCTTCAGATGAGACTATTTTAAATATCAAATGCTCCATGCTTTCCATTTTTGTGATTCTATTATGCAAATTTCACTCATCTCTTCACTTTGAAACATCACATAAGCTTCAACCAGATTCCCCCCACCCTTAAAAGTCTTAAATAATAATAGAAAATGCAAGCATCTAAGCTTGTGGGAATGAGTTCTGTCCCACTGGATCGCAAGAAGTAAATAAGAGCGAGTAACTCGGTATTTACTTATTTGGGTTTATTTTTAATGTGCATTTATATGCACATCTGTCTCCAGAGCTTTGCAGACCACCTTGAATCCTACTTGATTCCTCCCCCACCCCCAGCTGTTTCAATTATCCCAGCACTACCTGAAGCACAAAACACCAACTGCAGCATTCAAAAGCAATTAATAAGAACATTCGGGCTCTGCTCACGTGTTATTTTATTGGAGGGAAAACTCCGCTTAGTAGGACACATACTTTGTATTGCATGGGGTGGGCTGGGGTGGGCTGGGGTGGGGAAAAGGAATGCAGAAAGCAAACACCCCAAATCTCAGGCCTGGTTTACGGTATATGGGATGCAAGCAGTGGAGAAAGTGTTTACCTGCATAAGTGCTCAGTGCCCCACTGTCACATTCAAACACTTAAGAATGTAAGATGAGCCTATTGGATCTGGCCATTGGCCTATCTGGTCTCACAACCTGTTCTGGTTGGGGTGATCGGATGCCTACGGGAAGCCTGCAAGCTAGACATGAGCACAACAGCACTCTGCCCATGTCAGGAATGAGCCAGCACCAAGTGAAGGTTTGCAGCCAGCTGCAGAAAGCAGCCAGGAACAAAGAGGCTTAGATGATAGTCAGGCAGGGGAGAGCAGACAGCTGAAGACTTCGGCTCTTCCTGACCCTGATGGACAGGCTGATAAAGCAGTAGCTGAGAGCAGGCTAGAACACAGTCAAAGCTCACAGGAGGCACAATTAGGCATGAACAAATTCAGAGACAGCCTCTCAGAATAGGAAGAGGTTGGAGCTGATCCACTAAGTCTGAAGAGTCGGCGAATGGGAGGGCTGCTAGATAGGAAGCAAAACAAGAGACGTAAGGGTCGTAAGTTCAATATCTTCTGTCGACGCCAGAAGGAGTCTTCAGAAGGGTCATCTTGAGTAATGATGCCGGAGGCTTTGTTAGAGCCGTCTGGAGCTATCTGTTTGTTTTCGCAATAAATCCTCCTTTTTAATTACCTATGCTTACTGTGTTATCAAGCGGGGAACCTGGACTCCTGACAGCCCACCAGCAGTTCCCAGAGACCGGTATTCAGAGGCATAATGCATCTGAGAGTAGAAGTAGAATATGGCCATCGTGACTGGTAGCCACTGATAGCCTTGACCACATTGAATTCGTCGAATGCTTTTTTAAAGCCATCTGAGTTAGTAGCTATCACTGCCACCATCACATTCCATGTGCACCATCCCATATATGTGTAGCATTAGTACACCAATAATTAGCTGCCCAGGTAGAGATGCTATTGGCATGTATATGCACATGGTGAAATGCATTCAACCTAGACCCCAGTGGGCAGGAGGGGCAGTGATGGAATCTGTTTTAGGTGCCATTCAGTAGCTGATTAATGTGTGCTGTCCCAATAGCAGTAAACTATGTATTCCAATAGAGAAACAGTGTGGAGTTCTGGAGTTTAGAATAACTACATCTGTCTTTCTGGGCAGGAATAGTTGGGTAATATACTCTTTTTTATATTAAAAAAACTGTTTTAAAGAAAGTATGTATACACTACACTGCAATACGATTAAGCTTTTGATGTATCTCATTCTGCAAACCACCCCACCTTTCAGGAACACATTGTAAGGTATAGTTAAGTGTTTGCCAGCAGAATGGAGCAGATATCCATTCTTTGACCCCGAAATGTATTCTGGAGGTTTGGAGTTTATTTGGGATGAAACAAGGAAATGCAGGAGAAGGGAGGAAAAGGAAGTCCCATCAGGCAACTTGGCTGACAATGGACAACACCCATTGCTTTTAAAGGTGTTTTAAATCTTCTGTTGACTTCTACCACAACATTGTCCAGTGCAATGAACAGAGTCTTGCACTTTCCCACCTCTCATTCTCCTTGATTTGGCAAAAAAAAAAAAAAAACAGCAGAAATTCTAAGCAACTTATTCCCTCTCATCTCATCCTATAACTTATTATGTTATTTAATGAGACCCAGTGTCACCGTTGTATTATGCAAGGGTTTTCTTTGTGGTTTTGCATCAACTAGTAGCGAATTTGCAAACAACCAGTTTAATGATGGAATCCAACTGATCCAAGAATTTCAAAGGGAATTGCTGGCAATTATCAGCTGTGTTCAAAGCATACTTATTTGATCCGCTCATTTTGATTATCAATTAAGAAGATAGTGCCAAGTAGGCAGTCCCTGAGTTTTAATTACTTTGAAATCTGCACAGACTTTTGGCAAATGACTTTTATTCAAGCTTGCACAATACACCTTCTAGCTCTATGATTCATTTAAGTTTGAAACAAAACAAAGCAAGTAAAACCCAATCAAAGCATTTAACTTCCAGTGCTTGCTTCGCCAAGGAACATTGACATTTGGTGTCCTATGATCACAGATCTAGGCATACATCCGCTGTGATTAGGGAGCTGCTTATTAACGCTGCCTTCCTTCCTCCTCCTCCTGTTTTTTAAGAAGGTGTTTTCATCTCTCAGAGTTTATAACTTTCCAAGAGACAACATGATTACGAGGCAGGAAAATGGCTCCAAGCAACTTCCAGAGGAGAGACAGCATGGCGCAACAGTGCGCGGCTTAGCATGGGAAGGATTAAAATGAAGAGAGAGGATTTAGCTTTAATTATTTTAACTCAAAAATAAGATGATTAATTAGGATCAGAAAACAAACAAAATACCATACGGCCAGGACGGTAATTGTTAATGGAGTGGTGAAGGCATTGCCAATTTGGTCTAGTATCTTCATTCTCTCTTCGTCTCACCCCATTAAAAAAATGTTGAAAGAATAATCCTTATTGCCTTGCCTTGCTGCTTCGTGTAAGGAATGCAAGGTAACAAAGGGTATCCTTTTTTGCAACCCCAATAACCCAGTAGAATGGCACTGGAAGGAACAGTCTGAAAGGAGGCTGCCACAGAAAGAGAGCAGATCAAAGTGAATAACCATCCTGGGGTGTCACTCTACTGCTTGCCCAAGGACTTGGAGATAGCTTCCCATGTTGTTATTGAGATATGAAGCTGCCTTAGAGCAGGCATTCCCAAACTTCGGCCCTCCAGATGTTTTGGACTACAATTCCCAGCATCCCCAACCACTGGTCCTGTTAGCTAGGGATCATGGGAGTTGTAGGCCAGAACATCTGGAGGGCCGCAGTTTGGGGAGGCCTGCCTTAGAGCATTGGTCCATCTAGCATAGTACAGTGCACGTTTGACTGGCAGCTGCTTCCCAGGGTCCCTGGAGGAGGATCTTCCATAACCTGCTCTTTGGCCATCAATCTGGAAATGCCTGGAACTTGGGGCTTCTTGCCTGCAAAGGTGAGCTATGGTCCTTTTCCTGCTGTGGCACACAGCTAGGAAAGTGACCTGGGAAGACAGCCACGCAAAATTCATAGCTTACAGTGCTCCTAGCCTGGTCCCTTTGGGATCTGTGGTCCAAAGGAGACTGGATTAGGAAAACCAAGATAGGCTGCAGGATTCATAGTGTGGAGAGGACCGGAAGGTCATCTGTTACTGAAATGATTTGTTGTCTTCAAAAAAGGAAATAACACACCTTAAACAAGCTTACCTGCCTTACAATGAGCTAGATCAGCCTTCCACAACCTGTTGCCTCTTCTAGATATTGCTTCAACTCCCATCATCTGCAGCCAGCCTGGCCAGTGGTCAGGGATGATGAGAGCTGTAGTCCAAAAAACCTGGAGGGCATCAGGTTGGAGAAGTTAGACTCAGGGCAGTATCCAGGAATTTTCATTTTCAGAAATTCTGCTGGGGTGCTATAATTCATGTGCACAGCTCATGCACCACTATAAACACATTGCAATTTACTGCGATAAAATGTGTGTGTGTGTGTGTGTGTGTGTGTGTGTGTGTGTGTACATTTTCTTTTGGTGTTCGTGTGTGATTTGTTGCTTAGAGGCACAACCAACACAGTGTGGCAGAAAATCCCCAGACCAAGGCATTTGACAGCACAAATACAGAAGAGTGTTTTATTCCAGCTTCACACTTTCTGTTTATCAACATGAAGTTCAGTCTATGCAACCCACTGTTTTGGTGATATAGTGCCTATCTGCTCGGTAGCCAGTCAAGGCCAGTCAAGCCATTTTGGCACCTGACCTGAGCCAGGAAAACCAACAAGCACCTCTCTCCCCCCCCTCCCCGGCCATAAAAATACAACAATAAATCAAATAACTCACCATTAGCCCTATGCTGAAAGTTACAAATCAGAGGCATTCACTTCACTCTGTCTGTCATATGGGCCCATGCAGCCAAATTGCATCATATGCCCTTCAACTGTTCTTCCTCATTGCAGGCCGCCCCACAACAACCCCAGCATCCGAGTGGTCAGAGAAAATAATTATAGAGAAGGGAATATAATCCTGAGAAATGCTATGAAGATGGGGGCTGCTGTTCTCCTTAGGGCTGCAATTCTAGACACACTAATTTTGGAGCAAGGTTGCTGCCACAGGTGCGACTGATGTTTACCAACTTGGATGCCTTCAAAAGAGGATTAGATGAATAGGAAAAGGCTTTCTGTGGCTACTAGCCATGATGGCAATGCTCTGCCTCTAGGGCTGTGGGAGGGATTACTGGAGGGATATTGTTTGCTTGTTTGCTTGCTTTTTAATATAGTTTTATTGACTTCCAATAGCATGCACACGAAAGTTCATACCAAAATTAAAACTTAGTTGGTCTTTAAGGTGCTACTGAAGGAATTTTTTTAATTACAAAGAGAGAGAGAGAAAGGGATGCAAAAAACAAAATCCCAGCTCGCCCCCTCCCTGCTACAGGACAGATCAATCTAGCGAAATTTGCCGAAGTCCAACCTAAGATTTGGGCACTTGCCAATATTCAGATTTGGGCACTTGGCAATAGTAGGGACCCAGGTGGTGCTGTGGGTTAAACCACAGAGTCCAGGGCTTGCTGATCAGAAGGTCGGCGGTTTGAATCCCTGGAACGGGGTGAGCTCCCGTTGTTCGGTCCCAGCTCCTGCCCACCTAGCAGTTCGAAAGCACATCAAAGTGCAAGTAGATAAATAGGGACCGCTCCGGCGGGAAGGTAAACGGCGTTTCCGTGTGCTGCTCTGGTTCGCCAGAAGCAGCTTTGTCATGCTGGCCACATGACCCGGAAGCTGTCTGCAGACAAACGCTGGCTCCCTTGGCCTATAGAGCGAGATGAGCGCCGCAACCCCAGAGTCGGACACGACTGGACCTGATGGTCAGGGGCCCCTTTACCTTTACTTTACCAATATTCAGGATCATCAGTAAAGTGTTTTATACAAGGATGCCATATTTCAACAAAATTGTCTACATCACTTGTATTATTTAATGCATTTGTTAATTTTTCTGATACAGTCTGTTTACAACGAGAGTGTGGCGAGATAAACCGGCAAAGGGCCCCCGGACGTTTCACGGTCTATTGACCCAGAGCCTCCCATGCCTTTATACTCATTTGCTGCCACCAACCAGTAACTGTACTGGTACACATATATTGGATCCCAGTCAGGTGAAAGGTAAACCAAACAATTAAGTTTATTTAAGATGATCTCACAAGCAAATAAATTCTTCACAGCTTCTCAGGTACATTTGCTTAAACTTATCCTTTCCTACTGTGACCCAGGTGGCGCTGTGGGTTAAACCACAGAGCCTAGGGCTTGCTGATCAGAAGGTCGGCGGTTTGAATCCCCGCGACGGGGTGAGCTCCCGTTGCTTGGTCCCAGCTCCTGCCAACCTAGCAGTTCGAAAGCACGTCAAAATGCAAGTAAATAGGAACCGCTACAGCGGGAAGGTAAACGGCGTTTCCATGTGCTGCTCTGGTTTGCCAGAAGCGGCTTTGTCATGCTGGCCACATGACCTGGAAGCTGTACGCTGGCTCCCTCGGCCAATAATGCGAGATGAGTGCGCAACCCCAGAGTCAGTCACGACTGGACCTAATGGTCAGGGGTCCCTTTACCTTTACCTATCCTTTCCTACTAGTTCCCCCAACGTCCTCCTGATTCTGAAATTCCCTTCTTAATTCTCTCTCAGACTCAGCACAATATATCCTCCCTGCTTCTGCCTACTGAGCTCCTATTGGATTCTGCCTACTGAGCTCCTATTGGCTCTTCACTCTCCCTTACTAATTAACCCTTGCTGGTCCCCTAGAGGTAAAACGCCACAGAGAGATACACAGATGTTCCAATCCTTTCTAGTTCTGTTCCACTCACTAGTAGGCACGTTGCTACTAAAAGAAAAGTAATTAGTTCTTTATAACAAAGGTCAGATTGCCCTTCTTTAAAAATAGTTAACAATCCCAAACTTGGCGTACATTCCACATGTTGACCCGTGATATAGCTTATTTCTGTAAAAAAACCCTCTATCCGAAGGGCTTTATATGTTCAGATGTCCATGTACTACCCTGTTTCTCATATTTTAAGACATACCCATAAAATAAGCCATAGCAGGATTTTTAAGCATTCAAGGAATATAAGCCATACCCCGAAAATAAGACATAGTGATAGGCGCAGCAGCAATGCCGGCCGCGGCAGGAGGAAAAAAAATAAGACATCCCTTGAAAATAAGCCATAGTGTGTTTTTTTGAGGAAAAAATAAATATAAGACATGTCTTATAATATGAGAAACACGGTACATGTGAAATGTTGTACCTATACTATTGTAGCCGCTGCTGGAGGGATGTGTTGACTAGATTCAGATCCCACCTTGCTCTGGTACCTGATGAATTGTACTTCAGAAAGTGTATGGGTCGAGGGGAACCCTATTCCTGACTTGTGGCTTTGAAGTGCTACCTGACCATCAAAAGAAGCTACTAGTGACATCCCTTTTTTATTATTTTTGCAAGGAGTAGCATTCAGAAACGGAAGCCTCCACCTGCATCTCAAAGTGCAAAGCCTCAACACAGATTTGCCACCTCGGTGAGAAGCAGGAATAAACCAGACTACAGAGCCAAGATATTCCCACGTTAAGGCCACTTCACACTCGGAGACAGAAAACGCTACCATCTCTACCTTGACAAAAAGGCTTTATTGTCTGCCTGAACCACTTAGAAGAATATTGCCTTTTTATCTTGACACTGGGTCCTTGACATTTTATGAAGACTGACAACCCACTCCTTTTGCGTCACCATGCAAATGATGTATCGCCAAGGACAGGTAACAGGCAGGATGGGTGTCGGAAACAAACATTAAATCTAAACCCTGGAGATTAGCGTCAAGGAAGAGAGCAAAAAGGTGTTCTATCTGCATCAAATACAGGAGACGACCTGTGCTGACTGAACTGCACCAAATGCAAGCATTCAACAGCGGTATTTTAGAACATTCAGTTCTGTTTAGATAGTGGAATGCTCTTTCTTCAATCACCAAATAAGAAATACACAAAGACCGTGAAGAAGTATGAAAAAATATGAAATATATTATAACAAAAATATAGCTAACAATAATCACTTAAATGGCTATAGCCTATGGCATACATTCCAAGTATAGTCAACTCTAAAGTGCAAAAGTTCACTTTGAAATCCTATGTAGTGTTTAGGTGATTGTACAATGAACACTCATAGGATATGATGTTTAAAGCAAAGTTCCTCAGTAGTCCCAAAGAGCAGCTTCTGCCCCCTCCTTTCTCATAACATGAAAGCACAACAAAAGACCAGGCAATTCTTGCAATGGGAGGGGTGAAAATGCCAGCGCACCTGACTGGCATTTATTTTATTTATTTATTTCATCAAAACACCGATTGATGGGGGACGGACAAAAAACTCAAAATGGTTTATGAAAGATAAAACCGGGGGGGGGGAGGAATCGAGAAAAATCTACAACCCTCCTTTAAAACACACAGAAGACAAAATACTAAAACAAATTAAATTTACTTGACCCTTACTTCAACACTGATGACAGGGCAACCTCCTTCTTTGTACCTGAGGGAAGCAGGCTAGTTAGGGGACTTGTGAGAACAGTGGCTTATATGCCTATGGTTTCACCTCATTTTGCCTCATGGTAGGCATAAGTAAAGAAGGGAAGAAATTTACATGTTGACGGTCTGGATGCAGGGTGAGAGTTGCAAAACAGAGGATACCAGTTTTGGCAGCAGCCCCAGAGTTGTTGTTTTTCTATTAAGTAGTTCTTGCCGAAAGGTCCTGTTTCCTTTTGTGTTGATGGCTTTTAAAGTAATCAGAAACAAAACTGCGGAACGTAGTCTAGGGTTTCTGGCAGTAACCAGTGTCTGGTTCAGCACCTGAACCCAGCCCTCAGGCTTCAAGTCAAAAGCCACCATTAGCAGCAGCAGAGAAATATGTGTACGAGCACATTGGTGGAGCATGATCTGCCAACACAATGTGAACTGCGTGTCTGTTTGGGGTCCTAAGATCTGGTCCACTGAGGTATGAAATGAAAAATATAAAACAGCACCAAAATAAAGGTTGAGATAGGGGTCAAAGAATAGATTGAATTAATGGAAGTTGTACAGGACAAAGTCAACGTTGGCTCGAGCCAATATGAGCAAATCTTCCATAAGGCTACACGGAGTTGAAGTGCTAAGAAAAACACCTGTGGCTGAGATTACTATTTCTAACCATTCTCACCTGGTTAAAGTCAGCTGACGTGTGCCTAAAAAAGAGGATTTCAGAAACCATTAAGTCCTCAGTGTCACGAAGTGGGGCGGTTTCACTAAGCGGGCATGGATTTCTGTATTCATTAGCCACGAGCCATGGAAAAACAACAATAAAAAAGAAATACTTAACATGAACATATGAACGTCTCAGAAGAGTAATAGAAAGCATGGAAAAGGCGTTTCTGGAGCATTTTCCAGCATCCCAACTTTCTCTACAAACTGATTGTCTGAGTAGTTAAGCATAGGCTGAGATTCTTCAAAGAGAATTCAATCACTATCTTTGCAACATGCACTGCAGTCAGTCAGAGGAGTCTTGGCATCAGTTGCTGCCAGGTAGAGAATTAGTCTAGCCTTGGGAGTAACAGGAGCAATTATTTATTGCTTGCTTCCCATCCAGATCCTATCAATTCTGAACATTCTGAACAACACCGGTGTCTTATTGCTGGTGTCTTATGACCAAACCCTGGTGTTGAAAATGCAGGTTGTGTGAATCCACGCAAAGTTCACCATACACACATCAAATTCACTGTTCAACCCGCTTTCGGCAGATGTGCACCAATGCAGGCTGAGTTGCAAGTCGGGGAGGTGGAGCAACAGGCATGTGCATGATCAGCACATGCAATTTCCTGTTCAAATCAATTCAGCCCACACTCTTGTTACAGAGGATGGCCTGCAGCTCAGTGGCAGAAGATCTGCTTGGCATGCAGAAGGTGCCAAGTTCAATTCCCAGCTTCTCCAAATAGGGCTGGGAGAGACTCCTGGCCTGAAATTCCGGAGAGCCGCTGCCAGTCTGTATAAGGCAGCCTCCTATTTGGTTATAAGAACCAGCCTAAATAGGAGATTAACTCCCAAGGGAAAATCACGTCTGAAATTGTTAGCCATGATTAGAACTCCCTTCCATGCCAAGCGAGAATGTCCAAGCAGGTGTTTCATTCTTCTTTGTTCATGCTATATGCATGGCCTGCTGGGGGTGGGTGGAATGCAAGAATAGGGGAGACACTGGTATTTGTTAAGTGGCCGATGCTTCTCCTCTCCAGAGGAGCAGTGTCTGCTATTCTATAACCTGCCAAGGTCATCACTCAGAGGTGGACTCAAACTGGGAGGCCTTCTGGGAGTTTGACCAGACCATTGCTCTAGTTTCCATGACTGCTGATTGGAAAAGCAATAAATGATTTTTTTATCACAAGCCCAACTTGCTTGTGAGGGACTCTGCCTTGCTCTATCCAGTTCCAACGTGATTGGTTCCTGGATGTTCCTGTCTCCTACAAAAATCCTTCCAGTGAGCTGACTTTCTGTCTGTGCCATGGAGTATAGTAGCTTCACCTACAATGCATTCACCCTTATTTCTTTCCCCTGTGTAGTCATGCAACCATTTCTGCCCCTGCAGAAGTCTTCTGCCATGCTGGCACCAGGTTTTGAGGGGCCCTGTGTCAAGATATCCTGCATGGGTCCCTCTGTCTTATATCTAGCACCAACACCCCCCCTCTGGGCTCAGTCCCTACTGTTGCCTTGAAGCACATGTGAGTGAAGAGGCAGCAGCAGTTATTGCTCCTTCTTCTGGTTCCTGCTATCCACTTGCCCTCTCCTATTTCGCCAGAGGGAGAGACAGCAGGCAGCCAATGGCAAGAAAAGTGCCAACAGGCCAGGGGGCTCTGGTAGACAGCTGCAACTCCCCTACTAAGACATGAACCTCAGCAGGTGCCCGGTAATGCCTACTACTGATGCCAGCCGCACACTCTCGATTTCCTGGGCAACCCTTCTCCACACCCACCTCCACCTGTCTAAGATGCATCCTGGGAATCTACCTTGGCTTCAGTTCTCTGCCTGACAATTTCCCTTTGACCTTCACTCATGTGTCTGACCCTAGAAGCTGGAGATGTTACCTTCTATCCTCTGTGACATGGCTCTGCAAAAGCAGCGCGTAAGGATCTCAGTGGGTTTGGAAACGCCCATTGTTTGCAGCTGAAATAACCCATCATAAAGAATGCTTACACAAAAGCTGTAACTATTTCTGCAACTTATGCAGAGAGTTATGCAAGTTATCCAGCCAGTTATTTAAGCCCGAGACCCGAACCCTAAATTAGATTCAGAGATAGTAAATCTGGAGATGCTTGTGATGGCTACATAATTTGCTGAGAGACAAACAAGTGCTCAAGCTGTGACTTTCTGTGTCCTCTCGTGTCACCATCCCCAGAACAGACTTTCGACTGTGCAAACATAATTCTTTTGGTGTTAGCTGGCCGGGTGAGGGAAAGGAGGCAAGTTCCCAGCCCTCTAATACAAGACACAAATTAATACAAGACCTCTCCAGAGGGTTCGATCTGTGCTAGCAATGAAGACAAAGTTCTTCCTACCATACCACCTGCAGAAAATACACACAACTATTCACAATTAACTTTCCGGCTCACAAAGAAGCCAGCTCCAGAAAACAGTCTCACGTGTTCTTAAATGGGATTACACAATCTGTAATAGGGGCAGACAATGTGGTGACCTCCATTTGTTATTGGAGCACAACTCCTTTCAACTCCAGCTAGCATGGCCAATGGTCTGGGATGATGGGAGTTGTAGTCCATCAACATTTGGAAGATACCATGTTGGCTTTCCCTGCTCTATAACAAAAACTAATATCCTGTATTGACAGCTTAGATTCAACAGCCGTGGTGTTCAAACTGTGTTCCAGGGAACCCCCTCGAAAGTTATCGAAGTCCCTAAGTCAGAAGATCAGTAGTGATGAATGAGTTTCACTGAAGGACAGCTTATCCATACATGACTCGTCTTTCCCCACAACATGCAGACACAAGAAAGTGTTGGGTATGTCCTATGGCACAACTCTCTCCTCAAATGGTGAGGCCAGACAAACCTAAAATTAACAAGGCGTGTGGTAGAACATGTCCCAGAATCCTTTGCAGCATTCCCTCTCTAGACAGAATTCCTTAAGTGGTGAGAGCCACCGCTCTCTAGAAAACTCTCCACAACATCCATAGCTCAGTTATGAGTGAGCCTGCTGTATCCTTGAGATCACAACATACTTGGATATAAATAACTGGTTTATACAGAGAGTTAGACAATTGGTCTATCTTGCCTAACACCTGTAACTCCAAGGCCTCTGGTGCAGATCCTTTAAAAAAAAAGCATGCCCTATACCATTGAATGTTGACCTGTTTAGGACCCTCAAGTGTTATGCTGCTTGCACATGTACTATTGAAGCAAGAGACCCTGCACATAGCAGAGGGGTCTGTGCAATACAGACTGGCATCATATGGGCAAAGTGGCAAAGTGTATGGGTAGCTGAGGAAACTCAAGTTACTTTTGCTAAAAAAAAAAACACCACAGGCTTTGCCGACAAAAAACATACACCCATTTTCAGCCAGAAAGCTATAAACTCTTGAATTTACATTCCAATTGTCTCTGAGGACCAATTCAAATCTTCAGCGTGGTAGGAAATTGGAGCGAATGACTGGAAAATGAGTCCACCTTGACATGTTCCCCTAACATCTCTCATCACACCAGGAGTGTTCAAACACCATAATCCACACTGGAAATTGATGTCATAAAAATCACTTTGTGAGGATTATGCTGTTTCGGTGTATCTCACAATATGCAGTGTGTCAAGGTGAACTCGAGTTTTCACTAGTTCCTCCTTGATGTGTTAAGCTATCCTGGTTAAGCAAGGATGCAATTCCATTCAAGAAGCAGGTGGAAAGCATGGAATCTGTACTTAGAGCATGCAGACATCATTTGCCAGTACACAATGGACTTGTAGGAAGGAAAGGTACTTCCCAGGAGTCAAAAAAATCATGGCCAGGCTTGGTAGCCAACAATTGCTTCTATCAGGTAGTTGGAATGTAGTCAAAATGTGCCTTAGTACATATACAATATGCCTGTCCCTTTCCACCGAGCAACCACAACCTGCTCTGCCCCTTTGCATTGCATTGAGGAGTCTCTTTAGCCTATATGGTCTAAGTCTGAGTCTCTGCACCTCTCTCTCTAGAAATTAAAACATGCCATCTATTTCTAGCAAACGTTTCGTATGTTGGGGGCAGGGGGTTAGATCTCAAGCCTGAGTGATCTATGCTGTGCTCTTACTAGAACTGGGAGATCTGCTAAGCAAAGCAGGGTCCAGATTTTACCATTAAAAAAAGCGGGGGAATACAAGTGAGGAACACAGATGTAAGTTCAAGGCCAGGAAGGAGTATGGGGTGCAGTGGGGGGATGAGTGTTCACAGCCTTGCCCTTTTGCTTTCTACTAGGGATAGTCAGAGCTGCCAACTTTGGTTTCTTGTTTTTCCAATCTTGGTTTCAGCTCTCTACATTTCCTCATCAGTTTATTAAAAAAACCAAGAGTGTGGATTTCTCCTAGTGTACACATTTTCCTATGCAATTTCCCCTAATATTGTGCATTTTCATAGAATCACAGAATTGTAGAGTTGGAAGGGACCACAAGGATCATCTAGTCCAACCCTCTGCAATACAGGAATCTTTTTGCCCACCACCGGACTCGAACCCACAACCCCGAGATTAAAAGTATTGTACTCTAACAACTGAGCTATTTTTTATTTTTTTTTCCACTAACATGTGCATTCTAATGTGTACTGTCCTCTAGTATATGAATTTGTGGAGAACTACACTGCAAAATTTGGAAAAGTGAAAATTTCGATCAACAGCTGTGTGTCAGGAAATGAGAATTAGGAAATTCGCCTCTAAATGTCAACTGAATAGAACTCAAATGCATATGTGGTGGAAATGTCCTGAAATATGTAAGTTCTGGAATAACATTTATGAAGAACTTAAGAAAATGTTAAAATGTACAATCAAAAAAAGACCGGAAATGCTTTTACTAAATATAATACCAGAAGACATTAAAACCCCAAATAGAATACTGTTGATTGGCAAGTTTGAATGAAAGAATATTCGCAGCTAGAAAATTTACTGGAAGAATTAGAGGACAAACGAAACAAAAAATAAAAAAGGAATGGAGGATATTTGATGAGTATATAAAGAATAATGGTATATCCAAAATCCTAAAGGCAGACTAAGGTTGAAACTAAATTGAATTTAAGGGAGGATTATATGTACCGGTAAATGGAATATAAGAATTGTGTGATACAATAAGGTGAACATGCATGGATTATAGAGAGAATAATTGGAAGTCAGTTAAAAGAAGACATAAATGAATGGTTTTCATTCTTCTTAATCCCCCTTTTTCTTGTTTTTGTTTTTTGTGACTATATTTTGGTTGTATGAATAGATCTTCAGAATGTGCTGTTTTTTTGTCTGTAATAGTGTATGTGTATGTTGAGTGTTTATGCTTTTAAAGAGAGAAATTAATAAAATTTATATTAAAAAATAAATAAATGTGAACTGAATAGAATCCTGCCCCCCATTCTTACTTCTCACAATTATCACACTTTCGTGAATGCCTGAAGGAGGCTTATGCATGTATAGTATATACAGATCTCTGCTTGCCTATTTCCAGACATGGTTTCAAGATGTCCTCCGTCAGTTAGCTGATTAAGAATTGGCTAGGAAGCTCCAGGTGGTTAATTGATAAAATATATATACCTCAAAAGACAATTCCTTTAATTACATGCATCTGACATCTCTCTATATATGTTTTATGAGATAATAAATACATTTTCACTAGGTATCCACCGGAGCCATATGGCAGCACACAAGAGAGTTGAACAAATTAGGTATAATGAGGCTCATTAAAATAAGCAAGATCTGCTATTAAAAGGACTTTGGGAACTTGAAAGATAAAGGTTCAGAAGTCTGTGTCATGGAAAGATATGCCCCACATCTCTTTTTCATTCTACTAATGCTCTGCCAAAGCTGTTGACGACCTTGAGCAGCGAGAAAAACAACTCTTAAAACAAACTGGCATCTACAAAAAGCCTTGTATGAATGAACAACTCTAGTCTAGAAACTCTAGTCTAGAAGGCAGGGCAGGAAAGGAAATGCTAACAGGAAAATAGTAGGATGCAGGTCAACATTCTGTCAATTAGTTGTCTCTAATTCCCTCCAATATGTCAATGGACTCATAGGGAGCTGCCCACTTCTGAAGATAGACCAGTGATTGATCTAACTGCAAGGAAGTGCTGCGTACACATTCAGAAATCAATGACTTATGCGCATCTTCAGCCAACAACGCTACAAGATGAAGCACCTCCTTTGATCGCAAAGGAGAAGGAGCCAAGATTGTGCCTTCCAGATGTTGTTGGATTCCAACTCCCATCACCACCAATCAACATGGCCAATGGTGAGGGATGATGGGGGTTGTGGTCTACAGCCTGTGGAGTCCTCCACATTGGCTACCCCTGCAATAAAGGGATTGCCTCCACCTACCCAGCCAGGCTGGCCATTGGCTCTCCTCAACAGGAAGCATTAGAAAAGCCTAGTGTTAAGGCTAGGACTTTTGCTTTGTCAATGATAACCTTTACAGGCTCTTTTTAGCTGCTTAGCTCTGGCTTGACGGCTGCCTATGGAACAGCTTTGACACTAACACAAAAACTGTCAACTTTAGTTGCTCTCAGGCCGACAGCTTACCCAGTTTCATTGCCTGAAGTTTTGTAATGTCAATGACTGATATATCCCAGCTAGACGCTTTACAGCTGGGCCAGTGGACCTTCCTTTTGAAGCACATAGCAAACTAAAATTCACTCTGAAGCTGAAAAAACCCTCTAAATTATTTTGCTTTAGTAAAGCCAAGAAGAAGAAGAAGAAGAAGAAGAAGAAGAAGAAGAAGAAGAAGAAGAAGAAGAAGAAGGAGGAGTTGTTGTAGTTTGGATTTGATATCCCACTTTATCACTACCCGAAGGAGTCTCAAAGCGGCTAACATTCTCCTTTCCCTTCCTCCCCCACAACAAACACTCTGTGAGGTGAGTGGGGCTGAGAGACTTCAGAGAAGTGTGACTAGCCCAAGGTCACCCAGCAGCTGCATGTGGAGGAGCGGAGACGCGAACCCGGTTCCCCAGTTTATGAGTCTACCGCTCTTAACCACTACACCCCACTGGTTAGCCACATTAAATCTGTTACAGCAGAGCCGCAAACAAGGAGCAAACGTGTACCATGGAGTAGGCCTCTGTGGTTTAGCAAAGGGCCACAGCATCTGTTCTGAATACAGGTGGTCCCAGGTTCAATCCCAGGAGAGAAATCTTGGGAGTGCCTCTTTCATTCAGTGCGGACAAATACTGATCTAGATGAACCAATGGTCTGGCATGGTATAAACGCAGCTTCCTGTGATTCTAGGGCCTGTTTCCTCAGACGTGAGCGAGCTCTACTCCATAAACATTTATGCTGCAATGAATCTGCTGGTCTTTAACAAAGCAAACAGAGTCTTGTGGTACCTTCAAAGTCAAATAGATGGGCGATTAAAAAAAAACAAACCCACACTGGATTCTGTGGAGGCAGGCAATGAGGAAGCTCGAAGCGATTTGGTGGCATGACCAAGGTCGTACAGCGCCATTATCCAAACTCATGTTTGCCAGGGGACAGTTCGCTGGGAGTCTCCTCCTCCTCTAGCCTTCTGTGCTTGCTCTGGTGGCTTCCTTCTTAAGAAGATTCGACAGAAGGTAAAATGCTCCCAGGGTGCCTATTCTTTGAAAAGACTTCTCTCTCTCTCTCTTTCTTGCAAAATAAATAAATAAACTGAAACCCAATGGATGCCTCGGAGCTGCAAACAAATGAGGCATGGAGAATTTTGCTAGATTTAAATGTTTGCAGTTCTAAAAGTCTTCCCGGTGCCCTTCTGCTTCTCTTGTGTTACCTGAAGGCTCCTTGCACAGCTATTCTCCCAAGATTTTACACAGCTACATCCACTGAAGACCAATCCCTGGGGAAGCAGTGATGGGGAGTATAAATTGGTCGGTCTCAAAGCAGCAGCGCATTAAATGAATGTAACTAAGCAGCATTTTATTTTGACGCACTTCTTTTCCAAAACTCCCACTTTGCTCCTCTGGTCTTTCCCAAAACCTTGAAGATTTACCCTTGCCCGCACTTTGTTCGCTGCTCGCTGTCACGTTCCACATTCGGCACTTAGCTTCCCCTCTTCACCTTAGGCGCTCTCAACATCCATATTCTTGACTGTTCCAACCCTGCTTGCACTCACATCCACACTCTCTGGGCTGGCCCACACACTTGACAACTCCCGCAGGGATTACTGGCAAGCCGACAGCCCAGATGTTATGAAATGTTGCCTCTCCTCTGGGGCCACAGCATCCAGCTGCAGCAATTTCTGCTGCCGCCGAAGCTGTAAATGAGATTCCACTACGATGCCAACTGCAGTAGCCAAACATACAACCCTTGCGTAGATCCAGAAGTTCGTATAATATTTCTTAGCCTGCAACTGCATGCCCATTTAGAACTAAGTCCCATGGGAAAAAGAGCTTAATTGTGAGCAGACATCCTTCGGGTTGAACTGTTAAGTGCTCTTAATAGGATTGGTATCCAGAATGAAGACAAAGGTCACCCTGCCAGCCATTCCACATCTGTATGGACCCACTGGAGATGGGGGACCTGTGGCCCTCCAGATGTTGTCAATTTCCACCAGCAGTGCCAATGGTCAGGGCTGATGAGAGTTGGAATCCAACTTCTAGAGGACCACAGGTTTGCCATGCCTTCTTGGCTCTCCCATCTTCGCAATCTCTGTTAGGAGGTGACCGTGAACTTCCTGCCTCCTGTTCCGTGATCTGCTACCGAACTCTCAAGTGCTAACGAACCTTGAAAAGTGGAAGCAGAGGCTTCAGAAAGCAACTACCGTGGAAAGAAGACAATATACAAGAGGACTGAGATAATTTAGTTCTGGTCTACTTCTTTTTCAAATAGACCCTTGCCAACACTTGGCTTCTTCAGAAACTGCAACCTCCGTCCTCCTGAAGGCTAGAAGTGAATATAACTTTGGTCAGGTGCAACTTGACTTTTCCAGCTATTGTACCTAGTCATTCAACTGAACAGCCGTGCAATTTTGAACAGGATCTTCCATGCTAGGAAAGGAATAGCAAGAGAAGCAGAAAACCCACTAAGAACAAAGCATTAGGACCAGGAGTTTGATGCTGGAAAGATTACATATCTGCACCGTCCTAGCCTTTTGAGTACAAGTTTGTGTGTGTGTGTGTGTGAGATGTGTGTGTGTGTGTGTGTGTGTGTGTGTGTTAAGGAAGACATTTCTTAACTTTAGAGAGTAGGTGGGATTTTATTTTATTTTAATTTAATTTGTATACCACCCTATACCCATAGATCTCAGGGCGGTTCACAACATAACATCACAATATGAAAAACACGAAATGCATATGGTTGGTTTAGAATAGATAACAGGTCCAGATAGCAGGTCAACTGGTCCAGGCCTGAGAACCACCTCAAACACCCAACCTGCAACATGGAACCCACTTCTGCTTTTGATGGGTACTTAAAAGTACTTATAAAACACACTGCAAATCCTAAAATGGCAACAAAGCTGAATATACATAATGTTACTTTGGGCACCACTGCTACCAATGCTGTTTTGTCCCTGCCTAGTGTCACCGTGCCTGAAATAAATCAGCTCCCCAATTAGGAACATTCTGATTAGAATTTTGAAAAATTGTGAACGGACATATTTAACTACTTGCCTATCATATTTAATGCTTGGTGTACAGTTCAGAGGACAAACAGTTACACTGCAATAATTTCACCCAGGATTTTCAAAGGTTTAAAATGGAGAGAAGCAGGTTCTTAAAACAGGTGTGCATATCTTTTTCTTATCAAGTGCAACAGGTCTGCGTGAACCCCTTCCAGTCAGACTCCTGGGCAGATCCATGGCTTCTCAAAAGCCCTCCCACCCCAAAATATGAGATTGATAGTTAATAGTTGTTTTAATACGATTAAGTGATGGTTTCTTCAGAAGTGGGTCTCTCACTGCAGTCTCATTGGGGCAGGGAGGGAGCAGTAGTGCTGCGATCTGTATGGTGCTACATTTGTTTAGATCAGGAATGGTGAAACCCATTCCAGACGGAAGGCCACATTCCCACATGGCCAGCTTTCAAGGGGCCATGGCATGGCCCACTGCAAAAATACGCAGAGCAGTGGAAGTGCCTTTTACCCGTGCACAGTAAGTAGGTCACATTCCAGTTGTGAAAACACCAGAGGTTTCCACATCGCTACAACACGCATTTCTTCACCCAGGGAAGCCAAAGGCATGACCACAGTTCAAGCACACAGTACAGCACTCAAGAAGAGGGTGGGAGGAGTTGTGGTCAAGCAACCTTCAAATATCTCAAGGGCCGTCACATGGAAGACGGAGCAAGCCAAGGGCTTTGAGTTACAAGAAATGAGATTCCAACTAAACACCAGGAAGAGCTTTCTGATGGTAAGAGCTGTTCCAACAGTGGAAGAGACTCCCTCAGGAGGTTGTGGACTCTCCTTCCTTGCAGGTTTTTAAGTAGAGTTTGGATGGTCATCTGTCATGAATGCTCATCTGAGATTCCTGCCTTGCAGGGGGTTGGACTAGATGAACCTCAGGGTCCCTTCCAACTCTACGATGATTCTATGATTCCTGGGGGCCAAAGAGAGAAGGCTGGGGGGCTGTGTTTTCCCCCTGGGCTGAGATTTCCTACCCCTGCCTTAGATGGAGGTAGATGGATGAGCTGGTTGTAAATTATGTGCTATGCTATCATGGATCCTTTGCAGATGGGACATTTGCTCCATGAGAAAAAGTTGTCTGGGGATTAACTATGTTACTGCTCTGGTTGGTGGAAGATGGCTGAGGGTAAAATGATTACATGGGAAAATGCGAAGGTTGGTTTTTCCTCCCGAGACGTTGATGCACAGCTTCTGATTCAGTGATTTTGTAAACCTGCTAGTGATATTTCAACTGACATGTGGAGTTTTTATTGCATTTTTTTGGATGTGATGAGAGAGATTCGGGGTATTTTGCTCTGCTGCTAATTTACGGTGCTTTACAAGGGAATCTCAACTGCCTTTTTTTGTATCTGCTTTCCATTTTGAATGCTCTGTCCTAAAATTAGCTTCTCCTTTCCAAGAACCCTGTCCACATCCTCAGGTTGCAGAAACCAAACAATATCCACAAAAGTCTGACTAGACAGAGCCCTTCTGACCACCAGTATGGATTCAGTTACAGCTATGGCATCTAGGTTGGAGCAGATGCAAGCAGTTTGTTTTCCTGAAAAAGTACTATGACAGACGATGCCTGTCTTTACAGCAACATAACCTCCACCCCAATGAAAAATGATATCCTCAGAGTCCTTCTCCCTCTAGCTTACTACAAAATCTCATTCTTCCATCTCCTTTGCAGGCTGCATTTGAAATTTCTGACTGTTTCCCCAGCCAGACAGCCATGATGTGTCATAGCTAGTAGCCACCAGCCATAAAAAGCCATTTTTAATATAAAAAAGAGAGGTCTCCCAGCCATTAATGTGCATTGAGGAAACATTTCTAGCTATTAGGTAATCCAAAGACTAGACAAAAGGTCATCCCCTTAATTGATAGCCATTAAACATTATTCGAAGTCCAGGCTAAAAGGATCATTAGTCTGACACAGTATTTGGCATCTTCTTATAACCTTAACTGCATGAGCTGTTGAGTTTAATATACGGTAGTACAGCTATAACAAAGATGATCTAATGGCCAGGAAACTAAAATGACAAGGCGCTACTTTAGGCGCTAGTGAGCAGTTTCCTGAATTGATTGAACTTGTCAGGAATCTGGCAACTGAACCTTACAAGCCTGGAGCCAGGTCAGGTTCATGGAAACGGCAGTAAAAAAATTAAATGGCAGTAAAACTTTGTTTAAAGAAAGGCCAAGGCAATTTGTATTTACACCTTTCCAGAATGCCCACAGCACCTCCCACCAAATGGCAGAAAGTCAATTACCACAATTATCAAGTCTTTTGAAAATCCACTCCCTTATGAGAGCAGAAATGCTTGTCTGAGTTGCAAAGCTGGAGAAGCCACAGCTGATTGTCAGAGTCAGGCCCTGCAAATCAGCTGTTAGCCCTTCACCGCACGACTCACACTCCAAAGTGTGCACTAAGGCATCTTCTGGCCTGTGCACCAGTGCTCCATCTGTGCCTGGCTGTTAACCAGAAGGCTGGTGGTTTGAGCCCACCCACGGCAGTGGGGAGGATTCCTGCATTGCAGGGGGTTGGACTAGATGACCCTTGGTGTCCCTTCCAACTCTACACTTCTGTGATTCTATGACTCTAGAAGCTCTCCAGATGCAGCTTGAGTACATGTCCCATAGCTTTGTTGTAAGGGTGGTTTATTGCTTGCAACTGATGTTGGTAAGCCAAAGAAAGGCCTGACGCCTTTAAGTTTAGACTTAAAAGTTTTATGGTTTTATGACAGAAGACACAATCATATTAGTTTAAGTTAAGGAACGGGGGAGCAAGAGGTCGGAATGCAAACCTGCTCTCCATCACTTGTCATGACAATGAGGGCATCACAAAGGCAGAAGACAAGAGACACCTTCTATTCCCAATGCAATAGGTTTAGTTGCACTAGATTCAGTTGAGGGAAATTATTTATGTGAGTTTCAGCTAGGGGGCCAGTTTCTCTGCCTACCACTGCTCTGTCTCTCTTTCTGTGCCCTGTGCAGCTGCAAACTTCAGGTCACCTATTCCTTCTACATGCAAGGTATCCTGATAGCAGGTAGAGCGCCCGGATCCTCCTGCCAGAGTCCTTAGTGCGAGAACTTCATATGAAACCTCCTTGACATCTTCTACGCATCTCTCTCTGGGAACCTGCACATTACCCACTGCATGGCTGGGAATTCAAGATCTACGAACTCTGTTTTTTACCAGAATCAACCAGGACCAGGTGCAAAGTAGCAGCTGCAGGGGTGCAGAAAGACACAGAGAGTTTAAGAGCAGCACATGCTCAGCCTGGGCATTTTTCAGAATCGGAACCGATAATGCAGTCTTAGCACCCGGAAAGCTGCTCAGTGTCACACAGCCTTGTTGACACGGCAAATCTTATCCCAACTTAGCAGGCAGTAAGCCCTGCTGAACGCAGTGGGGGTTACTTCTGAGTAAACGTGCATAGGATTGCACTATTGGTAGAGGCAGCAGGAGGGAGGCCTTTAGCTGCTCCTATTGTTAAAAAGCAGTGTGACCCTAGTCTACATGCTGCCAGGCTGCTCGCTTTCATTGGCTTGGTTTGGACAGAATGATAAGCCAAACCATTGTTGTTTAGTCGTTTAGTCATGTCCGACTCTTCGTGACCCCATGGACCAGAGCACGCCAGGCACTCCTGTCTTGCACTGCCTCCCGCAGTTTGGTCAGACTCATATTCGTAGCTTCGAGAACACTGTCCAACCATCTCGTCCTCTGTCGTCTCATTCTCCTTGTGCCCTCCATCTTTCCCAACATCAGGGTCTTTTCCAGGGAGTCTTCTCTTCTCATGAGGTGGCCAAAGTATTGGAGCCTCAGCTTCAGGATCTGTCCTTCCAGTGAGCACTCAGGGCTGATTTCCTTCAGAATGGATAAGTTTGATCTTCTTGCAGTCCATGGGACTCTCAAGAGTCTCCTCCAGCACCATAATTCAAAAGCATCAATTCTTCGGCGATCAGCCTTCTTTATGGTCCAGCTCTCACTTCCATACATCACTACTGGGAAAACCATAGCTTTAACTATACGGACTTTTGTAGGCAAGGTGTAGCCAAACCATAGCTTAGTGCAAAATGTGGGTGTTCCTGATCTTGAATAGGAGCCTGCAGCTGCTGCAATCCTTCCCCAGTTCTGCTGCTGCCCTGATGTTCAGGACTAAGCTGAGGTTTCTATTAGTATGTCATTCAAACTCATGTTTGTGGTCTGTCTCACCAGAGATAAACCAAGTGCAGTAACCAACCTTGGTTTGTAGCTGTTGGTCTGCCTAGAGGATGCAAACCAAGAGCCTGGGCTCAGGTGACAGTTTGGGATGCTCATGGATTCACGGAGTTACATGCCAACTATACCACTGTCAGTTTCTCAGCCTTTCTGCTCAATGGGCTTCTCTGCCCAGCTCCTAGCCTGCACCAGACTCAGAATGATTTGAGCTCCCAATATGGTTACCCGCCACCCCTATCTCCACGAGTGGCGCAAGATTCCAAAGGTTCAGGCACTTGTGTTTCCTTTTGGACAATGAGGCACACAGGGACTGCGGTGTCTTTATGATATATGGTTTATTTACAGATATATACAATCTGAAGGGATTACACAGCATTCACACCCCCAAGCAGCCTCCTCTTCCTCCTCTTTGGATTCAAAGAACAGCAAAAAGCTGGCTGTAAGAGAGAGGCAGCCCACACCCTGTTCTGCCTCCCCTGGCTTGCAGCCCCGGGTACCTGAAAGGCTAGCTACGTCACTGATTAAGCCTTGACTTATTCTAACTCTGACTAATTTTAAAAAAATATGGGTGACTCGCACCCACAAGTCCTAGCACACACAACCTATAACAATACATTTCTAGTCAATGCTTAAGTTTCCTTCCAAGTCTGGCTTCTTATACCCCATGCACATTCTAATGGTGCCAAATCTGGGGAAGCGATAATCCGTGAACGAAAAAGGTGGGTGGGTGGGAAAGACCCCTTCAGCTCCTATGCATAGGAACATCCACAGGCTGGAGTACCTCTGCCTTGACGCAGGTGTCTTCTCTGGAAGAGTCAAAACCCGCACACTAAACGAATAAAGATATGTTAAAACAAATAGATGGGTAGAGAACGACACCTGTACTTTCAGGCGGTTATTCCTAAGCGTTGCAAGAACCTCCGGCAAATAAAAAAACCTCATTGCCCTTGCCAAGTTAAGCTTTTACATGTTGGGTAGCATAATTATGTGTTGGGTTTGTCTCCAGCTTTGCATAGTGTTAGTCAGCACACTGGGACACAGTTTATCGGTATTAATTGCAAGTTACAATCTCACATTCAAGAGCTCCAATTGACATAAATAGGAAACAATTGCAAGGGACACAAAATAAAGAGCCAAGCCCGACCCTTCGGATCCTGGCAGCATGTTCAGCTGTTTATGTTTTTAATCTGTGTTCTTTGCCTACAGCACACAAAGGCCTGAACAGTTAAGAACAGAGCACATTACGTTTGCCCCAAGAGAGGATGTCATTGTGGCTGGCTTTTTTCTACAAAGGAGAACCCCCACCCACCCACCCACCCACTGCCTTTGCCCTCTTTTGCTGGGAAACTAATTCAGTTATTTATCTTCTAAACACATCTCCCTTAGATCAGATTAAAATAGCACTGAAAAGAATGTACAAAGTGAACTTCAACTAACCACTTTTAAATGCTGGGACACAAAGCACATTTATTGCACAAATTCTAAAGCTCATATCTTCTGAAGCCTCAAGAATCTAATGTACCATCTAATGCACCGATTCCAGATCTACAGAGGCAGGTGGCAGAGCAAACTATACCACCTGCAGCCAGGAAATACCATTTTAAATGCCGCCGCTGCCGCCTCCATAAGAAACTCCCCGCAAAGCCAGAATCTGTCTCCCTAGTCTGCAAAGTTTCCAACATGCAGCTGGAGAGAAACAACTTGCCCTGGTTTGCTAACTTTCTACCTGCAGGGAGATTTTTATGTTTTAAAAAGTGGCATCTCTCCAGATGGCAGGCTGAAGAAGGAGGAGGAAAGACAGTAAGAAGAGAGGTTGGATGCAGAAGAAAGAGCGAGCCATGTTGTCAGGAACCTAGGGAACCAGCTGTGGCAGGGCACTGAAATTGATGCACAGGACTCTTAAGAGAATATCATGGCCAGTACACATGAGAGTCATTTTCATACGGTGTACGTAACAGCTACAGTAATTAAAACAAGCACACCAGGTGTTGCAACCACTGAGTGCTCTTTGCACAAGCTTGTGGTTTTTAATTATTGTGGTTTTTAATTCTGTGGGAGACATCTACTAATGGAAGAAGAAGAGGAGAGTGATTCTCATCCTTTCTGCACCTCTCAGAGCACCCTAAAAATCTGTCCAGGATTTGACGAAGAATTCAAGCAAGGACTCAGAAATAGCCATGGGGCTCTGACCAGCAATTACAAACTCATTAATGTGTTTTCGCGGAGAGCCTTTTTGAAATGCAGGGCCAAGGGTGCAAAAAAAGTACATCAAAGGCGCACCTGTTTCCGATGACAAGGGTTTCCCCTCCCTTCCACCTGAGTTGCTCCTGCTCTTTAACACTGCAAAAAACCATTTCACAGCAACATAGCAAAACAATAGCAAATACAACAACAGACAGAAAACCCATATTTCAATATTGTAATTTTAACAAGATTACTTAAACAGCATGCATCGTCCACTGGCGGAAATAGCAAGGGAGCTTCACAGTTCCAAAGTGGCATAGTTTTAACATGAAGAAAATAGAAAGCGGGGAGGAATAAGGGAAATGTGGCAGGGGGAAAATGGTAGTTTGATAGTAGGGAGGATCTGTGTATATACCTTGCACACAGGAATTTTGCAATGCATCGAACATCCTTTAGAGATGTGGACCCTAACTAACATTTAAAAACCAGAGACCCCCCAATCTTCTACTATGTTGACCAATGAAAAGAAACCAAGGTAAAACGCCAGATAAAAGAAAAAAGCAACAGCAGAAGAACTTCTGGAGACATCTGGCTAGCCTGTGTGAGAATCAGGCCCCATTAACTATGAACCCCCAAATTTGGGATCCCCTCCAAACCTTTTGGGTGTTAACTACGAAGCCCATGTTTGATGTGTCAATTATTCAGTTTGTGGGATGCTGCAAAACAAATGCAAAACTTTGGCACAGGTTTGGAGGGGATCCCAAATTTGGGGTTTCATAGTTAATTATCCTTGAGTATCAGGTAGACTCTGGTCACTTCTTAATACAATTTAACATTCTCTTCTTGCAGAGAACCATAACAGGAGCAGTTTGCTTTGACCGGCCATTGCTTCTATCATGCAAATCTTTTGGTTAGAGAACAAACACCATTGTGGATTTTTTCCCCACCCTTGGCAGATATATATATATATGTGTGTGTGTGTGTACCCAAAACAAATTGAACTGTTTCATTAGCCAGAAATATCTCAGATAGAGACAGCCATAAAAATAGATTGGTTTTATAGCAACCAGCACAGACAGAGAAAATTACGCTACATAGCGAGGGTTCACGAGGGATCTGTGGCAAATCACCTACTTTTTCATCACAGGAAAGGTGAGATTACTCCAAGGCAAATGCTAGGTGGGCTGCTGCAAGCAGCTGGAATGACTCACATTATTGCTACCTTGGCTGTGCGCTGCTGCACAGCTAATCCCCAACCCTTCATAAGGCAGCCGGCGTATCGCACAGAGGGGGTAAAGGAAACAGGAAATAGAAAACAAGACAGAAGTAAATCCACACACTAATTGTTTCCCAGCAGAGAAATATCTCTTGAGTGCCGAGGAAAGAATTACCACAGAGATCTCAGAATATGTTTACCTTTATTTATATGGAAGGGAAGACGTACAAGGTTTCCAATCAGATGGGGATGAATCACACCACTCCCCGCCAGCCTTTCTTGTGACCGGGCGTTACCGGCGATGAGAAAGACTTATGAATGTGCCCCTTCCTTGCTTTTGCTGATTCCGTACACATTGCAGTCACTCTGTAACTGCAAGGGGGAGCGGGCAGGCCCCTATGGGCTTAAGCCGACCACCTAGAGGAGAGCCAGTGTGGTGTAGTGGTTAAGAGCGGTAGACTCGTAATCTGGGGAACCGGGTTCGCGTCTCTGCTCCTCCCCATGCAACTGCTGGGTGACCTTGGGCTAGTCACACTTCTCTGAAGTCTCTCAGCCCCACTCACCTCACAGAGTGTCTGTTGTGGGGGAGGAAGGGAAAGGAGAATGTTAGCCGCTTTGAGACTCCTTCGGGTAGTGATAAAGCGGGAAATCAAATCCAAACTCCTCCTCCTCCTCTTCTTCTTCTTCTTCTTCTTCTTCTTCTTCTTCTTCTTCTTCTTCTTCTTCGTCTTCTTCTTCGTCTTCTTCTTCGTCTTCTTCTTCTCCTCCTCCTCCTCCTCCTCCTCCTCTGAAGGAAGCAGCACTTCCACTGCAGCAAAATAACCTTTCCACCCTCCCAATGCTGCATTGGGTTCATTTCCTGTATCAATTGTTGACATCTCCTCAAGGGGATCCTGCCACATACCTTAATCACTCTCTTTCGCAGTGATCTCCATACCCTCCAACATTCCTTGGATGAAAATAAGGAGATTTCTCCCTCCCCTCCGACTGACCCTCTTCGGAACCCCACCCTATTTTTTGGTCCCGCACTCACAGAAGAAGGGCAAGTTCCACCACCACCACCAACAATGGGACACAGCACACTCGCCCTCCAGTTTCCTGAGAAAACCCCTTGATCCTGATTTTATTTTATTCTTTGGTTGTCAGGCTTCGGGGAATTGGCTTCCTCCCTTGTGGCAGCAAATAATAATAAGCTCAAACAAAAGGAACGTAAGATTCTTTAATAATCCCAGCGACAGACAAAAGATTGTGTCTTGCTAGAAGGCTCACCCCCCTCCGTCCCTATTAATCTACGCCACTCCTATGTCTTGTAACCTGAGTTTGTACCCTCTGAGCTTTCTGTTCTGAGACTTTCTGAGCTCTTCTCGACCTTGGGGAGGGCGGTGGAGGAATGCTCTCCAACGACTGCGAATCTGTAAACCCTCTCTCCCCCCAGTGTTTCTTCTTCTAGCTGTCCCCCATCCAGTATTTCCCAGCTTCTGCTTTCTGAACTATGCCCCTCTGCAAACCACTGTTCCAAATTTATGCTGTCCTCCTGTTCCTGGGAAGATTCAGGATCAGGGGGAGGGGGTGGCTCCCACCATTCCTCCTCAGTGCAGCCCTCCTCAGCACGGTCCCTGACATTGGTAGATTTACAAAAAGAAAAACACACACCAATAAATAAATTTTACAAAGGGACAAAATTAGATGTGGATGCATGAAGCATTTTTTAAATAATGTATGTATGTCTGGTGCCGGGTTTGATTCTATAACGTTTTGGGGGGATTCTGTAGTAATGTAAATGAGCTACCTTAAATGAGTTTAGCTCTTCAGGGCTCGATAAATTGCATCCTAGGGTACACTAAAGAGATTTGCTAAAGCACTCTCAGAACCACAATCTTATCATCTCTGAGAAATCCTGGAGAACTGGTGAGGTCCCACAGGACAGGAGGCAGACAAATGTTGTCCCAATCTTCAAAGGGGAGGGAGAGGAAGATCTGGAAAACTGCAGATTGATTAGTCTGATTCTGATACCAAGGAAGATACGAGAACGTATCCGCCAGGAATTAATTTGTAAATATCTTGAAAACAATGAGGTGATTAGCTGGAGCAAGCATTGAATAAAGCCTGCCAGACTAACCTTATCTTTCTCTCTCTCTCTCTTTTATCAAGTTACTGCTTTAGTAGATTGCAGGAATAATTTATCTTGAGTTCAGCAAAGCGGTTGATAAAATTCTCCATTGCATTTTGTTTGGGAAATGGTTAACTGTGTCTTAGGTTATAATGTGTTCAAGAGCGTTCAAAGCTGGTTGGAAACCCGAGCTCAAGGAGCTCTTGTCAAAAACTTCTCATTAAACCAGGGTGGGGAATTCTGGTCTCATGTTTCGCTGCAAAACGCTGCAAAAGTGTTGACAAACTTTGCCATCGCTTTGGAATGAATCAGACCATGTTGGCTTTTGGGGTGATATCTATGACCCTCGGTTTGAGTATCAATTACTCAGTTTGGGGGAGTGCCGCAAAACACAGTTTTCACTGCAAAAAAGACTTAATGAAGCTGATCCCCGGGTAAAGGTAAAGGTACCCCTGACCGTTCGGTCCAGTCGCGGACAACTCGGGTTGCAGCACTCATCTCGCTTTACTGGCCAAGGGAGCCGGCGTACAGCCTCCGGGTCATGTGGCCAGCATGACAAAGCAACTTCTGGTGAACCAGAGCAGTGCACGGAAACGCCGTTTACCTTCCCGCCGCAGCTGTACCTATTTATCTACATGTACATTGACGTGCTTTTGAACTGCTAGGTTGGCAGGAGCTGGGACCGAGCAACGGGAGCTCACCCTGTCGCGGGGATTTGAGCTGCCAACCTTCCGATCAGGAAGCCCTAGGCTCAGTGGTTTAGACCACAGCACCACCCGTGTCCTTGATTCCTGGGTAAGGTAAAGGGAGCCCTGACCATTAGGTCCAGTCGTGACCGACTCTGGGGTTGCGCGCTCATCTCGCATTATTGGCCAAGGGAGCTGGCGTATAGCTTCCAGGTCATGTGGCCAGCATGACAAAGCCGCTTCTGGCAAACCAGAGCAGCACATGGAAACGCTGTTTACCTTCCCGCTGTAGCGGTTCCTATTTATCTACTTGCATTTTGATGTGCTTTCGAACTGCTAGGTTGGCAGGAGCTGGGACCAAGCAACGGGAGCTCACCCTGTCACAGGGATTCGAACTGCCGACCTTCTGATCAGCAAGCCCTAGGCTCAGTGGTTTAACCACAGCGCCACCTGTGATCCCCGGGTAGGTTACAACAATTTAAAATTAAATATTAAAAAAACCAGTTAAATTACAGCAACAGGTTCTGAGAACAAATATCTCACGCATCAAACGCCATGGACGGCAAATGCATCTTCAGCATATGGCGGAAACTGTATCATCAACTTGCCAGATGCACCTCTGAGGGGAAGGAATTCCGCAACCTAGAAACTGCCATAGAGAATGACCTCTCTTCAAGGCAACCACCACCCCAAGCTTCCGAGGGTGAAGATACCTCCAAGAGGGTTCCTTCTGCTGCTCTTAATACCCAAGGACTTCTCCAGGGAAGGAGGCAGTCTCTCAAACATTTGGGGTCTGAATCAAGCCTTTAAAACCAGCTGGCAACCATTAGGGGAGTTTCTTGATAGCGAGAGCAATTCAACAGTAGAAAAAATAATAATCAGGTAGGTGGCGGCCTCTCCCACATTGAAAGACTTCGAGCAGAAGCTGGAAAGCTATCAATTGAGGAGGTTCAACTTCCAGCTGTATTGAGCCGGGGGTATCATACTCTGCAGCTCACGGGGTGACCCTGAGCCAGTCACCATCCCTTAGCCCTAACCTGCCTCACAGGGTTGTCGTGGGGATAAAATGGGGAGGAGGAAAACCATGTACACCAGCTTGAGATCCTTGGAAGATAAAGGTGTTATAGGAATGTAACAAATAATAAAATATTCTGCTGGAGAAAATCAGGACGAGTGTCATTTGGTGCTCCGGTGCTCCTGTGCGAGTCAGGTGGCTCCTGCGAGAATGCGGCACTGAAAGACACGGCTGACTCGCATGAGACTGTGGCACCACTGCAAGCCCCAGTGCCGGCTGCAAGCTCAACCTCCTCCCCAAGCTCAGTGGTGGCAGTGCTGGAGAAATGGGACATTCTGGGATCCAATCAGAAGCCAGTATGGCTTCTGTAATTCCAGGATGTCCTGGGAAAATCGGAACAATTGCAGGGTATGGGATATGGGCTAAGTGACTCAACAGGCCCCCTCCAACTCCCATTATTCTAGGAGGGAACAACTATAATGTGCTCATACTGAAGAACTGGCAATATTAACCAAGTGTGACATTTCATAGCATCACCGATGACATTTAAGGAATGATATATGAAATTAACAGAGGTGACAGGGAATGGGAGAGATACCAAAGTTCTTAGAGCTACATTTTGCAGTTATGTTCGTAATGGATTGTGAAATCAGAATATTACAGAAGAAAAATGTATTTATTTGTGTGTTGTTGTTGTTTTTAAAAGAGTGTTCATCATGAAGTTATTTTTTTGAGTCAGTGAGAAATCAGCTCTGGCTCTTTCGCCCCAAAGCTGACAACTCTGAGGTATTATCAGAAGGATTACAGTGAAACGTTAGGAAGAGAAGCCATTCCCTCAAGGCTGGCTGTCCCTTTTTGTGAATTCCTCCAAATTCTACCCGAAGCTGCACATTACCACATTGGCTTGATTTCTCCCCTGCCTCAGTCGCATTCACTGCACTAAAATAAAAATAAAAATAATTTTATTTCATTTTTAAAGAAATGTCTGTAAACCAATTTTCAACTAAACATTACAAAAAACAAAGCCTGTGCCAGTATCGGTAAACGAATCATAAAAATTAATTGTCTTGCAATGAGAAGAAAGGACTCTGTTAAGGAACCGAGTGGGGCTCCAAGCCGTGAGGACTCTGCATGCCCTAAAGCACCACAGAAAACATTATTACTCCAGAAGCTGTGAAGGCTGGCTTGCGAGGGGAAACGCTCACATTATCACATTCATAATTCATTAAGAGACTATTACAAACGCTCCCCCCCAAAAAAAACCTCCCGAAGAAGAACTAAACAGCAACATCAAACCACAGCCTGCCAAATGATGCTTGCCTTACAAATGCAACCAACTGTGCCAAGTGCTAAATTTGCTCACCCTGCCTGATCCTGCTCAAGCAGAGACAGGGAAGCTTTGTTCCTCCAGATGTTCCTGGACCACAGCTCCCAGCAAGCCCCAGCAAGCATGGGCAATGGCTAGGAATGCTGGGAGTTGTAGTTCAGCCACATCTGGAGGACCAAAGGTTCCCCACCCAGAACTAAATAGACACACAATGCAGCTCTGGATGCCATTTGTCCGCAGTGCATTGCTTTCAACGAAGTGCACATGTGAACGTGTGTCTGCATCCTGGTGTAACAAGCTGTGTACTTGTTGTGTGTAAACATCCCTGAGGGATAGCTCAAGTTAGTAGAGCATGAGACACTGAATCTCAGGGTTGTGGGTTCGAGCCCCTTGTTGAGCAAAAGATTCCTGCATTGCATGAGGTTGGACTAGATCAGGCGTTGGCAAGGTTATCCGGCCATAGGCCGGATCATTCCCACAGACGTTGTCTGTGGGCCGGACAGGTGCAGAGCGACGCCAGAAATGGCGTCTGCGCATGCCCACAGCGCCGGAAATCGCTTCTGCGGCTGTGCAGATGTCAGAAATCTCACCTGCGCAGAAGCAATTTTGGCATCTGGGCATGTGCAGATGCGTTTTCCGGCGTCTACACAGGCGCAGGTGTCATTTCTGGCACCGCTCGGCAAGCCCCGCGCTGCGCCGGTTTAGCGCAGCGTGCAGGGGACTCGCTGAGTGGGCAGCTCGGTTCACGGGTGGCCCATGGGCCAGATAAATGGCCTTCGTGGGCCGCATCCAGCCCATGGACCAGAGGTTGCCAACCTCTGGACTAGATGATCCTTATGCTCCCTTCAAACTCTACTATATTATGATATTTTAAAAGGAGGACTGAAGTTGGATCAAGGTGATCAGATTTAAAGAAAAAATCTGATCACCTTGGGGTGGGTGGGTGGGAGGGAGGGAGGGAGGGAAGGAAAGAAGGAAGGAAGGAAGGAAGGAAGGAAGGAAGGAAGGAAGGAAGGAAGGAAGGAAGGAAGGGGTACCTAGAGAGGTACGTTTCATTCCAATCCCAAAACCCAAATGTGCCCAAACAGTACACCGGCCTGGCAAACATTAGCTTGCTACATTCATGCTTACATATGTTTTCATGGACACTTCAACAAATGTAATGGGTTGGATTCAGCAATAGAGGAATAGAACTCTGCTCGCCCAATAACTCTTTCCTGCTTCCACCCCAAATTCACTCCCAAGAGACTTCTTACATTAAGGGTGGCCAAAAAAAAAGGCCATCCCATAAAATAAGTCAAAATTTCTGAGCACTCGGGGATCTTGATAAAGCAGGATCCTTGATCACACAAGATACAATCAACTGCAAGTCAAAGCCACCTGCAATTATTCTCTGCTCGACTCATGGAAGGCCAGTGACACAGCAGACAAGGGGGCAGGGATTTCACAAAGACCCCTGTGTCCAGCCCACAGATACAACAGTTGCATGTTCAGGCAAGCCCAAGGTAGATTTGTAATCATGTTGAAATTGACTCTTAATGGCTAACTAGCGAATAAGTGAGCCAAAACAAACTCCCCCGGCAGTTGAGCCAAGCACAGAACTTCCTTCATGTCAGAGGGGATATTTGGCGAGATGGCACATGCCCTACTCTTCACACATATTCCAGATCCCTCCTAGTCAAAGGGAAGGCCAAACAGCCTCTTTCAGCTTGCTGGAAGGTCCCAAACGCTGAGCTCTGCCCTGTGCATTTATCCCACAAAGAAAAGTGTTTGGGGTGTGTGTGTGTGTGTGTGTGTGTGTGTGTGTGTGTGTGTGTAGAGCTCTTGTCCTGTGGACTTAAATGGGAGAGAATGTCATTCTGGTCAACAATGTGCATCCTGAAATGTTATGCATTTCCTTTACTGGGCAAAGGAAGATATAAGACTTCCTGCTTAAAGGAAGGACAATAAACAAGACGTGGTTCTCAGAATGGGTGTTCTAGAACGGCGCATGTGCCTATTACAGCCGCAGAACATCCTTCCAACCTTGGAACAATAAACACCCATATGCACGATCCCGGCTCAGCTCTTAAGCTGTCAGCTGGATGTGACCACACAACAGGAAGCAAATCTTTTCGTTTCTTCTTCTCCTCCCCCTCCTCCCCCCTGCCTACTATTTATGCCTTTTAAAAAACAAAAACAGCAACATACCGCCACCGCTTTTGCTGCGCTTTGTAGGTAACATGGACAATTGCCTAACTGATTTGTAACAAAGCTTGTGGCACAGACTGGATGAGACGAGGCTGCTAAAATTAGTGCCTTGGAGTGGTCAGAGTCACAGGAAATGGGACACAAAACCTAAGTAGGCCAAACCGATGTTTATTCCACTACGCTATGCTCTCTTATGAAAAAGAATTAGGAAGACATCTGGATCTGGTTTGCGTTCCAAGGGAAGATGCTGGACTCTGGAGATGTGATTGTGTCTGTCTGTCACAGACTGGCTGGAAAATGTCAGGTCCTAAGGCTCTGAGCTGGGTGCATAGTATACTTTGGGTATCTGCATTATGAGGGTGAAATGGCGAGGTCAGGCAACTGGTTTCCAGTACAGGTCAAATCATATTTTGAAAAGGAGAAAGAAGATTTTAAATGCTGAGCCAAAATGGCTATCCCAGGCATAGGCAAACTCCGGCCCTCCAGATGTTTGGGACTACAAATCCCATCACCCCTGACCACTGATCCTGTTAGCTAGGGGTGATGGGAATTGTAGTCCCAAACATCTGGAGGGCTGGAGTTTGCCTGTGCTTGGGCTATCCTTTCTCCCTGCCCCAATGCAATTTTCCAGGTCATGAAAGGGAGGAGACTGGTTAGTTTCAGTGACCACATTTCCACAAAACAACCCGTCCTCCAAGAGGGCTCTATAGAATGATTCTATGCCACGATGTAGAGTGCTCTGGAGAAACCAAAATGGCAGGCATGAGCCAGGAAAAGGAATGGCGATATTTTCTTCCCACCTCCAAAATTCACCCCTACCTTCAAAAAGCAGGTAAACCACCTTCATCCCACCTCCTTTCCCCTGAAACAGCTGCTCTTTCTATATTTAAAAAATTAAGAACTTTCAGACTAACCCTAATTTTAACCCAAATGAACAGGGTTTACATGATTTAAATTTTATCCCTTTCAATATCCTGGGAGACAGCTCAAGTCCACTGGGTCAGTTTCACGGCTGGCTTGAAATGGATAGTCTTATTACGATGAGTTACAAGGAATGAAACAGTGGGATGGTTGTGATATAGCTGTGATTTGCCAGGAACTTTTAAGGAATTAAAAATGGGTTAAGCGTTCTGACTGGTTTGGGATGAACAATTACCATCATCATCATCAACAACAACAAAAAGAGCGGAGGAAATCGAAAGAGGTTAGGAGAGCAAAACAAAACTTAAGTGTTCTGCTTGCTTCGACCAATCACGTCTGTGCTCGGAGTGAGGTTTGTAAAGTTATTATGTCAACGGACCATTCATAATTTAATTTCAAATACTGGCTGAGCTGCATGCTTGGGTTGAGGGAGAGAGATCAGGTGTGGTCGAAGGATGCAGATTAGCCTGCCAAGGACAAACACCACCATCTAGTGGCATGTTTGGTACCACAAGGGGCAACATCAATCTTCTAAACCTCCCATTCACAGTTTCCTTACTACTAGAAAGGCCATTGGGATCAATAGTAGGTTTAGGGGACGCTTTAAATATTCCTTAATCCTGGGCTCCAGCTGCAGAAGTATCTAAAAGAAAGCCCATGTTGTGTCAAACATATTGTACAAGGTGAAGCACAGTTAAATGTATTTCACCATTACACCATGCTGCCACAATGATCTCAACTATCGACCTTGATTGACTCTACCCTTGGTTTGTTACCTGCTGCATCTTCAGAGTAGCTTCCTTTGATGCCTTGTGTGGTGAATCTGTGGTTTTCCGATGTTGCTGGACTACAACTCCCATGATTCCTGACCACTGCCCCTGCTGGCTGGGGCTAATGGAAGTTGGAGTCCAAAATCATCTGGATAGCTACAGATTAGCTACTTCTGCCTTCACCCATGGAACGTTTATGCCCCATCAAAAGTTGCTGTCTGTTCTTCCAGCCTAGGAATTGATTTTTCTAACGTTATTCTGTAAAGGGCCATGTCAACTGAGTAATAATAACAACAACAGCAAGTCTATGAATGGATAATGGTTAAACAGGTAATAAACATTATGTGTTCTGGGTCCAAGAGAATGCTAACCTTCTGCAAGAATACTCACAACATTTACCCAGAGGGCAGTTAGTTCAGTAATTACGTACTCTGGCTTGAACATCAAAAGCAAATGTTTCAACAGCCATTCACAAATAAACCAAATGGCAAACCTGCTACCCGATCAAGTTGATGCAAATGTAGCTTCCCAAAGAGGAGATGAAAAGACAATGGGCAACTACTGAATTTGATTTGGAAGGAATTTATTGGTGACTGGCATTTTGGAGCTCCTTCTAAGAACTAATTGTGTTGTTTGGACACTCATAAATTTCACCCAAAGGCTATGGTTATTAAGACCCACCAAGAACAGGACTTCCGGTTTGCCGCCATTGCCGATCGGCGGGGATCGTCTCGGTCTCCGAGACCCCCTCCGCCACCAAGAAGGGGGAGAGTCGCGCGAGCGCCGCGACCACCCGTAGAACCCCAGATTGAGCGTTCTGGGGGCTTGGATTTCCCAGCTGTGCCCCATTTAGTCACGATTCGCTGCCCGGAAAGCCCCCATGCCGGGGGCGCCGAGAGCAGAGGGAACGTGACGGAGCCTTGGGTCCAGTGCTACTTGGATGGCGGAAAGCTCCGATCCGACGACAAGGGAGCGGCAGATACCTTCAAAAATAGAATTCGACCGTGAGTAAAAGAACAAGATTTGATTTGAAAAAATTAAATTTGGACACGGGAGGGGAGTTTAAATTACAAGGGAACGGAGGTCGCTCCCCCCCACACCGATATTTCAAGCAACAGCTAACTAGCCTGCAGCCGTGCTTTTGAAACGACAAGAACTCTCTTAAGAAAGTTAATTTGAGCCCTTCCCTTAGGCGGCAGAGCCAAGGGAAGAGAGGATTTTAATCTGGGATTTCTGCAAGGGACGTCGTGAGGCTAAACAATTCCCCCCCCCTGGACCCTGGGAGCAAGACTCTGGAAGCCATTACCAGCGGAGCCGGGAGGAAACAAGGGGAAAGATTGTAGCCTTAAAATAGCCTTTATGTATCAATATTGGTGAACTTTGGAGGTATGGTTACAACGTAGTGTGATTTTGAGACAACTTTGAGAATTAAGAAGCCTTGAACTCTGGATGCTAAAAAAAGAGAGAGCCTTTATTTTGGATAAAATAAATAAAAGACAATAGCAACACCCTGGGAACTAACGTACATGCCTCGTGGTGTAATACGAGAAGACAAAGAACTCAGCTAGACAAAACAACCGACATGCAGTCAGAAGAGATCACTGTGCAACAGATTTTGGATTTTATCCAAGAAATGACTCAGGAACTGTGTAATCCCAATAGGATTTTACAGCCCCAAGTGGGGATTTTACAGCCCCAAGTGGAAAATCTACAACCACAAGCGCAGGAGGAAGAACAGGACTGTAAGGAAAATTTTCAAGAAGAAGAAAAAAAGGAGCAGTCGGATGAAGAGCAACCAGTGAGAGTGGCAGAGAAGGATTTTTGTTGGATTCAAGACTCTCCAGATGGAGACGAAGTCTGGGGTTCTGGCCTGTCAGTGAGAGAGGGAGGCCAGACCTCAGTTAGAGACAATCAAATTGTGGTTGAAAAAGATGACTGGGACTGGTTTGGTGTCTCTCTAGTGAGAGAGGAGGGACACAATCCAGTCAGAAGTCTCATGATAATGGGGGACAAGGAAAATGAAGATATGGGAGGGAGACAGGCTGAGCATTTAAAGCAACAAAAGGGGAAAAGTGGAGAATGGTCTGGAATGGAGTGGCTCAGGGAGGGTGTGGGGTAAAAATGTATTTTTTGTGAAGTTTTATTTAAAGGACGGCTTATGAAGTTTAAGAATTGGAAAGGATTAAGGTTCAAGGTCTAAGGATTACGGATCTGGGGGTGGCTCTGAGGGAACTGCTACCCAGGAGAGGAAGGGGGGAAGAATTAAGAAGTATTGTAAAACTTTATAAAGAGGGAGGATTTGGGAATATGATATATTTCTTAGAGAGAAACTAGAGGCTAAAGGATGTAATTAGAAGAAGTTAAGAGGGTTACCAAAGTTTGAACAAATAATAGTAGTGATGTAAGATTAAGAATTGGAATTGTTTAATTATTCGTGAGTATCGTAAAAGCTGTATAAGAGAGAGAGAGAAAAAAGAGTCGGGCAGGGGGGACGGGGAAGTCGATGATAAGATGTTAATAAGATTATGTGATGTTTTTATATTTTCTTTTTTCTTTTTTTTACTTTTTTTATCGTTTTTGTACCTTTTTTTCCCTTGTTTTTCTTTTTTAATGTATCTTTTATAAAATCAATAAAAATATTATTAAAAAAAAAAAAAGACCCACCAAGAACAATGGGACTTAAGTAAATCAAGACTAACTTAAGGCCAACTGATTTCAAAGGGAATTGTGGGTGACGAGCCTGCTCTGGAACAGGGCCATACTTAGATGCTCCAAGAAGCATCTGGCTCAGCCAGTGGCGTAGCATAGGGGCAGTTTCCCAAGTGCAAAATGGTTAGGGGCATAAAATTTCAACACTCGGTGTTGAAATACAGCTGTGCACTTCTGTTGAAAACGGCTTCTCCATGTGAACCACGAAGTGATCTCTCCAGACAATGGAAGGACTCTTCTTATATCTGTGGCTGTGATCTCCTGAGTGACGTGGACACCGTTAAGCAGTTGAATGTGCATGCGTACTTCGTCCATTTTGCTTCCATCCATCCACCCCTCTGCACGGCCCCGGGCACTGGCAACCCATGCTATGCAAATAGGTTCAGATGTGGGGAAGCTTAGGCCCTAAATGTAGTCCCCCAAGCCTCTCCAGAGGCCACATTCCATTCCCAGCCACACCCTCTCCAGGCTCTGCTTAACACCTCCTATATGTGTTTTTGCCTGACTGGAATGTGCCCTTGAACTCTGATCATGGTTCTTGCATCCCTGGATGGAGGCTAGAGTATGTGTAGAAATGAGTGCATTGTATAAAGGTAGAAGCTACACCTGCTGCCCTGCCCATTTTTGCCTCTCGCCTCACCCAACATTGCCATGTGGTCCTGGAAGGTTGCCGAGAATGGAATGTGGTACCCTAGATCCTAAGTCAGGATACTTTTTGAGTAAAACACCCCTATCTCGTAGCTTTTTCTTGAAACTTTCCAGGGCAGGAGATTCTACATCTGTCCAGTGTGCACTTAGTATGTAAGCCTGGAAGCCCATATTAAGGCATCACTCTGGATATGAAATAAATCCATTTTGAAATAAATCCATTTTGCAGCAAACTTAAGAGAAAACCATCTGAATAATCAAATGGCACAATGCATTTTTGCAGATTTCGCCTTGGAAGGACGACAAATGTTTAAAAAATGGCTCAAAGGACTCTCACACATAGACGGGCTATGCCAATGAAATGTCAAAAGTGAAATCTGACCACAGTGTTCTTCAAAGGAACAATTTTCCACGTATGCAGCCGCGAGACTATAAACATTACCGGATTGTCCATAAAATCTATTTGGAAGAATTGAAGTGCTAGCAAGCTGGCAATAGCTCCATCCTGCCAGACACCTAGGGTATATTTCTTTCTTTCTTTCTTTCTTTCTTTCTTTCTTTCTTTCTTTCTTTCTTGTTTATTGGTTTTTCATGCATCCTCCAATAAGTCCACCAGTATATTTCCCATTTGTGTCGATTGTTTTAGCCAACCCTCCTTTGTACTTTACCAGAAAATCAAGGATTGCACCCTGACCACCTTTTGTGCCCTTTTCAGGAAACATTGACTGCCTGCCTCTTTCCTTCTGCTGGTGTTTCTAATGGAGCTTGAAATTAACATGACTTTCTGTTTAGCTTCTAATTTGTGCACCAACAGCATTGATGTTGTCAGTGGAGAGCTGCAAAGAACCGCTTGTTTACTCCCAGCAGCAGGAAGACAGAAGAGCATATGGTGTTAGATGTTCTTCACATGCATGCCAGTTATTAGATACGTCATCACTCAAGTCAGCCTGCACTCCATGGCTCACACCTGAATGTGTGAACAGCCTTCATTGAGACATACTGTGCTTGAGAGGATATCAGGGGATAAGAAACTTGCATGGCTTGGCTCCTTTCTGTGAACGATCTCAGATCCCATAACCACCTAGAATCATAAAAATGTAGAGTTGGAAGGGACCTTGAGGGTCATCCAGTCCAACCGCCGGAATCTCAACTAAAGCATCCATGACAGATGGCCATGCAACCTCTGCTTAAAAACCTCCAAGGAAGGAAGGTCCATAACCTCCTCAGGGAGACAATTCTAACAGCTCTTGCTGTCAGAAGGTTCCTTCTGATGCTGAGTTGGAATCTCCCATCTTGAATGCACCATTGCACCTATGTGCAAATGGTGGCATTGGCTGAATGGATTTGCAAACCGCATGAGCAGCTGGGAGGTGGGGACAAATGGTCCTTTTTCCCATTGTAGGGAGGAGCTGACTGACTCTTGGTCCATTCTAATGAGGATTCTGTGAATGGTAAACTTGAATTTCCCTTTTAACCGAATGTTCAGGAAACACAGTATAGCTGACAACACACAGCATGATACCACACTCTGCTAGCCTCTACCTGAGGCACTGTGTTGAAAAGGATAGTTGATCAACCATTAATTGTTCTGATGAGAACATCCTGGGTAACAAACAACGTTGCATTGCCACTGTGGTGCAGCTATTTGACTGGAGGATGCTCACTAATGTGTTTATCAGATGTCATTGATCAACCTGCTATGTCTACAAGTATAATTGACCTCTGGCATTCCCCTGCAGCCCCCCTTTCTCAGTAAACCTAGGAACTTAGCCAGTCTTTGAGGAACTACGGTGCCCCAAGAGGCCTCCAATAAGGATTATCTAACTGCACCTAGAATTATGTACACTTCCTACTAACCTCCCCTCCCCATCAAATTCAGCACCCAATTCCAATTCTGCATCAGGAAAACTTGAATTTTGCATGCTGCGTAACTTATGCAAATTTGCAGAATATCTGAATTTGCACTGTGTATCTGGCCATATTTGTTCATTTGCTCATCAATCATGGCAAGGGGTGAAGAGCTACCCAGGAAGCCCTGTATCCCCAACCCTGGTAATCATTTCGAGACACCATCCAGCTTTAGGAATTTCAGCAGGCATTGCCCCCACACTTCCAAGCATATGTTTTCAGCTATAAGGGTGAGAGACTTACCTTTTCAAAAGCAAAACTTGGGCAAAATCCAAAGAACTGTTAGTGGAAGAAAACTAGCTGCTAGCACTGTTCCACAAATGAGCTTGGAAAGAAATTCACACAATGCTAAAACTTTTGCCCTGCTCACGTAAGGGGTGTGTACAACTGGATGGAGATTTTTTGGCTTTCTGTACTGCAAGGTGCAAAACAGCTCTCCCAAAAGCTGGAGGCACTTTCTTCACCTAGAAAGGCCATTTAGGACCCACCCCAATCACAGGAAGCTCAACTCTTCGCCCACTGCCATATCTGGTACCTTTCCTGCACTCCCATGGAATAGCAGGACACAGAAACCTCACATTCGAATAATTTGATGGCTATAGCAGGCACTTGGCTATAGCTTTGCATTTGGTTGACAAAGGCATTGTGAGGTGTTGAGATGCAGCTGGCAATGAGAAGGGTGTGTGGGTTGTCCTCTGCTTGCCACTCCTCAGTCTGCTGCCCGAAGCAACACAGGCCCCTTAAAACAGAGCTTTCCAAACTGTGCGTTGTGACACATTAGTGTGTTGGCTGCAGTGTGTAGGTGTATCCCGCAAACGCTCCCCGCGCTTCTCCCGGGGATGGAAAGTGGTTAGTTTAACCACCGGTTGGCTATCAATTACTGTGTCGTGAAATAATGCACATCTAAAATGTGTGTCAACAACTTAAAGGGTTTGCAAAGCTCTGCCTTAAAGGGTCAGGGCACTGGCAAACAATTGCCCCTGCAAAGCAGCTTGACAACAAAACCCTGTTGCTGACCAGGGAACTAGATGCTTCAGCCATCCTGGCAATCTTGGACATGTTTAGAGACCCCTCAACTATGTTTTTGTAAGGCTGACACATAGAATACAGGATCATAGGGACCCAAAGGGTCAACTGGTCCAAACCCCTGCAATGCAGGAATCTCAACTAAAGCATCCATGACGGATAGTCATCCAATCTCTGCTTAGAAACCTCCAAGGAAGGAGTGTCTGCAACCTCCCAAGGGAGTCCGCCCCACTGTCAAACAGCTCTTACTGTCAGAAAGGTATTCCTGAAGCTTAGTCGGAATCTCCTTTGAAGTCATTGGTTCGGGTCCTATCCGGAGCAGGGGTAAACAAGCGTGCTCTGTCTTCCATGTGACAGCCCTTAAGATATCTGAAGGTGGCTATCATAGCTCTTCTCGGTCTCTTCTTTTCCAGACTGCACTCAACTCCCTCAACTGTTCCTCACAAAGCTTGGTTATCAGACCCCTGATTATCTTGGTTGCCCTCCTCTGCACACTTTCCAGCTTGTCAATATCCTTCTTAAATTGCGGCGCCATAACTGGACACAGTATTCCAGGTGTTATCTGACGAAGTAGAATGGGGCTATGAATTCCCTTGATACTTCTGTTGATGCAGCCCAGAATAGCACGAGGGACTGGTGCATGTCTTTCTCCACACAAATCCCACACCTGTGGCTTACTGCCCCCTATGCTCATGCTGGCAGTGAGCACATTGCGCTAATTACATGTAGCGACATTGTGGAAATGAGACGGCAGCCTTTCCCTTTCATGATGTTTTCCCACTTTAGACAAGCTGCCCACCCACTGGTGGTGCAATAAGCAAGCAAGTATTTACCAGGGCAGAGTTCAGGCCGCAAGAGTCTCACAAGAGAGTGCCATACTCAGAGCTATTCTGATCGCAGCAATTGTCTTTCTGACTCATGCATTTGTCTGTTTTCATTTCAATTTCTGTCAAAGACTAAGGTCCTGAAATTTTAATGCTGCATAATTATATATTCTGCAAATTAAAGCAGCATGGCATGCCGACTGGGAACAGCATGTTTCACACTTCATTATGTCTGCTGCAGCTCAGCTAGTATTAAGGGCTGATTCCTCACCACCCCCCGTCTATATTTTTCATTTACGGTGGGGTGTGAGCACCTCAACTGGCTCTCAGCGGTGGAGGAGTCTGTGGGGCAGGGCAACTGCGCGCCCTGCCAGCCTCCCCAACAGAAGATGAGGCCAAAGGCACTCCACCACAAAGCAAGGGACTCATTTAAGGCACCCAAGCTGAGTGGCAGCTTTGGGAAGCCCCACTCTGGCAGGGGGCACAGGTAGCAGCTGTCGCAAATGGTGGTCGAGGCTGCTCTAGTCATTTCCATTTGCTCACCTAGTTTTATATTGCACAACAGCTTGTTTTCTTTCCGTCTGCCTCCTCCGATATAAAGAGTTCCAAGAGAAATCTGTTGCACTGTGAAGACACACCTCCTGCCCTGCGTGAAATTGTTGTTGTTGTTGTTTAGTCGTGTCCGACTCTTCGTGACCCCATGGACCATAGCACGCCAGGCACTCCTGTCTTGCACTGCCTCCCGCAGTTTGGTCAAACTCATGTTCGTAGCTTCGAGAACACTGTCCAACCACCTCATCCTCTGTCGTCCCCTTCTCCTTGTGCCCTCCATCTTCCCCAACATCAGGGTCTTTTCCAGGGAGTCTTCTCTTCTCATGAGGTGGCCAAAGTATTGGAGCCTCAGCTTCACGATCTGTCCTTCCAGTGAGCACTCAGGGCTGATTTCCTTCAGAATGGATAGGTTTGATCTTCTTGCAGTCCATGGGACTCTCAAGAGTCTCCTCCAGCACCATAATTCAAAAGCGTCAATTCTTTGGCGATCAGCCTTCTTTATGGTCCAGCTCTCACTTCCATACATCACTACTGGGAAAACCATAGCTTTAACTATATGGACCTTTGTCGGAAAGGTGATGTATCTGCTTTTTAAGATGATGTCTAGGTTTGTCATTGCTTTTCTCCCAAGAAGCAGGCGTCTTTTAATTTCGTGACTGCTGTCACCATCTGCAGTGATCAAGGAGCCCAAGAAAGTAAAATCACTCACTGCCTCCATTTCTTCCCCTTCTATTTGCCAGGAGGAGATGGGACCAGTGGCCACGATCTTGGGTTTTTTGATGTTGAGCTTCAGACCATATTTTGTGCTCTCCTCTTTCACCCTCATTAAAAGGTTCTTTAATTCCTCCTCACTTTCTGCCATCAAGGTTGTGTCATCTGCATATCTGAGGTTGTTGATATTTCTTCCGGCAATCTTAATTCCGGTTTGGGATTCATCTAGTCCAGCCTTTCGCATGATGAATTCTGCATATAAGTTAAATAAGCAGGGAGACAATATACAACCTTGTCGTACTCCTTTCCCAATTTTGAACCAATCAGTTGTTCCATATCCAGTTCTAACTGTAGCTTCTTGTCCCACATAGAGATTTCTCAGGAGACAGATGAGGTGCTCAGGCACTCCCATTTCTTTAAGAACTTGCCATAGTTTGCTGTGGTCGACACAGTCAAAGGCTTTTGCATAGTCAATGAAGCAGAAGTAGACGTTTTTCTGGAACTCTCTAGCTTTCTCCATAATCCAGCGCATGTTTGCTATTTGGTCTCTGGTTCCTCTGCCCCTTCGAAATCCAGCTTGCACTTCTGGAAGTTCTCGGTCCACATACTGCCTAAGCCTGCCTTGTAGAATTTTAAGCATAACCTTGCTAGCGTGTGAAATGAGCGCAATTGTGCGGTAGTTGGAGCATTCTTTGGCACTGCCCTTCTTTGGAATTGGGATGTAGACTGATCTTCTCCAATCCTCTGGCCATTGCTGAGTTTTCCAAACTTGCTGGCATATTGGGTGTAGCACCTTAACAGCGCCATCTTTTAAAATTTTAAATAGTTCAGCTGGAATATCATCACTTCCACTGGCCTTGTTATTAGCAGTGCTTTCTAAGGCCCATTTGACTTCACTCTCCAAGATGTCTGGCTCAAGGTCAGCAACCACAATACCTGGGGTGTATCTTTCTGGTATAATTCCTCTGTGTATTCTTGCCACCTCTTCTTGATGTCTTCTGCTTCTGTTAGGTCCTTACCACTTTTGTCCTTTATTATGGTAATCTTTGTACAAAATGTTCCTTTCATATCTCCAATTTTCTTGAACAGATCTCTGGTTTTCCCCATTCTATTGTTTTCCTCTATTTCTTTGCATTGCTCGTTTAAGGAGGCCCTCTTGTCTCTCCTTGCTATTTTTTGGAAATCTGCATTCAGTTTCCTGTATCTTTCCCTATCTCCCACACATTTTGCTTGCCTCCTCTCCCCCGCTATTTGTAAGGCCTTGTTGGACAGCCATTTTGCTTTCTTGTATTTCCTTTTCCTTGGGATGGTTTTCGTTGCTGCCTCCTGTATAATGTTACGAGCCTCCATCCATAGTTCTTCAGGCACTCTGTCCTCTGTTCAGGCACTCTGCGTGAAATACCCCTAACTAAAGCTCCACTGACAATTGCCGGTTGAGCTTATTCTATATCCAAGGAAGTGAAGTGGCTGATCAGCAGGTGTCCTAACCTAAACCTTGGCTTGAAGCAAGTTTGGGGTTAATTTCTGGGGATGTCACTATACAGTGATAATAATATTTGAATTTACTTATTTTGGTGTTTCTAACTTTAAATATTTATAGATTCGTTTTAAACATGCCCAGCATGCCTTTCCAACTGTCCAGTCTAGTCTTCAAGGAAGCTTGAAACATCAAAACCAACAATAGCACTGGCGTTGCACAAAGACCCTGTTGGCGCAAGGACTTCTTCTTTTTTTCCTAAGTGCCCCATGCACCCTCCAATCTACTCCAAGAGTTCCCCCTGAGCCCCAGAACAGATTTGGAGAGCTGAGGGTGTGGGGAGAAGAGAGGGCAAGGTGGTCCTGTCGCACAGGTGGAAGTTTTTGCACAAATGGGATGACTTATTGGGATATATGTTTTGGGCTAAAACTGGAATCCTCTCTAAATACGCCTGAGATTGCCAAGACAAATAAGGACAGCTTAGTCCCTAAAGGATAACCATGGTTAAAAGACCTAGACAGTCAGTTTGCAGTCCTGACACCCAGGACCAAAGAGCCGCCCTACTTCCCAGACACTTTGTGAACCGTTGTTTGGTCATAGTTATGCTTAGGGAAGCTCAAATCTGCAAATCATTTGTTTCGCAGTTTGGGGAAGGCTCACTGTAGCGTTCCATCTCATTGCATTTAATCCCTCTCTAATAGCTAGCATCTATTGCTGTGCAATAGATGCTCCGCACAGCAGCATGATAGGCAAAGACCCAGGAGAACAACTCCAGGCACAGCATGGATGCTGCAGAGGTTTCCCCAGGACCCATGTAATGCATACACCTTTAAACACCATCTCCAGATAATAAGGTCAATAAAATCCAATCTAATACAGATGCAATGTTTAAAACATTAGTACAAGCAGCTCTGCGCTGCTCTAATAGCTTTCAGCTCGGCGTGTCTCACAACATTAGGGAACCTGAACCCTCCCAGCAGCCTTGTGACAGTAGGGATCATCTATCATTGCAGCAAGGGGGTGGGTGGGTGGGGGGTGAGAGCTTAAGCTATTTCCCAGATTCATAGCTATCCAAGCAATCTGCCAGAATCATTGATACAAGGTTAACTATACAATCATTCTTCTGTATAGGTACTTTACTTGAAAACACACTTTTCCTCTCTTGGAAACTTTGCTGTCATCCTCCTTTGATGCAGACAAGATGCATTATGGTGTCATACTTGGCTCCTGTTGGGTGCAAGGCAAGAATGGAGGAGGAGACAGGGAGAGGCAGTCCATTGTCAACCAGAGCAGAGCCTCCAAGTTTCTCAGACCAAGTTAATAAACCTGACCTGGAAGAGCCAAGGGTGTCACTATGGCTGGTCTAAAAACCAGTGGGGCTTTTACTGCATTTAGCTCTGACATCCCTGAAGGAACCTTTGGCTCTTGAGATGTTGTCAGACTCCAGCTCCCATAAGCTCTGGCCCAAGGCCAGGGATGATGGGACCCGAAGTCCAGCAACATCTAGAGCAGTGTTTCCCAACCTTGTGCCTCCAGCTGTTTTCGGACTACAATTCCCATCATTCCTGACCACTGGTCTTGCCAGCTAGGGATGATGGGAGTTGTAGTCCCAAAACATCTGGAGGCACAAGGTTGGGAAACACTGATCTAGAGGACACCAGCTTTATCTCAAGTCCTGAGAGATGACAAACTTCGAAAGGATTATAAGTCTGCCCATTTTAAATATTAATTTTGAGAAACAAGTTTATTCACCAGATACTCTTAAAGTTATCTGTACTTCTTACATTGCACACCATTGTCCTTATCTGGTCACTCCATCCAGTCAAGCAAAAACTACACTGCCAACTAAAACGGTGACAGAGAAGGAGAGCTCTGAGTGGAAGCAGCTGCCTTGTTTACTTAGCAAAAGCTCAGTAAAAAGCATGTGCTAATTTGATATTCATTGCCGGGGGGGGGACCCCAGAGAACATTGTTCCAGTTAGGGTACAGACATTAAGAAAATGTGCATTTCATGCAAGTCAAATTACATGCTTGCTACAAGATTCCATTTATGATGGAACTGTGGAGCTTAATTTGTCTCATGCAGGGAAAGAAAGGTCAAAGTGGTTTTATTTGTCCCGCTCTCCCCAACCAAGAAGGAAGCTTTCCCATTAATTTAATAACATGTGCTTCTTGCTGGCTTCCCTTCTCCAGAATTTCACCTTGGGAGCAAGTTTGCTTTAAGATGGGGGGTAGACAAATTACAATAAACTAAGAATACTCAGGGCAGATTCGAGAACGAAGAATTGAACAGCACCCACTTCCACCAGCAAAGAATCTCTTCAGCTTCCTATTTCCACCTTATTTTCAGTGGACTTGCTGGTTTAAATCTTTGTGGACTCACTGGTCCAAATTTGCAGGCTTGAGCAAGTAACACTCTATGAGTGTAGCTCAGCTTCAAATACTTCAAAGCACTCCACCCTGAGCACATGTGAGGGAGGACCTGCTGGAACCAATGTGTGGCCCCCCCAGGTGGTAAATCACTGAACTGCAGGTAGCAGCCCAACTGGCTGACCATGGGAGTCCTTCTAGGCAGAAAGGACTTGGTATGCTCTGTTGCATTCCTGCTTTCATTGGGCGGGGCTTCTAGCTTGCTCCTCCACTCTCCTGGTTTCCTCCTTAGGTTCAGTGTGGTGTAGTGGTTAAGAGCGGTAGACTTGTAATCTGGGGAACCGGGTTCGCGTCTCCGCTCCTCCACATGCAGCTGCTGGGTGACCTTGGGCCAGTCACACTTCTTTGAAGTCTCTCAGCCTCACTCACCTCACAGAGTGTTTGTTGTGGGGGAGGAAGGGAAAGGAGAATGTTAGCCGCTTTGAGACTCCTTCGGGTAGTGATAAAGTGGGATATCAAATCCAAACTCTTCTTCTTCTTCTTCTTCATTTAAACATTTGAGGATTCTTATTTTAGAGAAAAAAATCAGCAAGAGGGGACATAAAATATTAATAGAAATGGAGGCTCAAGAAGATCAGATAAAAGAGGTGTGGGAAAAGGTATAAATATATTATTATTATTATTATTATTATTATTATTATTATTATATAACAGGGCAAATAGATAGTCACAGCTGGGGGAAATTATGGGAGAAACGTCCGTCAAAAATGCTATCTATAAAAATAAAAGAAAATTATTATAAATTGCTTTGGAGATGGTATTTAACATCAGTCGGATTAAATCAAATAAACAAGGAATATTTGGTGTTATGTTGGAGGGGATGCCAGGAAACAGGGAATTATGTCCACATGTGGAAGTGGTGTAAATATGTACAATTTTTTTTGCAAAAGGTGTGTAAGGAGATAGCAGAAACCACTGGGTTAAAGCTGACTGGAAGTGCAGAGGTAGCACTATTATCAATTTACAATGGGGTGGGAGGGTCGCAGGCTATGAAGGACTTGCTCACAAATTTACTGACAGCTGCACGCATTATTATAGCTAGGAAGTGGAAGTGGCAAGCTGAATATAAAATGGAAGAATGGTATAAAGTGGTGTGGGATATAGCTATTAATGATAAATTAACATGTGCCACTAAGCTAAGGCGGGGAATATGCAGAATGAATTATTTTGAGGAGATATGGAGGGTGTTTGTAGAATTTGTACTGTTAAAATGGAAAAGGGTCATACCATCGCAAGAGGTGTTGAAATTTTGGGAGGTTGGATACCGTAGTTACAATGGAATGGTCTCAGTGGTGGGGTGCACATTTTTATTCTTATTTATTTATGATTATTACTTTGTCAAAATATTTATGATTTACTTTGTTAAAGAAAAAAGATGACAGCAAAAAAAGAAAAAAGAAGAGCTATTATTGGGTGAATTATGGCAGCAACATAAAACCATGGCTTATTCATCAAAAAAGAAAAAGAAAAAAAGAGGGGACATAATAGAGCATCGTGTGGAGAAAGTAGACAAAGAAATTTTCCCCTCCCTTTCTCAAAATACTAGCGCTCGGAGCAATCTAATGAGTAGCAAAACAATCACCCCCACCCCCAAATCCTCCATATACTTATTTATTTACTCAATATACAGGCAAAACTCAGAAAATTAGAATATCGTCAAAAAGTGCATTTATTTCAGTAATGAAACTTATTATTTTTTATTTTCCTTTTAATTTTTACAAATGCTTTCTTTTGGAAATCCCACAGTAATGAAACAAATAGTTACAATAATGCAAAAATAAACATCGCTATGGCATTTCATTATTTACATTCCATTTATAATTGACCTGCCTAATTTCAAATAATTACAATTACAACAAATAAAGGCTTGACATAGGGTATCTTGCTTTGCATGTCATGCATCTATCTCATATATTGGTTTAAATAAATGCACTTTTCGACGATATTCTAATTTTTCGAGTTTCACCTGTATATCCCTACCCTTACTCCCAAAAGAGCCCAGGGTGGCAAAAACAAGAGATAAAATAATAGATCACCTTAAGATCATAGAATCATAGAATCGTAGAGTTGGAAGAGACCGCAAGGGCCATCCAGTCCAACCCCCTGCCGAGCAGGAAACACCATCAAAGCATTCTTGACATATGCCTGTCAAGCCTCTGCTTAAAGACCTCCAAAGAAGGAGACTCCACCACACTCCTTGGTAGCAAATTCCACTGCCGAACAGCTCTTACTGTCAGGAAGTTCTTCCTAATGTTTAGGTGGAATCTTTTTTCTTGTAGTTTGAATCCATTGCTCCGTGTCCGCTTCTCTGGAGCAGCAGAAAACAACCTTTCTCCCTCCTCTATATGGCATCCTTTTATATATTTGAACATGGCTATCATATCACCCCTTAACCTTCTCTTCTCCAGGCAAAACATACCCAGCTCCCTAAGCCGTTCCTCAATATATGTGCAGACTGGGAAAGAACTAAACTTAAAAGGCTTCTTGGAAGAGGAAGGCCTTCAGTGGGTGCCAAAAAGACAAGAGAGGCAGCACCTACAGCATTTAATCTTCAAGGGGTGGGAATTGCAAAGGATAGGTGCTACGGCGCTAAAGGCCCAATTCCTAACAGGACCCGTGGTCAGGGATGATGGGAATTGTAGTCCCAAAACAGCTGGAGGGCCAAGTTTGGCCATCACTGTCCTAATAGGATGGCATCTGCAGGAGACCCTCACCTGCAGAACACAGTGATCAACTAGCTATTGTAAGAGGTAGTTGTCCCAAGAGGTATCCTGGTCCCAAGCTGTGTTGGGCTTTAGTAACTCCATCAAGCCTAGGGGAACTTACTGGTTAGATTTGCTCAGGAGTGGCTAGGTTGAAAATGGAAGGAGGGCTATTCTGCATTACTTAATCCAGAACATTTTTGGCTCTGCCTGCCATCAGCATGTGGCCTCTTACAGGTGCCCCCTGAGGGAATGCTGGTCCTCAGCAGAAAGAAAGACTGCCCTTCCTCAAAAGGATTATCATCTGGCCAATCCAGAGCCTTAATCCTTTCTGCCAACTGCATACAGTACTAGTTTCTCAGATTGGCAGACGGCGAATGTAGCAAGCAAATGTCATATGCCAGGGCTGGCTATTGGTCCCTCTGGCCCAGAACTGCCTAGTCTGATTGGCAGTGGTTCCCTAGGGTCTCCGTCAGAAGGTTCTCAGCCCCCAATCGCTTGCTACCTGATCCATGTCAACTGGAGATGTCATGGACTTCCTCTAGGACATGCAAAGCAAATGATGTTCTCTGCCACTCAGTGATGCCGTGAAGGCTTTGGAGTTCTATAAAATACTGGGCCTACCTTTGGGACAATAATGCCAACAGAGCAGTACCTGTTCTGCTACACTTCAGGCTTCAACTTCACTGACCTCAAGGTTGAGGGACCCCAAACTGGAGGGGACACCCTCCCCTCTAGGCCCTTGGCTCTGGGTCCAGACAGAAACAGCCTCAAGGCTGTCCCCCGATACCCACTCTGACAATGACAATAAAGCAGCCCGTCCCTTAACTCCGGCAAAAAAAGGGAAGAGCGCAGGAAGGTTTGCAGGCCTGGCCCATCAAAACAAATAACTGCGTTCATGGACAGCTTCGATCGACCGTCAGCTGATGAAACATGCTGTACAATGAGACGTCTGCTATTAATGCGGCGTGGCTCTCTGGCTGTAGGGAAGCATGAGGATACAGCTGCTGAAGACTGATGTGAAATTAAAGAGGGAATGAAATGTGTGATCTTATTTAATCACACCTGGTGCTTCAATTTTTCAATAACAGCACCCTGCTAGACTGTGTCAAATCACTTTTGCAAAGGGGGGGGGGTTGCGGGAATTGATGGCAAAATGAATTAACTGTTTCGCCGTCCTCAACGTTGATGGCGAACAAATGCAAAGCAACAGCTTGGTGCAGAAAGGACTGCTTCTGACTTCAGGCTTGCGCTAGGCTAGCCATGCCTTGCAACATTTTAAAGATCTGACTGCTGTGAGGGGCTCGTTCCCATAATGAGGAGCCGCAGGTTATCGCCCCTAGGGAGGACGTCACTGCTGAGAAGGCTCTCTGCCGGGTTCCCTGTAACTAATATTATTAGTTCTGTGTTACTTATGGTTCTAGGTAATTGGGAGAAAAGGCTTGCTTAAAAAGAAGGAGATCTGATTACAACCCATGCTTAGGAAGTTGTTGTAACGGATTAGCCGTGGATGGAAGATTGATTACACCCTGGATTAGAAAGAGTTAATCCACCTCCAGTTTAACTGACAGCGCATCTTTAGGAGGCGGATGTGCCTGGTTTAAAAAGGAGGGAATAACCATTTTCACAGTCGGAAGAGGAAGAGGGGGAGTGTGGGGACGAAGAGGGAAGAAGGGTGTGGGGCCAGGATAGTGGTGGTTTAGGTTAGGCTTAGGATAACTTGAAGTTAAAGTCGGACAGAGTTAATGTATAACTGTAACTAAGCTTGTAAACTTATGCATTGTTAAGAAAAGAAAAACCTATGTTCTCAAGAAAACAAAATTCATCTCCTTTTTGTGCCAAAGAGTATCGTCTTGGTTATTCCAGCAGCGTATTAAAACTCACAGAGGTGGAGACTCAGAAAAGGGCAAAACTTACCTACCGTAAGGAAAAGGGGATTGTTTGTGTCCTAGAGTCACACAGGAAGGGCAGTATGGTGAAAACCTAGAGTGCCACAAGTTTGCCAGGGTGATATGGCAGACTGATACAGTGGGGATCTGAGCTGAGGGAGTCCCTGTTTTGTAGGCAAGAGGTTGTTCATTCAAATAGCCCTGAGTGTTTGTGAGATCAGGCCACGAAACCCCAGAATTGAGGGGTTTATTTTAAGGCGTAAGGAATTGAGTGGGGGTTGCTTTACCCCTGTACCCTTTCGTCTCATAATCTATTGGCAACATTGGCGAGGGGGTTCGTCACAGTTGTCACAAAGACTGGCCCGTTTCCTTCAATACTCATAGGGCAGCAGTGTGCAAAAATGCAGAGCTGAGGGAAAGAAAACATGCCACAATACTGATGATGATAATAAGTTGTGTTCAGCCAAGTCCTACTCACTGTCGATCCACTGAAATTCATTGGCTTAAGTTAGTAATGTCCATTAGCTTCAATAGGTCACTTTGAGTAGGACTAGTCTTGAATATAGGGAAGACTTACTGAATTTCATGGACACAAGTTACGTCATGTCCATTAATTTCAATGAGTCTACTCTGAGTAGATCATCCAATACAGCCCCCTGTGTTGTGACTTGGGCGTTTTTTGTTTTGTTTTTACAGACATTGTGTTTTTACTTCTTAGGTGTTTGGGTTTATATTAAATGCCAAATATAATTTGTTTCTGGAGGCCTCGTGCTGTGCAATTACCCATGTCTCATTGGTTAGGCAGACACTGTATCTCAAATGGTCTGCCCCACATACTAATAAATCACTTTCTGTAATAGACAGCAAGGTGCTTTCTCTAATGGGGGTGGGGGAGTGGGATGGTAATTGTGGTCAAATGATTCATATAGATATATATATTTCCCTGAAAAAGAGGAGGGGGGAAATGTATGGCTTTCAGCTCTTATGTGTGGCATTGTTTAAGAAGCTGTAAGGTAATTAAATTAACGTTAACTCATCTTTGTATAAAAGAAACAGACAGGAAAGCAGAAGACTGAGGGGAGGGAGAAACCTGATAGGGTCTGTACATTTCCCTATCACCATCATAATGGCATTAGAATACAAAATCAGCACAAACCATTTTTCTTCTCTTAGAGACTCTGGGACTTGAACGGAAAACCTCACAGACTGTTGCTGGGACCAAAGGAGCCAAAGGGAGTATTTGTGCTCCGTTATAAGATCCTTCTCCAAGTACGAAAGGGAAAAGAGATTTGCAAGGACCAGGAGACACAAAGCCTCTGAATTAGCAAGGAAACTAGCAACCTTTGCTTTGAGCTTTTGCCTAGTGTAAGATGTCTTGAACTAGGGCCCAGCTGCCTTAGCCTCTGCACTTCTTATTCTGGCCTGATATTATTGCTGCTCTGCAATGCCCACCCAATCCTCGAATATTAACAGCACCTCAGCTCAGCTAGATCAGGTAATCTGGAGAGCTAGTAGAGTCCAGGATGACCATAGACAACTTGTCTTGGAGGTGCTTCCTCCATTCAAGCAATGTGTCAAGGGAAACTGCTGCTCTGGAGATGTCCTGTTGCCCCTCCCTCAGCTATGCACCTCCCTCTGACGCTTGCCATCAGCATGACATTGGCTTGGGATCTAACTGTGCTTTTTGGGGGGGGGGGGTCTCACTGCTGTAGGGCTGTTTGAATGATGTTTTATAGTGACTTCTGAATTGTTCTATTACAGTATTTTATTCTATTTTTACTGTAAAGAGCCTCGGGAATTTGCCTGAGAAGCGGCTTAAGAATGACTAAACTAAACAAAAACGCGACACTCCATACATATCAGCAATTTCCACACTTAACAGCTGGTCACTGCTACGCAGGCAAGCCAATTAGATAATAAGGCTTTGCCTTGCAAGGCATACGAAGGGGAAGGGGGAAGGAATCGGGTGTGTTTAATCAAAAGGAAAGAAACAGAAAAGAAAGAACTGCATTCAAAAACCAGAAAGGTCACCATACGGAAAATGATGTGATTTGAAGGTCACATTTGCATGCTGCATTTTACATCAGTGCAACTGTCGAGAGCTGCATCGAAATTCGAAAAAAAAAATCTTGCGACTTTTGTGTCTTGCCTACGTTGCAAGCAGAATTGTCGCCTGGCCAAACTTTTTCTAGTCCAACCTGTAAAACCATGTTTAGTCAGGGCCTAACGAGATATTTGCCTCCTGCTCCTTTCCTTCTGGCAATGGCAATTGGCAAGAGTGTAGGAACGCTGCATGCAAGAGCAAACTGGAGAACAACGAAGCACTTGCAGAGAGAGGCGGTCCTCAAAATGTGCTGGACTCAGTGGATTCATGGTTTCAAATCAGCGGTGGAGAACCCATAGACCTCTTTTGGTGGACTCCAACTCTCATCAGCCCCAGCCAGCATGGCCAATGGTTATGGATGATAGGAGCTGTAGTCCATTGGCATTGAGAGGGCCGTGGGTTCTCCACTCTTCCATTAAACGGAGCCCAGAAGGTAGCAGGAGCCAGTGTGATTCCCACAGAACTGAAGCTGTTTTACCAAGCAACTTTCAAACTTTATTTTTACATCTGCACCGCAACTTTCCCTAAAGGAGATCAAAGTGTCTCTCCTCCCAATTTTATCCACACAACAACTCTACTATGTCATACATTTTGGGGTTATATATTGAAGACCCTGCGGTCTCTGGATGAAGAGCAACATAGAAATGTTAATGATGATAACAACAACAACAACAACAACAACAGGATGAGAGAATGTGACTACCCCAATGAGCTTCATGGATAACTGGGGATTTGAACCCTGTCCTCCTAGGTCCTAGTCTAACCACTGCACCACATTGGTTCTCAAGTGCCTGGATAGCTCAGTTGGTTAGAGCGTGGTGCTGATAACACTAAGGCTGCAGGTTCAATCTCCTTATGGGGCAGCTGCATATTCCTGTATTGCAGGGATTGGACTAGATGATCCTCTGGGTCCCTTCCAACTCTACAATTCTATAAATGTTGCTGCGTATTTGGGGAAACCTTGGTAAACTAAATATTCTTCATCACAAAAGAGAAGGAAGGTTTAAACAGGGCCAGTGTTAAACAGGTTGCAAACTTTCTAGGCTTGCAAGGAGGATGAGGATACATAGTGCCCAGAAAGCAGGGAACAACAGACACCAACAAAAATCTTGAGCAAGTTACAGTTTCGTTGAAAACTAAAGCAACATACAAATCTGCTACAAACAACTAAGACTGAAGTAACATGATAGCAAGGCCTAATTCTCCGTAACCGTGAGTTGATGTTGAATTAAGAGTTATTGGCTTTAGTTTGATAGCGGTTAACAATTCTCCGGCTTCGTTCCTACGTTCCTATGCATAATTACATAGGAGTAAATCCCATTGAGCTCCATGGGCACTGATTGTGAATTTGATTGTGCAATTAATGTTTTAAGAACATACACTTGGAGTGATGTTTCGAGGCCTTAGTGGAACCGTGAGAAAGCAGGGAATGTTTTATATGCATCTGGCTTGGAATGGCATCAGCAGCTCAGCCCTGGTGGAAACAGAAGCATTTGTACGTATACTACCTCGGACGGCATAAATAACCTCCCTTCCATCTGGTAATCCTGCTTGCTTAAAATTAAAAGGCGGGTCTCCTCTGTTATTTCTGGAGCATTCATTGCATGAATGTAGTATGAATCGATATCATATATGCTCTTGCGCCTGCAATATTTGGCATCGATTGGGAGGTATAGAAAGTCTCTCTGTGTGTCTGCGTATGGTTATAATCCTGTCAGTTTGTTAACTTTAGTGGAATACAAATTAAAAACATAAATATAAGCCTCAAACACAATAGCCCTTTAACTGTTTTTGTTTTGTTTTGCTAACTTGCAAAAAAACAACAACAACATTGATTTTACATAGAACTTTTAATATTCTAGGTAAATGGTTTAGAGGTTATGCATGAAGTGGTGTATAACACCTGTCAAACAAACAAACAAACAATGATACTGGATCAATTTCTCAGAAATCTATGCAGACAAGCCACCCGTGGATGCTCAGAAGACTCTGGAGCTACCCATGGAACATCATCAGAAAAGAGATATTTTACCCCTTTTGCAAACCTACCATTTCACGGCTTTGTAATTTTAAACAGTTTCCAACACTTCACGGCCACTAGCCTTTTATTGGTTGCAGCATGTAAAGATCTTGTTTTGACTCCAGTTGCTGTGCTACTTAATACCTGGAGTCCACTTGCATTGAATCTTGGCTTTTCTGCCTGTCAGAGGCGTACAATAGGTCAGAAACATGTAATTATGCATTTTAGGGGGGTTGTTTTCCAAAACGAAATTGGCCCACTCTAAACTGCGGTATCATTTCTTCTTTGGACACCCTTTGTATTTTTCAGGAGGATAGGGTCATAGTTTCTCCACAAGGAAACCCGGACACTGATGAAATATAATGATGCTATAAAAAGAGCCTTGAGATGGGGACAGGCCATATAGCTCAGTGGAACAGCACAGGTTCTTCATACAGAAGGCCAAAAGTTCGATCCCTGGCAACTCTTTGTAAACTGCTTTGAGGTATTTTCTAGTGGTGTTAAAAATTTAAATAAATAACACCCAGTATCGGAAGTGACCCAGGCGGCTGTGGAAAGGCAGTGACTGCTTAAAAGCAGCAGAGCACCCTTAGGCAAAGCTCAGATTTGCTTCCCTCCACACTTGCTTTCCTTGAAAACTAGGAAATAACAACCACCACCACCACCACCACAACAGAATAAAACTTCAAACATTAAAAACTTCCCAAAACATGGCTGCCTTCAGATGTCTTCTAAAAGTCGGAGAGTTGTTTATTTCCTTGACATCTGATGGGAGGGGGTTCCACAGGGAGGGTGCCACTACTGAGAAGACCCTCTGCCTGGTTCCCTGTAACCTCACTTCTTGCAGTGAGGGAACTGCCAGTAAGCCCTTGGCACTGGACCTCCGTCTCCGACCTGAACGATGGGGGTGGAGACGCTCCTTCAGGTATACTTGGCCAAGGCCATTTAGGGCTTTCAAGGTCAGCACCAACACTTTGAATTAACTGTGCTCGGAAACGTACTGGGAGCCAATGTAGGTCTTTCAGGACCGGTGTGATATGGTCTCGGGGGCTGCTCCCTGTCTGTCACCAGTTTAGCTGCTGCATTCTGGATTAGTTGTAGTTTCTGGGTCACCATCAACGGTAGCCCCACATAGAGCATAATACTCGTGGCTGCCCTGACAAGTTTCAAGTTAGCTCGAAGATGAAATTCTTGGATTACCCTTCTCTGCTCACAGGATCAGGAAAATAAGTATCTCCCATGCTGTACCAGCTCATGCAAGGACGCTACTTATAAGAGCAGTTCTTTCTGTGTGTGGGAGAGCAGGTGCAAGAACATCTGCCCAGCTCTAAAGAATAAGACACCCACTTTTTTTTGGGGGGGGGGGGAAATAACATGATGTTGCTTCCTGCTTGGAAAAGCACTTTCTATATATGATATGTGTGTTTGTGTGTGTGTGTGTGTGTGTGTGTGATGCTATGCAGTTATTGCAGGATAATTATAGGTAAAGGTTATTTTAAAAAGCCCAATTGATTTTAGCAAGAGCAATGTCCTCCAGACTGGTCAGTGTTTATTTTCTAGGGAGCTCAGACTTACCCTAACTTCCACTTGACAGTGAGTGTGCATACACAAAAAGCTGGATAAAAGCGTAAACAGTAAATTAAAGATATGATTAAAAAAATTAAATGGTTCCTGCAGAAAGCATCAATGGCAAGTGCTTATTAACTTACATATTACAATGTGCTGGCATGGGAACCTCAAACCGGCTGCTGAACAGGCTTTCTAAAGAGATAATATCTGGGTTTCAGTAGTCAGACCCTCAGGTTTAATTACTGTTTGGGTTTAAAACTTTGAGTTTTTCCTGAAGCTTTGTGTAGAATACCTGACTTTCGATGCACTAATTGATGGTGTGGTGCCCGAGCATACATTGGTATTCAAAGAGGGTTCTAATCTGGCTGATCTATTTGTTGATGTTAAGAATTCGCTTTCACTTTCCTGAATAGTTATGTCAATACAGTATTCATTTTAGTAACTTTTGGCCAATAGGCTGGGGGAGGCTGACATTAGCATTCAAAAATGTGGTCACCCAACCTGTAGCCTATTCTAGCACCTTATTTTGCTTCATGTTTGCACCAAGCTTATCCACAGTCTGAACAGGGCTATGCACCCTCAGATGACTTCTCTGCATGAAACCAAGCAGTCAGTGTAGTCTTAATTCAGTGCTATTTTTCCAGAAAAAGGTGCCAGAACTCACCACGAATGCCTCCCTTGTTTTCTTATAATGGCAATGGCACCGACCTGAGAGGTGCTGGAACTCAGTTCTGATGAGTTCCCACTGGGGGAAAAGAAAAGCCCTGGTCTTATTCATAACGAATATTTACAATTTTAATAATCGTAGGCAGGCCCTTGATTGAAGAATTGATGCTTTTGAATTATGGTGCTGGAGGAGACTCTTGAGAGTCCCATGGACTGCAAGAAGATCAAAACTATCCATTCTGAAGGAAATCAGCCCTGAGTGCTCACTGGAAGGACAGATCGTGAAGCTGAGGCTCCAATACTTTGGCCACCTCATGAGGAAAGAAGAATCCTTGGAAAAGACCCTGATGTTGGGAAAGATTGAGGGCACTAGGAGAAGGGGACGACAGAGGACAAGATGGTTGGACAGTGTTCTCGAAGCTACGAACATGAGTTTGACCAAACTGCGGGAGGCAGTGGAAGACAGGAGTGCCTGGCGTGCTATGGTCCATGGGGTCACAAAGAGTCGGACACGACTAAATGACTAAACAACAACAACAACAACAACAACAACAGCAACAACAAGGCAGGCCCTTATTTTTATAAAAGGATGGGGGGAATCCGTACACTATCAGAAAAACAAAAACAAAGGACTGCTGAAAATTTGACCCCATTTGGCAATCCCATCCAACATGGCAGAAAGGACATTGAACATACCTGCCCACGTACAGATCAGTCTTAGCCACTCTTATTAACGAAGACGAAAAGTTGCTGCAGAACACAAACTTTGAGTACTACAGTGACAATTCAATAGAGAGGAGGAATGCCAGCAGACAATGAAGAATACTCGAGGAATACTAAACGCAAATGGTAGCAAAAAATACAATAGCAAGTAAGGAGAAAGGAAAGGAGAAAGGAAATCAATGCGGAAGAGACCTACTGCAAAAGAATAAATATTTCAGCAGCCGCAGGAGCTCGTTATCTTAATTGGGTGGGGGTACAAGGGTTGCAATCCTAAATCTCCTTTCTAAAGAGACCCTGGGATTTGGCTTCTGACTAAACAAGTATAGCAGGCTTGGAGGACCTGTGACCCACAGGATGTGGCTTGACTCCAACTCCCATCAACCCCAGCCAGCACGGGCAATGGCCAGGGATGATGGGAACTGTAGTTCAAGCAATAGCAGGAAGGTCACAAGGTACAGCATCCCTGGATCACACACGGTTCCTTGCTCACATTGCATATACCTATCGGTTAACCGATGCCCCTGCCTATTCTAAAAGTGATGACGGCAACATTTAAGCTCAGAATCCCTACGTCACAGATTGATTTAATCGAGGTGTAGTGGAAGTAGGGGAAAAGCTACATTAAGGCAAGTTGCAGAATAAAAACGGCATCGCCACAGAGCTTGGTTCTATGTATTAAGTTCACGTTGATGCCCAGGGCAAAGAAGCAGGTGCAAGTAAGTACACAAGCTTTCATTATATGTAAGGATCTAAATCACTAAATTTCTACTGTTGCTCGTTAAGGTGAGATGCAAAGAAAAGTGTTGTTGTTGCTCTCATTGTTTTCTTTAAAAGGTTTTCCGGTGCAGGATATGTGTGATTTGTCAGCTGAAAGCAAAACCCAAGCATATACTGAAGACGACAGCTGTGGGTCCAGCTGCAGAGAGGGGTGCAGTTTCCTTGCACTTTTTACATGCAAAAGTGGCTGCTAAAATCCAGCCACTATCCAACAGCAGACAGCCTAGTCCACGAATCCACATAGGCACTTTTATCTCTCTCCTGGTCTATGGATGTTTGATACCTGGATTCCCCTGTGAAGAGGTAGGGGAGGGGGCACAGCCAAGACCGTCCCCCACTGATCATGTATCTGGTGGGGGGAGCGAGGGAAGCACCTCCACCCCCAATGTACGTAGCACCCAGTGCCGGATTTACGTATAAGCTAAACAAGCTATAGCTTAGGGCCCCACTCTCTTGGGGGCCCCCATAAAATTTAAAGGCAAAAAACCTGGATGTACATTTCCAAAATACAGTATAGGATAAAAACCAAATAAAATAAAACCTACATACAGCAGCAGTGTTTTGTGCTGTGTAGGCTCCTATGATGTAAATAATGGGCCCCGCCTGCTAGCCTGCTCCCTAAAATATCATTTAATAATTATTTCACTGTTAATATACTTCAGGCTTCCTCAACCTAGGCCTTCCAGATGTTTTTGGCCTACAACTCCCATGATCCTTAGCTAGCAGGACCAGTGGTCAGGGATGATGAGAACTGTAGTCTTAAAACATCTGGAGGGCCGAGGTTGAGGAAGCCTGATATACTTCTTCTTAATTGTATTTCACTATTAATATACTTCTTCTTAATTGTATTTCAGTTCAACAATTACTTTGATAAAATACATATTTTGTTATATGCAAATGGCTTTAGATACCTATTAGGTCCATAAATTACCATATAGCATATATTCAACACAAAAAACAGCGGCAATTTGTTGTTGACAAAGGACAGCTGGACATATAAAGGGCCCCATTACCTTCAGTAGCTTAGGGCCTCATCAAACCTAAATCTGGCCATGGTAGCAACCATGGCCTGTGCTTTTGACTGACATGTGAAGGAGCTTGACACATATCTTGGTGTATGCATGTGGAACTTCAGTGGCTGGGCAGTGTTCACCGGGGGCCAGGGCTGGCCAGAACAGCCCCCTTCATGCATTCTTCCACGCATGTGCGCAGTCTGAGCCCTACAACTGACCATCTGGTGTAGCTCATCGCTAGCTCACACCAAGTTAGCAGCCCCTCTTTTAACCATGGTTAGCAGTAACATCAGTGAAAAGGCAGCGCTTCATTGTGGGTAATACGGGTAATGGAAGGGAGGGGGGACAATTTGAATGCAGGAGGGGAAAGTTTTCTATGTTTTTAGTGGTTTTTATTTTTATCCAGTGCTTTTTTCTGGGGGGACGGGGACGGGACGCAGGGGTACCCATACCCCTAAACATTTTGTGAATCTAACGGGAGAAGAAACTAAAACATTTAAAAATGTTAGTTTCTTCTCTAGCATCAGTTCTGTTGAATAGCACAGTGAATCGTCAGTTCCGTTGCTATCCCCCAATGGCGGCCTCATTTCCCGTCACGGTGTTTCCTGAGTCTCAGACGGAGGCGAGCGTTTAATGTGTGAAGCAGTGTGGAATGTGGATGTGTGGTGTTTTACTGATGAAAGTCGGGAAGATGTTAGCGCACACGACCTCATGCCCATATGGAAGTTACTGTGAGTTGTCAGCTGTGTGATGTGAGGTAATGCATGTTCTTTATACTTTTGTCCATTTACTGTATGTATTTTCCTCGATTTGAACTATAAAATGGTGATTTTCTTCGAGTCAAAATTAGAGTACCCCTAAACATGTTTTTAAAAGAAAAAGACACACTGTTTTTATCTGTAAGCCTCCTTGAGGTCAGGGGGGGAAAGCGGGGTATAAATAAATATACAACAACAACAAGAACAACAACAATTTATGTAGGCATTAATTGCAAGCAACTTTGGGAGCCAATCTTGGCTGTATATCTGTGGGGATAGGTGGACACACACACACACACAAAACATATATTCACAAATAAATAACCAATCAGCCAGGTTTACAGACGCTGGGAGCCTCTTTCCAGGGAGTTTCTCCTGTGAGAGAACATTAAAATGTGTAACGTGGCCCCAGTTTTGAAGGTGGGAGTGCCTGCCAGCTTTCTCTCCAACCCCATTAAAAAGAAAACCCCAAACGCAACGCCAACCAAGCCGCAGCATTACAGGTTTTATCCCACGGCCATATAAACTGGATTTCTGCCAAGTACACAGATGAATCCAATTTAAGCATCTAGCACTGTATGTACAATCCCATATGGTGGGGAGACAGCACATAAAGAGCTGTCATTTAATATCTCTCATGCTACAAAAGCCAAGCGACACAAGAAGAAAATCAACAACTCATAAGCTCTTAGAGGAGGGGGACAAAAGGAAAGGAAAGGGATGCATTCCTCCCCCCACCTAAAAAGAAAAAAGAAAAGACCCCACCCTGTAGCTACTGAAGGGTATACTTGACCGGACCTTAAAAAGAACAGGATTATAACTGGCTTCAGAAAGGTATTAAGCAGAATCAGGGAGGCATTGCTTTCCTATATAGTACAAAATAAAAGTTCATGAGCCTTATTTCCCAATTAATCTTCCCTTCACGTCTAAGAGCTAGTCACACAAGCTGAGGTGGCAGACTCTGGTGGGAGGTTTTCCAGTTGTACCAGTTCAAACTGCAAGTAGCAACTGTGGCGTAGTTTTGAAATGTTTCCCCTGATTTAAACACACACACACAGAGACACACACACACACCACTTGCATGGGGTGAACATAAGACGCGCCCTTCCCCTTACACATCTACCTTATACATGGCTTATGTACCTCAGTGTTGCTTCCTCTGACTGGCAGGGGCTCTTTCAGGTATCAGGCAGGCAGTGGCATAGCGTGGGTTGCCAGTGCCTGGGGCCGCAGGGAACGGTGGGAGAGAAGGGAAGTGGACGGAGTACGCGTGCACATTCAACTGCCTAGTGGTGTCTGCGTCACCCAGGAGATCACAGCCACAGAGATACGAAAAGTCGCTCCGTTGTCTGGAGAGGTCACTTCCAGGTTCGCATGGAGAAGCCGTTTTCAACAGAGCCCAGCAATGGAAGAGCGAAGCTGTATTGTGGCGGCAACGGGTGTTGGAATTTTGCACCGCTAACAATTTTGCGCCCTGGGCAACCGCCCCTCCTGAAGGCAGGAATCTCTCCCAGACATACCTGGAGATGTTGGAGATTGAACCTGGGGCCCCTTTGCCCACGAAACACGAACTTCACAGCACTTCCTTCGTCCTGGATATTACTGAAGAGCACTAGCAAAGTAGGAAAGAACAAAAGTTGCCTTGTGCAGACCCACTGGCCCATCTAGCTCAGTGTTGTCTACTGTGGATGGCAGTGGCTCTCCAAGATTTCAAACAGGGGTCTTTGCCAGTGCAACCTGGAAGTGGCTGGCGATTAAATCTGGGGCCCTTCTACATGCCAAGATTGTGCTCTAGCACTTCAGAGGCAGCCCCTTCCTGCAGGACTGCAGCACTCGCTGGGTTTGACAAACCCCTCTCCTTCATGTGCTAGTTTACTCGCAAGGAGTACTTTACAGAAGTGAGCATTCGATAATGTCGCACGCACACAAGTGCAGTATTTATTGATGCACTTCAGAATCCCACCACCTCGTTCTGCTTAATGTATCGAAGGATTCCTGTGGAGCCTCGCACTCCCAGGACTGAGGCGGCAATCCAATCTCATAACCATCCGCAGCTTTGTAAAGTGCCACTGGAGGTTCTGCAACAATTTGCACTGAGCAGGTGCATAAAAATCTAATTAGCTGCCTCCTATGGTTCTCTCACTGGAGGAGAAAGCAGCCGTGTTAAACCTTGCAATACTTAGTCCTTCAGAAATGTAGGTACAAGTGGTTGATATTCTCTTAAAGGAGTTTCAAACCTTCTTCAAAAAAAGAGGAGGAGGAGGGAAAGGGAAAAAAAAGTGCCATTTACACTTAGGTGTTTCACAATGAGTTTTATTCCCCAAATGTAGGCAACTGAGGACAGGATACAGTGGTGCCTCGACTTACGAATTTAATCCGTTCCGAAGGCACCTTCATAGGTCGAAAAATTCGTAAGTTGAAAAGCGCCATTGGAAACGCGATTTCCCATAGGAATGCATTGGAAATGGAAAAATTTGTAAGTCGAAGCAACCCCATCTAAAAATTCATAAGTCGAAAAAACCCTATCTAAAACCGCCGCGGTTTCCATTTGGATGTCGAAAAATTCGGTTGTTGAGTCGTTCGTAAGTCGAGGTACCACTGTATTGGTATTTTAATGGAGGATGAGCTATTCCGCAGAAAGTTCACGAAAGTTTGCCCAGCCTTTTTCAGTGATAGAACTGCTGTTAATGAAGGATTTCAACGATGACTTCTGCAACTTTCTCTCTCTCTCTTTTAAATGTGTTATCTCTATATGGCAGTTTTGGGCAATGTTCCATATGAGAAACGTCTCAGGTTTTGTTGTTGCTGTTTAAACACACACTCAGCCTGACTTTGTATATGTGAGCCCAGAGAAGAGAAGGAAGCGAGAGAATATGTTCCTAAGCCTGGGAAGTTGCTCCCAGTATTAAAGTGGTTCTCAACCTGGGGCAGGTAGGGATTTTGGAGGTAGAAGGAGAGAGAAACACTTCCAGGGTTATTTTTAAAGAGCACAGACACATCCAGGCACACACCCCATCATTCTGCTATTTTCTTGAATTTCTCAAGCCCTCTATGTAAAACTAAGGAACTGTTAGTTGCTGAAGCTGGGGAGGATGTTTGTATGTGTGTGTGTGTGTGTGTGTAGGGAGAATATTTTAAGAAGATAAACAGTTATGCAAAAGCGTTTCCCCACTTTTTTGCCACTGGTTTATTTCAGGAAGATAATTGGCTGCAAGTAAAAATGTTGCCAGCTCCCCTGAAATTTCCTTAGAGAGGAAGAGAGAGAGATAATTCAGGAAGATATGGGCAGCAAGTTAATGAAAGGATGCCCCCCCTGGCTCTCCTGAACATTCCCCAAGTCGCCCCAGGGTGCCATGGCCACACTGGTTGAAAACCAAGGCATTATCCAGATAATTCACAGTCTCTCCTTCTCCATGGCCAACAGGGCTCTCCTAGCCTTTGTATCTGGCCCTCGGGACTCTCCCTAGGCCAAAGTTTAGGACTAGAGAAAGAGACAGAAGCGCGGCGGGGGGGGGGGATATGATAAAGGGAAGGAGAAAACCCCAGCTCTTTAAGACGACAGGGGTTCCTATTGTCTGGCGTCAAAACAACTCACCTGCCAATCACAGCACTGACTACGCTCACTGGATAAAAGCATGGAAAGGTGGGAGAAGCCAATGTGACTCATCTCATAGAAATCACACAGAGGGTACCTGCACATTTTGTTTCACAACTTTATTTATAGGAAAGCTAGAAACATACTTTAAGAAAGAAATCTGAGTCTGGGGCCACTACTGGCTGCCCGCCCAATACATCAGTACTTCCTGTACCCATCTCTTGTCAGCCTTGCTCCCAATTTTTCGTCAACAGAATACCTTACCTGATAACCGAAGTGCTATTGGCACCAACCACATCAATCGGTCCCTAATCACATCCTCTGCCACTCTTAAAAATCAAGCCAGCCCAAGCTTTGTGTTGCTATGTCCATGTGGAGCTGCCGCGAACATGCGCCAAAAAGGTTTGTTTGTATTTTCCGTGTTTTCCTTCTCTACTCACATTCTGCAGAAGTCTCAGGTTACGTCCTTTTAAAAATTAATGTTGCTCCATTCAAATAAAAGTGCATTGCTAATGGCTTTTATGCTTCATCTGACAGAACACCCTTCATTTGTTCATTTACACGCCGGCAGTCAACAGTGTTATGAAAGACCTTTTATTGCCGAGATGTGTGAAGATCTACAGCATCTCATGGAAGGAAAAGATTTGTTGTTGTTCTTTTTTTTTTTTAATTTGACATGATCATAAAGCACAGAACCCATACTGGCCTTTTTATTATGGATCCAGCAATAATTAATAATTTCAACAATATCGGCTTCTCCTTCAGATCAATAGTGAGGAATTTTTCCCGTCAGAGTTTGCATTGATGTAACTGAAATTGATTTACTATGAATACATATATTGACAGGTTTTTAACTGTGACCTTCAGGGTAATATATTACTGTGGGCTTTGCAGTTAAAAAGTTCCTTCATTTATACAGAAAAGAGTTCAGAGAGAGAGAGAGAGAGAGAGAGAGAGAGAGAGAGAGAGAGAGAGAGAGAGAGAGAGAGAGAGAGTTCAGAGAGAGAGAGAGAGAAACCCACCTCTCTGAAGTTTACTGTTTAATAAAACGGCTGTAAAATATTTACACTCATACCTAAGAACAGAAATGGATCTGAAAATTTGCCCTTTTGGTTAATAATAATAATAATAATAATAATAATAATAATAATAATAATAATAATAATAATTTATTATTTATACCCCGCCCATCTGGCTGGGCTTCCCCTGTCACTCTGGACGGCTTCCAACAAACATTAAAATACATCGAATATCACAGATTAAAAACTTCCCTAAACAGAGCTGCCTTTAGGTATTTTCTAAATGTCAGGTAGTTGTTTATCTCTCTGACCTCTGATGGGAGGGTGTTCCACAGGGCGGGGGCCACTACCAAGAAGGCCCTCTGCCTGGTTCCCTGTAGCTTTGCTTCTCGCAGTGAGGGAACCGCCAGAAGGCCCTCGGTGCTGGACCTCAGTGTCTGGGCAGAACGATGGGGGTGGAGATGCTCCTTCAGGTATACTGGGCCAAGGCCGTTTAGGGCTTTAAAGGTCAGCACCAACACTTTGAATTGTGCTCGGAAACGTACACAAAACCTTCTCAATGAAATTTCATTCAAAACGCTTATTATTTCTGCATTTGTGCTTTGCCAGTGTATGAATATATAGATGTAGACAGAGAGGTGTTAGTCCAGGTAAAACCAGCAAGGTCATAGCATGGTGTTAAGCCACATGCTTTTGCATCCAGAAGGCTCCCTGGTTCAATCCTGAGCACCTGCAGTTAAAAGAACGTCATGGGCTGCAAAGGGTCTCTGCTTCATCATTACCAATTGGAGCAGAAAGTACCAGGTTATTTCATTGATTTTTTTTTCATTTAGCTGCCCTTCAGTAGAACTTTCTCAGTGCATTAAAATAATACAATGAATGCAGAAAAATCACTTAAACCAAGAAAGCTGATGGGGGGATGGTAAGCAAATAATAATAATAACAGTGCAGTAAAATTCAGCAAAATGGATAAAATTGCGTCACTTATCAGCTCATACTACGTGCTGGAATGTGTGGGCATTTAGAAATGATTTTGGTTCATGCTGGAATGACTTAAATGGAAAGCCCGGACTTTGAAGTCATCTTATTTTACTTGTTATTTTGTAGTATATTTACTGTTTTTAATTAGCTTTTTGTAATTTTGGATTATGCGGAATGCTTTATCTGAGTGGATGTAGCAACCGAGTAATTTCGCTGTTCCCGCAAGGGGACAATGACAATAAAGATATCTTATCTTATCTTATCTTATCACCTGACCTGGCACCTGGCGAGGAAAGTGGGTTGCAGCAACTGAGAAGAAGACCCTCTTCTGCATCAGTTGTGTAGTGTTTGAGGGACTAATTATTATCTGAATAAGCAACAGCCGATTCCTCTGTGCTAGTTCTTCAGAGCATTTTGATCTCTTCATTCCATTCCCCCCCCATTGGGTCTGAGCCAGAGACTTGCATTTCACAAAGCTCCTGGCCTGTCTCCAGACTTCAGAAGTGTCAAGGCTAACACACTTCCAACATATACAGTCATGAACGCATGAAGCATGAAAGAGGGGATAAGCAACTCCAAATGGGCAGGGGCATGAGGAAGGCAAGCACCAAGGAGCTGCAAGTGGCAGCAGCTCCCAGCACATGATGCTGTGGAAGGTGGACCAAGACTCATAACAAAAGCAGAATCCTCCTGCTTCAGCCCACCACCATCAGGGCTCCTGGGTGCTTCACGCGAGTAAGAGGCTCCAAACTCTGTAGGTGGTTTTTTACAGAGTTTTATTATATAGCATATGTACAACACAGAGCTAAAAGTCCATGACTATTCAGTCTGAGTCAGAATCCGGAAGTGCTGCTCGGCGGGACTTTCTCCAGCAACGTATCGTTGGCGCCCTAAATCTCCTCCTCTGTTCCCGGCGCTTTTCTCCCCTGCGTAACTGGGGTGTGTGTGTGAAGGGACAACATTCCCCTCCCCTCCTGAGCTGCTCAGTTGCTTTTCCCCAGAAACCTCTCCTTCTGCGACGTTGCGCTCTGACACTCCCGACCCCTCCTGTGGCTGGTCTGAGTCAGCAGCATCCCTCTCCTCCTTCACCATCTCACTGGGCTCTTCCCTGCTCGGGAGCCCTGGCACCGCTGGACTGGGCTCTCTGCTGACCCCTAGTCCCGTGACAGCCCCCAAGGCATGAATGAGCATGCGCACACACATGGACAACCCTGTTTTGGCTTTCCTCCCGAATGAGGAATGTTAGGAACATCCAACTCTCCGCCCTCTAAACTTTGCTTTGGTAAGTCAGCCACAAATCACACTTTCAGCTTGGCGGGACCTCTCCAAATATTGAGGAGGAGCCGGTTGTGGTCTATGCGGTGAAATCGCTAGGGAAGCAGACCCTAGGAGGACTGAAAACAGTGTGGCTGAGACTACAGAGGCCCCAAGGTGGGAAGAAGAGACCTAGGGAAGAGGAATGGCAGGTGAGAAGAACCAGCTACATCTCTCATGTTGGTCTCTCACCATAGCACTGATGGGGGTCGTTTCGGGGTGGGTGGCAAGTGCAGCAGGTTTGGCTCAGGTGTCCTCTTTCCAAAATGTAGCAGCAGAGGCAGCAGCATCGGTGGTGGAGGGGTCGTCATAGAGGGGAGAGAAAGCAGGCATGGCATGGCAGCCGAGCACACACAGCAGTGCAGGAGCTGCCCACTAAGGGTGGAATCCCACTGGCGGAGCAGCACACAGCAGAATCCAATTCTTCTGTTCTGTACAGTATGGTGGCAGTTTAAACCACTGAGCCTTTGGGGCTTGCTGATCAGAAGGTTGGCGGTTCGAATTCCCGTGATGGAGTGAGCTCCCGTTGCTGTCCCAGCTCCTGCCAACCTAGCAGTTCAAAAGCATACCAGTGTCAGCTCTCTTTCTCAAGCTCTGGGTGGAAGACCTTTCATTGCCTACAGACAGCCACCCAATCTTAAACAACTCCTCACCCACAATAATACAACCACCAGACTTAACATGGAAACTGGTACCACAGCCTGCAATAAACCCAGATGCCAACTTTGCTTCCACATACACCCGGACAACATCATTACTGGCCCCAACAACATCCAACATACCATCTCAGGACTATTTAATTGCTCGTCCTCTAACCTTGTGTATGCCATCAAATGCCAACAGTGCCCTTCAGCTCTCTATATTGGACAAACAGGCCAAACCCTACGCCAAAGGATAAATGGACATAAATCTAACATCAGGAATTACAAGACAGAGAAACCAGTAGGAGAACACTTCAATCTCCCAGGACATTCTATACAAGATCTCAAAGTAGCTGTCTTACTACAAAAGAATTTCAGAAATAGACTGGAAAGAGAAATTGCTGAATTGCAACTTATCACCAAGCTTAAAACCATGGAGAGTCCTGGTTTGAACAGAGACGTTGGATTCTTATCTCACTATACATGATAAAGCGATCTCCAGCCATCTCACCCCTTGCTTTTTCATGCAAGACCATTTGCAGTCGTTTACAGTCAACAGCTATCAGTCAGTCAATCACCCATTTCCACCACCCTCCCTTTCTCTACATTCAATCAATCAATGGGGACTTCTATTTCAGTGTATCTGAAGAAGTGTGGATGCACACGAAAGCTCATACCAAAATAAAAAACTTAGTTGGTCTTTAAGGTGCTGCTGGAAGGAATTTTTTATCCGAGTGGTATGTTTTGAAACACAGGGTTTTGGAGGTTTTACCTGGCGGAGGTGTGACATCTGTCTTAGCAAACTTTCCTATAGCCTTCGGACATTCGCATGTGATGCTGTGCAAAATTTCACCTCAATTGGTCAAGCGGTTTTGGTGAAAAGTGGAAACACACCCACATACCCAGTTTACAGTTATATATATATAGATAGATAGATTAAGCTACCTTGACATATAGCGGCTGCAAGAGCAAGGATGACAAAATAGAGAGGAAATCTAAAGCTGTTCGTTGATGTCTTTAGCCAACTATTAAACCATTCATCACTAGCATATTAATTATTATTATTTTCATAATTATTATTGCTGTTTTGCCCTGCCTTTCTAATACACAAACATGACTTACAACGAAGCTGCAGGATCTAGCAACGCTTTAAAGCTCTTTAAACTGCTTAGCTTCTGATGGAACTTACCAAATGTTCCATTAATGCAACCTAATGGCACCTGCCTTTCATTTCGTCTTGGCAATTGCATTATCAAGTGAATAAACTCACACAACAAGCGCCACCCAAAGCCTCCTTAAGAGGATACAAGGAAGGAATGCATGAAAAATACGCAACCCAAATATTCTCCGGCTCTGAGCAACAGCAGCAGACCCCACAACAAGGCGAGCTCTGTTTCCGCAACACACACCAGCCCACACATGAAGCTGATGTGCCTGAGCTAAGGGACACACCAGCCAATCTAGCCCCGAGCTCCGCTAGCAATGAATATCCAAAAATAGTTTCATGTGATCATCGGGGCACTGCACAAAACAGGCTTCTTCCTCCTATGAATCAGGATTAGGGAAGTATGATAATGATTCCTCCTCCACCCTCTACCACCCGCCCGCCCCCTTCCAGCAGCTCTTCCAGAGAGACAATTTGCAGATATTCTTCTCAAAATAGTTCAACAAACTCTCAGAATTTCTTGCAGACAAGCTCAGAGAGGTGTGGCGGTCAGGCCTGCGCCCTTCCAAGCATGGTGAGGAGGAAACCACAGTTCAAGAAGGATACTGACAAGCTGGAACGTGTCCAGAGGAGGGCAACCAAAATGGTCAAAGGCCTGGAAACAATGCCTTATGAGGAACGGCTTAGGGAGCTGGGCATGTTTAGCCTGGAGAAGAGAAGGTTAAGGAGTGATATGATAGCCATGTTCAAATATATAAAAGGATGTCGTATAGAAGAGGGTGAAAGGTTGTTTTCTGCTGCTCCAGAGAAGCGGACACGGAGCAATGGATTCAAGCTACAAGAAAGAAGATTCCACCTAAACATTAGGAAGAACTTCCTGATAGTAAGAGCTGTTCGGCAGTGGAATTTGCTGCCAAGGAGTATGGTGGAGTCTCCTTCTTTGGAGGTCTTTAAGCGGAGGCTTGACAGCCATCTGTCAGGAATGCTTTGATGGTGTTTCCTGCTTGGCAGGGGGTTGGACTGGATGGCCCTTGTGGTCTCTTCCAACTCTATGATTCTATGAAATGAGGTGGAGGTCGTGAACTAGTATTATTTTTTCCTGAAGAAAACTGGCCTAGTCATGGAACCTTTGCTTACAAGAATTAATCCTCGCAAAACTAACAGAACGAAGTCCCAATGTGGCTCACGGCTTTTTGTGGGCAGAAAGAAGAAGACGACCCAAAGGCAGCAATCAGTAAGGCCAGAATGAGATTTAGCAAATGAAGGGATGTGGGTTGCCCCAAGGAGTGCTGTTAGGTACATTCTGATGTGGACCACCCCTCCAAAAAAATGGGATTTACAACTTCCATCATCCCTCACCATTGGCCATACTTGTTGCGGCTAATGGGAGCTGTGGTTCAAAACATCTAGGGGGCACCAGGAAGATTTTGTTTGAGGAAAGGGTAGGCATATTTCAATTCCTAAGTGTGCGAGCTACTCTTGATGTTGCTTCAACAGGCTGCCAAATATAGTCATCCAATGTTCTGCAAAAACTGTGTGTAATAATAATAATAATAATAATAATAATAATAATAATAATAATAATACAACATATGGTTGCTTCCTCCCCCACCACACACACAAAGGTACCATCCAGAGAATGGAATGCAACAAGCTTGAGTGTTTAAGAGCGACACCTCGAATCCCTTTGGAATGACACATGGATGTCTTTCAGCTACCAACTTCAGAGGAGCGACACCACAAATTAAATTGACTTGGACAGTTAAGAGTAAGAGCCCTGGAGGGGCCTCCCCTGACAGGCCTACCATACCTCTTAGTCAAGCAATCCTCTGGGGTGTTCACCCCCAGGGTTATATCCAGAACTATTGGCAGCACTACCGTGAACTACTGACCCCAATCTAAGTCTTGTGAGCGATTCATAGCCTTGGCTGGCATAGCATTAACTTCGCTGAGCGGGCTTACATTAAGAATTGGATCCCCGAGGGCCAGCTACCTGAAAGGGATTCTCATAATTTGTCAGAGTGAGTTTCCATCAATGAATCCACCAACCATTTAAGGTCCGTTTTTCTCCTTTTCTCCATTAAAATGCTCCCTCCTTCCGCCCACAACCTGCCACTTCATCCTTGGTTGTTGATAGGAAGAAGAGAGGGTGTACTGCCTGGCAAAATATACTTTCGATTGGCCTTGCAGATGATGATGATGATAATAACAGAAGGCAAAGGAGAAGATGAGCTCATGTATGCTATGTTATAGGGTAGCTGTACCCTAGAGTCTGGAAAGCTATGAATGAATATCCAGAGTAAATTGTTACTTGTTACATATGTTTTGCTTAACCTGGTATGGCATATATGGACTGAAATTTGGAATGTGTCATTTCCACTAAGATATTGGTTTTCATGCACACTTCCCCCTAACGTATGCATTTGTTTCGTGAGAGAACTGAATGGCGAAATTTGGAGAAGTGTGAATTTCAAAGAATGGCAGTGTTTCGGTTCGAAAAGTCCAAATCTGAGATCCGCCTTGAAATGCAACCTGAATCTAATTCGCATCCTGCATGAGAGTTCCAAACAAAACCCAGGAGTTTTGAGGCACTGCGATGTGGATTCCGTAATGATACAGTGGTACCTCGACTTATGAACGACCCGACAACCGAATTTTTCGACTTACGAATGGGGGTAATGGCCGCGCGCTTACGAATGTCTTGACATCAAAAAAAAAAACGTGTCGGTTTTAGATAGGTATTTTTCGACTTATGAATTTTTAGATAGGGTTGCTTCGACTTACAAATTTTTCCATTTTCAATGCATTCCTATGGGAAATCACGTTTCCAATGGCGTTTTTCGACTTATGAATTTTTCGACTTACGGAGGTGCCTTTGGAATGGATTAAATTCGTAAGTCGAGGCACCACTGTACTCAGAAAATGCTGTCTTCCAGGCAGAAAGAGGAACGCTCTTGAGAATGGGCAAAGTCAGCAGTCGAGACAACACAGGTAATACAAAGCCAATATTTTCCAGCAAGTAGGAGGAGGTGTAAAGTCTTACTCCAGTTGAGACGCAGGAGGAGAGAGACTGGGAGACATATGGCAGCGTTTGTGCCTCTTTTAGCAGCTGTTGTCGCTTCCCCATTTGAAAAATTGCAAGTTGAAAATAACGGGCTACAAACGGCATGTGTTCCACAGATATTTCTTTTTAAAACCTGCTGGTAAGGATCTGTAATAGCCATTCAAAAATGGCAGAACCTGATTATATCTCTAGCCGGTACATTGTATGCTTTAGGTCCCAGTTGCCTGAATAATTCTCACTGAAAAAGGGAACCAGAAATGTCAGGCAACATGTTCAGTGTCCAAAGCGCATGCTTCTGTCTTTACCAGCTGCTGTGGTACCAAGATGCTACATGGGCACAAACTTCCCAGTTCCTTCAGCCATGTGACTGAAGATAATTTACTAGTCAGACACCTCCTCGCCATACAGCTAGGAGCGTTTTCTTTGTGACATGTTTGGCGAGCCTCAGTTAGTGTAGAATAATTTACAGTGGGATCACATGATGATGATGATGATATATTATTTATGCCCTGCCCATCTGGCTGGGTTTCCCCAGCCACTCTGTGCGGCTCCCAACAGAATAGAGTGGTACCTCTAGATACTAACTTAATTCGTTCCGGAGGTCTGTTCTTAACCTGAAACTGTTCTTAACTAAAGGCATGTTTTCGCTAATGGGGCATCTTGCTTCAGCTGTGCTGCCAGCACACGATTTCCGTTCTCATCCTGGGACAAAGTTCTCAACTCGAGGTAACTCTTCCAGGTTAGAGGAGTTTGTAACCTGAAGCGTTTGTAACCTGAGGCGTTTGTAACTTGAGGTACCACTGCAAAGCACGATAAAACTTCAAACATTAAAAACAGGGCTGCCTTCAGATGTCTTCTAAAAGTCAGATAGTTATTTATTCCCTTGACATCTGATGGGAGGGCGTTCCACAGGGCGGGTGCCTGGTTCCCTGTAACCTCACTTCTCACAGTGAGGCCTTCAGAAGGCCCTCAGAGCTGGACCTCAGTGTCTGGGCTGAACAATGGGTGTGGAGACGCTCCTTCAGGTATACTGGGCCGAGGCCGTTTAGGGCTTTAAAGGTCAGCACCAACACTCTGAATTGTGCTCAGAAATGTACTGGGAGCCAATGTAGGTCTTTCAGGACTGGTGTTATATGGTCCTGGAAGCCACTCCCAGTCACCAGTCTAGCTGTCACATTCTGGATTAGTTGTAGTTTCCGGATAACCTTCAAAGGTAGCCCCACGTAGAGCGCATTGCAGTAGTCCAAGCTGCTACACTTCACTCCAAACAGCCATTAGAAACAGCAGGCCCCGATTCTCCTTCCTCTTTTACTCATGCAAAGACCCAGAATAGTTAGACGTATCACGGGAGAAGAGGGCAGAATTCAGTATTGCACTTAACGCAGTACTGTTGCTGAAATCATCATTGCATGGTACATTTCTTGGGTTCTGCCAGTGGCAGCCAATGGTACAGAAATCAGGTGGGGAAAACAAGCTATACTGATGAGCGCAAGCAGGTGTACCCTCCCAGTAAGGCCAATGTGCTTTCAGACATTGGTGGCGGGCTTAGCATCACAGCTACTAGCACGCTGATGGACAATGCGTGTGGGTCATGCTTTGAAAATGTGAAGAAAGGAATTTCTCTTATCATAACGGACAGGCAACTCCTAATATGCATATTGCTCTATTCTTGTTTACCTTTCGGTGGTCGCTCTGGCCCCATGACGCCTCTCCTTGTAACAGTTTGTGCAGGAGAACATCAAAGCAATCTCGAGTATGCTCTCATGCAACTGTTCCCCCGCTCCCCTCCTGTGGTCTTTTGCGTTCCCTACCTTGCGTGAGCAGCTGGAGGTTCCGGACTTCCTCGCGCACCTTGAGCTGGAGGACCTGCTGCAGAATGTGCTGCCGCAAGCTCTCCTGAGCAATCCCCATCCGCTCGAGCTTTTTGTCTGTCAGCCTGAGCAGCGCACGGCCTGTATCCAAAAAAAAGAAGAGAGAGAGAGATTACCCAAGGATTTCCATTTAATGAATAAAAATTCGACATGCTGTAAATGTCCTTATTCTAGCAGATAAAAACCCGCCTGCCTTGCTAATATCCCTCCCCTGTGAAACAATCTGATTCACAACAGGGCAGGCGCTGGGGTGAAACAGAAAGGTGCGTGTTGGCTCAGCAAGTTAATTAGCTTCCACTCCGGAGATCCGGGTTCAGAGCCGGGCTAGTGTACAGTCACCAGAAATGGGGGGGGGGGAAATCTTGCCTTAGATCCAATGCATACACTGGTAGAAGACTCTCTAGCCTATGGAGGTAAAAGGGGAGCCACAAGGAAAAGACTGCAGTTTAAGGGTGGAGGAGTGCATGCTTTGAATGCAGAAGGTCTCAGCTTCCAGCCCTGAGGAGGGGCGAGAAACCTGTTACCCTAAGCCCAATTTCTTGCAGTAGGAGGGAGTCCAGAGTGGGGGGGGGGATAAAAGTGGGGTCGGGGAAGGCTGAAATGGATCGAGGGAGGGAGGGGCAGGAGGGAAGGCCTGTGCAAGTGGATAGGGTCATATTTCAGGCAGGAGTGACCTTTGCCCCGTCCCCAGAGAAGGGGGCACCAGAAAGAGAGGTGGGGGGGGGAGAAGGGGTGGCAGAGGGAGAGGGAGAGACACAGAGAGAAAAGGCAGGCGAGAGACCATTGGGGACGGCCCCCATCACATTTGGGTCTGGCCCCCCACCCACCTCACATATGGCATCAAGTGTAGGATGGGTAGCTATGGCTTCTGCAAAATGGCCTGGTGGGCCAAGCAGAGAGAGGGCCAGCAGCCCGGGAAGAAGAGATGCTATGAGATCATGCATCTTTAGTTTCTCTATGGCAAGACGCAGCCTAAAGTGGCTCTAAGACTTGAACGCAAAATTACTAATGTGGATTAGAATCCTTTCCTACACCTATCAGAACATATTAGAAGGGGAACCCATCCTTTCACTAACCTGATTGTAAGTGTGACAGGGCAGATGAGAATGATGTAAAGGTGTAACTAACCACACTGAAGGTTAGTTACTCGTTTTTGTTTGTTTGCTTGTTTGTTTTGTCTGTTTGTTTGTTTAACTTCTGGACCCGTTGCCAGACATTGATATGCATAAAAGCCAGAAATTTGGCCTGATTGTGAGATATAGCTTTTTAAAGGGTGAAGTTGGGGTTTGTTTGTTTTTTTTAAAAAAAGGGGAACAACATTTCCACAGCTGCCTCCAGATGTTGAGAATTCTGCAGTATGGATTCAGGTGCATTTTGGAACTTTAGGTTAGCTTAGTTAAGGTGGATCAAAGAGCTCTGTCGCCTTAGCGCAAGAATTCCACTTTTATAAACACACACACACACAGAGAGAGAGAGAGAGAGAGAGAGAGCGCTATTTGGAAAGTGGTGAAGACCTGCGTTGAAAAATGTGGAGCAAATGACTAACAGAGAAGAGTGAAAACTCCCTGCAAGCAAAACAGGATGGATGCAAAAACAAATGCTCATTGTACTAGAACAGCCCCACAATCATGAAAGGGTGATGCTCAATAAAATACTGAATAAAATCTAACCTATGTTTAAGAACTGTGCAAGCAAGTCAGGAGGACTGTTCAATAAAATAGGTCATCTTCCCTGTGGCTGCATCCCTTACCCCTCCTCAGAGACCAGAACTTTTGAGAATAGCAACCCTGAATACCCTCTTTAGATCAGGGATGGGGAACTTGTGGCTTTTCAGATAGTTCACAGAATCGTAAAATCATAGAGCTGGAAGGGAGTCACCTAGTCCTACCCCCCTGCAATGCAGGAATCTCAACTAAAGCACCCATGACAGAATGTATCCAACCTCTGCTTAAAAACCTTCAAGGAAGGAGAGTCCACAACCCCCCCCCCCCAGGGAATCAGTTCCACTGTCGAACAGCTCTTACTGTCAGAAAGCTCTTCCTGATATTTAGTCGGAATCTCCTTTCTTGTAACTTGAAGCCATTGGTCCAAGTCTGCCCTGCCCTCTGGAGCAGGAGAAAACAAGCTTGCTCATCTTCCATCTTGGGTCACCCTCCTCTGCACACGCTCCAGCTTGGCAATATCCTTCTTAAATTGTGCTGCCCAGAACTGGACGCAGTATTTCAGGTGCGGTTTCACCAAAGCAGAATAGAGCAGTACTATGACCTCCCTTGACCTGGACATTATACTTCTGTTGATGCAGCCTGGAATAGCATTCGCCTTTTTTTTTTTGCTGCTGCATCGCACTGTTGATTCACGCTAAGCTTGTGGCCCACAAGCTTCAGCAATTTACTGTTCTGATGGAAAATGTACTAGTCCTTTACAAGCCTTGGGTATAAATGAGTGTCAAGTTTGTGGTTGTTTGACTTCAGTTCGTATAAGCCCCAGCCAGTACAGCAATGGTGAGTTCTGTCGTCTAATAACATCCTCATGATGAGTGCAATGCTAAACCCTACCCAAGCATGTAATGGGCTGGCTAACTATTCATTTTAAACCCATTATTCTTCTGGGTAGGGGTGGTGGGGGGTGGGCAAGGTTGCAGGCAAGCCATCTGACACTGTCAAGAAAATTCTGGGTGGAGAAGGGGAAGAGTTAACATGAAATTGTACATCATGATTACTGGAAGCAGTTCAGTAAGTAATTTACTGTTCTGATGGGAAATGTATCGATCCTTTACAAGTCTTGGGTATAAAAGACTGTTAAGACAGCCCTGTTTTTCAGATGAACATATTCAGGAGGACCCGAGCAGTTTAATACGAGGAAATAGTCAGAACTTGAATTCCCAACTGAAGTATAAATTCAGGCACAAATCATATTAGGCTGTTTTGCAAATGTACTGCCGAACGGGAGACAACCGTTTTTAGTGCTCTCAGGAAGGACGGAGCAGACCCGCAAAGCAAATTAAGCACAAATCTAAAACTTTAGCAAGCAGACCCATAAATCTGCATTACTTGCTCTGTGCAGATTCACAAACATTATTTCCCAGATGCTCTCTAACTCTTCCCTAAATACATCCACACACATATGCTATTTGTGTCTCAACAAACCTTCGAAAAGCTTTATCCCAGTCTTGGATCCGAATTGATTTTATGCATGTGTTGCTGTTTAAAACTGTTTTTATTATCATAGTTTTTTAAAATGGTTTTTCTTATAGGGCATCGTTGTTTTTAACTGTTTTTATACAGGCGACGACCGAATTGAGCGGGGGTTATGCTCCTGACCCCCCCAGGCACGTCAACAGAGCACACATAAGCGCACTCTACCCTGACATGCCCCCTGTTCCATCCCCTTTTCCAGCCACTTCCAGGTTGCCGCGATGCGCACATGCGCAGTCAAGCATCCATTGGACACACATAAATCGGTCACTGCCTGTACATGAAACTCATGTAATTGTTTTATATGTGTTATTATGTAAATATCTTCAAGATGCCTCGTGGGAAAGCAATTCGTAAATGAAATAAATAATGCAATATAACATAGTCTGGTATGTAATGTGTAACGGTCAAGGATCATTCCCAAGTGCTTTTTCTATACTCTTCCCCCAGCCTTCCCCTTTCCTGGCCGATCCTTCCTTCAAGTTTCACACACAGCTTGATTGAACAGTGCTAGTGCATTTATGGGATGCTCGTCAAATAAAGAGCCTGCAAAACCTCTTCTGTTTGAAATGGCTGGAGTGGAGCTGTCAGCATATTAGATTGTATCTGGCAGCAGCTGGATACACTGTCCATGTTAATGTGATGTTACGCTGAAAGCTAGACACCAATGCAACAGATAACCCCATTTATTTCGTGGAATCATAGAATTGTAGGGTTGGAATGGACCCTGAGAGTCATCTAGTCCAACCCCCTGCAATGCAAAAAACAACAACTCAACTACAGCATCTATAACAGATGGCCATCCAACCTCTGCTTAAAAACCTCCAGTGAAGGGGGAACCATTTATGTATTTTAGGTAGAGAAAGCTAGGAACTTGCATGCCTCCCAGTATTGTTAGGTCTCAACTCAACCAGAGATGTCTGGGTATAGGGCAGTATATAAATTCAATGAATGAATGAATGAACTCTCCATCAATGCCAGCCAGCATGGTCAAGGATGAGGAATGACAGGGAGTCCTAGTCTAGCACATCTGGAAGGCTACAGCTTCCTTCAGTCCTGTTTTTGATTTAAAAAATCTACCGTCCAAACTCATATTGTAGCAAGAGTTCTCTAATCTTCAATTACGGTGATCCTAAATCGCAGTAATAGCTATAACCTGGAGGAATGGGCAATTGGCACTGCCATGCTCCTTTGTGACCAGTCACCTATGCAGTTGCATGGGGCAGGAGCAACAGACTGCTGAGCAACTCCAAAAGGGGTGTGCCACCCCCCCCCCCAGGAGAAAAAGCACCTGATGTTATCTGGTCCAGATTGCTAGGTATCTCCAGTGTATATGGGAAGGGGCTGTTTTAACACGACCCTCGAATAAAGTGGCAATTATAGCATCCAAGGCCTGGGGCAGTATTTGCCAACCTGGATCCAGCCTATCAATTTTCACTGTACATTGGGAAATGATTTTTATTCAAGTCACATTGGCCAACAAGCCCACTTTTATTCATTGATTTTTACTACTGTTTGTTCTGAAATTGGTTTGTTGGTTCTGTTTTGCCTCTGTCTGCCATATAAACTTTGTCTCACTTGCTCGAGTCTTCCGCTTTGCCCATTGGCCATGCTGGCACCCTCTTGGCCCTGGTGGTAAATTTCTAACTGAGCTTTGTTAGCCAAGCCTTCTAGAGACACCTGACCACCTTTATTTCCCCTATCAAGTTCCTTTTAACCAGTCTCCTCAAATGTTACTGTGTTGTGTTGTTATTTAGTTGTTTAGTCGTGTCCGACTCTTCGTGACCCCATGGACCAGAACACGCCAGGCACTCCTGTCTTCAAGTGCTTCCCGCAGTTTGGTCAGACTCATATTCGTAGCTTTGAGAACACTGTCCAACCATCTCGTCCTCTGTCGTCCTCTTCTCCTTGTGCCCTCCACCTTTCCCAAAATCAGGGTCTTTTCCAGGGAGTCTTCTCTTCTCATGAGGTGGCCAAAGTATTGGAGCCTCAGCTTCAGGACCTGTACTTCCAGTGAGCACTCAGGGCTGATTTCCTTCAGAATGGATAGGTTTGATCTTCTTGCAGTCCATGGGACTGTGTTGTACTTTCCTGGAATTTCCCTGTCCTTCCTGTAGAATTTGCACCCAGAGATAACAGTGCCCCGCTGGTTCTCTGCATTCCACTAGGTTTCTAATTTTCTATTTTCTAATTTTCCATTAGATTTATGCTCTCTTCAAAGGCCAAGTACTCCAGCTTGCCCTTCTTGACTTGGAGACCTCCAGCAATGGCATACAGATGCCTAAATAAGATCTCTCCAAATGTCTCTGGCATGTGTGTTTTACAGTACAACACTCTGCGGATTACTTAAAATTATTATTTCAGTACAACACTTTGGCCTCTTTGCACTGCTGTTTTCTGCTCCATCTCATTCTAGCTATCACCGCTTAGGGATGCTTTATCCCGAACCAGATGCTCCTCAGTTTCCCCCTGAAATTAGCTTTCATGCGACTCTGGCACCTTTTTTAAAAAATAAAATAAAAAATAAACCTCAATAGTCTGGTTCCATCCTGGTTCAAGTGAAGCCACTGCCTTTTTGTACAGAGCCCACCTGTCCCAAAATGTGCCTCTGCATTTATCACACATCCTGCTTGTCTTGCAAAGTGCTGTGAATGGAATGGGCAGCTTTTCAGAGAATGGTACCTTGAAGCTCCTGGCTTCATTTTGCTTCCAAGACCGCACGGCGATATTTCCTCGTGTCACTAAAATGCACAACTCCTCAGCACCATCTACTAGTCTAGCTAGATGATGCATGGCTACCTTTGCACCATGCAGTCAAGTCACCTGGTGGTCTGCACCCTCATTAAAATCCAGGTATCTATGTCCCTAATGATCAAATTATCCACTACAAGGAAGCTTCTGTCCTACAGAGGAGAATCTTCAACCTAAAAGGGCATTTGTTTGTTGCCCGAGGAACGGGTTTCTTCTAATGGATGCTTTCCATCTTCCTCAGAGTGACGACCTCCTTCCTCAAGACTCTCAGCATCCATGACAGTGGAAAAGCTGTTAGGCTGAGAGTGGGACACAATTATTGTGTCCCCAAATGTGTCCGACTCTCTCAGCTTCTTAGCCTCAAGGGAACAAACTTGTTCCTTGTGCGCCAGGAGCTCATTCCACCAAGAACACACAGGTGTCAGAAAGCACACAGTAGTATATGTGACATTCTGGAGAGTCCCCACACACCGCTGCTGCCTTTCCACTCACTCACCTGTTATTGTTGCTTAGTGTGGCAATTTTCTTTGGAGTTTGGGGTTGTTTGCATCAGAAGAAGGCAGCGGAATCTGGCATGGCCTCTTTCCCCCCACTGCTGAACTCAACATAGCTGCCTAACCTCACTTGTTATCATGACACTTTGTTACTGGGATTGAAGTGCTTCCAACAGCTGGGACTCGCTCTCGTTTGCAAAATTTAATGTTCAAGAAGCGGTGTGGCCAGCAGGACAAATGCCCAAGGTCCCACATGGCAGAATGACTACAAGGGCTCCCAAATAGGGCTGGAGGACTACATTTTAAATTCTGTATAGCAATACCTACTGTCATCTAAAGAATATGATTCTATTATACAGGTAGGTAAAAAGGTAAGGTAAAGGACCCCTGGACTATGGGGTTGCAGCGCTCATCTTGCTTTCAGGCCGAGGGAGCCGGCATTCGTCCACAGACAGCTTTCCGGGTCATGTGGCCAGCATGACTAAACCGCTTCTGGCTCAACAGAAGACTGTAACGGAAACCAGAGCGCACGAGAATGCCGTTTACCTTCCCGACACAGCGGTACCTATTTACAGTACACACAGAGCCTAGGGCTTGCCAATCAGAAGGTAGGCGGTTCGAATTCCGGTGACGGGGTGAGCTCCCGTTGCTCGGTCCCTGCTCCTGCCAACCTAGCAGTTCAAAAGCACGTCAAAGTGCAAGTAGATAAATAGGGACCGCTACAGCGGGAAGGTAAATGGAGTTTCTGTGTGCTGCTCTGGTTCGCCAGAAGCGGCTTTGTCATGCTGGCCACATGACCCGGAAGCTGTACGCTGGCTCCCTCGGCCAATAATGCGAGATGAGCGCCGCAACCCCAGAGTCAGTCACAACAGGACCTAATGGTCAGGGGTCCCTTTATCTTTAACTTGCACTTGACATGCTTTCGAACTGCTAGGTTGGCAGGAGCTGGGACAAGCAATGGGAGCTCACCCCGTCACAGGGATTCGAACCGCCGATCTTCTGATTGGCAAGCCCAAGAGGCTCAATGATTCAGACCACAGTGCCACCCACAAGCCATTATACAGATAAGACCACAGCATGTTTGGCTGTTAACCAGAAGGCTGGTGGTCTGAGCCCACCCAGGGACGGCAGTGGGCCGGATTCCTGCATTGCAGGGGGTTGGGCTAGATGACCCTTGGGGTCCCTTCGAACTCTACAATTCTAGGAGGTGTGAGAGAGTGGAGTTAAGACCATTGCATCCAGAATCTAAAATAACCTGGCTGCACCACCGTCAGGCAGCAGAACCTCAGAAAGCAATTTCTCCACAGGTCCTGCGTTTTCTTTTTTAATTTACTAAACAGAATTAAAAATACTAAATTGAGGTTTCCCGTTAATATTCATGAGGTTAAATAATTGATACTAACAGAAACGGAAAATTAAAAGCAGCATTACTATAGGTGAAGGAGAAATGAAATCCGCTCCACAGAGGATCAGCCCCCACCACATACAGCTTCCCTGATCCCATCAAATTTACTCCTTCACCTTCTCAAGCACAGGTGACTTGGAAAGCCGCACTGCCATTATCTTAACAACGGGGGGCTCCTTGATGGCCCCTCAGACAGGACTGTCACCCCCATTTAGCACTATCAACCACACTGTAGGCCTATCGTGAGTCAACAAGCAAGAAAAACTTCCACATGCTAGTTAAATGTAAGTATGGTAAGCTAACTCATCTATTCATACTTCATTTGCATAAATATGGAAGATGCCAGGCCGCAGCTGGTAAATAGGGCTTCAATCAGCCTGTGAATTTTATTAAAAAAATATAAACGGCTTATTAAGTTTTCACAATTGTAATTACGAAGCCTTCTGTAAAGTTTCGACTCTGCATCAACAAAATAGCTTCCTGTCCTATTCTCTGTTCACAAACACACATCAATCTACCCTAAGGCAGTTAGGTATTCTTAGGGGTGTTCAGAGTTATTTCTTAATTGCACATTGTTAATCCCGTATTATGTATAAACAATTTAAGGCAGCCTGTCAATGGTAATGAAATTAGAAAAAAATAATTAAATGGGCTTTTTTTGTGTATGGTGAACTTGCCAAATGGTTTGTGAAATTTGAAAGGAAGAAAAAAGAGAGGCAAGCCACAAATATGCAAAAACCCAATAATAATATGATGCAGAAGGTAGTTTATCCCAATGTATTCCGAGCCAGAAATACTCTATTTTGGTACTTACAATAAAACTGAAACACACACACACACCAAAAGTGACTTCTTTTTCATAAAAACCAATTATTCATGATACCTTAATTTGCTAAAATTTGTCATTAACAGAATGAAATAAGGGTACCTTTTAACACTCTGCAGGATCAAACAAATCTAAAACCACTGTGATTTAAACACTTAATGGGCTCTCTGAGGAAACACGAGCTCCCCAACCCGACTCAAGCCTTTTGCTTCAGATTCAAAATGCTGTGATCCCTGCATTGCAGGGGGTTGGACTAGATGACCCTTGGGGTCCCTCCCAACTCTACAATTCTATGATTCGGTGAGTCTATGACACGCACCACAGGGTTAAATTCGGTTACCTCCCCGAGGCACAAGGCTTGGATCAAAGATCTGGGCTGCCCAGATACCCTTCTCTTGGCCTCACGGATGTGGTCCAAAGGAAAGCAGAGCAATATGTTTGGCACCAGCTTAGCTGCAGGAGTTGCCGGAAGGAGGCATACAAGGCTCCCTCCAACTGTCCTTAGGGACTCCACTCCGGATTTGAGTAGGGTTTCTCCTGAGCCTTTTCTTCTTCTGAATATATCCCACAAGGCAGCAGAAGTTTAGAATCAGTGTTTTCCTTCTCCTAGATAGGCTACCTTCCCAGGTTGGTAAGCCCCACCTGCCCAAGAGCTTGGGGAATAACACTAAAACTAACTGAATGTCCCTGTGGTCTACAATAGGAGTCTACAGTTGGCAGCCTGGGGGCCAAATCCATTCCTCTCCGAGAAACACCTGCTCATTACCAACCGAGGAGCATGTGATCATTTGGAGAGGAGGGCATGATAGAACTTTGGCTCATTGCTCTTCATCTCTTCTTCTTCTTCTACCTCCTCCTCCTCAGTACGCTCAGGAGGTCTAGAAAATATGTGTCCTTTCTAAGGACACATATTCAAAATCACTTAACACTGACTAATTGCTCATTAGCACTGTTTTATCCAGCCTTTGGGGACATACAGTTCATGAATTATCAGCTTCCCCCACTCTCTTCTTCATTCAAGCCTGTGTGTGTGAAGTTAAGTATTAGGGCGGGGCAGTTATTTTACTCTAGAAAAGGCTGCTTAGAAACAACTAAGTAGAGGGCACTGCATACCAAGAGCACATGTGTTTATGCAGCCTTGTTCTACTCCAGGCATGTCCAACAGGTAGATCGTGATCTACCAGTAGATCACTGGACGTCTGTGGTAGATCACTGGTAGATCATCGGCTCCCCCCAAAGAAGGCGCCCCTAAAAAAAGCTCAACATTTTACCTTCTCTCTGAAAAAACTCAACAACTTTGACCCGAACTCCCCCCAAAATGGGCCTTCCTCCTTCTTAAAAAAAGCTCAACAACTAACATTGACCTGAACCCTCAAAAAAGGAATAGATCACTGCCAGTTTTTTATTCTGTGAGTAGATCACAGTCTCTTGGGAGCTGGCCACCCCTGTTCTACTCAATGGGGTAAGCACTCCCAGGTAAGCACATTGGATGTTCTGCCCGGACACTGAGGTCCAGCACCGAGGGCCTTCTGGCGGTTCCCTCGTTGCGAGAAGCCAAGTTGCAGGGAACTAGGCAGAGGGCCTTCTCGGTGGTGGCGCCTGCCCTGTGGAACGCCCTCCCAACAGATGTCAAAGAGGAAAACAACTACCAGACTTTTAGAAGACATCTGAAGGCAGCCCTGTTTTAATGTTTAATAGATCAGCGTTTCTCAACCGCTGTGTGCCGCGAGACGCTGGCTGGTGTGCCGCGACGTGCCGCGACGAGAAGGGCGATTTGCATTGTCACGTGCCTGGCGGCCGCCAATAAACAACACTGACCCACCGGAAAGCAATATTTCTCCTCCTCTTTCCCAAAGCTCAGTGCAAACGAGCCTGGCGGCCGCCAATACACAACACTGACCCGCCGGAAAGCAATATTTGGCAAGTGTTTCTTACAGTCATAATTATAATATAGGGCAGCACAGAGTTAATTTTTTTAACTTTTTTAATGGTGGTGTGCCTCGTGATTTTTTTCACAGAACAAGTGTGCCGTGGCCCAAAAAAGGTTGAGAAACACTGTAATAGATCACTGTGTTTTATTTTTCTGTTGGAAGCCGCCCAGAGTGGCTGGTCTTGTCCCAGCCAGATGAGCGGGGTATAAATAATAAAATATTATTATTATTATTATTATTATTATTATTATTATTATTATTATTATTATTATCTTAAGCACACTTAATCAGGGAGCAAGCCCCACTGAACAGAATGAAACTTACTTCCAACAAAGCATCCACAGCCTTTAAGTATGCCCTCCGAATTCTGTTTGGAACCTAATTTCATGTAGCTACAAAACAGGTTCCAGTTGTAAATTTATGAGATATGCCCAGAGCGCCATTCAGGAAAAGTTTTGGTTGACTGCTCCACATGGGCATAGCCAGGATTTTTGTTAAGGGGCAAGGCAGGCTTTTGTTGGGGGGGGGGTAAATTCAATTAGTTAAGTATTTTTTATTGATTTAGGGGCAGCATATGCCCATGCTGCTCCATAACCCACCTGCATATTACATTTGTGCATCATGCAAGAAATAAAAACTTTAAGGACTCCATTTCATACTGACTTCCTAGGATCACACATTATTGTTCTGCCGGTGAAACGTGATCCATGCGGGAGGCACGTTCGCAATCCGCAGCGCCGCGTCTGCGCATGCGCGGGTCGGAATCCAGTGCTTCTGCGCATGCGCTGAAACCCGGAAGTAACCCATTTGGGTACTTCCGGGTTCGCGCGGTGAAGATACAACATGAAGCGTCTGTAACCCGAGGTATGACTGTATCATGATTGCAAATATTAAACCCAGCACTCTCCAGTGCTGCTGAACTACAGCTTCCATCCTCCCTGATTGAGCTTGCTGACTGGGCTGATGGGGTCCATTGCACATGGACCACATCCATTGAGGGCAGTATAAACTCAGCTAGATGGGCCAACGGTTCGACTCAATGCAAGGCAGCCTCCTTTGTTCCTGTGCAAGGGCGTACCCACCATGGGGCAAGTTAGGGCAGCTGCCCTACTCTAGAAGCAGGGCTGGTGGGCAGAGGCGGAGCACAGCCCGGCGGAGCGCGAGTTCGCCATTCCCGCCGCGCCGCACCCTCCCTCCAGCTCCCCGGCGTGCCCTCAGGTAAGGCCAAGCGCGGCAGGGAACCAGGGAGCGTGGCGCGGTGGGCGGGAACGCCGAATTCGCACTCCGCTGGGCTGGGCTCCGCCTCCGCCCACCAGCCCTGCTTCTAGGGAGGGGCACAGCCCGACGGAGCGCAAGTTCGCCGTTCCCGCCCGCCGCGCTGCGCCCTCCCTCCAGCTCCCCGTCGCACCCTCTGGCAAGGCCAAGCGCGGCGGGGAACCAGAGAGCGCGGCGCGGCGGGTGGGAACGCTGAACTCGCGCTCCGCTGGGCTGGGCTCCGCCTCCGCCCACCAGCCCTGCTTCTAGGGAGGGGCACAGCCCGGCGAGTTCGCCGTTCCCGCCCACTTTGTGGCCCCTCCCCTTCCGTGCCTTGGCCCCTCCCCTTGCCCCCCCTAGTTTTGATCCTGGGTACGCCCATGTTCCTGTGTACGATTTTTATACACGTAAGTTGTATCGGTTGCTTGGATGCCCTTCAAGAAGAGAATCTTAGAACTGCAGAGTTGGAAGGGACCACGGATCTTTTGGTCAATATGGGGCTCAGAACCCCCGCTCCCCACAACTCTGAGATTAAAAGTCTCATGCTATACCGACTGAGCAAGGCTCCAGGGCCAGAATAACGATGGAAAGGATGTGGCTGGGATTCCAAACCTCTAAATTCAAGCTCATAGAATCACAGAGTCGGAAAGTACCCCATAATGTCATCTACACCAACCCCCTGCAATGTAGGAATCTCAACTGAAGTATTCATGAAAATCTTCAGATCAGTAAAAGCTTTTACCATATAAGAACCATGAAAGAAATAGAAATTTCACCGGCAGAACATATATAAAAGTCAGATTGAGAGGGCTAAAATTGGGAGTTGCTGTTCTGTTCTAATTGGTCTTTTTCCTCCCAAACCCAGTGCTGCTGCTGCTGCTGTTGTTTTTAACAAAGTTTATTTGCATGAACATAGCTGAGGCCCAACACGGAGTTCCAGTAATAAGCACAAAATGGATCTTTTGTTCGTTTTACCATGTAAGGAAAACAGCCAATAAAGATTTCAAAGGAAAATGGTGGCCCCATTGATTTTCAAAATCCTCCTTCAGGGTCATAGGGAAAACCTGCCTTAAAGGGTGATCTTGAAAACAAGGGGTCTCTTTTTACGCTGTCTCAAGCCAGCCATGTGCCTTCCAAAGAAGTCAGTGGATGTTTTTCAAAAAACAACAACAACAGCTCCAAATATATGATCACTGTCGACGTGTCACAACAACTGGCATCGAGTCCAAGGCAGAGGAATGTGCCTTTTGGTCAAATCACCATCTGAGGTGTAATCCTGGAATTCTCAAACATTGCAGTCTTGCTGCGTAAACACCTGCTTAAGAACATTTACGATTTTAATTAAGTTATTTAAAGGAGTGTTTGTACACTTTGTACCAGACACAGGTCGACAGTCATCGCACCTCTCTTCTTAATGCACATTAATCCTTCTGGTATCAACTCATGATCTCTCACTTTCTTGTTGAGTTTTTTTTAAAAAAACTTTCTTTAATGAAAATTCAGGCATTTCATTGTAATGGAGCCAGCGATTCTTAAATGGGGACATCCAAGAGAGAGATCTATTAATCAGGGAGTAAACAGGGGTTAAGGCAGCCTCATTTCTCCTCTTGAAATAACTTACGACAACCAGCAGAGGAAAATTGTTGCATACTGGTTATCCCATGTATAAAATATCCCATGGGCATTAAAAATTAGGATACAGCAAAGAGGAAGGCACCTGCTGGATGAGGCCGCTGGTTCATCTAGTCTGATGTTCCCCTGGACAAATTTCTGAAGAATGCAATATGCGGCAACTTTTTTTCTTAGCGGGAAATTGGGTTGAAGTTAAACGCTTTTGCCTAGCTCCTACAGGTGTATAATGAAGGCCCCAGGCAAGCCTCCCTGGGGAGAGCATTCCACAAACAGGGAGCCACTGCAACACGTTGTCATGTTGAAACCCTCCGGCATAGCTGCCAAGTCTCCCGCTGAAAAATGCGGGATCAGCAGCGGCGCGGCACCGGAGGTCGCTTCTACGCATGGGCAGAGTGGCACCGGAAGTCATTTCTACACATGTCATGCGTAGAAGCGACTTCCGGTGCCGCTCTGCCCGATTTCCGGTGCCCAGACATGGGCAGAGCGGCACACGAAATGGAGCCTCCCTGGCAGGTAGGAAATCCAGGGGATTTCCGGGATTTTTTTCTATTTGGCATAACAGCGGGAAATGGATTAAAATCTGGGGGTTTCCCGCGAAAAACGGGAGACTTGGCAGCTATGCCCTCTGGACCTCTTGTGGAGTAGGCACACGAAAAAAAGGCCTCAGATGATGATTGCAGAGTCCGGGTCAGTTCATACGGAGATAGCAACTAAGATCGGGGAGAATCAAACTCTCAAATAAATGCCAATCAAGCTGAACTGAAAAATCGACACACGTTTTGTTTTATGGACAGGCACCGATGAGCTTCCAGAAATCGCCAACTCATGAGAACCCTTTGCACGTTACTTGCATGACGAGGGCAAAGGTGGTGGCAAGGTCTGTGGCGTCATGCGTTTAGCTCCGCCCCGGTGCCACATCGACTGTTTGCACTGTTGGCATGATCATCTTCACTTCTACACTTCATACAGATGTTTTGTGCCCAGTGCAGAACTTGGGGACAGGGTTAAATGTGCAGCTCCACATCCCCTAACACCACACTTATGAGCAATGAATGAAGAGGGCTATATTTCACACGGGAACTGGGAATCATAAATGCATCCACTTCTGGAGCGCAATTTTTATGTCCTACTTTGTGCACTTTGAGAAACGCATTTGTTTACAGTGTTCTTTTATTTATTTAAACTATTTCTGGGCCCACATTGCTGGACAGCGGCCACTGAAGGCAGTTTGAACACTAAAAGTTTACTGAATATCAATTTAAGGCTTCAAATGTTGAAATCATCTCAGAAATGGATCAGGATTATGGAAGCTGATTCTCTCACCCCTATCAAAACTCCAGCAGCCAAATTCTAGACCAGCTAGCAAGTCCAAGCTACTTTTAAAGGCAGCCCCAAGTAGAGAACATTGCAGTAGTCAAGGTTGGACATGACCAGAGATGGTTGCGAACTTGGCAAACTGTAGCGAATTAAAAGGTTGAGCCATACAGTAAATTAACTCAAACTCCTTAGCATCCTTTAATACTACTTTCAACTGCTAAGACTTGGTTCTACAGGAAGAATGAAAATGCGATGAACAGAAAGGGATGGATTATTAACCTCAACTTTTTTGCTTAGTCAATTCTTCAACCCGTATAGCAACATGGGGTAGTTTTCGATCACTACAAACATCTTCCTAGAGAGGAAAATTGCATTGGCAGAATTGAATTTACCTCCAGCGAAACTTCAGATACCCGACCTTTGGGAATTTGATCCGATCTAAGATCAACAACTATAGATGCTTTGCGTACTCAAACTCAGAGAAACACTGTTGGGTCTCAATAAATACAAAATAAAACACCGCTTTAGCAACTAAATATTTCATGGCAGAAAATACAAAGGTAAGGCTGCTATCACTTTGCTACTGGGGTTTAGGGGTGTTTGACCAGTAAACTCAGCCTCCAGTTAGGAATTGCTCCTTTTGAGCACTGCCCTGCCTTGGTAAGCAGACTGATTTAATCCCTCTTCAGCTTCTGAGTTTGCTCTGTGGGTCCTGCCTCCCAGCAGCCCCTATAAAAGGAAGGAGGAAGAGGCTGCTGGCAGGAGCATTTCAGACTAGGATCTTGGAGACCAGGGCCGATGCGTCCATTAAGGCAAACTCGGCAGCTGCCTAGGGCGCCAAAATGAAGGGGGCGCTGGCCAGCCTGCCCGCCACCCGCCACCGTCCGCTGCCCGCTGGTGCTGCCCGCTGGTGCTGCCCGCTGGTGCACCGTCCACTGCGCCTGTCACTGTTGAGCGGCTTCAGGCCGCTATCCCGAGGCGCACGCGTGTCTCCGGAGAGCGGCCTGAAGCCGCTCAGCAAAAGCTGAGAAAAGGAGGCAACACGCATTTTGACTTTAGTTTGCTCAGCAAAAGCTGACAGGCGCCGTGGAGGCGGCCCCAGGCTCGCGCTCCCCGCATGAAGCTCCGGAGGCGCGCGGGGAGCGCGAGCCTGGGGCCACCTCGCCGCACCTCTCAGCTGTTTTTTATTTTATTTTTTATTTTTTTATTAATGGGGGGTGGGGCGCCAGAAGGTGATCTCGCCTAGGGAGCAAAAAACCCTAGCACCGACCCTGGTTCATAGAATCATAGAATTGTAGAGTTGGAAGGAACCAATCCAGGAGTCTTTCACCCAACATTGGGCTTGGATCCATAACCCTGAGATCAAGAGTCTCATGCTCTACCGACTGAGCTATATGGTTGTTGTCAAGATAACAAAAGGAAGGTAGAAATCGTGTATGCCACTTCGAGCTCCTTGGAGGAAACACAGAAAACAAATAGAATGAATGAATGAATGAATGAATGAATGAATGAATGAATGGAGCATTCCACGCCTTGCTCTGCTTCTACCATCTCTGAACCTGTATATATCTTCTTTATCCCACCTAGCCTATTAGCCAGTGCTTGAATTACGGGGCTGGAGGCAGGGGGGAAGAGGGCCCCTACATTAAAGGGTTGTCACCCCTTAATGAAAGCTCCCATCCTATCAAATCATAGCCTCTATGGTGTTCTAAACACAGTAGCTGAGATGGCTGGGCTTTCTCAGTAAATCTGAGCATCGCTTGCCCATAGAGTGCCCGCTTACACTGTTCCCACCCTGGCTTGCCCCTACAGAATCTGCCTGCAGGTGGAATGACTGTGGGATGGTGCCCTTCTACATTTCTCCCACCTCTTTTATTTTGCATGTTATTTTATTGTCCAGTTTCCCCTGGCCTTGTCCTAAGTCCCTGATTCCTGATGCCCATTTGACTTTAGAGACGGCTGCTGCTCTCTCACCAGTGTCTCAGCCTTACTGAGCTGGTTGGTGCTCCACTAAGCAACAACCATGCTGGGATCTGCCCACGCCGACATTGCTGGGTCAGCCCTGAGCCCTGGGGCAGATCCAAGAAATAGCTGTGTGAATCCAGACCTGCAAGCGCTGCCACCCACACCCTGGTACCTCTGGCAACTGCTGGGGAATTAATTGCATTTTACTGTCTTGAGGAAAGTCCTTCAGCGCCTGTTTAAAGCACCATCTCGTTCCTCTCCCATGCAAGAGGCCTTAACTACGGGTTTGAACAGATAAGCCAGCTCAGATTGGAAAGTTTTACATAACCCTTCTGAGAAATTTCCAAGGTATAAAACGCTATTTGTGCACTAGAGAGTTTTTTCTTTCTTTCTGTAAAAGGAAAAAGGGCAATTTAACTGCATTTTGCTTTTTGCTAGATGGGTGATTGTACCGTTCCAGCACACTGCCTAACAATTTCTGCAAGTCAGCAGTAGAAAACCAAGCAGTAATAAGTAATAGAAGTTGCTTAGCGGAGACATTACATAATGCATACACAAATATTTTTCTCTAGAGAGAGGCAGTTTTGTTCTAGATGGGATATGTGGAGCTTATGTAGGTGCTATAAGGAGCACATAGAATTATAGAGTCAGAAGGGACACCAAGGGTCATCTAGCCCAACCCCTTACAATGCAGGAATCTCAGCTAAAGCATCCATGACAGGTGGCCATCCAACCTCTGCTTGAAAGCCACCAACGAAGGAGAGCCCACAAACTCCTGGGAAAGTCCGTTACTGCTTGGGAAACACCTAAGTGTGGGGGGAAACTAAAGCACACACTTCTTGTGCTTTAAATGTTCCATTACACAGACATTTTCATTGGAATACTTGTAAAAAAATTATAGACAATACTTCCCTTGCATTGCTTAAATTTAACAAGGGCGGGGAATAATGAAAAGTGCTGACACACATTTTAGTGACCCAAAGAACTTGGCATGATGTGCTGACTCACTGCTTCTTGCGAAATCTAATTTCATAGTTTTAACCAGGCGCTGTGTGAAGAAGCACTTCAGATTTTTCTATACTCAATCTCCCACTATTCTCCTGGACTGAATGGCCCTAAGCATAATGAGAAAGTGCGAAAAACTGAGTGTCGCCACCCCACCCCACCTCCCAAGGGAGTCAACTAAGCCAGTGTGTGGCGTAATGGTTATTGGGTTGGGCTATGACCTGGGAGAGCAAGGTTAGAATCCCCACTCAGCCACGAAGCTCACTGGCTGACCTTGGGCCAGTCGCCATCTCTTAGCCTAACCTACCTCGCAGGGTTGTTGTAAGGGTGATATGGGGGGGGGAGGCAGGAGAACCACGTACAGCCCCTTGAGCCCCTTGGAAGATAATAGAATAAACAAAATAAGCTAGGCACAACCAGACGAAGGCAAGGTTCAGCCTCCTTGACCACGGCCATCTGCCATGGATGCTTTAGCTGTGATTCCTGCATTGCAGGGGGTGGGACTAGATGACTCTTGGAGTCCCTTCCAGCTCTATGATTCTGCGTTCTCCCTTCCTTCTTACCAGGGCCGGCCCTACGGCAAGGCTGGGTGGCACAGGGCGCCAGGGGACAGCCGTGCTGGGAAACGGGGCGGGGGGGGGCGCGCTGGAGGGATTTTCGCACCACGGCGCCAGGGCGCCAGATATGCTTAAGACGGCCCTGCTCCTTACATCCTTCCCACTTGTGCAATGTTTCAGCCCCTGTCCTGAACAGAACTCACCAAAAGGAAAGACATGTTTCACAGGGAGGAGTTACTGTTGGAAAATATAGTTTTTTACCTGTACAGAAGGAAGGGGGAAAACCTGTGGCCCTCAATGCTACAGGACTCTACTTATCATAATAACTTATTAAATTCGTACACCGCCCTTTATCTGCAGATCCCAGGTCGGTTCACAACATAAAATTGCAATATAAACACCACAAAATACATAGCAGAAATAAGAACAACAACAAACCAGCAATTCCCGCCCCCTCCACAAACTGGTAACCCCCTCTCCCATCAATGTAGGTCTTTGGGGCAGATGGGGCTCATCAACTTCTCTACTGCAGGTCATTGTTGTTGTTTAGTCGTTTAGTCGTGTCCGACTCTTCATGACCCCACGGACCATAGCACGCCAGGCACTCCTGTCTTACACTGCCTCCCACAGTTTGGTCAAACTCATGTTCGTAGCTTCGATAACACTGTCCAACCATCTCATCCTCTGTCGTCCCCTTCTCCTTGTGCCCTCCATCTTTCCCAACATCAGGGTCTTTTCCAAGGATTCTTCTCTTCTCATGAGGTGGCCAAAGTATTGGAGCCTCAGCTTCACGATCTGTCCTTCCAGGAAGCACTCAGGGCTGATTTCCTTAAGAATGGATAGGTTTGATCTTCTAGCAGTCCATGGGACTCTCAAGAGTCTCCTCCAGCACCATAGACTCTATAGACTGCAGGTCATAGGCCGAAATAAATATACTACTGCAAACCCTTACATTACCTCTCGAAAGCACTTTTTTCCTGCCCATCCTTCCCAGCGAAGAACTGATTCTCTTTGCCAATGAAAATATGTATTCTTCGCTTCTCCGGGAGTATTTCAGGACTTGCTTTTTGTTTTGTTGGATTTCTCTCATAGATTGGTAGTTGTCAGGGACACATCAGTTATAGTACCCGAGCATTTGCTGGTTGTGGATTTTTGGATGTCAGGAACATAGCTGTCAAGTTCTCCCTTTTTTAAAGGGAAATTCCCTTACGCTGAATAGGCTTCCTCGTGAGAAAAGGGAAAACTTGACAGCTATGGCCGGGAAAGGTAAAGCACGAGGAAGACAGACGGAAACTGAATCCTGTCTCTTCCTTGAAGATTTCATGTGGGGGGGGGATAAAACTTCTCCACACCCCCAGACCCCTGATCTCCCCTACAGCTGAGCCTTTAGGTCAGGCACCCCCAAACTGCGGCCCTCCAGATGTTTTGGCCTACAACTCCCATGATCCCTAGCTAACAGGACCAGTGGTTGGGGAAGATGGGAATTGTAGTCCAAAACATCTGGAGGGCCGAAGTCTGGGGATGCCTGCTTTAGGTGTTTTGGTTTTCATATCTAAAGATGCCCTTTCCAGAAGGTAAAACTTTAAGTCAAAAAAAAAGTAGGCAGTTGATGCAAAAAAAAAAAAAAAAAAAAAGTTGAAGTTGTTCGGGCTGTTCTTGTTTATTTTATCATTTTTACTTTTCAAAAAAATATAGAGTGCTTAACATCCTAAATATTACTACATGATATACAAAAGATAGCTGCTTGTTGGTTCCTGCTTTGCTTCGTGTGAGTTTTCTCGCCTTGAAGAGGTAACTTTTTAAGGAAATCTCTAAACCTGAGTGCCCAAATGGGGAACCCGTGACTCTCCACATTTGGTTGGACTCCAGCAGGTCACATCAACCACAGCCAGCATGGCCAAAGGCCTTGCCATTGTCAGCATCTGTCTGTCTCGAGAGACAATGGAGTGCGCCTCCAGGGGTGAAGGGTGCTTTTCCAAACCCTAATTGGAGATGCTGGGAGTTGAACCTGGGAGCTCCTCCATCCAACTGAGTTAAAGTCCATAATAATAATAACAATAACAATAATAATAATAATAATAATAATAATAATAATAATAATAATTTATTACTTATACCCCGCCCATCTGACTGGGCCACCCCAGCCACTCTGGGCGGCTTCCAACAGAATATTAAAAACACAATAAAACATCAAACATTAAAAACTTCCCTAAACTGGGCTGCCTTCAGGTGTCTTCTAAAAGTCAGGTAGTTGTTTATTTCCTTGACATCTGGTAGGAGTGGGTTCCACAGGGCGGGTGCCACTACCAAGAAGGCCCTCTGCCTGATTCCCTGTAACCTGCAGTGAGGGAACCGCCAGAAGGCCCTCAAAGCTGGACCTCCAATATAGGAACATAGGAAGCTGGATTCTACTGGTTTACAAAGCAACTGGAGGAGAAGGAGAGGACAGAGGGTGAAGGAAGAGCTGTGCGTGGCAGGGAGCCCCCTTCCATCCTCTGGACCCTCTGGGAAACTCAACAAACCTGTTGCACCCAAAACTGGGTATGCAGAGTGCAACTGAACGGGACGCAGTTATGGGCAGCCAGAGGAAGGACCATCTGCTTTTGGCCTGACCATAAAATGCAAGTCTGGAGTAAAAGACTAGGGCAGGGTTTCCCAAACTTGGGTCTCCAGCTGTTTTTGGACTACAGTTCCCATCATCCCTGGCCACTGGTCCTGTTAGCTAGGGTGATGGCAGTTGTAGTCCACCAACAGATGGAAACCCAAGTTTGGGGAACTCTGGACTAGGGTGATGTTTGCCTTTTCCAGGAACTCTTCTCCTTGTGAGACTTTTGTAGGTCAGCTGAGAGTTTGTTTGGACCCTGGGGGAGAGCCGAGAGGTTGATAGGGAAAGTGTGTTGGAAGGAAAATGAACTGTTATTGATTTATATATATTAGTAACTTTGTATGAATGTAGGGTTTTTATATGCAACTGTGTGTTTTTGTAATATTTCATTTGTCTGTTGCTGCTTCTGGGTTTTTTCGTGTATTCCTTAGATATATTTTTAATATATTACGTGGTATAGAAATTAAATAATCAAAAATCAATGCTTAACCAGTGAGCTATGGCTCTTCCCTGAAGCACCACTGAGCTATCTGCTTGCCCCAGCAGAACTTAAAAACCGGGAAAGTGTGCTCATCCTATTTGGTTATACGTTCTTGTTAAAACTCCGAGAAATCACACCTTTGGTCAAGCAGCTTTTAGCCCTCCTGATGGCAGGAAAGCTTGAAAAGAGTTGTGACAAAATATTCCAGTGTGTTGCGCTCAGTGCCCTTGATGAGGTCTTGTCTTTTCCAAACGAGCGGCTGCATTTGCAGAGCCTGCCTTTCAGCTAGCAAGGGAAAGGATTCATTTAACTGCATGGAGGGGTTTCTGCTTTTGCTAGAGCAGTGGTTCCCAACAGGTGGTCCGGGGACCCCCAGGGGTCCGCGAGCTATGCCAGAGGGGTCCGCAAGATGCTATTAGAATAAAAAATATATTAAATTTATTTCGTATGATAACAGATTTTTTTGTTTTGCATGAGCAGAGTCTAGCGCAAAACTAGAATTAGATAGAGGCAGTAGTTCTGCTGTATGCCGTTAGGTGGCGCTTTACAAACACTACTGTTTTGCAAAGAGGCAGCGCGCACATTCTAAACGCTCACCTCCCCAAGATGCTTTGCGCGCGTCGGCTTCATTTGTGCGCTACTGCGCAGGTACCCTGTCTTCTCCATTCCTCTCCCTCCCCCCTAGTGCGCGCTGCCTCTTTGCAAAACAGTAGTGTTTGTAAACAAAGTGTTGTTTTTCGTGGAAGCTACAGTTCGCGTAGTTAAAAATGGACCGTTGGTTAAAAAGTGGTTCGTTAAAACGACAAAGGCCTACAGATGAAGAGGAAGATAATGCATTTGATGTTCAAGCAAGTAAGTCAATTAATGGGGGTCCTTGTCACAATAGCGGCTCGATGAGGGGTCCTCGAGAAAATTTTGTTGGGAACCCCTGTGCTAGATCATAGTGAATTCCCCATCTGCAATACTTCCTTCTCTTGTTACATTTCAATGAGCTGTTTAAAAGCTACAACTTTCCCACAACAAAGAGGGGATAATTGATGATTAACCGAGAAAACAGTCTGCCTTCTCCAACTGAAATCCTGTTTTCCTTTTTCCTTTTTTGTGCACAATAAAAACGCACAATTTTTAAATCAGCCAGAGAATTGTGTGAATGCATGTTTTAAATATGCATATATAAATATTAGGGGTGGGGTGGGGCAAGGGGGTGGGGGTAGCCTGAGTAGCAGGGAGGACAAGTTTAACTTTTCCACTCCCTGCCAGAAACTTTTAGACCCAGAGCAGTGTTTTCTAGCCAAATAAATTACAAGTTAAGAATAAATTGGGGGGGGGGGTAGAGGCGGGAACTGGAAGTGACCAAAAATCTGAGCACGCACGCTTAACTACAATGGCAAAGGTAATAAAATGTGTCTCTTGGTTGGAACACAAAACGTTGTTTTTTTATAGTTGTGCTGTTAAAAAAAGCATCTGCTGTATCAAATTATAGCTCTCCTGAATAATTTCAATCCATTCTCACAGGCAGGATCCCATTACAGTCACACAAAAATTGGAAACGGCGTAGTAATCTGTGCACAAGCTCCCCCTTGAGGAACGGAAAATTACCGCATGTCTTCAAAAGCATCATTCTGGGAAGCCCATTGCGACCGAGGCGCAGGGGAAACAAACATTTATTCAATGGGTAGGCAAAATAAGGCCCAGGGGCTGGATCCGGCCCAATCACCTTCTAAATCCGGCCCATGGAAGGTCCAGGAATCAGCATGTTTTTACATGAGTCCAATGTGTCCTTTTATTTAAAACGCATCTCTGGTTTACTTGTGGGGCCTGCCTGGTGTTTTTACATGAGTAGAATGTGTGCACGAGGGTCATTAAACCCAGTCCCTTGCAAATGCAGGAATCTGGGATGAACGATGGGGTGGAGAGGCTCCTTCAGGTAGGCTTTCACTTGACAAGGATATTAAATTCCTTTTTCTTCCTCCTGCAATATCGTCACGCAATACTTTTGCACAACTTGAAATAACACGAGAGGGCAAAAAAATAAAACTAGCAAAGACAGGTTAAGCACAAGTTCCATTTCACTGTTGTTTTTATATCGGTTCCCCCCTTGAGTACCTGCAAGGTCTTATAGCAACACCAGGGCCACAGGCAGATCTAACCAAGCCAAGGGTGGTTTAAACTCAGGGCAGCTAACTTGCAGTGATCTGGATTCCCAAGCAATTCTTTATCTGCCACTGACACACACACCCCTCCCAATTTGTGCCATGGTGGCAAACAGCAAAGGAAATTTGCTGTATTTCTGGGGTGGTCAAAGACCAGTATCCAGCTGGGGACGTATATGGAGTCCTCCCTGGTTATTTGATTGATTGTCTGATGAGCAGAGAGGGGGAAATAAGTTGCACTGATCAGCTGGTGTGTCCTGTATGTGCAGCATGCAACACACTTCTGGGACCAGCAGCCGTGTGACACCGGAAGTTGTGTCAACGTAACTTCCGGTGTCGCTTTGCCCTTCTATGGGCAACAAAATGGCCGCCACCGGCTTCAAAAGTAGCTTCTACGCATGACCGGAATAGCGTCGACGCGACTTCCGGTATCGGCGGCGGCCATTTTTGGTGCCCATAGATGGGCGGGTTGGCACCAGAAGTTGTGTCGACACACTTCCGGTCATGCGTAGAAGCTACTTTTGAAGCCGGCAGCAGCCATTTTTGGTGCCCATAGAAGGGCAAATCAGAAGAGAGAAAAAATGGCCCCTGGCAGGAGAAAATAACAGAGAAAAACGGGAGACGAAGTGATACGGGGGACCACCAGGAAAAGGTAAGTAAAAACGTGGGTTTCCCGGGGAAAACGGGGTACTTGGCAGCTACGGCCTGGTGCCGGAGAGGATGGGTGGCTGGGAGGAAAGCAAGCCAGAACTTTCCCCTCTGGCTTTGATTTTAATCTGAGCTGAATTTAGATTTTCCATGTCTCCCTCTTCTTTGAAGAGAGAGCAACGCGCTCTCAAAGCTCATATCCTGACCTCCAGACACGTCAGGCTTCGTCGGCAGCATTTATATAGAAAGGGCTTTGTTCTTCCACTGGGCTCCTCCTATGAAGCCATGCTTCTTGTATTCTAAAGTCTCATTGGAGCAGAATCGGTTTGTTTCGCTTATGCCCTTTCAGCCTTAAGCCAGGCCCCTAAGGTGGGCATGTGTCAAAAAAGATATAGATTAAAAACCACAATCCTTTATCACGGCAAGGCTCGCTCACTGCATATTTTCTGCGGATTGCTCCTTTGGATAACATAGCTGGAAAACACTGCCGATTCCCTCCCGGCCTCCCCACCGCTCAGCACCGGGTGAAACAGTTAAACACAAGTTTTATCGGACGTCGCCCCCTCGCAAAACAACAAGCAATACACACTCAAGTGAAATAGGTCTTTATATTTCATACTTTACCAGTTATGTCATGCTGTTTGAATGACTCACTGTAGATTTGATACTGATTAGGGCAGTGTTTCTTCAGCCACTTGCATACATCCTGCTGGGTCCACAGCGCCACCGGCTTGGTCAGTTTCACAATATTAGACTGGAAAGGCAGAACAAGGGAAAAGGCCATTTAGAGTAGACGTCTTGTCCTGCTTGGGGCATTTATTCTGTGCCTCCAGAGCAGTTTACCTGGTGCCTCCAATATGTTTTGGACTAAGACTTCCATCCTCCCCAGCCAGCAGAACAGAACACCTGGAGGGCACCAGGTTGGCTAAGGCTGCTCCAGACTCTGTGCAGAGAAGTCAACAAAACAAGGGATCTCGCCCTGGCACTTTCCCATATGGCTGGCAATTAATAAATCAACGCTTACAAGTACAGTTATCAGAGACATCTCAAGAGTTTAATGACAGGTGTGAAAATAATACCAGAGGTAATTTAGGTAACAATCGGGATAATCACTGAATATGCCGTCCCATCTCAATTAATGCTCTTTAAGATGAAAAGCAATTGTGATGTATGTCTTCACCCCACCTGTCGGTCCTCCAATGGATCTTGGAAATGCAGCCTATCTTATTATAGAATAATATAGACATAGCATCATAGAACTGCAGAGTTGGAAGGGACCCCGAGAGTCATCTAGTCCAACCCCCTGCAATGCAGGGATCTCAAGCATGACAGCTTAAAAATCTCCAAGAAAGGAGAGTCTACCACCTCCTGAGGGAGACTGTTCCACGGTAGAAGAACAGCTCTTGTCACTCTGATACCAAGAGGTCACTGAGAAAGGTCTGAGAAAGATGTCTTGATATTAGGGCAGCCATTAGTGCTTTGACTTTCCTAATGAGGCAAGAAACAACAATGGATCTGCATTGTTGTTAGGGTTGTCATATGATTAAATAAATCCTAGCTGATCAACGGATTCAGTTGATTTAGAACAGGCATCCCCAAACTCAGCCCTCCAGATGTTTTGGGACTACAACTCCCATCATCCATAGCTAACAGGACCAGTGGTCAGGGATGATGGGAGTCGTAGTCCCAAAACATCTGGAGGGCCGAGTTTGGGGATGCCTGATTTACAACATAAATAGAATCATAGAATTGTTGGCAAGGACCCAACAATTGTTGGTCATCTGGCCCAACTCCCTGTAATGCAGAAATCTCAACTAAAGCAAGCCATGACAGGTGGCCATATTCTAACCTCTGCCTAAAAACTTCCAAGGAGGGGAACCATTCTAGTGTTGAACAGCTCTTACTGTCAGAAAGTCCTTCCAGATGTTTAGTCGGAATCTCCTTTCTTGTAACTTGAAGCCATTGGGTTGAGTCTTGCCCTCCAGAGCAGGAGAAAACAAGCTTGCTCATCTTCCATATGCCCTTGAAAAATTTGAAGATGCCTATCATATCTCCCCACAGTCTCCTCTTCTCCAGGCTAAACAACCGTTACTCATAAGGCTAGGTTTCCAGGCCCCGTATCTTGATCACCCTACTCCGCACACATTCCAGCTTATCAATACTCTTCTTAATAATTCACATATGCAACAGCAATTTTGAAGGGGGGGGGAAGCACTCTTTCCTTATAAATCCGGAACACAGAACCTATGAACAGCAGAATGCAGAATTCAGAACCAGGACAGCATTCACCAACCTGACACCATCCAGATATTGTTGGACTAGAATTCCCTTCATCACTGACTAGTGGCCATGCTGGTTGGAGCATTGGTGTAACTTCTGGGGGGCACCAGGTCGGTGAAGGATGAACTCCTAAATGGCTTGTTTCCCCCTCAACTGTTTTATTTTGTTCCTCAGAGTACATTACATAAACAAGAAAAATGAAATTCTCATACACATAAGATATACAGGGAAGAGGAAGATAAAGCATAATTTTTTTTTAAAAAAAAACCAACATAATTTTCTCAATTTATGGAAAGTACTTTAGCTGCAACTGATTTTCACTCATTTCCTTTCTCGTTTTGCAGGAAAATTGTCTGGGAGTTACGAGTTTGTGTTTACACTTTATAACTTCAACTGGTTGTTGTCAAATCATCATCTTACAATCAGTCTCTTTTGTATGTCTTACTTTGTTTTTCAATATATATTCCATCCTTCAGCATTTCAACTCCTAGTGCGGCTAACCAAACAGCATTAAACAAAAATGACAAAACTGATCAAAACCGATCAAATTAAAACATGTTGAAAGCAGCAGCACAAAAGCAATTCACAAGATATTTGGGAAGGCCTGGGAAAGAAGATATTTGCCTGGCATTGAAGAGACGCGAGGTTATGCATCTGGCAAGCTTCCTTGGGGAAAGGTTTCCAAGAAACGGGGAAAATCAAGAAGACTATCTCTCTGGATGCCATCTGCTTAACCTCAGAAGACAAGGATTCCCAGAAGGACCTCAAAAGATTATCTCGGTTTTGTTTGTATGGGAGAAGGCAGCTCTTCACATCCCCAGATCTTCTTCTACTACTTCTACTATGAAAGGACTACAGGCATTTTCTGTTTATGCGATTCTATTTGCGCACAACTGCACATGTGTGCGGTACTGGGTACCCAGAAGTGGTACCCAGGAATCACCTGGGTCAACTGAGCCCCACCATCCTTGCGGGAGCTAGAGAAGTGTTGGAGCAGGCCCAGCTGACGTTCATGGGGAAGGAGCAAAGTTCTGGCTCTCATGAGCTGGAAGGACAGCATACCTCTGTTGACCAGTCTAGCTGACACACGCAAGGAAGCATAGTGGAGTTTCTTTCCTGTGCACATTGGCTGTGCGGGTTCTGGCCGCCCTTCCGGCTCACGTGAGCCAGAGAACGGCGGGGCTTGGTTGAGGAGGACTCTCTAGGGTGCTCCCCATTTTACACAATTTCACGTATGCGCACAGAAGCCTGGAATGGAACCCCCGCATAAATGGGGAGTCATCTGCACTAACCCTGATTCTACTTCCCATGTTGGACGCAGTATGCTTCTGAAAGACAGTCTCTGGAAAATGCAGGAAGGAGAATGCTGTTCCACGCAGATCCTGCTCTCTGGCTTCCCTGAGTGATCGGGGTCGATCACTGTCTCCCTTCCGATCGATTGCAGGAAAAAGCATTGGGTTTAAAGTCTCTACCCCCCTCCATTCTTGCTCTGCCCGTCTGTTACGTGAAATGGGCAATTGTTAGCGCTAGCAAAGTTGCCTGTATTGCTGTTTTAACTTGGTACAGGCTGCATTGGTTTTGCGCGTTTTATAGACTCCCCTCCCTTAAAAAAAGCTCAACAACTTTGGCTTCCTCTCCCACTCCAATGACAATGGGTAGATGACTGTCAGTTGTTTTATACTGGGAGTAGATCGCGGTCTCTAGGGAGCTGGACATGCCTGCCATAGGCAATTGGGCGGGCCACTGTGAGAGAAAGATTTTGGACTAGAAGGGCCTCTGGTCTGATCCAGAAGTGCCATCCTTATGTTCTTAGGTCACCAGGTCATATTGCTTTGCAGGTAATCCTTTGCACTTTGGAAAATGAAGCAGCAGCCAGTGCAGTTGTTTTAAACCTTATCATTATTATTTAATGAAAAGTGATTTAAATTGGAAGAGTGGCCAAACAAACAATAAGGGAGCCCTGGCAAAGTACTAACAACATATTCATGAGCACACTTGCCTAGCAGGGCTAGATTATTGTATTCTGTAGATTAAATGCCAATGAGCGCTCCTGCTGCAAGAATGTAATTATCACTGTTGAGGGCAGCCTGGGCTCCTCCCATTTGCTGGACCTCCAAAAACCTACAGCAAGGCGATGCATCCAGCAGCTAAAGGAACAATCTTCTCATTTTTAAACTGAGCACAGGCACACGGGCAGGGCACAAACTGGGGGCTCAGCACGCCATTTCAGAAACCGTCTCTTTGCAGAACGCAACCGCATCTTCCTGTGGATCGGCGACAAGTAATATATGCTTACTGTCACGTCAAACAGTAGGAAGTGGGCAGTAACAATACATCCCTGAGGTTTGTGAAAAGCAGAGGAATTCAATCAGACAGAAAGCCAGATTTTGGAATTCTATAATCAGTGTCAATCTGATTTTTTTTTGATTTTTTTTTTTTGGTGGTGTGTACAATAGCAGCAAGGCATGAAGATGCCTGCTGGATCAGACCAACAGCTCTAGTCCTGCATCCTGCTTCCCACAGTAGTCAAGATGAGAGTATAAGGGAATTCCTGCTGGACCAGACATCCAGTACAGTACTGTGTTCACATGCTGGGCTATGGGAAACAGAGGCGTAGGTAGCTGCTTGGGTGCTGGGTGCGGCCCACGTGTCCTGCAGCCAAGGGTGCAGTGAGCCACTCATGGGGGTGGGGCGCGCTGCGTGGAGCCTCTCCGCCACCTCCCCCTCAGCTGTAGGGCAGCTGAGGGAGAGGCGGAGGGCAGGCGCAAGCCCCATGCTGTCATTTCAGGCAGCACAGAGCCTGCAGGTGGCCAAGCCACCACGTCACTCCCAGGAGAGACGCATGGCTGGGGCACACTGAAGGCCCTGCGGTAAGGGCTGGTTCCCGCGGTATGGCGTCCAGGGCCAGCCACGTTTTGTTACGTTTCTTGACTGAACTAAAAAGTTTCGTGAGCCCTTTAAAAACAACAACAACAACAACAACACTCCTATTTTTGTCATTTTGTCACCCCCTCTCAGTAATGACACCCAGGGCGGCCTACACACCCCGAACTCCCCTTCCTCTGCCACTGATGGGAAACCCACAAGCAGGACAGGATTGCAACAGCAATTTCCCACCAGAATTTATAATTTATACCCATCGTAACCAGCAGCCATTGTGCGAGCCTTATTCTCCATGACTTTGTCTAATCCGCCTTCACTACGTCTTGTCAAAGCAATCTTATTTAACAATGTGTGTGAGAGAAAATGTGCCATTTTCTCTGTCCTGCCTATCCCATGAATCTGGGTGCTAGTCTTATGCTGTGGGACTGCAAGTCCCCGTCATTCTTGACTATTTGCCACACTTCTTCTGAGGGCCATTCTCACTTTTCACAGAGCATTTAAATGGTAGCATAAACCACATTTACCTGTACCTGCTCAGGACTCAACTTGGGTCCCCTTGCCTTGCTGAAATTAGGCTCGAATTAAAAGCTCAATTGTAGCCAACTTGATTTATGCATTAAAAAACACTTAATTTTTTCTAATCTCTACGTGGTATGCACTAAAAGGTAAAGGTAAAGGACCCCTAGACAGTTAAGTCTAGTCAAAGTTTACTATGGGGTGCGGCACTCATCTCGCTTTTCAGGCCAAGGGAGCCAGCGTTTGTCCACAGACAGCTTTCCAGGTCATGCGGCCTGCATGACTAAACCGCTTCTGGCACAACAGAACACTGTGACGGAAGCCAGAGCGCATGGAAACAGCATTTATCTTCCCACTGCAGCGGTACCTATTTATCTACTTGCACTGGTGTGCTTTCAAACTGCTAGGTTAGCAGGAACTGGGACAGAGCAAAGGGAGCTCACCCCATCACGGGGATTCGAACCACCGACCTTCTGATGGGCAAGCCCAAGAGGCTCAGTGGTTTAGACCACAGCGCCACCCACATCCCTGCATGCACTATGTACAGTATTAAAACAATATCCATCAAAACAACAGGCTGTGGCATGTGCTTGGTTGTGGTTAGAGACAGGAAGGCCTAGGAAAAAACCAGAAAAATTGGGCAAAAAACAGGTTTTTTCCAAACAAAATAACCGGCTTTGGGAAAAATGGGGGGGGACCTGTCCCCCCCATTTTTCGGTCCCCCCCCCAGGCTTTCCCATCTCTAGTTGTGGTGCACGCCTGCAGTGCCCATGACAGTTTTTCCATTTTGCCAATGTGCCCAAGGCCTCCCAAACTCCTGGAGTTTGCACTGCTGTTAGTTCGTGTGGACTGGCAGCACAAAGGGGCGTTCTGATCTCGCAGAGCTTGCGGTTGACCGGTGCTCTGCTATAACCACCACCCTAAGAGGGACATCACCCTTGCCGTAAGTCCAGAAGTCGAGTAGCACACATAAACTGACCTCCCCACCCTGGCATATTAAGGCATCAAATGCAAGAGAATCAAGCACAGGGGCTATTAATGTTTTAAAACACAACCCATTAGCAACCTTTTACAAGAAGAGAGGGCTAAGACGCCGTATCTTAAGCGTAAATATGTTTCTAGTGCTAAATTACTGCCAAAGTGTCAAGACTATGTCTAAGCAGCCACTTATGGGACTGAAGGACTCTTTAAACCCCTGTCTAGGGAAAGGTTTAGGCTGCTCAGCGCTCCTCCTCCTCAAGGACATGTGTCTTCTTCTTTCTCTCTCTTTTTTTAAAAGAAACATCGATTCACTCCCTCTTAGGGGAATCTTGTCTGCTTAAGTTAAAAATAGCTGCCATTTTAAAAGCACCTGCATGTCTGTTTTTTAAGTAGACAGGGAACAGAGAAAATGGCCTGTTTAAGATACCAGGCCTAAAGTGCATTTTACGTTAGATGAACACAAGGGATTGGAGGCAGGTGCTTAACCCCCATTCCCCCCCGTCCCCCAACTTAAAAGGGGCATCAGCTCTTGTACAGCCAAACAGGCCATGCAGCAAATAGCGAACAAAGGTATCAACAGATCCAAGAGGAAACCCAACCAGTAGCTGCCCCTGGAGACCCCTTGGCTGCCGCTGTTTCAACTCTGCACTAGGAAAGGTGTCGGTCCTGGCGATACTTGTTTATTGATACTGTTTAATACAGCAAAAATCTCTAAGCGGTTTAAATAAAATCACTATGAATGCGAACAACACTAAAAAAAAAGTTGCAAAAGCCAAACAAAGTGCAACTGCAGCTCACAAATAAAACGGATCAGTGAGCAAAGCAAATAATAATGATTTGATGATGTCCGACTCCAGGAAAGCTTGGGAAAGCATATAGGCATTATCTATTAATTCCCTAGCCACTCTGGGTGGCTCCCAAAAGAATATTAATAATAATAAAGCGATAAAATATCAAACATTAAAAACTTCCCAGAACAGGGCTGCCTTCAGAGGTCTCCTAAAAGTCAGGTAGTAGTTTATTTCCTTGGCACCTGATGGGAGGGCATTCCACAGGGCAGGTGCCACTACCAAGAAGGCCCTCTGCCTGGTTCCCTGTAACTTCACTTATCGCAGTGAGGGAACCGCCAGAAGGCCCTCGGAGCTGGACTTGGAATGGTTTGCTTGCGTTGAAGTCCAGGGGCACCCAGAACATGGCAGGTGTGTGGGGGGTGTAAGATACAACTACAGTGGAACCTCGGTTTATGAACACCTCAGTTTACGAATTTTCAGTTTACGAATGCCGCGGACCCATCTGGAATGGATTAATTCACTTTCCATTACTTTCAATGGGAAAGTTCGCTTCAGTTTACGAACGCTTCAGTTTATGAACAGACTTCCGGAACCAATTGTGTTCATTAACCGAGGTACCACTGTAATCATAATGCACAGTAAAAAATCATCAGTACAATAGCATGTGCCACTGATTTCTGATAATGCCTCTTGAATGGAGGATGTAGAAACTAGCCTGCTGTACAAAAGTAAAATTTGCATTATTTGCTCCACCCACTTTGGCCTCTGGCACCGCCCTCCATTGTCACATGGCTCTCAGAAAACTCCCCAGAAGCAAATGTGGCCCTCAGGCTAAAACAAGCTTCCCACTTTATTTATTTATTTTGTTTAGTCGTTTAGTCGTGTCCGACTCTTCATGACCCCGTGGACCAGAGCACGCCAGGCACTCCAGTCTTCTACTGCCTCCCGCAGTTTGGTCAGACTCATGTTGGTGGCTTCGAGAACACTGTCCAACCATCTCGTCCTCTGTCATCCCTTTCTCCTTGTGCCCTCAATCTTTCCCAACAGCAGGGTCTTTTCCAGGGAGTCTTCTCTTCTCATGAGGTGGCCAAAGTATTGGAGCCTCAGCTTCACGATCTGTCCTTCCAGTGAGCACTCAGGGCTGATTTCCTTCAGAATGGATAGGTGTGATCTTCTTGCAGTCCATGGGACTCTCAAGAGTCTCCTCCAGCACCATAATTCAAAATCATCAATCTTTCGGCAACCAGCCTTCTTTATGGTCCAGCTCTCACTTCCATACATACTTCCTTTGATAGGTACTATATAGTATGTGAAGGCTCTGAAAACTATGTAGACAATACTTGAAAGTGTATGGCAAACTACATATAAACGAAAGGATAAGGGAGGTGGAATTTACTTGCAAAGGAACTGCATAAAAGAAGTATTTCTGATTCTGAAAAGCTGCCTCCCACAAAGGATAAATCCCATCCCATCTATGAGACTCTCCCCCACCCTGCTTTTCGCAGGGTCAAGGTTGCAGGGTAGAAGTCACAAAATACCACGTTTATTTGGGGGCTGGCCTACAAAGCTACACACCACATTGAATGCAAACTTATTATTTATGAAAAGCCACTGTAAGCACCAGTCCTTTCACTTCAGAATTATTATTATTATTTTTAAAGATGGAATCGAAACAACTCCCCAAATCAATTTCTTTTGGTATTAAGTTTGAACTGCAACAGCAGGGACTTCCTGTGGACTCTCCTAACGATAAAATTGACCACTCCGACGGCAAAACAAGAAAAGGGGTGGGGGAGTTAAATCAGCAGATTTAATATGTGACATTTAATTTCATGCTCTGTTTGTTCCATTGTGCAAAGCAAAGAGCATTCTATCACAGGCTCGAAAATAATAATAATAATAATAATAATAATAATAATAATAATATCAAAATGTTAGGCCGTGCATTATTCAACTGCATATTTCAGGGATGGTGACATTAGCACTCAAGTCCCGCAAAAGCCCTTAATAACCAGGGAAAGTTTAAACAGTGACTTTACAAGGTATCTCGGCTGCTTTACAAGTGCTGCCTACAAAGCTTGCAATTCCAAGGTCAATGTATTCACCGGCACTTCCACATCTTTATTTACTGTCATTTCCCCTCTTTACCCAAGATGTCTGTACTTCAGAATGGCAAAGATTTCTTGAAGCAGAATGCGGGGACGGCAAACACTGGTGTGTTTTACATTCTGCAAGTCTGTTTTCTCAAAGAGGTTTGTCAACAGACAAATCCGAGCAACCAGCAAGGCAAATCTGGAGCCTGGGCATGTGCACAGATTGCAAATCGACAAGAGCGTCAGGCAGCCCATTCTAAAAAGGGAGTTCAGGCAGCCTTAGAGAGAGAAAGTAAAGCACAGCCTGGCTTTTCCCAGCTTGCAGGTAAGGGGCTAGAAACCCCTCGTGATAAACAAGCAAGCAAAAGGCATCCCTTTGCACTTGCATCTTGCCCTGCATTGTGACTTGCAGTTTAGTTTTACAGATCATAGTTTAGCAATTATTTATTGTAATTGTTAGGAGTGAATTTCTGTTTCATTATTATTTGCTGACGTTTCGAAAGTTAATTTTAATGTGCTAGATTAGAATCATAGAATAGAATAGAATCATAGAGTTGGAAGAGACCACAAGGGCCATCCAGTCCAACCCCCTGTCGAGCAGGAAACACCATCAAAGCATTCTTTGCATATGGCTGTCAAGCCTCTGCTTAAAGACCTCCAAAGAAGGAGACTCCACCACACTTCTTGGCAGCAAATTCCACTGTTGAACAGCTCTTACTGTCAGGAAGTTCTTCCTAATGTTTAGGTGGAATCTTCTTTCTTGTAGTTTGAATCCATTGCTCCATGTCCGCTTCTCTGGAGCAGCAGAAAACAACCTTTCACCCTCCTCTATATGACATCCTTTTATATATTTGAACATGGCTATCATATCACCCCTTAACCTTCTCTTCTCCAGGCTAAACATACCCAGCTCCCTAAGCCGTTCCTCATAAGGCATTGTTTCCAGGCCTTTGACCATTTTGGTTGCCCTCCTATGGACACATTCCAGCTTGTCAGTATCCTTCTTGAACTGTGGTGCCCAGAACTGGACACAGTACTCCAGGTGAGGTCTGACCAGAGCAGAATACAGTGGTACTATTATATTGCTGAACATTATTTGATATACTGTAAGCAGTTCCATTTTAAAGTTATGTTTTATTATGGTTTTCCATATCGGATCAGATTATTACAAGGTGTGTGTTTTTTGTTGCATATTTTGTTGCTGCAAACTGCCTTGTGCGTACTAAGGTGGTATACAAATGAAAAGTGAAACAAATGAGATTTCCAATGTTGTCCTCACAACAATTTTGCAAGGTAGGTTAGGCTGAGATGTACTGACTGGCACAATATCACCACGTGGCTCAGCAGGGACTTGCAAGGAATGTAGTCAACCTTCCAGTGTTTATTATGTACTAGTGACAAAGAGAGAGAGAGAGAGAGAGAGAGAGAGAGAGAGAGAGAGAGAGAGAGAGAGAGAGAGAGAGAGAGAGAGAGAGAAGAGTTCCCTATACTTTCAGCGTCAAAGTACATGCTTGGCATATAACCTTCTCCTCTTAGGTACAAATTCAGGAAACATATGGGTACCTATTCGCAGAAAGAAAAGATGCGCTGTTGGTATCAAACAGGGAAGGGACATAAAGCTCAGGTGATTACAAAGATCTGTGTGTATGATACCACACACCTGGATTCATTCTTACCAATCTTAAGATGCAATCTGTTGCTGCAGACCAGGCACTAGGAGTCTTTTCCCTTAGAGTTTAATTAAACGCTTCTAATGATTGCTAGACCAGCTTTGCCTTGACAATTTATAAAATCCTATGGGAAAGGGGAGAAAGTCTGGGGATTCAGTAAATAAGGGGAGGCATCAGGACACCATGTACTGTACACACTTTTGCCAGAGTTCCTGATGCAATCCAAGTGACTTGGAAGTTAAGTATCAAGGAAAGTATTTTAAAAAATCTGCAATATATATTATTGATATATATTTATTTATGCTTTGTGTTGTTTATTCATTTATTTATTTATTTTTAAAAAACTGTATATCACTTTTCCATGATGGCAGAAGATGCATGACGGGACAACAGCAATCAACCTAAAACACAAGAACATAACATGAGGAGCAGGGGGGAAAGAAGCAACTATCTGACTTTTAGAAGACATGTGAAGGCAGCCTTGTTTAGGGGAGTTTTTAATGTTTGATGTTCTATTGTGCTTTCAATATTATGTTGGGAGCCGCCCAGAGTAGCTGAGGAAACCCAGCCAGATAGGTGGGGTATTAATAATAATAATAATAATAATAATAATAATAATAATAATAATAATAATATGTTGTTGTTGTTGTTGTTGTTGTTGTTGCCAGAAACCTCAGAGAACCAGGCCAAAGACTTTTGCCAGGCCAAAGACTTTCTCAAATCAATCAATCAATCAATGTCTATCTAACTGCAGGATCAAGTCTCCAGATATCGCTGGATTGCATCAGTCCCAGTCCCAGCATGGACAATGGTTATGAATGATGAAATGTGCAGCCCATTAACATTTGAAGGGCCACAGGTTTCCTGTTATAGCCTTAAAGCTACCAATCGGCACTTTGAACTGAGCCAAAATGAAGTTTGCATACAAGAGGATTCGAACGCTCTCAGGACCCAGCCCATGTATATCAACCCAAATACTATCTCATAACATGACCACAGCAAACCACGATGGAAATTCAAAAGGTTTAAGTCAATCTCCCATCTCCTGGGAACCTATCAAAAGCCTACGTTTTCCAAGAGGTGACAAGTCTCTGATCCCAGAAGTGTAGGATGCACTCGGAATAGGTGCCCCTTATTTCCTCTATGGCAAAACAACAGTCCTACTGCAGTAGCTATGATTTCTCCCAAATGAATGTGAGAATGAAAGGAAAGTGCAGGAAAGCTGTTATAAATAACTCTGTGCTCTGAAAAGGGAAAGAGGGGGGGATTCACCAGGGTAAATCAAACCGAGCTGAATTCTTTTACATCTGTAAATTATGCAAATGTGTGTGTTTGCTTGTTTTGCATAATATATTCTGCCAGAGGCAAGGAATTGGCATGGCACTGAAGCCCCACCCGGGACCATCAAAAAGCCTAAAGTTCTCATCTGGATTTAGAGATTCCACCAGGCACTGTTTTAAAATGTTCTTTGCAACAATAAATCAGGGGTATGGGGAATTTGGGCTGAGGACTTCATGACATCAGTGGAAGGTGGTTGGAACTGCATTTCAGTAGTGGATGAGACCAGAACCACACACAAAACCACACATCGTTAACACAGACACACACACAATGACTCTCTCTCTCTCTCTCTCTCTCTCTCTCTCTCACACACACACACCTATTTACCATGGAAACAGAGGCTTGAATTAAATTCTAAGCAACTCCCACTCATTTCACCGAATATATTCACTATAGACTTGTTTTTACACAAAAGTTGTTATTTTTTTAATTCCCCAACGCCCTCTATTAGTCCTGACACTGCAAAAGAATTTTTTTAAAAAGTCACCAATCCCAGCAGAAGAGAGCAAAAAACATTGATATGCAATTTGACGGCACACTCTGGCTTCTGCCTCTATGAAACCTCAAACTTTAAAATGCAGTTGCATCCTGAAAACTGCATGAAAGACCATTGGCATATTTGCAAGGAACACAAGTATGCCTCTCTGCTGAGCCACTGCCCTCCTCTGCTTTCATCTTCTTGCAGAGAAAGGAGATGCCACCACACATTTGAAGGCAGCCCTGTTTAGGGATGCTTTTAATGTTTAATCAATTATTTTATTTCATTTTTCTGTTGGAAGCCGCCCAGAGTGGTTGGGGAAACCCAGCCAGATGGGCGGGGTATAAATAAATTATTATTATTATTATTATTATTATTATTATTATGCACAACATCAAAGCCCTTTCCCCCCTCAGCTGGGATGACTGGAAAGCAGCTAGGCCTTTCCCAGCACACACAAGAGCACCCCGTATGTCAATACAGTTTATTTTTCCACAATGAGAGTGCCAGCATTGGCTAGAGTGTCAGACTTGGCAGGAACCCAGGTTCGAATCCTAACTCCACCGTGAAGTTCACTGGGTGGCACTGGGCCAGCTACCATCTCTCTGCCTAGCCTTCCTCACACGGCTGTTGTGGGGATTGAACGAGAACAAAGAGAGAGTGGAAGCACAAACCCTGCATGCTGCTGTGAGCTCCATAAAGAGTGGAATCAACAGGTAACAAACCATCAAACATGCTCTCAAAATATGCTCCAGTCTGTGACCAAGATCCTGGAGGATTAGCACAGTGTAAAATACAGGACATCTTCAGGCACTGGTGGCCAACTCCCAAGAGACTGAGATCTACTCACAGAGTTAAAGACTGGCAGTGATCTACCCCCTTTGGGGGGTTCAGGTCAAAGTTGTTGACTTTTTTTAGGGAGGAGGAAGCCCCGTTTTTGAGGGGTGCAGGGCAAAAAGGTTGAGCTTCTTGGGGGGGGGGTCCAGTGATCTACCAGTGATCTACCACAGACGTCCAGTGATGGTCATTTCCTGCTTGGCAGGGGGTTGGACTGGATGGCCCTTGTGGTCTCTTCCAACTCTATGATTCTATGATCTATTGGTAGATCACGATCTTTCTGTCGGACGTGCCTGCTGTAGAGCAAGCACTGCTGGACATATGGCAATCAGGACCATGGACAGTTCATTGGGCAGCCAATGAATCAATGTTTCAGGGCCAACTAGATGTTCACTCAATAACGGGCTTGCAAACCTGGGGGTCTCCAGATGTTTCCTAGGCGGTCAGCACAGCCAATGATTAGGGATGATGGGACTTGGAGTCCAACAACAGCTGCAGAGTCACAAGTTCGTCATCTCAGGCTTAACATATAGCATGAAGCTATCTTGTTTCCCTTAAATCATTACAGATGTGGGGGAGCCCAATTCTTATTGGGAATGCAGCATGTGGGGAGGGGTGGCTTATTTATTCACACACCCACCCATGATAGAAATAGAGATATCACACACAGAGAGAGACCGGGCTGCACCCCCACCCTGGCATGCTAGGAGCTTTTTTATAAGATTTCTAGTTGCACATAGGTGTGTGTGAGAGAGAGAGCAATCAGGGTAGTGAAGACATAAGTTCCCCAGTAAGAATCAGACTCCCCCATACCTGCAATTATTTAAGGGAAAACAAGGCATGTCGCTACAAGCTTACACATCTAAATGAATGTCTAGTTTGGGCCTGTAGCTCTAAGGCAGTGTTTCCCAACCTTGTGACTCCAGCTGTTTTTGGACTACAACTCCCATCATCCCTAGCTAGCAAGACCAGTGGTCAGGAATGATGGGAATTGTAGTCACAAAACATCTGGAGGCACAAAGTTGGGAAACACTGCTCTAAGGTACAAACTACATGTTAATAATAATAATAATAATAATAATAATAATAATAATAATAATAATAATATAATATTTATACCCCACCCATCTGGCTGGGTTTCCCCAGCCACCCCACAGGGACAGTTTTACATGGCAACTGCTGCAGCTGGAGATCTGGATCAGAACTTCCCTTCCAAAGCTAGCTGCAACCATTTTGTGTGTGTGTGTGTGTGTGAGAGAGAGAGAGAGAGAGAGAGAGAATTCTGTTGGGACCATGACAAGAGAGGGAAGGGTTTCTCGCTCTCACAATCTGGATTCCATCCCCCACCGCACTGTTTGTTGATTTAAACTCTACTTACATTATCCCTAGCTCAGGGATAGTTGATGTGGGACCCTCCAGGTGTTGTCGGACTACAACTCCCATCAGTTCCAGCCAACGTGGCCAAGGACCAGGGATGATGGGCTTCATTGCAGCACCATCTGGAAAGAATCAGGTGGGCTACCCCTGTCCTGTCTGTTAAGTTCAAACTCTGTTTCAGGGACTGAGTCCATTGCTAGGGCTTACGTACTTCAACTGTCTGGCTCCTCCTTGTCCACACTGTAGTTTGGCTTGAAGATCAAGGCCTGGGTCATGACTTCTATACAGAAGCTGGGTGTTTTTTTAAAGGATACTGGATTCAGTACCCAGTGCTAGACTATTTGCTATTTCACTGATTGCATAGAATATGCAAAAAGCCCCTTTTGGAGAAAATTGCTACGGTTGCTTTCTTGAGTCAAAGAGGTGCTGCTGTTGCCGCTGCTGTACTGTTAAAAGGAAACTGGAGAGAGAATGGGCATGCTGGATTCTGAAGGACACAAAATCTGATTTTCTACATCAGTAAATTGACAATAAGAGCAAAAAGGAAAATTAATCAACCACTTTTGCACTTGCTTTTGTTGATCACCAGGAGTCCTCAGACCCTCTTTTGAGATAAGCAAATCTAGATGGCAAAGCTTGTCATGTAATTCTTTGCTCGCTTAATTGGATTACTTCAGATTCAATTCTGCAAATCAATGGCCAAGACGCAAGTGCTGCAGACAGAACGACAACAACCCGCTATTCCACTCGGAGCTCAATTTGGCGACTGCATTCTCCACACGCTTCAAAAATGCACATGCTCCAAGAAATGCCCGAAATAAGTTAGGCACTGCAGAAAATGGTGTGTAGACTAATAGCCAAATATCACAAAAAAGGCTTTGAAGGTGCATTTGTAAAAAGAGCACTGCACATACAGATGTTTAAATCTTACAGAGGATCATCAATTAGACCAAAATTAATCTCATTACTGCTTCTCACACACACTCCTTTACTGTACGTACTGCGATTTGGCGAGCAAAACACATGCAATTTTGCTAGCCAACTGCAAAAAGTTAACTAGAGAATCAAGGATTACTGCTTCAAACAAGGGGTTCTTTTTCATGGAAAACTCACTACATACACAATTTTGTTAGTACGAAATGAAACAGGTACAGACAAAGAACAAACCAGATAATGAATAACCTATTTATCAAGCTACAGCAGAAGTAAAAAAATATATAGTCTTTCTCTTAGAAATCTGACTCCCCCATAATGTTAGGGAATGTCAACAGCTTTAAAGGGGATTAGACAAATTCATGAAAGGTAGATTCATCAGCAGGTCTGAAGTTCCAGGTTCAGAGGACACAAAGCACTGCATTCCAGTTTTTGGGTACAACAACAGGAAAGGACTCCAGCCCTCATGCTGTGCCTGTGACCTTCTGATAAGTATCTGATTGGCAGCTGGGGGAAACAGGATCCTAGTCTAGTTGGGCACCTGATTTGATTCAGCAGAGCTCTTGTAATACTTTCAAGTTTAAATGTTGGCAATCCAAGGTATTTACAGTCTTCTGAGGGACAGAAGACTTGAGTTTTCATTGCTTTCTAATTATTTAGCAATCAACCTCCACGATAGACAATCCTGAATATACTTGATAGAATATCTTCACAGGATCCAAATGTTGCTTCTTTTAATCAGGCATTTGTTCTTGAAATACTTACTGGGGGGGGCATTTTGCACCCTTCTTTAGCTAGGCCTTCAAATGTCTTATTGACCTTGCTGCCCACATGACAGCTGAATTCGCATTCAAGGCCTTTTAAGAACTGTTGGGTTAGCGCTCTCTCTGCATTAACCTTCTTTAAACTTCCTACTGTTAACGAGCACCTTTTAAGCCCCATGAGTCTGTGGTGTGTGTCCTGGTGAAATGCCTGCTCTACTTCTGAGCCTAACTCAAGGCTACTACACAAGGGAATGGTTTGTACCTTTCGTGGGCACCTGGGTAAGCAAAAATGAAAAAGGTGTCTGCTATTACGTCAGGTGGGGCCTGTGTGCTCAGAGCACTTACACTTTAAAAAGGTAAAGGACGTCTGACAGTTAAGACGAGTCGTGAACGACTCTGGGGTTGCGCGCTCATCTCGCTTTACTGGCCAAGGGAGCTGGCGTACAGCTTTCGGGTCATGTGACCAGCATGACTAAGCCGCTACTGGCAAAACCAGAGCAGCGCATGGAAACGCTGTTTACCTTCCCGCCGGAGTGGTACCTATTTATCCACTTGCACATTGACGTGCCTTCGAACTGCTAGGTTGGCAGGAGCTGGGACTGAACAACAGGAGCTCACCCCGTCGTGGGGATTCGAACCGCCAACCTTCCAATCGGCAAGCCCTAGGCTCAGTGGTTTAGACCACAGCGCCACCCGCATCCCACTTACACTTTGGAGGAATGCAATTAACATGCTGAAAGGTTCTGCAGCATTACTCAGTGTGCATCGCAAGCAGTGTTTTATTTCCCCCAGAGAGTAAATGGCAGCTATTAATATATAGGATAGCAAAAGGTACATATGAGCACACCAAAAGTTATGTGGGTTGGAGCTGAGCAGAGGCCTTTCTCATCAATGCTGCCAGGGGTGTAGCCAGGATCAAAACTAGGGGGGGGCAAGCCATGGTCGTTCAGGGGCAGGGCCAAGGCACGAGAGGGGAGGGGCCACGAAGTGGGAATGTGGGTGGGGCTACAGGCCAGCGGGCCTGATGATATCGTGGCAGTGGCGGAGGCAGCGGCCGCCTTGTGCTTCTGGGGCTGGCAGCGTTGGCGGCTACCCTGCTTGGCTGGAGAGGATGGGAGGGTCGGGCAGGTGAGAGGGGGTGGCAGGGCGGGCGAGGGCGAAGCAAGGCATGGCCGCAGCCACGACGGCTCCAAGGTGTTGCTGCATATCAGCATAATATTTCAACCATGGTTCAAGCCCCACCTTAGGAAAAAATTCCTGCATTGCAGGGGGTTGGACTAGATGACCCTTGTGGTCCCTTCCGACTACAATTCTATGATTCTATTGATATATTACCATAGCGTATGCATCATTCTGCTTTCTTGAATTGTCCAACTCCTAGGCATAGCAGCCAACTCCTAGAGGCCTAGGTGCCTCCCCCCCCCAAATTACTGGTAAATACCATATTTGAAAGAGTCATCCCCCCATGTTTATGGGCTTTCTATGTGGGGCTTATCTGCCCCCCGTATTTTATTAAGGATGGAAGAGGGAGGGAAGGAAGGAAGGAAGAAAGAAATAGAGAGAGGGATAACTCATATTTGTGGGTGCCTCTGGGTGACGCTGTGATGCTGGAACTCTGCATGTACAGGAGCCTTGTAAGCAGCTTTCTCTCTGCTTGATTTACAGCAGGCACGTCCAACAGGTAGATTGTGATCTACCAGTAGATCACTGGATGTCTGTGGTAGATCACTGGTAGGTCACTGGCACCCCTAAAAAAAGCTCACCCAAAATTTTCCTCCTCCCTAAAAAAAGTTGAACTATGACCTGAAGCCCTAAACAAAAATGGGCCTCCCTCCCTCCTAAAAGAAGCTCAACAAGTTAGACCTAAACCCCCCAAAACAGGGCTTTCCTTCCTTAAAAAAACTCAACAGCTTTGACCTGAACCCCCCCAAAAGGGGGTAGATCACCCCCAGTTTTAAACTCTGTGAGTAGATCAGAGTCTCTTGGGAGGTGGGCCCCCCTAATTTACAGTATACAGATGCAGGAGGAGGGGCAGACTGGAACACCACTGCTTTTTATAAACATCACTGTGTCTGTCAAAGCCCCCCTTTCTTATTCACTTCCTTTTAGCCTTGCAGAGCCACCTTAGTCAAATTGAATCCTCTGAGTCTGCACCCTCATTAAATCGCCAATAGAACTCTTAATGCTCCTGAATGCTCATTAACAACTCCCACTTAAGAACAATAGGGTGAAATGGTCAGCTATCGAATCTTGCCTGGGGATATATGCTCCATTGTCTTAACTGCTTAACTACTGGTAGCCACTTTGCTTTATTTATTTGATGTGTTTTTGTTACAGCTGTGTCTCCCCCCCCCCCCCAGCAAGCGGAGACTTAGCTGCTCTTGCTAAAGCAAAGCCCTTTCCACTTCAGTTTTTGGAGGGGAAAAGTGCTGGTTATGGTCTGTAAAATACATTAATTTTTTGCTTCTAGGGGGGGCAGCTGCCCCCTCCTGCCCCCACTTGCCTACGCCCATGAATGCTGCCCTAGTTATTATAATGCCTCCCCAAGCAGGTTTGGTTGGCACCAATCTATCGTTTTTCATTTCAGGATTTTAAATGGGTGATTGCTGGCTGATGTGTTTATTGTCATCTGTGCCTGCCCTTATTACAATTTGTTAAAAGACGGTTTTCTCTTGCTCCATCCTTCTAATTTTCCTATCATGTTTTATTGCATATTTTTGTGAACTGCTTTGGATATAAAGAAATCTCTTAAACAAACTAACTAACTAACACCATGCAAGCAAACATCTGACCCTACAGTGAGGCTTCCCCTCTTCTTTTCCCCGCTGCAGCCCCGTCCCCAAATCTGCTTCAAAGCATCCCCCCAACCTTCCAGGGCAGAGGTTGGGGAGCACATGGGGAAACAGAAAAAGGGAAAGTCCTGTTATACAAGCAGCTGGTGGGAAAACACAATTGGATCCCACTGCCATGAATGTAGCCCAAGATTGAGTGGGGGCTGATGACCAGTGAACAAGGTACCAGTTTTCAATAAAAAAAAAATTTCATCTAGTCAACCATCTAGTCAACATTCACACATGCTTTGCAGAGATGCTCTTTACTAGAAGACCAGTAATCCAGTGTTTGGAGCAGCGCAATGGTTCCTTGGGATGCTGGAGGAGTTTTCACCCAAAACAGTCTTAAACCCAAAACTCTTACAGCTTTCCTGCCTCTTAGTTGTTCAGTCCGCCAGACCTCTTTCTCTGTTTACTCTGCCCAAAGTTGCATGACAGGCAAGCTGATATCATTATTACAGGGCTCTCCAGACCTGACTATGCAGCCTCGGTCAATTCATGCCTTGTTATTTCATAACATCCAAGGAAGGTAGCTCACCTCTTGGTTTCTCACAGGCAGTGTCCTGTTTATCTGAGATAACTCTGCTCCTACTGCTGAAAGCTATTGATGGCTACTGATGGCGATCATCCATTCAAACATTCAGTTGTTCATTCAGCTTATGATTGATCACATTAAAAATGGTAATTTGTAATATACTTGAGTATATTCACAGCATCTTCAGAGGCCAATTCTGCAAAATAATATCTGACTAATTATGATGCCATCAGCAACCTAGTCTCTCTCTTCCACTGGAAGTCCCCAGAAATTGAGGATAAAGCCATAGCTCTGCCCTGGACTCTGCTTTTGGGCCACATGGGGATGGGATGGGGTGTTGGGAGCAGGAAAAGATAGACAGGCAGATGTCTAGCAAAGCCCCCTACAGCCAAGTTACCCAACGAATCCAGGGCTTCCCAGTTCTTTTCATTCTAGAGATAACGTTGGCTTCAACCAAGCAGTGGTAGCAACATGGCTTGTTGAAATGTATTAAATGAAGAGATTGCATAAATTTCAATAGCCAAGTATTTACACACAAAAATCAGAGAATTGGAAAGCAAAATGCAAATATGCCTTCTAGTCTGGGGCTTTAAATTATGACTGACAGTGAGTGGCACTCTTTATTTAGAAAGGGCACGAGTCCAAACAGGAGTAAAATGATCCTAGAATAGCAGTCTTCAGGCCACAAATTGGAGCATCAGAACCATGGTTAGCTCCATACCGGAAGTATTCAACCTATTCAGATCTCCTATTTCTAAGACAAAATTCTCAGAATGAAAAATGTAAGAATGTTAGAAGAGCCTGCCAAACGCCCATCTAGTCCAGCGGCCAACTGGATGCCTGTTGGTAGGTCATAAGCAGGATCTGAGCGCAACAGCACTCTTCCTTCCTACAGTTTCCAGGAAATGGTACTCAGAAGCAAACCGCCTCCAACAGTGGAGGTAGAAAATGTCATTCAGGTGTCAACATTATCATAGGTGTGGCAGGGAACTCTCATCAGGCCTGTCAGCATGGCCAATAGTCAGTTCAACAACATCCCTGAAATAATATTTATGGTTGAGCTCAGTTCCCTCTAAATATCTGCTGTTCATTGACTTTAGATAAAAGATGCACCTCAAATAAAATCTGCCGCAATGCCTTATACCTGGTGAAAGGCTTGTTCCCTCATCATTTTTAGCATTAGCATTAATAAGTCAATCAATTCAGCAGTAGCTTAGCACAGAAATCAAGACACACGAAAAGACAATGGGATACTCCAGAATCTGAAAAGAAGAGAATCAGAATTAAGGTGACAGCTCTGCATTTCAGGGATAATAGATACATTTCGAGGCGGGTAGAAATAAATACAAGGCATTTCATACCGTCAGCTTAAATGCACTTTGCACTCATTAGTACAAATTCCTGTTGCAAGAATAGAACGTCACTATTTTCAAGCTTTGGAGATTGAATATTAAGCGACAAGTCCACTTGCCTCTTAAAAGTAGTTCACATTTGTAGTTTGAATAATCAAAGGCTGTCAGTCACTCAACTCATGTGAATAATGAATACAGACATCTAAACATTGTTTTAGTATTTTTCAGTATTCAAACTCAATTGAAAAAGCATTAGACACCCAACTGTCAAATACCATGATTTCCACAAAGCTTAGCCTTGCTTTTTTTTCTTGGTTCGACTAAGATGGATCTTGAATTATTTTTTATTGGCATGCTTTGCCCCTTAAGTTTCTTTGAAGGACACCCGAGTTGTTTTGCCTGAAAACATGACGTGCCAAATATGCATTTGTAGAGTCATTTAAGCATACTTCTTCTGGAACCTTATCTGACTCAGGTCCTAGACCAACACTCTAACCAGTACACCACACTGGTTGGTTCAGAACATAGTTGCCAAGCTTTTAGTTGGTGCTAACAAAATAAAATGTTATGTTGCAAGGATGGGGAACCTAGTGCCCCTTTAACTGTTGCTGGCCTACAACTATCATCATCCTTGACCACTGGCTATGCTGTTTAGGGCTGATGGGAGATGGAGTCCAGCAACAGCTGGTAGGCCACAGCTTGCCCACTTATGACTAAAGACCAATTACACCCCTGCCTTAGAGGAAGAAAGAATCTATGCTCAGTGGCCGCTAGTTAAATAGGAAGTATTTATTCTGGTCTGCCCTCTGGGGGGGTCTCCTGGGCAGCTTACAGAATGTATAAAACATAATAAAGCATCGAACATTTAAAACTTTCTGACACAGGGCTGCCTTCAGATGTCTTGTATTTATCTCCTTGACATCTGAAGGGAGGGTGTTCCACTACCAAGAAGACCCTCTGCCTGGTTCCCTGCAACTTTGCTTCTCATAGTGAGGGAACCAGCAGAAGACCCTCGGAGGAGGACCTCAGTGTCTGGGCTAAGCGATGTGAGTGGAGACGTTCCTTCAGATAGTATACAGGGCCGAGGCCATTTAGGGCTTTAAAGGTCAGCACCAGCACTTTGAATTGTGCTCAGAAACACATTGGGAGCCAATGAAGATCCTTTAGGATCCTTTATATGGTCCTGGTGGCCACTACCGGTCACCAGTCTAGCTGCCACATTCTGGATTAGTTGTAGTTTCTGAGTCATGTTCAAAGGTAGCCCCGCAATAGAGCGGGAGTCCTGAGCAGGTCAGCACAGCTTCAGTGAAGTTAACTCTTTATTAAACACGGTCAACTCAGGAGTCCAGGCCTAGTGAGCACAGCAATTCATCCCAGTAGATCTTGCCCCTCTGAGGCAGTTATGTGGACTACCCCACAGTTCCCTAAGTCTTCTCCTCCCCCAGGTTATTCCCAAGCAATCTGAGACAACGTCGCCATGACTGCCTTCGGCCATCCAGATGTTTTGGACTACAATTCCCATCATCCCTGACCACTTGTCCTATTAGCTAGTGTCAGAGGCTCACAGCTAGGGATCATGGGAGTTGTAGGCCAAAACATCTGGAGGGCCGCAGGTTGGGGGTGCCTGGTCTTTGCTCTACCCTCTTCATACATTTTCTGGTGCTGGGAGACCAGAGGGGAGGGGAGCTGGTCACAGAAGGAGGCTTCTTCAGCAGCCTGCCTCATCTCTGTCTCCTGGCCCCTCTCTTCTCCTGCCTCTGATTCTGGACTGCTCTCTGCCACAGCCTCTTCCTGCTCACTAAACCCTGTTACCCAGCTGCTGCTGAAACCGCCTCCTCCCAGTCTGTTCCCTCTCCCCCCTCTGCACACTCATCGTTGTCCCACCACCACACCCCGGGCTCTGAGCCTTCCTCCCTTGGGGGTTCCACAACTGGTGCCTGCCACCACTCCTTTGCGCCCAGGATGGGAGCGTGAAGAACGGGTGCAGGAGGAGGGAGAGATAGGTCAAGCTGGTGGAGAGTCAAGGGCTTCCCCACTTCCTCCTCCTGCCCCCAACTCACCTGCTCCACTGTCTCGCAGGACCAGAAGAGGAGTGAAGTGGGAAGAGCAGAAGGTAACACAGAGACACATTCCTCGAGGGTGGGGAAGATACATAAGCTGAGATCAGGGGGCGGGCCTCTCTGCCTCGTCAGGAGCACACCTAGGAGTAGATGAGAGAAGCAGGACTAATGGACATGCCTTTCCCTAACTTTTAAGGGTACTTTTGACAATAAAGAGTTGGTTCCTCCCTCTCCATCAGCTCCTGGCTTGTGCATTGCCCCCACAAATTTATTTATTTACTGCATTTATACCACACTTTTCAGCTACAAGGAGCTCAAGGTGGAGTGCATTGTTTTCCCCCTTCTTTATCCCCTCAACAACACTGTGAGGTAGGTTAGGCTGCGAAGCAGCAACTGGCCCAGTGAGCCTCATGGTTGCATGGGGAGTTGAACCCTGGTCTCACAGATCCTAGGCTGGCACTCTAACCGCTAGACCACACTGGCTTTCATAATCTGCCCGATCAAGCTGGCTTCTCCTCCTCTTTGTCAGAGCCCTCGCTGCTGCGCCAGCTCTCAAGATCCCTGCTCCTTGGGTGTGCGCATATATTGTGTGCTCCCTTCTCCCTACTCAATGGCAGGGGAGACGGTGGCATTAAGCTGCCCTAAAAACATGACTGATGCATCACTACAGGAGATAATGCAGGAGCAGCCTGCCATCTGTGCCCTGCCACCCAACGCAATCATACAAATAATCCTAATTATCTGGGTGGAACAGTCCGAGCTAGGAGCCAGAGGGCAGCAGCTAAACCTGTCGCTGTGACTTTTTCTGCGAGTAGCACCATTGCCGCCCCTGATCCGAATCGCCCTCCGTCTGAAGCCCGCTCCTATCAAACAGTCACAAGGCTGCAATTTAGGCAAATTGAAAGCACGGCGACAAAGAGCTGCCGATTACACGCTGAGCGTAAAAGGGAAAAGTGGAGTTTTCCAAATGGGGACGCTAATACAAAGAGCTAATTGCTGTTGCTTCAAAAAAAGAAGAGAGAAATAAATAAAACAAAGCCACCAGAAAATGGGTCACAAGGGAGGCGGGCTGCCTTGAAACTGACTGATGTTTGTGGCAGCATCAGAATTCCACACCACATCAAGCTCAAAAGTTGCTGGAACCTTTGGAGGCCTTTGAAGTGGCAGCTGTACACAGAGAGTCAGTACCTATTATTTGGACTCCCTACTGAATACTTTGAGTAAGAGAAGCTGCTGAAAGACTTTAACCGGAGCAGCGTGAAGGCGGCCTGTTTGCAGATCGATCCGCTAAGGCAATCTCCAGCACCTTGAGCGGCTCAGACCTCATTTTAACAAGAACAAGTTTCCAGCTCTCATGAGGCTAGATTTTTTTGTTGTCGTGGGTTTTTTTAAAAAGCTAGTTTTGAGTAGAAAATGCAACACAAACACACACACACAGATGGAGAGCTGCCATCCCACAGCGCTTGTCCCATGCCCCTATTGTTCTCTCACCATATGCTGAATGAAAAAAAAAATTATGAAAAGAAAGACGAGGAAAGAAAAGGAGAAGGGAGGATTGTTTGACATAATGGCTGGACAAAATTGTCCAACACTGTCCTGATCTTATGGCTTAACTCTTATGGCTACTGATAGGACGGCATATTTTCATATTCACTGTCCTTGTGCAGATTTTCCGTTGGGTTTAGGAATGGAGTCCTAATACCGCTTGTGTCACAGGTATGAGAGAGAAAGATGCATCCATAGCAGTGAACAGAGGAGAAATGACCACCCGGAGGAGTGCAGAAAGAAGAAATGCTATGGTACTTCTGCAGCAGCACAACAGTCTTCTGCATCGGTCTCCATAGCCACAGTAGTCGCTGCAACCTTCCAACCCAATGTCTCACACCCAAAGTCACTCTCTTCCTTTGTTTCCTGAAACAGATGGGTTCCAACCACCGTGTGTGTGTGTGTGTGTGTGTGTGTGTGCATGCCACAAACACATTAGAAGACGTGGCTGAGGGGACTTATGGCGGAAGCTTATAATTCTGTTAAAGGACACTCAAAAGAAGCAGGACGACAAATGCTCATGCTCTTCACTGAGAAGACAGGGAGATCTAGCTCAGATCCAGCTTGAATAGCGCACACCCCTGAAAACGTGGATCAGGGGTGGGCCTCCTGGGCAGACCATACATCTTTTTCTCCATCAAAAGATGTATGGGCAGACCATACATCTTTTTCTCCATCAAAAGATGCACCCAGCAAGTTAAGTAAAGCCCAGGAAAAACATTTCATTCATTCATTCATATACCACAAATATGTCAGAATGGCTTCTAAGAGCCTTACAACTATACAGTAAGGATACTGATCCAGATACACATCTGCATGCACACCAATGACGCATCTGTTTTGGTGTGTTGGATGTTCCCATCCTGGAATGAGGCGAAGTCATCAGTTCAGCATCCTAAGCCCTTAAGGCTGTGAATTTAGGCATGAAACCAAACAGGCAATGTCTGGGGGGGATTTCAGAATCAGAGAGGAAGAGGAAAATCTCCAGTGGTCAACAGGGAAGGTTTAGGGGCAGCAAGGAAGGTTTAGGGGCCAAGTTTAGCTACCTGCTTTTAATCAGGAATAGCAGAAACAGGATCTACACAGGTTGCAAAAGTTGGAGAGACAAAAACTGGTGCAGAAGATTCATTGCCCTGCTTTCAGTTTTTTTAAAATCAAGAAAGTAGATTGAACCAGATCCTGCCCTTAGCAATACTGTACAGCCAGGTCAAAAAGCCAAATTAGCTGGTACCACCGGGACACTGCAAAGAACCGGAGAGAAAATTGGGCTAAATCTGGTCCATGTGCAAGAGGAATCCCAGTCTGGGCTGCAAGCTTTTATTCATTTATTCAATGGCTGTATACCCTTGCCTTTCAGAAAAACCTTTCTTGCAACGTACCTCACAACAACATGTAAACAAGATACAAAACAGCATAATTGAAAAGCAAACTCCCCGAAAAACACATAATCTACTAACAACAGCAACCAGCAATCTATCACTGAAGCTGTGGTCAGTCCAGGGAAACCATAAAAATCACAAAACAAAGCACCAGCAGCAGCATAACAGCAGCCCGATTAAAACCCTTTAAAATTACGGGAAGCTTATCAAATCCTCAAGCAAATATGTGGGTGTTTCATTGCCTTGGACTTAGTACTCTACTTGAGAAATGAACCAGGGTATTCAATCAGCTAGCTCAGTGATTAATTTGGCCCCTCCATAATGGACATAGAATTCCCTGCCATTGTGTTAGCTCCATCAGTCATTTCCTTAATGTTATTTGATGTCTTCTTTTTTGGTAAATAATTATATGGCAGGGGAGACATTTAAAAAGGCCTCAAAACATGTAACAAACGACGTTACAGGCATTTTTCTTTCTTCTCTTAAATGTGCAGAATGCAAACTACTAAAAGCAGCTTGTCAACAAAGAGAACATCAGATCTCAACGATTTTTTTTTAAAAAAAAGGTTTTTTCCCCTACATTTTTGTTGAGTACCGGAAGTTTGTCTCTGGCTCAGATATTATAATAGTGATGCATTTGCTTTTTAAAAGGGAAATGTAATTCTATCTCTAATGGTCAACCCGAAAGAAACTCAATATTGTCACAATTCACTCTACAATGATGGGGGCGGGGAAAAACTCTTTGGGATAAGAGGAAGAATCTAACTTCCACACAGAATTTTTAATACAGTACTGAAATGACCATAAGCAGGTCATCGAACGTCAGGAACAGCTGTACATACAGATACTTGGGACTGACTCTCTATCGGGGGTATACTGCACTGTTTTTATCATAAGACTTTAAATAAAGGGAGACCCCAGTTAAAGAAACCAGGTTTCTGTGATGGAAAATCTGAAGGAGAAAGGGGAAATGCAATCTATTCTCTGTAGCGGATCATGTGAAAACCTACTGGTCTGGAAGATGCACCCTAATTGTGAAAAACCCATTTGAATTAGCCTATTGATTGCTCATTTGTTAGCTGGCCAGCATCAAATATGTTTTGAGACTGGCTGTGTACCAGCAGGACGGATATCACTCTGGATCATTCCGATAAAAAGAGGGAAAGGTTCCGTTGCAGTTGCTTTGCTTTCTATGGACATTAACCCCCTGCACCTCCAAAAGCAAACTTAAACCAAAGAAAGGAAAAGAAATACAGTACAGCTTTCAGCACCTACAGGAATATAAAGGTAAAGGAACCCCTGACCGTTAGGTGCAGCAGGGGATGACTCAGGGGTTGCGGTGGTCATCTCGCTTTACTGGCCGAGGGAGCCGGCGTACAGCTTCCGGGTGATGTGGCCAGCATGACTAAGCCGCTTTCTGGTGAACCAGAGCAGCGCATGGAAATACCGTTTACCTTCCCACCGGAGCGGTACCTATCTATCTACTTGCACTTCATGCTTTCGAACTGCTAGGTTGGCAGGAGCAGGGACCGAGCATCAGGAGCTCACCCCATTGTGGGGATTCGAACCGCCGACCTGATCGGCAAGCCCTGATCGGCAAGTGCTACCCGCGTTGGGGGAACATAGTAAGTTGCTATTTGCACCAGGTGAAATTGTCCAGCTAGCTGGCCATTGACTGGCATGATCCAATTCTCCAAAGTCTTAGATGTTTTTTGCATCACCTGCCAGCTGATTTTTTTAGCTGGAGATGTCGAGGTTTGAACCCGGGACCTTCTGTACAGAAAGCCAATGCTCTGCCACTGAGCAGTGGTGCATCTCTAAGCACCTTTTCCGGGACAGCTGGGCTGTCCAAGATCCCTTTTGCTAGTCGAAGATTCCATCAACGGTGTCTCTGGAAATTTTTACACATCACTTGGGAAGACAGGCGAACTAATGTCAGTACAGTGGTACCTCAGTTTAAGTACACAATTGGTTCCGGAAGTCTGTACTTAACCTGAAATGTACTTAACCTGAAGCAAACTTTCCCATTGAGAGGAATGGAAAGTGGATTAATCCGTTCCAGACGGGTCCACGGAGTACTCAACCTGAAGCGTACTTAACCCGAAGTATGAGTGTAATTGGTTCTGGAAGTCCGTACTTAACCTGAAGCATACTTAACCTGAAGTGAACTTTCCCATTGAAAGTAATGGAAAGTGGATTAATCTGTTCCAGACAGGTCCACGGACTACTTAAACTGAAAGTACTCAAACCGAAGCGTACTTAAACCGAGGTATGACTCTATACTGAAGAAACAGTGTTGAAGCAATGATTCTTCAACATCAACTTCGTCGGACTGGTCATGTTGTGCGGATGCCTGATTATCATCTTCCAAAGCAACTACTCTATTCTGAACTTAAAAATGGAAAGCGTATTGCTGGTGGTCAACAAAAGAGGGTTAAAGACTGTCTCAAGGCAAATCTTTAAAAAACGTAGTATAAACACTGACAACTGGGAAACATTGGCCTGCGAGTGCTCCAGCTGGAGAACAGCCTTTACTAAAGGTGTCATGGGCTTTGAAGACACTTGAACTCAGGACGAAAGGGAGAAACACACTAAGAGGAAGGCACGCTTGGCAAATCCACACCGTGATCAACTCTCGCCAGGAAACCTATGTCCCCATTGTGGAAGGACGAGTGGATCCAGAATTGTCCTCCACAGTCACTTACGGACTCATTGTTAAAACTGTGTTTATGGAAGACAATCTTACTCAGCTACGAGTGATCGCCAAAGCAAGAAAGAAGATTGAACTTGAAACATTCTGCATAGAGGTACGCCCACTTACCACTTACTACGGACCCTCCTCCTGAATATAAATGTGCAATTTTGCCAAGCCTACCTTAGATGATTCTGGCTCCCCGCGCTGTCTCTTGGGCGTTCCTTTTGACTCGAGCAACTTGGAAGAGCTCTCCTTCTTATGGGAGGACGAGTCCACTCTCTCGCCTTCAAGTTGCAGGTTAATTCCTTCCGTGTGGACGGAGAGGTCAATACCGTTTGGATTTAGACTGCAATGGATAGCTGGAAGAAGGAATTGCAATGAGTCTGGAGTGTAGGAAAGGACATGAAAGGTTTTCAACATCACACGAGGAAACGAAAGCCGGGCCATGCATCCTTTTCATCTATGAGATGCAGGCTATTTATTTATTTCATAAAACGTATACACTATTCAACTGTAGAAGAACCCTCAAAGAGGTTCACAAAAAGAAAATAATACAATCATCAAAATAAAACTTACAGCAATAGTTTGAAACATACAGGAAGTTCAAACAACAATAGACTACAACAGATTAAAACTCATCACAGCTTTCTAAGCGTGTGGGTAGGCATGTCCTAAACAAGAAATGCTTTATAGCAGCCACTCAAAAAATACAGTGAAGGCAACTGCTTGATATCAATAGGCAGGGAGTCCCAAAGATTAGGAGCTGACACACAAAACAACTGGAGCAGGTATCTGGTATACCTGGAGCAGGTATCATATATGGCACCTGTTAATAGGGGCAATTCCACCGATCAAAGCAGACAAGTGGGCACATAAGGGGTAAATTGATCTCAAGTTGTTAAGGGCTTTGTATGTTGTTGTTGTTGTTTAGTCGTTTAGTCATGTCCGACTCTTCGTGACCCCATGGACCAGAGCATGCCAGGCACTCCTGTCTTCCACTTCCTCCCACAGTTTGGTCAGCTACGAGAACACTGTCCAACCATCTCGTCCTCTATTGTCCCCTTCTCCTTGTGCCCTCAATCTTTCCCAGCATCAGGGTCTTTTCCAGGGAGTCTTCTCTTCTCATGAGGTGGCCAAAGTATTGGAGCCTCAGCTTCACGATTTGTCCTTCCAGTGAGCACTCAGGGCTGATTTCCTTCAGAATGGATAGGTTTGATCTTCTTGCAGCCCATTGGACTCTCAAGAGTCTCCTCCAACACCATAATTCAAAAGCATCAATCCTTCGGCAATTATCCTTCTTTATGGTCCAGCTCTCACTTCCATACATCACTACTGGGAAAACCATAGCTTTAACTATATGGACCTTTGTCGGCAAGGTGATGTCTCTGCTTTTTAAGATGCTGTCTAGGTTATGGTTTTGTATACTAATAGCAATACCTTGGTTCTCAAATGCCTTGGTACTCAAACAACTTGGAACCCAAACACTGCAAACCTGGAAGTAAGTGTTCTGGTTTGTGAACTTTTTTTGGAAGCTGAACGTGCTCTGTTTTGAGCGCCACACTTCCTTTTTGAGTATTACGCTAAGGTCTGTCTGTTTTTGTTACCGGTATTTATTTTGCGTTTTTGTTTTTGTGGCATGGAACCCAGTTCAGCTATTGATTGATTGACTGAGTGATTGATTGTGTGACAGCAGTACATTGTTTATAGCTTTCATTTTATGGATCAAATGGTCTCCTTAGATAGTAAAATTCATGTTAAATTGCTGTTTTAGGGGTTGTTGTTTTTAAAGTCTGGAATGGCTTAATCCATTTTGCATTACTTTCTATGGGAAAGCACACCTCGGTTTTGGAACACTTTGGTTTTGGAACGGGCTTCCGGAACGGATTAAGTTTGACAACCAAGGTACCACTGTAGCTTGAACTTGGCCCAAGAGCAGATCAGCAACCAGTGCAGATCGCCAAGCACAGGAGTTGTATGCTGACAAGACTATGCAACTTGTTGCAAGAGACAACAAGACAGTTCACACTTTACACTGAACACAAGCTGACTCTACACACCTACTTGCATTTGTGTGAAAGACTGGACTCCTATTGAGTACAGTGTACATGCAGTCTAATGTTACACACAAATGGCTGTACCTACAGGTGTCCTGTTCAACTAGCTGTATTGCAGAGATTGCACACTTGTTGAATGTGACATGTGAGACCCCTGAAGCATTTGCAGTTGCTCTGCCTTAACCCCGTTTCTTCATCCTTTAGTCATTTACAGGATTTACGGCATGTACTGCGAACGAATGTATTTCTTGACATAAGCCAATTAGATGCGGTGTCATTAGACGACGGCGGATCCAGCAGGAGGATTTCTTCTGTACAATCGGAGTAATGTTATTCATAGTCTGCAAATTGAAAAGTTATGATACATCTAACTTCTTTATTCAGGGAAACAAGGGGGAAGAAAGGCTTACATAGGAATGGCACTCTATAGCAGAATGGATTAACCAGCAAAGAGCTCTTTTAAAGCCTGCACTGAGTTAAATGAGCTGCACTCTCAGCCTGCACTTTGGTAGGATTATTCTATTAACCAAATTTATTTATCCAGTTCCATACACTAAGCCTTTTTCAAATGACAGTTCTCGGTTTCTTAAACAATTACCGGAGGGTGGGGGGTGGGGACACAGTTTCTGCACCGAGTTAAAATTGATTGGAATTCAAACCAGTCCACATTATCCAATGTAACATTTGCGAGATGTATTCTAAAGAATCCTATAAATGGTGAAAGGATGAAAATCCGTGAGTGAAATCTTTGAAATATATATATATATATATAAAAGACCCCACCCACATTCCAGCCTGGCAAAAGAATTTGAGGAGGGGGTGGAGCAGGGGCAGAAGAAGGGGGTGGAGGTGGGCCACCCCAAGTGTCACCACTGAAGCGGGTGGCACTCACTGTGGGGCCTGCAGCGTGCCTGAGCCACGCTTCTCTCCTGGGAGTGACGTGGTGGCTTGGGCGCCTGCAGGCTCCGTGCTGCCCCAAACGGTCCACCCGCAGCCGACTCCCCCTCAGCGGTAGGGCAGCTGAGTGGGAGGAAGCAGGCAGACTCCTCGGAGGCCCCATGGAGCGTCCTACCCCAGCTCGTCCCACCCCACGGGTGGCTGGCCCCGCCCCTGGGTGCAGGGCACACGTACCGCCCCATGCGCCCGATCGGCATGCTCCATCGCTGGGGTGGAGGAGAGTCGGTGAAGGATCTGACCTTGGAAAAGAAATGATGTATGGTCAGTAGAGTCCCAAGGACTAAACAGAGAGGCCTGGGGAGTGCAATTGCCCCCATGGGCCTGAGGTTTTCCCACCCGCTAGGTGGCGCTGTGGGCTAAACCACTGAGCCTAGGGCTTGCTGATCAGAAGGTTGGCGGTTCGAATCCCTGTGACGGGGTGAGCTCCCGTTGCTTGGTCCCAGCTCCTGTCAACCTAGCAGTTCAAAAGCACATCAAAATGCAAGTAGATAAATAGGAACCGCTACAGCGGGAAGGTAAACGGCGTTTCCATGTGCTGCTCTGGTTTGCCAGAAGCGGCTTTGTCATGCTGGCCACATGACCTGGAAGCTATACGCCGGCTCCGTCGGCCAATAATGCGAGATGAGCGCGCAACCCCAGAGTCGGTCACGACTGGACCTAATGATCAGGGGTCCCTTTACCTTTACCTATGTGCACACTCACAAAAAAGAGTAAAAGGATATCCCTACATTGCAAAACAGAAGCAATGTTTTAGCACTGACAGGTACCAGAACGCAGGGGCAGCCTCCCTGGTTCGTAGGGGGTATTTTGGAGCATGCCCACTGCTGCTTCCTTCCTATCATTCCAAGCACCTATACTTGAATGTGCCTGGCTGCCGTTACCCTCCTCCTCCAAACGAAGCCTCCCAATATGTGGAATTGGATTGATATTCTTTTATAGCAGATAGCCAGCCTTAAGCCACACACGGCCGCCCCTGGAGGAATCCCTGCCTGAGAGAAAAGCCTACGAAAGCATTCTCGGCAGGCCTCCGGGGTGCGCGCTGCGACCTCAGAGGACAACCCAAAATAGAGATTTCCAAACCAAACTAATTGGTCAGTCAAGCAGGGGGCAGATGGATCCGCAACAGCCGCAGGTGACATTCAACTCCTGCATTTCCAAAAGTCACTAGCCAAGCAATTCGCAATTTCCCCAGAGGGACGAAGGTTATACAGTAATTTAAATCGAGCCGGGGTGTTTGTCACATCCCTAATAAAAGAAGAATTGATACAAATGATCCTTCCAGTTATATCCTAGATATATAATTGAAAGTCTGGGAGGGTTTGTGGGGGACTATTCAATGGAAAACTACTCAGGTTTTAAATCAATGTTAGCCAGATTTGGGGCCGCCTGATCCAAAGTGGAGCTGAAATACTTGGATTTAAGTGGATTAGTCCTATTGAAATCAATAGGGCTAAATCAACCCTAATCCAAATAATTCCATTTAAAACTATTGTAGAGCAAAACTGTATGTGTGTCCAATATTTTGAAGAATTCTTCCCCCGCTTTCTTCTGCTGGCACTGGAAAAATGAAGATGCAACAGACTCCATCTTCCCCCATAATCTCTCTGCCTACAAGCGTGAGAAGAATTCTGTGTCCCCTTTTTTTGCTTGTCCACCAGAGCCAAATAGCATGGAACCCCCTAGATCAGAAGATCAGCAACTGGAAGCCTAAGGGCCGAATCTGCTCTTACCCCACTTGCGAACTCAGAGGCAAGATGGCACATGAGAAAAAAGAGGTCACTGTAGCCATCCCATTTTATGCTCAGTATACTTTGGGCCAAGGGAGACTCTACATCCTGACCCACTTCTTCAAAGTGGTCTGCCAAGTGACTAGGTGCAAGAAAAAGAGGTTGTGGCTTTAGTGCATGACTTTTGCTGTAATGGTGATGTTTAGCTTATTTTTTTTTTGTTGTTGCTGCTTTGTCAATGGTGTTTTATAGATTGCTTTACTGATGACTTGTTAATTATTTTGTATGATTTATGCCAGGCATCCCCAAACTTCAGCCCTCCAGATGTTTTAGACTACAATTCCCATCTTCCCCAACCACTGGTCCTGTTAGCTAGGGATCATGGGAGTTGTAGGCCAAAACATCTGGAGGGCCGCAGTTTGGGGATGCCTGATTTATGCTGTACTTGCGATTCTATTTTATATTACAGTGGTACCTCGGTTTAAGTACACAATTGATTCCGGAAGTCTGTACTTAACCTGAAGCGTACTTTCCCATTGAAAGTAATGGAAAGTGGATTAATCCGTTCCAGACGGGTCCGCGGAGGACTTAAACTGAAAGTACTCAAACCGAAACGAAATTTCCCATTGAAAGTAATGGAAAGTGGATTAATCCGTTCCAGACGGGTCCGCGGAGTACTCAACCTGAAGCGTCCTTAACCCGAAGTATGAGTGTAATTGGTTCCGGAAGTCCATGGAGTTCCGGAAGACTCCAGGGAGTTACTTTCACTAGGTACCCTACAGATCATTTGATTATTTATTATTATTTCCAAACTGCCCTATATCCAGTTTAGATCCACAGGCAGGTATACAAATACTGTTTCACAGTTTCCTTGAGAACGTGCTTCTCCAAATTTGTTTACCATTGCAAACCTTCCGCTATGTAGCAGAGAAAATATAATTGCAAACATTTTAACAAAGATATATTTTTTTTAAAGCTTTCTGCTATTGGTTCTGACCTATTTATTTCACTTTGACTGGAAGGAAGCAAGCAGTTAAAGGAACACTGTTGAAACTCCAAGCTCTATAAATAGTGTTTCCTTGGCAGCTGTCTCAATGGGCTCATATTTAAAGACGGTCTGTATACTTCTCCTTAACCGCCTCCCAAATTATCCTTGTTAGAATGTAAAATAAGAAAAGCAAACACCTTACACCACACTAAGTCAAGACAATGTTTCTCCTATAACCATGAGAGATGACAAGCTTGACCTTTTACTGTGCTGGCAGCAATTAGTATATCATCCCCATACACTACATATTGTCCAATCCAGAGTTTCCCAACCTGTTAACACCTAGGGCACCGTGTTTTCCTGCTTCCTTAAAGTTAGAGGCACAGTTCACCTGACAAACACACGGTAAGTATCCTCCTTGCGGCTGCAAGATAGCCCACCTAAAACTGCTCTCAGCATCCCGCTCGCCCCTTCATCCAGGAATGGTGACGCTCCTGGAAGTCCTCCCTCTCCCAGCACATATGAACTCTCGTATGAGCAGCACTAAAGATTCCTGGTGCATTGGCGAACCCTGCCGGATAATCCTGTGGCCCCACAGGGGCTAGGGGACTACAACTCCCACCAACCATGGCCAACAAGGCCAACGGTTAGGCATTACGGGACCTGGAATGCAAAAATTCCTCTGTTAAGGCCACAGGTTCCCCAGCCCCACACTTCAGTCTTCTGGGCTTAATGCAGGGAAGTGGTAGCAGAGCATAGCTGCCAAGTCTCCCGTTTTTCACGGGGAAACCCTGTATTTTAAACCGTTTCCCGCTGGCAGCCCGGATTTCCTACCTGCCAGGGAGGCTCCATTTTGGGCCCAGGCGCTGCCCGATTTCCGGTGCCCATACATGGGTAGCACGGCACCGGAAGTTGCTTCTTCGCATGTCCGGACATGCGTAGAAGCAACTTCCGGTGCTGTGCCGCTGCTGATCCCACATTTTTTTAGCGGGAGACTTGGCAGCTATGTAGCAGAGGTGGATTTAGCCCAGCTTCGGGAAGAGGGTGGAAGGACTCTAGGAAGCTGTCAGAGCCTCACACCTCCTTCCCAAAGCCTTGCACCACCCTTACCCAGCTTTGGGAAGGCACAGTGAGGGCTGGAGGGGGTGTCAAATGTTGGCTTTGCACAGGGTGCCATATTACCAAGGTCCACCCCTGTTGGTAGCATGGGGCAATCTTGCTCCCAAAGGCACAGAACATTCAATGGACCAAACTTGGTGGCTTGATCTTAAGAGACACGCTTCCACACTTCTCAGTTTGAGAAGTACTGTACTACAAGCCTCAAACATTCTGCTTCCCAACTGCAAGGCCCTCTTTCAGTTTTCCCCACCCTAGTGCCCTCCAGATGTGTTAAATTACAACTCCTTGGTTATTGGCTAATGGCTATGCTTTCTAGGGCTGATGGGCTCTGGAGTAAAAAAACAAAGCTGGAGGGCACCAGGCTTTGAAAGCTTGCCCAACTTGAATGACAAGGGTGGTTCTTTTTCATGCAGCTTGAAATATTTCCTGTTGCTATTTGGAGCAGACAGTTTAAGAAACCAGAAAGGTTTCAAGAATACACACCACAAGGTGCAGCCCCTGGATTAAACTCCTCTTCCTTGAGCAGAAAGAATGGGGAAGTAGCCAAAGAAAACAGAGAACAGAGAAGCTAAAATGCAAATATTTCTATGCTACAAACACAAATTCATAGTGTTGTCCACAAAGGTGTGTTTGTGGCTGAATGGACTGCAGATTAATTGGTCGTTTAAATGTGTGAATCCAACCCCACTAGACAACAATTTCTTATCAGCTCAAGCAACAATAATTTCCTAAAGAATTCAACAACAAAGCATCAAGTATTGGCCCAATTAGGACAATCAATAAACCAGCCAAGATATTTACAAGCATTTGGGCATGCACACAGCCTGTTAGTCCTCCTGTCACACAAGCTGAAAACAAACCAATATGTCTTTCATTAGCCATTGTTTCCCACTCTATCCAAACCAGAAAAAATCCTGTCACCGACACCAGCCTCAGAGCAAGTCATGAGATTAAGCCAACTTCAAGCCATGGGTCACCATCCTGGCTTGTTTGCAAGATGGAAATAATCTTTTCCCATCTTGAAATGGTGATTAAGTAGGGTTGCCATACGTCCGAATTTTCCCACTGCAGTCGGCAGCAGTGTCCGGGCAGAAATCGGGAAAAGGTCCAGGAAAATCTGGATGTATGGCAGCCTAAATTGGCAGTGCCATTTTTTGCCCATAAAAATAGCTCAACATTTTCACTGTTTGAAATATGCTAACCCTAGATTAAGGCTTCCTTTTGGCTCATGGGGAGAGAGATGCCAAACAGCTAAGAGCATGGACAACCCAAGGCACATTCCTCTCTACTTATAAAGAATACACTTATTTGTCCCATTGAACTAAACGGGGCTTAGTTCTGAACAGGCATGCAGGGGATACACATACAAAGCCTGGGATTAGCCCCAGGCTTTAATTGAAAATGTAATTTACTACCATGTACAAGTTAAGATCTTTCTTTTCACATGGCCTTTTGGTTGACTTACATTTATTTCTCTTGCTTTAGTTTATTCCCTTTTTATAGCTGGTTGTTTTCTTCTTCTTCTTTTTTTTAAAAAAGTACTGTTCTTAACTTGGGATTGAGTTCTATCTTGGCGGTCTCATGTGGAACTGAGAGGTAAGATTTAAAAAATAAAAATAAATAAACCCCCGTCTACAGAAATTAGAATATTTATTGTCTCACAGGACAGTGTAATCCTATTTATGTAATCCCATTTATGTTTACTCAGAGTAAATCCCATTGCATTCAGTAAGGCTTACTCCCAGGTAAGTACGCAGCCCTAACTAGGTTTGAAATAAAAACTGCAGACTTTATTTTTCCCCACAGCGGAAGAGATAAGCCACTCTTTTGAAGGTGAAAACTCCTGATCTCTTCAGCAGTGGAAACATGCCTATCCCATTCAGATGTGTCCACCAATGGGACCTCCTTTCCTGTTGCAGCGCCAAAGTGGTAGAACAAGCTGGCTGGAGGTGTACCCAATTTGGTTTTACAGAGAGAGAAAAGACATAAAGTCTACCATTTTAGACTGGCTTTCAAAAAGCATTTTCCCTCCAGAAACAACTTAGAACTAGTTCACTTTTTTTACACATGCATATGTTTTGCAGAATATTGCTCTTATTGTCTTTTTTCTTTTTTTGCTCACCTTCAATTTTAATTCTATGGCTTATATGTTCACAGGCTGGGATTCTACAGTTCAGCATGTCCAAAGGGCCTTTGGGCTTGTATTTTTCAAACAGTGCCCCTTGTTGCTTTTGAAACCGAGGAGACTTTGAAAACAAGATTGCAAAGATATGGCATAAGATTTACAAAACCTAACAGGCATGGGTAAACCATTAGGTGTACATAAAGTATTTGGTTGAGTCTCAGTGACAACAATTTTTGTAATGTTTTTAACTGATTGCATCATTTTGCACCCTTTATATTGTTAAAGGGACCCAGGTGGCGCTGTGGGTTAAACCACAGTGTCTAGCGCTTGCTGATCAGAAGGTCGGCGGTTCGAATCCCTGCAATGGGGTGAGCTCCCGTTGCTCGGTCCTAGCTCCTGCCAACCTAGCAGTTCGAAAGCACATCAAAGTGCAAGTAGATAAATAGGGACCGCTACAGCGGGAAGGTAAACGGCGTTTCCGTGTGCTACTCTGCTTCGCCAGAAGCAGCTTTGTCATGCTGGCCACATGACCTGGAGGCTGTACGCCGGCTCCCTCGGCCAATAATGCGAGATGAGCACGCAACCCCAGAGTCGGTCATGACTGGACCTGTCCCACAAAATCAATCACAATATGTGGCACATGCACACAACATTTGAATGGCAATGCCCATCAACTTTTGGGCGGGCGGCCCCCTCAAATGTTTTACTAGGGGAGCCAAAGGGATCTTGGCCCCTAGGAGTTGGTTCCCATGTCACCAAACAACCACCAATAATTTTTTGAGGCCCCCTGGGTCCTCGTTTGAAAAACATGGCTCGAACCTACTTCACAGGTTTCAAACCCTCTTACCAAAGCAGCTCCCTTCTCTGTTTGACATTACAGAAAGGAGATGTCTAATTTCCAAGGCCCCCATGAACAAATTGTTGTTCAGGTGCATCTCATCTGATGCAGCTGTGTGGAAATCCTGGAGACTGGGCCTTTTCGGATCTCTAAAACCGAACGGGCCCTCTGCGCATGTTCAGCGGCGCTATTTAATTGCCACATATCCCCAAATCAGCCGTAAAATCTGAACCTTAGCGCCCTTTTAAGTGCTCAAGTGCTTACACAAAGACCAACTTTGTGAAGCTGGGTAATGGGAATAAGATTTGTAAGAGTGCTGTACTTGAAGATGTTGAAAAGCACCACGTGTCGTATATTTTTTCTTTGAAGTGGTATCTAAGGACATCAGAAAACCATTGCTTTGAGGGCAGAGGGGCAGCTACAGAGATATAGGGCTTCAACTAATGCAATTAATTATTATTATTATTATTATTTTGGTGGGGAAGCGTGCAGCAGGATAGAAGGGGTTTTCTATCAGAAACTACCTTTTTTACAGCAAGGCTGCTGTTTCTGATAGACCCCCTATCTATCCTGTGCTGCATACTTCCCTCCCCCAAATAATAATTAATAATAATAATAATAGCAGCTTTCAGAGAGGGGTCGGGCAAGGATGGGCAACGGGAAGCAGCGCTGCGGCTCCGCTCAGGTGGGATGCTTCCACAGGCAACCTTCCTGGCATGCATGAGAAGGGGCGGCGGCGGTGACCCTTATTTCGGGCAGGCGGTGACCCACCCCCTTCCGCTTGCAAAAGCGCCCATTCCTGTTGCCCAGCCCACCGCGAGCATTTGGAGCATTTTGCAAAGGTGGGCTCCTTCCCCCGCGGATGCCTCCCCCCCCGCTTCCTAGCCCAGCTGGGGCTTCGCCTCCTCCAGGTGAGCGCTAAGGAAAAGAAATGGAGGTGGGTGCAAGGGAGGGCGGTGCATCAGGAAGCAGGAGCGGCCGCCCCTGGCTTTGCAAAAGGGAAAGGCAGGAGGAGTGCAGCCCTTACCTTCCACAGCCATTCTCTCAGAGCTTTCTTAGGGCATGCATAGTTCGCCTGCCAAGGAATGCTTCTCCTCCTCCTCCTCCCCACCCCTTCTTCCTCCCTTTCTCTTTCCTTCCCCTCCACTGTTTTCTCTTTTTTGCTCGTCTGCAACCAAAAGAACAACCTGCAGCAAGAAAGGGTTAGCCCCGTTCCCGGTGCAGGCTGGGAAATGTAGTCTTTTGCCCGCCGGTCGGGTGAGGCCACAACGCCCTCATCTGCTCGCTGCAAAGGCGGCTTTGCTGTGCATGCAAATGCCCAGGGCACGCGAAGCGAAGCGGGAGCGCCGGGTTGGGAAGGGTCCCGCGGCTGCAGCCCATGCCTTCGGCGCTCTGAAAGCTTGGGGGGGCTGAAAACTACAAATCCCGGCACGCCACGCTGCAAGGTTTTTCAGGGCGACCTGGCGTGGGGCTGTTTGATTGAGGACTTCCTCGTCAAATTGGAGGAGGAGACAGGTAGAGGAGGCAAAGCGTGTCGGGCGCAGGAGGGGAAAGGCGGCTAACTAGGGCAAGAAATATCTTGCCAGGCTGAAGGAGCATCTGTCGCTTCTGTGTGGCTTCACTTCACTGCAGCTGCTAGAATGCAAAACGATTAAAAAAAAAAATCACCACCCCAAAACCAACACACACACACACACACACACACACACACACACACACACACACACACACACACACAGAGGACTCTTAGTTTTATCAAATATCATTGGAAGAGGGAATTATTATTGTTAACAGCAATGTCTCCTGGTGTATGGAGACAGACAGACAGGCCATTTATCCACAGCAGTGGCTAGAGGAGGAAGGAACGCAGAGAGAAGAAAAGCCATGGTGCACCTGTAGCTGCAAAACCAGACACCTTCATCTGCCCCACCTGCAATAAAACATGTCTCTCCCATATCTACAGCCCCAGCAGGCACTGTAACTCTCCAACAGTTTGACTTCACCTTCCATTGTCTCCCAAGACAGATGGATGCCTAGTAGTAGTAGTAGTAGTAGTAGTAGTAGTAGTAGTATACCGCCCTATACTCACCGTTATCAGTGCAGTTCACAACATAAAACCCCAATATAAAAAGACAAAATATATTTTAAAAATGAAATAATATTAAACATATATTATGTGTTGCTTTACTCTAGCCTTTCGTGAAATTAAATGAACCGCCTTTGTTGTGTCTCAAATATCAAGCTATGTGGAATGTGGTGTTCTTTGGAATAGAGGCTTTTATTGTGCAGCACTAAATGAGTGAATGGATAACGTGTTGAGTCAAAACAGCCTTCCCCTTTCACACGCACCCACCCACCTCTCAAAGTAGCCCTGCAGAATTCTAACCAGGAAAATGTAGAAATCTTCTAGTGTGTATTTTATAAAACCGTCACAATTATTTGTTTTTATTTATTTGCTTTTTACCCTGCTTTTTGCTAGACTTCTCAAAGTGGCTTGCAGAGGGTGGGAAAAGAAAAAAACACTTGTGTGGCTGCTTTTGTCCATCTGCAAGCCAAATGTTCAAGTTTTAATACATGCTTAATTTCTGGCTACCACTCTTTAAATATAAAAATCTGCCATTGACTTGCCGACTTGCCAAAGCTGTGTCAGGAGGTGGAAGTGGCTCAGAACAAAAGAGACCTCTAGCAAGGAAGGCTTAGCTGCGCATAGTCCGGCTCACAAACATAGTGGTGGCTGGTGCTGACAGACTGGGAGGGTAGAAAGCAGGGAGGCTAACAGTAGATGGCGCCAGAGGCAACGAGAGGCAGAGCCAACTACTTCAGGCTTTGTTCCCATCCTACGCCTCCCTCCTGAGTTCTACAAGGGCAACTCTGAGGCCAGAGCTGGCCCAGCCATTAGACAGTGTGAGATCACTGCCTCAGACGGCAGAACCCCCCCCAACCGATGGCACTCCCAAGAGTGAATGAATGAATTGATTAATACGGTCGCAGACCAGCATCAACACGCACAATATCACAGATCGTAAAACATATCAAAAATACAAAGGACAGTATGAATATAACAAGGATTTAAACATAAAAATTAAAATTAATTATTAGCGTACTCCCTGTAGTTAACATTTAGGGGTTTGATCATTATGGGATGCCACTTGCTTCCTGCGATTGATTGCACACAAATTTGGTTACATTTAATGTAGTCTCGGGATTCTTGTCCTCTACCAGGAGTTTTAAACTATGGTGTTTGGATTCTTTCATGGACTTTTGCAAAACAGGTGTAATAAAAGTCAAACGTATATCCTCATAAAAACGACAACATAGTAGTAGTACATGTGAAGAAGTTTCTACTTCCATCGAGCCACAAGGGCAGACCCGTGCTGTATATGGTTTACCCTAAAATCTGCCGGCAGAAGGGAGAACATTAAATCTAACGAGGGTAAAAGACCGTCTGTATTTGGGTATCTGAAGTCCTGACAGGTAGTTAGCTGGAGAGAAACCTCTCCCATAGTCCCTTATTGCTGAATGTTTGATCATTTCGCTCATGTGGCATTGTAATTCTACGTCCCAGATACGCTGGCGAATTATACTCCTAACTTTCTCAAAGCCTGCTGCTATCAGGGTCTGCTGTGGGGTCCACAAGCCTTTCAGCTTTTCAAGCAATGTAGCTTTCCATTTAGATTGGTAGGTGTCTAATAAGGTTAAGGGTGCCAACCCAACCGGGAAGAAAATTTTTACACTCCCAAGAGTATGCTGCCTCTTCCAGTGGCCCCGACTTTGGGCAAGATCACATCCATTTGGACTACAACTCCCACAATCCCTGACCACCAGCCATTCTGGGGTACTTGTCTTAGGGATGCAGGCTTTGTCTCTCTGGGGTCTGATGTGTGGTAACTACTGCCTGGCAGTAGTGTCTTTTACTGGCCTCTAAAGTAAAAAGTCCAGTCGGATTAGACTATGAGGTGCAGCACTCATCTCTGTTTTCAGGCCAACGGAGCCAGTGTTTGTCCGCAGACAACTTTCCGGGTCATGTGGCTAGCATGACCAAACCTGCTTTGTTGCACAGAGTACTGTGATGAGTGCCAGAGCACATGGAAGCGCACAGAAGCACCGCAGCAGTATCTATTTATCTACTTGCGCTGAAATGCTTTTGAACTACTAGGCTGGCCTCTACAAATGCTCTGCTCCTATATTTGTAAATAGAGCAAATATTCCGGACCCCAGATCTCCAGTGCTCTCTCACCCAAAGGAAACCAAACCCTGGCCTCACTGTTCTTGGAACCTCTTGCTCCTCAAGGAAATGGGGAACGCACAACAATAGCACTGTGCCAAAATGCTTCTGAGAAACAATGCAGGAATCCCATATAAAAACCATGCCTTTGTTTGCATATATCCTGGAAAGTACTGAGAAAAGGTGCAACCCACCTTTTCTTTCCAGCCGCTTCCTACTGGCTTCATTTCTGCAATTATTATCTCATCACCCGCTGCTTGGAAGTAAACAGGGTTGTTGAACTTGCCTACTGCCCTTTGTAATGCAGATGCTTCGGATAGATTGCAAATCCCCTAGGGCAGGAAACAAGTTTTTTTCCATGTGCTCTTTAAACCACCAGGTGCACCTGCAATCTATTAGCCATATTAATTGCAGTGGGCCGGAGATGTTCCCATTCTACAATCTCATCAAAACATAGAAATAATAACAACCTTGGGCACTTGTTCAAGCACAGCTCCTGTACGTTCCGTTGTAAACAAACGGGCAGAAATCTTGGAGTTATCAAGATGATTTCTACGCTGCTTTAGTTATCCACATACAAACTGAGTTTAGCAGAAGGGAAACGTCGCTAAGTATTGCTGCTGTCATAACGCCTAAAGGGAATTGGTTTAATGGCACTGGTCACCATGTTGCAATCGTGCCCCTAAAGAAGCCAAAGGCATCGTGCAATTCAGCTGACCTCACTTCGTTGCATCACTTCTGACCAAGTGCACGCAACCTTTTCCAACTCCCCACCACACACCAGCAGTGAGGTTTCTCTCCATGGCATCACAGCATCTTAACTAAGGAGACATCACTTCCTGCCATACAACATATTTCCACCAGTCACTTGTTGGTACAGCATCTTTCTTATTCACCTGCTTTCCAAAGGGACATCTGCTTCCTTTGCAAGCAAGATCGGAGTTAACACGAAATACAGTCATACCTCGGTTTAAGTACGCCTCGGTTTGAGTACTTTCAGTTTGAGTACTCCGCGGACCTGTCTGGAACGGATTAATCCACTTTCCATTACTTTCAATGGGAAAGTTCGCTTCAGGTTAAGTACGCTTCAGGTTAAGTATGGACTTCCGGAACCAATTACACTCATACTTCGGGTTAAGTACGCTTCAGGTTGAGTACTCCGCGGACCCATCTGGAACAGATTAATCCACTTTCCATTACTTTCAATGGGAAAGTTCGCTTCAGGTTAAGTACAGTGGTACCTCGACTTACGAACAACTCGACAACCGAATTTTTCGACTTACGAATGGGGGTAATGGCCGCGTGCTTACGAATGTCTCGACATCCGGAAAAAACCACGGCGGTTTTAGATAGGGATTTTTCGATTTACGAATTTTTAGATAGGGTTGCTTTGACTTACGAATTTTTAGATAGGGTTGCTTTGACTTACGAATTTTTCCATTTTCAATGCATTCCTATGGGAAATCGCGTTTCCAATGGTGTTTTTCGACTTATGAATTTTTTGACTTATGAAGGTGCCTTCGGTACGGATTAAATTCGTAAATTGAGGCACCACTGTATGCTTCAGGTTAAGTACAGACTTCCGTCAAACAATTGTGTTTGTAAACCGAGGTACCACTGTATACCTAAAACTCCTTCCCCCACACCGGTGTTGTGTCAGTCATTTTACTTGCTTTTATTTGGAAGTCTTCTTTGAAAGTTATGCTCTGTTTATAGCTTGTAATTCTGTTTTTATTCATGTGTGGCTGTTTAAAAACCAGCTAAATAAAGTGAATTAATTCTGCTTAACATTTGCATTCCAGTGGCTTTCTAGAGCATCTGTTACCCTACTGTCTTGAAAATTCCTGGGATCCCCAAAGCTATTAAACATTTTCCCCATCAGGGCTCAACCACTGTATTTAAGATTTGGTAATTAGTCTCCAGCGTCATATGTGTTCAAAACTTCACAGTTCATTTCCCAGCGTGTGCAACGCAGAGAGAAGATTGGACATTCCCTGATACAATTGAAATTTTGCATCTAATTTACGCTTCCTCCAACAGGCAGAGCGATACATATGCTGTCCCACATTTAGCTTAGTTTTCCAGGCATGCAGATCTAAAAATTGCATTGGGAATACACAGTTGCACCTCTCATAATGAGAACTGAACTTTCGGAGTAGAAATAATTTTAATTATATTTGCCCTTTTCCTCCAGAGGATCGTATTGTCCTGTTTTGTTGTTTTTCTTTTTCTTTTTCTAAAAAACAAATTCCATTTATTTTATACCATGCAGTTGGAAGAAAAGGTGGCTAGCTTGCTAAACCCCGCATTGTTTTTCTTTAAACACCCAATAACCAACATAGAACCGCCCCAGTGCTGCATAAGAACGTGACGACCCACAACTACTTTTGTGATGTTTGGTTTAGTGTTGTCCCTTCTGAATTTATTTTCATTCATTCTTCATCAATTAATGGGGGCGGGAAGCTTGTATTCAAAAATTCAAGCCAGTAGGGTATATTAGTTAGGGGGCTGGATTAAGACCTGGGAGAACAGGGGGGTCAGATCCCTACACAGCCATGAAGGTCACTGGGCAAGACGAAGGGCTGACCATATTGCGAAACCAAGGAGCATGGGTAGGCAAACTAAGGCCCAGGGGCTGGATCCGGCCCAATCGCCTTCTAAATCCGGCCCGCGGACGGTTCAGGAATCAGCGTGTTTTTACATGAGTAGAATGTGTGCTTTTATTTAAAATGCATCTCTGGGTTATTTGTGGGGCATAGGAATTCGTTCATTTCCCCCCCAAAAAATATAGTCTGCCCCCCCCAGAAGGCAGGGGCGTACCCAGGATCAAAACTGGGGGGGGCAAGAGAGGGGGAGAGTGGGGGAAGGAAGGAAGGAAGGAAGGAAGGGGTGGGGGGGAGAGAGAAGGAAGGGAAGGAAGGAAGGAAGGGGTGAGAGAGAGAGAGAGAGAGAAGGGAGGGAGGGGGAGAGAGAGGACAAGGAAGAAAGAAAGAGGGGGGAAGGAAGGATGGAGCTCCCGTCCACACACACACACCCAGCTCAGGCTGCTCCTCTCCCCTCCCACGTTCCTGTCGCTGGCTGCAGCTGCAGAGGGGGCGGAAACAGCCTGATTTCCATAACCCGCAGCGACTTTCCCCCTTCAGTTTTCGGAGGAAAAAAGTGCGGGTTATGGTCCGTAAAATACGGCAATAGGGTTTTTTTTGTTTCTAGGGGGGCAGCTGCCCCCCCACCCCGCTCTGGGTACGCCCATGCCAGAAGGTCTGAGGGACAGTGGACCGGCCCCCTGGTGAAAAAGTTTGCTGACCCCTGCCAAGGAGTGTGTAAAAGAAAACATCATGACCCCAACTATAGGTGATTGTGAGGTACTCTAGCAGTGTAAAAGAGTGCATATGTTCATGCTTTAATAAAATCAGAAGAACCATATTAAAGCTCACCCAGAAGTTGCTATTTCAGGTTCGGAGCTCATCATCGTTGATCCTACTAATGTGGGTTCTGTGCTCTCCCTTGCCCAGAGCCCTTAATTAATCAGGCTCTTGAAGCACCTGAGGACAAATTACATTCTGGCCGAACAGAAGATCTGTTCAAGGACATAAAAGGCCCATTCATTGAAGCAATTTCCCCCTATAACGGTTAATGGGGAGGTGGAAAGGAAAGGATCTTGAAATATAAATGGATTGTCATTTTACCTTAATTAAGAAAAAATGAAAAATAATTGTGTATTCTATTTCTACTCAGGTCACCTTGTCAGGAGTTTAATGTACAATTAAAGGGAGGTCAGTCGATTTCAAGAATACTGATTTCATGGTCCCAAAGTTAAGCCATCTGCGATTGTGAGGCCCTGATATAATTTCAGCAAGCCTTTTTAATTCTCTCTTTGTTCATTTGTCTATGACTTTTCCTCTCTGGTTTGCATCTTTAAACTGCCGCTCTTTCCCCCCTCTCCTGTGCCACTTCTTTAGTTATATATCCGTTCCCTTTTTTAAATCTACTTTTGCTCCTACATCAGGACAGCTTGTTCCTATAATATTTCATTACCTGGATAGTGTTCAGAAAAGGAGTGCAGCACATCGTTGGACAGAAAAGCACTCAAATACCTCAAAGTTGGGAGCTCTAACTAACTTGGGGTTATTTTGGTATGAGCTTTCGTGTGCATGCACACTTCGTCAGATACACTGAAACAGAATCCACCAGACCCTTATGTATATTCAGAGGGTGGGGGGTGGGGGTGATGGGAATGGGTGATGGGCTGATGGGAGTGGTAAACCTGTAGATGGCTGTTAACGACTGCTGATGACTGCAATAGGTCCTGGGGGGGGAGCAAGGGCTGAGGCGCTAAAGAAAGCTTGATCATGCACAATGAGATAAGAATCCAATGTCTTTATTCATCCCAGGTGGCTCCATGGTTTTAAGCTTGGTAATGAATTCCAATTCAGCAACTTCTCTTTCCAGTCTGTTCCTGATTTTTTTCTGTAATAAAACAGCTGCTTTGAGATCTTGTATAGAATGTCCTGGGAGAGCGAAGTGTTCTCCTACTGGTTTCTCTGTCTTGTGGTTCCTGATGTCCATTTATCCTTTGGCGTAGGGTTTGGCCTGTTTGTCCAATATAGAGAGCTGAAGGGCACTGTTGGCATTTGATGGTACATAAAAACTTAGTTAGTCTTTAAGGTGCTACTGAAGGAATTTTTTTATTTTGCTTCGACTCAGACCAACACGGCTACCTACCTGTAATTGGGGTTGTGTGTGTTGATGATGGAACACACAGTTTGCATGCAAAAAGCCCCAGATTCAATCTGCAGCGGGGCTGGAAAAGACCTTGGCAGAAACCCCGATTAACTGTTGCTAGTCTGCAGTCAGGATGTGCAAAGCAGCCAATGGACATGTCTACCACCTGATTCTACAGCAAGGATGAGCAACCAGTGGCCTTGAACTTAATTTTTTTGAACGTTGGCCTTATTTTCAAAACTCTCTGCAAGTAGTCAGTTCAGACCGCTACTCAAAGCAACCTGTCCTTCTCCCAGCAGCCTCCTAGGTGGGGTGGAAGAAGGAGGGTGGGCAGGGAGGGAAGAGAGAGAAAGAAAGAAGGAGCCACAGAAAGAGAGAGAAAGAGAGAGAAAGGGCAGCTCTGCACACTCTCTACTGTAGCTTCAGCTCCAGTAGGTTGTGTTGGTTGGCATCTCTGTCTCCGGAGAGAATGGAAAGGTGAGTCTTTGGGGATGACTGGTGACTGGGAGTGGCTGCCGAGACCATATAACACCTGTCCTGAAATAATATTTTTTAATACCCTGCCCATCTGGCTGGGTTTCCCCAGCCACTCTGGGCGGCTTCCAACCAAATATTAAAAACAGTACAGCATCAAAATAAAAAAATTCCTTCAGTAGCACCTTAAAGACCAACTAAGTTTATATTTTGGTATGAGCTTTCGTGTGCATGCACACTTCTTTGCACACGAAAGCTCATACCAAAATATAAACTTAGTTGGTCTTTAAGGTGCTACTGAAGGAATTTTTTTATTTTGCTTCGACTCAGACCAACACGGCTACCTACCTGTAACTAGTACAGCATCAAACATTAAAGACTTCCCTAAACAGAGCCGCCTTCAGTTGTCTTCTAAAAGTAAAATAGTTGCTTATTGCCTTGACATCTGCTGGGAGGGCGTTCCACAGGGCGGGTGCCACTACCGAGAAGGCCCTCTGTCTGGTAGCCTAAGAAAGGCCTACATTGGCTCCCAGTATGTTTCCGAGCACAATTCAAAGTGTTGGTGCTGACCTTTAAAGCCCTAAATGGCCCAGTATACCTGGAGGTGTGTCTCCAAACCCATCATTCAGCCCAGAGTCCCAGACACTGAGGTCCAGCTTTGATCGCCTTCTGGCAGTTCCCTCATGGCAAGAAGTGAGGTTACAGGGAACCAGGCAGAGGGCCTTCTTGGTAGTGGCACCCACCTTGTGGAATGCCCTCCCATCAGATGTCAAGGAAGTAAACCACCATCTGACTTATAGAAGACATTTGAAGGCAGCCCGGTTTAGGGAAGTTTTCAATGTTTGATTTTTTATTGTGTTGGAAGCTGTCCATAGTGGCTGGGGTGGCCCAGCCAGATGGGCGGGGTATAAATAATAAATTATTCTTATTCTTATTCTTATTCTTATTGTTTGTTGTTGTTGTTGTTTAGTCGTTTAGTCGTGTCTGACTCTTCGTGACCCCATGGACCATAGCACGCCAGGCACTCCTGTCTTGCACTGCCTCCCGCAGTTTGGTCAAACTCATGTTCGTAGCTTCGAGAACACTGTCCAACCATCTTGTCCTCTGTCGTCCCCTTCTCCTAGTGCCCTCAATCTTTCCCAACGTCAGGGTCTTTTCCAAGGATTCTTCTCTTCTCATGAGGTGGCCAAAGTATTGGAGCCTCAGCTTCACGATCTGTCCTTCCAGGGAGCACTCAGGGCTGATTTCCTTAAGAATGGATAGGTTTGATCTTCTAGCAGTCCATGGGACTCTCAAGAGTCTCCTCCAGCACCATAATTCAAAAGCATCAATTCTTCGGCGATCAGCCTTCTTTATGGTCCAGCTCTCACTTCCATACATCACTACTGGGAAAACCATAGCTTTAACTATACGGACCTTTGTCGGCAAGGTGATGTCTCTGCTTTTTAAGATGCTGTCTAGGTTTGTCATTGCTTTTCTCCCAAGAAGCAGGCGTCTTTTAATTTCGTGACTGCTGTCACCATCTGCAGTGATCAAGGAGCCCAAGAAGGTGAAATCTCTCACTGCCTCTATTTCTTCCCCTTCTATTTGCCAGGAGGTGATGGGACCAGTGGCCATGATCTTGGTTTTTTTGATGTTGAGCTTCAGACCATATTTTGCGCTCTCCTCTTTCACCCTCATTAAAAGGTTCTTTAATTCCTCCTTGCTTTCTGCCATCAAGGTTGTGTCATCTGCATATCTGAGGTTGTTGATATTTCTTCCGGCAATCTTAATTCCGGCTTGGGATTCATCTAGTCCAGCCTTTCGCATGATGAATTCTGCATGTAAGTTAAATAAGCGATGCTGCTTTAAATGCATAGTGTGGATGTAGTGATATATTGGGGACTTATTGTTTAGCCCCCAATATATCACTACATCCACACTATGCATTTAAAGCAGCATCGTACCACTTTAAGCAGTCATAGCTTAAATAATAATAATAAATAAATAATAATGGGAGCTGTTGTTAAGGGTGCGGAGAGTTTCTCAGTTCCTTCCATTTGCTGCAGTCTTCCTTTGCTGTGATCTGGGTCTGCGGGCTTCTCATAAGTGTCTAGTTGGTAAGAATGCTAGATTGAATAGTCCTGATCCATAAGGGTTCATCATATGTAAAACCGCAATTCATAATTTGAATGTTTGTAAGGAGAAGTGGTATCTGGTCCCCTTTTCTTCCCTGCCCCCACCCCAAAAAGCCTGTGCAAATTGTCCCCAAATAAATATAAAGAACAGAGGACATGATCCACCCAAAGTGAGCTTCTTTTAGAGTTGATTTATTTCAATGGGAGATAAGTATCTTATTTCATTAACTGTCGCACTGAAATCAATGAGAATTGACTGCGCTTGCATTTGATTGGATCGTGAAACTGAAGTCAGGAAAATGTCCAGTCGCATTATATTATATTTTGCTTTCCTCTTCCTAGAGTTGCCATATTTCAAAAAAGTGAACATCTGGACACAAAAGTTGTTGAGCTTTTTCTGCCCAAAGTTTTGCAGAATCTCTCTCTCAACGTTTTAAAGCTATTTTTAAGGAAATTCATCAAAATGAACACTTCTGACATGTATTGCCACATGTCTGGATTTTCCTGGACATTTCAGCAAATTCTGCCCGGACCCTGTTTGCGACGGCCAAATCCCGGCTACGTCTGGGAAATTCCAGACGTACAGCAACCCTACTGCTTCCTAGAACACGGAGCTCAGCTGAAACCTGAAGCTTCTTCCAGTCCCCCCCACCCACCCCTGAACATTTTTCTTCTTCTTTCTTTCTTTTTTATAGCAATCCTGAAAAATGTTTCCCCCTGTGGGGTAATTCTTCAACATCTCTTCAAAATCATTTACATTGCCCTCACTTGCATTCACTGTGCATTGCAGTAGGACCACTGCGTAGCCCAGGCATAGGCAAACTCGGCCCTCCAGATGTTTTGGGACTACAACTCCCATCATCCCATCATCCCTGACCACTGGTCCTGTTAGCTAGGGATGATGGGAATGTAGTCCCAAAACATCTGGAGGGCCGGATTTGCCTATGCCTGGCGTAGCCAAATCTGATTGCCTACGTAGCCGTATGGCTATTTACAAAGTGATCTCGTTCCCTGCAGGATCCCCAGTGAATCCAGGAAGGAAGAAGAAGAAGCAAGCAGGGAAATCAAAGGTGCTGAACATGGGTCTTTTAAAATAAAAAATAAAAATAAAACCTGAATATTCAAACAATATTAGTGGATTTCAAGGTGGGAGAATCTACCTGGCTGTGATTTGTATCCCATAATCCAAAGGAAGGAATATTTACTGCAGCTCTCATTTTCTGCTTTGAAAAAAGACAATTTTAAGTATCCTGTACAGCTCCCAGTATACAGGGAAATACTTGCTTCCTGAAGGAAAAGGCAAAAAGAAAAAAAAAAGAAAAAGTTAATGTACTGCCCTTATCAGAACTGGACCCATGTGCACAGTGATAGAATTTCCATCTGCCAGACCCCACAGGCTACAAGAGACAAGATGCTGCTTCCAGAGGAGGCAGGAGCTCCTGCAAAAGAACATTATGGAAATAGTTGGCAGGCTGTGCGTGAGCCAGAGAGAATGACATTCCTAATGGAATTGAGGGGAAATTAGCACACAGCGCCAGTCTGGATTTGGTTGGTTGAGTTATGCAAGGCAAAGAGGCTCTGCAAAGGACTCAGTGCTCATTTTGATTTCTGGTTAACCAGTTCTCAGAGGGCGATTGCAAAGTTCAGGGTATACTTTCCGGACCAGTGGTTCTCAAACCTTCCCCCCCCCACTTGAAAATGGTTGGGGGTCTTTGAGGACCACTTACTTTCAACCCCACCCTGTGAGCCATCAGCATCGTGTTCAAAACTAACATCGTATTATGGAAATCGCAAGCCCTAGGCCAGATCTTTAGAACGACCACTTTAACTAATAAATGCTTAGGGGGGAATTAGTGCACTGCCCCGGTGGAATACAGGCCACTCTCAACTTAGGCAAGAATTATGTTTCAGGCATGAGGCCAAAATTGCATATAGTCAAAACACATTGGGTTCAATGGTTTGTGAGATTTCCTGGACATCAACAACCATTCCACCCCCTTTATATTTTATTTTTTGCCAAGTGTGTACAGCTGGGTGCAAGTTAAATGTGAGCAAGATCCTTAGGCTATAGCTTGTTGGCCTGTTTGATAAATCCAGTCCAATCCTGCCTCTGATCTCCAGTATCCAAAGGTGGCTACTCTTCAACAGAGAAAGACGGAAAAGCCCAAAGGGCTATTCCAGGCTAGAGAACAAACTTCTAGTCAGAATAGGGTGGGGAAGAAATCAAGTTGCCCCAAAAGTCTTAAACTATTCAAGCAAGTGTATTGTGACATTGGATTTCAGTGGTGTAAAGAATAAATGGGTACCAAACAGCAAAATGCTTCCCCGGTTTTTATTTACCTCCTACAGTCTGAGTCTTGTTGGCCAGGATTGGTCAATGAGAGAAATGTCCCAAAATTTCTCTTACCAATGGTCAATGGCTAATCTGTTCACCTCCTTCCATGTAATTAAAAGTCTCACAGGAATTTATCAACTCTTCAAAAAGGCAGAGCTTTGTTCTCGTCCATAAAAATGGAAAATAAACAAAGTTCAGGTGCCCTTTCTGCAGTAACATGTACAATTAAACTGGGTCAAAACAAAATAAAAAATCCTTCCAGTAGCACCTTAGAGACCAACTACTGTAAGTTTGTCATAGGTATGAGCTTTCGTGTGCATGCACACTTCTTCAGATACACTGAAACAGAAGTCACCAGAAGTCTGTTTCAGTGTATCTGAAGAAGTGTGCATGCACACGAAAGCTCATACCTATGACAAACTTAGTTGGTCTCTAAGGTGCTACTGGAAGGATTTTTTTTATTTTGTTTTGACTGCGTCAGACCAACACGGCTACCTACCTGTAATTAAACTGGGTTCACTCAACAGAGAGACCCAAAAGGCTTCTGCCACTGGGTAGAGGTACCACAATGTGTCTCAGGAGTCGTATCCCCACCAACATCGTTGAGAACCCTGTCCTGTAATCCTAAAGAGGCATGCTTGAATTCCTAAATTGGGGGCTTATTTTCTTAGTTCTATATTTTGCACTGGTTCCTTTGGGTTGTCTCCAGGGCTAGTCCTACTCAGAGTAAACCTACTGAAATGAATGAGCATGACTAACTTGGGTCTATTGATTTCACTGGGTCTGTTATTAACTGGAGACAGCCCTATTCATTTATACTGGCAAGCAATATTTATAGCTGATATAACTACTCTTCCAGGATGACAATAGCATTTATACTTGATGTCATTTTTATTTGCCTTTCCTACAGTTCATCTTACTTGCCAGGGGAATGATTCTATTGTCGACTTTACAGATAGCTTTTGAAAGGCTCACCCGGCCCGGCTTTTAGGTGCTCGAGCCATTTCCGTAACAAATATTCTGCCGTTGCTGATGAAAAGCTTGCTGCTGGTTTTCTCTTGCTTGGGTCTTTGAATCATAAAAATTAGTGACCTTGATATTAGCTTACAGCTTTGCAAAGGCAACGGCGATGTGTACCAACGCACTAACAGTAATAAAGCAATAATAATGCTGGCAAGCAGCAGTAATCCTGTAGATTTAAAGGTATCCATTATGTTCTCAACAGCAATTCAATGGTGCCTATCACAACCCTAGTCTTTTAATGGTGGATAGTTTGCATGCCAACATTGAGGCACAATGGGACTGTGAAATACTGATGGGGGTGTATTTGTGCTACATTCTCAAAGGGCAGTTTTTGTCCCAGCAGTGACGCACTTCTCTTCTGTGTTTTCAGGATCCAACTTATTCCTGTGAATGTAACTGTTTTTAATACTGAATTTTAAATTGTTGTAACCCCACTCTGGGACCTGCTGGTGAAGATCAGGTAATAAATTTATAATGCCACAACAATCACAAAATGATGATACTGCCCACACGCTGACCGTGTACCCAGGAGTGGTCAAATCCTGCTCAGATTGGTTCACCCACAGCTGTAGAGTCACTTATCTGCTATGACATTTGCATTCAGGCAGCAGCTGAAAGCCTTACTTGTTTCCACAAAGCAGAATTGGCTTTACCAGCAGAACTCCTTGCAGGCGGCTCTATTATTCACTTATTAAATTTATTCATTACATTTGGGGGGGGGGGGTTATGTGAAACTTGTAACAAGTCTAAAATACAAAGATACCAAAACCCAGGTGTCTTTGACCTTCTTCAGACCCAGGGTCCACTTTTAACCTAAATTTGGAGACCAATTTCTTAATCTTTCACCATATATTTGCAGGGTGGCAACGCTCCTGTTGCATCCCACTTTGGATCACACTGAGACCCAACAGGGAGCCCCGACCCGTCGGTTGAAAACCAGACCCATAAACTAATGATAAATCAATCACAATTCTTAAAGCGTTTATCAATAGAGAACAAGGGAAACACCGCCGTGTGTTGCACTTTGCAGCTTCTGGTTTTGTTTAGAGTGTGGGATGTTCACAATCACTGTGAGCATCCTTGGACTCTTGTGAGAGGGAAAGGTGGCTGAAAGAACGAACAAATAAACAATATTGCAATACTCTACAACTGAAGTTAGGTAGTTCCTCTCAAAGGAGTACCTTTCACACAGTTTGTGCTGCAGGTAGGTAATCAAGTTTGGGGTAGCCTGGTGGCGTGCATGTATATTACGAATGGTCCTTTAGTTCTTGCAGACCCCCAAAAGCCCGTCAGAAGAAGTCAACTTGCAGGTGACATGGCTGAAGACCATGGCTGAACTTTTTCCAGGACTAAAGTAAATGGGTGACTTTGTAGCAAGGATTTGAAACAAACAAACAAACTACAGTTGGACAAGGGTACTGACAGAGCCTGAAGACGTTCATTCTTCGAGTGATCTATGTCTGAGCATTTCCAGGCGATTCACTCAAGCCTGCCCATTTCGAGAGAATCAGACAAAGCCGGTGTGCATTCTCCTGTCAAGCACACTCTCCGGGCTGATGTGTAATAGCCACTTGTTCCACCAAGGTTACTTCAAAGGTGTCTGCTTTGATTTCAAATTGAGCTCATCTCCCTTCAAGCTAGAGACGTGGAAATCAATAGGCTTCTCGCGCTGAATATCGCAGGGCAAGTGAGTGGCGTAAACACTCTGCTTGCTCTGGCAGCAGGCTCTTGTATGGTTAGGCTCTCATGCTGCCAGACAGATGACACCTGTCTTTATCCTAGAGTCTGACACACCCAGGGACACCCGCTGCCCTTAGGAGCTGTCCAACAGCTACTCAGCCCTGCTCTATGTATGAGGGATGCTTATGAAATAAACCCCCAACTGAATTTCTCTCCATATTCCAGGGCTCCAAATTTGCTGTTGGTCTTGTTTGCAGCAGTGTCCTGCCCTCCAATTTCCTGAAACTTCCATTTTCTGTGCCTTGGAATTTCTTGATCGTTTGGGTAGGGAGCTTCCTTTATTGTGAAGTAGTTATGGTTCGTCCCGTCCCCCCCAATAAGCATTTCTTCAGCACTTTTCAGGTGGCTGAATCTCCAAGTTGGGGGGGGGGGAGCCCCATGGAAGGAGTTACTTAGGAGTCCAGCTGCCATGTCCCTGAGATTGGTGTGTTCACTGATTTTGTTTTTAAGAGATGTCCTTCCTTCAACCTTTCGGCACTGATCTCTCTCCCAGTAAAATGACTCCACAATGAGTAGTGGCCAGGTGGAAAGTAGGCAGCTCCCCCACCTTCCAGTGCCTAGCCAAGGACATTACAGGGTTTTCTGGGAGCACCACACTTGGGAAGGTTGCAGAGGACGGACTGCTAGAAAGACGATTTGTAGCATGGATAAGAAAGGACTCACAAAACATCACATTAAAAGTAAGGTAAGCATGACAAAAGGGATGTGGGTGGCACTGTGGGTTAAACCACAGAGCCTAGGGCTTGCCGATCAGAAGGTCGGTGGTTCAAATCCCCGCGACGGGGTGAGCTCCCATTGCTCTGTCCCAGCTCCTGCCAACCTAGCAGTTCGAAAGCCCGTCAAAAGAGCAAGTAGATAAATAGGTACCGCTCCGGCAGGAAGGTAAACGGTGTTTCCATGTGCTGCTCTGGTTCGCCAGAAGCGGCTTAGTCATGCTGCCCACCTGACCAGGAAGCTGTATGCTGGCTCCCTCGGCCAGTAAAGTGAGATGAGCACCGCAACCCCAGAGTCATCTGCGACTGGACCTAATGGTCAGCGGACCCTTTATCCTTTACCTTTAAGCATGACAAAAAACCCACTGCTCACCCCTGAGAATTTCACTCAAATGTTCTCTCTACCCATCCATGAGAATTTTTGAATTTTCTTTTCTCATTAACTGATGCAGAATAGTCAAGGGGATGGGGAAAACATGGGATACAGTTTGAGCACTGTACTAGTTTTCAGAGATATCCCAGCACTTTAGGAAAGAAATGGGCTTTTCTTCCATTTTGATTTATCAGCTTTAAAAGAAGAAGAAGAAAGAATGCCGAGAAACCACCATCTGGTTTTTCACATGTGTTTGTCATGGCCATTATTTCCCCTTTCACCTGCTCTCATTATATTTAAACGATTGAGAAAAAAAAAAGAACGAAACTACTATTGTATTATAACTGAAATTACATAGAAAAATGCAAAGGTATTAAAGAGAGCATAGATATCAACTATATAAAAGGAAAATATGCAAGAATGAGTTGAATACACCACAGGAGAGCACAAAGTATTTTGGGTGAAAGGAACTGTATGGTATTATGGTATTGGGGGGCTGGGGGGGTTGTTATTCCAGAAGTTAATTTAGAAAGGTCCATCTTTCTACAGTTGGGCAGCAATGCTAATGAATGACAGTTGCTGGAAACCACGGCGGGGGGGTGGGGGCAGGGGCAAGAGCACTCTTGCGGTCAAATCCTGCATCTGGTTGTTGGCCACCGTGAAAACAGAATGCTAGATTAGAGGGGCTATTGGCCTGATCCAGCAGGTTCCTCTTACCTCCTGATATATCTGTCTTCTTGTTGTTTGTTTGATGTTCATCTCCATTTTTTGGACTTTGCAAAAGGTCACTGCCCTGATGAGGTTTGCGGCAATTTCCCTCCTCCCATTCCTTCCTGTCTCTCCTCTCAAGGACCCCTCTCTTGTGCACCTTGACTGAGCACAGTGCAGAAAGGAATATTTATGTGCTTGTCTGAAAACGTACTCATCTGTTTGCAAACGACATAGTTCACGGATGATTATTTGTGCGCATCAGGAAGCAAGGGGTAGAAAGAACGGTTTGCTGAAGAAAATGGTTCCTAAATTCATATTAGAAATTTTCCATGTTAAATTGGAAGGTAGGTGGTGCAAAACACTGGGGCCATGTAGCAAGTGTGGAATTGAACCAAGGGTATTGGCTAATCTACTGCATGTATGGACATCCCCTCAACCACTGAATAGATGTTTGGGGAAGCTCTGAGTTTGAACCAGACATATCTATTTTGTATATATAATTTTTATTAAATTTTGTTTTACAATTTAGAATACTCACTTAAACATTCTTAAAATATCAATGAATTCCTTTCTTCTCCTTCCATGGTTCTTTATGCATATCATAAATCCCTGCATATTTTACATAAACTAAACCATTCAGTATTCCATTATTGCATCCATCAAAACTTATTTACACTGTTGAATTTATCTTAATGCTGACAACGTTTTCAAGTGTACACTATTTCCCCACATATATTCAATGAACATTTTCCAATCTTCTCTAAATGTATTTTCTTCTTGTTCTCTTATTCTATATGTTAAGTCTGCAAGCTGCGCATAGTCCATCAGTTTAAGTTGCCATTTTGCTTTAGTTGAGACCTCGCTCATTTTCCATTTTTGGGCTAACGAAACATGGGCCGCAGTAGTGGCATACATAAATAACCTTTTTTGACACCTGGAAATTCCAGTCTGAATTATCCCCAACAGAAAGGACTCTGGTTGTTTTTGGAAAGTACTTAAAAGATATTTTTTTCCAATTCATTATGGATCATTTCCCAATACTCTATTTTGTCTCTCTGATGCCATTTAAAATGTAATGCATCTTGAACGCATCAAGATCAGGGGTGTTGAATCCGTGCCCTTCCAGATATTGCTGGACTCCAACTCCCATCTTACCTAATCATTGGCTATGCTGTGATAGGAAATGATGGGAGTTGGAATCCCCCAACATCTGGAAGGTCACAGCTTCCTCATCCCCGTGCTTAAATGGGTGTCACACAGTTACCAGCAAGTTATTGAAATTTATAGAGTTACTAGTTATTTATACCAAAGATTTCACTATGAGTGTTTCAGCTTGTAAGACTGAGGCACTGCCATGTAGTTTTTGTGCTATTACCATGATTTTTATCTTTGAGCAAGCCTTCGAAGGAACCAGGATGTCCTTAGCATTCCTGACCGAACATTCTAATGTATTTTGTTTCCGCAGCACTACGTTTGTTTTCTGCTAGTGTTTGTTCATGTCTAATCAAGCAAGAAGTTAACCTTGAATGCAAACACCAACACACACACACACACACCCCTACCTATAAACTAAAAGCTATAACTGATCTGATCCCCCACCCCTTGAAGGTCATGGAATGTAAACAGAATGGAACAATACCACTGGCAAATAACATTATGTATTGTTATAGACAGTGCTTTCCCCCCTTAAAATATGTTTAGGGGTACTCTCATTTTCCCACTCCTGTCTTCCACTGCCTCCCGCAGATTGGTCAGACTCGTGTTCCTAGCTTCGAGAACACTGTCCAACCATTTTGTCCTCTGTCGTCCCCTTCTCCTTGTACCCTCAATCTTTCCCAACATCAGGGTCTTTTCCAGGGAGTCTTCTCTTCTCATGAGGTGGCCAAAGTATTGGAGCCTCGGCTTCACGATCTGTCCTTCCAGTGAGCACTCAGGGCTGATTTCCTTGCGCCCTCCATCTTTCCCAACATCAGGGTCTTTTCCAGGGAGTCTTCTCTTCTCATGAGGTGGCCAAAATATTGGAGCCTCAGCTTCAGGATCTGTCCTTCCAGTGAGCACTCAGGGTTGATTTCCTTCAGAATGGATAGGTTTGATCTTCTTGCAGTCCATGGGACTCTCAAGAGTCTCCTCCAGCACCATATAATAATGGCACATCATAATGGCAGACATATCAAGGAAAGGGGGGGGGGTAATCTTATAATGATAACCATTATTATATTAATGTAAACCCTATGGACTATTTTTATCTTTTTCTTGGTGTATTTGTGAAGCTGATAAAGTTCCACCACCCTCCAGCAAATGGGTCTTTGTGTTTTGTTGCCCTTGCTTATCGTAACCTGTGTGTTAGCTTCTCAGTGAAGGCTAAGCCTTGTATGCCACGATGGTAAAGCAGCTCCTTTAAACCCTTTCCAGAAGTTGGTGATGCCCATGTGTGCTGCCACCAAAAGAAATCCGATTAATGATTTTTGTCAGTCAAGTCTTGGTTTTCATTTGTTCAATGGCACCAGCTCTTTCAATCACTCCTTGCCAGACTTGGTTTCCAGATCCTGCACTTTACCTTTGCATATAGGGTTATAGGGACAGATTTTGCTTATTGGTTAAGTAATAATGGACTGAGTGTGCAACAGACTGTGCTAACTTCATGTCAAGCATTTGCTGTGTGCTCGGTGTTCAGCAGAAGGATTTTATTATCTATGTCAGTGGAGTGTCTGCTCTTAACGATACTAAACTTTTTGACTTCAGTATTTTTGAAGCAGTAAATCCCACAGGTTAATTATCCATTTTCCCTGACAGAATATTTTTGAAATATTCTAAGGAAGAAGCTGTCTTTCAAAGTCGTTGCCAGAGGTGGTTGACCTGCAGCGTAAGAGGTGGCTTGCAAAGCAATTTTATTTCTTTTTGGAGCACACTGTAAAATTCAGGCTATGCATAGTTTAGCATTGGCTAACTGATGGATTTATTTTATCGTATGAGTCACTTCACTTTGGTGTGGACTCAACCCACATATCAGCCTCACTTGTGGATGTGTTGGTGGCACCTGGTATTAATAGTCATATACGTGTGTGTGTTTGTTACTATATAATAAAATTGTAAGGATGTTGTCATGCAATGTGGTCAGGCGTAATGGGAGAGAAGAGGGGTTTGGGGGAGAGATATAAATGGAGGGGGAGGGGGTTGGTGAGGTATAAAGAGATTGAGAAAGGGATTTGGCCAGGTGGGATGGGGAAGAGGGATTGGCAAAAGGATGGGAGTTTGGCAGCAGGTTACAGATAGGTAGGGTTGGTGAGCAATGCAAGCAGGGGCACAGGCCTCACCAAAACCTATAGTAGTTTTGAGCAGTGGTGAAGAACTAGATCTGACCAGTGGGCCAAGTTTGATAGGTCAGCAGAGCTGCCCACCTGCCAGGCACTCGGCAACACAATGACACCAGGTGACCTTTTTTGCCCATACAAATCTTGCAAAGCACTCTGCAAGATAGCGGTCGCAAAAGTGCCCCTCAAGTCAGCACTTTGCCAGTGGCTTAGCAGGATTTCTTGCCTGGTCTTGAAATGCCACTTTTAAAAGTTTCAAACACCAACCAATCAATACGGTAAGTCGTCGTCCCCCGTCCCCCACGCCAGAATGATTTTTCAACATCAATTTTGTTGGACTGGTCATTATCATCTTCCAAAGCAATTACTTTATTCCCGAACTTAAAAATGGAAAGCGTAATGCTGGTCATCAATAAAAGAGGTTTAAAGACTCTCTCAAGGCAAATCTTAAAAATGTAGTATAAACACAGACAACTGGGAAACACTTGCCTGCGAGCGCTCCAATTGGAGAACAGCCTTTATCATGGGCTTCTCAGAAAGAAAGGGAGAAACACGCTAAGAGGAAGGCACATTTGGCAAACCCTCACCATGATCAACTCCCTCCCAGAAACCCATGTCCCCACTGTGGAAGACGTGTGGATCCAGAATTGGTCTCTACAGTCACTTACGGACTCACTGTTAAAACCGTGTTCATGGAAGACAATCTTACTCGGCTATGAGTGATTGCCAAAGAAGAAGAAGAATGATACCTAAAGTCCTCACCTGAGATGCTCATTTAACCTGTCCTACTGGTGGGGCCACTTCTGAGTCAAAGGCTCATATCAGTTGTTGAACTATTAAAGAAAACCAAGTAATTTAGACTCATTTAGACTAATTTAGACTCAAGCAGCCAGGAGCTCCTTTTAAGTTTAAAATAAATAAAAAAGTAAAAGTTGGCTGTCCATTCGTTTCATGCAATACAAGCACCTACATGGTCTGTGGCAGAAATAAATGGAAATTGTGTGACAGATTGCTATTCAAAGCTATAATTAAATAATCTGCCAACATGGAAGGGGAGGAAAAAATGCTTGGATAAATTTTTATTAAAATCTGCCTGCAAGCCATCAGAGGTGGGGGCCTTTCCTGATTACATTTTTAGACTGGCCATCTGGACTTCCCCAGGAGATGCTTTCTGAGAATATTTTGAGAGAATATGTTATGTGACTCTTCTCTTCTCTTTCCAGCCCTTGCTCATCAAATGTGGAAGGTGCAGGAAGGAATGAGAGGTCAGGCAGTGGAGATGTGCTTTCGGGGAACCTGAAAGGGGAGAGGCTATTAAAACCTTGCTACTGGGCAAGAGGAAGAAATTTAATGAACCCTCAACTTCTAATGGCATTCAGCCCCATCCCTAGTAAACTGTTTCAAAACAGAGACCACCTCTTTCCTGTCACTCATTTTTTAAAGCCACATATGTCCGAATCTACTCTATATGTACATTTAAAGCACATTCAATGCACATTTAAAGCACATGACCTCCCACAAAGATTCCTGGGAACTGTAGTTTGTTACGGCTGCTGGAAATGAAGGACTGTGGCGGCCCAGCTCGCCTTTCCCGCTCCTCCCCTCCGCCCCCCTTTTATTTATTCCCCTCTGTGAAGGGGAAACTGCCGTTCCCATGACTCTTTGGGGGTTTGTGTTGTTGTTAAAGTTGTCTGTTGCTGCTTCAGTTTTCTGTCCACTGCTTACAGATCATTTTAATAAATTAAACGGTATAGAAATTAATCACAACCATCACCACCCTCATCAAAATCAGGTGCATTAAATAGGCTTTAAATGCACATCATGGCTCTGTACATGTTCACCTCTGTAAACAAATGCTTCCTTAATTTTAAACAGCAGCAGAGAGAAAAATGGAGGTTGTGCAAATTTTCATAAGTTCCTTAAATTATTGGCAAAGTCACCATGGTTTGTTACACTGGGGCAGTGGTGCCAACTTGAATAAAGTATTGGAGGGGGGCAGGTAAGCCCTGCCCTGCAGAATCGATCACACTGATAATATTCGTAGGCAGTGTCTGATCTTCTCGGCTGTTTTGTCCAAAGTGGAAATAATAGCATTGTTGGAGCAGTGAGCTCTCTACTGGCCCCGGCCCCTGGAGAATACTCAAAACTGCCACCCTCTGGGTGCATTTATACTCTTTGAAACAACTAACTCTACTTGGGGCCCTGCAGTCCTTCAATACTGGGCTCTTGTTTTGGGATATGTAAATCATGAATGCAATGCAGCAGAAAGCGCCTTTTGCTAGGAGATTAATGCTCTGGATGAGATGCAACACAGTCAGAAGTTCATTACCGATGAAAAAGTGATCGAAAGTATTAGGAGGAATAAAGAAGATGGCGTGCTAATTTATGGATCAGTACGCCTGTTCACGGATTTGTTGGCAATATAGACTGTCAGGCTTGGGAGTCTCTTTAAATTTTAACGTTTAATTACCAATATGTGCTTCTATTCTGGCTGTCAACCAATTAAAAGGTTTTTCATAGATTGACTCTGGCTTTTTAAAGCGATTGCTCAATCCGTTCCATTTGCATACACTTGGATGTTGATAAAGCTCGGCACAGATAGTTTTGCAAACTTCCTAGAAGAAGGTGGGGGAGCGCGCGGGGGGGCACACTGCATTTCACAAAAAAGGTTTGCTCACTGTGAAATACAGTGGTACCTCGGTTTAAGTACACAATTGGTTCTGGAAGTCTGTACTTAACCTGAAGCGTACTTAACCTGAAGCGAACTTTCCCATTGAAAGTAATGGAAAGTGGATTAATCCGTTCCAGACGGGTCCGTGGTGTACTCAATCAGAAGCATACTTAACCCGAAGTATGAGTGTAATTGGTTCTGGAAGTCCGTACTTACCCTGAAGTGTACTTAACCTGAAGTAAACTTTCCCATTGAAAGTAATGGAAAGTGGATTAATCCGTTCCAGACGGGTCTGCGGAGTACTTAAACTGAAAGTACTCAAACCGAAGCATACTTAAACCGAGGTATGACTGTACTTTCCAATGATAATTCAAGTGGGGAGTGGGGAGAGGGATGCTCTCTTATTCTTAGCTACGTGACAATTTGGATTTGCAATGCCAACAGTGCAAACCTTTCTCATGCCTACTCAGAAGTCCTACTGGTCACACTCCCGCTACAGCTCTACACCCTGCCCAGGGATTTTTGCAATGTGTCTTTGAACTCTGATAGTGCCTCTCTCTTGCCTGGATATAGGATGCAGAGACATGTCTGTAGAAACCACTTGACTTTTTGCGTGGGTGGACTCTATCCCACTGTGCAAAGGAACGAATCACACATGCTGCTCTACCCACATTTATGTTAGGGGCTGGACCGAGGAGGAACCTTCCCAAGAACAGGAGGACAGAGCGTGTTTTCCTTCACGGAGAGCACGTGTTGCGGTGGGGTCTGGCAAGACACCCCTCTGTTGCTGGATGGGATCATTTAGATGGCCATGACTGTGATTGGGTTCTTCTGGGTTGTTGGGGAGATTCTGATGTTGCCAGTTTTTTGATGGACGGCCCAGAGGCTATACATTCTCTGCACACAGTGTTGGGCTTCCTCTTTTCGCTGTGTGCATCGGATCACCCGCCCACCCTCCCTGTAATTAGGGCTTTTGTGTTTGACCTGGCTATGCCTGTCATAGGGTCATCTGTTTTGGGGGCAGGGGCCTGGTAGGAATTTCTCCATTTGTTTTTTATTAAATTTTCCGAATAAACAAAGAACAACAACCACAAAAAAACTGATTACATTTCATCTTAAATTCCCCCATCTCAGCCTTTCACTCCGCCAAGCTGTGACTTTCCTCCCTCCCGCCATTCGGCTTTATTTCTCACTCCTGTCACGCAGTTCCTTTTTATAAACATGGATAAGTTCACTTCGTAGGATTTATTTCAGTCCTGCAAGTGTCTTTAAGCTTCTACAATTCTTCTCCATATACACGGGCGTACCCAGCATGGGGCAGGGGGGCAGCTGGCCCCCCAGAAGCAAAATATAATAATTAAATCGTCCTGCTTCACGGTGGCTGCAGCTGAGCGGGAGACGCGTCAGGGTCCCGCAAGAAGAGCCCGAAGTGGCTCAGCAAGGCACAGCGGCGTCGCTAGCCTTCTGGCTGCCCGGAGCAGCAAATCAGAAGGCACCCCGCCAGGGGGTGGGGCGTCCGTCGCATGCAAAAAGGCTAGTGACGCCGCTGGGAGAAAGGGACCCGCGCGAAGGGAAAGGAGGAGCAATGGAGACAGGGAAGCAGCTTCCTCCTCCTCTCCGTTTCTCCCTCCCCTCCTTGAGCTCCAGCGTGAGGGCAGTGTGGGAGCTGCGTCCCTAACCAGCCTGGCCCCAGTGGCACTGCCACTTACTGCTCTTGCCGGCCGCGGCCCGATGGCGTGCCCAACTCCGCTGGCCCCAACTCCGAGGGCTGCACATGGGCCGCTCCTGGCGGCTGCAACAATAGCCCACAGTGGCGCAGCGCCTCAGCAGCTCCCGGGTTGGAATGCCCTCAGAGCGTGCAGCAGACGCCGCCACCGTTTCTGCTTGGGCTGGAGCGGCAGCAGGAGCTGTGGAAAGGGGAGGGGGCTTCACAGCAGGAGGCAGAGAAGGCGGAGGGGCTCTAAGCTACAGAGCCAGGCCTTGCCCCCAGGGAGGGACAGAGGGAAAGGAGGGCGGACCTCAGCTCGCGCCCCCGCCGGGTCTGTGGGAAGCGGAGGCAACTCGAGCGCACAGCTTCTCGGCTTCTCAGCCAGCCCTCCTTCTCCCCCTCCCTCTCCTCTCCCCTCCCTCTCCTCTCCTCCTCCCCCTACTCAGGTGGGGCAGCCGTCGGTGGAGGTGGCGAGGGGGCGCCGCGCTGCCCCCCACAAAGTGGAGCCCGCCCCCCGCCCCTATTGCAACGCCCCTGGCCGCACACACACACACTCTCCCCTAGGGCGGCGCCCAGGATGAAACTTCTTCCCGGAGTCAGTTTCACCTGGGCTCCGTAGCCCCGCCCATGTTCTCACTTTTTAAATCTTTTGATAATACATAATTCACTTGGTGATATTGCAACCCCTCCTTTATTTCCTCATATGGTTTTAATTTCCAGCCTTTATCTGATTTCATCAAAATCTCTTCATTTGTGGCCCTCCTCCCTTCCATATTCATTTTCTTAACCGTTAGAACCTCTACAGGTGATATCCACCATGGGGTCTTCCTTTCCAACAGCATTTTATTCCTTTCCCAAACTTCATATAATGATCTTCTTATCACATGATTTGTAAAACCTTTATGTACTTTTGTCTTTTCATACCAGAGGTAAGCATGCCAACCAAACCTGTTGTAGCCTTCTAAATCTAATAAATCTGTATTTTTCAATATTATCCACTCTCTTAACCATAATATGCCTCATAATATATCTTCAAATCTGGCACGGAGAATCCACCTCTTTCCTTCTTATCCACCAGTAGTTTAAATTTTATTCTTGGTTTCTTCCCCTGCCAGATAAATCTAGATAAATTTTTCTGCCATTCTTTGAATTGTCCTGTCCCTTTAATTTGAAATAAGAATAACATCTTGGGTAACACATTCATCTTAATTGCAGCAATTCTACCATAGAACGACAACTTCAATCTATTCCATACTTCCAAATCTTTCTTTACCTCTTTCCACACCGATTCATAATTGTCATTAAACAAATTAATATTCTTTGCTGTTAACCATATTCCTAAATATTTTGCTTTCTTGGCCACCACTATTCCATATTTTTGCTGTAATTCTTATTTTTCCTTTGTCCCCATGCTTTTAACTACCATTTTTGTTTTAAATCTATTTAATTTAAATCCCGCCAACTGTCCAAATCTCTCGATTTCCTGTAAAGCTTCTGCAACACTTTTGTTGGGTTCTTCTAAAGTCAATACCAAATCATCTGCAAAGGCCTTTAACTTAAATTCTTTTGCACCCAGTCTTATACCTTTAATCATTAAAACTTCTCTCAATCTATTTAATAGTACTTCCAGGACCATGATGAATAACAATGATGAAAGCGGACAACCTTGTCTAGTGCCTTTTGTAATATCAAAATTTTCTGTCAAAACATTATTCACAATCAATTTTGCTTTTTGTTCGGAGTATATTGCCTCTATACCCTTCATGAAAGATCCTCCTACTCCCATCATTTCCAGATTCTTCTTCATAAACTGCCAAGAAATGTTGTCAAAAGCTTTTTCTGCATCTATAAACATTAGCACCGCAGGTTTATTGATCCTGGTCTCCAAATATAATATTATATTAATAATATGTCTCACATTATCTTTTAATTGTCGACCAGGAAGGAACCCTGCTTGATCTTTATGAATTATCTCATCAAGAATCTCTTTCAACCGTTTCGCCATTATATCAGCAAAAAGCTTTACTGACTTCCGTGGGTGGGCAGATGTCCGGGCAGGGACAGATAGTTGGAACCAATGCCTGAGCAACCACTCACATTTTATATTTTAATAAAGTTGTGGCCAAAATTATGCCAAAAACCTTAAACTTAAATTTCTGTCTGAAGTGTGTTTTATTTGAGGGTGGCTTGGGGACCTCGACACACAATATAGAATCACAACAGCCATAGTTCAGAGGCTGCAGAGGGGAGAAGCTGGAAAATATCGGAAGAGGAACAGCAGGAAGAAGCAGCACCACCAGGGGAGAGACAGCTGACAGACTCAGTGTCTTTGGAAAACATTCCTGACCCTTCCCACTCTCCCAGGACACGGTGGGCATTGAAAGTAGTAGAACAGAAAGCTCAGAGGCAGAAAGCACAGATGCAGGGGTGATGTAGAATAGAAGAGATGGAGTGGGTGGAACTCAGAGCATCGCCATTATTATAAGAGAGACCCCATTCCTTCGCCTCTCTCTGTGAATATTGAATAAATGACTTGGTAAGACCTCTCCCCCCACCTAATTTTTGCCTCTGGCCCTACCTAAGCTCTCTCCTCAGGAGGTTGGCTATAAGCAGTGCCTTTTTTATGGGGGTACTCAAGGGTACCCAGTACCAGCACATATTTTTCCTTAGAAGAAAAGCACTGGGCTGAAGACAAAGGAGCGTGGTGCTTGGGCCAAAGTGAACACAAACAAGCCTCACCGAGCTTTACCCCAAATTTCAATGTTAGCTAGAAACAATAAGTTCTCCTCTCCTTCGTCTCTTCCAAATCAGTCAGCTGCTATTTCTCATGCATGCACATAAACACTCCTCTCAGATGGAAAAGGAAGGTCATCACCTGCCCCAAGTCCAGTTGGGTATCCCATTCAAAAGCACAGAGAGGCCCCCAGCTCTCAAGAGACCAGCTCCAAACTATTCTATTCATATCAGCTGCTGATGGAACACCAGTGGGACATTTTAGCCTATTAACTAGCAATCAGGGATGCTTTCTTTGCATTCTGAACTGCAGAGCCAGAATTGAGCAGGGGGTGTTGATAAAAGACCTCGAGGCCCCTTCCAGCTCTGAAATATTTTGTCCTGCATCCAACAGTTTGGAAATCTTATTTTCTGAATTCTCGGAGAATTCTCATTATCTGAATTCACCATGTGTCTCTCGTTTGGCTGTCTGAAAAAAGCACTTAAAAAATAAATGGCATCTAATGGTTTAGATGACCCACAGGCCATTTAGATAGATGAGGTTATTCAGTGTGTCACAAAGATGATTACCATCACAGTTGGTGCTAATTAGCACCTTTGGTCCAAGCCCCAGAACCCTACCTCCACTTCAGATTTATTGCATCTAGATTTTTATCTAGCTCAGTTCCATGAGCCTGGAGCAAGAAGCAATAGCATGGAAACAAACTATTGCTTAATTTCCAAATGCTGGGATTTAAGCCTTCCTGGTAGGTAGACTTAGCCTTGGTAGCTATAAGATGCCAGGGGTCCAACAACAACAGGAGTCAGGAATGTAAAGTGTGGGTTGTTTAAAACTCTTCGTAATATTGTGTTTTAATGTTGTAAACCACCTTTAGGGTGAAGGGTGGGTAAATACTACTACTACTACTAGTATCTTGATTGTGTTTTCAGTAGTGGTGCATTAAGGATGGGGAAAATGTAGATCTGGATCTACTGGATCTCTGGGTTATTTGTAGCAGATTGGCCAGGGTTTCTGACTCCCGGTTGTCTAATAATTCCTGCATTGCACAGAGTTGATCTACATGACTCTTCCAACTCTTCTACGGTTCTTTGAATCTCTACGCCCCAAGGTGATGTGCAAAATAGAATAAAAATAGCTTTAAAATAGTTACGAAAATAGCAGAAGATGAGGTTAAACAATACAAGATGGCCACCTATGGAAGAGACTGGTTCATCCAGCTGGGGAAAGTTGTGTAGTAATAATTTGTCAGTTTTCTAACAACCCTTTTTGAAATCTTGATCCCTTTTCTTTTCTTTTTTTAAGAAACTTTATTGTTTAAAAAGAAATTTATACACATATAGCATCGATATATAGAATGATTTCCGATTCAACAGATACATAACAAAAACAAAAATTACAAAAATAATGTGTAAGTAATATATAATCAAACACAAAAATCTTGATCCCTTTTCTATGGTATGGATCCCTTTTCTAAGCGCTTCGTTGCCACATGCTGGTGATGGTCATGTTTTCAACATTGCAAAGGAGTCCCTGCAGATTTCCCCCATGAAGAATCAAGTAAGTCTCTTCAGTGACTGAGTTCTGGGGCACAGTGGAAACACTATCTGTGCTGCTTGCCTAGGTTTATGGCTGAGATGCTGCTGTGTTTTTCAATCAATAAACTCTCTGCTTATCTGATTCTTGGGCCTTGTACACATCCTGATTGCAACCTATGACATACCCCACACACAGAACTAATAACTTGTTGAAGGTCAGCCTTACCCACAGCAAGACTCAGCAAGGCTGTCTGGGACACAATAAGAAATATGATGGGTACTTTCCCCTCCCTTCGGCAGCAGTCATTCGATCATATCTAAAAAATTTTTTACAAAGTTTTCCACCCCACCCCCACCCCAAAAGTGCAGTGAACGATATTGATTTTCCAGTCTAAATTTGTTTAAATGTCAATAGTTTGCTAACCTGTGGCTCTGTGGAAATGCAACTCACCAAAAGCTATTTTTGTCTACCCGTTTTATCTCCAAATGGCACGCCAAGAGGGAAGTAAACTTAAGAAATCAGGTATCTAAAATTGGTCGCCAAGGCCAAAGTTGAAAACCAGTTCCCTCCTCCTCCTCCTCTTCCCCCTCCTGCTTGCTCGATGGCTTAAATAAGGATCAGAGAACCAACAGGTAGAAAGCTTTTAAAAATGAGCACTCACACTTTACATTGTGGGTGCCCTTTGCGGAATCACGCACGGTGCTACAATTCCCAGGGAACTTACTGGCAAACAGGGACTCGCCTGCCTCTCAGTTTTAATTTTTGGAGGTCCTTGCCCAGCCTCAATAATCAAGTTTCATTGCTGGGAGGTGGGGCCAGTCCCATATATATACGGGGGTGGACCCGACAATATCCAGGCTTAGGAGATTCACCTTCCCTTCCCTCCCTTAGTTTAATGTTTCCTTGTTTGCAGGTTAACTTTTTCTTCCTCTTTAGTGGGCGCTGTTATGGTCTATGGCTGGTTGCTGTTGAAGGACCGGGAAGAAATTTTCCTGCATTGGCAGGTTTTGTCTTCCCTATAGCAATTCATCACAACTTTGGCGGTTTATGGCCTTGGGTGGAATCATTTAGTCCCCCCCCCTAATATGGTGTGTGTTTGTGTGTGTGTGTGTGGTGGTGACTCACTCCCCTGCGGCGGCGATTCCAGGTAACCCTCTTAAAGGGGTTATATATATGGGTGTCACTGGCCATACACTGAAAGGCCGTCAGTGAACTACCCTGTGTGCGGGGATATGGGCTTGGCTGCCTGCTACATCTACGTCTCGCAGAACACCCCCATATCCCATTTACTCTGATGAGCCCCAGTTCCCCCCAGCTGGGGGGCTGGGAGGGATACACGCCCAAGGCCTAAGCCAAGGTCTTCCTACATTCGGAAGTTTAATAAAGTTGTGGACTAATTTTAATTCCATATAATGTTGTCAGAGTCTTTATTCCTTCCTTATGATCCCTGGGGGGCTGGATCTGTCGCCGCCTGGTCACACAATGGAAACTACAGTTGGTTCAAAATAGAGTCACAGGATATTACCTGGGATGGGCCATTTTGATCATACCATGCCAGTGCTTTAAGAACTTCCAGTTCGTTTCCAGTCCATTTCCAATTTGCAGTGCTGGTTCTAACCTATAAAGCCCGAAATGACTTAGGAACAGGCACCTGAAATATCACCTCCTCCCACATATGCCTACCTGAATTGAGACAGGTGGCTACCAAGAAGAGGCCCTTTATGGTTCACCCAGGATTTTAAAAACTGGGTTGTAAATGTAGCCCCCAACCTGCACTACAATTCCTATCATCCGTGACTATTTGCCATGTTGACTGGGGATGATGGGAATCGGAGTCCAACAACATTTGGAAGCCACCAGTCTGGGAGAAGACAACAATAAACAATGAAATGTGTCTCAAGGTGCGAACAATCTGGGATTGGGTGCAATGGGAATTTTTTTATCATATTGAGGGAACCTATCAAATTCACATGACAATTGTTGTTACTTTCATTGTTTGAAAGGTCCAACACAGATATTAAATCTAGGGAACTACTTGCCTTTTAAATCACAGCAGTTTTACTTGCAAAACACTGGAGGACTTAGGCACAAAGCATCGGAACAGTTACGTGAGGAAACTAGGCCAATGTTCAAAAATTAACAGGAAAGGGCAAGAAAAAAAGGGAGGCTTAATGCTAGATGCTACAACTTTTATGAATTTTACAAATTGGTCAGCAAGGGAATCTCCTTCTCCAGCTTGTCTCCAACTCTGATTTCTATGAGGCATAAATGTAACATTCCAGCCAGCCATGCCCTTTGAAGGATACTCCATTCCATCTCCCCCACCTCTTGATTTTCCTTCCCACAACTATGCAACCATCAGGCAATATTCAGTGGCCACTGAACATACCCCGGTGTCCATTGGGTTGGGTCTTTTCGATGGGAGAGGGGGTCCCCCTTTAAGTCCCCCCCAAACTTTTTTCATACTTCTGTGAACCTTGACACCCCCCCACCCCAACAAATTATCAGCTGGTAGCCTGATAACCTCCGTCTTGCACATGGATATTGCTGCATTTGCTACATAACAACCCATGCTTGCGAAATGTGTTTGCTATTAATATACAGTATAGGATAGCAACAGTAGGGGTTGACCAGCAGATGGCAGGAAAACTGCATATTCCTGTTGTCTTGTTTGGCAAAGCTAAGCACAGTCTGTCCTGGGATAATGATAAACCATTCACCGAACATATGATGGCAGAATATACCTTTGTTTAAACTTAGCTCTGCTCCAATTAGTTGCAAAGGAGCGTGGGTCTGATGTTTCAAGCAAAGGGGGAACATGGCTGAGAAGAGGTGCAGCATTCTGTTACTCACTCCTTGCCTCCCCTGCCAGATTGGAATTCTCCTAGCCAGACTCTCTTCTGATTGTTGTTGTTGTTGTTTAGTTGTTTAGTCGTGTCCAACTCTTCGTGATCCCATGGACCAGAGCACACCAGGCACTCCTGTCTTACACTGCCTCATGGATTTTGGTCAAATTCATGTTGGTAGCTTCGAGAACACTATCCAACCATCTCGTCCTCTGTTGTCCCCTTCTCCTTGTGCCCTCCATCTTTCCCAACATCAGGGTCTTTTCCAGGGAGTCTTCTCTTCTCATGAGGTGGCCAAAGTATTGGAGCCTCCGCTTCAGGATCTGTCCTTCCAGTGAGCACTCAGGGCTGATTTCCTCCAGAATGGATAGGTTTGATCTTCTTGCAGTCCATGGGACTCTCAAGAGTCTCCTCCAGCACCATAATTTAAAAGCACCAATTCTTCGGTGGTCAGCCTTCTTTATGGTCCAGCTCTTCTGGTACCCTAGAGAAAAGTCGCACTTGGATAGGCACTGGGTGGAGCTCAACACCCTTTTTGCCTGTGTTTCCTTTTTCCAGTCTCCACCCAAATCTTTCTTTGCAGATTGTTTAAATTTATACGTATCTACCTCAATAATCAGGTTCTCTCCAGCTACAGCTGGTTCACCAGCTAGAACTGTCCTTGAACCAGGATAACCTGGCTACAGCAATCTATGCTCTGGTAACCTCTCGGTTAGACTACTGCCATGTGCTTTTGAGTAAATAGGAACAAAAAGTGCATAAAAGGGAATAATAATAATATACCTTCCCACTATAATTCTATACATACTTACCTAATACAATAGTTTATAAATGAAATGACCGTTCTAATACATATACAATTATTTATAACCTTCTATATATTTTTTTATAAATGTTTTCCAAATATCATAATATTTGTCCATATACAGTCTAGGTCTATAAGCTATCCGTTTGTATGTTGCAAGAGTTGCCATATCTTCTATCCATTGCTTAAAGGGGGACCATAGATTTATCTTCCCAGTGGATCAATATCCATCTTTTATCTGTAGTGAGGGCATGAAGAATCCATTTACGTTGACCAGTTGTCAAATTCCATGTAGTAGGTAGATAATTTAAAATAATATGATCCCTTGACAATGCATTATTCTTCAATATTATGATAAAAAATACTTGATGTTCCAGTGGCATTTGATGCCGTAAGGATGCACATGGATCTCTTTAACCAGATCCGGTGGATGGAGAGGAAAGTGATAGGCGTCTGGTGTTGGCAAGGACGACAGCTCCACCAACTCATGAAACACACTCATTAAAATCCAAGGGGTGGAGGAGATCCGGCAGATTTTATAAACATCAACAACTCTAACCGCTTTCCGATCACAAACAGTTTCTTCAGGTTGTTACAACAAACCGGAAAAACAGATATCATAGAACACACCACATCTCGGTGGTTAAAAATGCCACGTGGGCCTTGATTATACAGTTCGAGGCAAAGTAAGGCTGAGATTATCATCTTGTACAAAAGGGCAACATGCATGAGGGCAGGGCCCATCGTTTCGTTATGAAAGGGCCCATTTGATCTAGGAAGTGGTGTGGGCTTGGCTGCTTTCAGATGGGTTTGGAAATGTCCTTGTTATGTAAGCCTGAAATAAGATCGGATGACACAGCCCAAGAACGCAGTTGCTTTCAGAGATTTATCACAAGCACCCAGGCCTTATGAAGAAGGGTATACCGGTACGCCAAATGCAGAACATTGCAGCAGCATAAGTGCTTGGAAAAGTTGGGGTATATCCAGCTAGGTTTTGCACAGAGCTGACCCATTGAAATCACCTAAGTTAGGCATGTTCATTAATTTAAGGTTACCAGATGTCCCTGTTTCCCGGGGACAGTCCCCGGATTTACAAATCAGTCCCCATACAAAATCCATTGAAGTTGAAAAGTGTCCCTGGATTCATTGAAAAAAAATCTGCTAACCTTACATTAATTTCAATGGGTCTACCCTGAATTGGGTTAAGCACTGGAGGCAACTCATTGTTTTGCAGCAATGGCACACCCTGCAACATTTCTGTGATGAAAATAGGGATGTCCCACTCTATAATCATAGTTTTGCTATTTATACCCCACACATCTTACTGGGTTGCCCCAGCCACTCTGGGCAGCTTCCAACACATATAAAAACATAATCAAACATTAAACATTAAAAAACAACCACTTCCCTTTACAGGATTGCCTTCTGATGGCTCAGGGGTCGAATAACTCCATACCCTCCAACATTTTTCCAATGAAAATAGGGACATCCTAAGGAAAAATGGGACATTCCAGGATCAAATCAGAAACCAGGAGGGCTTCTCTAAATCAGGGACATCCCTGGAAAATAGGGACACTTGGAGGGTCAGCAACTGTCAGACTCCAGATTCAGTTTATTGCACATAATTTCTCAGACACTTTTGGGGGTTGCAATGTTTCATAAATTAATTTAGGGTTAGAACAAGAACAAGAACAACAACAACAACAACAACAACAAAAGCCATAATAACAAACTTCAGGGTCAGACCCCATGATGTCCAGCAGTGAGTATCGCAGTGGAGATTTTTTCAGCCGCGGTCCTGCAAGGCCAAACTTGGTACAGTATTCACGCCATCACCACTACATACATACATACATACATACATACATACATACATACATACATACATGAAAAAACCCCAGCATAACTAAAACGTAACAAATGTAGCCATAAACTATAAATAAAACATTTTTAAAAATGCACAACCAAACTGAACGATTTCCACATAAATCACAAGATATGGAATAAAGTTATGGAAAACCACCAGCAGCAGCGCTCCTAAATCTTGGGCTCCCCAGACCACGATTCTGTTCAGCAGCTTCAGCTTTTGTAGCTGGAGTCAGTCAAGGCCCCAACCTCCCAGTCCAGATGGGGAAAGGCCTATGAGGCAAGAAAAAGGTATTCCAGGATTCACAGCCAAGATGGTGTTTTCTGGTGCTTTGAGGTGCAGATGCAAGGGAAGCCATTTCATTCCTTTTTCTGCTTTGTGATAGAAATAGAGACACAGCAGCTTTGCCCAACAAGGTGCCTTCAAGATGTATTGGACTTCTATCAGCTCTAGCTAATCTCTGCTGGCTGAGGCTGATGGAACACAGAAACGTAGAAAACTCTCTTATAATGAGTGAGACCATCAATTCATCTAGCTCTGTTCAGACAGCTCTTACTGGCAGCAGCATTCCAGGGTTTTAAGGTAGGAGTCCTCACTGGCCTTACAAGGAGATGTTGGGGACTGAACTTGGGATCTTCTACAAAGCCCAGCTCTACCGCTGAGCCTCCCCTCCCCCTCCCCCTTCTGTGCTTTTTGCAATCCAAAACATCTGGAGGGCACCTGGTTGGGGAAGATAAGGCAGGAATGGAAGAGATGTCCTAAGTTAGTCATTTAGGGAATTCATGAGCAATGTGGAGCCATTCCTCAGTGCCTTGACAATGACACAATGACAGCTCCGCATTAAGTGAGGAAATGGCTCACCTGGGGTGGAGGGTTGTGACGGCTCCCCGTATGAGAAAGCCTAATTGTGCTTCCTGCTGATTTGACTGGGATAACAAACACAGCTCTGGAGTGTGCTGTTTGTCTAGGAGAGCGATCTTTTCCTCGTTGCCTCGCCGCCCCTCGGGTCCTTGAACTGAAATTCTCACAAAATGCTTTCAAGTGGCTATTAGTGCTTGGAATAACCAAAGAACATTGCTATGTTGGTATCCTTTTGGTTAGCATGACTGTGCCGTTACCCTTTTGTCTCCCGGAAAAGCAATTGTGGATGGGATGGGGGGGAAAGGAACACTTGGGCTGTTCTCTGTTCTCTTTCCTGAGAACATTGCATGTGACTCATACAAAGATGAAGGGGCTGCCAGGGTCCCCACATCTACCAGGCTTTTCTCTTTTTTTGGTGCTGATTTGCACATGTCTTTGGAATGAAGACTTGGATTTTTTAAAAAAAAAATACAATAACTGACCTTTTATACAGACTCCAGAGCATTGTATGGTGGAAGAAAACAGAGAACAACATAACCAACAGAGCTACCTAGCTGCTTTTCAGAGTGGGAACTGATAGGGTGGCGAAAGGGGAGCCAACAGTTGGTGGCGCTAGAGCCAACGGTGCTCCATTTGCCCTAAAGACATAGCTGCCAAGTTTTCGCTTTTCTCGCGAGGAAGCCTATTCAGCATAAGGGAAAATCCCTGTAAAAAAGGGATAACTTGGCAGCTATGCCTAAAGACCACCCACCCTTCTGCTCTGGCCCTCTGTAAAATGAGAACAAGGTTGGTCCATTTCCAGAGAGTTGTTGTGAAGATGAATGAGACAACTGCTCATGGGAAGCTGGTGGTAACGTATCTCATAGAATGCTTTCTCCCACATGAAATTGCCCGTCTTCAGAGCCCCATCTTGAGGAGCTGTTTCCCCCCCCCACACCTTTAAAGGCTGAGTGGGTGGATACTGGAGAAAGGTGAGATGCAAATGAAGTTACAAACAGATACCTCTCCTAGGGAGGCAATCCTAAGGAGAGATCCAGCAGGATGAGCAGCTTATTATGCAGCAGATCTCTGGCTCCACTGCCTGATTCTGGGATCAGGCGGGCTCATACTATGTCAAGCCCCCAACCTTGGCTCAGCTGAGGACACACCGACTGAATTTGCTGATCAAAGCCCAGCCAGGGTTCAGCTGATTGAGCCAAGTCTCCCCCAAAGGGGACATTCTGCAGTTGTGGCAGGACTCTTGCTAGGAGTGCTTTCTAAACTTAATTTCTACAACACACCAGATATGTAAATTGCTTTGCATTGTTTGTTACTTACATATTCACTGATGTGCAATTACTGCTGTGCTGGCAGGTGCCACATTGCTTTGCTATTTTTCCTAGTGTAGTTTTGTTGACTTCAGCAAGTTGTTTGTTGCTAGAGGCAGCCTGTATGCGCTAAGGCTGCAAGCCTAACCCCATCTACTCACAAGTAAGTACCTGGTAAGTGATAGTTAGGAGTTTAGCCTTAAACTGCTTCCTACTGTGAATTTTAAAAACCAATGAATTGCATTATTCATTAATGGCCTTTTGGTATGGAAAGAAGTGATCTCTTTTGTTACCTGTGGACTTTAGCTGTGCCCCAAAAGTCCAAGCATCATTGTCAAAGTGGAGAGAAATACCTCAGTTTCAGAACATTAGAAAAGCCTGCTGGATCAGGCCAATGGCCCACCTAGTCCGACATCCTGTTCTCCCCTCTTGTGGTTTCCAGCAACTGGTATTCAGAAGCACTGCTGCCTCAGAGGAGGCCATACCTGCCAAGTTCCTCTCTGAAAAATAAGGGACCGGACCGAAATTAGCATACCGGAAGTAGCGCGGTGGCCATTTTGGAACTGGGCGGAGCATGCTCAGAAGTCGCACTGCAGCCATTTTGGAACTGGGCAGAGCAGCATCAAAAGTCGCTTCTGAGCATGCTCCGCCCAGTTCCAAAATGGCCGCCGCACCAGAATAAATCGGGGGAAAACAAAAAAATCCGTTTTTTCGGCTGGGGACAGCCAGAAAAACGGGGGTTTCCCGGGGGAAACGGGAGACTTGGCAGCTATGGAGGAGGCAGAGCATAGTAGCCATTGATAGTCCTCTCCTCCATGTATTTGTCTAATCCTCTTTTGAAGCCATTCAAGTTGGTGACCATGATTGCCTTCTGTGGGAGGAAGTTCTATAGTTTTAACTATGGGCTGCTTGAAGAGCTACTTACTTTCATCTTCTATCTGCGCTCATAGCCTAAATCTTTGTTTTAAAATGTTGCCCAGCTTCCAGCCAAACCCCAATATTTGAAGCATACATCAGTGTGAGCATTATGTTTCAGCGGAAACATGCACACGACCATTTTCTGAATAAAATATGCATTTATGGGGGAAGATGTTGCAATAAAAAGGGACATATATGTGGCGGGAAAGTATTGCAAATGAGTGAAGGAGTAATTTATACAATCTATGGTGCAAAGATTGTATAAATTACTCCTTCACTCATTATACAATCTATGATGCAAAAGGGACACGGGTGGCACTGTGGGTTAAACCACAGAGCCTAGGACTTTGCCGATCAGAAGGTCGGCGGTTTGAATCCTCATGACGGGGTGAGCTCCCATTGCTCAGTCCCAACCTCCTGCCAACCTAGCAGTTCAAAAGCACCTCAAAGTGCAAGTAGATAAATAGGTACCACTACAGTGGGAAGGTAAATGGCGTTTCCGTGTGCTGCTCTGGTTCGACAGAAGCGGCTTAGTCATGCTGGCCACATGACCTGAAAGCTATACGCCGGCTCCCTCGGCCAATAATGCGAGATGAGCACCGCAACCCCAGAGTCGGTCACGACTGGACCTAATGGTCCTAGGTCCCTTTACCTTTATGGTGCAAAAAGCAAAATATCAACAGGGATCAACTGTCCCCCTGTGGTGCCTGAGTGATGGAAAGGAGATAGGATGAAAATATGAAATCAACCTAGCAAGATAGGCTGCAATCCTAATCTCTAATTACGCTGTGAATTTCCTTAGCCCTCTCAGCAACAAGCACGGATAAGCAGCAAGGAAAGATGACAGAGCAATGCACTCCACTAGCAGTACTGCGGTGTGTGACTGCCATAATGTCTAGCCTTGCCCTTGCAGTGTTGTGTTTTATAGATGTATCCAAGCACTTTAAGCAACCATCAGAGATCTCCTTCTAGGGATAATATGGGGATTTTTCCCTCTCTCTTTCTTAACGCCCGTGAAATTCAGAGCAAACGCAAAACAAACACGCACGGCCTTTCCAAACCTCAGGCCATTTACTTTGGCCACCAATACACCCACAGAAAGAGGGCTTTTCGATTTATATATTTGTACTTTCCTTACTTAGTATTGATTCTAAATAAAGAGGAAACCATGCTTGACGGGAAGCCTATGAGTAAGGGCCTGCGAATTAAAGAGTTTGTTTTATCTGCCCACTTTCCTTTTACCGTTGCCAAAATAAAGACGACATCCCAGCCCCAAGCCTCTTTGTAGTAGTGAGAGGGACAGTGTCCTAGATAGAACAAGTATTTAACAGAAGTTGACTTTTCTGAAAGACTTCTTGACATGCAAGCCCTTATCCCTACACCTGAGGCTTGGTAGGGAAAAGGGGAGAAGGACGAAAAACCTGAAGTCACACTTGGAAAGTGTCCCTAAGAGAAATTGCGAGGCCAAAGAAGAGGAAGGTCACAACTCATTGAGCAGCTAGTGGGAAATCCGTTGGAACCGCAGAGCTCATTAAGCCCAACTCTTGAAAACAATACAACAGGCACACAGGAAGTGAGGGGAAGGCGGCCAGAGTTATTCATTCTTCTGGAATCTCTGTGGCGCCGTGCAAGAGGCGAGGGTGCTTTTGGGGTCTCCACGAGTTCTGCTGATGCCTAAAGGGCCTGTTTTGGTGGACAGTCAAAACGTAGAGCTTTCGCAGTGAGATCATGATCCAGGAGCAATTGCCCAGAGGAGGCAGTTTTGAGGTCTGGTCTCTCTTTGTGGGCCACAGACGTATGACCACAGCACTTTGGTACGATTGAAGTGGTTCGAGGAAAGGGCTGTGCAATTGTGTGCAGACTGAAGCAGCCACAAGGCGTAGTAATGGGCACCAACTTGGATGGTTTTAAACGGGGGATTAGGAAACTTCTTGGATGAAGGGCTATTAATCACGGTGGCTATATTAACTCTGCTTTCAGAGGCAATACACCTCCTAATACCAGCTCCTGGGGAACAACAGTGAGAGAGTGCTGTCCACTGAACTTGTTGGACTCATGTCCTGCTTGTGGGCTTCTCCTAAGCATCCGATTGGCTACTGTAGGGCTTTATTTCAGCTGGAACTTACAGGAACTCAGTTCTGGCACATTTCAGGTGGGCACCATTGCCATTATAAGAGAACAAGGGAGGCGTGGTGAGTTCCAGCACACTTTCCCTGGACAGATGAAGTATGGATTTTGAAGGACAGCTGCTTTTCAGTTTGCAGATTGGCCAAGGAAGTGCAAATTAGGTACCGGTAGTGTGAGGGACAAGAGATACCGGCAGGTCCCTCCCATTCTGCACACCAGCTCATCGCCCAGCGCCAGTAGCAGCGGGGAAGGGGAAAGCTCAAGCGGTGACTCAGGAAGAGGGGTCCGAGGCTCAGGCAAGGTAGCGGAGCCCATGCCCAGCGGGAGACGGGAAGTGGGAGGCAGGGGGGGGGAAGGCCCATCCCACCAACCCCAGAATTGCGCCGGAAACGGCGGGGGCGGAGATTCAGTATCCCGAGACTATTTTGCTGGAAGAAAACGCGCAGACATCCATTCGGAGGTTCTGACTCGTAACTGACAACATGTACCTAGCATTGCTCTGCACTGTAAATACTCAGCGCCAATAAAATCATGAAAAGGCAACAAGTGGAAGAGTCGTTACTCTAGAGTAGCCGCTAACGCCCCTGTGATAGGTAGGTTCACAGATTTGCCCCCTTTCCCTTCCTTTTTTGATATGCACTGCAGCCATGCCAGAACTATCTCAAGCTACATCAAGTCCTTTGTGTAACCCATACATATACATATACATATAATCTGCATCCAATATGCATGCTGTTGTGTGCAATCCAAATGTGAAGCCACACAGAGCAAGCTAAAGTACAGATGGGACAAAGTATTGCTTTCTGGGAGCAGACCTCAGGAAGCCTTCCCCCAAATTTGTGCCCTCCAGATATTTTAGACTACAGGGGCACAGGTGGATGGGATTTATAGTCCAGAACATCTAGAGGACACCAGGCTGGGGGAAATTGCATCGAGGGGGTTTGTTGCAGAGCATTTGCAACTCTGCAAACAGAACCGATGGATCTGTGTGCGGCTGCACTGCGTGGTGAAATTTTGAACAGCAGTTGGCGGCATCTCAGTGAAGAGGACCCTCAGACTGACTCTGCCCACCCTGGCTGTCCATGAGGTCCTCTTACATGTGTCCTCTTTTCCCAGGACATGTCCTCTTTTCAGGGGTAAGATTTCTGCCCGGATGCATTTTTTTAATTTGTCAAAATGTCTCTGGCTATACTTTCTGGATGGGACATACTAGACATAATAAAGGTAAAGGACCCCTGGACAGTTAAGTCCAGTCAAAGGCGACTATGGCGTGTGGTGCTCTCATCTCACTTTCAGGCTGAGGGAGCTGGTGTTTGTCCACAAACACTTTTCCGGATCATGTGGCCAGCATGACTAAACCGCTTCTGGTGCATGGAGAACCGTGACGGAAGCCAGAGCGCATAGAAATGCTGTTCACCTTCCCGCTGCAGCGGTACCTATTTATCTACTTGTGCTGGTGTGCTTTCGAACTGCTAGGTTGGCAGGAGCTGGGGCAGAGCAATGGGAGCTCACCCCGTCGCGGGGATTTGAACCGCCAACCTTCTGATTGGCAAGCCCAAGAGGCTCAGTGGTTTAGACCACAGCCCCATCTGTGTCCCTTACATACTGTAGACATAACTGGTGGCTGAAGACTTGCTTTCCTCTTCTCTTCTCCAATATTCTCTCTTTAGCAATATATCACAGTTTCTACAGCCTACATATAAAAAAATTCCTTCCAGCAGCACCTTAGAAACCAACTAAGTTTGTCACTGGTATGAGCTTTCGTGTGCATGCTCACTTCTTCGGATACACTGAAACAGAAGTCACCAGACGCTTATATATAGTGAGAGGGTGGGGAGGGGTATTACCCAGAAGGGTGGTGGGAATGGGTGATTGACTGACTGATCGTGTTTCTGAAGAAGGGTGCATGCACACGAAAGCTCATACCAATGACAAACTTTAGTTGGTCTCTAAGGTGCTGCTGGAAGGAATTTTTTTAAATTTTGTTTTGACTATGTCAGACCAACACGGCTACCTACCTGTAACCAGCCTACATATAGTAGAGGTATTTAAAATGAGAGTCGTCATAGCATCCTCTTTTTTGCTCTTCAATATATGGCAGGAAGGAGTATAGAGGGCTTCTTGTTCAAGGTGAGCCTTTCCTGAATAGTAATGTCTTCCTGAGCTCTGGTGTGCTTGTTGCTTCCTTGTTGTCCTTTGTTCCCGACGTTTGGTTTGCTCCTTGACCCTGTCTACTACTTGGCTTTGTAGTTCTAACTTGCTCTCCGAGCCTCCAAGTCTCAGACTCCAAGGCTCAGAGGGTATCAAGGACGGTGGTGGAGGTGGGGAGTTAATGCACTTGTCTCCGCTCTGCCACAGCGCATGAGGGATTTGAATGCCTGAGCTTGACTTGCGTCGTCACTGTATGAACTTGGCGCAAAGACCTTAAGAGGGTGCTGTTTGTTAATTTAAAAATTGCATCAAGTATGTAAGTACATACACTTGTTCCTGAAAATTGCACCAGTATATAAGGGATGTGTCTCCTCCACTTGAATCACCAGGGAGTTGGTGACTCGAGCCGTGAGGGGCATACACATGCAATTGGTTATTCTATCCATTATTCTATGCAGCATTGGGGTCGGGGAATAATCATTTTAATTTAAAAATCACAGATTGTCACCAATTATATAAGGCACCCACATTTGGTCAATGGATAAGTTTAAACCAATATTTTTGTTTTGTCTGTGAGATGCTATAAGAACATCAAACCAGCTCCCAGATGCAGGTTACACCATATAATTAGGTGCTCTAGATAAACATTACTGTAGCAGCTGGAACAGAACGAACTTTTAAGGGACATCATGTTGATCCATTGGTAGGAATATAATTTTGACTTCAGCCAAGTAACGACGACTTGATGATAGCTTTACTCTCTTGTTTTAGTAAACAAAATTATATGCTTAGGAAATAAGTGAGATTTTTTAAAGTGGGTTACTCAACTATACAGCTGCGTATTCCAGTTTGGCAAAAGTATGGCGAGGAGGAAGGAAAGGCAGGAGGGATGCACAAGGTAATAATTTTAATTTAATAATTCTGTTTGCTTTCACCTGGGGTGGGGAGCCTGTGGGCCTCAAGATGTCAGTGGAATCCCATCAGCCCAAGAAAACTGGAAAGGCCAAAGGTAGTTCAAAAAAAACCCGAAAGGGCCAAAGGTTAGCCAGCCTTGGCTTACACCAATAAGGACCTGCTTGGTCTTTGTTATGTACTGAGCTGAATCATAGAACAATAGGACCCAGATCAGCAGTCTGATTGGTCCGCAGGAGCCACCCAATCCAACTCCAGGTGGAAGTGAATCCGCAACCTGATTGGCCTGCAGGAGCAGCCAATCAGGCGGCTGGCGGAAGTGAATCCGCAACCTGATTGGCCTGCAGGAGCAGCCAATCAGGCTGCTGGCAGAAGTCAATCCACAAACTGACCCACAGGTGTAGCCCTGAAGTAGCCAATCAGGCAAAGCCCATTGTGTAAATAATGTATATAAGCAGATGGTTTTGGGAAAAGGGCATTCTTCTCTTCTTTCCTTGATGACTACGAGCTGAATAAAGAGCATGAAATTCACTCTCGACTCCGAGTATATTTCAGTCTTGTTATTCATTTGCTAAATTCATATCCAGATGATTACCTGTAGCTATTCATATCATTCTTGTTTTCATTTGCTTTACATATAAATGTGTAAGCAATCTGTCATGGCATGGCTGGAAGCAGGGGAGTGGTGGGAGGCACCAGCTGGGGAACCCCCCCCCCAAGGGAACCCCCAAGGGAAGAAGGCTCAGAGCCAGGGGTTGGGTGGTGGGTCTGATGAGTAGAGACTATGAAGAATAGCTCTGAGCAGTTAGGGTAGTAGAGCTGTCATATACCATATAATTTCTTGCTTGTCCGTTTGTTGTCCTTACGCCACCCTTTTCTCCAAGGACCTCAAGGTGGCATACATGGTTCTCCCCCTTCTCATTTAATCCCCACGACAATGCTGTGAGGTAGGCTCGGCTGAGAGGCAGTGAATGGCCGAAGGCTTCAAGGCCGAGTGGGGATTTGAACTGTGGTTTTTCCCAGGTCCTGGTTCGACACTCTAATTAGTCTGCATGGAATCTTGGGGTGCACCCCCACGCTTGTGGTTTCATTCCGTAGAGAAAAAGACTACTCTCAAGTGATCCCAAAATATCTATTTGTTAAGTTAATGGCTCTCACTGTCAAGTGTATCTTTGCATGACTAAAGAGGACAAGTCACTGGTTGCCATGGAAACTACCAGCTGGAGGTTCTTCCAGAAGATGGCCAAATCAGGCAGCCAACCAACCAACCAACTGGAGGTGATGATATTGATGAGTCTAAGAAAACAAGAGTCTGAAAGCCAATCTCATCTTGGACTGGGAAGATATGCACAGGCTTGGCTTGTTTTATGTGCTGATCCCAAAGCTGTGGCTTTCTTCTTAAAGGTAAAAGTAACCCTGATTGTTAGGTCCAGTCGCGGACGACTCTGGGGTTGCGCGCTCATCTCGCTCTATAGGCTGAGGGAGCCGGTGTTTGTCCGCAGACAGCTTCCGGGTCATGTGGCCAACATGACTCAGCGGCTTCTGGACAATCAGAGCAGCACACGGAAATGCTGTTTACCTTCCCGCTGGAGCGGTACCTATTTATCTACTTGCACTTTGACATGCTTTTGAACTGCTAGGTGGGCAGGAGCTGGGACCGAACAACGGGAGCTCGCCCCATCACGGGGATTCGAACCGCTGACCTTCTGATCAGCAAGCCCTAGGCTCTGTGGTTTGGACCACAGCGTCACCCGCGTCCCTTATGGCTTTCTTCTTACACCCCCCACCCCTAATGCAGTTGGGGTGGAGGGAGAGTAAGAGTTCTTGCTATGAAAATTCCACCTTTTGCTCAGCTTGTGTGTGTGTGTATGTATATGTGTTTGTGTGTAAATAAAATTATATAATAGAAACACCACAGTCTCCAGTGACTTTCATACCAGGGAAACTAACCTGTGTTATGTGCTCGGACTCTTGAAATATCACACACAGATTGTGGCGCATGTAGCACCACAAAGGCAGAAAGAGGCAATGGCAATTTCTGGCTGGGTTAGGGCCAGGATACTAAATTTTCCCAGGCGCAAACAATTACTCTTCAAGCATCCAGAATGCAACCTTGGTAGAGAGACATTGTGAGGCACATAGCCAGTGCACAAAAAATGCACATTTATTGCTCCCTAAATTCTAAGGCTTCAAGACTGCAGAAGCTTTGAATGTTTGGGAGATGGGCTTGTAAGATCCAACAAGCTTCATTGCCATGTTTTTGTCTATTCTGTTCAAGTGAAATTTGGAAGGGAATGTAGTCCAAACCTTTATGCTCAATTGTATGCTAAGGAGTAAATAAAGCATTTTCTGGGAACAGGGATATGTCTGGTAACGCTATATTTAGGGAGCATTTAAAGAAACAGAAAATAAACAGGGCCATAATTCTGCATATGTCCAATAAACACAGCTTGGTTTTGATACCTGGGGCTATATTGACTCCAGAGCATCACAGAACATAGCATTAATTCCAACTTAGCCAAGCCCCCTCCCCCTGAAAAGTGTGTAAGGCTTAAAAATAATGAATCTATCTAGCTATATATGTGTCACCTTATCTATATTTAGGAGTTCCTAGTGCATGAGGACTAGACACTGCTGTGATAATAGTCGTAGTGGGTGTGAAGCAGGAAATCCATTTTTCCCCCATGGACGGAAGACTGGTCCCCACAGATGCTAAAAATGCAGAATAACTAACAAAGAAGGAAAATGCCCTTCTGAACTCCACCTGAACTTTGGTGTGTCTGCTTCATAAAAAGCAAACCTTAAAAATAATCTTGATGAATTATCTGTGCATCCTTTTGAGACAACTGAAGAAAGGCAGGAGTGATGTGTCTGGTAGACCTGGGTTCTTTTCTGGTACAAGCTGCTTTGAAAGAAACATTGTGAAGGTTGGATCCAGGTGAGCAGGCATATCACCTGACACACTACCTTTTGAGATTGTCTGTTGCACTGTTGAACACCTCATACCACCTACCACCAGGAGGTTCATCTTGATGTTTAGTCTAAAACCCTTTTCTGGTCATTTGAACCTACTGGTTCAGGTCCTATCTTCTGAAGCAACAAAAAAACACAAAGTTATTTCATTATCTATGCCAGCCTTTCTCAGCCATGGGTCCCCAGATGTTGTTGGACTACAACTCCCATCATCCTTGAACACTGGTCCTGCTAGCTAGGGATGATGGGAATTGTAGTCCAACATCTGGGTACACAAGGTTGAGAAAGGCTGATCTTTGTGATAGTCTTCAGATACTTGAAGAAAGCTGTCTTACTGCCTCTTCATAGTCTATTGTCCAGGCTAAACGTACCCAACCCATTTATCTCGCCCCACTTTGTGGATAAACTTGTGGATAACCATCAATTGATATCCTTCTTAACCCTTTGAGGCAATCAATCATGTATCCTTCTTGCTGGTCTGCCTTGATTAGGGTTTGGAGGTACATGCTGTGGTGGTTTCACCTTTACATGGCCAACCAATTTCAGAAGATGGTGCTGGGGGACTTGACTCTCTGACATCTGTGGTGTGGGTCTTGCAGGGTTTTATTTACTGCTCATGTATTTTAACATCTACATGACATGGATGAGATAATTTGTAGGTTTGGCATGAGGTGTCATCAATAGGCAGATGGAACCCAACTCAATTTTTCACCCATTTTTTAAAAATCCAATTCATGTGGGGTGGTGATGGTGCTAAACTAGTGCCTGGGTGAGATAACAGACTGGTTGAGGGCTACATGAACAAATTTCAGATTGGTAGATGGGGAAAGACCTTCTTCACCACCAACCTCTGGCCTTGGATAGCTATTGCCCATCAGTAAAATCTAAAATGCTCACTGGAAGGATGGTTCCTGAAGCTGAGACTCCAATACTTTGGCCACCTCATGAGAAGAGAAGACTCCTTGGAAAAGACCCTGATGTTGGGAAAGATGGAGGGCACAAGGAGAAGGGGATGACAGAGGACGAGATGGTTGGACAGTGTTCTCAAAGCCACCAACATGAGTCTGACCAAACTACGGGAGGCAGTGGAAGACAGGAGTGCCTGACCATGGGGTCACGAGTCAGACATGACTAAACGACTAAACAAGAAAGAACAACATAATCTAAAATGGACCATATTCTGTCAGCACATGGTTGATTCACATGCAAGACTCATCGCTTTTTATAAGCACCACCACTTTTGCCCCTGAAAATTCCAGTGCTTTGCTCCCTACCATCTCCCTACTATGTATCACTAGATAGCTCAGTGGGTTAGAGCCTGCTGCTGATAACACCAAGGTCGCAGGTTCGATCCCCACATGGGACAGCTGCATATTGCAGGAGGTTGGGCTAGAATGATCCTCGGGGTCCCTTCCAGCTTTACAGTTCTATTACTTATTTTTATTTATTTATTAAATTTGAATACCACCTTTCACCCGTAGATCTCTGGGTGGTTCACAATGTAAAAATGCAAGATAAAAACACAAAACGCATTGTTGTTGTTGTTTAGTCGTTTAGTCGTGTCCGACTCTTCGTGACCCCATGGACCATAGCGCGCCAGGCACTCCTGTCTTGCACTGCCTCCCGCAGTTTGGTCAAACTCATGTTCGTAGCTTCGAGAACACTGTCCAACCATCTTGTCCTCTGTCATCCCCTTCTCCTAGTGCCCTCCATCTTTCCCAACATCAGGGTCTTTTCCAAGGATTCTTCTCTTCTCATGAGGTGGCCAAAGTATTGGAGCCTCAGCTTCACGATCTGTCCTTCCAGGACAGATAATAAAACGCATAATAAATAGCAAATCAAAAAAATAGCAAAAAAATAGCAAATCAAAACAACAACCCCCCCCCCACATTATTTCAAGGTCTTCAATGAAAGCCAGCAGGTGAATAGTAATTGAGCAAGATAGCTGTGCCATATTATTCTGAGACAGGACAAAAAGCGAGGCTGTCATGTGGAAGTGCCACACTTTGTCATTCATTATTATTTCCAATCGGAGGCAGTATTCTTTTCCCTTCCATCTCAAACACTGATGTGTCTTGGGACAGTCATATGAGGTTGTCTTAGATCGAACAAGTTACTGGTCCATTTAGTACTCTATCAGGGGCATGCAACCTGAGGCCTGGGGACTGACTGTGGCCCTCCAGGCATTTCTATGTGGCCCTCAGAAATCTCCTCAGGCCACATCCCTCACTGGTCCTGTCTCTCACTCCGCTCGAGTGTTTTCGCCGGTGACCTTGAACTTGATAATGCCTCTCGCTTATCTGGATGCAGGATTGATGTGGGAGCATGTGTCTAGTTAAAAGGTACACAAGTGGCCAAAATTGTGGAAACCTTTCGGAAAAAGTGTATTTCCGAGGTTTGATGGCTCATAACACCACTCTTTTTTTTTTTGGAGCAATACCATAAAAATTATGTATCAATGGAAAGATAATTTAATGAAGAATGTAATGCAATAACTTTTATGGAGGGTTATTTATTACAACAGAAGTCATAAAGGAGAAACACATATAAAAATGAACGCCTTCCCATGGAGTGAGCCAAGTTTTTTTTTAGTTCTGCAGCTGTAACAATGTGAAACCAAGATTGAATTATTGCGTCTATTAACTGGGTTTTGTTGCTGGTTTGCTTCTTTCCATTGAAATATAAGTTTATGGTATTACTAAAAAAAAAAAGTGGTGTCGTGAGCCATCAAACCTCGGAAATACTGTACACTTTCTCCAAAAGGTTTCCACAATTTTGACCACTAGTGCAGTGTTTCTCAACCAGTGTGCCTCCAGATGTTTTGGGACTACAACTCCCATCATTCCTGACCACTGGTCTTGCTAGCTAGGGATGATGGGAGTTGTAGTCCCAAAACATCTGGAGGCACACTGGTTGAGAAACACTGCACTAGTGCACACTTCTCGTTCAGCCTGCTTTTGACTCGGGCCCCATCCACCACCGGCCTGCGGCCCTCAGATGGTTCCCAGGAATGGAATGTGTCCCTCAGCATGAAAAGCGTCTCCTGCCCCGCCTCAAATTGTCTTTTCAGAGAAGCAGTAGCTCTCCAGGGTCTGAAGGAGACTTTTTTTAAAAAAAAGCGTTGCTTCCTGAGATGCTTTTAGTCAGAAAGATTGAACATTGGGGCCACCCTGAGGGCACTTCGCATAAACGACTTCTCCCTTTGTTCCTGAGGAAACTGTCAGGTTTATTCCATATCCTGAGGTGCTAGTAGCAGCCTGTTTGTGGCCATTTCTCACCCCATGCCCACGAGAGGAGAGACTCTCGTGGAGTCCCTTTCTCTGCAATACAACACTTTCTCTCTCCCCCCCCCCCACAACTCTTCTCTCTTCTCTCACATCTCCAGTAAATGCCACTTCTCACTAAAGACATCCATTCTTCTGCTAGACTGTCTTTTAAAAACTCCCTGCAGATTAGACTGTGCCGTTTGGGGAGAAAGCAAGTCTAATGTCTTGTGACAATGAATCAATATGGATTTGATTAAAGCTTTCAGAAAGGCATCTTGAAGCATCTGCACTGCGTGATGCAATCGGGGTTAAGCTGATGGCTTTTTATATCCCTCCGCCCTGCGCTCTCCCCGGGAGATGGCAGGAATGGATTCGATGCTGCCTCGGAAAACTCCAAGATCAGCACTTTAAGAAAGAATTGCGCCATGCGCAGAGCAGTAATTCAGAACGTCCTGAGAGAAATATTGTACCAGGTAAGTAGGTATAGGTTTGCAGAATAAACCTATAAATAAGTACAGGGTTTATCGTTAGGGTTTAGGGCCATTAACTGATAGGGAACCAATATAGGCTTCCTTCTTTGCATTTGTAATTGAATTTATTCGCAGTTTCTGAAATAAGAAGCAAAACACAGCTACCTTTTGAAATTTGTGCTTATCTGAATTGTGTGATTTAATTCTCCGATCAGTGTTTACAAAAATGCATATATTAGGGGAAGGTGTTCATGAAAATGAACCTATTTGTGAAAAGAACATAAAAATGTGCTATGTTTGGGGAAATTGCTTGCAAAAAAGTGTATATTAGCAAAACGTGTATATAAAATGGTCTAATTCTGTGTAGGGCATATTCACATGTTCATAACTGTTGCAGTGAAGAGGGTCAGGAGTTGTAGAACCACAGATATCTCTGAGTGAGCAACTGGTGGAAGTGAAACAGTGTGTAATTCAAGGGTTAAATCTGTTATCAATATGTCAGCTCGGCAGGGTATACACGGAGGTATCACTTAGCAATCAAGCAGTTGTATGATCTCTACCGTAATTGGCTGTGTAGTTCTGAGGGAGTTCCCCCCTTGTATACTTGGTTGAATATTTAACTACTCTGTACAAGGCCTGAAGGGAGCAAGACAAAACCTCTCACTTCGTTTTTCCTCAGATTATAGACTCTTTACTATCCAGTTTCCTTAATAAAATCTTATCAGGGTGTCTTCTTTCTCTGGACTATGCTTGCATTATTTACGTGACTGTGCTAACAGCAATTTGCTCCACTGAAGTTTGAGGGCAGACTGCAACTTTTAAAGACTTTTCCACCTCACCTCCTTTGCCTCTATTCCATAGCCTCTCACCTGATCCTATTGTGGAAGGATTTTGGTTCCTCGGTCTTAAGGAAAGACTGCTGTTAAGGTGCAGGCTCGGGTAAGGGACATAGCTGCCAAGTTATTCCTTTTTTAAGGGATTTTCCATTATGCTGAATAGGCTTCCTCACGAGAAAAGGGAAAACTTGGCAGCTATGGTAAGGGAGGTTCTTCTGAGCTGAAGTCTTGAGACCACATAACACCGGTCTTGAAAGACCTTCATTGACTTCCACTACATTTCCGAGCACAATTCAAAGTGTTGGTGCTGACCTTTAAAGCCGTAAACAGCCTCGGCCCAGTGTACCTGGAGGAGCGTCTCCACCCCCATCATTCAACACGGACACTGAAGTCCAGCGCCAAGGGCCTTCTGGTGGCCCTCACTGCGAGAAGCGAAGTTACAGGGAACCAGGCATAGGGCCTTCTCAGTAGTGGCACCCGCCCTGTGGAACACCATCGCAGCAGATGTCAAGGAGATAAACAACTACCTAATGTTTGAAGACATCTGAAGGCAGCCCTGTTTAGGGAAGTTTTTAATGACTGATGTTTTAATGTAGTTTTAATATTTTGTTGGAAGCCACCCAGAGTGGCTGGGGAGACCCAGCCAGATGGGTGGGGTATTATTATTATTATTATTATTATTAATTGACAATAACTTAGTTGTGATTCCTGCATTGCAGGGGGTTGGACTAGAGGACCCTTGCAATTCTCCAATTCTATGTGAAGGGCTCAAAAGACCACACAAGTCATATTATTATGGAAAAAATGGTTTATAAAATATGATCAATATCCAACCTAGAAACCCACCTTTTTAAATATGGTACATTCATTTTCTAAAACAATACTTCATATACAACTTGTTTATGATATATTTCCACCATATAACTTTTTTTTAAAAAAAAAAATGAGTTGAATTAGGAAATTACATCCACGAGACCTCACAACCTATACAGACGAACCTAAGAAACAATCTTCAAAAATCCACAGAATAAGAATGAAGGATGGGTCCAATATGAAGCATCACATAAGTGCAGCTTATAAATACACCTCCTCGTTCCCTTTAGCTTGAAAATAGACAGTGTACAATCTATTCCTTTCTCTCTCTCTCTCTCATTTGAGGGTGGAAACAGATGAAAAGCTTCCTACACTGCAGTTCGGTCAGCATTAAAAGTTGGCCAACAACAATCTATGCAACAATTGTTACAGGGCCAGCCACTGTAATACCATACAGTTGCTTTGAACTACAAAGCCCATCACCCCCAGCAAACATGCCCAATGATCAGGGATGATGGGTACTGCAGTCCACAACAGCAGCAGGTCACCCCTGCCTTATTGTGTCCCTGCTCAGTTGAGCTCCCCATTGTTCTACACCTGGTACCAGGGCCGTCTTACCCATAGGCACTAGGGGTGCGAGGCACCTGGGCGCCGGGCTCTCAGGGGCGCCAGGCCGAGAGTCCGGGGCCTGAGAGTGGAGTCCAGGGAAGAGCCCGCCCTTCGGTTGGAGTGCCGCGGTGGGCTCTTCTGCTGCGGGCATGAGTTCGGGGGCAACCGATCCAGCAAGACGCTAAGCCGGCCAGCTCGCTCAGCCCTCCTGTGTGCCTGGGACAGGGGCGGGGGGCGCCAGGCGGATCTTTGCACCCCAGCGTTCCATATGCTTAAGACGGCCCTGCCTGGTACATGGGGCACTATATTCAATTTCGTTAAAAAGAACCAAGTATTTTACTTGGGGAGAGGGCAAAGTTTGCAGTAGGGTTCAAAGGCTGACTTTTGGCAATATTCAATATTAATATTTATTATTATTATTATTACTATTAAAAAGAAACCCCCAAACCCCACAAATAAACCCCAAACACACAAGTTTTAAAAAGTCCATTTTAAGAATTTTTGGGGTCGGGGGCAGATTCATATCCACCATGTATGAGCGCTTGCACCTAGGAGAAGGGGGGGGGGAATCCTTTGAATGGCAATATTTCATACCTAGGAGTACATAAGAAGATCTCTACTGGATCAGACCAATGGCCCATCAAGTCCAGCATCTTGTTCTCACAGCGGCCACCCAAACGCTTGTGGGAAATCCACAAGCAGGATAGGAGCACAAGGTCACTCACTATTCCTGTGGTTTCCAGCAACTGGTATCCGGAAGCATGTTAAATTAATTTAGGGGAAAGATGGTTGGGGTGTGCGTGTGTGTTAGAGGTTGGGAAGAGAGGGTTTTTTTGGGGGGGGGAGGCTAATGTGCAGCTGCCACTTGAAGAGGGAGCTTAAAAGCTCTTGTGCGTGAGTCAAGCAGCGTCTCACACTGCTTCGGATCCTGATCTGTACCAGAGACAGAGGTGTTCCTGAGAAAGAGAAACTCGAGCTCTGTATAGGCACTGGAAAAAAGGCACGAGGCCAACAAACTGGAGGGGGCTTGGGGTGGGCACATTGGCACCACAAACACGGGCCTCTGCACCTGGCTTTTGTGTTTTGAGTGTGAAGGCCTGAAGGAGAATTGGGTCCGAATCTTGCGCAATTCTGGTTCCCAGTGGTGGGGAATGACCCTACTAAGCATGTTCAACGGGACATACTTAAGAGTGGGTGCGTGTGGCGCTGTGGTCTAAACCACTGAGCCTCCTGGGCTTGCCGATCAGAAGGTCGGTGGTTCGAATCCCCACGACGGGGTGAGCTCCCGTGGCTCTGTCCCAGCTCCTGCCAACCTAGCAGTTCAAAAGCACGCCAGTGTAAGTAGAAAAATAGGTACCACTGTGGCGGGAAGGTAAACGGCGTTTCCAGGCGCTCTGGTTTCTGCCATGGTGTTCAGTTATGCCAAAAAGCAGTTAGTTCCTATCAGGGGTTCATGCTCATCATGCAAAGGCCAGGAGTGGATTCATAGAATCATAAAATCATAGTGTTGGAAGAGACCACAAGGGCCATCCAGTCCAACCCCCTGCCAAGCAGGAAACACCATCGAAGCATTCTTGACAGATGGCTGTCAAGCCTCCGCTTAAAGACCTCCAAAGAAGGAGACTCCACCACACTCCTTGGCAGCAAATCCCACTGTCGAACAGCTCTTACTGTCAGGAAGTTCTTCCTAATGTTTAGGTGGAATCTTCTTTCTTGTAGTTTGAATCCATTGCTCCGTGTCCGCTTCTCCGATTGGATGGGTCGACCTGCGGATGCAGTAGACCACAGCTCTCATCACCCCCGACCATTGCCTGTGCTTGATGGGGTGATGGGAACGTAGTTCAAAGCATTTGCAGTGTACCAGACTGGCCAGCCTTGCCCTGCTCAGTTGGTGCCCTCAAACCCTCTTTTGAGCATCTGAGTAAGAACTACGTTGGGGGAGCGAGCAGAAGAGCAGCTGCCCCCAGGAAATGGCACGCTTGTTCCTCACCCCACCCCACAGATTCACCATATGGGATGCTGCAGTGCTGACCTCTCTGCAAGCGGGTCATCTGTTTCTACCCTTGATCTCAGACTGCGGCCATTCAAGTTAATAAATACGTACAACATTCTGGAGTTCAGTGACTATAAATAGCAAATACGGCTGCATGCCTGTTCTGGTATTTCTCTGCACATCTGTTTGATTTCACTGGAAATTTCGGATGTCCTAAGATTCCAGATCAGGAGCTTAATGTAACAACAACAACAACAATATTATTATTATTATTTTAAAATGATCTAGGATAGCTCTGAGCTATCCCAGTCAGACGTATAAATATAAATAAGCATAATATAGAAAAACATTCCCCCTCCCCATCCACATACAAAAAATGTAATCGTTATTGCTAGCAGCAAGTAGAGTATGAAATATTGGATAGCTAAAACTACGCACGCCTCACTTTCACCAAATGGATCTGGTTTCCTAGCATTTCTAAGAAAAGCTTCTGGTATAATTTGTACATCGAGAGGCTGTGGAGGAACTTGACCACCTTCCGGAGGCCTTGGATCGTCGTCTTGGGGAAATGGTATGTTTTCGAATGCTTCAGCCCATACGTCAATCCCTTGATGGTGTCTTGGTCTCTATTTTTTACTCTCCACAAGCTGAGAAGCTTGAGAATCTGCTCGGAAGATTTGCACAGCTTCAGAATACGGTCGACTTCTTCCTTCCCCACTTTCTTCCCTGGCAAATTTTCCATCAGGATGCTGAGCTGCTCAAAGGTGATGTTGAGGTGGCCAATGTGTTTTGAGACACTGTTTTCGCAGTGATCAATACCTGCGAAAGACGAATAGAGAAGCTGGTTTATTTCGTAGACTCACAGAATCGTAGAGTTGGAAGGGAGCCCAACCCTCTGCAATACAGGAACCTCAGCTAAAGCATTCATGACAGATGGCTATCCAACCTCTGCTTAAAAACCTCCAAGGAAGGAGAATTCATAAATAAATGTGAGCTTGCTCAGTGTATGCATACACCGCTCTGCTTGTATAAATGGCCTTACCTTGCTTAATGTTCTTGACCACAGTGTGACCATTGTTCTGCTCCTTCCATAATTTCAGTAACTGAAAGGTCTGTTCCTGAGGACTGTGCCTTTGTTTAAGCCATTCTGTAGTTTCTGTGTTGACCTTTATACCTGGCAGACTATCCCTTAGCGTGTTCAGCCAGTTGGGCGTGAGTTTTGTTGGAACGGCAAACCTGAAGAATGCTTCCTCACATAAAGTCACACCTGAAGAAGAAAAAGAAGAAGAAGCATATTGATCTTTCAAAGTCTGTCTGGTCTGGATCAGTCATCCAAACATTGCACCCGTGCCCTTTCAAAAAGCATAAAAAATCCCCAGTATTGCTCTACCAAGGCTGCAGACCTGTGTTATTTATTCATTAAATTTATATGCTACTTTTTCCTCTAAGGACTTCAAGGTGGTGTAAATGGTCCCCTCCTTCCTCATTTAATCCCCACAACAACCCTGTGAGGTAGGCTCGGGTGAGAGATGGTGACTGGCCCAAGGGCACCCAGTAAGCTTTATGGCGTGGGGAGATTTGAACTCTGGTCTCTCCTGGTCCGACACTCTTATTAGGCTGCATAGAATCTTGGGGGTGCACCCTCAAGCTTGTGGCTTCATTCTGTGGAAAAAGACTGCCCAAGCGGCCCCAAACTATCTCTTTGTTAAGTTAATGGCTCTCACGGTCAGGTGTATCTTTGCATGACTAAAGAGGGCAAGTGACTGGTTGCTATGGAAACTACCAGCTGGAGGTACTTTCCAGAGATGGAGTCAAGCAACGCCTAGGAGCCCAAAGATTCCCTACCATATGCTAATGAAGTGCTTTCAGAAGTGTCACTCTGGATGAGGAGTAGAGAGCTGCTACACTAGCTTCACAGCTGTTGTTTACCGGAAGGGAGGAGCGAGGCAAAAAGAGGATTAGACAAATTCATGGAGGAGAGGGCTTTTGATGGCTACTAGGCATGATGGCTGTGATCTGCCTCAATAGTTGGAGACAGCCATGCTTTTGAATATCAGTTGCTGGTATTCAACATAAGTAGGGGAGTCCTCTTTTCCTCAGGCCCTGCTTGAGGGTTTCCTACAGGCATCGGGCCGGCCACTGTGGGAACAGGATGTTGGACTAGATGGGTTTCGACTGGATCCAGCAGGCTCTTCTTATGTTCTTATGGTGGTGGGAAGGTTGGCGCAGTGCAAACACACTGGCAGAATCAATCCAGTGTTCCTGCCAGCGTGTTTGCACCATTCCAACTTCAGCTCTTCTGCATTCCCTCGGGTTAAGCAATGGTGACCCACCTGCTGGGAAGGTCGTGTGGCGGTTCTGCCCCACCCAGCAAGCTACATGGAGAACAACTTCTATTTCACATCAGTCAGCTGCAAGCTATCCCTTGCTTTGAAGCACAAGACTTAACTAATAGAAATACAACAACTGATAAATTGGCTCGTACCGATTCCACACTTCTGATCTGATTTGTTGCTTTTTTCTCCCTGGCAAACATTGTCACGCGTGGCGTCCCCCTTGCGCACCATTTTGAGACCCAGCGCACTGCAGTTGGTGTGCTTTTGACAAGCTTCCTTGGGTGACATTTCATTGGAGAAATAGCCTTCTGGGCATCTCTCGCAAACCGTGTCACTTTCAGGGGTACCTTGGGACAAAAGAAAGAGACAATAAAAATGCTTGGCAATTACTTTGTATACAGCACTTCAGGGACTTCTTATATATATGGTGAAAGGCAGCATGAAAGACTGAGCTGAAAAACAATCAGATAAATGCCTGATTTGTGTGTTCCCAAAGATTCTCATTCAAAGGGGGATGCTCGTTTCCCAGGACAGTTTCGCCAATTAATGTTTTAAATCTCATCTGCTTTGGTTTTGTAAAGGCACATTCAGAAGTCTCACACGGGACAGCGCATGCCCCCAGGGACTGAGCCACTTTCAAACGTAGGTGGAAGACTGCATTGTTTATAGAACTGTAGAGCTGGAAGGGACCATGAGGATCATCTAGTCTAACCCCATCCAATGCAAGAATCATAGCTAAAGAATCTTGGACAGACAGCCGTTCCATCTCTGTTTCTCCAATGAAAGATAGTCCACCTTCTGAGGGAGTCCATTCCACTGTCAGGCACCTCTTATTGCCAAAACGTTCTTCCTAATGTTAGAAAGTTCTTCCTAATGTGATTTCTTCACCTCTAAAGCTCCCTACATATTTAAACCTAGCCCATTAGGCAGTTTTAAAATGGGGAGTATTCAGATACGGAATCTGGACAAGCAAAAGGTTCACATGGAACTTGGTTGGCGCAGCAGGACACCACATGCTGTGGGACTGGTGGGGATCAGCAAAAATAAACCCCAGAAGTCCAACTCTGATACTCCAGAGCTGGTCCAAAGTCAACTCCGCTCAAACAGTTGGAAAAAGTTGCTTGGCTTTGATTCCTATGGACCAGCCCAGCATAAATAATAATAATAATAATAATAATAATAATAATAATTTATTTATACCCTGCCCTCCCCAGCCAAGGCCGGGCTCAGAGCTGCCCTGAAGCTCCACCACATCAACACGCGATGAGCTGCCATTTTATATTTCCCACAATGACCCAGAGCAGGGCTGGCCCAATACATTTCGGCACCTGAGGCAAACCCCAAAAGGGCACCCCCTCTCCAGTGAAGAATGGGCGAGTGAAGGTCTGAGTCAGGAGCAAGGGCAGGAGGTGGGCTGCCAAGGAGGAGGCAGGATCAGGGCTGGCCCATGCAGGAGGCGAGGTGAGGTGACCGCCTCGGGCGGCAGGATCCACAGGGTCAGAAGATCCCGCCTGCAAGGAATGCAGTGGCAGCAACAGCTACGGTGCACTCCCTGGACTCCAGATCTTCTGCCCCTGCCAGGGAGGGCACCAAGATAAGGGCCCACGGGTGGTACTTTTGCCCAAGGTCTTCTCAAACCTGGAGCAGAGCTGGCATTGCCCATGGATGATGGCACAAAAGCACTTTTTTTCTTTTTGGAAACTTTGAAGGAATTCTTTCACCAGAGCACTGAAACAAGTGCATTGGATAACTCAATGAAATGCCTTCTTTCCCTTAAAATCTGGCTTGTCACGCTCACGTTCGACGTGGCATGCCAGCCATGTGTTATGACCTGCTGGGTGGCTTAATAAACCCAGCCTGTGCAGGCAATCTGGATTTAACTAAAATGAAGGGTTTATCAAACACCTGATGGTCTGTGGTTCGTGGCTGCAAATTGGACAGAGCTGATTTAAGTCCCTTCTGAGCAGTTCCCCATTCCTACATAAATGGCGATAGAATTAAAACAGGTGTTGCATTTTTCAAATCAAGCTGGCATTTTCTGCCTTTCCTATGTAAATGAAAGCCCTTGCTTGCACTTAGTTGATATAGATTTGAGCTAGAGTATGAAATTAGAGTTCTGTAGGTAAATTATGCTGCTGGATACACTTAAATGAGTTTCCAAAGATTTTAAAGGTAAGGAATAGCTCAGGAATGCGACACAGTGAAGATTATGCATTGATTCCCCTCTTTTTGGGCCTGGCTGGATTATTGCATATGCCCTAAAAATACGATGCTAATGTTTAATAAAAATTAATTCTAAGGAATGCATATTTGATTAAACTGCTATTGTAAAGCAATCAACACGGAAGGCGTCGTGTATGGATGAAAATATTTTTAGGAACCTGGAGAGCAAGAAAGTTGGGGTTCCTTCCTTTACTAAAAGATCTACAATGATGAATTAAATGTGCAGTTAGGGAACAAATGCTGTCAGGGTTATTAATATGCATAGCTTCTCACAGAAAAGCAAGAATTGTGATCCATCCATATTCAACGCAACAGAAACTCTAGCAGTATGTCACCCTGATTGCGAGTAAATTTCTAGCCTTCAATTCTAGTGTTCACTTTTAAGCTTGTAAAGAGCATGGGTTGAGCTATAAATCAGTGATCCCTGTGTGACTTACCCTCTGTTCTATATTCCCTTGTCAGCTGTTATGTGCAGGAGCTAGCAGCAGGGCCTTTTCAGAACTGGCCCCACTTCTGTGGAATTTCTATGTCAGGGTAAAGGTAAAGGTAAAGGGACCCCTGTTCATTGGGTCCAGTCGTGACTGACTCTGGGGTTGCGGCGCTCATCTCTTGTTATTGGCTGAGGGAGCCGGCGTACAGCTTCCAGGTCATGTGGCCAGCATGACAAAGCCGCTTCTGGCGAACCAGAGCAGCACACAGAAGCACCATTTACCTTCCCGCTGTAGCGGTACCTATTTATCTACTTGCACTTGAGGTTCTTTCGAACTGCTAGGTTGGCAGGAGCTGGGACCGAGCAACGGGAGCTCACCCCGTCGCGGGGATTCGAACTGCCGACCTTCTGATCGGCAAGCCTCTGTGGTTTAACCCGCGTCCCTGCGTCAGGGTAGGTCACAGCATTAGTCTGAATGCAGTCAATGGGTTGCATTCAATCTTCCAGGAATGGATCTAGTGCTTGCATACTCCTTCCTTCCTATGCTCCTTCCTTCCACTCTTCAACTGAATGGCTTAACACATTAATTCCTGGTTTGATCAAACCATAGTTTGCTATTACATTCAGACTGGTAGATTATGGTTTCAGCAACGCCTTTGAACTAGCTTTGCTTACTAGAAAACCAGTTTGTAAGACTGGAATGGAGGGACTGCTTAAATAACAGCCTGAAGTTTTTTTTGCACAACAGCAAACAATGGATTGATCAAACCACACGTGAGGGGGAGGGGAGAGCAGATGCACACGGGTCTCTTTCCCAGCCCCCGAAATGAACGAATGTATTTTGGAAGAATGCATTATGAGTTCATGTAAATATTTTTATATTTCCTGTTTGGCATGCTGAAAGCATTTAATCCAATGTCTAAAATGTAGCTGTAGTTTAAAACATAATTTATGAGGATTCTCACACCTCTGGGCATACAGGAAGCCACTTTATATGCAGCTAGCTAATATTTTTGCAGTAACAGAAATATATGAAAAACCCACACTTTGCATCTGGAGCTGAAATGAAGTAGGAGACTGGATTTCACTCCTCCTTAGCTTCAAAAAAATGATGAAACTAGTATGTGCAGGGCCATTTTCAAGCGGATCCATAAAGTTTCTGCATATCTTTTTGTTGTTGTTTCTAGACAAGGATTTATTTAGCCTTTATTTTCTAGATAGTGCTCTTCGGTGGCAGTATTAATTTCCATCAATAAAGAACACGTGACCTCTTTTATCTGTCTCCCCCCCACTCCTGTTTTTGTTGTTAAAAATCTATCGCCGCGGTCTCTATCCCTTCTAGCAATGCACAATATTACCAATTTGTCTGGCAGGAGAATTACTGGCTGCGTATGTGTGTGTGTGTGTATGCTTTTCTAGGAGTATCTTTTTGCGACATTGGTAATTAATTACTGCCACACATTTGCGATGACTTTTGCTATTACACTAATATTGTTATAATTACTCTCTGGGTGCTATATCAGTCCGCGCTTCTGCTGTTTGTCAAGGCGCACAGAGGCTTGAAACAGCTCTCTTTCCCCCATGAAAAATGTTATTAGTTATAACCCATAAATACTGCATCCCAGATAATGTCCCTGTGAATGAGGTCGATCCATCATGTTTCTCATTAGAAGGCAATTTGCTGGTGCCATTAAATTACCCATTACAGTAAGAGCAGAACATTTTGCTACTGTGAGCAACATCACTTTTGGCAGCGGTCCAACGACATGTTTAGGAGGACAACGGCTGTTTTTCACAGGCGCTGCAATAAATTTGCGACCCATCCGTTGCCTCTGGGCGTATTCGTTTTGGAAATTTGAAAGCTATGCAAGTGTCTCTGTGTGAGAGCTATACAACTCGTGTGTGTGTGTGTGTGTGTGTGTGTGTGTTGGTTTTGTAGTTCCACCCAGGCAGCCCAACCAGGATGTTTTGGAAAATTTTTGACTAGGCTGCCATGCACAGCTGTTGGGATACAGTACAGTGGTACCTCAACTTACGAAGGCGATCCGTTCCGCAGCGCTCTTCGTAAGTCGAAACCTTCGGATGTCAAAGCGTCCATTTTGCGCATGCGTGAAGCGCGATTTTGCACTTTGCGCATGCCGCGCACGCCGCTTCTGCGCAGGCGCAGAACACGCACAGGGCGAAAATAATTCCGGGTTTGCCGACTTCGTAAGTCGAAACCTTCGGAAGTCAAGGCATTCAGAAGTTGAGGTACCACTGTACATTTGCCTTGCAATCCACGCAGGCAATTTCATAACTCTGAACCAGGGATGGGGCAATCCCAGGTCATCCCTGACCATCAGCTGGGGCTAATGCAGAGTTCAAGTCCAACAACATCTGGAAGGCCACAGGTTTGCTATGTCTGATGTAAGCCAACCTTGCAAATGATGATGATGATGATGATAATAATAATAATAATAATAATAATAATAATAATAATAATAATAATAATAATGTCCACTAAAGTTAACAAACTACCAACCCCCAACCCACCTCCTGTCATTCCAATAAGCTGTAAAGGAGTGCAAACCAAGATACCATAGCAAGTTGTCTGTGAGCGAAAGTGATAAACAGACACTCCTCCCTTGTTTCAGCCTCTCTGTATCCCGACCCTGCTGTCTGTCTCAGACCTCATTCACCTTCCTCTGGCGCTCTGGATCCTTGTTGACTTGCTCCGGATCCTGACCGCCAGCCAGATGATACCACACTGACACTGAATCCTATGCACCCCAACAGGAGTTTCGCACAGCTAAAGGTGCCCCCTTGTTTGAACCTTACAACAACCCTGTAGATCAGGTTGAGAGACTGTGACTAGCCTAAGGTCACCCAGTGAGTTTCATGGCCAAGCAGGGTTTCAATCCAGCTCTCCCTGTTCCAAGACAGACTCTCACTCTCACTAGTTGATCCCTCTGGGTTGGGACCCAGGTGGCGCTGTGGGTTAAACCACTGAGCCTAGGGCTTGCTGATCAGAAGGTCGGCGGTTCGAATCCCTGTGATGGGGTGAGCTCCCGTTGCTTGGTCCCAGCTCCTGCCAACCTAGCAGTTCGAAAGCACGTCAAAATGCAAGTAGATAAATAGGAACCGCTACAGCGGGAAGTTAAACGGTGTTTCCGTGCGCTGCTCTGGTTTGCCAGAAGCGGCTTTGTCATGCTGGCCACATGACCTGGAAGCTATACGCCGGCTCCCTTGGCCAATAATGCGAGATGAGCACGCAACCCCAGAGTCGGTCACGACTGGACCTAATGGTCAGGGCTCCCTTTACCTTTACCTTTATATATAATGCTAGTCATCTGTGGTGCACTGAAGGTCCTGAAAAGAAAAGGAAAAAAGCACTTGCACTGTTCCCCAGTATACCAAAGGGTGTGTGTGTAATCTTCCTGGTCTGGTTTCCTGGAGAAGTTTCTTCCTCGCCCCAGGTGAACAGGCACGAGGCCATACTCTGGGAAACAGACACATACCTTGCTCAGCAACACCATATCCAGGTGGACATGCTGTGTGTTTCAAGCAAAATTCCAGTTCGAGGTGCCGCCCTTCGATGCACTCGCAAACTCGGTTCTGGGTGCTGCTGCATTCGACTTTCTCGTATTGCAGCTCCTTGCACACCACATTGCAGTACTGGCACTCATCGTTGCTGTTCCATTCGTCTGCGTAGAACTGATCCGGGCAGGGGGCACACTCGGTCTTCGACGAAGCCGTGCAATGCTGCTTGACGTAGGTTCCGGGGGGACACTGGTCACACAATATCTGATGGGAGGTTGCCGGGTCGAAATGGAGGTACTTTGGGGGAAGATCCTCCTGGACAGTCCATTTCACAGATATGTCCAACAACTAGCAGAAGAGACACAACACAGGGTTTTAGGTTACATGGTTTGCAACACACTGGTATTGCTGCTGTTATTTACATTTCTCAGAGGCATTACCCTTAAAGCCGGTGCCAACAGGTGTCAAGAGACAGGGGGGACACCATTAAAAAGGCCCTGCCCCTTGTTGCCACCCTCTAAACACCTCTCGGAGAGGGAATTTGGAGAGTGTCCCATTGTTTTGAGGGCAGATGTAGGGCAACTTTGAATGATGCAGTTTTATTTGTGTGTGTTTGTGTGTGTGTCCCCCCCCACACACACACAGAGAGAGAAGGATTTTGAAAGGGAAATGACATTATATTGATTTCCTTTTCTATTGGATCTTTCACACTTTCACACTGATCTCCAAACAGAAGTCAAATGACATTTGAGCTCCACCCACTCATGTGAAATAAATGTGGATTTGGAGGACAATTGCAAAGACAGCCAAAGCTCCTACAGGCTTCTTTCCCTTCAATCACAGCCTTGTGAAAGTAAAGAAACTAGTTTTTCAGCATACAAAAACATTATTATATGTCTTGGCTTTGGGGTTTCACGCAGACCGCAGAAGAATGTTTGGATTTACTGAAAGAAACAAATAAAGCAGCCTCTGTTTTGCATCACAAACACATCTTGGTGTCTCCTTTGCCTTTGAAAAATGACTGTCAGGGTCTGGATGGGATCCAAAGTCGAATCCCTAAACTCTGCTATTCACTTCTCTACATAATACAAGTGCAAATGGGGTCCAAGGCCCATTGGGCCACCAGTGTTTTTCCACCAACGGGTGAGATCTCAGAAGCAGAACATACAGGGTGATAGGCCATGCCCCTGTTTGTTTGTATCCAGGATGTAGTTTTCTGGTATCTGTGGCTTCTAAACCTGGACCTATTTTTCACCTGGGTTTTTGCCTTTCTCTTTCCATGCCATCATGTTATCGAAAACCCATGAGGGACAGAAGCCCACCCAAAACCAATGACCCACTGGATCCTTGCTGGAAAGTGACATTTCCCCCTTCCCAGTCTTTCCTGGGGGTTTATGCCATTTCCCCACCACCTTTTCCCTACGCAAGTCAACGGAGAGAGATACTTTTCTGAGGGAGAAAATGCTGTGTAGCTGAAAACCTGTTGTGGGGGAGCCAATCCCCACCAAAGACCCTTCGGGTAACATGTTTCTTGGTGGGAGACGGATACTGTCCTCACTTCTTCTAAGAAACCATGCTCTTTTTTTTCTCACACGCCCCTATTCCTAATGTACCCACCCCAAAACAGTTCTCTTTGCAGGAGAACCACTGCGGCTGTCAATCTGAAATCTGTCAGGAGTCATCCCCTCAATCAGAAGAAATGACCAGTCTTCAAATCCCTGTGAAAGGGATGCACACACACACACACACACACACACAAATTATGTTGTTTGATCTGCTAACAAGAATTGCCAGTATCTGGAGATGACTTTAAATCCTAGCATCATTCTAATAATGAATTCAGTTTATGCAAACTACTGGGAAGTTGAATTCTGTTCTTCTTTTCATATTGAATATACTGTTGTTGTTTTTGATGGGGCACAATCCACTGAGAAATGGGGCTAATACAGGGGGCCATCCCAGTGGGCTGAGTCCCATTTTTAAGAACCAGAAAATCCCTTTGTTCTAAGTGTTTCTATATGATTGGCAATAATAACTCACTGAATACATGATCTACCAAAGGCTCACATGAAGCAAAGTCGACAGATAAAAGGAAGCACTCACAGTTATCTGATCAGCTGTTCCTCCATGTTGCACAACTTCTAGGTAACATCAAACATCACTTGGGTTGATTAGTCACAAGGCAAACTATTCTCAGCTATGAGATCACTTTTAGAATATATTTGTAGGGTTGTAATTGGTGCTAATCACACTCAGAGAAGACCCTTGACGTTGATGGACACAATTCACTTAGGTCTATTCATTTCAATGGGTTTACTCAGATTATAACCTACTTGACTACTGCCCATAGATTTTTGGATTCTTAGCTTTCCCAGAGTGGGGCATAAATAAATGTCTCCCTAATGTACATCTGAGAGAGGGTAAAGTGGAGAAAGGGGTAAAGGAGATTGCAAAAATAACAGACATTCCAACCCATTGATTTTGGGGCACACCTGGCGGCGTCGATGTTCAGTGGATCTCCTTATGAGTTTAGGAGCTACCCCATCCTCTTTAACGCCATAGACATCTCCACACATGCAACGGGAGCCAGTAAGAGACATTTGCCCAGTTGGGCACAGAAGATCCACAAACTGTGACCATTCGCATCAGGAGGAACTGGTGGCAGAGCAGAAATTGCAATGCTCCAGAGATCTTTCTCCCTACGATCATTTTATGGGAAGATTCCAGGGATTGTACCTTAAACCTTCTGCTCTGTCTGCCACCAGAACCTGTTCCACATCCAGCCACCACCCTTAGACCATCAGAGCACCACGATAGATAATCCAGTGCTCTCTCTGCCTATGTGAGGCAGCCCCATATATCCATACATTTGTGCAATGTATAAAATTAAACACGGTATCTGACAAACCAGTCCAGTCTCACAGATTTGCTCCTGTTCTTTCCAGCCCTCCTCTCCACAGACTGTCCTGACAATATTAAACAGATTCATAAAATTTGCAGTGGCCCAAGGCTCTCATAGGAGGGTCAGAACTAAGAGATTTAGATGGCACCTATTTCTCAAAAATGCAGCATATTAATTCCTTCCTCCACCCCCCACCCCAGAAGCCAGGAATGCCTCATCCCTTGTTAAAACTTTGCAGCCCACTACGATTTGAAAGCTAGCACACTTACTAAAAGACCTGAAGAGGGAAAGTCAGCCAGCGGAGAACAGAGAATGATATCAAGGCTCTGATCATGTCAGTTCCAAAGCAATCGTCAGTCTCTGGGCAAGGACTTACCACAAGTGTGCAGCACAGGAACTTGTTCATTGTGGTTGCTTTCAAACCCTCAGGGATCTGGGAAAGCAATCAGGCAGTTAGGGAGTGCTCTGGTCTCGTAGCAGCTTGCAAACACTGGCCCGGCACATTAAAAGCTCGTTTATATATATATCTGCAGCCCCATGCAACAGGAAACCTTGGCTCAGCTTTGAATACTCATTCCCTCCCCACGATCAATTTCTTTTTTATTTTTTATTTTTAAAAGGAACCTGTCGATGATTTCATGCAACTCCTTTCAGCTGTATTTAACCACAAGCTGGGGGGAAAAGGAGGGAGTGTCAGGATCCGGGCACAGCGATGGGTTAACTAATTACTGTCTGGCAGTCACCGCCTCTGCTGTGTTACTGCCCACCCCTTTTCTGGGCAAAGAGGGGGAGTCCAAAACAGACTCACCTCCAGGACAACAAGGGGCGAGTTATTCACAGCCTGGCTGTTCTAGAAACAAAATTATAAAAATATCCTGCTGCAACCAGCTCATCCTTAAGTTGTCTTCCTTTTTGGTAGTAAAGTTTTTGGAGGGTTTTTTTTTTTGCTTCCGATGCCCTGAACTAGAACTGAAATAAGCAATCCTTCTCACTTTGTGATACATGGTTTTAGACTTTATTTCCTAGAATCATAGAATCATAGAGTTGGAAGAGACCACAAGGGCCATCCAGTCCAACCCCCTGCCAAGCAGGAAACACCATGAAAGCATTCCTGACAGATGGCTGTCAAGCCTTCGCTTAAAGACCTCCAAAGAAGGAGACTCCGCCATACTCCTTGGCAGCAAATTCCACTGTTGAACAGCTCTTACTGTCAGGAAGTTCTTCCTAATGTTTAGGTGGAATCTTCTTTCTTGTAGCTTGAATCCATTGCTCCGTGTCAGCTTCTCTGGAGCAGCAGAAAACAACCTTTCTCCCTCCTCTACATGACATCCTTTTATATATTTGAACATGGCTATCATATCACCCCTTAACCTTCTCTTCTCCAGGCTAAACGCCCAGCTCCCTAAGCCATTCCTTATAAGGCATTGTTTCCAGGCCTTTGACCATTTTGGTTGCCCTCCTCTGGACACGTTCCAGCTTGTCAGTATCCTTCTTGAACTGTGGTGGCCAGAACTGGACACAGTACTCCAGGTGAGGTCTGACCAGAGCAGAATACAGTGGTACTATTACTTCCCTTGATCTAGATGCTATACTCCTATTGATGCAGCCCAGAATTGCATTGGCTTTTTTAGCTGCTGCATCACACTGCTGACTCATGTCAAGTTTGTGGTCTACCAAGACTCCTAGATGCTTTTCACATGTACTGCTCTCAAGCCAGGTGTCACCCATCCTGTATTTGTGCTTTCATATATTTTTTTTTTTGCCCAAGTTTACATTTCTCCCTGTTAAAATTCATCTTGTTTTCTTTGGCCCAGTTGTCTAATCTGTTAAGGTCATTTTGCAGTGTGATCCTATCCTCTGGGGTATTAGCCACCCCTCCCAATTTGGTGTCATCTGCAAACTTGCTCAGGATGCCCTCAAGCCCATCATCCAAGTCACGGATAAAGATGTTGAATAAGACTGGACTCCTGATCCAGTTGACACTGCTATGAAAGTCCATATTTTTATTGATGCATTCAATACATTTTTGTCAATTATGTTTGACCCCGCCTTAAACCCTGTACGGTAGCCCCCTCTTCGTCCTACAGTACAGATGGGAAAAGAGGGTTAAGACAGCTGTAGCAGGTTTTCTTTGGAATTAAGTATTTTTGGTTTGGCTCATGTATCTTACTTCTTTGAAATCGTCGGAATAGAAATATCATTTCAAAATGATGATGGGTAGGAACATATCAGGGAAGCTGCCTTATACCATCAGACCACTGGTCCACCTAGCTTGGTATTTCCAACTCTGAATGGCAGAAGCTACTTAAGAGTTTCAGGGAGGGGACATCGCTCTCCTACCTGGAGATGACAGAGATTAAACTTTCCCTTTAAACCTTTAATGCTTCCAGCGTATAAAGCAGATGCTCTACAACTGAGCTATAGTCTTTCCTCTGATGAAATTGTCCCCAGAGCTGATTCAGGATGAATGTCCTATTCTCATCTCCCCCTTGGCCGTCTTTCCCTCCCCACTCACAAGGCTGAGAAATTAAGCTCACAATTTCAGCTAGGGATTAGCTGAAGGTTCTCTACTGCATTAGATTCGTCTATTGGTGTTTAAATTTGTTCCTTCACAAAATAACATAGACACGAACCAACTATGGAAGATGGAAACTGTCTGAAAGTAATTTACATACCTCCTCCAAACAAAAGTACAGTTATCTGTCCCATGATGTGGTTTGGGATTGGTGGATTTGGGGAAAGTTCAATCTGAACTGGAGAAAAGTTGGCTGAAGCAGGCGCGTATTGGCTAGTGCCCATGTTAATACCAACACTCCTCTACACAGTGAAGCCTCAGAGCAGTTTTGCAAGTGTTTTGAAAACGTAAGTGCATGTTTTGTTTTTGTTTTAATAAATAAGGTGGATGAGCAAATATGCACAATGAAATGTGTTACTTAAAAAAGAACTTGCGGACAGCTCTCTCGATGCAGAAAGGCTGAGGGCAAAGCTGTGAGCTAACACACCTCTTCAGCATGGGAAGAAACTTGCCAATTCTACTTTCATCTCGCTACTATGACTGCAAGCACAGGTTGAAGTAAAATGAATTCACTGTGACCGCAAGGCTTCACAACAAGTCGGGGGGGGGGGGGGAGAGAGAGTGAGCGGGGAGAGGTGTTCCTCAGACTCTGTCACTGATTATTTATAACTCAGAAATTCTTCTCCTGCCCACCCCGCTCAGAGTTCGTTCAAATGACCATTCACAAAAGGCAATTGATTCATACAGCCACCTTTACTCCAGCCTGCGCCATTTCCCTGCTGAATATCCTCCTCCTGCTGTTTTTTACTCCCCAGCCCAATAAGAGGGGGGTGGGGGAATATACAGGTTCCCATAGCCATTCCCCACTGAATTGGTATGGTTGTGGGGGGGCAGCTTGGACTGCATTTGGACTACGGGCTGCACTTGGACTACGGGCTGCATTTCCAGAAAACAACAACAAGGACGCCTAAAAAGAATCACCAGGCTACACGGAACATGGAGTTCCGTCCTAAGACTTCAAACGTCATTTCTAGCTCACCTGACCACATATACCTAGGTTAGTCATTTGTGGCCTATGGATGAAAGGGAAAAAATAAGTAACTTTCTTCCAGTTTACAGAAGTGTCTTGTCTAGGTTCCCAGAGGCAGTTCATTTTTGCCATGATCAACCTGGTGTGCAGCTACTGACAACTTATTATTACCATCACCATATCTAACCTGGATCTCTCTTTCCTTGGAAGATCACTAGCACTGACACTCGCTTCCGGCAGGAAACTTGGTTTTGGGATTCGCACCAGTTTAATCCTTTGAATTTGCTTTGACTTTCAGCTTTGATTCATTCACTTCTGTTAAAATCAAAGCAGGGCCTTTTTCCGCTGCTCTCTGGTCCCAATGGCAAACACCTGACCACAACCGCAGGTTCCGTAAACATCTTACATAAATCCCCGGATTCATAAACACCGATTCGCAAATAATGAAGCGACAGTAGTTTCTACAACATAAAGTTTTGACAGGGAAATGCTCTCCCCCCCTTGCCTTGCCAGACTTAGCCCCCTGCATACAAACTGACTGGAGAAGGGCAAGTCTCAGAAGGATGGGGGCGAAGAGGAGAAATATCATATCACCACATGTGGCCATGACTATACCAGATGACTCAAAGGGAGTTTAGTTTGGTTCAGTTCATATTTTAAAGGCGAACCTACCTGATTTTCACTCCCTGAAACACTGCATGAACCAAAATACAGCCATCCTTTGACACCCACATTTCGAGTTTTGCAACGTTGTTCCCCGGCAAAGTAATGTGTTCAGAAATGCATGTACTAGGTATTCATATAAATGCATATACTTGTGAAAAGAACATAAAAGTGTGTTATGTTTGTGCATATTTGACAAAGCTGCATGCAAAAATACGTATATTAGTAGAAATTTGCACTGAAATACGAATGAGGACTTCTTTTTTCCAAGCTAATGTGCAGATTAATTCTGCAATCTTAAGGCTGCTGCTGGTGGGAAATCCAAAGCCTACATGGGCAAAAAGGCTGTGAATGGCTACTAGCCAGGATGGCTATGCTCTGTCTCCATGGTTAGAGGCAGTTATGCTTCTGAATACTGGTTGCTGGAAACCACAGAAGGGGAAAGTTTTCTTGCGCTTGGGTGTCAGGGCTGGTTCAGCTGCAGGTCAGCAGCTTAGAGATGAGCAGTAAAGTTGATATAATACAGAGAAACCTGCCAGAACTGATGATCTGGGCCTCCCACTTCTCCTCCCCGTCCGGCTGTTTCCCGTGCAGTGTTAAACTCCTCCCCCCCCCCGGGGCGGGCTGTGCTCTCTGTGCTTGTTCCTCTGCTACATGCAAAAGTCGCTGAGACCTTTGAGACAAGGGAGGAGGGGAGCTGAACAGAGTAGGACTGGCAGGCTCCTGTGAATCTGTTGCAGCCTCAGCCTTCCCCTCTTCTTCAGCTGCCTGTCCTATGTCTGCAGTGCTTTCTGCCTCTTCTTCCTCTCTCTCGCTCAAGCCTGTTGTTTGTTCAGCACCCAACCATTCTTCCTCCCTCCTTCATCCTCTGACCTGCCTTCCATGTCCCAACACCACTCCCCTGGATCTGAGCCTTTCTCTTCTGAGGCTCCTCTGGGGGTTTCTCCCACCACTCTCCATTGTCCAGCCAGTCTCTGGCATCGGGTTATGTTTGTTGGTTTCCCACAGGCATCCACTTAGCCCCTGTGAGAACAGGATGCTGGACTAGACAAGCCCTTGGCCTGTTCTAGCAGGCTCTTCTTATGGTCTGTTTAACTGCCCACCCGAAGCCCTGCTGGGCTCTCAGCAGCAAGACGTAAGTGAGGTCAGCAGAGCTCTTGCTCTTGTACTCTTCCAGGCTTTTAAGTTTTATTCCCCTTTGTTAAACAATCAGAAGGAAATTCTCAGGACCAGCTTCTGAGAACATATTACAAAGGCCAACTGCTGAATTGCCTGGGCTGTAAGCATTCAACAGAGCTAGGTGCACCGCTTGAGTAATGCCTTCTCAAAGGGGAACAGACCCAAGTTGTTGAAAAAGTTAGATTTAATTTCCTGGAAATATAAGAATGCTGCATATTTTATAATTTTGGAAAGGCAGAAGAGTCGTTCTAGGAGTCAGCGGATGACCCCATCTTGGCATAGGGCCACCACCCAAGCCTTCTTTTGGGCTATGCAGATGTTGTCAGTTTTTGGAAGAAAAACTGTCACGTTTGGCTTTGAGATGCAAGATACTAATCGGACCCGGTCACTGTCAAAAACATGAAGGATTATGGATAACACAAAACCAACTGCCTTCCTTTGGGTTGTGCAATCATTTTGGATGATCTGTTGTTGTTGTGTAGTCATTTAGTCGTGTCTGACTCTTCGTGACCCCATGGACCAGAGCACGCCAGGCACTCCTGTCTTCCACTGCCTCCCGCAACTTGGTCAAACTCATGTTCGTAGCTTCGAGAACACTGTCCAACCATCTCATCCTCTGTCATCCCCTTCTCCTTGTGCCCTCCATCTTTCCCAACAGGGAGTCTTCTCTTCTCATGAGGTGGCCAAAGTATTGGAGCCTCAGCTTCACGATCTGTCCTTCCAGGGAGCACTCAGGGCTGATTTCCTTCAGAATGGATAGGCTTGATCTTCTTGCAGTCCATGGGACTCTCAAGAGTCTCCTCCAGCACCATAATTCAATAGCATCAATTCTTCGGCGATCAGCCTTCTTGCTGGCCCAGCTCTCACTTCCATACATCACTACTGGGAAAACCATAGCTTTAACTATACAGACCTTTGTCGGCAAGGTGATCTCTCTCCTTTTTAAGATGCTGTCTAGGTTTGTCATTGCTTTTCTCCCAAGAAGCAGGCGTCTTTTAATTTCGTGACTGCTGGATGATCTAGCAGGTATTTAAGCCATAGAGTGTACCTGCATTTGCCATTCTAGTTATCAGAATGGGTGGTGGGAGGCTTTCGTTATGGATTTCCTACCAGATTTCTGTGAGCAGGTCTGTGTAGGTTATAGACATCACTGGTGTTTGTTTGTTTGTTTGTTTAAAAAAAAATATTTATTTCATGAAATGTATACACTGCTCGATTGCAGAAAAACCATCAAAGCTGTTTCTGAAGGAAAAGGAAAAGATAAAACAATACCATTACGTCTACAAAACTTACCCCTGCTGAAATCCCTCGTGACTTAGAGAGATTCCTTTCAGGGTATATGAATGACAACCACCTATAGGGTTACCATATTGCGTGGACAGGCGGAGTCCCCCATACCCCAGGCGACCCCTGAGCAGAATAATGACTCAATACAACTTGCTATGGAATTAAAATTGGCCACAACTTTATTAAGATTCAGATTTAGGAAGACCTTGGCTCAGGCATTGGGCGTTTATCCTTCCCAGTGCCCAGCAAGGGATCTGGGAGGGTTATCCAGAATGTGTGGGGATTGGGCTGGCTCTGGAGAACATATGTTCAAGCAGAGAGCCCGTCTCCCGTTCACCGCCATTGGAGGGGAGAGCAATGACAACCTCTCGGTGTATGGCCAAGCCTCCCCTCAAGACCCCTTTAACAGGGAACCCTGGTATCACCGCCACAAAGGGGGAGCGTGGATCACCGCTTCACGCTCTCCCCCCAATATCGGAAGATAGACTAAGGATTTCGCCCAAGGCCTGAAACCGCCAAAGTTGTGACGTTTTGCTACGGGAAAGGCGAAACCTGCCAATGCAGGAAAATTCCTTTCCGGCCCTTCAACAGCGGCCTTGACATAGCAGTGCCTGCGTACCTGTGGAGAAGAGGTTAACCTGCAAAAGAAGACTTAATTGAGGGAGGGGAGGGTGGGAGAAGCTCTGGAGCCGGCTGACGCTTCCCAGGTAAGCAACATCTTCTATTGTGTGGGCAGGGTGGCCCCTCCCCTTACGTGGCCAATCCCCTGGCAACGCCTCCCCAGGTAGGATTGGGTGCTTGACTGAGGTAGGCGGAGACCCCAGGTATCCTGCCTGGGGAGGATGAAGCCAGTCCTGAACTACCAGTAGCCACACTGGGATCCAGGGGGCTGCGCGCGACCACGCAAAAGTCGCCCCCCATTTGATGTGGGGAGCGGTCATTTTGAAGAGCAGAAAAAGAGGACACATTTGCCAACTTCCACTTTTAACTATGGATTACTATGACGACTCTACCCATGGAAAAAAGAGGATGTGTCCTGGAAAAAACCAGGACAACCTGTTTCCTGGGAAGCCTACAGCACATTCTCTGCAAATAAAACTGCCTGTATGGAATCTTACTGCCATGTTATCTATGGAGCAGAAAAACCATCCTCTCTGGGTCACATGCTGAGAGACATCATCTAAAAACTACAAGCATTTGCTTCTGCCAAAGTTTCATTAAACATGAATCAGGCATTGTTGGTTACACCCTGAAACCACCCAGTGCACAGTTTCGGGGTGTGAGGAACTTGAATTAACAATGTAGCTAGTGTGTAAGTAGTTATTGGAAGTTCGAGAAATAGGAACAGATGGTTCTCCAGCTTGGTCTAGCAAGGATCCCACACAAATGTAAGGGCAGCGCTACCAGAAAATGAAACAGTTATTAACATTCACTACCATTTACTGGAATAATACATTTAGGTCACCTCCAGGCTGTCAGTATTTTACAGGAGGGATCCATATCGGAAATTTAGGTTTGCACAATTAGAGTGGATTTTAAAGCACAACAAATCCACTTTAAAAAATTGGAACTTTTTGTGCTTCAGAAAGTGATGGGGGAATGCACTGAAAAATGTAGGGCTTCGGTTACATTTGAAATTTTATTTATGTTTTAAGTTAACTTTTTTGAATGTTTCTATGACTTAAATTTTAAAAAAGTTATTATTATTTTTTTAAAAAAAGAAATAAATGAATGTGGGAAGGATGAATGATTAGTGGGAAGTCACAGATAAACACCCTGCAAGCAAATCAGGATGAATTCGGTGTGAATGTTCATTGTCGTATAACCTCCCAGCGACCAAATCAAAGCTAATGCTCAATAAAGACCAGGCTCAACCTCAGTGTAAGCTTTGTGCAAGAAAATCAGGGTGAATACAGACAGTCTGTAGGAGCTCTTCAAATGATCTCCCTTTTCTCACAATGGCTAGAACTATCCTGACAACTCCAGGTGTCCTCTGAACAGCTTTGCAATTGAGGGTGCAGTTTGAAACGGACAATCGTTTAAGTAGAATATGATAGCAAAGCAGTAGCAGACCAGGGCTGCAAACAATTCCCAAGTAGCAGAGCAGGAAGGAGTAGGGGATGCAGCCACAAGTGGGGATGTGGAGGATGACAGCACCAAATTCTCTACATCAGGCACCCCCAAACTTCGGCCCTCCAGATGTTTTGGACTACAATTCCCATCATCTCTGACCACTGGTCCTGTTAGCTAGGGATCATGGGAGTTGTAGGCCAAAACATCTGGAGGGCCGCAGTTTGGGGATGCCTGCTCTACATTGTCCCAAAGGGACTAAATGCCTGAATAAATAAAAACTGTATTTGCAAGGGACAAATCTACAAGGAGAGGGCATTCCATCACATGATTCCAGGGTGGTTTACAAAAGAATACAGTGGTACCTTGGTTCTCAAATCCCTTTGTACTCAAACAGCTTGAAACCCAAACATTGCAAACCCAGAAGTAAGTGTTCTGGTTTATGAACTTTTTTCAGAAGCTGAACGTGCTCTGTTCTGAGAGTTACGCTTCCGATTTGAGTGCCACACTTCTGTTTTGAGTGTTACACTGAGGTCTTTCTGTTTTTACTATTTATTTTCCGTTTTTGTTTTTGCGGCTTTTTTTTGTGACTGTGTGGAACCCAGTTCAGCTACTGCTCGATTGATTGTGCGATTGCAGTACATTGCTCATTGCTTTCATTTTATATATCAGTGGTCTCGTTAGATAGTAAAATTCATGTTAATTTGCCATTTTAGGGGATGTTTTTAAAAGTCTGCAATGGATTAATCCATTTTTCATTACTTTCTATGGGAAAGTGGGTTTTGGAATGCTTTGGTTTTGGAACAGTCTTTCAGAGCAGATTAAGTTTGAGAAACATGGTACCACTGTACAAAGAATGCAATACAGTAAGAATGTAATGATTGCAGCATTGTAGATGTTTCTAACTAGCTTCTTATTTATGTAAACTCAAGCAAAATTTATATAAAATAAAAAAGCAGCAGAGTTAAAAGGGAAAGGTACCCCTGACCATTAGGTCCAGTCATGGACAACTCTGGGGTTGCAGCGCTCATCTCGCTCTATAGGCCGAGGGAGCCGGCGTTTGTCTGCAGACAGTTTTTCCGGGTCATGTGGCCAGCATGACTAAGCCACTTCTGGCGAACCAGAGCACCGCGCGGAAATGCCATTTACCTTCCCGCTGTAGCGGTACCTATTTATCTACTTGCACTTTGATGTGCTTTCGAACTGCTAGGTTGGCAGGAGCAGGGACCAAGCAATGGGAGCTCACCCAATCGCGAGGATTCGAACCGCCGACCTTCCGATCGGCAAGCCCTAGGCTCTGTGAGTTACCTGTGCTGAATAGGATCGATGTAGGTGCCCTACTTTCGCTTGCTTGATCATTGGATGATGTGGAGAGGGGGGAATCTTGGGAAAGAGAAGCCTTCATCAACCCACTTAACTTGTTTCTTCACACCTACAGGGATGGCTATTTGGGATGCGCAAGCGTTGGCAGAAAACAACAGAAGTATGGAAGTTGAAATTTCTTGCTATATGTTGCTCTGAAGTGTTGTCCGTAGAAGAACCTCCTTATTGATTTAGAACTATCCATGTTGCCAGCAGCATCTTGCTTATTTTCCTTTTCTTTCTCCCAGTATTTGCCTTCCCATCTTGCCTGTTATGATCGTTAAAAAAAATCTATTTTCCGTCCGGCCTGTCATTATAATAACTGAATCTATAAATGGACCTGCGCTTTAATCCTTCCTTTGTTCGCGGTGAAGGGAATGTGAAAGCTGAAAACAGTGAGTCAATGTACGGCGGCAGGTGAATATTGTATCATCGAGGCAACTAGGTTTTTTTCCCCAGAAGGATATTTCTGGAGCTCTATCAACAAGCAGCAGCCAAACAACAGCTTTCCTGATTCCGGCCGCATCCTTAAAAATAACTTAGCAAGCCAAGGCCAGCTCAGATGCTTGCAGGCCAACATGGTAACTGAAATAATTCCTCTGGTGTGGGCCCAGCGATCAGTACATCATCGAAGAAGGGGGTGACGCCAGGAATCCCTTTAAGGAGAGAGTCCATTAGATTCTGGAATATGCCTGGTGCCACGCTAACGCCAAATTGCAGCCGCTTTACTCTGAATGCCCCTCTGTGCGTCACAATCGTCTGAGCCTCTGCTGTGGCTTCGTCCACAGGCAACTGTTGATACGCTTGGGCCAAGTCCAGTTTGCCAAAGATTTTTGACCCAGCCAGGGTGGCGAGGACATGGCTGACCACTGGCACTGGGTATGCATGGGCCGTGAGAGCCTTGTTTATGGTGCATTTGTAGTCTGCACAGATACGGACCGAACCGTTAGGCTTGACGGGTGTGACAATTGGAGTTTCCCAGGGTGCGTTGGGCACCGGCTCCAGCACTCCTTGCTCCACGAGCCGGTCCAATTCCTCGTCTATGCGGGGTTTCAGGGCGAACGGGACCCGGCGGGCCTTGTGCCTGATGGGTCGTACAGCGGGGTCTAGCTGTAGGGCAATGGGGGGTCCTGTATATCGTCCCAATGCCCCATCGAAAACCCCTGGAAACTCTTTGCATATGGCGTCCACGTCCACTTGTAAGCTAGTGCGGTTCACCCCGGTAACGGCTAGCCCCAGAGGTCCAAACCATGCCAGTCCCAGTAAGCTAACGTAGGGGCCCTTAACTACCAGCAAGTCCAATTGTTGCTTTCGCCCTCGATATTGCACCCTGAAGGTCCCCACCCCCATTGTAGGGACCTTACGTTTCTGGAAGTCCCGGAGGGTGAATGGGGCCGGCCTTAGTTTGGGACCCCCATTAGGGCACAGTTCCCTTAATGTTCGGGCCGAGATTATGGATAGAGTTGAACCCGTGTCCAGCTCCATGCGGCATGGGGCTCCCTCTATCTGTACCTCTATATAAATTTTCTCTGTGCTGGGATGGGGCAACTGGAATACCTGGTAGTCCGTGATCTCCGTCGAGTTGCCTTGGTGCATGGTGCCGTGTGACCTGGGGCTCCTGGGTCGGTCATCTGATGCTTGTTGACGGGTGAGTCGAGCCCGACACACCCGGGCGATGTGTCCCAATTTTCTGCACTGCCTGCACTCTGCGTTGCGGAAACGACAGGTCCTCCTCTCGTGGTTCTCCCCGCAGCTTGCACAGTTCCCTCCTTCTCGTCGAGGCTGCTGTGGTGTGTGTGCTGCTTGAGTGCGCCGCTGTACTCGGTGTACTTCCTCCCTGTCAGATTCGGATTCGTCGGTGAGGTCTTCGTGGTAGACCCTCGGTTGGGATGGCGGGGCCGGTCGTGCCTCTTGCGTTGACCTCTCGGCGGCTTCGGTTGCCAGGGCTTCCTCCAGAGCAATCTGGAACGTGAGGTCTTTTTTGGCGTAGAGGCGTCGTTGCAACATCTCGTCCCTCAGGCCACCGACGAGGCGGTCACGAAGCATGTTCTCCAACTCTGAGAAGTTGCATAACCGGGCGGCTTGGCGGAGGGAGGTCACAAACCCAGTTATGGTTTCCCCTGGGGCTTGCCGCTTTGCGTAGAAGGCATTTCGGCAAGCTACCACCGAGGGCTGTGGTGAAAAGTGCTCCTTCAGCCGTTCCATTATTGTTTTGTAAGAGACGGTAGCGACATCTCTAGGTGCAAGGAGAGCCCGGGCGATTTCAAACGTCTCCTCTCCACAGACGCTGAAGAATGTCGTCCTCTTCATGGCATCGTTGGTGACTTCTTTCGCTTGCAGGAGGAAGTTGAAACGGGCGGCGTACCCTTCCCAGTCTCCTGACGCTGGTTTGAATGGCAAGAAGCTGCTGTCGGTTGCCATTCTGGGTTCCTTGGGTCCTGGAGCTGAAGCCTGGATGCACGGTGCGATGCAGCGGTGCAGCAGGTGGCGGTGCTGCGGTGCAGTGCGTGGTGGCGGTCAGCTCAGCAGGATCCCACCTTCGTCGCCAGTGAAATATACTCGGAGTCGAGAGTGAATTTCATGCTCTTTATTCAGCTCATATTCATCAAGGAGAAGAAGAGAAGACGAATGGCTCTTTTCCCAAAACCATCTGCTTATATACATTATTTACACAATGGGCCTTGCGTGATTGGCTACTTCAGGGCTACACCTGTGGGCCAATTATATTGTGGATTGACTTCTGCCTGCAGCCTGATTGGCTGCTCCTACAGGCCAATCAGGTAGCAGATTCACTTCTGCCAGCCGCCTGATTGGCTGCTCCAGCAGGCCAATCAGGTTGCGGATTCACTTCCACCTGGAGTTGGATTGGGTAGCTCCCGCTGATTCTGAATCCTATTGTTCTAGGATTCAGCTCAGTACATAACAGTAACATAAGAACATAAGGAGAGCTCTGCTGGATCTGGCCAATGGCCCATCTAGTCCTTCATCCTGTTCTCACAGTGGCCAACCAGATGCCCCTGGGAAGCCTGAAAGGGGGACCTGAAGGCATGGCATGTGGCTGGCAGGCCCATTTTCATGGGAAGCCCTTATTGCAGCATTTCTTTCTTTCCCAACTAGAAGCTCTGTGGCAGAGCCATACAAAAGGTCCTTAAGTTCTGTCACTGGTGCTTACCATTCATCTGAGGACTAAATAGAGGCTGCCTCTCCCTAGTATAGGAGATCTCCTACCATTGGCATTCGTCTGACTGAGTCCTGCTCCCAATACCATTGCTTTGCCAAGATAATTAGACACGAGGACAAGGCATTTTGCTGAGTGCTCACCCCATTGCTGAGGCAGGCCTTCCTAATGGAGTTTGGACCTCTTTACCCCTCTTGGCATTTTGGAGATAATTAAAAATAACACCTTTCTTTTTTGAAAAGTCTTCTGGTGCAAAGGCCTGTTTTCCTGCTGTAATTGTGCTTTCACTTAAAAATAAATAAATCCTTGAGCTTGGGAAAGGTAGCTTAAAAATGTTTTTGAATAGATCCACACTGACATTTTGAACCGCTTTGAAACTGGCTTAATGATTCTTATCAGAGGTACCAACTTGAATAAAATATTGGGGAGGACAACACGCACACATCATTTGAATGGCAATGCATGCCCCTCTGAGTCATGGAGAATAGTTTCTCTCCCTCTCTCATAGCACTAGAACTTTTAGACATCCAATGAACTTGTAGAACCTTTAGACATCCAATGAAGCTGAATCTGAAAAATTCAGGACAAATAAGAGAAAACACTTCTCCACACTGGATAGTTAAACCATGGGATTATCCCTACCAGAGAAAAATGGCAAAATAAGCTGTTGGACTATGCCGAAATGGCAAAACTGACCAGAAAGCTCAGGAACCAAGAAGACCAAAACTCCAATAAAGACTGGGGGGGGGAATTATAATTTACTTGAGTGACCACTGTAAGCAGATGAAAACATTAGCAGGATTGCAATAACACTTGTAATGTAGAAGATATTGTGGATTAAAAGGAGAGGCCTAAAATTTGGATGATGAAATAATATGCAGTTGAAGAGGTTTATAATATTACCCATGGAGGGGAAGGTGGGAAGTCTAGAGATTCGGAATAATCTCCAAATATGGATATGTATTTTGTATTGTTTTAACTCTGTACTTGTAAAATCAAATAAAACTTATTTCAAAAAACAAAACAAAACCCAGATAAACATGGGATCAACTCCCACAAAATGTAGCAATGTCCACCAACTTGGTTTTCTGTAGGAATCTGGTTGGCCACTATGTGAACAGGATGTTGGACTAAATGGACCATGGACCTGAACCCAGGACTCTTCTTTTGTTCTTGTTATTTTCATTCTTAACTAATTCTTGGTGCAAGTTAAAATTTTGGTTTTTTGACTGGACAGTGCCCATTCCGTTCTAGACTCAAAGTGATGGCCTACCCCTTAAGCCAAGAGATTGGTTATGTATGCATGGCAACTCTCAACCTTCAGGATCAAAGAGCTGCTCAGAGATGTTCCTCACCAAGGGATTCAATTGATGTGGTCAACCTTGTTCTGCCATTAGAGGCTGAATTCCTAAGTGCCCTTATGGGAAAGGACCTTCTTCCAGAACATTCTTCTCCAATCTACCCATCTAGAAGGTCAAAGAGTGCATTTGCTTTGGTGAGATGGCACAAATATCCGAGAAACCTAATTCCAGGGAAACGACTGCTATGCTTGCTCAGTGCCCTCTTGATCTTCTTGGCCTCGGTTTGCTTACTCTATAATGAGCGCTATTGAAGTGGGCAGGAGTCTTCCTGCAATATGATTCAAAGAGTCTCCATCCATCCAGACGGCTTTAATCGCTTGCGCAAAGACCCACTTTGACACTGAAAGCTCATTATTCATGGCTGTATCTGATAAGCCAGATTTGGCTGGTGCCAGTTTCAACATCTCCTCCAGTTACAAGCCATTGATCCAAAAGAAGCAGCAAAGTATTATCTTTTTCTAAATCTATTGAAAGTTATGGATGTTGGAAGTGATACAAGATAAGCTCTGACCAGTACAGTTTCTTGAGAGATTTCTCCCGCCGCCACCTCCTTTCATCTCTGGCTAAATTATGCTTCATGACACTGTGATTTGGTTAACCAGCTGCAGCAGAGTTCTGTTATTTCGAGAACTGTTATAATCTATACCTTTCTTCTTTGGGGGCATCAGATCAGCTCCGTCAGGATGACAGGAGGAGCTCATTTGAGACCTGGGTTTGGAACTGAATCAGCCTTGGTCACTTTGATGGATGGCCGGTATTGGGAAAGAGATCGGAGGAGTGTGGCCCTGCCTCTCTTGCTTGATAACTTGGTGGCTTTTGATACCATTGACCAGGGTATCCTGCTGGGCCAGCTCTGTGGGATGAGTATGAAGGCTGCTGTTTTCAGTGGTTCCATTCTTACTTGCAGAGAGTAAAATTTGGAGACTGTTCCTTGGACCCACATCAGTTATGTTACGGCATTCCACAGGGCACTATTTTGTCCCCATCTAAAGGAAGGTGTGAGGGACAAAAGGTACAGAGAGCCCCCTCCCATCCTGAAGAGCAGCTCCTCCACCAGCAGCAGCGCCAGCGGGGAGGGGGAAGAGTCCAGTGAGGAAGGAGGAAGGAGGCGACCCGGCTCTGGCAGCATAGGAGAGCCCCTGCTGCACGTGGGACAGGAAGAGAGAGAGGGGGAAGAGGGGGAGAAGGAAAACATGGAAAGGAGACCCCCTTGCCCTCCAGTTCCGGAATTGCGCAGGAGGAAACGCGGGAGGAGATTTGGGGTGCCCAGCCTCTTATGTTGGAGGAAGACACGAAGCGCGCCATTCCAGGGTTCTGACCAAGACTGAGCGGATGTATCCTGTATAGCTCTAGCACTGTAAATAGCCTGCACTAAATAAAAGTATGAAAAGGTAGCGGTCTGGAGAGTCGTTACTCTAGAGGAGTCGCAACGGATCCCCTGTGACAGAAGGCTTTGGAAGTGGTCATGAAGAGGTTTGGGACAAGGTGCCATCCATATACTGATGAAACCCTACTCTATTTCTCTGATTCAGGATAGGCTGTTTGGGGACTTAAATGCCACAGAGCTGGAGCTGTTGCACCCTAAGCTACACACAAACAGGCTGCACAAAGGAAAACAGGCTAAAAACAAACCATAGCCCTCACTTTGTTTTTATGGATCGAGGTGGAAGGGAATCTTTCTTGAACCATGAATCACGCTGCAGTTCTCCAGAACCCCCCAAACTGCCCTGTTACAAGGGCAGGAGGAACAGCTATGAAATGCAGTTTTCTGTCAAGCAACATCTGGTGTCTCTCCTTCTGCCTTAGGTGGAGGGAAGAAACTGGGATGCTGCATTTGCTGCGGGCATCTCCTTTTCATATGGATGCGTTGAAAGCAAGATGAGAAGGCGCCTTTTGAAATTTCCCTTCTGCCTTCCTGTGCTATTCAAGTACGTACATATTGCTGCATTTCAAACTAAAACGGCTTAGGGAGCTGGGTATGTTTAGCCTGGAGAAGAGAAGGTTAAGGGGTGATGTGATAGCCATGTTCAAATATATAAAAGGATGTCATATAGAGGAGGGAGAAAGGTTGTTTTCTGCTGCTCCAGAGAAGCGGACATGGAGCAATGGATTCAACCTACAAGAAAGAAGATTCCACCTAAACATTAGGAAGAACTTCCTGACAGTAAGAGCTGTTCGGCAGTGGAATTTGCTACCAAGGAGTGTGGTGGAGTCTCCTTTTTGGAGGTCTTTAAGCAGAGGCTTGACAGCCATCTGTCAGGAATGCTTTGATGGTGTTTCCTGCTGGGCAGGGGGTTGGACTGGATGGCCCTTGTGGTCTCTTCCAACTCTATGATTCTATGATTCTTCCTCTTCTGTTCCTAAAACTGTGACGTGCTTCTGTTCAGGGTTCCAGACACTTCATGCCCACTTGCTCCTCATACCCAAGGTTACCATTTTCTTCTCTTTTCTCCTCTGTGTGTAGGGCTGGCAGGTCCAATGCCAAAGAACCCAAGGAAAGGAGAACAGATCCCTTGAAGTTGTTGATCAGCAGTTAGCAGTACAGTAGCAGCACAGGAACCCACGGTCTCCATTCTGAGATGAATTTGTTTCTAAATGCACAACCATACATGCATATTAGGGGGGGAAATGTAAAAATTTAAGCACACATGCATCTTCTTTGATCCTCTTTTTGGGTAATCCCTTTCCTTTATTTATTTTGGCAAGGCATAAGTGGCCAATCCAGTCTCTGCAGCCTATTATTCAGGGACCCCTTGTAGCATGCTAAGTACTCCCTGGGCTATTTTGCAGGTGTCCCCCACCCCATCTGTATGTCTCCCCTAAGGATTTTCTGTACTTCTGCAAACCTTGGGATTCTCCCGAGCCCAAAATGGGCGCTGTCGTTTTGCATCCACAAAGCAATGGCACTCACAGCCTATTGCTGGTAATAGAGAAAAGGATTGTTCGGGAAAGTTCAGAAGCGGAAGAAGCAACGCAGTCATTTTGCCTCTGTTAGACAGCTATAAAAAAAATGTTTGCTTTAAGCCCAATTATGTTTGGTTTCAGTTGCCTGTTGGTGGGCATGTATGTGGGTCCCTCCCACAGCAGATTTCTGTGTCTTGTGGTATACATTGTTTTGTAGAAGAATAGCAGGAATACTTTTCATTTCCATTTGGAATAGATGAGGGAGGGTATTTGCTCGCTCGCTCGCTCTCTCTCTCTCTCTCTCTCTCTCTCTCTCTCTCTCTCTCTCTCTCTCTCTCTGTGTGTGTGTGTGTGTGTTCTAGTATAAACTACCCAAACTGTTGGTTTTTTTAAATAAATAAAAAATCCTAGAGGAACTGAACCTTTTGGAAAATCCCAGTCAGTTAAAAAGGTAAGTTTTCTCTGAAAAGTGGCACACTTCCTATTGTTTTTGCATATAATGCGTAAATTGCCACCTTAGCTCCCTGCATCATTGGTCTGGTATTCTGATCATCCAATAACCCCTTCTGTGTAGCATTTGAGGGAGCGGGCTGGGCTGAGGACCAGCAGCACATTCAAGACAATCCACTGAGGTCCAAACCGCATGTGACTCTTAACACATGCAAACAGCAGCCATTAGTCAGGATCATGGCCGTGACAGATTGGCAGGGGCATTCAGTGTTTCATCCTCTGCTGTTGGCCAATCGGAAATCAATGCCACCCTTCGGAAGCTGCCGTTTGCCTTACAAGGGTATAATGGATCCCCACCAATTTTATATATACAATGGTGCCTTGGTTCACGAATTCAATCCGTTCCGGAAGCCCGTTCTTAAACCAAAGCGTTCTTAAACCAAGGAGTGCTTTGCCATAGCCGCGGGTGACTCAGTTTACAAATGGAACACACTCAACAGGAAGCAAAACATGTTTCTTATTCCAAGGCAAAGTTCGCAAACCAAAACACCTACTTCCGGCTTTGCAGCGTTCTTAATCCAAGTTGTTCATAAACTAAGCTGTTCTTAAACCAAGGTACCACTGTATATATAAATTGCACTACAATTTGCTCTTTGTAACTTTAAAAGGTATGCCTAATATTAAACATCGCATGGAATTTTGCCCTGAGCTCATGGTGGTGGCTGCATTTTCATAAATTTATTTTTGCAAATTGTAGTACGATAAAAAAAATGACAAAAGCGAAACAAACGGTTACAGATCCCTCATGGGTCGTTGTTAAAGCACATGATTGGAAAAGTATGTTAAGGTATATGATTGGGGAGGAAGTGATGAGCATTAAAATCGGATAAGCAATAAGGGAAACAGCTATCTGTTATAGCCCCTCCAAAACCCAGCACGGCTAGTTGAAGGTCAGGAGCTCTCAAGAGGAGCATTTATAAAAGTTAGGAATGGAAACCCGTGTCAAATTGATTAGATGTAGTTTTGAGTTCATGGTTGAGGCAAAAATTCATTATTAGGGGCTTGGCGGTTGGCAGTTAAACCTCACTGGCTGCAGTCCAAACCTTGGCTTCCAGCTATCAGAGCTGAGCAGCACAGGAGGGCCACTACCCCATCAGAAGCACAATGGCCAGGATGGAAGGTGGGGGACTGGGAACACAAGGCTGGAGCTGGTATAGCTGTCAGACCTGGAATGGGTTGCATGTCGTTGCACAACAGCAGTGAAAACAGCTGAGGATTTAACAGCAGAAAGCTGGCTTAGCCACTTCAGCTGGGCAGAGCGACACCAAGTCTAACACACACACACCCTCCAGTCCAGTGCAAGAGAAGGTTTGTATTGCTCTCTTAGTTGGTAGGCTACATCTTCCCTGAAATTGCTTCTTCTTTATGGGCTGACATAAACTCGTTCTACCTTTCCCAACTAAAGGGGGTGGGAATATTCCACAAATGGAAAGCAAATATTGACTCTGGGCGTCTCGGTTGATGCCCATTAAAAAATAACAACGGTTCATTATTTCGCATTGTTGGTTTTGCTGTAAATTAAAAAAAAGGCACTTAGGGAACCGAGGAAGTCACACATAGAGATTTGATAGGTCTCTCTCAAAGGGAAAATGTCACCGAAACCTGAAATCCACTTTTGTAGCACCCAGTTAACTTCTGCTTCCCAGGAACTTTGCTGCCTGGCATTTCAAGCCAAAAGGTACATTTCATGCAATTCCCTGAAACTGTCATCTAATGGTGTCTTATTGGGCGAAAAGACACTTTGGGTAGGGGCACTTACATGCAGAACACCAGTAGAGTTGGGGGGCAGTCCAGGGTTGAGAAGGGGGGTTTTCTTGGCAGTAACGGCAGCTGAGGGGCGGAAGCAGTAGAACTGCAATCAAGGTCAGAGCCGCCATGTAAATTTCCCACAATTCCCTAGGCCAGTGGGGGACGCAGTGGGCAGTACATTACCAAGCCTGCTTTGCAGTGCTTGTGGGTTTTTTTGGACATAGAAAACCCTGAAATGCTATCTTGGCCCCCTGTTCACTGCTTCAGCAGATGCTCTTACATGTCAGAAAGTAAGTAAGCTTTATTAAACGCCTGCAGGCACAGATTGCATATGGCCACATTCGCACCAAGCATTTAAAGCACTGTTGATACCACTTTAAACATTCATGGCTTCCTCCAAAGAATTCTGGGCACTGTAGTTTGTTAAGGGAGCTAAGGGTTGTTAGGGGGCTCCTTTCCCCCCTCCCAATGTGATTGAACAATCAATTTCTCTTCACAGGGAACTCTGGGAATTGTGGCTGTTTTTTACATTAAGTTATATCCTCCCTTTTAACCTTCATACGTTTCTTGAAGACTTTTTAAAATTGCCCACAGGCCCATTCAGTTGTTTCATTTTCTTTGTTTAGGTGAGCCAGTCATTCTTGTGATAGCTTTGCATTCTTTCATGATACAATAGGTCCTGCGCAGCCTGGTTGTGTTATGTGAGTGGGTGATAAATAAGTAAATAAATAAAAAGGTATATAAATCAAAACAGTTAAGTCCAGTTGCAGACGACTCTGGGGTTGTGGCGCTCATCTCGCTTTACTGGCCGAGAGAGCCGGCGTTTGTCCACAGACAGTTTTTCTGGGTCATGTGGCCAGCATGACTAAGCCGCTTCTGGTGCAATGGAACACCGAAACCAGAGCAGCGCACGGAAACGCCATTTACCTTTCCTGCTGGAGCGGTACCTATTTATCTACTTGCACTTTGGGGCGTGCTTTTGAACTGCTAGGTTAAAATAATAAATAATAGATATCAAAAGGAAATAACTGTTTTCTTGCCTTTTAGAGTCGTTCCAGACTCTGTGGCAGTGTGAACAATGACAAATCACTTCCATAAATAGATAAATCACACACTGACTCATACGACACCCAGCATGGTTTGCCCAGGGTAGATTTTAGCACCTCTAGAGGGGTCCTTCAAGGGTGCTGGGGGGGGGTGTCCTGTGGTTGTCCAAACACTTTCCCCAACTGCTTTTGGCTTCTGCTGGTGCATGTTCAACTTTGCAAATATTTGGTTACAGTTCAGAGTAGGGGGAGCTATTGCTGGTTGCCATGATTTGGAGCAGGGAAACAACATTTAGGAAAAGAGGTGAGGAAATGCACCTTCATCTCTTTTGCTTCCTGATCCTCAATTGTCCCTTCCTCAAATGGCCTTCCAGAGTATTTTTTTAAACGGATGTCAGACTATGACTATGGGCCTTTGTATGAAATGTGTAGCTTGGCCCTCAGATTCCCACTCTATGTGGCTATTCAAATATTTGTGCAAGAGTTATACGCAGAAGATAGTTACGACTCAATAGCTTATTATGTCTTGACAGAGGTATTTTTGCTAGTGATCTGCCTCTGCTTAGAAAAGGTCAAAACATATCTAGCTATGGGGGAATTGTTTTGGGAAAGTGGTTCATTTGTTTTATGCCGCAGAATATTCATGTAAATGCTTTGATGCTCCCTATTAAAAAATAAAGCAGGCCAGCCCCCGGACTTATTCTGTCCATCCATAACTGCTCTTTCTTTTCTTTCCGATGTGCTGCACACAGTTGTACTTCAAGCAGCAAGCAGGAGCTTCGGGTATGGTGGGGCATATAACTTTAGGCAGATGAATAAGGGTTTGCATGCAAGAAAGGTGGAGACTTTGGGGGCCCACATATTATATTATAATGCGGAATATATTGTTGTTGGCATCTGTCTGTCCCGAGAGACAATGGAGTGCACCTCCACGGGTGAAGTCAAACTGCTTCATTAGCAGTACCGAATTGACCTTCCATGGTACTCAAGCTTGGTCATTGTGTAAGGACTGCCGAGACGACAAGACCCCCCTCTTGGTCTCACTGATGTGGTCCAAAGGAATACATTTGGCACCAGCTTGGCTGCAGGAGTTGCCAGAAGGAGATGCAATCCAACCGTCTTAGGGACTCCACTCTGGATTTCTGTAGGATTCACTCCTTAGCCTTTTCTTCTCCTGAAGAAATCCTGCAACAGCCTTCCTTCTCCTAGATGGGTTACCTTCCCAGGTTGACAAGTCCCATCGGTCCCTTGCATCCCTCTACAGCACGTCTTGACCACTGGACCCACTATTGGTCTGGTTCGGTCAATCTGCTGGAGCCTGTCTTTGCATGCAGGGGAAGTCCCTAACTCACAGAGGATTTGAGATCCATCGGCTATCCTCACCTGGTTTAGCTGGCCAGACGAAGCCATTCCCCAGGTGTGTGGCCGCTGATGCATGCTGACAGCTTCTAGGAGCCACAGGTGAGTGCTGAGTGGGGGCCAAAGGTGGACAAACTACCCCAGAAGGAGCATGACATGTCCCACACCAGAGATACTCCTCCTCCCTAACATTCCATACACCCCATGGAATAATCAACATCATCCTAATGGTTTGTATCCAAAGTAGTGTTAAGTAAATTGTATCATCAGTCAAAGTATTTCCATTTGTGCAACAGAACTTTCTTCCCTTCCCTCCCCCCTCAACCTCTAAATCTTTTCTAGAGGGTTCCCTTGGGGGTTCCCTCTAGGGGTTCCCCCAGCCCTCCACAGCAGATTTGGGGAGGGCATGAGGCATATGTAGGGCGAGGAGAGGGGGAAAACGTTCTGTTGTGCAAGCAGAAATCCTTATTCTAATGGGACATGTTAACTGGATAACACCCAGTATTCTTAATTATTGGGTTTTAAATGTTTTTAGAATGCTGTTTAAAAATGTTTTACATCATTGATAAGTTTGCCACCATGGTCTCCTTCAGGAGGAAGAGTGAGATATAAATTGATCGATTGACTGACTGAACAAACAAACAAATAACAATAGTATAGTATTCCTTTCCCACCCTATACCAAACGTTCCTGTGGCAAGTTACATGATAAAAACAAAGCAGTGAAAAAGCAATGCCACCCATAACCTCAAACTCATAACCCATCCAAGACGTTATGACACCAGAGATGACACCAAAATCAGCCCTTCAGTTTTCAATACTAGGTATTGAGTAAGTCCTAGCATGTGTGGTCTTTGTAATTCAACATGTGTAATAAGGTCCTTCTCCGATGTTGCCAAAGCCTATTATCCATCTTTGGGGATGATGCTGTCTCTAGAACTCCCTTGGTGGTCCTGACCATTCTCGGCAATGCCAGAGACAAAGGAAGAAGCAAACAAACAAACAGCCTTCTCTCCTGGGTCAGCATCTTCTCAGAATAGTTATGTGACTGCAATGAAGGAGAGCACCGGCTATGTTACTGGGCCGAGGCGCACAGTAAGGCAACAACCCATTTCCATCAGCCAGTAATCAGTAAAGGCATGTCCTCTTGAAAGGGGTGTCTACATTGGGTAACCCCAAAGCCCAAGCCCCCACCCAGGTCATTTGTGCTGGTCTCCAGATCTCCTGCTCCTTCCCCTGCACAAATCTGTGTCATGTTGGAGCTGTTGCTCAAGTCGTTTAAGTCCCTGGCAATGCCCCTGTGTTCTTGGGACCACATCCCTGCACAATGCAAAAAAAGGGGCCACGTGTTTGAATGCACCCCTGAGAAATGTAGCCTGTCAAGAAGCAGGGTTCTGGTTATCAAAACAAGAGGACAAGGTTGCTGTAGAAGAGGAGAAGAAGAGGAGTTTGGATTTGATATCCCGCTTTATCACTACCCGAAGGAGTCTCAAAGCGGCTAACAATCTCCTTTTCCCCTCCTGCCCCACAACAAACACCCTGTGAGGTGGGTGGGGCTGAGAGACTTCAGAGAAGTGTGACTAGCCCAAGGTCACCCAGCAGCTGCATGTGGAAGAGCGGAGACGTGAACCCGGTTCCCCAGATTACGAGTCTACTACTCTTAACCACTACACCGCACTGGCTCCCAACTACAGTGGTACCTCTACTTACGAATAACTCTACTTACGAATGTTTCTACTTATGAATGGAGCTCCATCCACCATCTTGGATGCGGTTTAGATAGGATTTTTTCTACTTACGAATTTTTAGATAGGGTTGCTTCTACTTACATTTTTTTCTCCCAATGCATTCCTATGGGATTCGACTTGCAAATTTTTTCGACTTACAAATGTGTGTTCGGAACGCATTAAATTCGTAAGTAGAGGTACCACTGTACTGTAGTTGCTCTGTAGAGATCCTGAGGCAACATTTCCTATCCAACCCCATTTTCATAATGATTTCCCTTTCCTTCCGCATTCTCTGGAAAATTCTTATCTTATTGGCTTGCATTTAAGTCTTGTATTATTGTTTTCCCTACATGGTAGTTGAAGCAGTTGTTTTTTTAGCCATTCCTTTTAGAATGTGGTCCAGATGTGACGTCTTAAGGCTAGCAAAGCACACACACACTAGCCTGCTTCAGGCGTTCAGAGGAATGTGTGAAGGGTCAAAGGGATTGGGAAGGACTGCAGAGCATCTGTCTAGCACGCAGAAGACTCCAGATTCAATCCCTGGTTGTCTCCAGGTAGGATCAGTAGAACTGTGGTGGCCACGTGTCTTACCTAACAGACAACAGTCCTATGTTGGTGTCCTCTATCCAAAAAAGTATTTGCTCCAAATCTGCTTAGAGATAAAGAACCACAAGAAGGGAGCTGCCCATCTTCCGGACAGCAGACTGGCAAGGTACGCAGGTCACCTGGTCAGTCTTTCTCACTATGGTGAATTTTTGCACCAGTCTCAAATCTTCCATTCTTGGGCAAGGTGATTGAGCAAGTGGTTGCTGAACAACTCCAGGCACGCCTGAAAGAAGCGGACTATTTGGATCTCTTCCAGTCAGGATTCAGGCCTCATCATGGGACTGAAACTGCCTTGGTCGCACTGGTCGATGATCTCTGGCGGGCTAGGGACAAAGGTGAGAGCTGTTTCCTAGTTCTGCTGGATCTCTCAGTGGCTTTTGACACCATTGACCACAACATCCTTCTGGCCTGCCCAGAGGGGTTGGGAGCTGGGGGCACTGTTATACAGTGTTCCGCTCCTTCCTCCTGGGCCATGTCCAGAAAGTGATGGTGGGGGATGAGTGTTCAGACCCCTGGGCTCTCACTTGTGGGGTGCCTCAGGGTTCTGTCCTCTCCCCCATGCTTTTTAACATCTACATGAAGCCACTGGGAGAGATCAACAGGGGGTTTGGGCTGGGTGTCCATCAATATGCGGATGATACCCAGCTCTACTTCTCTTTTAAATCGGAACTAGTGAAGACAGTGAAGGTCCTGTGTGAGTGCTTGGAGTCGGTTGGAGAATGGATGGCGGTTAATGGATTGAGATTGAATCCTGACAAGACAGAAGTACTGTTCTTGGGGGACAGGGGGCAGGCTGGTGTGGAGGACTCCCTGGTCCTGAATGGGGTAACTGTGCCCCTCAAGGACCAGGTGCATAGCCTGGGAGTCATTATGGACTCACAGCTGTCCATGGAGGCGCAGGTCAATTCTGTATCCAGGGCAGCTGTCTACCAGCTCCATCTGGTACGCAGGCTGAGACCCTACCTGCCCGCGGACTGTCTCGCCAGAGTGGTGCATGCTCTAGTTATCTCCCGCTTGGACTACTGCAATGTGCTCTATGTGGGGCTACCTTGAAGGTGACCCGGAAACTACAACTAATCCAGAATGCAGCAGCTAGACTGGTGACTGGGGGCGGCCGCCGAATCCATATAACACCGGTCCTGAAAGACCTACATTGGCTCCCAGTACGTTTCCGAGCACAATTCAAAGTGTTGGTGTTGACCTTTAAAGCCCAAAATGGCCTCGGCTCAGTATACCTGAAGGACCCCCATTGCTCTGCCCGGACACTGAGGTCCAGCACTGAGGGCCTTCTGGCGGTTCCCTCATGGCGAGGATACAGGGAAGCAGACAGAGGGCCTTCTCCGTAGTGGCGCCTGCCCTGTGGAACGCCCTCCCATCAGAAGGCAAAGAGATAAATAATCACCTGACATTCAGAAGACACCTGAAGGCACATTTAGAAGACATCTGAAACTTCAGGGAAGTTTTTAATGTGTGACATTTTAATGTATTTTTAATCTTTGTTGGAAGCCGCCTAGAGTGGCTGGGGAAACCCAGCCAGATGAGTGGGGTACAAATAATATATTATTATTATTATTATTATTATTATTATTATTATTATTATTATGTCTTCCTAAAACATCACAGGGCATACGTGTTAATTAAAATGTATTTTACCTAGGTCTTTTTGGTCAAATGTAAGTAATACCTAGCCACACCATTTTCCAAAATGCTGTTTCTTTCCCTGCTATGCTGGTTACTGGTTGCTCTGCTCCCCCTCTGGTGTCACATTTTAATTCTTCCTCCTCCCTTCCCATGTCCTTTATTATCTGCCCCTCAAATACCATTGGAGGGGGGGGGGGGTCAGAGTTTGAATGCAGTAAAAAAAGAAAAGGTAAAATGCTACATATGAGCAGCGTTTCACTGATACAGCAGCATAAAACGATTAAAAACATTAAGCAATGAAAAGACAAGGTAATAACACATTATGAACGTAAAAAGTAGGACATTATCTATGTTATCAAAACCATTTCTTAACCCTTCCTTAATGTTAAAAACCATCAGTGTAGATCTGCCCCTGGAGACTGAATGTGGCCCTCCAGTCCTCTCTGCCTGGCCTTCAATACTCTCCCCAGGCCACGCCCCTTACTGGCCCTGCAATGCAGCCTGAACATTTATTGCCTCTTTGGAGTGCCTGCATGGAGGACAGAAAAGGGTGTGCAAGTGTGTGAAGAAGCTAGACTTCGGGATAAAGGAACATTTTACATGAGTTGCTCCATCCACTTTGTCCTCTGGCTCTGGCCCTTGATGGGTTGCCCAGTGAAGAACACGACCCCCATCCATGCTATATGAGCTATATCCCCTAATCAAGCGCCATTCCAGACATCCTATATTCCTCATTTCGTTAGATCAACAGAGCAACGAAAACTGCCTTTCCTGGCAAGTGTAAAGTCCGTGACAGACTACAATTAGAGCCAAAAAACAGGTGCATTCTCAGAAGAAGAAGAAAGAGATTTGAAAAAAAATATGACCCAGCGAACGTCAGTCTCCTTCATGCTGCTTTTAAAAAAAATATTTCCCACCTGGCCACATGTTTCTTGGCAACAAGAGGTTTCTGCCTTCGCACAGTGCAATTTGCATTCATTTGTCGGTTCCTTTGCTGTCTTTCCAGGGACACCAGAGAGACATCATTATGGGATTTTCCAAAAGGCTCCCGGCTATATTTAGTGATGGTGTGCAGTGAGTCAAAACATCCACCTGTGTCCTCCACAAATAGACATTATAAATAGCAGTGACTGAAGTGTCTAAATCCCAGCTCCTGTTCTCCAGTTTTAGCATGAATTCAATTAGTGTTCTTGGTTCCAAGAACTGTAGGCTGTAAACGCTGGGTAAGGGGGGCGTGGATACTGGAAATCTCGCAGTTACTCTTACTACCGGCTAGGCTAGCGGAAGAAAGTTGGAAAGAGGAGATGTAACTTCACAGTGCTGTGATTCCTCCCTCTCCCCTCCCCATCACACCTGCTTTTTCACAAGTCTTTGCTTATTATTCATTAGTGTGTTAGGTGCACAGCCTGACATACTGCAAGCTTAGGTGTGCATGCTAAAACCAGGCTTTATTCAGAAGCTTAACTAATCTGGATTCCTTTGCATTTTTGCTCATTTCAAAAAACAGGCTTTTCTCTTGTCTGTCTTGAACCTTGACTACACATATTGCTAACCAACAGTTTCATTTAACGGGGTTATATTCAGGTTTAGAGTTTGTTAAGGCTGCTGGAAGTTGTAGATCTGTGAGGGGTACAGTTCCCAGATTCTCTTGGGGGAAGTCATGTGCTTTCGATGCGTGTTAGATGTACTTTATGGCATGGATTGCTCCTAGTTTAAGAAATGGCCATCCAACTTCTGTTTAAAAACCTCCAATGAATGAGAGTCCACCAGCTTCTGAGGGAGTCCCTTCCACAGTCGCACAGCTCTTCCTGTCAGAAGGTTCTTCAGAATGGTTAGCCTACCTAATGAGAGAGTGCAGTTATTTTACTGTGCCCTAATACAACCCCTGGTGCTGGAGGAGACTCTTGAGAGTCCCATGGACTGCAAGAAGATCAAACTTATCCATTCTACAGGAAATCAGCCCTGAGTGCTCCCTGGAAGGACAGATCGTGAAGCTGAGGCTCCAATACTTTGGCCACCTCATGAGAAGAGAAGACTCCCTGGAAAAGACTCTGATGTTGGGAAAGATTGAGGGCACTAGGAGAAGGGGACGACAGAGGACGAGATGGTTGGACAGTGTTCTCAAAGCTACGAACATGAGTTTGACCAAACTGCAGGAGGCAGTGCAAGACAGGAGGATTGTTTTCTGCTGCTCCAGAGAAGCAGACATGGAGCAATGGATTCAAACTTCAAGAAAGAAGATTCCACCTAAACATTAGGAAGAACTTCCTGACAGTAAGAGCTGTTCGGCAGTGGAATTTGCTACCAAGGAGTGTGGTGGAGTCTCCTTCTTTGGAGGTCTTTAAGCAGAGGCTTGACAGGCATATGTCAAGAATGCTTTGATAGTGTTTCCTGCTTGGCAGGGGGTTGGACTGGATGGCCCTTGGTGGTCTCTTCCAACTCTATGATTCTAACAGCCAGTCCATTAGGGCAAAGGAGGCACTGCCACACCAACCTATCTGCCATCAACCAGCCCCTACCTGCCCGACTTCTGACCTACAACCAGACCAGAGGGTTGCACTGCTTGTCAGCTCCTTCCTCCTGAGTCTCAGTGTCGCCCCCTGTAGAATTCAGCAAGGAGGAGAAGGGTGGGGACAAAACTAGAATTAGCTGGCTCTGCCTGCAATCGCCTCTGGCACCACCTACTGTTGGATTCCTGGTTTTCTGCCCTACCAGTCCCAACGAGCAATAGCCACCAATGCCAGCAGCTCTACTTCCTGTAGCACTGTTTTCTAAACCTGGATTAAACCTTTAGCCTAGACCATGTTCCTCAAACTTGGGTCTCCAGCTGTTGCTGGAACTACCGTACATACAGGGGTCGGCAAAGTTTACCTTGCCTGGACTGGTTCACTCCAGCAGAGATCCCTCTGTGGGCTGGCTGGATTGTGCGCGCGTCTGTGTCTGCGCAGATGCAATTTCTGGCGCCACAAAAATGAGTTCCCGTGCCGTGCTGCGCCGGTTTAGCGCAGGGCGTGGGGACTCGCTGAGTGGGCAGCTTGGTTTGGGGGCGGCTCGTGGGCTGGTTAAATGGCCCCTGTGGGCCGCTTGTGGCCCATGGGCCTTAGGTTGCCGACCCCTGGACTACAACCCCCAAAATCCCAAGCTAGCAGTGGTCAGGGATGATGGGAGTTGTAGTCCAACAACAAGTTTGAGAAACACTGGTCTAAGCCCTTAGTGAATGTGGTCCTCTCTAGAAGTTGTTGGACTCCAGTTCCCATTCAGCTCCGGCCATCTTAGCTAATGACCAGGGATGATGGGTGATACGAGTCCAACAACATCTGGAAGGAAAGCATTCATTGGCTCTTCCACCAATCCACATAGACTGTTTCAGAATAATGAGCTCCAGCCAGTTCATTCACATTAAATGCCCACATCCTTCGGGACGCTTGTCCGCGTTAACAATTATTGTTTTCTGCTTTTCATACCATATCAGAGCCAAAAACAAGATGTGCCTGAAAGGATGCTAAGAAGCAGGAATGCTTAAGGGAAGGAAACTGGAGGGGAGCCAATGAACTGAAACAAAGGAAAAGAAGGATCTGTAGCCATTTGGAACACATTCGCCAGCATTTATATCTTATAAAATTAGACCTGTACTGCAAACACAGGTCTTCTGAGAAAGCATCCCTCTTGTGAACAAATTTAATTAGCCGTGCTATATAAGTACTCCCCAATCATTGAGAAGTCCAAGGATAATTCTGCTGGGCTTCATCTGAATGTGGGATAGAGAGCTCTGGAACAATGGCGACTTTGTAATATTTGCTTAATTGACAAATATATACAAAGAGAGCCTGCAGGGTCTCTGGCTCCTTCCAGGCCAGCAAATGCTCTCAGCTTCTCCAAGTGCTTACAATTGACTCTCTGGGCCTCCCTAAAACCCTCGGACGTGTCTTGCATTTTCCAATCTGGAAAGAGAATCCACCAAGACCACGAACATTTCATTTGTTTTGTTATGTCCCTAAGAATCCAATGAGAACTTTTGGGAAAGAATAAACTAAGCCCCATATCTACACTGGGGTGGGTTGCTATTTTGGAGTTGGTTGCAGCTAGAGATGGATGAACTTCCCCACAAATTGCATACCCCCTCGACTGTCCCAGTTTTATCCTGTTTCTTCACGCAAGAGCACAGTAGCCATTTTGGGTGTTGTGATCTTGCACTGTGATCTTGCTCTGAAAAGGCACTTTTGGGGGTGTGTGATCTCATGTGGGTCATGTGACTCACACAGGAATGCGGCCTCGGAAGATGCATATCCTGGTTTTTCTTCTCAGCGTGTTGCAGTGTATGCAGACTGAGATCCTGTTGGAATAAGCAACAGCCTTTAATTGAAACCCACTGTACAAGGAAAGAGACAGACAGACAGACAGACATTGAGTAGCAAGCATTGTGAGAGACAAAGCAGTATTTCACTTCCTGATTTTTCTGTATTGTGATACTTCCCATTTAGAACAAAGTCCATTTCTATGCTTTTAATGTAAACCCCACCTTTAGGTCTCAAAGATCTTATCTACCTACTGGAATTACCCTTTCAGGCAGCTCCAATATTTTGCTCTCCAGAGTAGACAGAATGAACAAAAAAAACCCAACCCCATTGTAGTCAGGGGCTACATTGTTAGGGGGTGTCCCCGGGGGGGGGGGGAGATGAGACACTGAGCTCCAGGTTCCATCTACTTACCGTGTTTCTCCTAAAATAAGACGTGCCTCTAAAATAAGCCATGGCACGATCTTTTAAAAGCAAAAAAAAATAAGACATCCCCCCAAAATAAGACGTGTTGGGGGGGGGTGCCGGTACCTACCCGACCCTGACGTTCGCGGGACCCTCTGGGCAGGAAATAGCCGCCTCAACCCTGCTGTGAGGCCATAGCAGGAGACCCGGGAACTCCCCCGCGGGAGAATCGGGCACGCGCGCAAAAAACAAGTAAGCGGCGGCTGATCCTTCTGGCCCCGATGCCGTCCGACGCCACGAGGAGCTGCAAGAAAGGAGCCTCAAATGAAAGGGGGAGCGCGAGCGCTCCAACGCAGCCGTTGCTGGAGTTAGCCCCCAGGCGTCTCCAACCGAGAAGAAGCTCCGCAGAAAGCCCCCTAGGAGGTCGGAGAAAAGGCAGCTTCGTTGCTGAAGCCGCACACACCGCCGCTCTCCAGCTGATCGGCGGAGAAGCGCCCGCCCAGGCGATGTAGGGGTGGACTCCAAGTGAAAAGCAGGCACAGCTTCCTGAGCGCTCACGGCTTCTCGAGCACTGGCGGGGTGGCCGCGCAGGCAGGGGACTCCCAGCAGCTCGGAGCTGCTGCTGAAGAGAGCGCACACCCTCAGGTGCTGGGGCAAAGTCCCAGCCGCGCCGCGCCGTGTGAAGCCCAGGGACCCGGCAGCGGGCGGCGCACAAAGCCACAGGACCCGGCAAGAGCCGGCAGCAGCCTCAGCCGCGCCGCGTGAAGCCCCAGGACCCAGCAGCGGGCGGCGCACGAAGCTGCAAGAGCCGGCAGCAGCCGGCAGCAGCCTCAGCCGTGCCGCGTGAAGCCCTGGGACACAGCAGCAGGCTCAGCGGGCGGCGCAAGAAAGCTCCGTACCATACTTAATAATGCTGTACCATGCTTACCGGTAATAAAAAAATAAGACATCCCCCGAAAATAAGCCGCAATGTATTTTTTTAGAGGAAAAATAAATATAAGACGTGTCTTATTTTAGGAGAAACACGGTAGGTCCCTAAATCTCCTACCCTTCCAGGCTCCTTTTTAATTCACTTACAGGACTGATGAACATGCTGCAAAAACAAAGTAACATGGAGAGACCCCAGCCACTCAGGGACCTTAATTTGTGCATATACACATAAATTAGCATATGCAAAATTTATGAGGCTGTGTCCTGAGTCTTTTGTCTCTCCTTCTAGTGTTGTGATGGATTGTCGTGATTTTGCTTATTGCTGGTATGCTTGTGCTGCTGTTTTATTGAGTTTGCCATATGGTTTTTGTATTGGGGTGTATTGTTATTTTTCTGATTTTATGCCAGCTTAGTGCTTTCGAAATGTTCTAAGTTGCTTACAGCCTTTCTATGAGTCGAGTGACTAACAAATTGAAGTAATAGTAACAACAACAACAACAACAACAACAACAACAACAACAACAACAACTCTATAATATAATATAGCATATCATATCATTCATATCATATCCAGGGTTATAGCATTCTTTCTAGGTCAGGAAACTGTGGTTGAGGCAAAACAATGGAAAGATAACTATTCACTGACTGAGAAATATCAGCTGGCTGATAGAAACAGGCCTTAGTGAAGTCCAGGCTGTATTGAGCTCTTGCCCAACTTCTAGTCATCTGACGTATTCCTCTTCTAGAGGTCCTCTGGGAGCCAGCCTTGCATCAGCAGCGACACACAGTATAACTGGCCTTTTTCTCAGCTGGACAGGAGCCACCTGCCTATGAAAAGCTCCTGTGTACTTGGGCAAAGGTGTAAATAACCTTTCCAAACAGGCAAGGAAGGACTGCCTATTAGAGATGGATGAATGTGTTAAATTCACTTTCACCTGAACATTTCCAGCATGTTAGTGCAAATTTCTCCTACTTTTGACTAACACATTTCTGCAAGCAATGTTGCCTTATATGCAATGCATATTTGTATGTTGCTTTCACTAATATGTGCATTTTACGCACTTTTTACCCTTACATACACATTTTCCGTAACACACTGTTTGGTTGGAGGGATGTGAGTTTGGAAGAATATTCAAATTCCGGTTCACATATTCAAAAAAGCGACACTTACTGTAGGAAATTTCTCCTTATAATGGAAACAGAATTGAATTTCTCCCCCTGGCCCCTACTGGATATTCAGTTATTCTGCATAGGCTCAGGACCATTCTGCGCCGACCATTCTGTGCCAGGGAGAGCAAATTTGACAAGAAAGACCTGGTGAGCATCACTTCCCAGATAACCGACTCCCCTATGTTTGGGGGACCATCTAGGATGTTCTTGCACTAATAAGACCTGAATGCTCAAATTTGCTTAGAACAGAACGTGTACAATTTCAATGTTGTGTTTTAGATTTTGTGGGCTGATGGTTTTTTAAATGAAAACAGGTTTCGGTTATTACTGCAGAAATGTTGCATAACTTGGCGCAGGGACCTGGAGAGGAGCAAGGAAAATGTAACATGAGTAGCTGATCCATGAAAACGAACCCCCCCCCCCCAGCCCATCATTTGTGTTAACTGCATTTTGCTAAATCCTCTGATCGTATTTATCAGGACCCCAAGTTTTAATCAAGCATCATGTGCGATTAATTAAGGCAGCAACGCAACTAAGAGTTGAGCACGCTCGACAGAACAATCCTATGCTGATATTATGCCAGGACTGGGCATATGCCACTGCTGTGTCGGTGGAAAGGCCACTGTATCCAATGTGTGCTCAGGTCACACAAGTAGAAAACCCAAAAAAGAAAAAGCATAAAAACAACAAGCATCTCTGTAAACTTTGCCAGTGCCCACCAATCAGGGGGCTGAGCCAGCAATGCCACCTACATATGGAGCCAATGAACTCATAAGGACGAGGTACACACCCCCACCCACTTCACCTCCATCACCGCAGAAACACCATGCAAGATGCCAGACCGACTGGTCCCTGTGCTAATCATCCCCAGACATCTCTCAAGCCAAGGGTTCGATTCCTCTTATGTTGTTCACAGACATGGTTTCAGGAGCATGCAGCACACAAAGGGAAGGAAGGATAGGCCACACAATATGACATTGGTACGGCTCACTGCGCAAGACACCTGCCTTCTTAGGTCAAGGGTTTGAGACCCACACAGGGAAGGAAAAGCCTTATCACCAAGACCAGGTCACAAAATGAGAGTTTGAGGGTGCCGAAATCCCAAGGGAGCAGAAAAGACTATTTATGTATGTGACCACGGCTGCACGGATGTTACTGGCCCAGAGATGGAAAGAAGATAAAGTTCCTACCAGAGAAGAATGACAGATCAAGTTGATGGACTATGCCGAAATGGCTAAAAGGACCGGAAGAATCGGAAATCAGGAAGACCAAAATTTTAATAAGGAATGGGGGAAATTTATAACTTATCTTAAAGACCACTGTAAGCCGTTAAAATCGTGAGTAGGATTGGAATGCCACTTGTAGTTTAATGGTGAATTTTGGACACAATGGAGATGTAAAAGATTTGGCTCATCATAAAAGATGCAGGAGGAAATGATTAATAAAAGGATCCACAAAGGGGAGGGTGGAAGTCCAGGAGATTCCTTGGAATCTTGCTTTTATGATTTATGTTTGGTATATCTCTGTAAAATTTTAATTTGAAAAACCAAATAAAAAATATATATAAGAGAATTTGAACCTTACTAGAAATGTTGGGATGAGTGCCTACTCTTCGATACACTGCTTCCAGTTGTTTGGGGCAGGGGGGGGGCGTACTGAGGAATCAGCCTTATACTGTGTCAGGCCATTAAAACAGCTGCCCTCATACAAACCAGACTCTCAAAAGAAAGGTAAAACCACAAAAGATTTAACACCTGTTCCAAACTGCTCAACCATACCATCGAAAACTGGTGTGCCTTGCCGAGAAATGAATTCAAAATTTGTGGTTTTGCAATAAGCCTTCATTGCCTGCAAATTGGGTCATCCCTAACAAGAGGGCATGTGTTGCGGTGTGACCTGGCAACCAGACCCTGTGTTGTGGGTGGGAACGTTTGGATGGCCAAAACACCCTATTGGAGGTCCCTCAATCCTGGGTACAATTTGACCAATGGGATCACAGCTAAACCGATCGAGGGACCTTTACTTAAGCCTATGAACGTGTCCCTGAGCTTCCTCTTTGGGGCTCAGTGCATCGGAACACCCGCCCACCTCTCCCTATATTTAGGGCTTGCGCTTGACCTTGCTATGCCGTCGTGTGTCGTCTGTCGTTGGGACAGGGGCACGGCAGGAATTTCCCCCACTTGGCTAATTGGCTGGTGCCATTTGGGTTTCGCCTGCCACATAGCAAATCGTCACAACTTGTAAGGTTGTGGATAGGCTCTGGTTCAGGTGATGGGGTGGCAGAGCACTCTGGCCATCCCTATGCAATAGGTATTCCACTAAAGGAATCCACGGACTCATGGTTGGTCTTCCTTGTGAGGGGTTGTGCCCGGAGCCTGAGTCCAGGGGACATCTGGGTGGAGGACTAGCAGGGCTCCTGCTTTCTACTGTCCCAGGTGTTCACCCCAGGCTGACCTATGGTTGGTGCCCAGGGTCAGAGCTACTTGCAAGGGTGCAGGGAGCTAGTCAAACCAGAGCCTATGCAACCACTCGCTTGATTGTAATCAATAAAGTTGTGGCCTAAATTCTGCCAAAAACCAAACCAAGAATTTGAGTCTTGTCTGAATTTATTTCGGGGGGTGGTTAAAAGGTCTACACATGCAATAGTATCTGATGGATGAAGAAGGCTGCCATACATGGGGAGGTTCATATAATAGCTCCAGACAGTCTGTACCCTGAGCCCAGCCCATTTACGGCAAGAGCATTACTGATCCGATGTTTGATGAAAATTCGCCGTGGTGAAAAGTAAATTTTGAACTATATAATTTCAAGGAAAAGCAAAAGCGAGAGTGAACATTATGCCCCATTCCGTGAAAAGGAGCTTTGATGTCTGGGGAGGCATTTCCCCAAATGCCAGCTCTTCTTCTTACTTGGCACATGTCTAGGGCTTTCACGGAGACTTTCATCAGACAAAGAGCAAATTCAGACACAAGAAAGGAAGGGATCGTCCACATTGCCATTCCACAGATGACGTGGATTTTCCAAAATGAAGTTTAGAATTACACTTTCTGTTTTCCAGTGAGTTGGTAATGCTCAAATAATAGCAGGGAAGAAGAAACGTTGTGTCTGTCATTCCCGCTGGGAACATTTCAGCTGGGAAAGTTGCTTTTTTGGAAAGAGGATTAGCATGAGAATGCATCTCTTGCTGTCAATAGTATACAGGGTAGTGATTGAATTATAGAGGGGCAAAGCAGAGCAATTCCTTTCAGCATTACTGACCATGCTAAACTGGGGTTGATGGGATTTGCAGTCCAACAACATCTTAAGGGCTGCAGGTGTTTTAGCAGGTGGCCGGGATGTGAGGAGAAATCAGTTCAGTGTGCATTTAAAGCAGAATCTATTAAATTTGTACTTCTTGAAACAGTACGAGAACCAAAACACAGCCATCCTTTGAAATCCACCCTTAGCTGAATTTTGCTGAATAAAGTTCTCCAAACAATTTTTACCCCCTCCCATACCTACCGTGTTTCTCATATTATAAGACATGTCTTATATTTATTTTTTCCTCAAAAAAACACACTATGGCTTATTTTCAAGGGATGCATTTTTTTCCTCCTCCTCCTGCCGCGGCCGGCATTGCTGCTGCGCCTGTCACTATGTCTTATTTTCGGGGTATGGCTTATATTCCTTGAATGCTTAAAAATCCTGCTATGGCTTATTTTATGGGTATGTCTTAAAATATGAGAAACAGGGTATATCAGGGGGGGATGTACACAAAAAATGAAGATTAGTCAAGATAACATACAAAAATGAATGATATTAGGACAAATCACTAGTAAAAAATGTTGACATCAGTCAAAACTGCATATCAAAATGTTTCAGTTAGATTGAATTCACCCTAAAATGCTGAAGAAATTCCATGAAGATTTTTTTTAATAATTTTTTTGCAAATTGCTGCAGAAATGTGGATAGCTGAATTTAAGACTGGGGAAATGAGAATGGAGAGAAGCAAAATTATTAGATCCTTTCTGTCAGTTTGCATTTCTTAGTGCAGAAAGTATTGCTCAGATGTGTAGAGATCTTTCCTATTCTAATTAATTCAAGAGGGTTCTGGAAGCTGCTCTGTGTGAAAGAAACAAGCAGAAGGTTCATATTGTTTGGGTTATAGCTTTAGAGAAGCTGAGTACAGCTGATTTAAACTGGTAATCTTATCTCTTTCTGTCAATGTCATGCTGACTATAAAAGTGAGGCCAGAAAGAGCCTGGGTTTCACTTTCACTTTCTATCTCTCTTCCTTCTGGTGTGATGTTCTGTACATAGTATGCTTAGTGTTAAGGTTTAGACTTATTATAAGTCATTGTAAGTTTAAGTTGAGTCTGCTGCAACTGGATTTTTATGGAGAGTGCCAATCCTGATTGTATTGGATTTGTGACCATTATGCTCATTTGCCTTCAGTAGCAGTAGAGCTCTGCTGGATGAAATATAAATTTCCTCTTGGTCAATTTTTTGGGAATCCTGCAACTTGTTTAGGTTTTTACTCTGCTAATTGGAATCTGCTCTGGATCAGTACTGAGTAAAATTCAATGACACTTTCATCCCCACCCAGGAGGCATTTGCTGGTATCCCATGAGTGTGCAGAACCCACACACAAATTTACCAATTCCCCACGCCCAATTGCGGATAGCTGCTTACACACACTCTTGTTTGGGAATACACTGTTTTTCATAGCAATTGGCCTTTGGGACATCTTGTCTGGAGGCCAGCCTACATTTCCGCATTTTCCACTGGCCTCCAGAACTTCTGACCTAAACTTAACTCAGATGCATGTGCTGTGTCAATAAGGGCACTTTTAGAACTTTCTTCTAACTGGGATTCATCCAGATGATTCTCATGGGCCTTAATGTCCTGTTGGCAATAAATTCTTTATTTCTGAAAAGAAAGATGACACACATATATTTCAGGCTGGTCCCAGACATTATGCAGCAAACTCGGGATTCCTAATGCTGTGTTTTCTACTTAATATAAGTGGTTGGTTAGAGTGCAAATACAATATCAGTTGGTTAGAGCAGGGGTCAGCAAACTTTTTCAGCAGGGGCTGGTCCACTGTACCTCAGACCTTGTGGGGGGCCAGACTATATTTTTTTTGAGGGGGGGAATGAATGAATTCCTATGCCCCACAAATAACCCAGAGATGCATTTTAAATAAAAGCACACATTCTACTCATGTAAAAACACGCTGATACCCGGACCATCCGCGGGCCAGATTTAGAAGGCAATTGGGCCGGATCCTGCCCCCGGGCCTTAGTTTGCATACCCGTGGGTTAGAGCATGGTGCTTATAATACCAAGGTTGCAAGTTAGATCCCTGTATGGGACAGCTGCATATTGCTGCATTGCAGGGGGTCGGACAAGAGAAGGGTCCCTTCCAACTTTACAATTCCATGATTCTATGAAGAGAGAGGTATTTGCAGGGGAGAAGTACAAGATGTGGGGTGCTAAACCTTCTCCCACCAGCAGCTTTTCTCCCATAATTCTTCTTTGAACCATTTTCTTCTAGCTGGGATACTTCCCAGTCTCAGAGCCAGGGATCGAGGGAGCAGGAGAAAAGCATACAGAGGAAGGGTTTAGGGAGGGGGACGAGCAGGAGGAAGGAAATGTTTGAAACTGGTTTATCTAGCTCAGCATTGTCTTCATCAGGGATGGAGAGGCTGTGGCTTTCCAGATGGACTACAACTCCTATCATCCCCAACGGTTGGCAAAGGTAGCTGGAGATGAGGGGAACTGGGAGTTTGGCATGATCTGGAGAGCCACAAATTTCCCATCTCTGGTCTATTTTAACTGGCAGAAGGCAGTTTCCCAGGGCCTCAGGCATAGGCAAACTCAGCCCTCCAGATGTTTTGGGACTACAACTCCCATGATCACTAGCTAACAGGACCAGTGGTCAGGGATGATGGGAATTGTATTCCCAAAACATATGGTGGGCCAAGTTTGCCTATACCTGCGGTAGATCTTTCTCACTCCTGCCTGTATTTTTGGGAAGTGCATTTAAGCTACAATCCTATGTCAATTTAGCTTTCTCAAAGTTTTATGTTTTATCAACCTTAGTTTCAGTTTGCTGAATTTATGCATCAATTTGGAATGTGTGTGTGTGTCCTCACAAAAATTCCTGAGCATTTTAGTATGCATTTCCCCTAAAATGCACATTTGGTGTATGCAATTTTGCTAATGGAATGCATTGTCATATGCAATTTTTACATCATTATCTGCATTTTTAAACTTGCGTTCCTCCAATATGCACACTTTTGAACACACTTCTGCATGATGAAAGGAGATCCACTTCTTTCAAAAAGAAAACCAGGCATTGCATAGAGGAAGAGTAGGGAGTTTATTGAGGACAGGCAACCTCTTGGTAGTCTTACCACATGAGAGACTCAGTGGAAAACTGAAAGCCACCAATGCAAATAGCTTTGGAACAAGTCGAAAGGGAGAAGTTGCAGCAGTAAGCAAAAATGGTCGGACCTCAGGCCTCCTAACCGAAAAGATAAAGTAGAAACAGACCAGGCCTACTGAGTGTAAGGAGCATGTCTTTCACCATCATAATGTGTTTCAGTGGTTTCCATACAAGGCCATTTAGAGGATATTTTTTTCTATGAAAGAGTTGACTCTTAAATGATGGTGATGTTATTGCTGGATGCTGAAGCCTACCAAGCCCTCGCTCGGCTGGCATGAGCTCTGGACAAATCTCAAACAGACAGCGAGGAGCTTCAAAAGCATCTCTTTAAAATGGGAAACAGAAAAGAGGGTGAGGCTCACATATGCTCCAAATGAATGTCTCCATCTGCTAGGGCAGTCCACTTATTCGGCATTGTACTCATCTAGCTTTTGCTCAGAGTCGACCCAATGAAATGAATGAACATGGTTATGCGCAAATCCAAACTTCCCTTTTGCCCTTTTGACCACACAAGGGTGGAGCTGTGGTCTAAACCACTGAGCCTCTTGGGCTTGCCTATCGGAAGGTTGGCAGTTCGAATCCCCACGACGGGGTGAGCTCCCATTGCTCGGTCCCAGCTCCTGCCAACCTAGTAGTTTGAAAGCACATCAAAGTGCAAGTACTAGTAGATAAATAGGTACTGCTCTGGCAGGAAGGTAAATGCTGTTTCCGTGTGCTGATCTGGTTTCACCAGAAGCGGCTTAGTCACGCTGGCCACAAGACCCAGAAAAACTGTCTGCGGACAAACGTCAGCTCCCTCGGCCAGTAAAGTGAGATGAGCGCGCAACCCCAGAGTCGTTCACAACTGGACTTAACTGTCAAGGGTCCTTTACGTTTACCTTTTTATGCGAACACGGGTCGACACTTTAAAGCTCTGTGTCAGAGCACTCCTTTCTTTGTCCCGGAGCTTTCCCCATGAAAACCCACTTGTTAAAACTGACGCGCAACAACCAGCAATTCAGGTTTACAGCGGATTGCTGTTTGCTCCAATTCAGCAGTAAAGAGCAGGGGAAAGCTCTGGAACAAAAAGGTGCTCTGGTGTCAGGCTGGGAGTTTTTCTCAGCCCTATCTAGACATACCAGGAACCTCCTCAGTTTGTTATAGGCAAGATATATTCAAGAAGGAGCTTTGGGAAAGATGCATATTGGGCTGGAATAAATTTAAAAACATACTACACCTGCATAAAATGCATGTCAATGTAGTAGCTTACTAACTTGAGATGTTATTTCTTTAGCATGATTGGATTGTTCCGTTGACAATGTTTGTTGTGTCTTCCTATGAATCACGGTTGGTTTTCTCTCTGTGTGTACAAACTTATTTAAATAAAGCATAATATATATATATATATCTGCATGAGCCTTTCATTGCTACAGACCTCCAGTTCTGGATATGTGTAGACCACTAGGAATTACTAGTAGCTGTGATGAGTAAAGGTTGGTCAAAGTGAGGGAACTTCTATTTGGATCAATGTTTGTTTCCGCAAAGCCTGTTGGGGGAGTCTTTGCCACTGGGACACACTGAAGCTGTTATCCACAATGCAATGGTATTTGCTGAAAAGTAAAGGTAGGGTGACTCACACTGCTCTATGTTGCACTCCAATTAAAAGCACTATAATTTGGTTGAGCAGTAGCTGTTTCAGTGGTTACCTTTCGGGCTCGAGGGTTTGTTTTGATGCGGCAGTGAAAGTTTACCCAAGCTGCATGCTGCTACTAGTCATGCCTTAAGGGACCATGCCATCTCAACATTGATTTCTTTCCGTAGTGACTCATGCAACTGACTAACTCCAGTGTCTGTCTAGGTAAAAAAAATGCTGTTTGTTTCTCGTTGCTGTTTATTACTCTCTCTCTCTCTCTCTCTCTCTCTGATATGTGTGTGTGTGTGTATGAAGAGTTGATGATCTTTTAAAGTTCCTGTGTATTTTAATCATGGATGGATTTTATAGTTGTAAATGACTTAGAAGCCATTTTGGCATATAAGCAGTATATAAATTAAATAATATTACTGTACTAATCTGCATTGAAATTGTTTTAAAGATGTTTTTAAGATGCTCTTATTGTTTCATCACTTGTTAGTTTGCTGCCCTGGGCTCCTTTGGGAGGAGTGGTAGGATTTAATTCCAACAAATAAATAATAAAAATAAATTTCATCTGGCCTCAGGCAGTCAAATCAATTTTAATCACGTTCCGGCAAAAAAAGTGTCTTTAGTTTCACTCACAGGGAAATGAAAAACTGTTTTCTAGTAGTACGAAATAGAGATATTCTGCAGTTCATAATAATACTGCAGTAATAGTTATTTCCCGCTTGGACTACTGCAATGCGCTCTATGTGGGGCTACCTTTGAAGGTGACCCGGAAACTACAACTAATCCAGAATGCGGCAGCTAGAGTGGTGGCTGGGAGCAGCCGCCGAGACCACAAAACTCCGGTCCTGAAAGACCTATATTGGCTCCCAGTACATTTCCGAGCACAATTCAAAGTGTTGGTGCTGACCTTTTAAAACCCTAAACGGCTTAGGCCCAGTATACCTGAAGGAGCGTCTCCACCCCCATCGTTCTGCCCAGACACTGAGGTCCAGCGCTGAGGGCCTTCTTGGTAGTGGCACCCACCCTGTGGAATGCCCTCCCATCAGATGTCAAAGAGATAAACAACTACCTGACATTTAGAAAACATCTGAAGGCAGCCCTGTTTAGGGAAGTTTTTAATGTGTGATATTTTAATGTATTTTAATCTTTGTTGGAAGCCGCCCAGAGTGGCTGGGGAAACCCAGCTGGATGGGCCAGGTACAAATACAGTGGAACCTCGGTTTATGAACACCTCGGTTTATGAATTTTCGGTTTATGAACGCCGCGGACCCATCTGGAACGGATTAATTCACTTTCCATTACTTTTAATGGGAAAGTTCGCTTCAGTTTATGAATGCTTCAGTTTATGAACAGACTTCCGGAACCAATTACACCCATGTTTCAGTTTATGAACGCTTCAGTTTAAGTACTTCGCAGACCCATCTGGAACGGATTAATCCACTTTCCATTACTTTCAATGGAAAAGTTCACTTCAGTTTATGAACGGTTACTCCGCGGACCGTCTGGAACGGATTAATCCACTTTCCATTACTTTCAATGGGAAAGTTCGCTTCAGTTTATGAACGCTTCAGTTTATGAACAGACTTCCGGAACCAATTGTGTTCATAAACCGAGGTACCACTGTAATAAAAACTTCTTCCTCTTCTTCTTCTTCTTCTTCTTCTTCTTCTTCTTCTTCTTCTTCTTCTTCTTCTTCTTCATCTTCATCTCTGACTGAGAAAAGTCAGCCATAGAGCTGAAAGTATTAACAGAACTTTTGAGGCTTCAATCTGGTGACTGAGCGGAGAGAATATTACTAAAAGGTTTGCACAAACCATCAAAGTTCCCTCCTACCCAGAAGATGCCAGAGTGAGGAAAGGATAGGGATGGGGGAGACATTTGATTCAGTTCACAGATTGTTCTGAAACAATAGTTTTGGTGTTGACCTTTAAAGCCCTAAACAACCTCGGTCCTGTATACCTGAAAGAGCGAGTCCACTACCACCATTCAGCCCGGACACTGAGGTCCAGCACTGAAGTGAGATTACAGGGAACCAGACAGAGGGCCTTCTCGGTAGCAGCACCCACCCTGTGGAACGCCCTTCCATCAGATGTCAAGGAAATAAGCAGCTATCCTAATTTTAAAAGTCATCTGTTTAGGGAAGTTTTTAATATTTAATGCTGTATTGCTTTAATATTTGATTGGGAGCCGCCCACAGTGGCTGGGGGAGACTTAGCCAGATGGGCAGGGTACAAATAATAAATTATTATTATTATATTGTTATTAATATGTAAATGAAACTCAGTCATTCTTCTAAATTCACACTTCCCTGAATTTTGCAATGCAGTTCCCCAGCCAAGTAATGTGTACAAAATTGTGCATAAGAATGCATCTATTAGGAAAATTCCTTTACAAAGATGTGTATATTAGGGTAAAGTTCATACAAAAAAATGTGTATATTGTATTTGGAAAAATTTGCACTAAAATGCTAACAAATTTTCATGAGGACTTAAAAAAAATAAGTTTGCAAACTGCTGTGGAAATGTGGAGAACTGAATTTAAGATCGGGAAAATGAGAAACCAAATTTGACAGATTTGCCTATGCCAAGAGCAGAAAGTTTTGTGCTATTCTGAAACCAAAGCAGAAGGAGGACAGAAGCAGGAAATGGAACTATTGCTTCCTTCCTCTCCCCTGGTGTCTTCTGGGTAGAAGAGATTATCAATAGCAGCAGGGAATTTGAAGCTACCACCCTTAAGTGGGACAAACACTTTGCCCCTAGTCATGCCCCTCCCCTCCCCATCTTCAAAAACACCTCACCAAATTTTGCAGCCCATTAAAGGTATGGTGAAATTAGGCGAGGTATTGCAATTCTACTGTCCCTGATTTTTAGAGTGGGGACAATCAGCCTGAAACTCTAGGGCAGCCTTCACAACCTTCACAACTCCCATCATCCCTAGTGAGAAGGGCCAGCAGTCAGGGATGATGGGAGTTGTAGTCCAATAACCTCTGGGGACCCAAGGTTGAGAAAGGCTGCTCTCGGGAATATCAAGAATGGCATCCAAGTTATCAAACAGTCCACTAGTCTTGTGAGTTGATGTGAAACAGATATTTATGGGTTAGAGAGGATGGGGGCAAGGACAGAAGATGTTGTGAGGGTCCTTTTAAGTAAAATATTTGCCCGTTGAAAGCTAGAGAGTTCCAGAAAAACGTCTACTTCTGCTTCATTGACTATGCAAAAGCCTTTGACTGTGTCGACCACAGCAAACTATGGCAAGTTCTTAAAGAAATGGGAGTGCCTGATCACCTCATCTGTCTCCTGAGAAATCTCTATGTGGGACAAGAAGCTACAGTTAGAACTGGATATGGAACAACTGATTGGTTCAAAATTGGGAAAGGAGTACGACAAGGTTGTATATTGTCTCCCTGCTTATTTAACTTATATGCAGAATTCATCATGCGAAAGGCTGGACTAGATGAATCCCAAACCGGAATTAAGATTGCCGGAAGAAATATCAACAACCTCAGATATGCAGATGACACAACCTTGATGGCAGAAAGCGAGGAGGAATTAAAGAACCTTTTAATGAGGGTGAAAGAGGAGAGCGCAAAATATGGTCTGAAGCTCAACATCAAAAAAACCAAGATCATGGCCACTGGTCCCATCACCTCCTGGCAAATAGAAGGGGAAGAAATGGAGGCAGTGAGAGATTTTACCTTCTTGGGCTCCTTGATCACTGCAGATGGTGACAGCAGTCACGAAATTAAAAGACGCCTGCTTCTTGGGAGAAAAGCAATGACAAACCTAGACAGCATCTTAAAAAGCAGAGACATCACCTTGCCGACAAAGGTCCGTATAGTTAAAGCTATGGTTTTCCCAGTAGTGATGTATGGAAGTGAGAGCTGGACCATAAAGAAGGCTGATCGCCGAAGAATTGATGCTTTTGAATTATGGTGCTGGAGGAGACTCTTGAGAGTCCCATGGAATGCAAGAAGATCAAACCTATCCATTCTGAAGGAAATCAGCCCTGAGTGCTCCCTGGAAGGACAGATCGTGAAGCTGAGGCTCCAATACTTTGGCCACCTCATGAGAAGAGAAGAATCCTTGGAAAAGACCCTGATGTTGGGAAAGATGGAGGGCACTAGGAGAAGGGGACGACAGAGGACAAGATGGTTGGACAGTGTTCTCGAAGCTACGAACATGAGTTTGACCAAACTGCGGGAGGCAGTGCAAGACAGGAGTGCCTGGCGTGCTATGGTCCATGGGGTCACGAAGAGTCGGACACGACTAAACGACTAAACAACAACAACATTTGCCCGTTGCTGGGTAAAAGCAAGGTTTAAAGGCGAGGGAAGCTGAATTCTCATTCCTGACCATATAAGTCTCAAAGTCCATGTATTGCTACATCAATTTGGAACGCTACCACAGAGGATAAAGATACACTTTGTCAGGGTGCCCAGTCCTTTTGAAAGAAGTCCACATGAATGACACTGCAATGGAGAGAGAGCACAGTGCTGTGCTGTGGTGGGTATCCTGTCGCCCACACATGATGGGGAAAGACTCTGCGGGTTACTGACTCATGCCGGTTGTAGTTGATACTCTCTAGAGGAGAACACACACACACACACACACACACACACTCGGGGAAATTCTTTCTGGTGCTGTGCTTGCTTGTGAAGCATGCAGGAGGCCAGAGAATGGCTGAGCCACAATTGGTTGCTCTCGCTGCAGGTTGCCAAGCAAAATCCATCTCTGGTGGAGATCGGCACCCTACAGGAATTGGCTTACCACACTAGCGCGAAGGCTTCATACCATGTTACCCACCAGGCGTGGAGTGAGCCGCTCCATAGCCATGTGTGGGCATTGCCTAGCGGCATTTGGGGGAAAGTTCCAAGCCCAGAAATGCGGCTGAAGCTGCATGGATGGGTGCCGTTGCACTTATATGGCCAGGGACAGGACACGGTCAACAATAGCTGTGTAGCTGGATGCACACCAAAGCACAGATACAATGTTCTGATTGGTCAGATCCACGCCGCAGGCTTCAAAAAGCTCAGTCATGGGAACTGGAGATCTCTAAGAGATAATGTGAAGGTAAAACATTCTTAGCAGCTGTTGACAGCCATATCTTCCATGGATTTGCCTAATTCACCTTGAAAGCCATCCAAGTTGGTGGCCATCACTGCCCCCTGTAGGAGCATATTCACCCCATAGTTTAATTATGCACCGTAAGAAGTATTTTCTTTTATCCATCCTGAATCATCATTTGTCCCTGCCATTTCCCCTTCTGCATATAATTTATCCCATTGCTGTTTTGCCATCACACCAGTCTCATGCACACCCTTGCATCCGGTCTACTGCCTCCAGTTGCCTCCTTTTCCTTTGCTATCTGGCGTCAGAATTCCAAAGGGAGGCCCCAGCATGGCATTGCTGAATTACAATTTATTTAGGTCTGAACAGAGACAATGGTTTACTTTACGACTCAGAGCTGGCCCACCCATGAGGCAAGGTGAGGTGACCTCCTCAGGCGGCAGGATTCCCAGGGGCAACGAGATCCTGATGTTGATATTCCTTTCCCCCCTTGTTCCTGATGCAGATTTTCCCTCACCCCTTTTCCCCTGGCATGGAGGGGGCTGCCATTTTGGGATCCACCTTAGGTGCCAGTTTATCTTGGGCCAGCCTACAGATGCTAATCTGCATAGTCACATAGGTTGTTTTGCCACTTAACGCTGCTGTGATCGGTTTATTACACTGCTGTTTGAAAAGTGTTGCCACATTGTAGCTAAAATTGAACTGTCACTATCTGTGGGTTTTTTTTTTACATTTTGTTTCCCTATGAACCTCACTACTTCCAGCTACCCACCGCCATTTTACATCTGCCACCTTTATTAATCTAAACTGAAGACATTTTGGATGCTTCAGCTGGTGCAGAGTTCAGCAACCAAGTTGCTCATTGGGGACAAGATGATTTGAGCACATTGCACCGATCCTGACCCGGCTGCACTGGCTGCCAATTTGCTTCCAGGCCCAATTCAAAGTGTTGGTTTTGACCTCAAGGGCTGCTTCCCCCCTTATAAACTGCCCCAGACTTTGTGTTCATCATCTGAGCTGCCTTCTCTGCGTGAGGTCCAGAGGGTGGCAACATGAGAACATGTCTTTTCTTTTTTATATAATAATTTTTATTAAATTTTCTGTTTTACAATTTCAAACCAACATTTTACAACCTTTAAAATATCCTGTGGCTTCCCTTCTTCTCTTGCCTTGCTTCATTTTGCATAGCTTACATCCCTGCATATTTTGCTATACCCATTCAAATCAATTTTCCACTATTACATCCATCAAGAATTATTCACTCTGTTGAATTTAACTTAATGCTGCCAGCGTTTTCAGCCGTACACAGTTATTTTCCATATATTCAGTAAAGGTTTTGCAATCTTCTTTAAACATATGTTCTTACTCTATTATTCTTGCTCTCTTATTCTGTATGTTAAATCTGCAAGTTGTGCATATTCTATCAACTTCAGTTGCCAATCCTCTTTAGGTGGGACCTCGCTCACTTTCCATTTTGAGGCTAACAAAACAGGGGCCACAGTTCTTGCGTATGTGAATAACCTTTCCTGACACCTGGGAATTTCAGTCTGGGTTATCCTCAGCAGAAAGGACTCTTGATAATTTTATTTTTATTTTATTTTTTGAGAACGTGTCTTTTCTGTAGTGGTTCCCTGTTTGTGGAATGCACTCCACAGGGAGCTTTGCCTGGCACCTTCATTATATATTTTTAGGCGCCAGGCGAAAATGTTCCTCTTCAACTAGGTCTTTGGCTCATTAATATTATACAGCCTTTTAAATGTGTCTGCGGGAAGGGGGGGGGTTCTTATTCTAGTTTAATTATTTACTTGTGTTTTGTTTTGCATTTTATTTTGCGAACCACCCTGAGATCTTCTGACGAATGGCAGTACAGTGGCACCTCAGTTCTTGAACATCTCAGTTGACAAACGCCTCGGAACCCGATGGCTGAAAACCAAGAAGGAAATGCTTCCGTTTTCGAATGCACCTCAGAAGTTGAACAGCTCCCGCTGCGTGTTTTTCTATTTTCTCAATTGAATTTGAAGACAGACCTTTGCGCCTTGGTTTTTGAACATTTCGGGACTCGAACGGTCTTCAGAACTGATTACGTACAAGAACCGAGGTACCCTTGTATATAAATGTAAAAAAAATGTGATAAATGAGGTGGATGCAGGTCCACAAACGATTATGTAGTACCAGTAATAAAATGTGTTCGTCTTTTAGGGTGCCACAATCTGACCTCTGTGTGACCTTCTGAATGAGCGCTGTAATTACGAGCTTCCTCCATGAATGTTCAGAAATAGCTTGTCTTCCAGCATATAGCGTGTGTGTGCCGATGATGCCATGCCCCCTGGGAATCCCTGTGCCATTTTCCTATCCCGCCTCACACCACCAAAATGTACTTCCCAGCACCAGTCGTGGCACACAGCCAATTAGAAATTCAACCACAGGGCCACCCCTCTCCAAACATACTCGGGAACAGCGGGAGGTCAGCAAGGGTATGGAAGCTGGCATTAAAAAAGAACGTTTGTGTATCTGCCTACAAAGCAGCGTTCTTTGGGCACATAGCCTGCTGAATGTTAAAAATGCATGCACAGAACCGAGACAGAGAAGAACTTGGGGAGCGGGGAGGTGAACAACACTCTGTGCTGGACAAATTGGCGCTCCAAATAATTGGGAACATGGGAGACATCAGCTAACCTTTAAATAGAGTCATGAGGGACCAAAGGTGCTGTGAGGGACCTCAAGAGGCACGTGGTGAGATGGCTTATTAGAGGGATGTGGAGAAAAAACATTACATACCCAGGGGCGTAGGAAGATAGGGGCGGTGGGGGCGGGCCGCCCCGAGCGGCATGATCCCAGGGGCGCTATCGTGGCTGCCTGCCCTGACCCCCAAACGTGCACCCTGTACCTGCGCGTGGCGCACCCCGCCCCATAACGCACGTCCCGCCTCTGTGCACGGCACGCCACACCCCCAAAACACGGGCCGTGCCCTGCCCCCAGAACGTGCGCCACATCCCTGGGGGCAGCGTGCCTGCTCTCTGCCCCGGTACATACCAATGGGGCTGTTTATAGCACATGATGTCCCCCCCCCCCAAAAATCCTGGGAACTGTAGTTTGTTATGGGAGCAGTGAATTGTAGCTCTGTGACAGAGAAAATACAGTTCCCAGTGTTCTTCGCCATGTGCTTTAAATGTATGGCAGTGTGTAGCCCCCCCCCCCCCAGTCTGCACCTTACACCCATGTTGCTCCCTGAGGCAAAGGGCAAGATTGCACCCCACCCGCCCCCTTCCATGAGTAGAAGCTGACTGGACTAGCACTTGAAATTCACTTGAATGGAATGGCATCCCACAATGCACCTGAGGGCTGCAAGCTAGTTAAGGGAGTGTATGACTGGCATAAGGCACACAGAGCCACTTGAGGGTGGTTGCCTCACCTTGCCCAATGGTAGGGCCGGCCACACAAAGCAGCAGCAGAGAAATTACTTGCAGGCTTCCCAGCTTGCTGCATCAACCGGCAGCTTGAAGGACATACTGATAAGTGGAACTACTTATGAAAAGGACTCCACTTGCCCTATGGCCTGATAGCAAGAGTCTGTGGCGCTCCAGATGTTGTTGAATTCCCAGCTCCCACCATCCACAGCCAACAAAGCCAATGGTCCAACATTAGGGGAGTTGTAGTCCAACAACATCTGGATTTTCACAGGTTCCCAACCCCAGCTATACATCAAATGGAGCTTTCCTTCATTTGATTTTGAACACATGCTCCTGTTTGGTCTCCAGTGGAAGGAAAATTATTGTCCCTGTGGGACATAACGAAATCTTGGCTTGTGATACATAGCTGGAAAACAGATTTAGCTCTGAGCTTCTCCTGTGATCTGCGGTTGTATCTTCTTGCATCTAATATTAATTTGACCCTTACGGAAACATTTTGAAGCTACATCTGCTATATCAAGGGTGGACAGATTTCAGGCCTGCGGGATACATTTGGGGTTTTAAAAAACTAGATCCACCAGCCAGAGCCAGGTGGAAAAGACTCCCCCCCCAAAAAAAAAGGTCACTCGAAGACCTATCATTAGATTCATACCTATCTTCTGCCAACCTCTGTACTACATGGGCATTTCCAAAATGTTTTGCTCAGTGGTCCTCCAATGGAACTTGGTATTTGCTTAAGGTTCACTCGCTAGCCTGTCTATTTCTCTGATCTGGTAAATAATGAAGTAGGAACTGCTTTGCTGCATCGGACAATCTAGCCCAACGGTGGCCAGATAAACTGCAGCAACTGAGCTGGCCCCACCATTGGACAGAGTGAGGTGTCTGCCTCGGGCAGCCGGTTCTGTTAGCCTTGTTTAATTCGATTTACAAATTAAGTGCTGTGGGTGCCAGTCACAAAAGGGATGCAATGGGGCATGGCACAAAAGAAAGTGGCTGCTCTCGGGGGTATGAGAACATAGGAAAACCCTCTCTTCTGGATCAGGCCCTCTCTTCTGGATCAGGCATCCTGTTCTCACAGTGGCCAACTACCGTGTTTCTCATATTTTAAGGCATCCCTACAAAATAAGGCATGGCAGGATTTTCCTGAGGTGGAAAAATATAAGGCATACCTCGAAAATAAGCCGTACCAGGTGGTGGGAGCAGGTCTGTGGCAAAGAAGGGTTGCTGCCGCCGCGTTAACCCCCGGGACCTGGCTGCAGCCTCAGCGTGCAGCGCGCGCAGCCCCAAGACCCGGCTGCAGCCTTTGCGCACCGCGTGCGGACACCCAGGACCCAGCTGTAGCCTCAGCGCGCAGCCCCAAGACCCGGCTGCAGCCTTTGCCTGCCGCGCGCGAAGACCTGGTGGGAGCAGGTCTGTGGTCTGTACAGATACCGGTACTTAATAAAAAAATATGACATCCCTTGAAAATAAGCCATTGTGGTTTTTCCCCAGGAAAAAAATAAATATAAGACGTGTCTTATAATATGAGAAACACGGTAGGTGCCCCTGCGAAGCCCACAAGCAGGACCCAAGCTGGTGAATCTGGGAATCGGCCATCTGAGCTGGAGATCCTCGGCACTGTAAGCTGCTGATCCTGCCAGGTCTTCCCAGATGGTTTCCTCTTTAATGTTTACTCTGTCTTTGTGTTTCTTGCACTGTTATCTATCTACCATAAACTGAAAAAGGAGGGGATAAAAATGTGAACATGAATAAATAACACACATTTATTATTAGATTTCCCCCCCTCCACCCGCAACAGCCTTCCAGCACCATTGCAAAAATTCTGAACCTGTTCAAGGTGGGGATTAGCATTGGCCCCTAAATCTCCCCCGGTCCAAGCAAACCATTTCAAATCTAAACAGTTAACTCTGTGACAGGAAGACGTGTGTTCACTTTTCTCAAGGCGAAACGGGTGCTCCAGAAGGAATTGCATAAATATTTATGAAAATGAAGCAGGACATATTTTCCCAGGGTTGTTTTTCTCTTCAGAGCTTTATCGGGTCACAGAAGTCAGCGTTTATTTTAAACTTAGATCTAGAGCTCTGACACAGGAAAGGGCTGCCTTTTAACAAACTAAGCTGGGACGTGTACATCAATTACCTTACAGCAGCACAGCTGTCAAATTTCCCCTTTTCTCGCAAGGAAGCCTATTCAGCATAAGGGAATTTCCCCTTTAAAAAAGAGAGAACTTGACAGCTATGTACAGCATGTTTTATTTTGTGAGCATGTGTATGCTTTGTGTATCTGCTTTGCTGTTGCTGGTTGTTTTGACAACTCCAGTTGGAAAGCAGGATATAAATCTACTAAACCAGTGGTTTTCAACCACTGTGCCGTGGCATCCTGGGGTGCCTTGAATGATGGTCAGGAGTGCCATGGGCAACACTGGCATTTTCCCCTCTTTCCTTCCCTCGCTCCTCTGCTGCCCTCTCACATCTATGGCTCCCAAAGGCTTGCACAGCCGTTTGCTGCAACAGCCCTGGCTACTGGTGCCTCTGGGGCTGGCCAGGGGGTGCTGGTTGCCAGGAGCTGAGGCAGTTCGGAGACCGGGGGGGGCTGCAGCAACTGCTCAGAGGACTCCCAAGGAGAGGGGGCTGAGGGAGCACCCCACAAGGGAGGGTGTTTGAAAAAGGGTGAGAGGGGAAAGGGGTGACATAACTGGGCTCCTGAGCCTAGGGCCGTCCCTAGGCCTGGGCTGGGTGGTGCAAGGCACCAGGGCGCCTGGCCACCAGGGGCGCGGAAGGGGCGCCAAACGGCTGGTGTCTGGGAGCAGTTGCTGCCGGCGCCCCCCCATCCCCCACGGCGGCAGTAGCGTGTGGCCATTGAGCTTCCTCCAAGAAGCAGAATCAGTGAGACTCCTGCCTAGAGTGGCACCACGTGCCTGCTGCCACTCTAGGCAGGAGTCTCGCTGATTCTGCTTCATGGAGGAGGCTCAATGGCCGCGCGCCGGAGCGGCCGCTGGAGGGAGGAGCCAAGGAGGGGCCGGCACCCTCTGCAGGAGGTGGGCTCTGCGCCCAGGCCAGCCCCCTGCAAGGTGATGCGCGCCGTCCAGGCTCCGCCATCCTACACCTCCGCCCCTCAGCCGCGTGCTACTGCCGCCATGGGGGTGCCGGAGGATTCTTGAACCACGGCGCTGGATAACCTTCAGACGTGACTGCCTAAGCCCCACAGGGGCAATGCAGAAAGAATGTAGGGAGGGAGCCGTGGAGTCAAAAAGGCTGAAAACCTCTGTACTGTACTGAACAAAAAATAGCAATCCCCTGCCGCGTGTTCCTTCCTCCCCACATGGGGAAAACCTCCCTCCCCTCTTCCATCGTCACTACTTCGTATGTCAACAGAAACAGCACCACATCTCCATTGGTCCTTATTTGGTTGGACTGTGTGCCTACGGAGTCTCCATTTTATGTTTCTAAAGGAGAAAATAGCACACAAGCAGAAATATGGAGGAAATGTGAGGCCTTTTGTGCCTTTTGCTGTCTGAGGAACAGCACCGAATGCAAACATTGATTAAGGGTGCATCGCACCCAAGGCCAGTCAAGTTATTTCAGCAGCTGAGGCACAAAATCGCAGAAGCGCCTCCCCTCACTTCTCAGGCAATATAAATTATATATCCATTAATTAAATGGCTGTCAATTTGATACCCTGTCATGACCATCAATATCTGCTGCCTGAAGCAGCCGCCACACTCTGCTTATTTGTACGCTGGTCCTGTGAACAAAAAACTAATTACCGGCATATTATTGAGGCCCTACCAACACTATTTATGGGATGCGGGTGGCGCTGTGGGTTAAACCACAGAGCCTAGGGCTTGCCGATCAGAAGGTCGGCGGTTCGAATCCCTGTGACGAGCTCCCGTTGTTTGACCGGTCCCAGCTCCTGCCAACCTAGCAGTTTGAAAGCACGTCAAAGTGCAAGTAGATAAATAGGTACCGCTCCAGCGGGAAGGCAAACGCCGTTTCTGTGCACAGCTCTGGTTCGCTAGAAGCGGCTTTGTCATGCTGGCCACATGACCTGGAAGCTGTACGTCGGCTCCCTCAGCCAATAAAGCAAGATGAACGCCGCAACCCCAGAGTTGGTCATGACTGGACCTAATGGTCAGGGGTACCTTTACCTTTTTACCAACACTATTTATAATACCACTTTGAACAGTCATGGCTTCCCCCCAAGGCATTGCAGTTTGTAAATGGTGTTGAGAGCTGTTAAGAGACCCTCCCCATTGCCCTCAGGGCTACAATTCCCTGAATCTCCTGGCTAGAAGGATTGTGAAATGCAATTCTTTGAGGGGGTCTCCTAACAATTCCCAGCACCCTTAGCAATCTACAACTCCCAGGATTCTTCAGTGGAAGCCATGACAATTAAAGCGTTGTTGTTTGCATCTGTCTGTCTCGAGAGACAATGGAGTGTGCCTCCGGGAGTGAAAGCAAACTGCTAAGTTAGCAGCACCTCTCTGGGGTGCAAGCCTGGGCAGTGTGTATGGAGGTCCTGAGCTGCCCAGATGACAAGACCCCACAAATACTGCTTAAAATGTATTGTGCAGATGTGGTCTGATTTCAGCAGGGCTTCCTGGGTGGAACTACATACAGGGGGAGGGGGAAATGCTATAAATAAGTCACAAATTAAATCGTTATAACAAAGGGGCAGAAAACGCTATGTAAAAATTGCATAGAATTTTTTTGCTCTCTGGCACCATCTGGTGTTGCATATTTATAACGAATTTAAAACGTTGCTTTTCGACTAGTGTAGATGAGTCCCCTGAGAACCAGTCCAAGTCATTTTGCAGCCTGAGGCAAAGAGCAAGATAGCACCGCCTCTCTCACATTCTATGCACAGATGTGGCAGAATGGCAATGGGACTTCCACTGCACTAAAGAGGAGCAGGTCACCTTAGCAGGCAATGGCATAGGCAGCTCTGTCCTCCAACACCTCATTCTGCTCCCTGACTCCCCAGCATCTTTTTCCCCTGAAGTGCCCACATCTCTTTCTGTCCAATGGTAGAGACGGCCGTGTCAGCCTTACAGTGCAGGTGTGTTTACACATACTGGAGTCCCATTATCTCCAACAGGGATTACTATCCAGGCAGTGTGTTTAGAACGGCTGCCTTAATGCCTTTTCTATTATATTTCTCTGATGAACAGAAGAAATCAGCTCTCAGATTCCAGCAGGCAAATACAGAGGCTGGCTTGTGCATTCAAGACATCTCCTCCGGCCAGTGCACTTAATTATTTCACAGCCAAGAGATAAACTTTAATAAACAACTGTCACTGCTATATTGCACAGTGTATGCTAAAACTCACACACACACACACACACACACACACACACACACACACACACACACAGGGCCTCTTGATGGCCTTTCTCTATTTAGCTCTAATCAAGTGGGATCTTCAATTGAGCTTGCTTTCCAGAGTTATATGGGAAATCTTATTTTAGCAATTATTAAGGCTGGAACGAGGAAGGGCATTTCCTGTGGAGCTGAACGGCGAGCAGCATGAAGAACCAACTTTGGAAACACGAAACCTCCCTGTTGCTTTTTCTTGTCCTCCTAGTGCAGATTTTTGGTTTGGATGACGACAACCGGTCAGCGACGGAGATCTGCTCCACCCATACCATTTTACCAGGACCGAAAGGTGAGCCTTCTGTGTGCGAAACATCTTTGCTATTGCTGAAGGGGACACAGTAGTGTGTGTTTCAAGGGAAACGAACACATGGCTTATTATTCTCCCCCAGCTCTTGTGTTACACAGGATTGGGGAAGTAAGGTTGCCAACTTTTTGGCTGCTTCTGCAACTGCGCCTTTAAGAGCAGAAGACCTTGCAGGCTTCTGCAGCTAATCATAGTGAGAGCTTATATTTTGGTGCATCAGATTTAGTGCCGCTGAAGGTGCCCAGGAATTTTGCTAGTCAGTTGGCAATCCTTCACAGAGCGGGCGGGAGACTTATTTTCATTTTAATCTGATAGACAATGCCTGTTGTGGAAGAATAATTCAAATGTCAGTTGCACAAATCACAACGCTTAACCAGAGTGTTTTATTATGTAAACCAGAGGTGGGAAGCAGGTGGCCCTCCGGTCTTGTTTTGTTTTCTCGCTTGACTACAACTCCCACCATCCCAGATTACTGGTCATGCTAGCTGGGGCTGATGGGAGTTGGAGTCCAGCAATATCTGGAGGGACAAAAGTTCCCCATCCCTGATCTAAGCATCTGATTGGGGAAAAGTAAAGTACTGTAAATCATAATGGAGCAGAAGATATATGTACTGTAGTGTTTGTTTGGGTTATAAAGTGTTAAGCACCTCCCCGCCCCCTCCAGGGGGAAATTAGTTGGAAATATTTTAACTTGAATTAAAGCCAGTGCTATGCTATGCCCCTGGTTTGAGTGGCAGTTAATTCTGTTTGTGGTGTGCTGCAAAACATGGGCTTTTTGCTGCAAAACTGCTGGCACTGGTTTGGAGTGATTTGGACACTGATGGTGTTAACTACAAACCCTGTGTTTGATGTATCAATTACCCAGTTTGTGGGGTTCTGTGAAACATGGGGTTTTTTTCTCTGCAAAACAACAGCAAAACTTTGGCACAGGTTTGCAGGGGACCCGAAATTCCGGGGTCCGTAGTTCGTTATCTTGCCAACCCAATTGGTTGTTGTTGTTTAGTTGTTTAGTCATGTCCGACTCTTCGTGACCCCATGGACCATAGCACACCAGGCACTCCTGTTTTGCACTGCCTCCCGCAGTTTGGTCAAACTCATGTTCGTAGCTTTGAGAACACTGTCCAGCCATCTCGTCCTCTGTCGTCCCCTTCTCCTTGTACCCTCAATCTTTCCCAACATCAGGGTCTTTTCCAGGAAGTCTTCTCTTCTCATGAGGTGGTCAAAGTATTGGAGCCTCAGCTTCACAATCTGTCCTTCCAGTGAGCACTCAGGGCTGATTTCCTTCAGAATGGAGAGGTTTGATCTTCTTGCAGTCCATGGGACTCTCAAAAGTCTCCTCCAACCCAATTGGAGGAGACAACTATTCTCTTTCCCACATCGCCTCAGTTCCAGCAGTGTTCTACCGTATGATTATGATTCCACCGCAAAAAAAAAAAGCTAGTGAAGCAGAGTGCTGGCTGTAGCTGCTTGGTTAGCATTTGAAACATCGAGGTTGGAAATCCCTGCCCAGCTACGCTGCTTGTTGGGGAACCCCATGAATCAGTCTGCCCCAGCTTGGCCTACCTCACAAGGCCGTCGTGCAGATAAAAAAATAAGAGGGCAAAGACATGTGCTCACTGTTGCCTCACAGGGCAGGGTTAAATCTAAGGGGTAGTTTTCAGTTGAACAAGAAGAGGAGAAATTTCTGAATAGGAAGAGCAGTCCCACAGATACACCAGCACAGCTTTGCCATCTTGGCAAAAAAAGAAGCGTTCTGGGAATAGGTCAGTATCAAAACCAAGCAGGGGGGCTTATGCAGGATCTTAACTCTGTTCAGCTCAGTCACATGACCTGGCAAATAGGGTGTTTTTATAGGCAGGACTTGTTTTTGCTCTGAGAAGCTTGGAACCGCTCAGCCAGCAGCAGCCTTGCTCATGAATGGGGGTTTGGATCTGGCACAACTTTATCCCAGCTTACTTGCTTAACGCCAACTCCTCGTGAGTAGGAGCGCTCCCTTAGTCCGTCTCACTGTGGTACACATGGAACCCTCATACCTTTGTTTATTTATTTGCTTATTGAATCACATTTTTAAACCGCTTCGCATTTTAAAATCCAGTAAGTGTATACAGTAAGTGTATACAGTATCCAGTAAGTGTATACATCTCCTGCCAATCTAGCAGTTCGAAAGCACGTCAAAATGCAAGTAGATAAATAGGAAGCGCTACAGCGGGAAGGTAAACGGCGTTTCCATGTGCTGCTCTGGTTTGCCAGAAGCGGCTTTGTCATGCTGGCCACATGACCTGGAAGCTATACGCCGGCTCCCTTGGCCAATAATGCGAGATGAGCGTGCAACCCCAGAGTCGGTCACGACTGGACCTAATGGTCAGGGGTCCCTTTACCTTTACCTTTAAGTGTATACATAAATGCAACATAAATGCAACCGAACAGTTTTGTAAAGACCGAGATACAATACCAAGACTAGAATTTCCTTCCCATTTTCCATAAATGCTCCAGGTTCCACGCCGCCCCAAGGGGAGCTCACACCTTCCCCACCAGTTTCTGATTGTAAGCTCCTTGGGGCAGGGGACCTACCCCTTTTGCTTACGTTTTTATTCTGCAAAGCACCATGCAAGCTGCTAAACAAGGCGCACCTCCTCCTCAGTTCTGTGTGTTCATACAGAAGTTTAAAAAGTTGTGATAAAAGTCTCAGGCTAAAAATACACTGCAAGGATTACTCCTGATAATCTCAGTGGCCCGCTCTGGCTTTAAAAGTCAGCCCTTGATAAGAGCAAATAGCTCAGGCTGCTGTCCTAAGCACACTAACCTGGCAGTCAGCAGCACTGAATCAAATAGGACTCTCCTCAATTAAAAAGTGCCTAATAAAATGGACTGATGAAACCCCCTTGCTTAATAGATATTCAAGGCTGCCCCCAGGTGGCCACAAGAGATACCTGTACTGCAGGCCTTAATATCAACAGCCCCTGCAAGCAAGACCAACCTTTGCCTATGCAGCCTTTTTTCCAGGCTCATACAATAATTGTAAAATGATTTCATTCTTTATCAAAGAAATAAAATGACCGAGACTCTAATAAGGTGGGTTCCCCTGATTTGCTGTGTCTTTTTGTACATTAGTCATAAAGGAAGCTCGGGTATTTAATGCAGGTATGCTGCAGAGCACCTGAATGAAGCTTGCAGGCCACTGGGGGTCCAGTGACCCCCCCTATTGTCTTAGCCTGAGTCTCAGAAATGCTATGAGGATGAAGAAATGAGTGAAGAATTGTACTTCGTTTACTCATAGCTGCCAAGTTCTCCCTTTTTTTAAGGGAAATTCCATTATGCTGAATAGGCTTGCTCACGAGAAAAGGGAAAACTTGGCAGCTATGCGTTCACTGAGAAGTACTTGGGAGATTATTAACACATTAAGGATCAAGCCAGAAGAGATCCAGGTCTCGTTTTTTTTTCACCTAAAAGCAGCTGCAGGAGGGTGGGTTAACCCTTTCATCCCTTCTTGCTTCCCTGATTTCACTCAATGATCTCTTTCCATTGCTGGTTCCCCAACTGCTTCCTCTCACTGTTCCTCTGCCTCCATCATGACAACACTCTGCCACTGAGCTTATGACCCGGCTCCTCTCCCTAATATCCACCGCTGCTTCTCATGTAACATGATGAACCAGTCCCACATCTCATCCAGTTCAGCTGTTATTATGTATGTATTTATTCATTCGAAATTATTTATATCTCACTCTTCCTCCGCAAGGACCTCTTGTGTGTTGTTGGGTTACCAATAGCTGAAGGTACCATGAAAAGGGCCTCGGTGGAAGGTCTCGGTTCTCACACAGGGTTACATAAAGTGCAGTGGTCCTTCAGGTAGCCTGGTCCCACCCAATGATGATGCTTTATACCTTGGTCCATCTAGCTCAGTATTGTCCGCACTGACAGGCAGCGGCTCTTCATGATTTTCAGGCAAGGAGTTTCTCCCAGGTTTACCTGAAGATGCCGGGGATTGAACCTGGGACCTTCTGCAAATAAGACCACCACCTTCTTAAAGATAAACAGGTTTGTGTATGGGCAGCGCTTGGATGGGAGACAACAGAGGAACCACAGATGTACCCTGCGTGAAATGAAGTTACAGGCAACCAGGGAGAGGGCCTTCTCGGTAGTGGTGCCCTCCCTGTAGAATGCCCTCCCATCAGATATCAAGGAGATAAAGAACTATACAACTTTTAGAAGACACCTGGAGGCAGCCCTGTACAGGGAAGTTTTTTTAATGTCTCATGTTTTATTCTGCTTTTATATAAGTTGAAATCCACCCAGAGTGGCTGGGACAACCCAGTCAGTTGAGTGATGTACAAGTAAAATAAAATCATCATCGTCGTCGTCATCATCTAATGGAATAAACAATCACCCATTGTGTAAAACAGGATGCTGGACAAGATGGGCTTTTGGTCTCATCCAGAAGGGCTTTTCTTACATTCATACGGCATCTTCAAAAGAATATAATCAATTTATTTCACAAGCCAGAGCCCCCTTTTGACAAATGCATGGCACCACCCAAAGCATATTCATCACAATATCTTCCTCCATTTTTAATGGTGCCTCATGACTCTTTGCAGCACAGCAGCACCCCTAGAACATGTTGGAGGAGTTGTGTTGTTGTTTCAAGCACTATCCAAACTGCCACATGCTGTGTCCTCGTCGAACCCTCCTGAGGATGTAGGAGAGGTGTGACTCCGAAAACATATTGAAGTAATTGCACGATTGGTTCACCGCATCAAAAAGAAAAGGAATGGATGCCCTCAGCCAAGGTTGATGGGCTGGTTGCTGAGAACTTCAAAGGAACCTGAATTGGGTCCTATGCGTTCGGTAACTGGAATGGAAGGCAATTTGAAGGGGAATAATAGGAGTTCACCCTGCAGCTGTGTGGTGTGTTTTGGAACGCTCCCCTTTCATTATTTTGACAAATGTCAATTATAAACTCCTTGACATCAGTCAGTGCCTCCAAGCCCTGCTTCTTGTGGTCACCGCTGCGGCTGCTGACCATCTTCCAGACCTAATAGTGGCACTTGCACAGCTCTGCTTCTGGAAAAGGGCGAGCTCAGTCTGAAGCGGAGTTTGCCATGTTCTGAGCTCCCTGTTGGAAGTGCAGAAGGACCTCACGCCACATCCTCGAGGCTGGCCGGACTCTTGTTCCTGTGGTCTCTGTCATCACTCCCGTCTCTTCTGACCTTTGTGTTCTCCGTGCTGAAAGTAATAATTAAATAATATTTAATTAAAAATCCGAATTCCGTGCCAAATTCTGCAACGAGAAAATCCACGTTCTGCAACCTGCAGTGGAAGAGCATATGGCTTGCACACAGAAGGTCCCGGGTGCAATCTTTCGTATTGCTTTGTAGAGCTGGGAATATTCCTTGGTCTGAAACCCTGGAGAGTCTCTGCCAGACAGTGTAGTCAACACCGTCCAGGCTAGATCAACCAACGCTCTGATAAGGCAGCTTCCTACTCATATTTTAATAACAGTCGTCTTGTAACAAGGATGCCTGTGAAATCAACTTTTTTTAGTCAGAAAAAAGCAAAATCAACTTCAGAGGTACAGGTTATTCTCAACTCTTTGACTACCCTTCCATGTGCCACCTGAATGGGACTATCAGGCCACCTATGTTCTACAGATGATAGCTTGAGACCCTCTGGTGCAGGTGCAAGGTGCAGAAGTCCCACCCTCCCTGCACTTTATCTTCATAACAATCCTGTGAGGTCGGTAGGTTAGGCTGAGAGAGAAAGAGTGGAAGCCCAAAGTCACACTGGTGATCTTTGTGGCTTCGGCCTGGGTCTCTCTCCAACTACAGAAGCCCCAAGAGCAGGTAATGAAGGCTAACCTTTTTTTGGCTTGATCACACACACAGATGACACCAAATTGGGAGGGGTGGACCAGCGGTCTGATGGTGTAAGGCAGCTTCCCTGATATGTTCCTACCCATCATCGTTTTGAAATGATATTTCTATTCTGACAATTTCAAAGAAATAATATACATGAGCCAAACCAAAATTACAGCTGTCTTAACCCTCTTTTCCCATCTGAACTATAGGACGAAGAGGGGGCTACTGTACAGGGTTTAAGGCGGGGTCAAACATAATTGACAAAAATGTCTTGAATGCATCAATAAAAATAAAAATATGGACCTTCATAGCAGTGTCAACTGGATCAGGAGCCCAGTCTTATTCAACATCTTTATCAGTGACTTGGATGATGGGCTTGAGGGCATCCTGAGCAAGTTTGCAGATGACACCAAATTGGGAGGGGTGGCTAATACCCCAGAGGACAGGATCACACTGCAAAATGACCTGAACAGATTAGACAACTGGGCCAAAGCAAACAAGATGAATTTTAACAGGGAGAAATGTAAAGTACTACACTTGGGCAAAATAAAAAATAAAAAATGAAAGACACAAATACAGGATGGGTGACACCTGGCTTGAGAGCAGTACATGTGAAAAGGATCTAGGAGTCTTGGTAGAGCACAAAAGGGAGCTGGGTATGTTTAGCATATATATGTTTAGTATATATAAAAGGATGTCATATAGAAGAGGGTGAAAGGTTGTTTTCTGCTGCTCCAGAGAAGCGGACACGGAGCAATGGATTCCAGCTACAAGAAAGAAGATTCCACCTAAACATTAGGCAGAACTTCCTGACAGTAAGAGCTGTTCGACAGTGGAACTTGCTGCCAAGGAGTGTGGTGGAGTCTCCTTCTTTGGAGGTCTTTAAGCAGAGGCTTGACAGACATATGTCAAGAATGCTCTGATGGTGTTTCCTGCTTGGCAGGGGGTTGGACTGGATGGCCCTTGTGGTCTCTTCCAACTCTAGGATTCTATGATTCTACAGGTACACAGCACAAGAAGGTGGCCTCTCTCCACAGCTGATCTGTGCAGCCTCTGTGCCTTGGGTTCGCCAAAGGCATAAAGGCAACAGTACTCCCTTAATGTTGCTGTCCCTCCTACCCCAGGAAATGCTATTCAGTAGCATACTGGCGTTGAGATCATGGGCGTACCCAGCATGGGGCAGGGAGGGGCAGCTGCCCCCCCTAGAAGGCCAAACCGCGGGCCCGACTAGGGAAGCAAATACCCGGCGCCCCGCTTGTTGACAGGGGAGGGGGGAGGGGGGAGGAAACGCTGCTGGTGCCACGGCTCCTCGGCGGCGGCTCCTCCTCTCAGCCTGCCCTGCCTACATCTGTACCAATCCCCACCCACTAAAGCCTTCGCGCCTCCCAATGGAAAGCCCTGCCGGGCGGCAACCTATCCTTCCTAAGATAGGTTGGCTGGCAAGCGAAGGAGACACGGCTCGCTGCATTGGTTGCTGCCGCTGCTGTGCTCTGCCTCCCAGTAGGCTGCACTGCGATCGTCGGCGCCGTGGGCTGGGAATCACCCCCTTCCCCCCTCCGCACCCCCATCTACCCCCCTGCTACTTAGGAGTTGCTACTGAGACTCCTCCTGGGCCGGGAGAGGAAGTGCACCAACAGGAGCCAGTTCAGCCTCAGCGGGCAGAAGCAGCAGAAGCCCGCAAAGGAGGAGTGGGGGCGGCGCCCAAAGGCGGTGGTCGCAGCTGCTGAAAGGAAGCTGCGTGGGGGCATTTGCGCCGGATTGCCGGTGGCAGGAGTAGCCCAGTGGCTGCGACCCTTCCTCGCCGACCCCCACCCCGGGCAATAGGAAAGGAGCTGCCTTGGGGTGCGGCACAGCTCTCCGCTCCCCCTGCGTGCATTGCCCTCTCCGGGCATTGGCTGCTGTTTCCTTCTTTCCAATGCGCCCCCCCAGCCGAGAGAGGGGCGTTGAGGGCGGGGGAGCCTCTGCTGCCGCTGTAGAGTCGCAGCTGGGGGGGGGCTCGCTCGCCTGCGCTGCGCCACCCCACCTTTCCCATCTTTTGCTCCCTCGTGATGGGGAGGCGGCGGTGGCAGCTTCTTCTTCTTCTTTGAGGGTCTCAGCTTGGTGGGGGGGTCCCCGGTATCCTTCCAGGCCATGGGGGATGGCCCCCCAGGACTAGCAGACCCCTGAGCCCCTTCCACATCCCAGATATATAGGGTGGGAACTGGAAAGGCTTTGGGGGGACCTGGAGGAGGGAAAGCAGGGCCCAAAGGGGTTTTTCAGGGGGGTGGTTAGGCCGTAAATGGATGGGAGCAGTGTTTTCAGAGCAGGGGAATTTCGTGTGAGAGAGTTTAGGGGGTTCATTTAGCGGTGGCGGCAGCAGCCGCCGAGTCGTCGGGCCCGCTGGCCCTGTAACCCCGCCCACATTCCCACTTTGTGTCCCCTCCCCTCCCATGCCTTGGCCCCGCCCCTGAACGACCATGGCTTGCCCCCCCCCCAGTTTTGATCCTGGGTACGCCACTGGTTGAGATGAGCGGGGTATGTGTGTGTGTGCCTCTTGGCAGTGCAGTTGCTCTCAGAAATCGTTGGGAGAATTTATTATGCACCTGGAGAAATGAAGTTCTATTGCTTTCCTGCTATCAATCTCTGCCAGCAAAGTGGGTGGAGGCAGTGGCAGACCTACATTTGAGGGGCCCTGAAGCTTGAACTGTCATGTTGACTAGATGACCCTCACGGTCCCTACCAACTCCACAATTCTATGAGGACCCCTTCACAACCAGCAACGAGGCCTGGGTAACCACTGTTATCTTCTTCAATGGGATTGTTCCACGACAGATCACCACACCTTTCCAACATCTGTGCTACTGACTCTCAAGCTTTGGGAATGTTGAAATATAGACAACGACAAAAATTAATCCCTCGATTCATTGCGACTCAAACTGGGTCTAGTGTTGTTGTTGGCATCTGTTGGTCTCATGAGACAACGGAGGACTGTGCCTTTGGGGGCGAGGTCAAGCTGTAGGCAGATTAAAGTCACTTATGGGCCCCCTCTGAGATCAGGGGCCCTGAAGCTTAAACTTTGTTAGTTTCATAATAGATCTACCCCTGGGTGGAGGATTTCAACGGATAATTTTACACATCTCTAGAAAAAGGAAATGGGTGAGTTTTGGACCAACAAAAGAGGCCACGAGAGGGCAGCAAGAGTCAACTCTTGGTACATCTTCAAACTCTGTGTTGAGAGAATGTTCTTTGGAAAGGATAGTTTTCGATGGACACAAAAATCAATTCAAGGTGGTCATGATTTAGTCTTTTTTCTTTTGATGACAATAACATCGTGGCTAACACACTGCCAGCAGGGTTGCCACCTCCTCTGTTTGCCCTGGTCCTCTACCTTAAACAGTATGCTGGTGTACAAGAATTAAGACAGCACTCTAAGGCGTCTGATTGTTTCCTTTGCAGCCATGCCTTTAGCTGTCTCACACCTGACATCAGGTGAGGGGCAGGTGAGCACTTGGCCCACAGGCCAGTGGCTCCTCTGCAGCCTCTCCTTTCAAAATGAGGTCAGGATACTCATTCCTAACCTGCATTGTGACTTGTACCATAGTGTCTGTTTTCTCCCCCTCTGCCAACTCACCCTGTGTGTTTGTTTTTGAAGGAGATGGAGGCAAAAAGGGAGACCAAGGAGAAATGGGCAAGCATGGGAAACTCGGCCCCACGGGATCCAAAGGTAAAGGTACATTTGCTGTGCCCTGGAAATGTCTTGGGCCCCCTCCACCTTCCCATATTCATCCCGTCTTTGGAATGCCCTCACAAGTGCTCAGTAATGCCTCTGGATTAATGGAAAAAAGAATAAACTCTGACCCTGCAATCATCATCTGAGGCCCTTTTCTGTGTGCATTAGGATGCAACACCAGAACGGGACTTTTCAGCGGTGGCTCCCTGCTTGTGGAATGCTCTCCCCAAACCTGGCACCCTCATTGCTTTCATTATGCACCAGCAAAAACATTTCTTTTACACCTGCCATTTGGCTTTTAACTATCTGTGGCCTCCTTCAGTGGGTGAGTTGCTCAAATTCAGCACCAAAAGCAAGCCCTGATTGTTGAGGAACAACCAAGCACACTTCAAGCCTCCCAGGTGTTCCCTTGCCGCCATGGCTGTACCTGTCCCACATCTGATGTCAGTTGGGTGTGGGGCAGGTAGGCAGGGTTTGTGGAGAACAGCCTCATCGGCCAAACTGAATGGTCCTACCGAGGCTTGCAGGCTCCCACTCACACCTGAGAGCAGCCTTCACCATCATGGTGCCTTCATTGAACTCTCTCCCACCACTGCACATACACAAACAATTTCAACAATGGATTTCAATCTGTTCTCTCCCTCCGCTTTAAAATTCATGTTTCCCGAACAAGTTTGCATGCTAATTGTTTGCTGTAGCAATTACTAAAACACACATACTGGTTCACAAGTAAATAAAGCACGTCTAGACTATACTGAGGGACGCGGGTGGCGCTGTGGGTTAATCCACAGAGCCTAGGGCTTGCTGATCAGAAGGTCGGCGGTTCGAATCCCTGCGATGGGGTGAGATCCCATTGCTCTGTCCCTGCTGCCGAGCTAGCAGTTCAAAAGCACGCCAGTGCAAGTAGATAAATAGGCTGTGATGGGAAGATAAACAGTGTTTGTGTATGCTCTGGCTCCCGTCATGGTATCCCGTTGCACGGTGTCCCAATGTTTACATGGGCGGACTGAGGAACGGATTTGGGCTTTAAAAAGATACCCGCTCCCAACCAATCCCTCATCCTACTCTCTGCTGTGCTTGACACTCATGGGGTGCTGTGATTGCCACTCGGGTAGGTTGCCAAGCTATTGGCACTTCCTTCCACCCTATCATCAGGTAGTATTGAGAAGCCCTGGCCCATGCTGTCACCCCCTTGCCACTGCTGACAGTGCCAATGACAACATGGAACAGGAGGACAAGTTTGTGCCAAGGGGAGAGGGAGAGGGAGAGTCCCCGCCACACCAGAATCTCTGGGAGGCTGATTCTGGTTCTGTAGATGAAGCTGTTGATCTCGGGGGGGGGGGTGGCAATACTCACATTGCCCCGGACAATGGCAATCCACGCTACACCACTGGGCCAGCAACATCTGAAGGACACCAGGATGAGGAAGCAGCTTGTTTAGAGGAAGCAGCTGGCCACAGGCTGGGATGCCCCACGGTGGGTGCAGAAAGGGAGCACCCATCAAATACATAACACATCAAGGTGTAGGGAGGAGGTGCCACAGTTTGAGCTATTGGGAAGTTTCACCTTGGATAAAATAGGGCAAAAAGTGACAAAAGAGCACAAGGCGCTAAACAGGCCGTTTATTGTACCAATGGCCCCCCATGCCAGCTCCACAAGCTGGCAGTGGGCTTCAGAGAGAAATTTCGTGGCAAAATTGCTTCGTACTTCAGGCAGCTAGTTGGGCGCAAATAATGGCCGTATAAATTCTGTCCACACATTTATAATGGCCTAAACGCTTCAGGTTTTTGATCAATAGGGTTTTACGACCGAAACACGTTCAATACGCAGCTATAATAAAACACTCTCTGGTGCGACGCTGCTTCATATTGCAAAAATGGGATCTGACGTGGGGTTGGGGGTGGGGAGATAGGCTGTCTGCCATACACATTTATTGGCTCTTAAAAGAACCTAAATTGCCGCCTCTACAAAAACAGGGCTGCTCCATTTATTCACGTGGTTTACAGCTTTAGGAGATGCTGAAGGAAGGCGCTGGGACATTCCTCTCATGTGTTGTGAAATTACTTGGTGCCAAACTAAGGCCTTATCTGCACTATATGTTTAAAGCAGTATCATACAGCTCTTAAGCAGTCTTGTCTTCCCCCCACCCCAAATTCTGGGAACTGTAGTTTGTTAAAGGTACTTAGAGTTGTGAGGAGACCCCTACACCCCCCCCCGGTCCCACAGAGCAATAGTTCCCAGAGTGATTTAGCAATCAATCCCTCCTCTCAGGAAACCCTGGGAATTATGAAGGGGGGAGTAGAGATGTAACAGCTCCCAGCGCCCTGAACAAAATACAGTTCCCAGGATTCTTGCAGGGGAGGAGCCATGACTGTTTAAAGTGGCATGATACTGCTTTAAAGTGTAGCGCACATGGGGTCTAAAGTATATTTTAAAAAGACATAGAGCTGCCATGGGGCGGGGCAACCATCCCTCCATTAAGATATTCCTCCTCCCCCATACATAAAGAGAAACACAGCCATCCTTTGAAATTCACACTTATCCAGTTTTTGCAAAGGGTGGCACAAGACTCTTTTAACCGCAATGAGGTTTGCTTCCGAGGAGGCATGAATAACAGCCTTCCCAACTTGGTGTCGTCGAGATGCTTTTTGGACCACGAACGCCACCCATCAACGCCACCCATTGGCAATACTCCTTTTACACACAGGCACACACAAAATAAAACCTGAGCATCATCATTATGGCAACCATGTTGCTGCTGGTAATGAGTAAGCACTGAGAATTACATTCCTAAAGGGGCTTGCGGATTAAGACTGTCACATTCTGGTTTCAGCATCGTCCTTGGGGGGAAAAAAAGCTTTATGAAACAAAAACGTAACAACAACAAAAAAAGATGCCTCCGGGCTCCTCAATTGGGAACTTTTAGTTTGGCAAATAAGCTTTGAAATTTCATACTGTTTCTTCTGCTAGAGTGCCGGCGGCGGGTGTGCAGAGCCATCTGCTGCCAGTCGGCACAGAACCTCCAGTGCCGGTGAATCAAAGACAGTCCCTCTGTTGAATTGGGCTCTCAGAGCATATGGGAAACCTACTGTTCGGCTGGAAAACAGGGGAAAGCATGAATGTTCACAGCTTCAGCTCTACAGATGGCTGCAGCTCATGGCTGAAGCCTTGGCTTGCTGAAGGAAACTAAATGTCCCCACTTCTTTTTTAAAAAAGTGGTGTTGTTGCCACCCACCACCCCTTAAAGGGCCGCTGAGTGACAATCAGAAATGTAACAAGGGAAATCTTCCCCATCACCGCACTGGGGAAAGATTTGCCCTGTTGAATTTCTGCCTGTCACAGGGCTATTAACAAGAACAGCAGTCCTCTCGGAAGAAGGTGGTAGGGTCATCTAGCTACATAAGGTCATATGAAAATGGTGTGAGAATGAATAAAATGGGGACTTGTCACTGTATTCCTTTGCAGGAGACAAAGGACCGGTTGGCGATATTGGTGACCAAGGAATCATGGGTAAAATTGGACCGATTGGCAGAAAGGGTAGGTTTGCCTTTAATACTTTTGGGAATGTGTCGTGATGGCACAGAGCAAAATGTGAAACATCTGCTATTTACGCATCCCAAATTAAACAGATGGCTTTTATTGCCAAAGCAACAACAACAAAAAAGGAAGTCTTATGCCTTCAACCCATGACCGGCAGAGTAGACCTGAGATTTACCAGGGTTGCCTAAAAGTTTTCGAAAATGCATTCGCTACAGAAGCAGCTAACCATAGCTGAAGTTTCCCAGTACAAAGTTCCCTAGTTTTGGTAAGGAGTCCCAACACCTAGACGTTGTTGAGGAACTGCACAATAAAAAAATAAAACAAATCCAAAACTTGATAGAATGGGGTATGTCCCCTGATAAAGCAAAGAATTTCTACAACCTTGTTAATATATATTATATGAATTCATTTATTCATTTCTTTGAAATTTCTATGCAATGGTCAAGCACACAGTGACCATTCACGACACCAGTGATTGACAATAACACACCCTTTGCTAGCTTTAGTGTGCTAATTTAATACGTGTGGTCAGAGAGAAACTCTTGGTATCAGCTGAATCATAAATTTATAGAATCAAACTAGCTAACAATGCCTGTTCAGCACACTGAAGCTGAAGTACAGTATTCCTCTGAAGTTCTTCTCTTGGAGAGTGGTAACTTTAGAGCCACCAGTGGCATGTCCCAAGAGAGGGAAATGTTCTCCTGTTGTTTTCTGAACTTTGTCATTTTCCATGTGTTCTGCCCTCTTTCCCTTATGGGATATTCCAGACCCCCTATAGAGTCCTTAAGTGGGTTCCCTATAGGTAGGAGAAAATAACAGAGGCCAACCAGAGTATATCGAGAAGCAAAGTGGCTAGTAAGACTGATCTTTTTTCAAGGAACTGTTGCAACAGGGTCCCCACTCAACACATGCAGGAGGAAGGAGAACCCTGATCAACTTTTGAAATTGTCCACCCTGTAGGGCAAGATCACCCCCCAAAACATCCTACATACATCACAGAACGAGGAGGTCTACAGCAGAAATCCCGCCTGCCAGGATACCTGACTGCATCACCTGGGCAACCTGGTCATTCTTCTGTGATGATTAATACTTTAGTTCCCAAATCCAGATCACAGGCTCACCCTATTCAAAGATCACAGGCTCAACCTATTCAAAGACAAATACGCCCTTAAAGACAGGATTTGCAAGCAAAAAGACAATGGGAAGCCTTTCCCCAATTGCCTCCCTTACTGCAGAAGAATATTTGAGGTCAAAATGGCTCCAGGATTGCTCCCCCCTACTATTCCAGACACATGGTTCATATATTTAGATATGTGTGCATTTATGGATATTTATTCTATATCTGAGACCTTAAAATTCTTATAACACATACCAGATTTGTGTGCCTCCTTGCTTGCCCTTTACAGGCAAGAAATGAGCAGGAAGATTCTCATGCACTGTGAATTTGTGAGAGAATATTTACAGAAAGCTTTCACAGGCACAATAGGAGGTGCCACTGAGCTTCCTCCTGCCACCATGCACCACACTGACAATCCCCATGTTAGAGACAAACCAAACGTGCCCCTAAGCAGGTACAACAAACCACATCTGTCTTTCTTAAAAAATTAATAGTATGCCCTGGGGTGGGGGCCATTTTCCTACAGCAGTGGTTCCCAACAGGTGGTCCGGGGACCCCCAGGGGTCCGCGAGCTATGCCAAAGGGGTCCGCAAGATGCTATTAGAATAAAAAATATATGAAATATATTTCGTATGATAACAGATTTTTTGTTTTGGCCGCTTCCTGCATGAGCAGAGTCTAGCGCAAAACTAGAATTAGATAGAGGCAGTAGTTCTGCTGTATGCCGTTAGGTGGTGCTTTACAAACACTACGCAAAGAGGCAACGCGCGCATTCTACTAACGCTCACCTCCCCAAGATGCTTTGCGCGCGTCGGCTTCATTTGTGCGCTACTGCGCAGGTACCCTGTCTTCTCCATTCCCCTCCCTCCTCCCCGGCATGAGCTGCCTCTTTGCAAAACAGTAGTGTTTGTAAACAAAGCGTTGTTTTTCGCGGAAGCTACAGTTCGCGTAGTTAAAAATGGACCGTTGGTTAAAAAGTGGTTCGTTAAAACGACAAAGGCCTACAGATGAAGAGGAAGAACTGTAAAAAAACGTATAAATATAAAATATAAAAAGACTCTTAATTTGGCTCTCACTTTTTAATTTTAGGATTAGGAATTAATGGGGGTCCTTGTCACAATAGCGGCTCGATGAGGGGTCCTCGAGAAAATTTTGTTGGGAAACCCTGTCCTACAGAACAGCTGTGCATCTGTGGTGCCATCTTCCTTGGGGGATGCCTTTAGAGGTACACTGCTTGGCACTTAAATCTTCTTTCATGTCAACAGCACCAAGCGGAAAGCCTATTAGTTCGCCCAGGCATTTATAGATTGGTAGTTTCAGGAATGAATGATGCCTGTTTGTAGTTTGCAAGGATTTGTAAGGGTGCTGGTTTTTTGTTTGTTTTTTTAGGGGAAAAAAATCTGATTTTAATTACAGCTGTTTTTACCTTTTTTGCACTTCACAGATTTCAGGTTTGTAATCATTTTAATGAGATTTAAGGTATCTTTAAAAAAATAAATAAAAGCATAATGCCATTGTACTGTGCCCTGAGATCAGTTCTGATGAAAGGCAGGTTCAAAATACATTAAATAAATGCCAAATAAATAAATGGATACCCCTATTGGGCAAGTGGGAAATTTCCACCCTGGGGCTAATAACAACTGGGGGAGGATTATTATTTTCCCCCTGAGGTTGCAACAAGGGGGGGGGGAAATCTCCCCATCTCACACACTGAGGATCCAGCAAAAAAAACAACAACCCTCCTTCCCACTAGTGCCTGCTATTAATATTTTAAGAAACACAGGTGTGGTTTGCAATCATGACACATTTAGCAACATGTCAGGTTTGGATCGGGGTGCTTCAGAACTCTTCAGTTGGCAACTATAGCGAGATCCCAAGAAATGGATGTTTGTGTGCACATCACAAGCAATTGTGATTCTCTCACAATACCCCCATCAACTCTTCGAAAAACTATTATCTGCCTCCATGACTTGCTGCTTACCCATGCAGGAAGGCAATACCAGGCACCATCCAGCCAAGAAGCCTCTGAACTTTTAATGGGTCAGCTATTAAAAGCTCACAGCTTTGTCCACTAAAACAAAAGCCCGAGAGAGCTACCGTATTCCATGCAGACCTGTTTAAGTTGGCACCTCCGCTTAGCCCTGTATCGGGAAAGCTTTTAATGTTTGACGTTTTGCTGTGTTTTTATTACGTTGGAAGCCTCCCAGAGTGGCAGGGGCAACCCAATCAGATGGGTGGGGTGCAAGTAATAAATTATTGTGATTATTATTAGCCCTGTCCATCTCTCAGACCCACTCAGCGAACGTTACTCAACAGAGCAGTTCTGTTTTCTTATGTGTACTTCCTGTGTTTTTTCCCTTTAATCAGGTGACAAAGGACTGAAGGGGTTATCTGGTGTATCTGGAGGAAAGGGCAAAGCAGGTACGTTTTGATTTCGTTTTGGCTTCCCTGTCTGCGGGCAGCGATTCCATAGGTGCGTGTAAAGCAAGCATGGAGAACCTGTGACTCTCCGGATGTGGCTACCCAGCTTCCATCAGCCCAGTAAGCCTGGCCAATGGTCAGAGATTATGAGAGTTCATACCCTCCAGCATTCCTCAGATGAAAATAGAGACACTTCTCACTCCCCACAACTGAAAAATACACCCCAACAAATAAACTTTAGAAAGAGACAATATCAGCCGCGGACACACAAAGCATTTTAAAATAAAACCAAGACTCCTTGCGCTCCACTCTTGAAATATACTCGGAGTCGAGAGTGAATTTCATGCTCTTTATTCAGCTCTTAGTCATCAAGGAGAAGAAGAGAACAATGCCCTTTTCCCAAAATCATCTGCTTATATACATTATTTACACAATGGGCTTTGCGTGATTGGCTACTTCAGGGCTACACCTGTGGGCCAATCAGTTTGTGGATTGACTTCTGCTAGCAGCCTGATTGGCTGTTCCTGCAGGCCAATCAGGTTGCGGATTCACTTCTGCCAGCCGCCTGATTGGCTGCTCCTGCAGGCCAATCAGGCTGCGGATTCACTTCCACCTGGAGTTGGATTGGGTGGCTCCTGCGGACCAATCAGACTGCTGATTCTGGATCCTATTGTTCTATGATTCAGCTCAGTACATAACAACTCTGCTTCCCCTTTCTTCCTGCCCAGGGCAGCCCTGCCCTCTGCCTGGTCCTCATAGTCGTAGGGCTGGGCCTCAATGGCTACAGCCTCTCCTCCTCCTCCTTGCCCACTCTCTAGAAACTTCTGCAAGTTGCCCAAGGGATGTGGCAGCGGCAATGGCCAGGGAGAGGCAATGGGATTGGAACGTTCCTTCCCAGAGTGACAGCGAGGGCTCTGAGGACCAAGAGGGGTGGCGGGCAGAAAGAGATGGAGGCTTGCTTTCTTCATGCGGAGAGTGAGCGAGCCCCTCCCGTCCTGGAATGCAGGCCATAAATTTTCAGGAAAGCGTAAGGCAGGCACAGGGGCCTCGGCTCTGAGACACGCTCTCAGGGGAAGAGGGGCAAACTGTACAATATGCTCCTGAGTTGCCTCGTACTAGGAGGATGGGCAGAGTGGCCAATGGCGTATATCCTGTTGGAAAAGAGTCCACCCTCCAGTGCGCTCAACTGACCCATCTAGTGAGGAAGACTGAGCTGTGTGCTCTGACTGAACTACTGTGTAAATACCAAATGAATCTGAAAGTTATACAACCACCAGCCTGCCGTGTCTTGGTGTGAGAGGGAGATTGTAAATCCTGACAGGGATGCTCCCTCGCCACCGCTCAGGGCAAGCGCCAGCCCCTTCTCCTCTCCAAGCTCGGCAGCGTCAGAACTGGAAGGGGAAATAGGGACATTCCGGGATCAAATCAGAAACTTGGGTGGCTTTTGCAATTCCAGGCTGTCCCAGGAAAATTGGGGAACTTGGGAGGGTTTAGGAGTTGTGGTCCATCTGCATCGAGAGGGTTACAAGTTCAGTCGCAAGTTTTCAGGTTCTATAACAACGATGGCATTATGTAGCTTGTGAGGATGCTGCACTCGACTGAGTGTGTTATAATACTTAGCCATTCAATGGTGCGTTTAAATGTTCAAACCACTCCACGTAAAGTGCTCTCTTCTAATCCTTTGATAGTCCAGAGAAGCAGATGAGTATTATTATCTCTCTATTACCAGTCAAGGTGGGATGGGTGAGTTCAAACGAAAATCATGGAAAGGGCGAGGCTTCCCGATCTGTTGTGCTGTCTATGCTGCACCATGCACATTGTGTGCATTGTGTTGTACACTGATCTGAAAACATAAGAAGAGGCCTGATAGATCAGACCAGAAGTCTGCCCAGCATCATGAGAACATAAGAAGAGCCAGGCCATTGGCCTATCCATTCCAGCATCCTGGTCTCACATTGGCCAACCAAGCAGGTCATGCACACAACAGTAATCTCCCTCTCATGATGCCCATGGAGGTATTATCCAACCAGGGAAATGGGTGGTGCTGTGGTTTAAACCACTGAGCCTCTTGGGCTTGCCAATCAGAAGGTCGGCGGTTCGAATCCTCACAAGGGGGTGAGCTCCCGTTGCTCTGTCCCAGCTCCTGCCAACCTAGCAGTTCGAAAGCACACCGGTGTGAGTAGATAAGTAGGTACCACTGCAGTGGAAAAGGTAAATGGCATTTCCGTGTGCTCTGGTTTCTGTCACAGTGTCCTGTTGTGCCAGAAGCGGTTGAGTCATGCTGGCCGCATGATCTGGAAAGCTGTCTGTGGACAAACGCCAGCTCCCTCGGCCCCCTCGGCCTGAAAGCAAGATGAGCGGCGCAACCCCATAGTCGCCTTTGACCAGGGGCGTACCCAGGATCAAAATTGGGGGGCAAGGGGCGGGGCCAAGGCACGGGAGGGGAGGGGCCACAGTGGGAATGTGGGCAGGGCTAAGCTCTGGAGGTGCGCGGGGAGCGCGAGCCTGTGGCTGCCTCCTCCGCGCCTCCCAGCTGTTCTGAGGAGGCGGCCCCAGGCTCCCGCTCCCGGCACGAAGCTCCATAGGCGCGCGGGGAGCGCGAGCCTGTGGCTGCCTCCTCCGCACCTCAGCCTTTGCTTCTGGGGGGGGGCAACTGCCCCCCTGCCCCCTGCCTACGCCCATGCCTTTGACTGGACTTAACCATCCAGGCGTCCTTTACCTTTTACCTACCAAACGTGCAACGTATCTGTGACCAACACCCCTGACACCACACAAGCCCTGTTCCTTGACATTTGCACAAAGAGATGATGGTCTGCAAGGGGGCACGGTGTGCATTTGTAGGATTAGGTGTTCCTTTGCAGACCCTTGGGGGGGGTGTCAGGGGTAAAGGTCAGAGGGTGTCGGAGGCAGTGACAACAGTAGGGGGTCACTCACACACACCCTTCTCTACTTTGAATGGAAAGTGAGTGGAGAGGACTTTGGCCCAAGTTTAGCAAGTCTGGGTCCAAACAGGAGTGCCGACTTAAATAAAATAACGGGGGGGGCAGGTATGCCCCACCCTGCATAATCGATCACATGACGCAGAGCACCCACAACATTTGAATGGCGGTGCCCATCAACTTTGGGGGGAGGGCGAAGACCTCTTCGGCCCCCTGGAGTTGGCTCCTATGGGTCCGACTAAATATTAGTTATTCAATTTCTATTACTCCTTTCCTCCCAGGGCAGCAAACAGCAAAGCAGTCAAACGATGAATAGCATTTAAAAGCATTAATGTCCGAAAGCGTTTTAAAAACAGCCACGCACCCTCGCAGCTAATAATATTATGGCTGCTGGGGACAGCATATTTCCGCCATTAAATGCCTGGGTTGAACAGGGTTGTGTTTGAATCCCTTCTGGGTTTTAATGAGGGAAGTAGACACACTTCACCGGGAAGAGCATTCCACAAACAAACCCACCACCAATAAGGCCCCGTCGTGGCTCAGCAATCACCAGGCAGCAGCCAGTGAGGGCACCACCAATAATTCAGTGCCTGGAGTTCCATTGTGGAGAAAAAGGGGAGAGAGAAAATAAATAAATAAATATATAAATAAATAAACAAACAAATAAATAAATAGTTATATACAAAACCCCAGGTCAGTGATGCAACATTAAAACCTGGCACACATTAAGTCCTGATTTCTGTTATCTTAACACACTGAAAACTTTTGTTAAAGAAAAACATAACTCTTTTTTGTTGTCACACAAGGGCTTTTCTGTTCTAAATCCAGTTTTTTTCCTTCTTAAGGGCACCAAATTATTTTTTAAAGCACATACTGACATTCTCGCTAAAGCAGAGAAAGTACTATGCAAACAAAGGAAAGATCTTGCATAATGTAACTCTAATCCCTCTCCTTTCAACAGGGGAATTAGAATGAGTTCAGGAGTACAGGGTTGCCGGGGTGTTTTCGTTTTGGCCTTTTTTTGCCAGGCCCAAACAGAATCCAAGGCCAGTTTGCAAGGTTGAATATTTTGGGTGCTTCTTGCCAGTCCAGCAGTCCAGTCCACATGCTGAGGACTAAAGCAGTCCAGCAAAACGGCCCTCAGCATTTTGCAACAAGCATTCATTCCGAATGCATGGCTGTGATAAGTTGTGTGTACTTGAAATTACAGTATGCTAATAGGCCCAAGCTGCAAGATGGCAGAAGCCCACTAGACAAAACATAGAATCATAGAACCCTAGAGTTGGAAGAGACCACAAGGGCCATCCAGTCCAACCCCCTGCCAAGCAGGAAACGCCATCAAAGCATTCTTGAAATATGCCTGTCAAGCCTCTGCTTAAAGACCTCCAAAGAAGGAGACTCCACCACACTCCTTGGTAGTGTGCTGCAAGAGAGGACAGTTACCAAAGAGTCGTCAGTACCAAAAACTCTACAGTACTGTTTCCCAATCTTGGGGCTCCAGTTGCTTTTGGACTACAATTCCCGTCATCCATTACTTGCTAGCTAGGGATGATGAGAATTATAGTGCTGGAGACGCAAGTTTGGGAAACACTGTTGCAGAGGAAGAGTGGGGAACCTTTGTCCACTCCGAGATGTTGCTGACGTGAACTGCAACTCCCCATCATCCCTGGCCATTGGCCATGCTTGCTCAGCCTGATGGGAGTTGTAGTTCAGCAGCAACATCTGGCGGGGCAAAGGTTCCTCACAGCTGCTCTAGCGTGTGGTCAGTAACAGTGCTTGAAAAGCCCTGTCCCCCCAAAAAAGAAATTACTTGTTCTCCTGTAGCCTCACCTAGCAGACACAGCAGCGGAAGTCAGCAGAACACAGGTTGAGATTGCAGGTGGCAGAAAAGCAAAGGCGCTTTCTGCATTTTCCTCCGTAACAGCTTGCCTATTTTCCCAGCCCACAAAAAAATTATTTTTATCCTCCCTACTCCCACAAGAGCTTGAGGCAGCTTGCATTAGAAACATGACTGTAAAATAATCACGTTGAAACCTATAAAAGACAGAGGACACACAGTGGCAATAAACATGCTTTTGCCAAAACATTGACTAACGCCGCTGGGCGGCTGTGGGAGTCAGGCCCATGTTAAAAGTTCTGCCGTGTTTCAAGTCAGAGGCCTGGTTCATATATAATGAGAAAGCATGGTTTCCATTATGTGAACATGCTCCAGGTCCCCTTCACATATCAGAGGAGAGTGGAAGATTCCGCTGCTGCTGTTACAGAAGCCATGGTTTCCTGTTACGTCCAAACGTGAGAACAAACCAGAATCAAACTAGCCCTCTTCGGGCTTTCACTTCCGAACATGCAAAGAGGCCCATTGGGACATGTGAGATTAATTCTGAGCCTCCCAATGACATCAAGTACACTAGAAGTATTCCCAATCCAGTGTGTCATTTGCAGAGTCTGAAAGGGGCAGCAGTTTCCAACATGGGGGCAGGAATTCTGGCCAATCAGGGTTTGTGCGATAACTCTGCGGTGATGGTAGCCTCCTTCAGACTCGCCCAATCATGTGTAAGCCTCAGGACAGTGTCACCAAAGGGGCAGAGCTAGTCCTGCACATTCCTTCAGGGCCCTTCAAATTTCAGATTGAGCACCTGAACAGGGCTTCCTTGGTGTCTGAGTCTAGCTTGCTCACTCACTAGAGTTTAAACAAACCATAGTCCCTTGACAAAATGTGGAACCATGAGTTGTTTAAAACTGGAAGCAAGAGCTTCTGATCCCGTCCTGGTGGGTAAAAGAGAAGAGTGTGGATATGTTAGCTGGAGCCTCATCGCAGCTCATTCCCAGCATGATGCTCATTCCTGAATTAAGAAGCAATGGCCGGTTAAGCCAGGATTGTTACGTCCAAATTGTCCCATTGCACATTCTACCCCTGACTTCCAGTGTTAAACAAAAAGGGGGCTTCCGTGTGCATTTGACTGAACACACTTATAAGCATTATAACAATTATTTCAATTTCTTAGCTGCCCTTCACCATAAGGTCCCAGATTGGGCTGCAGCAAATTAAAAACGCAATATTAAAAAGAGTTTAAAACAATTTGCAATCACAAGATGAGTCTGGATACAAAAAAACATGACTTTCAGGTGTCAAAGGATGAGGTAAAAAGGTGCACATTCACCATACAAAGGAAACTCCACACTGAAATTTAAAGGTAAAGGGACCCCTGACTATTAGGTCCAGTTGTGGACGACTCTGGGGTTGCGGTGCTCATCTCGCTTTATTGGCCGAGGGAGCCGGCGTACAGCTTCCGGGTCATGTGGCCAGCATGACTAAGCCACTTCTGGTGAACCAGAGCAGCACACGGAAACGCCATTTACCTTCCTGCTGTAGCGGTACCTATTTATCTACTTGCACTTTTGACATGCTTTTGCACTGCTAGGTTGGCAGGAGCAGGAACCGAGCAACGGGAGCTCACCCCGTCACGGGGATTTGAACTGCCGACCTTCTGATTGGCAAGCCCTAAGCTCCGTGGTTTAACCCACAGCACCACCCGCATCCCTTCAGGGGTCCTTTACCTTTTTCCATGCTTTGTGTGCTGCAAATGGTTGATGCAATTCCATGGTGGAAATCACCACAAGGCCTTCCAGTCATGAAACAGGGGCTTTACCCCTGCCATTACCCTTGCAACCCCAAACTGACTAAGCCAAATGGGTTGTGGGAACCTTCAGAGCAGCTTGCATGGGGAAAACTCCTTCCCAGGAGTTGTGTGTGGCATCAGACCACACCCAGGTCCTTCCTGACTTTATCATATGTATATTTGTTTTAAACGGCTATGTAAAGCTTGCCCACTTTGATGCTTTGGGTAGCCTATTTGATTATATACCTGCATGGGGTTAGGTGCTGTCTGTGACTGTGGGAAATATCGCAAAGTCGTTGGACAACTGGACATCAACGTTGCTCGGCTCAAGAGTTCCATCAAGTTTGTGAAAAATGGTATGTTTAATTTCCTTGGTTCGAAAACTGCCATTTTGGAAAGGTGGCATAAAAATGTAATTAGGCGCCAGGCAAAAACATTCCTCTTCTCCCAGGCCTTTGGCTAATTAATCAACCTATGGTCTTTTAAACTGTGGGTGGGAATTTATTGCTTTTGTTTGTTACTACCGGTATACCATAGCCTTTTATATACTAACCTTTTATATTCTTCCACATCCGTTTAATACTCCTAACCCTTCTTTTAGATTCTTTTAGCCTCTTTTAGATTATTATAGTCTTTTACATATACTGTACCTTCTGTTTTAATAATTTTAGCTTTCCAAAACGTTTTACAGATTTTAAATGATTGTTCCCCACCCTCCTTATGCTGGTCTATGACCGTAATAAATATTTGATTGGTTGGTTGGTTGATATGTTATGTATCTTTGTGTTTTTATATTGTAAATCTCCCTGTGATCCTCGGATGAAGGGCCGTGTAGAAATTTAATAAATAACAACAATAATGATTCGGGGCTTTTGAGGATACCCTGGAAAAGTCTGCTTTGTTAAAACAGGCTTTTTGTTTTTCTCCCCCAAGTGTTAGCAGGTATCAGGGAAACAGAGGAGAAATACTATTACATCGTGCAGGAAGAAAAGAGCTACAAGGAAGCGCTCACTCACTGCAGGATTCGAGATGGGGTTCTGGCGATGCCGAAGGATGAGGCTGCCAACGCTGTGATCTCTGACTATGTATCCCAAAGCGGCCTCTTCCGGGTCTTCATTGGCCTGAGTGACATGGAGAACGAAGGGCAGTTCATGTATGCTGACCGTACACCATTGCAGAACTACAGCAACTGGAAGGAAGGAGAGCCTCAGGACACCTCTGGGCAGGAAGACTGCGTGGAAATGCTCAGCACCGGGCAGTGGAATGACACAGAGTGCCATCACACTATGTACTTTGTCTGCGAATTCCCAAAGAAGAGGAAGTAGGTGCCAGGGGGAATCTGTGGCACACTCTATGATCACCCTGTGCTGGTCAGCTATTGAACTACGAGTCTAGGAGAGGAATCTGCTTCCAATACACCAGGTATACAGAACTGGTGGCCCTCCATAAATTGTTGGACTCCAAATCCCCTCATCCTTATGCTGGCTGGGGGCTGATGGCCCTTGGAGTTCAACAAACTCTGGAGGGACATTACGATGACAGTATAATTTGGATATTACAATATTTACTACCCAATGAATCTTTTAGTACTGGAGCTTGAGATCTGGGGCTTCTGCTAGGTCTCTGCATTATCTTCAGACACAGCAACCTAAGCTGTTGCCTCTCGTCCTTGCTTCCAACATCTGGAGCTCATCCACAGGTAGGGTTGCCAGACTCAATAGAGGACAGGACTTCTGTGCCTTTAATTGCCCGGCTCTCTTTTGAGAGAATTAAACAAAGGTTCTGCTGGTTTCTCTTTAAGGTTTCCAGACTCAAAAGAGAGCAGGGCAATTAAAGGCACAGAAGTCCTGTCCTCTATTGAGTCTGGCAACCCTATCCACAGGCCTGATTACAGACAACCAGTGGCAAACACGAGTACCAAAGCCACAAGAGATAGAAAAAAGGGCACCCTCGACGTATGCATGTCCTTACAGGCCAGTCCTAAGCAGCTTTACTTGGGGGTACGTCCCACTGAGTTCAATAGGACTTAGGCTTGGTCTACACATATAGAAAAATGAGAATAGAATACAGCTTCAGAGAGCAGGTGGTGGAGTTAATGCTTATGAATTCTGATCCCCTCTTAATTATTATATTTTAGAAACTCCAGCAAATAGAGAACCTGTGTAACAAGTAAAGGTCTGGTTTTCTCTTTGGAGGCAGGATTGATTTTGTTTTTCTACACAGAAGCAATCAAAATTGGCATCCCTTACTGGCTGTAGCACAGTCTGTTCTACCACCACACTTGGATCTCATTCCCCTGCATGTTGGTTCCAGCGTAAGTATATTTAGGACTTTCCCCTTCCTCTGACACAGCAGCCTGGCTGCTTCTGATAAATTGCAGTGTGGTGTCAGTGAGATTATTCCTGGGGCTTCATTTCTCATGCCATGTACTATATCACAGAATTGTTGTGAAGGTTAGGACACAATAAAGTCTATAGCATGGTGCACTATGACGTACTGCATGATAAGTAGTTCTCTGTAGTAATCCCACTGGGTGGTCTTGGGTCTTCTTCATACAATCACCTAATAAACAGGAACCCAGCTCCCACTCGTCTCCCTGTTCCAACTAGAGATGGAGGAGAAATTTTATTCAGTTCACATTTCAAGGCAAACCAACATATTGTTTTGCAAAACTGAAACATGCCCGGAATTCACACTTCTCTGAATCTTGTGGTACAGTTCTCCAACCAAGCGATGTGTACAAAAATGCATAAAAAGGTAAAGGAGCCCCTGACCATCAGGTCCAGTCGTGTCCGACTCTGGGGTTATGGCGCTCATCTCACTCTATAGGCCGAGGGAGCCGGCGTTTGTCCGCAGACAGCTTCCGGGTCATGTGGCCAGCATGACAAAGCTGCTTCTAGCGAACCAGAGCAGCACGCGGAAATGCCGTTTACCTTCCCGCTGGAGCGGTCCTATTTATCTACTTGCACTTTGATGTGCTTTCGAACTGCTAGGTGGGCAGGAGCTGGGACCGAGCAACGGGAGCTCACCCCGTTGCAGGGATCCGAACCGCCGACCTTCTGATCAGCAAGCCCTAGACTCTGTGGTTTAACCCACAGCGCCACCTGGGTCCCTTTACAAAAATGCATATACTGCCATAAAAAGTGTGCATACATGTATCTATATACTGGTGAAAATAACACACAAAAATGTGTTAGGGGAAATTGCTTGGCATATTTGGCAAAAATCATGATAAAACCCTGATCGATTTTCGTAGGGACTTAAAAAAAGAATTGCAGAAAGATGTGGAAATGCGGAGAACTGAATTTAAGATTGGAAAAATGAGGAACTGAGAGAAACCAAGATTGACAGATTCATCCATCCTTAATTCCAACCCTCGTGGGTGGGGAATGGGTTATTAATTTCCTGTTCTTCTTAGGGACTTTTGCCAAGAGCTAGTTAATGAATCACAACAATGGTGAGTTTAAATGAGCAGAGAAACTTGATTCACAGGTTAGTTCAGGAGATATCACCTGAGTCACGAGCTTCCTGGGATGGGTGTTGACTAGTAGCGGGCATCTGTCTGCCAAATTAGCACCACTGGCGGTAGAGATGATGAAAGAGAAGACAGGAACGGCCCCATGGCTTGCAAAAGTGGCAAAATTGCAAAGGACCAAGTACCTTCCAAGTCTAGTTGTCCTTTAATGAGAAGGACCCCATTATGATGCACCAAGAAAACACAAGAGGGAGAGAAATTAATAGGTCATCTTTGGATACTGAGTTGTCCATGCCTATTGCAACTGGATCTGAAGCATGTTTGCTCAGCAGAAAATCTGAGAGCTCCTTTTGTAAGTTGTGCATAAGATTTCAGCCTTGGGCTACTTTCACAGGTCATATAAAAAAGAGCAGCGAAGCCAAAGGTAAATCCGTAGAGGATCATGGAGCAAGCCTAAGATATATAACCAAGGCCTTTACCATCCAAATATTGTAAGCTCTCTCTGATGCGTTCAACAACATGAATGGCTTCAGATATAGCTGTGCGCTTTGTTCCTCAAATGCAGGAGCTGCCTCTTTTGTCAAATGCATCAGCTGTCAGTTTTGGTCCCAGAGTAAGAACAAGGGTGAAGGCTCTTTTTTGCACAGAGCCTTTGTTTCAGTGAATCACACACCTCATTTCTGCAGAATAATAATAATAATAATAATAATAATAATAATAATAATAATAATAATAATGGGACCCAGGTGGCGCTGTGGTTAAACCACTGAGCCTAGGGCTTGCCAATCAGAAGGTCGGCTGTTCGAATCCCTGCGACGGGGTGAGCTCCCGTTGCTTGGTCCCAGCTCCTGCCAACCTAGCAGTTCGAAAGCACGTCAAGATGCAAGTAGATAAATAGGAACCGCTACAGCGGGAAGGTAAACGGCGTTTCCATGTGCTGCTCTGGTTTGCCAGAAGCGGCTTTGTCATGCTGGCCACATGACCTGGAAGCTATACGCCGGCTCCCTCGGCCAATAATGCGAGATGAGCGCGCAACCCCAGAGTCGGTCACGACTGGACCTAATGGTCAGGGGTCCCTTTACCTAATAATAAAATAATAATAATAATAATAATAATAATAATAATAATATATTATTTATACCCCACCCATCTGCTTGGGTCTCCCCAGCCACTCTGGGCTGCTTCTAACAGAAATATTAAAATACAATAGTTTATTAAACATTAAAAGCTTCCCTAAACAGGGCTGCCTTCAGATGTCCTCTAAAAGTCTGGTAGTTGTTTTTCTCTTTGACATCTGGTGGGAGGGCATTCCACAGGGCGGGTGCCACTACCGAGAAGGCCCCCTGCCTGGTTCCCTGTAACAGAGTGGACTCTGTGATGTCACATCCCCTCTTCTTCAAGGAGGGAGAAAATAAATAAATAAATAAATAAATAAATAAATAAATAATATATTATTTATACCCCGCCCATCTGGCGGGTTTCTGCAGCCACTCTGGGCGGCTTCCAACAGAAAAATAAAACACAGTAATCTATTAAACATTAAAAGCCTCCCTGAACAGGGCTGCCTTCAGATGTCTTCTAAAAGTCTGGTAGCTGTTTTTCTCTTTGACATCTGGTGGGAGGGCGTTCCACAGGGCGGGCGCCACTACCGAGAAGGCCCTCTGCCTGGTTCCCTGCAACTTGGCTTCTCACAACGAGGGAATCGCCAGAAGGCCCTCGGCACTGGACCTTAGTGTCTGGGCAGAACAATGGGGGTGGAGACGCTCCTTCAGGTATACTGGACCAAGGCCATTTAGGGCTTTAAAGGTCAGCACCAACACTTTGAATTGTGCTCGGAAGCGTACTGGGAGCCAATGTACAGTAGGTCTTTCAAGACCGGTGTTATGTGGTCTTGGCGGCTGCTCCCAGTCACCAGTCTAGCTGCCGCAATCTGGATTAATTGTAGTTTCCGGGTCACCTTCAAAGGTAGCCCCACGTAGAGCGCATTGCAGTAGTTCAAGAGAGAGATAACTAGAGCATGCACCACTCTGGTGGTACATATCAATGAAATACAGTCACTCACAAACAGCTGATACAGCTGTGAGTGAATGGGCTCTCGAAATTCACTATCCTATTTGTGGGCAGAGGAACTGGAGGGGCCATTTCACCAAATTTCTGCAGGAAAATGAGAAATGTCCCTGGGGTAATGACAGAAATAACACAGCTTCTTTCTCCTCCTCCGTTTTCTTTTTCTTTTTGAGGAAATAACAGTGAAATAGCATCCCCCCACAATGCCCTAGGCAAAGAAGTTTAGATGCAATTGTTTTGTGAAGTATCTTCTACTCAGTATATGAAGGTAGTCAACATGGTGTGTCTTCTGAATGTTGTAGACTGCAACTCCCATCATCCCTGACCATTAGCCATGTTGGCAGAGGCTGATGGGAGCTGTAGTCCAGAACAACTGGAGGGCAGCACTGGCAGAACTACATATGGTACCCCTGCAATATGTGTTCAAGCTCAAAAACACTAGGGTTGCCATATTTCAAACAGCGAAAATCTGGACAGAAAAGTTGTTGAGCTGTGCTTTTTTGTGTGGTTTTTTTCCCTGCCCAAATTCATTGAGCTTTTATTAGTTTTGCCTAAAGTTGTTGGGCTTTGGGGGCAAAATCGCCTTTAAAACTGCCAGTTTTGAGCGATTTTTATGGGGAAATGGCAAAAAACGGCACTGGCGGCATGGACTGCCAGACATCCGGATTGTCCCGGAAATTTTCCTGATTTCTGCCCGGACACTGCTGCCGACTGCAGTATTCCGGATCTGTCCAGGAAAATCCGGGCCTATGGCAACCCTGAAAAACACACTAATGCTTGGGGGGCTCATTCCTTGGTGTTAAATATAGCCAAGAAGTCTTTCAGTTCAGTGATGATTATATTGATCTATATTGATGTTAGATTTGTGTGGTATGTGAGAACTCCAGGGCAGAGCAAATGCATTTTCCCCTCAAGTGTTGTTGCTGCACCTTGCCTGCCTTCCTGTCACACCCTTAGCCATCCCCAAAATATTTCCCCACTGCGATGTTGCACCATGCAATTTCACAGCCAGTGTTTTACTCTCTTGATTTTCATTAGAAGGGTGGAATCTTGGAACGACTTGTAGAGTCTTGTTTACCAGGAAGGCACAATGAAGTGATCGACAGAGAAACCCTTAACAAATACTATAATGGAAGGCATACAGGTCTGTACAAAGGCATGTCCATTCTTAAGGGATGATTCAGCACTTAAGCCTGTGTTTAAATTTAAGTGTGCATTTGGCATCCCGGAGCCAAACAATCCAGTCCTATACAGCCACAGTTATTTTGACCGGAAGGTTAAACACAGGCTGAATTAAGAACTCTCCAACTGAAACCAACATCTTTAAAAAGTGCTTAATTGAGCAGGGTCGTGTCCATTGTGTAGCAGTCATTCCTGCTGAAGTTCATATGGCATGCATATATAACAAAAGGTTAAAAAAGGTAAAGGTAAAGGACCCCGGATGGTGAAGTCCAGTCAAATGGGGTTGCGGCGCTCATCTCACTTTCAGGCCAAGGGAGCTGGCGTTTGTCCACAGACAGCTTTCCGGGTCCTGTGGCCAGCATGACTAAACAGCTTCTGGTGCAACGGAACACTGTGACGGAAACCAGAGTGAATGGAAACGCCGCTTACCTTCCCGCCGCAGCTGTACCTATTTATCTACTTGCACTGGCCTGCTTTCAAACTGCTAGGTTGGCAGAAGGTGGGACAGAGCAACAGACAGAGCTCACCCCGTCACAGGGATTCGAACGCCAAGCTTCCGATCGGCAAGCCCAGGAGGCTGAGTGGTTTAGACCACAGCACCACCCGCATATCCACTATGCTTTTAAAGAACTATGATACAGTCATGATTTCTCCCAAGAAATTCTGGAAGCTTTGAAACTTTGCTCTCCACTCCGTCGATCCCACTGCAGTCCCAGTTCAGATCAGGGTCTCCATGCCTTCAATGTGCATTGCGAAAAGTCATTTTTTCCAGGGGTGTGTGTGTGTGTGTGGACTTCAACATGGACTGATGGATGTTGTACTTCAGCATCATCTAAAAGAGCCAAAGCTTCCTTACACCTGGGTTAAACGAAACGGTGCACTTCGTATGCACAAGGAAGAGAAGTTACAGCCCTTTATTCAATTTAGGTGTCTGCAAAATCTCGACAGGGTACTGGGTCGCCATTAAATTTTGACATTGATGAGATGGCTATCTTTGACGAAAGCAAAATCTGGCAGGGACTGAGTTGTGGCTGTGCCGCTTCGCTGCTGCAGAACTCCAGCCCTGCTGAATTTCAGGAGCACAAAAACTGAAATTAAGCAGCCACGAATAGAAGCACGGAGGACCAGTTTCTCTGGAACACACCATCTGCATGGGACTATGGACTGAATGCCCAAAGCAGGTGTGTTCCTGGATGAAGTGCCCGCTTGAAAAAGACTTGCAGCTGCCGTGTGCTAGCAGAGGACCACAGAACAGCTGCCGCCTTCAAGGGAAACCTGTCTAATGACATTCCTCCCTTGCCTTCCTTCATAGAAGGACATGATCCAGCAAGCATTATTGCTGAAAATGTGCAAAGATGAATTTAAATTCCATCGGAGCAACCCTTTTGCTGTTGTTGTTCTCAATAAACTGAGACTGATCGATGCAACAAACACATAGGAAACACCATAGCTGTGCATTGAGGCAGCACTCGATTCCGTTTTCAGGACAATTTCTCCTTCCCTAACTTCTGTGTTCAATGTGATTTTTCACACAGCACAAAGCCTAGTGAAGTTTAGTGCTCAAATGCATATTAAGGGGAAAGGTGGGGGGAGTCTGCAACTTGGTTAACCCAGAAAACCGTGGGAGTTTTGTGCTGTAGTTTTCCCACTGCTTTTGTGGACCCCGCCATGCGACGAAATTTGGGGTGGTATTCCAACATACAGATATTTCCCGCCACTTTCGTGGGTGATTCATGGAGGCGGTGGAGATTGATGCCCTCTGTTGCATCACACCAAGCCCACCCGGTGGGGTGGGATGGATTTTCACTTGGAATGAATTTTAAGGCAACATGGTGGCATATTGATCAAGAAGCAGCAGGCACTGCTGTGTAAACAGAATGATAGAAACCAGGAAAGAAGCGGCAGCACTCTAACCAGGAAAACAAACGCAATAATCGCAATGTCTGGATGCATTCTGAGTGGTGCTTTTGCAGTAGTGCATTCCAGACGATCATGCCCCATCCTATTCTCCTTTAATGATGCTCCAAAAGGTTGCCTTTATCTACACATAAGCGTATTTTACAGCCTCTGCTAAAAAAAAAAAAACATAAGAAAAGACTCATCTAGTCTGGAGCAAGCTCCTTTAAATCCTTTTTCAGGCGTTGACACAATTTCGTTGTTGGTTGCTCATCTCTGAAACCCTTCTACACCACCAGAAACCAGAGTTTCTACATCAGGGTAATTCCTACCCCAGTTCAGGATCAGACCTATGCTGTATCATTTTTATTACTACCAAGCACCTCTTTCATGCTTGCAAATTGCAACATGACTCCATAGATAGTTGCAACTATGCAGTCCAACCAGAATGTGGTGTGCTGGTTTGGCACAACACGAGTAAGATGAATAAAGAGGGTTTTTTTTAAAGGATATTGAAACTTGATACACAGTCACAGGCGCTTATTATAGCCACACCTACTAGGGTGTGCATGTGTATACTGGGTACAAAAATGAGAAATCCTGTCGGAGGTTCCTAAAACCTAGCAGAGCGCTGCAAACAGGATTGGAGAACAGGCCTCTGATTATCTTCCACGAGTCTGATTCATTCCATTTAATGAGAAAAATAGCCCAAGCCTTTCAAATTAATCCCATTTCCCTTCATTTTGTTGAATGTGGCTAGGCAGAGTATATGCATTCATTTAGCAGACACAGATAGAGAGAAAGAGAGACACACACTCATTCCAGCTCTCTGAGTAGCAAGAAGTTCCAAGGACACAGAACCTACTCAGGTGTGGCATCCATTAGAAGACAGTGGCACCCGCCCTGTGGAATGTCATCTCACCAGATGTCAAAGAAATAAACAACTATCTGACTTTTAGAAGACATCTGAACTAAGGTAGCCCTGTTTAGGGAAGCTTTAAATATTTGATGAATTATTGTATTTTAATATTTTGCTAGATTCCGCCCAGAGTGGCTGGGCGGAATATAAATAAAATTATTAATTATTATTATTAGTATTATTACTGGAGGCTTGTTGGTGTTTTTTAATGCTTGCAAATATATCTTCTTTTTCTTCTTCTTTGGCAATCACTTGTAGCTGAGTAAGATTGTCTCCCATAAACACGGTTTTAACAGTGAGTCCATAAGTGACTGTGGAGGCCAATTCTGCGCCCACATGTTCTTCCACAATGGGGACATAGGTTTCCAGACGGGAGTTGATCACTGTATTCTGCTCTGGTCAGACCTCACCTGGAGTACTGTGTCCAGTTCTGGGCACCACAGTTCAAGAAGGATACTGACAAGCTGGAATGTGTCCAGAGGAGGGCAACCAAAATGGTCAAAGGCCTGAAAACGATGCCTTATGAGGAACGGCTTAGGGAACTGGGTATGTTTAGCCTGGAGAAGAGAAGGGTTAGGGGTGATATGATAGCCATGTTCAAATATATAAAAGGATGTCATATAGAAGAGGGTGAAAGGTTGTTTTCTGCTGCTCCAGAGAAGCGGACACGGAGCAATGGATTCCAGCTACAAGAAAGAAGATTCCACCTAAAGATTAGGAAGAACTTCCTGACAGTAAGAGCTGTTCGACAGTGGAATTTGCTGCCAAGAAGTGTGGTGGAGTCTCCTTCTTTGGAGGTCTTTAAGCAGAGGCTTGACAGACATATGTCAAGAATGCTTTGATGGTGTTTCCTGCTTGGCAGGGGGTTGGACTGGATGGCCCTTGTGGTCTCTTCCAACTCTATGATTCTATGGTGTGGATTTGCCAAGCGTGCCTTCCTCTTAGCTCATTTCTCCCTTTCGTCCTGAGTTCAAGCCTCTTCAAAGCCCATGACACCTTTGGTAAAGGCTGTTCTCCAACTGGAGCGCTTGCAGGCCAGGGTTTCCCAGTTGTCAGTGTTTATACTACATTTTTAAAGATTTGCCTTGAGAGAGTCTTTGAACCTCTTTTGTTTTTGCCACCAGCATTACGCTTTCCATTTTTAAGTTTCGAATAGAGTAGTTCCTTTGGAAGATGATAATCAGGCATCCGCACAACATACATATGCAAATATATACGGTAGGTTGTGTACAGCCTATGCAACAGAGGCACCAGCTTGAACACTTCAAAGTCCACAGCCCCCACATCAGATCTCCAGAGAGATAGTCAACGCTCTAAGATCCCCACACAGCCCAAACTCAGCTTTCTGTGCCTTTGTCGCTCTCTCTCAAATTGCAATCACAAGCACAACCCACGGTGCTTCCGGATAACCTGTTTATTGAGCATTCATTCCGATTTGTTTGTGGGGGAGATTCTTCGGCGCCTGGAGACAGGTTGTGTAGCAGTGACCAGAGAAGGAATGACTGCTGGGAGGATCGCAGAAAGAAGAAATGCCATGGTATACCTGTATCAGCACAACCGGATGCCTTCACCTGCCCCAGCTGCAACAAAACATGTCTCTCCCACATTGGTCTCTACAGCCACAGCAGGCGCTGTAACTCTTCAACACTTTGACTTCACCTCTAAAGGCACACTCCTCCATTGTCTCCCAAGGCAGATAGATGCCAACCAGTCCAGTCCATATCAAAGCAAGCATTATTCCCCACTCTCCAGTGCATTTTCCTGCCACAAATAGACCAATCTTTTGGATAAAGCAGATTTGTTGTGCATGAGTTCCCAGTCAACTATAATTGGACAACCTTAATTTGCTGCTATGTGGTTGAATCTTGCCTGAAAATAGTGAAAACCTGGGAGTGCCTCTAGAGCAGCGTTTCCCGAACTTGAGTATCTAGCTGTTGTTGTTTTTACAACCCCCATCATCCCTAGCTAGCAAGACCAGTGGTCAGGGATGATGGGAATTGTAGTCCAAACAAGCAGCTGGAGACCCAAGTTTGGGAAACATTGCTCTAGATCCGGCATCCCCAAACTTCGGCCCTCCAGATGTTTTGGACTACAATTCCCATCTTCCCCCGACCACTGGTCCTGTTAGCTAGGGATCATGGGAGTTGTAGGCCAAAACATCTGGAGGGCCACAGTTTGGGGATGCCTGCTCTAGATTATACATCATCCTTAGCAAAGGATGGAAAGAAAAGAGAGATGACTCAGCTATATTAGTCAAAAACCAACTTTTGAATGCGTTATAAACATGCAACACCAGGTGGTGCTGGAGAGTAAAAAATAAAACCCTCTGCGATTTTCCAAAGCATTTTTTTTCTTTTGTTATAACAATTTTATTTCTGACTTATTCATAGTGCCCCCCCCCCCGTTGTATAGATCCACCCAGAGAAAGGTATCCGGATTTCAGTTATTCCCAATCCACAGAAAACCACCAGCTGATTTCCTTAAGAAAAGGAAGATATTTGGCAACTATGCTAGGGCTGTTAGAGCTGTCTGTAGCTCCATTGACCCTTACTGCCCCAACCCCCAGCCTCACAGCAATATTAAAACGTTGGTACATGTCTATATAATGCTTTTGCAATCTGCTGAAAATGGCTTACAATCTTAGGTGACTGGAGCAAATGGCTGTCATTGCATTTATGGAGTGGCTCCTCATGGCTGCTCCACCTGCCTTTTTATAAGGCTGGAGGAAGTGCAAACACAGGCTGGGTGGTTTTTTTTTAAAAAAAGGATTTACCAGCAATAATTTTTTTAAAAAATGGGGAAAACAAGCAATACAGAAAAAACAAACGGTGTGATGCATTTCAGGATTGTAGAAATCAAAAGATGCAGGCATGGGAAGCCTTCAGAAATTGATGAAATTTACTTCGAGCTATAATATAAGAGAAAACATGCTAAAGATGAACCACAGGTGGTACCTCACACCTTCCAAACTATCTAAAATATATAAGAACATCGCAAATGTCTGCTGGAGGTGTGGGGAAAACGATGGGAACCTGTTTCATATGTGGTGGACCTGTGAGAATATTAAGAAATTTTGGGATAAAAATCATGATGAGATCCAAAAAAATTATAGGTAGGAATATTCCAAAAAGACCAGATATTTTTTACTAAGTATCACCTTTCAAAAAGATATTCCCATACAGGTAAAAGAACTCCTTCTATATTCATTAGCAGCGGCTCGTATTGTTATTGCCAAAGGATGGAAAGAAAGAGAAGCTCCAAAAATTATAGATTGGCAAAATAAACTCCAAGAGTTTGCCGAAATGGGACAGCTAACAAACAGTCTGAGAGGAAAGGCTAAAGAAGAAAAAATTTAAAAAAATGGGATAGGTACAAGAAATATGTTAGAAAATATACTGAGAACAAAATTTCTATGATAGCGTTTGAGTAAAAAGGGAAGAAAATTTGCTTGGATTTGTAGAAATCAGGTTCTTTAAAGCAATAGGAGTGTGAAACGATATGTAAAAACAGAGATAGTATGGATTGAACATACACTCTGCGACAAAAGAGAGGAGAGCATGCTGATGGAGATAACAGGAAGCCCAAAGACAAAATTCTTTTTTTTCCTTTTTGTATTTTTCTTTTATTTCTTTATTTTTTTATCTGTGGTTTTTTCCCTTTCCCTTTTTCTTTTGGGAAAAGGAGGACTTGAAATATGGTATGAAAAATGTAACAAACAAATGTATATGTATGTATATGTATATAAGCACGAAGAAAAACTGTTCAGGTTTGGTGAAGGAAAAAATAAATAAACATTATTCAAAAAAATAAAAAATTGGTGGGACTCCAGTGGATTCCCTATCCAATGATCAGGGATGATGGATGTTGCAATCCGACAATATCTGAAGGTCCACAGTGTCCCTTTCTTGCTGCTCTAATGCAAAGACAGTGGGACACAGGTGGCACTGTGGTCTAAACCACTGAGGCCCTTGGGCTTAACCGATCAGAAGGTCAGCAGTTTGAATCCGCATTACAGGGTGAGCTCCCATTGCTCTGTCCCAGCAATCTAGCCGTTCAAAAGCATACCAGTGCAAGTAGATAAATAGGTACTGTTGCAGTGGGAAGGTAAATGGCATTTCCGTGCGCTCTGGTTTCTGTCACGGTGTCCTGTTGTGCCAGAAGCGGTTGAGTCATGCCGGCCACATGACCTGGGAAGCTTTCTGTGGACAAACACCAGCTCCCTCGGCCTGAAAACAAGATGAGAGCCGCAACCTCATAGTCGCCTTTGACTGGACTTTGCCATCCAGGGGGTCCTTTACCTTTACCTTTTTACCTAATGCAAAGACCGCAAGAGTTGCATGTAAGAACTGGTGGTCATGGGTAGGGATGCATCCTGCTTCATCAACAGAGCCTGAATAATAATAATAATAATAATAATAATAATAATAATAATAATATATTATTTATACCCCGCCCATCTGGCTGGGTTCCCCCAGCCACTCTGGGCGGCTTCCAACAAAATATTAAGATACAGAAATCCATCAAACATGCCTTAAGATGCCTTCTAAAGGTCTGATAATTGTTGTTCTCTTTGACCTCTGGTGGGAGGGCATTCCACAGGGAGGGCGCCACTACCGAGAAGGCCCTCTGCCTGGTTCCCTGTAACTTGGCTTTTTGTAGCGAGGGAACCGCCAGAAGGCCCTCGGTGCTGGACCTCAGTGTCCGGGTAGAACGATGGGGGTGGAGAGGCTCCTTCAGGTATAATAATAATAATAATAATAATAATAATAATAATTTATTATTTATACCCCACCCATCTGGCTGGGTTTCCCCAGCCACTCTGGGCGGCTTCCAACAGAAAAATAAAACACAGTAATCTTTTAAACATTAAAAGCCTCCCTGAACAGGGCTGCCTTCAGATGTCTTCTAAAAGTCTGGTAGTTGTTTTCCTCTATGACATCTGTTGGGAGGGTGTTCCATAGGGCAGGCGCCACCACCGAGAAGGCCCTCTGCCTAGTTCCCTGCAACTTGGCTTCTTGCAACGAGGGAACCGCCAGAAGGCCCTCGGTGCTGGACCTCAGTGTCCGGGCAGAATGATGGAGGTGGAGACGCTCCTTCAGGTATACTGGACTGAGGCCATTTAGGGCTTTAAAGGTCAGCACCAACACTTTAAATTGTGCTCGGAAACGTACTGGGAGCCAATGTAGATCTTTCAAGACCGGTGTTATGTGGTCTCGGCAGCCGCTCCCAGTCACCAGTCTAGCTGCCGCATTCCGGATTAGTTGTAGTTTCCGAGTCACCTTCAAAGGTATACAGGACCGAGGCTGTTTAGGGCTCGGATGAATACCTGTCAGCCTCTAGACGAGGCACACCTATGTCTGCAATGCCTGTGAGCTCACAAGCCTGCTTCTGCAGAGCGCTCTTCCTTGCTGGAACTTAAGAACATAAGGAAAACCTGTCGCCACGTCCATACACACAGCAAGGTCTGCAATCTGAAGCAGATCCTGCAAACCTAATTTCAGTATGGACAAGAAGACTTTCCCCCAGTTGAATTATGGGTGGAGTGATGGAATTCTGCTCTGTGCCGCTGCTGAACCTAGAATAGTATCTGATGAACATGAAACACATATATCCGCAAGGAGCTACAATGACAACTCCCAAATCTCCATTGTGTGTAATGTGCAAAGGGGCAGACCGAGCATCTTTATCCGGTCTCAGGTGCATACTTGAAGAAGCATCCATGTGGATATTAGGTAACCATTAGGCATCCAGCAAGCTGCATACACAAGATGCAAGAGGCGAGATGCAGATTCCCTCATCTGTAGCATCCCTGTCCTCTTTTGCATCTGGACAACCTAGTTCAGACTCCTGGCTGGCTGCTCTTCCCACATCTTTGGCTATTTCACCCCGCTTTCAAAGGCACAATTGGAACAGGAAGAGAATGAAACAGTAAGAGTTTACTGTGTTACTATATTTACATATCAATGGAGGCCAACACTTCATGCATCATTCTAGGCCAGGGGTGGGGGACCTTTGGCCTTCCTGATGTTGCTAAACTACAACTCCCATCAGCCTCAGCAAGCATGGCTAATACCCAAGGATGAAGGGAGCCGCATCAGGAGACTCAAAGGTTTCCCACACCTGATCGAGGCCATGAAAGCTATCAGACCACAATAAAACCACTAATCTTTACAGTGCCACCCATGTTCTTAGCTGATTTTTTTGCTGCAGCTCAGAGCAGACGTGTTGAAATCAGTGCATTTCAGTAACTTTAGTCTTGACCAGGCATCCCCAAACTGCGGCCCTCCAGATGTTTTGGCCTACAACTCCCATGATCCCTAGCTAACAGGACCAGTGGTTGGGGAAGATGGGAATTGTAGTCCAACACATCTGGAGGGCCGAAGTTTGGGGATGCCTAGTCTTGACTCAAGGGGTCTCCTCTTGAGTATGACTGAGCTGGGGGGGGTCACTCCAACAGCATTTCCCTACTCCGAAGTAAGCCCTCCCCGAGTTCAGTTGGTCTCACTCCCAAGCAAGGGTGCACAATGCTTTTTTAAAAGGGGCCTTAGCTCGAGAGCAGAGCCTCAGCTTTGCACGCGGAAAGTTCCGGCACCGGGCGCGTTCTCCGAGTCCGGGTTGGGCTGGGAGAGACCCGCGCCAGAAATCCTGTTGCCACTCAATGTAGCCAATGCAGAGCTAGACGGGACAATTGTCCTACTCAGTTTCTTATGCTCCTGAGCGTGTGCAAAGTGCAAAGTTCTATTTCCTTCCTTCTTTCCTAGCCTTCCCCCAAACACAAATCGGGCACCTTAAAAACCCCTTAAAAGGGACTCGGTGCTTAGAGACGGTCAAGATTCCGCAAGCAGCCCAAGTCTGTGTCAGCCTGTACAGCGCCGAGCACACCCGTTGCCCTCATTACCGAGGCGTGTGGAAGAAGCGTGTGCGTGTGCATGCGCGCCCACGTGTGTGCGCGTTGCCTTGCTCAAGAAGACGGAGCTCCCTCCAGCTCGGTACCGGACGCGGGAAGGTGGGCGCCAAGGCCGCGTCGGCGATCGGCGAAAGGGGGCGGGCGATCGGCGGGGCGGCGCCCGGCGAGCACACCCTCCCGGCCCGCCACCTGCGCCTCCGCGCGTCCCTTCCTGGTCCCTCCTTCTTCCTTCCCTACCTGTCCGCGGCCACGTCAGGGGCTCCTGCTGCTGCGCCGCTTCTGCTGCCTCTCTCCCTCCCTCCCTCCCTCCTTCGCCCGATCGCTCGATCCCTGCTCTGGGATCCCCCCCACCTACCCCGCAGGAACCATGATCTCCTCCCGAGGGGGCGCCATGCCACCGCCCCCCAACGCCACCGCCTACTACCCGCCGCCGCGCATCACCCTGCCCTCCGGCTTGGAGATCCTGCGCACCTACTCGGGGGCCTTCATCTGCCTGGAGATCGTAAGTGGGGGAGCGCGGGTGGGAAGAGAGGGGATCGGGGCGGCGGCAGCAACAAGTGGGAGGCAGAAAGAGAGCCAAGCACTCCGGGATCTCTCTGCCATGATGATTGTGCAGGAGGGGATTTTATGCAGTTGTGTTGCTTCGCTGGACGCTAAAAAACACCAGTTGCAGTTTTTGGCATTGGTTGAAAAATATGTTTCCCATGCATGCTTTTTCTCTTCCTAGCAGCACTTCCCTAGCAGAAACGCACCAGGTGACATGTCTATCCCACACCTGCCCCCCTCCCCCTCTCAAACCAGGGCACATAGTTTGCTGGAATTCACCTGGTCTTGCCAAGATGGATCCCCCACCTTGAGTTCTTCCATGGAAGAAAGGTGGCATACAAGTGTGTGTGTGTGTGTGTGTGTGTGTGTGTGTGTGTGTGTAAATATATAAACTGACATCAGGTGTACCTGTTGGATTGCCACTTACCAAACACAGCTGTTAGTCATGAGATGCTCTAACCACTTCTTAGAATTGTGTTTATCTATTCCGTCGAAGTCCCTCCTAGCTGCAGCTTTTCGCATTTCCTCCTTGATTTGGATTTTGAAAATATTATAGTCTTCAACCTATGTTCTATGTTTACTTGGTCTTTGAAATGATAGCTGCATTAGGGCCAGTTATGGGTTTAAATCACGAGCCACAACCTCATTCCTAGAGCCCCCTTAATTGCTCACTTAATACTTATTTCTCTTTCCAACCCTACAAGTCTTACTTGGACCCATGCCATCTTAGTTAAAAGCTTCCTGTCTTGCCTTAAGCGGCGCTCATCTGTATAAACCCCACACTGTCTGAATAGCAGCAGCTTTCCAGGGTCTCAAGTAAAAGTCAGAGATCTTTTAATTAGGAGCCAAGACCTTAATCTCTGACATTATGGATGCATCCAAAGCTCTGCTTCTGAGCTATGGCCCTTCCCCACAAATCTCTCCCCCCCCCCCCACATCCAGCCTTCCCAAGGTGGCCAGATGCAAAAGAGACAGGGCACTCCATAGAAGAGGAAATTTCAGCAGGTGTTGCATCCCTCCACCGCAACTCTCTCATCCTGACCAGTTCATACACCCATTCCATTCAAGGTTAACTGGCTTGTTGTCAAAGCAGCCGCAGAATATGTGGTGACAGCCGGTCTTGGGTGTGGCTCATCGCAACTACAGATTGCAACCTCCTTGTACCGTGGATCTGCCCTCCCAAATGTGGTTGGACTTAGCCCTAGCCAGGATAGCTAGTGACCAAGGACGATGGAAATTGTGGTCCACAGGTTCTCCAGCCCTCTTCTGTGCTATCATAGGCACTGCGAAACCAGGTTTAGTTTCAGAGTTCCCCTGGCACGACTTGCAAGGGGCATGCAAAATGGCATGCAAAAATTCAAGAGCTGGCATTTCCTGCAGCAAAGAGAAAAAAAATATTCCTCCTATGCTGTTAAAATCCACAGGAGCCCAGCCAAAAAACAGGGTTGGCAACCTTGCCCCCCCTTATTCTCACCTGTGTGGATGTACCCAGCCTGCTACACCTTCCTCAGACACACCCACATTACAGGAACACCTCTCCCTACTATTCTCACCTGCTCTCATTATTTCTCGGGATCATGCATGTGCCTTCCTGCATGTGCATTTTTCCTCATGCGCTCAACTCCAGGATGCTTCCACTCCTTGTTACCCACATCCCTGGACCTGCTAAAGACAAGAGCTGCCCCCCCCCCGGAGTTTCACGGTAGCCCACGAAGGCGCTTCAAATCCAGAGTGTGATTCACAAAATGGACAGTCCATCATATACCATTTGCCTAACAAGCCAGACTGGAAATCAGTCACAGGCTTCCCTCTTTTAAAACCTACCATTTAATTGTAGGGTAGATTCATTGAATTCTCTCCCACCGCTGCACCTACACAAATAATTCAATCATGGTTTTCAATCTGTTCTCTCCCTCCGCTTTAAAATTCATGTTTCCTGAACAAGTTTGCATGCTAATTGTTTGCTGTAGCAATTAAAACACACGTACTGGTTCACAAGTAAATAAAGCACGTCTAGACTATACTGAGGGACGCGGGTAGCGCTGTGGGTTAAACCACAGAGCCTAGGGCTTGCTGATCAGAAGGTCGGCGGTTCGAATCCTTGTGATGGGGTGAGCTCCAGTTGCTCGGTCCCAGCTCCTGCCAACCTAGCGGTTCGAAAGCATGTCAAAGTAAAAAAGGTAAAGGTAAAGGGACCCCTGACCATTAGGTCCAGTCGTGACCGACTCTGGGGTTGCGCGCTCATCTCGCATTATTGGCCGAGGGAGCCGGCGTATAGCTTCCAGGTCATGTGGCCAGCATGACAAAGCCGCTTCTGGCAAACCAGAGCAGCACATGGAAACGCCGTTTACCTTCCCGCTGTAGCGGTTCCTATTTATCTACTTGCATTTTGATGTGCTTTCGAACTGCTAGGTTGGCAGGAGCTGGGACCAAGCAACGGGAGCTCACCCCGTCACAGGGATTCGAACCGCTCCAGCGGGAAGGTAAACAGCGTTTCCGTGTGCTGCTCTGGTTTGCCAGAAGTGGCTTTGTCATGCTGGCCACATGACCTGGAAGCTATACGCCGGCTCCCCCGGCCAATAACGCTGCAACCCCAAAATCGGTCACGACTGGACCTAATGGTCAGGGGTCCCTTTACCTTTAGACTATACTGAAGCGATCCATATGTTATTTGTGTGGACAGTTGTCTTTTGCACCCCAGAATTGTAGCTCCGTAGAGACAGGGAAGTGAAGAAGGGAGCAATTGTGAAATGAATGGACTTTTGTGTTGCTCTCTCTTGGTAGAGATGCAGGGATATGAAGCAAGATTGCCTGCTTGAAATCCAAAGCTGCAAATTCCTATGCAAATAACCTGGGTGTAAGCCCCATTGAATGCGCTGGGACCTACTCCCAAGTAAACATGCATAGGATTATCTTGTATGTGCCTAGAGTTTTCCAGAATAAGCAAGTGATTAAGAGCAGAACAGCGTTTCCCTCTTTGAGATCGAAAGTAAATTTCCTCCTTGTTTGCTTAGTAGGGTCATAAATATTTAGTGACTGGGAAGTGAACGCTTTGCAGAGCTCAAGTTAGACAGGATCATGCAGATAGGTGGCGGAGTTAGTGAATTATCCAAGCAAGATAATCGACAGTGTCTACTGCAGTGTAGGGAACCCTTGGCCCTCCAGGCAGTGCTGAACTACAACTCCCAACAGCTCTTGCAAGCATGGGCATCGACCAGGAATGATGGGAGTTGTCGTTCAGCAACAACCAGAGAGCCAAAGGTTCCCCCGCACCTGGTCATAGAGCTATGGAATTGAAATGGGTCTCGAAAACCATCTAGTCCACCCCCTGCTCAATACAAGAAAAACAGAGCTAGGGCACCCCTGACTTGATGGCTTGAAGACCTACAGTGAGTTACAGCCCACCAGCCTCCTAAGTAATTGCAAAGCTGCTCTTACCATTAAGAAGTTTATTATAAGGCCTAACAAACCCAGGACAGTTCTGATATACAGCAAGTTGAGGGCATGGGCAGAAGGAGCACCCAGTTGGGCTGAAATTAAACAGGGGTGGTTAGTACCTGAATGGGAGGCTGTCTGAGAACCCTGCGGATGCCTCCTTGAGCTCCCTGGAGGAATGCAATGGGTTTGCACTTCATTTCTGCCTGCAAAAGTGTTCTCGGTGGAAATGGTTCACCAAAATGCCCGCCACCCCCTTCAAAAGTACCTTCTTTGCAGTTGGTGGGTTTCCCCTTCCCTGCTGCTCCTTCAGCGCCGCTCTTGCTCTTTTCTCCAACCAACTCCACGTAGCCCGTGAGCGTGTCTCGGTTGCTGAGGCAGCCAAGGCAAGGCTCCCTGGCAGGATGCAGCGATTCCTCTCACAGCATGACAAGGATCATTGGTCCAGTTGCCTTGGCAACAGGGACATTTATTCTCATGCACACCCAGGCTGCACCCTTTCCTGCCTTCCCTGGAAGGAAATAAAAATCACAGAGGAAAGGTGTGCTTTTCAGGGTGTGCAGAATTGCTAGCAAAAAAACTGAGCCGTTCCATTTTGGCTTAGTCCTACAAAGCACTCCCTGTTTCCTCTTCCAAGCGTTCGCTTTGCCCTTCGGAAGGGCCTGAGAATGACCACCCTGCAGTCTGTGTCATTTGATCCCTGACTAGGAGACTACTGGATCCACCATAAACCAGAGGCTTAGTGGGGGGGGGGGAGGAGTGCCAGGGGCCCCATGGCTCTGGGCATGGATTTTTGAGGGGGGGGGGCAATCTTAGGCTTAGGTATCCTGGGCCCAAATCCTTCTAGGCTCTGTCTTTCAACACAAAAGCCTTGAACCTAGTGCATAGCATGTGGGGACATCAGGGGACAATAACAATAAAGATCTGATCTATTCTATTCTATTCTATTCTATTCTATTCTATTCTATTCTATTCTATTCTAGTTTCCTATATTCAGAATGGAGTGGCAATGCTCCAGGAAGTGAGGGAAGCTCCACTTCTGGCAAACGGTGACTTTCTGAAGTCCGGGACGACACATATTTTGTAAATACAGTGTGATTATTGTGCACATACGTTTCGGTTTTAAGACCTCCTTTTGTTTGTGTTTTCAGCTGTTCGGAGCACTTGTCTGGATTTTAGTATCGGCTACCCATGTCCCTTTGCCGCTGCTGCAGGGTTGGGTGATGTTTGTGTCCGTGACGGCTTGCTTCACCTCCATCTCCTTCCTCTGTGTTTTCCTCTTCAGTTACAGAGAAAGAATCGCAATTGATTGGAACCGTTTGGTAAGCATTTAAAAGGCGGTACATTATTATTGTTATTAAATGGAAACCAGTTAATAGCAGTGTCTTTGGGGTTTGTAACATTCTCTGGAAAGTTGGACCCAATTAGCAGGTTCAGTTTCAGGTTTGTTAGCAGGTACAAAACAAGAAACACATTTTACTTATTTGATTTCAACCCCACCAAGGAATTGAAGGTGGTGACATACACGGTTCACCCCTCTCTACATTTTACGACATCCCTGTGGGGTAGGCTAGGATAAGAAGCAGAGAATGGCCCACGGCCACCAAGTAAGTTTTGAACCTTCTTCTCCCAGGTCCTGGGATCCCACAGGAGAGAGAGTGGTCTAAACCACTGAGCCTCTTGGGCTTGCCAATCAGAAGGTCGGTGGTTCGAATCTGCGTGACGGGGCTGAGCTCTCGTTGCTCTGTCCCAGCTCCTGCCAACCTAGCAGTTCAAAAGCACGCCAGTGCAAGTAGATAAATAGGTACTGCTGTGGCGGGAGGGTAAATGGCATTTCCGTGCACTCTGGCTTCCAGTTGTGCCAGAAGTGGTTTAGTCATGCTGGCCACATGACCTGGAAAGCTGTCTGTGGACAAATGCTGGCTCCCTTGGCCTGAAGCAAGATGAGCACTGCACCCCATGGTCACCTTTGACTGGACTTAACCGTCCAGGGGTCCTTTAACTACCTTTTAGTCCCCCTAGGGCTCTTAACATTTACAGCTCAATATTTTGTATGTTTTCACTCCCAAGTACAGTAATGGATGCATAGCATTGCAGCAGTAATGCATAAGAGCAGTCAGAATTTACTTAAAATGCCCCTCCAGTTAAAGCGAAGATGTATAGATATAGATGATGTTTTTATTTTGTATAAGTACCTCCCCAAGCCATGGATAATAAACTTCAATTTTTAAGAGAGGTATCCGTTCTTGTGTGAGAGGGAAGGTGGCATGCCTTTTTTAATGAAAACCCCTACTGCAGCATTGAAAAAAAGACTCTCCTCCCATCTTAGAACGCCTGATTTCTTCAACAAATGCGTAAATTAATGGTGAAACAATTTAGTTCATTATGATGCATGCAAATAGCTCCAAGGTGAAAATGTGACAACCACACTCTCCCATTAGCACTTTGTAAATCTCTGCTTCATTAGGAGGAAAAGTTGTACATCTTTCACGACTAATTAGCAGTTATGGGGGGCGGAACATTTTCCATTTCATGTATTCATCAGTAACGAATAGATGACAGTTGCAGATACAGTGCTAGGCAAGTCTTGGCCGTTTCAAAGCTTTTAGCTTTGTTTACTGAGTACAAGTAAAATAAACATGCTACGTTAGATCGCTTCCAGTAGCCAAACAACATGCGAAGGGCAACACACTGGCTACCTCTCTTCTAAGTATACACAAAAAGTATCAGGTGTAATAACAATTATTAAACAACAAACCAACAACGTCAGAACCGGCTATGAATATAAAGGACAATTTTTCTAGAATAAGTATACAGTGGTGCCTCGCTTAACGAATGCCCTGCTTAACGAAATTTCCGCTTAACGAAAGGATTTTTCGAGCGGAGGTTGCCTCGCTAGATGAATTCGTTTTATGAAAGATTCGTCTAGCGAATCGCGGTTTCCCATAGGAATGCATTGAAATTCAATTAATGCGTTCCTATAGGCAAAAAAAAAATTCAATGCATTCCTATGGGATTCGCTAGACAAATTTTTCGTTATAAGAAAAGACCCGTGGAACGAATTAAATTCGTCTAGCGAGGCACCACTGTATAAACTCAAACCTACTGGACAATGAGCAAACTCGTAAACATATAATGAACCAGTGTCTCTCTCATTGCTATACTGGTTATGTATGTGGTAAGTATGTGATTACACTCCTCTTTCTCCTTGGTCTGCACTTGCTGGATGTTGGGGTAGATCTCCAAGCTGAGCGGCGCCAGCAGGCTCTGGTTCACACTGATGGCCATGATGCCTCCCATGGACGAGCCTCGGAAGGCAGCGTATATAAAGAGATGAGCACCCACCCGCTTGAACCGTGCCACCCTTTTGCAGTGCCTGAGCAGCCCGCCTTCCTGCCCGCTCACCTTCGCCCCGCTCTGCTTGGCAGCCTCCCGCAGAGGAAAACGAGAAAGGCAACATGATGAAGCAGAGGACAACAACCTCCACCTTGTCCTTCCGCAGCGCTTCCTCGGACCCCGCGCGCTCCTTCGGCAGCCGCTCCTACACGGCGGGCCCTGTCGGCGCCTGCCGAGTCAGCACGTCCTATGCCTCCTCCAGCTATGGGGGAAGCCGTATGTTTATGAGTATCTCCAGGCCTGGTTATGCTCATTGCACTTTCATTTGCTCATTGTCCAGTAGGTTTATGAGTTTATATACTTATTCTAGTAAAAATTGTCCTTTATATTCATAGCCAGTCCTGCCTCTTCTAAGGCATCAGGGGGAGGAAATACCCTTTCAAAATGAAAATTTTACAGTGTGAATTACCATATTCCAATTCAAAATTTCCTGCAAACTGCACATCACCGCTGATTCACAAGTGCGAGTTCATCGCTTATCACATCATGGCTCTTTGCTGAATGTGTGAACTCTCTCAACTGGGAAAAGTGCATTTGAGATGACACTGAGTGATTCTGTGATGATTCATTCATACTTATGCAAGTCATAACTCGATGTTGCCATAAGGGAGTAATGAACGTGCATGCTGTTGGCTGGCTAGTGGGTGTCCAGGAAGACTTAAAGCAGCTGTCCTGGGTCCTCAAACATTGTTGGGTTACAAGCCTATCATCCCTGACCAATGCCTATACTGGCTGGGGATGATGGGAGTTGTGGTCCAAAAACATCTGGGCACCCAGTCTTGGGGAAGGCTATTTTGCTAAGACTGTGAGCATGATTGCTTGGGACGCTAATTTTCTGGAACGAGGGTGGACAGAAATTAGCTGCTGGTGCAGTTTTATGTCATCTGATCAAGTCCACAAGAAATGTTTTGCACTCAGTTTTGCTCTTAAGGAAGTCAAACCCTCCTGAACAAGGGTAGCCAGTGTGTTATTCTCCAGATGTTGCATCCGTAATGCCCTCCATCCCTGACCACGAGCTGGGAGATGATGAGAGCTGGAGTCAAGTAACATGGAGCTTTTCAAGCAGAGGTTGGATGGTCATCTGTTATGGATGCTTTAGCTGAGATTCCTCCATTGCAGGGAGTTGGACTAAATCAGTGATGGCCAAACTTGGCCCTCCAGCTGTTTTGGGACTACAATTCCCATCAACCCTGACCACTGGTCCTGTTGGCTAGGGATGATGGGAGTTGTAGTCCCAAAACAGCTGGAGGGCCAAGTTTGGCCACCACTGGACTAAATGATCCTTGGAGTGCCTTCAAACTCAACAATTCTACGGTTCTACGATCTGGAGGACACATAGTGTTGTTCTTGAAGTATTGTGGACACGGGATTGTCTACAATGCTGCTCCTGCTCAGAGCAGACCCAGGCAAGTTACTGAAAGTGACTACTTCAAGGTCATTCATTCCCGTGAGTCTACTCAGAGTAGGACTAATCTTGGTGACAACCCAGAAACTCTGTGGAGGCTGTGCAAGCTAGCAGAGGAGAGCAACTTTCAAGACCACACTATGCTACAGGGCCACAAGAGAGATTGTAAACCTTTCAGACCCAAATCGAAGCACTTAGAAATCCTATCACTCCCGTGGGTGAACAATTCCATTAGTTTCAATGGAAGCAAATTTCAGCTGGGGATAGGCTTGTCAACGCCCACTCAATGTTTACGCCATGCCTGCAGAGATGGAACCATCGTGGTTTATTTGGGTGTTCCTTCGGTGTTGTTGCGGCATTATAATCATCTCTTTGTCTGTTGTGTGTGCGCAGAGTGGGAGCACTCAGAAAGCACTTTTGATCTGGAAAGCCACAAACGCCTCCATGTATGTTTGCGTTCATCCTTTCCTTGCTTGCACAGCAAACAAGAAAGGCCCATGGCTCTGTTGCAGAGCTCAGGCTTTGCCTGCACAACACCCCTCAGTCTGCAGTGCCATGGAGAATTGTTTGCTCGTTTGACCTCTGTTTTACACCAGGCGCTTAATTTGTGTCAGCTAATGCAGGTCCAGGCCTGCCTGCCTGCTGTTGTATGTCCCACACCAGGGAACCATTCCTAATTCATGTCAGGCCTTTGCATCCATTTTGCACCCCAAGGATTTCATTGTGGCATCTTCAGCATAGAGTCAGCCATACTGCCTTTGTTGTTGTTGTTTAGTCTTTTAGCCGTGTCCAACTCTTTGTGACCCCATGGACCATAGCACACCAGGCACTCCTGTCTTGCACTGCCTCCCGCAGTTTGGTCAAACTCATGTTGGTAGCTTCGAGAACACTGTCCAACCATCTCGTCCTCTGTCGTCCCCTTCTCCTAGTGCCCTCAATCTTTCCCAACATCAGGGTCTTTTCCAGGGAGTCTTCTTTTCTCATGAGGTGGCCAAAGTATTGGAGCCTCAGCTTCAGGATCTGTCCTTCCTGTGAGCACTCAGGGCTGATTTCCTTCAGAATGGATAGGTTTGATCTTCTTGCGGTCCATGGGACTCTCAAGAGTCTCCTCCACACCATAATTCAAAGAGTGGCATAGGGAAGCCGGGTTTGAGAGAGAGGTGGGCAATATGCTCATGGTAGCTTTTGCTGCTTGCTGCAGCTAGTGGGTGTGATCCAGAGGTGGCGAGGGCATCAAGAGAAAGGAGCAGTGGGCCTTCACAGGTGGACTTGCTGGCACAGCTGCCATTTTAATTGTCCCACAATGCAACACCCTTTTGGAATGGGTGGGTCCTCATTTTGTCAGTTCTGTTCAAGTGGTTTTGTCTGTGTCAAAATAATGGTGTGGGTTATTGAATTTGCACCCCCAATTATTATTTTTAAAAAAACCAAAAACATGCCTTTCCCTCTGGCAAAGGTTTCCGTCCTTTTGCTTCTACTAGTGACAGAGAACTTTATTGTACTGGTTGCCAAGGGGCAGAGGAAGTTGCAGGCGGGTAGAGGAAATGAGATCATCTACCTTCTGAAAACACCCACAAAGACCCGCGCACACTGGGCTACTCATACGGGATGTATGTGGTCCCTTCATCGGCCAGAAGTTTGAGCAAAGGAGTTGCCCAGTGGACATCTGAAGGCCTAGGACATGAATGGTGTTCACTACAAACTGCTTATTGTGCCGCTCGTTTCCTCAAAGGGTCCTGGTTCCCTTGTGTGTTCCTAAGACAGGACAGGAACAGTAATTGGATTTCTGTGAATCGCCTTGTGGCTTCATCTTGCCACACTCCAAGAGAATGCCCTTTTATATGATGGACGGATGGGTGCCTGTGTGAGAAGGGAAGGCCTTGTATTCAAAGAGGTCCTGGATATTGCAGCGGTTCTCTGTGAGATCTCACACAGAGGCACATTATGTACATATTTACACACACACACACACACACACACACACACACACACACACACACACAGCTTGCGTTTCCACTCACTGGAACCACAATTCTTGCCACACTCTCCTTTCCAACTACCGGTACCTCAAATGCAGTACACATTACTTTTTCTCTGTAGGGTTGAACAGCAGCTGTTCACTCATATGAGAGGAACTAAATAAGCAAACTTGGGGAGTTTGCTAAATGTTAGGAGGAAATTTGCCAGCCTACACCATCCCTGATGTTTTCTCTGGTGGGGGAAAAATATGTGGGATACATCTGGCATTTCCCGACATATTGTTTGGTAGCTGCTGCAGGAGTGAGCAATTACCAAAACCCTAAGCACAGCGACATCCCATTTTTCCTTTTGCAAAAGGTTGTCAAAGGAACATTAGCTGACAGCAGTCAACATCCCCTGTAACACAGGGTTAGGCCCTGAGTTCATTCCTGTTTTATTTCTACCATATAAAATCAAGGTTGGGAAACTTTGGGTCTGTGGGCCGAAAGTGGCCCTCTAGGCCCTTAGAATTCTCCCCAGGCCACAGCCCTCACTGGACCCCCAAGTGTATTTGCTTGGCTGAGTTGTGTCCTTGAACTCTGATAACATACCCTCCAAGATTCTTCTGATGAAAATCAGGAAATGGGTCTTTTCGGTGCTGGGCTCCCATGTGAGTCAGCTGGCTTACAGGTGAAACTCGGAAAATTAGAATATCGTCCAAAAGTGCATTTATTTCAGTAATGCAACTTATTAATTTTTATTTTTATTTCTACAAATGCTTTCTTTTGGAAATTCCACAATAATAAAACAAATAGTTACAATAATACAATAATAAACATCGCTATTACATTTCATTAATTACATTCCATTTATAATTGACCCACCTAACGACAAATAATTACATTTACAACAAATAAAGGCTTGACATATCTTGCTTTACATGCCATGCATCTATCTCATATATTGGTTTCACCTTTTAAGTTGCATTACTGTAATGAATGCACTTTTTGACGATATTCTAATTTTCCGAGTTTCGCCTGTATGCGAGAGTGCAGCTCTGAAAGATCTTCCCGAACTCAGCGGCGGCAATGCTGGAGAGGGAGAAATTGGGACATTCTGCAATCCAGTCAGAAGCCAGGATGGCTTCTGTAATTTCAGTATGTTCCAGGGAAATCAGGACGGCTGAGGGGTTTGTAGGAATTAGCCTACTGCAGAAAGGAGAATCCATGTGTGGTGCCCTGCCAGCTTCAAAAGAGAAAGGCTGTGTGGAGTAGTGGTTAGAGTGTCTGACTAGGACCTGGCAGGCTCAAGTCCTGAAGCTCACTGGGTGACCTTGGGCCAGTCCTCATCTTTCAGCCTTTCAGTGTTTGTGAGGATAAAATTGAGAGGATAAAATTGAAAATCAATGGACGTGCCTCTGCCTTGAGCTCTGTGGAGCAGAGGTGGGGTATAGATTTAATAACAAATATTAATCCTGCTTTTATTTATTTTATCGTTCCGCTCAAACTGACTCTTTATTTTATTTTTGTTCCTTTTCAGGATTTCATTTACCACGCAGGTGTCTTTGTCTGCTATTTTGGGACCTTTCTGCTGCAAGCGGCAACCACCTCTTTGCATGCTCACCCGGTGAAGTACACCGTCAATTTCGACAGCGTCCAGAACACCACTACCACTACCTATGAGAAGCTTCTAAGTGAACACGAATACAACTTGAGCATCGCAGCTGCCGTAAGTATTACAATGGCACCTCCTTAAAAGGGGAGAGGGGAGAAGTATCTCCCTCCTCTTCTCTCTCCTTCGGACCTGTCTTCCTCTCCTGACCACGAGAGGGCTCTGATGGGATACTCTGCAATGCCTTGTGGTGGCTTTGGGTTTGCCCAGGCTTCCTTTTGTGTTGTGTCCCTAGACAGTGGTCCACGCTTAAAAGCTCCGTGTCCGAGCAGTTATTTCTTTGTCCTGGAGCTTTCCCCGGGGAGGCCCACATTTAATCTTTTTCAGGCTGGAGTACCCTACCCAAGCTTTGCCCATGTTAAGTAGAGAGTCTTCAAGGGAAAGCGCTCTTGGGCATCAAGGAGTTTGAGGTGCTTGGTGTGCAAGGGGCAACTTTCTCAAGGGAGAACGACTTACGGGTTGGTGACTCTGGTGGTTTGCAGGTGGGGGGGGGGAGGCTGCCAGGGCGATTTCCCAGATGCAATTTTTTTTGGGGGGGGGGGGCTGCTCATGGCGCTGTCCTCGAGCCAGCCCTGTGCTGTCTTGCAAGGCTGGGATCTGATCCCCGCAAGGCAGGGCTGGCTCAGGGAGGGCAGAGCAGAAGAGACGCAACAGCCTTGTGCCCTTCAATCCCAGCTCCTTGGGGGCAAGGCTACACACAAAGGGCACATGGCATTCTTTTCAGGCCGCCCTCTCCGAGCCGCTTCCCAAAGCCTCAGAAAGTGGCACAGGCCTGGTGTCGCTCTGGCAGCGAGGGCTGGGATGGCATGCAGCGGGCTCCTTCTGTGCTTCAGGCACAGTTAAAGCACGCTCCGCCGCTGGTGGCTTGAGGGCCTCGGGTTGGAGGGGTTCTTGTCAGGCAGGCTGCAGCTCAGACTTGGAGTCCAGGCCTAAACCTGGGTTCAACCCCTCCATGGCTTCCACTGCTGGTTTCCCCTGATGTAGCCGGTTCTTGCTCCTCTGTCAGAATCTTAGTTGCTGTATACGTAGGCATGTCCTGTCCAACAGGTAGATTGCAAGCTACTTGTAGATCACGGGGGTGTCCCAGGTAGATCGGCATCTCCAGGTTGATTTCCCCTCCCCCAAACAATGCTCACCAACTTTAGCTTCCTAAAAAGAAGCTCAACGACCTTGGCTTCTCAAAAAGAAGCTCAACAGCTCTGGTCCACCCTCCAATGACAATGGGTAGATCATGGGTAGATCATTGTCACATTTTTTTTTAATACTGTGAGTACATTGCAGTCTCTTGGAAGTTGGTCGTCCCTGCTGCAATGTGTCAGGATTATGACACTTCCTTGTTTGGGAAGAAGTCTTGACTAGTGATGGCCAGGCCTTTTTTTTGGCAGGTGTGAGAAATGACACAGAAGTCCTATGGATGAGAGGGAGGGAGGGAAAGAGAAAGAGAGAGAACACCACACCCTAGTGGTTTTGCCTGTGGTTTACGAAGCTGCAAAACAGGTAACAGAGCAAGAGTGGGTAGGAAATCCATAATGTACAGCTGAATTCATGCTGACCTGACCCCATGGGTCAACCTACCGCAAGGCCATCTTAAGTATATTTGGCGCCCTGGCGCCGTGGTGCGACGGATCCCTCCAGCGCCCCCGCCCCGGCCCGTTTCCCAGTGCGGCGGGCGGCCAGATCTGCGCGGTCGAGCGGGTGGGCCAGCGGGCCAAGCATACAGCGCGGCTGCCGGGGCCGCAGCTCCGCGGCGGGTGGGCGGGCGCAGCTGTGCAGCGCCCCCCTGGCGCCCTGCGCCACCCAGCCTGACCATAGGGGCGGCCCTGACCTACCGCTCTTCACTACTGCTGCCTGTGCCACTTTTGCAGTGCTTAAATTGGGGGCAGGGCAGGAAGAGGAGCTGTGCCCCCGTCCGAGTTGCGACTGACCCTCTTAGCTACATAGGAAGCTGCCTTGTTTCGGCTCAGACTCTTTGCCCATCAAGCCCAGTGCAGCTTCCTCGGATAGGCAGCAGCCCTCCAGCATCCATCCCACCGCTTCCTATAACACGATCCCTTAAACTGGAAGTGCCAGCTATTAAACCTGTGACTTTCCCTGCAGAAAATATGTGCTCTTCCACTGAGCCCACCCTCTTTCCCCTGAGAGGCTGTGGGAAGGACTGGAGTATTTCTCTAATGTCCAGCCAGCCTTCTTGGGCCCTTCCCCATTCAAGCATGGCACATGGGCCCTTTCTGGTGATGTCTGCCCATCCAAACACTGACACATGACCATCCATGGTTCTCCTCCTGTTCCTTGTCTGTTTCTTCAAAGGGTCCTCTTGAGCTTTCTCCCTCCCATTATGGTTTCTATAGGACTCAGTCCTCAATCCACCCCCAAAGTCGATGTGCTTCCTTTGAGGACACACAGTGCAAATTAGTAATCATTTCTCCTTTCCAGGAAACCCTGGAAGCTATAAGTCAGGGGCAGCCAACATGGCGTCCTCCAGATTCTGTTGGACTACAACTCCCATCATCCCTGGCCATTGGGACTTGGGAGTCCCACAACGTCTGAAATGTGCTGTGTGGAATACTACTGCTGCAACGTTTTTGAGAATGACATACTGTTGTTGTTGTTGTTGATGTTGTTTAGTCGTTTAGTCGTGTCCGACTCTTCATGACCCCATGGACCATAGCACGCCAGGCACCCCTGTCTTGCACTGCCTCCCGCAGTTTGGTCAAACTCATGTTCGTAGCTTCGAGAACAATGTCCAACCATCTCGTCCTCTGCTGTCCCCTTCTCCTAGTGCCCTCAATCTTTCCCAACATCAGGGTCTTTTCCAAGGATTCTTCTCTTCTCATGAGGTGGCCAAAGTATTGGAGCCTCAGCTTCTCGATCTGTCCTTCCAGTGAGCACTCAGGGCTGATTTCCTTCAGAATGGAGAGGTTTGATCTTCTTGCAATCCATGGGACTCTCAAGAGTCTCCTCCAGCACCATAATTCAAAAGCATCAATTCTTCGGCGATCAGCCTTCTTTACATAGCTGCCAAGTTATCCCTTTTTTAAAGGGATTTTCCCTTATGCTGAATAGGCTTCCTCGCGAGAAAAGGGAAAACTTGGCAGCTATGCTTCTTTATGGTCCAGCTTTCACTTCCATACATCACTACTGGGAAAACCATAATTTTAACTGTACGGACCTTTGTAGGCAAGGTGATGTCTCTGCTTTTTAAGATGCTGTCTAGGTTCACCAGACTACAACACCCAAGATTCTTTGGAGGGATCCATGACTAGTTTAACCTGTCCAAAATGTATAGTAAGGCTAAATCCTCAATGTCTGCTTGGACACCCACTTGAGTCACTGCCCTGGTTCCTTGTGACCTAAAAGGTGTGAATATCATGTGCAATCAGGGATTGGTTATCTTTTTATAAGAACAAAACCTGGTTTGCATTGCTAAGCATGCTTACGTAAGGATACACATTTGAACTTGGTGGGGCTAGTGCTCAGATAGATCTGTTTTATTACCAAGGCGTTAGGGAGACATCAAAGCCATTAAGCAATCTATGGAGCAGAGTCCCAACGTAAGAAAGAAACCTGGATTACGTTTTCCCTTTAACCCTGGAGAGGTTTCAGGTTGAGAATTAATGCCAAAACTTATATAACCAACGTTGATGTCATCCACATTATTTTAGGGTGACTCACCTCAACGGTTTTGATGAACAGGTAGATCAAAGAACATGTTATGCAGGGAATCTTCCAGCAATATTTATTCCTCCCCCCGCCCCCACTTTTCCTTTATGAAACCTAAGGGATACTTTACTATCCCACCGACCCAACAGGCGCAGTTTTGCAGGTCTTTTAAAATCTGTTGCTCTTCCTATTATTTCCTTTTAAGGTGATGATGTTTTAAGTGAGGGGAAATTGGGGGGCGGGGCGGGGAGAGAGCAGGCCTCATGCCTAAAGCTTGGAGAAAGTGTTGGGCAAGGCGCTGTGGTCAATGTTGGGGTCCCAGGGCACATCATCACCCCCGATCCTTAATCTAAATATATAGAAATTTTCACGATGCGTGCGCAGGGGCCAATGTATGGAGATACAGGGGGGAGGGGACAACAGAGGGCTCAGACAAAAGTAAATACTGGGAAATGGAACCCAGAAACTGACAGCTCCTTCTCCAAGGATGGGGCCAATGTAGGAAGATACATGGGGTAGGGGCCAACACTCCCCAGGAACAACAGAGGGTTCAGACAAAAATGCATGCTGGGAAATAGAACCCAGAACCTAACAGTTCCTTTTCGAGGGTGGGGCCCAAGGTATGGAGATACAGGGGGGAGGGGCCAACCCTCCCCAGGGACAACAGAGGGAAGGGTATCCTACGGAAACACAGGGATGAGCCGGGGTGGAGGGAGGAGGGGCAGGATATGTCATGGATCGTGACAGGGGGGGTCACAGGAAAGAACCACAGCAACGCGTGGTCGGGTCAGCTAGTGCTCTTATGTATTCGTTTATAGGGAGAACCCAGACTTGCTCTGCAGGCCAAAAAAGCCACAGTGAGTGGTGCTGAACAGTACTTCTGCAGCCACTCCACTTTCTGTTTAAAACCTCTTTTTCTCCAGGGAGAACGTGGTTCACCCCACTCCCCCCCCCCGCTCTTTAGTTAATCCCTGCAACAACCCTGCGAGGTAGGTTAAGAGGTTGTGACTGAATCCAAGGTCACCCAGTGAGCTTCATGACCGGATTGGTGATTTGAACCCTGATCTCTCAGGTCCTAGTCTGACACTCTAATGCAGGCTTCCTCAAACTCAGCCCTCCAGATGTTTTGAGACTACAATTCCCATCATCCCTGACCACTGGTCCTGCTAGCTAGGGATCATGGGAGTTGTAGGCCAAAAACATCTGGAGGGCTGAGTTTGAGGAAGCTTGCTCTAATGACTACACCACACTGGCTTCCTAGAGAACTTATGCTATGGGGCAGCTGTATAAATTAAGTAGGCAACTAAATACTGTACGGGGAAAGGGAAAAGTCAGTTAGAGAAGGATCTGAAATATTTTCCTTGAAGCTTGAATTTGTTTTATTTTGGATTGTATTATCTGATGTTTTAATGTGTTGTAAACTGTTTTGAGATTTCCCCCCTTTAAAATATAAAGTGGTATAGAAATGAAAATAATAATAATAATAATAATAATAATAATAATAATAATAATAATAACAGTCGTACCTTGGAAGTCAAGCAGAATCCGTTCCGGAAGTCCGTTTGACTTCCAAAACATTCGGAAACCAAAGCACGGCTTCTGGCTGGCTGCAGGAAGCTCCTGCAGCCAATCGGAAGCCACGGAAGCCGCTTCGGACGTTCGGCTTCCAAAAATAGTTTGAAAACCGCAACACTCACTTCCGGGTTTCGATCGTTTGGGAGCCGATTTGTTTGAGAGCCAAGGCGTTTGAGATCCAATGCGCAACTGTAATTATAATTATAATCTCACTGCAAAAAAGGTGCCTAGGCATTCCATTGTGGCAAAGATAACCTTGATTTAAGGTGCCATGTGGTGATTAGCTTATATATCTTGAGTTTCTGATTGGAAGGGAAGAGGGATTTGAAATCTAGTGGAACAGCCAATTTTCTATAGGAAAACTCACCTGGCACTTTCTTTCCTCCCTCTGCAGATCTTTGCCTTTGCAACAACTGTGTGTTATGGGTTCAGCACAACCCTGGCTCTACGGAGATGGAAACTATAGCACTAGAAGCTGACAAGGCAGCTCAAAGGCATCCCGTCTCGTTTGCGTACCTGTTCAGATGATCAAATGATGTACTACTTGTGGAGTTGCAAAGGATGCTGGGAACACATTTATATTTTTCTAAAATGTTGGCACACACAAACATACACAAGAAGTCTATGTCATAATTATATATGTGTGTATATAATATATATAATATATTTGGACAAGGGTGGGGAAAAACTCGCTTGTTTATTTCTCCAGTTTTCAGTTGCTTATGTTAACTGATTTACCGGGAGCATTATCCTCTGCTACAGATAGTATTATAAAGTTGAGTGATGGAATAGGGTTATCCTCGGCAGACAACTGCGTACTTTTTTTTGTTTGGTGCTAAACATCTGCTTGCAAGAGAAACAAACATCTCTGCAGATGGGCTGTGTCTCTTGCGCACACATGCAAACACAGGGAGGCAGCTATGAAACGATAACCCACCAAGCTTCCGCCTGAAAGCTAACTGTGTTCGCAGGCCTGCCAACATCAGCAGCTAAGCACAACCTCCATTTATTTCAGTGCGGCATCCTTTGGCAACCTGGCGCCCTCCTGATGTTGTTTTGGTCCAACTCCTATCAGTTGTCATTCCACAACATCTGTAGGTTGGCAAGAGGTGGCGCTGTGGGTTAAACCACAGAGCCCTAGGCTTGCTGATCAGAAGGTCGGCGGTTCGAATCCCTGCAACGGGGTGAGCTCCCGTTGCTCGGTCCCAGCTCCTGCCCACCTAGCAGTTCGAAAGCACATCAAAGTGCAAGTAGATAAATAGGGACCGCTCCAGCGGGAAGGTAAACGGCGTTTCCGTGTGCTGCTCTGGTTCGCCAGAAGCAGCTTTGTCATGCTGGCCACATGCTGTCTGCAGACAAACGCCGGCTCCCTCGGCCTATAGAGCGAGATGAGCGCCGCAACCCCAGAGTCGGACACAACTGGACCTGATGGTCAGGGGCCCCTTTACCTTTACCTTAGGGTTACCAACTCCCTGGGTTTGGCCCTGAGTTGGGTTTTGCAGTCAATTCTCGAGGCCATTGAGTAGTGTCAAATTGCTGCCTTTGAATCTTGAGGTCTAGGGGGGTTGAAGTAGTATTCCTTTAAAACAATATAAAAATAGCTCACCATTCTGAAAGAGAAAAGGTGTAAACTTTTTTTTTTATCAATGTTTCCCCAGATTTCCAGTTTCTCCAGTGGAAAAACCAGGGAGGAAATTTACCCAACCCCATATTAATTTCCCCCCATTTCCCCTGATCTTCGCATCTGTAAGTTCCACCCCTCTGAGCCACTTCTAGCTCTTTTTTTAAGAATTGGCAGCTCCATTCCGAGGTGTTGGGATTCCAGAAATCTGTCAACCCCATGTGGGATTTCCATGGAAGTCTCTTGCAATCATTTAACAATTTCTCAGGAGCGATGTTAGGTGGATTCTCCTAATGCAGGCACCCCCAAACTACGACCCTCCAGATGTTTTGGCCTACAACTCCCATGATCCCTAGCTAAGAGGACCAGTGGTCAGGGATGATGGGAATTGTAGTCCAAAACATCTGGAGGGCCAAAGTTTGGGAATGCCTGTGACCTAATGCTCTTGAACTGATGTCTATACAGGCAGGGTAGTGGAGTTCTAAACCAGTGAATGTAATATTTTTCAGGAAGTTGATTTCCTTTTTTTTTTTTACTTTAAAAAGAAAGTAATTTATGGAAAGGTGGGTGGGTGGGGGAGTCTTTTAATATTCATTCAGTCCTTATATAAGGATCTAGCTTTAGTTTTTAAACTGTACTTTTCACCTGTGATCTTCAAAGCATTTTTCTTGCCCAAGAGTAAACAGCATACTAAAAGCTTTAACATTAGCAGAGAATGGAAAGGCAAGCCAGGAATATTAATTGGTTGGATCTGAAACCATGACAGCTAGCTAATTCAATAACCACATAGCTCTCAAAAGTCAGGCTCTTTCTATCTAGTATTTGTTGGGCTGATAATATACATATTTTTTACAGCTCTGAATTTAAATTGTATATCAAAATTCCTTTTTGAAACTACTTGTGTTTCTTCAAGGGAAATAGTTATATTCAGTTTTAAAATGCATACCTATATTGATTAGCACTGTAGTTCATATGATCCACTCAGAAAACAAGTATATTGCTTCAACTCTGTGTGGGGTGTATAAACTTGGATTTTATTTCTAACTTCTCCTGGTCTTGCATGTCTTACTGCAACAATATGGAGTTCCTTGCCAACTTTTGCAGGCAAGATCTGGAAAGTGCCAATGTCTAAACTCATATTATTTAATTTATATTGCAGACTCCTGCACTTATCAGAAACGGCTTTAGATTTTGAAAGCCAATAGCATCTTGGATGTTTTAGCAACATGTATGTATATTGCAGAGCACCTCTAAAGCATTGTTCTCAGTGTGGGGGAAAATGTGTATTTGTGATTAACTGTTGTGCAGATTTCTCCCTTGAATATAAATGTTTGCACTATTTCACCTGGATGGGCAAGTTCTTAACCCATTTATGCTTTCTGTAAGTGTGGCATTTACGCTTTCTTCTAACGAAAGTTTCTTAAAGATCATGTAAATGGAACTGAGCCCAGGTCTCCAGCTTGACTTCTTTGTATCGTCTCATTTTCTTGCGCTCCGAGACCCCCACAAACCAAAGGAAGGCATCGCCACTGGCTGAAACCAATCTTGAAATCGGAAAACGCAGCCTACCCAGACAATTGGTAGAAGATTAGGAGCTCTGTATAGGAGACTGGCTGGATCCAGGCCAGGTATGGCAAACTAGGTAGAAATTGGGTTTGGAGTGCAATTTCGAGAGGAAGTGGACAAATCCTAATGACTGGAGCCGTGACCTAAGCAATAAACAGCTGATCTACTGGCTTCACAAGTCAAGGGAAGGGCTGTAGCTCAGTGCTAGAGCATCTGCTTTGCATGCAGACGGTCCCAGGTTCAATCCCCGATATCTCCATGTATGGCTGGGAGAGACCACCAACTGAAATCTTGGAAGAGCTACTGCCAGTTAGTGTAGAAAATACTGAGTTAGATGTACCACTGCTCTGACTCAGGGGACGCGGGTGGCGCTGTGGTCTAAACCACTGAGCCTCTTGGGCTTGCTGATCGGAAGGTTGGCGGTTCGAATCCCCACGACAGAGTGAGCTCTGCAAGTAGATAAATAGGTCCTGCTGTGGCAGAAAGGTAAATGGTGTTTCCGTGCGTTCTGGCACTCATCACGGTCTTCTGTGCGCCAGTAGGGGTTTAGTCATGCTGGCCACATGACCCGGAAAACTGTCTGTGGACAAACACCGGCTCCCTCGGCCTGAAAGCGAGATGAGCACTGCAACCCCATAGTTGCCTTTGACTGGACTTAACCGTCCAGGGGTCCTTTACCTTTACCCCTTTTTTTGCGCTGACTCAGTATAAGGCAGTTTCATATGTTTCACGGAGAAAGGGTACGGGAAAGGAGACGAAGAGATCAACATGCATTGGCAAAAACAGAATCTCTCCTTCTTTCTTTGATTGGTGCATTCGGGTTTCCCTCTTGCCTTTGAAGCTGGCTCTGAAGTTTTGCGAACGTCGTTTGTACCTTACTCGAGTCACAAACGCCTTAAACCTGGGCTAGTAAGTTGGGTGAGGAGAGAGGGAGCTCTGGCGTCAGGAGGTTCAAACTGGATTTGTGACTAAACTAACTGAACCACAGCTGCTGCTGTGGGGAGACTTTCTCAAAAGGAAGAGGGGAATTAACCTTTTCGTCTGCTTTGCCTCCAGCCTGGATGGTTCAGCAGAAGCATTTCCTGTTTGGCCTGGGAGCGCCAGGAAAATAAACTGCCAAGGCCTCTCCCCGCCTTGTATTCCTGCTGCTGCTGTAGCATTTGTGCTTGTGGCACATTGTGCCAACGAGAAAGGAAACTTGAGGACTTGTAGGAGCTTTCGAAGCCATGGGGCGGAGCTCAGTGGATAGGAAGGTTTAGGACAGACGAAAGAGCTTTTTCACATAGCACACAGTTGCTCTTTGATTCTTGTGTTTTTATGCCTCAATTGCCAAGGTGAGTGTTTGCCATTAATGCTGTTATAGCTAATGCACCACCAGAGGACTGAGTTGCCATTTATTTTCCTGATTTGTATATTTAATTCATTGTGCATATCCCAGGCTTGGGTTTTTTTTATAAAAAAATGATCCCTAAAAATTCCATCCCTATTCTCTCTCTCTCTCTCTCTCTCTCTCTCTCTCTCTCTCTGTGTGTGTGTGTGTGTGTGTGTTGGATTGGGTTTTTTTTAAAAAAAACAACAACAACAACCCAACACACCAATCTTGTGGGAAAACATGCTTTGAATGCGCATAAAGAAATTTATAAAACCAGAACTCTAAACACTGACTTTGGTTTTTTATGTTGTATAAAAATGACGTTTCGTTATACAGTACACACGTTCCGCACTACACACACAAGTTCCGAGCTCCATTTAAAAGTGACCCAAATATTTGGTGGTTGAAGCTACTGAGGAATTCAAGACTGGTATTAAAAGTTGGATGCACAAGAGAAGCATTTACTTTTTTTAATGTTTTAGTTAGAAACAGTTCGGAATTGCAAGATGGAAGATGAGACTTGTAGCAGCTTTTCCACAGCAGGAACCTCCTGTTGATACTGGAGAAGAAAAAGATACAGGCTAGAATGAATGGGTCTTAAGTTACAGGAGGACAAACATTGATTGAATGCTAGGAGAATCTTCCTGAAATTTGGCAATGGGATTACAGTTATCAACTGGGGTGTTGGCCTCCCCCTTCCTGGAGGTCTTCAGGCAGAGGCTGGGCAGCCCTCACCCCTGTGAGGTAGGCCGAGAGATAGTGACTGGCCCCAAGGGATTTGAACGCAGGCCACTCCAACACACTCAGCATCCGGGCTTTCCCTACTGAAGCTTTTGCTAATGTGGCACCCTTCAGATGTTGTTGGACTACAATTCCCAGCACCCCCATGGTCAGCCACAACCTAGGCACTGTGGTTCCCATGGATTCCTGCGGCCAGTATCTTCTCCTGTTGCGGCTTCTCATTATTGCGCCACTCTAGCTGCAAACGCCTCCAGCCCGTGAATGAAGTGTTTGTTGTGATTTGCTCCAAGCAGGAGTTTTGTCGGCCAAGACGCACACCCCCTCTCAGCTCAAGTGATAGAAACTTGATTGAACCGCAGACAAGGACCTTGTCAAACTCCCTTTTCCAGCCGCCTCAAGTGGAGCGGTTAGACGAGTGCCAAGTGCACTCCAGCTCTTCCCCGAAATAAGAATCAGCTTGCAGCTGTTGATCCTGGAAAAGGGCTGTTTGAGCTAGAGAGAAGAGGATTCTCCCCAGCTCCACACCTCCCCCTTGCTTTATACCCTCTTCCTCTTTCCTGATCTGGGCTTGCTGCTATTGTGCCATAAACATCGACATATCTCCTGGTCTCAAAAGCAGCCGTTGGGAATAGGAAGTAGCTGTGCATGCCTGTGGTCTCAGGTGCAATCCCAGACATCTGCAGGTAGGGCTGGAAGACACCTCTGTCTGAAACCTTAGAGAACCGATGCCAGTCAGTGTGCTGTAGACAACCCTGAGCTAGCTTCCTATGTTCCTAAGGCGAAGCGATAGGTGTTGCCTATTGCTGTGTCTTTGTAGTTGTTACTGAGGTGGGGAGCACAGAAAAAGCACAGACCAAGCTACCCAAACTGGACTGGAGAGAGAGAGAGAGAGAGAGAGAGAGAGAGAGAGAGAGAGAGAGAGAGAGAGAGAGAGAGAGAGAGAGAGAGAGAGAGAGACCACCCTGTGCCCTGTGAACTGTCCTGAGACCTCCAGGTTTAGGGCAGTATATATTTATCATATATAATTATTATTTATTATTTATACCCCACCCATCTGGCTGGGTTTCCCCAGCCACCTTGGGCGGCTCCCAACAGAATATTAAAAACACGATAAATGTGGTTGAGAAGGTAAAAAGGGGCTTTAGAATAATAGAGTTGGGAGGGACCCCAGGGACTGCCTGTTCAATTAACAACAACAACAACAACAACAACAACCCCGCCTCCCTTCCTACCCCATGCAAATACTAACCTCTCTGATAGCTCTGTTGGTTAGAATATGGTGCTGATAATGCCAAGGTTGCAGGCTCGAGCCCCGCATGGGAAGACGGCATATTCCTGCATTGCAAGGGGTTGGGCTGATCCTCGGGGTCCCACCCAACTCTATGATTCTAAGGCCCCTTTTTACCTTCTCAACCACATTTCTGAAGCCACACCCCCATTGTACCTTCACCCCATTCCCATGCCTCCCTTCCTCGCTTCCCTCTTCCCATATCACCCCTCAAAATGCCTCCTTTGTTCTGCAACCCCGTTCACCTGCCCCAGCCCCAGTTCCTCCTTCCCTCCAGCACTCTCCCCCAGAGGCCTAAAAACTGTCACACACATGCCTCCCTTCCTCCTACATTTCTCCTCATTCTTCCAAATGCCTCCTTTACCTCCCAGTCTCCTCTCCAGTTCCTTCTCTCTCCCTTCTCACCACCATCAAAGGACCCCCACCCCCCTCATTTTCTCTCTCTCACACACATTTCTTCCACCCAGCCAGCAGGTTTTCAGTCGTCTTCCCCAGCCCTACCTGGGACCTTAAATCTTGTGTTCGAGTTCTACTTGTGAGTTTCCCATAATGGGCCTCTGGCTGGCCACTGTGGGTAAAGTACGCTGGACTAGATGGGCCATCGGCCGGATTCTGCAGGCTCTCATAATGTTCTCATGCGTTTCCTGCATCGATTGGAGAAGAGGAAGAATGCACATTAAAAGCATGTGCGCTCTCTTCCTATTTAACAACACAAGATGGAGCTCTAACCTAGCCTAGCACTTTTTCCCGGTCACATTCAATGTATTTTACAGAACACTGCCTGGAAAAAGGAAGATTCTAAAGAGGCCTTTTCCTAAGATGAAAGGGAAGGGCACTCGGCCTTCCTAGAAGTGTGCCCTGCATAGGCAGAATTGCTAACTGCGGAAATGACCACTCATCCGCTTTTAGCACATCGAGAGGAAGCAGGTGGCTTTGTATTAGCAGCCTTGAAGGTCTCCCACTCAAGCTTTTCCTTCACCCACCCGGCTCTGTAGGTTTGCGGCAGTGCCTTCTCCTTCGGCGTGACGGCAAGGGCCATTGCTACAAGCTCTGCCCCTCTCTCAGGGTCCTGAAGTGACAGCGCCACAGGTTGACGTCTTACACGGCAATCCGGTGGCAGGATCTGCCAGGAAGGGCAGCTTAAGATGCAGCAGATCTCCAGCACTCAGTCCTCAACCTTGGCTCAGCCAAAGATTTGCCGGTGTAAGTTGTTAAGCCGGATGAGCCAAAGCTGGCTGAATCAAAACTGGTCCCCCAAAATGGAGGGTGTGTGTGGAGGTGGCAAGACCAGAGAGGGGAAACTGAGGCTTGGACCTAAGCCTATTCAAGTCAATCCTGTGACTGGACAAGCTGGAATAGAACACTATGTTAAAGGCTTGCTTTCCCTCTGCCAGGCTTAGGCAAGAGCACAGCCCTACTGCCTTCATTTACACTGACTTGCTGACACCAGTTTCTTGCTACCTAAGGGCTCGTACACACTTCTTCTTTTCCCATGTCTAGACACTGTGGTTAAACCACTGAGCCCTAGGCTTGCTGATCAGAAGGTCGGCGGTTCGAATCCCTGTGACGGGGTGAGCTCCCGTTGCTTGGTCCCAGCTCCTGCCAACCTAGCAGTTCGAAAGCACGTCAAAATGCAAGTAGATAAATAGGTACCACTCCAGCGGGAAGGTAAACGGGGTTTCCATGTGCTGCTCTGGTTTGCCAGAAGCGGCTTTGTCATGCTGGCCACATGATCTGGAAGCTGTACGCCGGCTCCCTCGGCCAATAATGCGAGATGAGCACGCAACCCCAGAGTCGGTCACGACTGGACCTAATGGTCAGGGGTCCCTTTACCTTTACCTAGAAAGCATGGGTCCAAACGGTTTTGTCTTTTCCCCTGGAAAACCCTCTCTTTAGCAATATATTGGAAGGAAGGGAAATCCAGGCAAAACCCGATTGCTGTTTGCTTTGATTCAGTGCTAAACCGCAGGAAGGTGGCAGGGCAAACGGAAGTGTGGATCGTAGAATCGTAGAGTCAAGTTGAAAGGGATCCTGAGGATCATCTAGTCCAGGAGTCGGCAAGGTTTACCTCGCCTGGGCCAGTTCACTCCAGTGGAGATCCCTCCGTGGGCTGGATCGTGAGAGCATGCAGCTGTGATTTCCAGCGCCTGCGCAGACGCAATTTTCAGCATCTGCATCTGCGCAGACACGATTTTCAGCACCGCAGAAGCGAGTCCCTGTGCCGTGCTGGTTTAGTTGCTCGGTTTGGGGGCAGCTCGTGGGCCGGTTAAATGACCCCACATGGGCCTTAGATTGCCTACCCCTGATCTAGTCCAACCCCCTACAACGCAGGAATGTGCAGCCTTGCAACCTTCGAGGTTAGGTTGAGACCTTAGTCATGCTTGAATCCAAATAACACCTGGTCCCAAACTCATTTGCTTGAATTAAACTCACAGCTCTCTGCACACTCCCCCTGCTTTTGTTGCAGCAATCCTACTGATTTGTTTCTGAGAGGTGAGATGTGTACCCCTCCTCTTAGGACATAAATACTCATCTGTTTGCACTGGATCATCCTGAGCTGGAGGAAGAAAGGTGAGCAGTCCAAAGGTCATTGCATGCTCTTCATTTATAGGTACACCACGTACTCTGACTGTTTATGCCGTTTCATATGTGATGGCACACATACAAATTCTTTTATGCTGAGCTGTTTTGGTGCAGTTAAATGATGTTAAGTCGGGTTAGGAATGTGCTTTATTGATGGGAAGTTGTTACGGATAGGCGTTGTTGTTTTTGAATCACCCGTGTGTCAAGGCGATTCACAAGCACATCACAAAAAAAGCAGTTAAAAATAGTTTTTAAAACAGTACAAAAGGTAAATGTATATAGGTTGGAAAACAGTGCAGAATGAGCACCTATGGCAGAGAACTTTTCATCCAGCTGGAAAAGCTTGTTGAAACAAAAATGTCTTCCATTGTTTCTGGAAAGTGGAGGTAGTGGACACCTGTTTTATCTCGACAGGAATTCTGTTTCATTAAACAGGGGCAGCTACAGTGAAAGCCCTAGTATTGTCTGGGGTGACTGGAAGCAGTTCTCCAGGGGGGAAAGGTAGGAGGCTCTGGACCAGCAGCTGAACCTGGAGGCGGTTGGAGGATGGATGGCGGCTAACAGATTGAGGTTGAATCCTGACAAGACAGAAGTACTGTTGTGGGGGACAGGAGGCGGGCAGGTGTGGAGGACTCCCTGTCCTGAATGGGGTAACTGTGCCCCTGAAGGACCAGGTGTGCAGCCTGGGAGTCATTTTGGACTCACAGCTGTCCTTGGAGGCGCAGGTCAATTCTGTGTCCAGGGCGGCTGTCTATCAGCTCCATCTGGTACGCAGGCTGAGACCCTACCTGCCTGCAGACTGTCTCGCCAGAGTGGTGCATGCTCTAGTTATCTCTCGCTTGGACTACTGCAATGCGCTCTACGTGGGGCTACCTTTGAAGGTGACTCAGAAACTACAACTAATCTAGAATGCGGCAGCTAGACTGGTGACTGGGAGCGGCCGCCGAGACCACATAACACTGGTCTTGAAAGATCTACATTGGCTCCCAGTACGTTTCCGAGCGCAATTCAAAGTGTTGGTGCTGACCTTTAAAGCCCTAAATGGCATTTGTCCAGTATACCTGAAGGAGCGTCTCCACCTCCATTGTTCTGCCTGGACACTGAGGTCCAGCACCAAGGGCCTTCTGGCGGTTCCCTCACTACGAGAAGCCAAGTTGCAGGGAACTAGACATAGGGCCTTCTCGGTAGTGGCGCCCGCCCTGTGGAACGCCCTCCCATTATATGTCAAAGAGAAAAACAACTACCAGACTTTTAGAAGACATCTGAAGGCAGCCCTGTTTAGGGAGGCTTTTAATGTTTAATAGATCACTGTGTTTTATTTTTCTGTTGGAAGCCGCCCAGAGTGGCTGGGGAAACCCAGCCAGATGGGCGGGGTATAAATAAATTGTTGTTGTTGTTGTTGTTGTTGTTGTTGTTGTTGTTGTTGTTATTCAACACCTCTGGTTGGGATAGCATCCTCCAGTGCAGCTGTCCTCCAACAGGCCCTGGGGCTTAGGAGGAACAGCCAATGAGCTGCTATTGTTGCTTCCCAGAAACCACTGCCTGAGGCAGGCGTCTAAAGATAGGGTTGGCCTTGCAAGCAGAAGGCTGCTTCAAATGCAGTACTGTCCTCTAACAACCCTTCAAAGAGATGACTCCCCTCCTGTAAAGCAGAACACATGGCCACCCTTGCTACCGGTATATTATTTTAAGGGTGGAAATTTATCACCTCTGCCCTTATTGTATTTAGAGCCAATATGTCCATTTGTATAGAATCTAGCTTACCTTGGTACAACATTGTGATTCTAGTAGCATCTGGTATGAAGAGCCTTGCCCATCATGAGATTCATCTGGGGTTTCTAGATCATAGGTAGACCTGATAGGTAGACCCAATGACATCACCATCCCGGGTAGGTGTCATCCCCTGATGACATCATCACTGCAGGTAAGCTCAGCCTGCCCCTTTGTGGCTTTTCATATGAACTTGTCCATAGGAGCTGGACGTGGTTTCGAATTCCAACCATAAGATAGCTGGCGACTGCTAGCAGAGGGGAGAAGGGTGGAGTGTTATGAAGAAACATATCCAGGGAAGTCGAAAAGCAAGAATTAAAATATTTCCTATTGCTAGGATCTGAAAAAATATTGACTGTTCCCAAGACTCAAATGTTATACAGTGTGACCCTTGTGGTTTTCTCCACAAGGCCTCTCCAACTATTTCCTTTGATGTGTTGCCTGTAGTGTAATAAACTTTAGCTAAGACATGGGAAGGGGGGGAGGGTGGCACACAAGAAACCCAACCAGCTGGTCTCCTTGAAAGCGCAGAAGAAATTAAATGGGAAACACAGATTGAAACAATGCACTTAAGGCACAATCCTGCACTGCAGTTCCTCTGGCTGGTGGTGTTTGTTGCAATCCTAGCTCCATGTCCCCTGGGAGCACCATGCTTCTGAATTGCTGGGAACGACAACTGGGCAGAAGGTTGTTGCCTTCATTTCCTGCTTGCAGGCTTTTCTTCAAGCCCCTGCGAGATCAGGATGTATTTACGAAGGTTTTTGTTTGTTTTTAGCAGGAACTTAGAGAAACTGAGTTTCCTTACCTTTTTAAAATTTATTTATTTATTTTTAGACTGAAACGGATATATACCCCCATGCCTGAGCCAAAATCCACCTATATCTGTAATCAATAAAGTTGTGGCCATTTCTAATCCAGATCATTGTCAGCTAGAGTTTATTAATCACTTCTTACATTTAGCCTGGGTGTGGGGCATTGCGACTGGACCCGCAACAAACAAACAAGCAAACAAACTTCGTGGTAAGTTCCCCCACCTTTCCTCCCAGAAAAAAAGCACTGGTATTTACTCTCGCTCTCGCTAAAATTTATGTCTCGACACACACACATACCCTTTGCCCTTTTGGCAGGAACATGAATGCATATGGTTTTTTTAATATTAAACGTTTACGAATTTGTTCTGAATGTTAATGGTTCACATTGTTTGTATTTGCGTGGACAGGCGGAGTCCCCCAAGCCCCCCGAGCAGAATAAATACACAAGACAGCGTGCTATGGGATTCAAATTGGCCACAACTTTTTTCAAATTCAGATGTAGGGAGACCTTGGCTTCAGGCATTGGGCGTTATCCTTCCCAGTCCCCAGCAGGGGTTCTGGGAGGCTTCGGGATCATCCAAATGTATGGGGGTTGGGGCTGGCTCTGGAGAACATATGTTCAAGCAGAGAGAGACCGCCCCCTGTTCGCCACCGCAGGTAGGAGGAAGCAATGACACATATTGGCATGGTCAAGGCTTCCCCCCAATACCCCGCTCTTGTTGTCTCTGCCTCATGCCCCTCCCTCTAGGAAAATCGCCAAAGAATTCCGCCCAAGGCCTGACACCGCCAAGTTGTGGCATATTGCTACGGGAAAGGCGAAACCTGCCAATGCAGGGAAATTCCTTTCCGACCCTTTAACAGCAGCCTTGACGTAGCAGCGCCTGAGAACCTGTAGAGAAAAGGTTAGCCTGCAAGGAAATTGCATGAGGGTGTGGAGGGTGGGAGAAACTCTGGAACCAACTGGTGCTTGGAGGTAAGATTCAAATGCTATTGTCCGAGCCGGTTTGTCCCTCCCCTTACCTGGCCACCCCCTGGCTACACCTCCCCAGGCAGGATTGGATGCCAGGCTTGGTAGGCGGAGACCCCTGGCATCCTACCTGGGAAGGTGGGCCAGTCCTGAACTTCCAGGGAGCCACCCTTTCGGATCAGGGGGCTGTGCGCGTCCATGCAAAAAGCGCCCCCCATAGATGTGTGGAGCGGTCATTGTGTGTTTATTCTTTGTGAGCAATCTTGGGGTTCTTTTTGGCCGAAAGGCGGCATATGAATAAACAGTAACAAAGCAAAGAATTCTGAGAAAACCATTTCCCGTTTCCGGGGAGATGTCATTGAGGGCTGGGAGCAAGCCCTCCCCACATGCACAGGGCAGGATTGGATGGTCCTTGGCCACGTCATCCTTAGGCTGTCCAATCCGGATGGTTCGGGGGCGTGGCATGGGCTATTTAAACTGCCCGCGGCCGAAGACTCGCCTATGTTTTCTCCCTGCTCAGTCAGTTCTCCCGCCCTTAGGTTAGGCTATTTTATTTCTTGACCTCGGTTGGTCGCCTTGGTTGTCCAAGGGACCTGGTAGGAATTTTTTCCCACTTGGCAAATTGGCATTGGCCATTTGGTTTTTTGCCTACCTTGTAGCAAATCGTCACAACTTTGTACAGTTTGGCGGTTAGGCATTGGAGCATTAGGTTGAAGGTGAGGGGAGGTAGTGGCCTCCTAATTCAAGGGTATTCCATTAAAGGAATGGGGGGGGCGTGGTCTCTGTCCAAAGCCCCAGACAGGGGCTAGGGCCATGGCACGACCCCTAGAGGTGACCCTGGGGGAGTTCCTAGTTGATGTGCACCAGCAAGGCTTCCCCTACTGGTGGTTAACCCTTCCAAGACTCCTGCAAATGGGCAGGAGTCAGATATAGTCACGTGGTTTCCAATGCCTAAGCCAATATCACTCACATTCTGTAACCAATAAAGTTGTGGCCTTTTTCGCCCATTAACCAAAAATACTGTTTCATGTGTCATTATTCCACTTCCCGGGAGGGTTTGGGACCTTGCCACGCAACTGTCATTTCCCGCTCACAGAGCTGCAGTTCCCAACATCCTTATCAAACTACAATTCCCATGACTTTTTGAGGAGGGAGCTTTCAATGTGCTTTACATAGTGTATACACAGAGCCCAAGACATCTCCATGTCTCTCAATGTGCTGAGCAGAAACAGGGCTGGAATGGCCACTGGATTTCAACCAAGGTGAAGTTTTTCAGGAGGTTTCTCCTCATTTCGGAAGAATTCTGAGGAAAGCTTATTAATTGTTTTGATAGGTATGAGTGACATTTCCAACACACCCTTACACTGTTCGTACCTGAGAAAACCGGGGAGGAAATGAATCACTTAACAGCAACAAAGAGATATGCAAATAACATTATTCTCCGAACAATAGTATATTGCTCTAACGTTTTGTGGAAAACCAAGTTGATTGAATTAATGCCAGCGTCAGGTTTACCGCAATTTCATGAGGCTTCGCTGTAGGCTAGTTCCGTTTTGCGTGGAAGTGTTTGTTGCACCTTCTTAAGCATGGGGATTAATCAGCCTTGGGCTAATGGGACTCCACGTTGCTCAGGTGTGATTCAGCAGAGCCAAGATGCCTACTGGGGATGTTCATCAAGGTGCAAATGCATCTAGGCATCCGGGACAGCTGCCTTTTTAGCCAACAGGTTGCCAATCTGCGTTTCCACATATATCACCCCCTTCCATTTCTGACACTCTGAGGCGAGTGCCAGTGCTTGTGTTGCCAGAATGGCACCACCCACATCGTGGAGGGAAGTATCAGCAAGCTTGGGGGGAATTCCAAGGTTTGCATAAGGCCAAAACATTGTTTTGGGGGGCAAAACCCTAAGTAGGGGGAAAACCCCAAAGAAGACTGCATGGGCTCAGTAGAAAGGAAGCAATGATTAACTGTTGATGGGGTGGAGGAGGGAAAAAATGGGTGGGAAAGGGTTATGGAATGGAATAGTATGCTGGAGGGCCTAGCTGGCTGTCTATAAGATACCAAACAGAAGAACTCCATACTGCAAAAAATAAAATTAAAAATTATGCAGGTTTCCCTTAGACCACAGCTTCTATTTGCTTTTTAGGTCTGTGTCTTTAATGCTAGTGGTGGAGGAGCGAACACAGCCCCCTTCATGCATGTGAAGCCCCAATTTGGGTAATCTTTCAACCTCAAAATAAGAAGGCAAAGTATGCATGGGACAGGTGTTGATTTCTTGTTTTATTATTTTCTAGAAAAAGAGGTGCTGAAACTCACCATGAACACCTCCCTTGTTCTCTTCTATAGTGGTATGGGGATTGATCAGCCTTGGGCTAATGGGACTCCACATTGCTCAGGTGTGATTCAGCAGAGCCAAGGTGCCTACTGGGGTTAAGAACGTAATTCGTTCCGGAGGTCCGTTCTTAACCTGAAACTGTTCTTAACCTGAGGTACCACTTTAGCTAATGGGGCCTTCCACTGCCGCTGCGCTGCCACCACACGATTTCTGTTCTCATCCTGAAGCAAAGTTCTTAACCCGAGGTACTATTTCTGGGTTAGCGGAGTCTGTAACCTGAAGTGTCTGTACCCTGAAGTGTCTGTAACCTGAGGTACCATGTAATGACTATGGCTCCCACCCGAGAGGTGCCGGCAAGTTCCATCTGAAAAAAAGCCACACTAGTGCATATGTAACTGGGGAAAATATCATTGTTGTAACTTGAGCTAACAGAAGGAGGGTGTTCAGATGAGTTCCGTATACCCAAAGGGTGTGTGAGTGCATTGTAGGCTAGCCCCCCCTGCCAGTAGCAAACCGAGTAGCAGGTGCTTACAAAATTTCCCAACAGGAGAGTCACTGCTTCTTACTGGGAGGGGGAGAAGAGAGGCAGGGGCAAGGTCAGCGCAGTGCAAATGCATCAGCAGAGCCCACCTGGTGCTCCTTCTGGCACTTTTGCACAGCATTGTCCTCCCTGCTGCTAGTAAGCAGCAGACCTCCAGCTCACCTGCTACCACCTGCCACGTAAACATCCAGTGGTCACCACTTGAGGTTTGTGGAAGGAACGACTGCTCAGCCGCAGAGCATGTGCCTTGCATGCAGAAGGTGCCAAGGTCAATCGCCAGCAATGAAAAGCATCAGGTGGCAGGTGGTGGGCAAGGCCTCTGCCTGAGACCCTGGAAGGACAATCCTACACTTCATTGACAAAGCACCTGGCCTCAGATGAGGCCGTTTCCTGTGTTAAAGCAATGCACCTCCTCAGATGCCTGCAATTTGTCAAGATGCTTCCTTTTCAGCAACAGCTTCTAGCTATCATGAAATGGAGCTGGAGTGAGTGTGTGAGTTAAAGGGGCTTTAGCTGATGTTATTCTTAAGGAGTCACCAGCAGCCGAAAGAAATCCACGTTTCCATTCCATTCCATTTGCCGACAGATGATGCCTCTTTAAATGACGGCGGATTCCAAACAAAATGTCACCGGAGTGCTTGCTTTGGAGCATCTTTTGTTTAAAGTATTTCCCTATTATCTGCAGGATGGCCAAAGGGTGTTTTCTCTGGAAAGCCTGGTGGGCATTCATCTGCTGACTTCGAAATCCTAACTCAGACTTTCCCCAACCTGGTGCCCTCCAGATGTTTTGGATGGCAAAGGCCAGCAGGAGTTGTTATCCAAAACATCTGGAGGACACTGGGTGTTGTCTGGGGCAAAGACGGCACGACTCGAGGCAGGTTGAACTCAATGGGAAGGCGACCAAGAGCAGAGCTCGAGCGCTTCCTTTTATTGAAAGCTCAGGATGACAGTTAATCATTACAACGACAGTGTAACTTCTAGCCAATTACAGCAGTGCAGTCCCATACAAGGTGATGTTTCCTGTAACGTCACACCCGGTCACTCCCTAAGACATCCTCCATAGCCCACGTGTTGTTTTGCCATGCCCTCTGTCCATGCTCCGAGCACATGTCACTCTGTAAACACCCCCTCCTAGTTCCCATTGTGTTACCCTCCTTGGCTTGACCCATCTGGTTTGTCCTGATTCATCCAGTTCCATCCAGATCCTCCTAGATCCTTCTAGCTCTGTTGTGACCTGCTGCCCTGCTGACCTGAGCCTCTGACCTGTCCTTCTTCACGTGTTTCCCATTCTGACATTAGCCGGCTTGCCGTGCTAATGCCCACACTCTCGCAGATCGGTGTGGCTTGCCAGCACCAGATCTCAGACATTCCCACACATGCAAGCACAATTTCCTCGTGTAATCCCCACAACTGGGTCTGAGATGGCTGCCCTAACATGTTAGGAGCTGCAAGCCAGACATCATTTCCACCAGAATAACCCCACTTTGGGGGTAAGTGGGGCAGAAACATAGTTCAACTACTAAGAAGGGGGCAGTTTGCACCCAGAAACACTGTTTCCCATGCATCAATAATAGCCAGTGACCCCACAATATCTTTATAGGATTGGGGGAATCTGTCTGGATGATATCCTTGAGTCTGTGCTTGTGGTACTGTGTCCCTGAGGTTTAGAATCTAGTAGAAGAGCCTAATTACCTGTCAGGTGTTAAGGTAATGGCTGCTCGGCTAAGCATCCATCTGTCGGAACCGGGGATGGAAAGCCAGCTGGCTTGGCCCCAGCCAGAGCGTCTCCCTTCTCAGCCTTGCCGCTGCGGAAATCTATCAGTCATCCTCCTCCGACGTGCTTCTGTGACTCAAGTTACTGTGCATGCAAGAGTCATTACTCAGCAGAGTAAACACACAACAGATCAGGCTTGAGGCATGGATACTGTACTAAACTACACATTTATTCTACATAAAGCAGAACAAAGAAAAACATGGCCCCTCTCCTTGTCGTTCTTCTCGGAGAGAGAGAAAACCCGAAAGCAATACAGAGCGGATGTTCCGCTCAACGGGACTCCAGCAATCTGTGCTGGAATGTAAACAGACATGTGACATGTAACAATCCCACATATCTGCAGCAAAGGGTGGAATGGAATTCCCAACACCATCAGCATCTTAAAGAGGCTGCCCTGCTGCCAGAGAGACAAACTGGTGTGTCTTTCCCCAGCTCACCTGGCTGGATGCCACATCATGTTAGGATGGAGAACCATAGGTAAAGGGAGGCTGTAGGGGATGAGTTTGGCTGATGCTGGAAGCAGGAGACACAGAGGACAGTCCTGCTTTGAGCTGGAAACCAAGCTATGGAATGGAGGTCTCCCTGGAAACCTAATGGAGATGCAAGATCTGTTGATATGTAAATGCTGTGAGCCCCTCCATCCCATGCTTAGCTTGTAGATATGTGTAAATGAAACCATATAACCTGAAGACACCACAGTCTCCATTGACCTTCATTCCAAGGAAACTGAACCTTGGAAACCCTACTGCTCGGAGACTGCGGTGCACGCAACATTATATGGGCCTTTGGGCATTGGCAGTTCCAGGAAAGCTGACATCCATCTCAACAAATAGCAAGAGATGGAGATTGCCCCCCGCAATTAGACCCATTTGCCAGTGACAGAATGTTACTTTCTGTTGTGACTAATGATTAATGAGTAAAAGCAATTATAAGAATCACAACGAATGTCAAGCTCTTGATTATTTCCACTGTACCTTGGTTGTGCGAGCAATGGTTTTCTGCCACTGCAGCTACAACAGTTTCCTGGGTTATCATATCTTCATCTCATCATAAATGTGCATGACATTCTAGGGTAGAAAAGGACAGGTCCCTGCTGGAAGGAGCTTGCAATCTAAAATTTGACACAGGTGGAGAGGAATGGAGGGGAGGCAGGTAAGATTTGAAGTGCGGGGCCACCAAAGCACCCATACCCCCAACACAACCCAAGGAGCAGCCATTTGTAGCCTAACAGTCAATTTATTAGATTTACTGGTGTAAGTCCACAAAAGGGTTGTTCCAAGAGTAGGACAGGATCAGAGAGGGAGGACTTACTAAGCCCATCCAGTTTGGTCACGTCACCTGGAAAATTGGCCCATAACACTATTTTAAAGGCTTGTTTTCCATCCGCCAGGCTTAGGCCCTGCTGCAGAATGGGCTTCGGGTCAGGTGTTAATTTTACACAAGCTTAAATTACAGCAGGGTGCTTTATGCCAGCTTCCTGTGCATGGGATTGCTCCCTTAGGTAGCTTCTCATCAAAATGGAAAGAAAATAAACTTTCTCACCCATCCCTAGTTGAAATCCATAATACTCTATTTTTAAAAAACAACAACACCGGTTTGAAATGGCCTTGGCTATGCAGCAAAGCCATTTGCCCATAGCACCTGGAAGAACAGTGCTTCCCCGAAAACATTGATGTTGTGGTCATTCTTTCCAGGACATTGGAACAGGGTGAAAGCAAGTTTTATAGGCAAGCAAAGAGCCTCTGAGAATGAAGGGCTGGCATAGCTATGAATAAAAGGCATTCATTCAGAAGCGATACCTTTCTTAGTGCTTCTTCTTTGGAGTTGACATCAAAGGCCAAGTTCAGTAAGGAATGTAGGGAGTTTTCTCTTTTCTCTATGGAAAGGCATTTTTAAAAATCAGAAACAGGAGGCGAACTGAACACACCGTCCCCTCAAAAATAGTTTCAATCCTATCTACCAAGAGTTAAAATTTATGTGCTGTGATTCAACATATTCTCTTTTTGAAAGAAAAACCCCTATCCTTTTTATAAAAGGGGGTGGGGTAGGGGAATCAAGGCCAACAAAAGAATTAATGAATGACCACAAAGTCTCGGTTTCTGTTTCACATTGTGATGGAAGTTCTTTTGGGGGGGGGGAGGGAAACACTTGCACATTCTTCCACATCCTAGGAGGCTGCACATTATTGGCATTAAATCTTCCTCGATGAAATTTGGGCAGATTTTTTAAAAGCACATTTTCTGCCTCGCATGGGATTCAGATAATCGACACATGCAAAAACTTCATAGCCTGTCAGTTAGAAACTTGCTTTAGACTAAGTCCATCTGTTGAGTCCACCGAGCTCTACATTACACTAGCCTGCCAGCAACTCTCCAGGGTTTCTAAGAGTAATCTGTGCCAGATCCTACCTGAAGATCCTGTGACCTTCTTGTGAAGTCTGGAGATCAGCTATTTATTCCTTACCACTGAGCTATGACTCTTCAATTCAGTGGATTTGTAACTGGCTGGCTGACCGAACCCAAAGGGTGCTCATCAATGGCTCCTCTTCATCCTGGAGAGAAGTGACTAGTGGGGTGCCACAGGGTTCTGTCTTGGGCCCAGTCTTATTCAACATCTTTATCAATGACTTGGATGATGGGCTTGAGGGCATCCTGAGCAAGTTTGCAGATGACACCAAATTGGGAGGGGTGGCTAATACCCCAGAGGACAGGATCACACTTCAAAATGACCTGAACAGATTAGACAACTGGGCCAAAGCAAACAAGATGAATTTTAACAAGGAGAAACGTAAAGTACTACACTTGGGCAAAATAAAAATAAAAAATGAAAAGCACAAATACAGGATAGGAGACACCTGGCTTGAGAGCAGTACATGTGAAAAAGATCTAGGAGTCTTGGTAGACCACAAACTTGACATGAGTCAACAGTGTGATGCAGAAGCTAAAAAAGCCAATGCAATTCTGGGCTTTTTTAGCTTGGGCCTGGCAGAGGGCCTGGCAGAGTGTTCTGGAGGGCCACATACAGACCCTGGGCCAGAGGTTCACTGTCACTGTTCTATGATATCAATCACCTTTTTATGGGATCAGATAGGTGCCAGCCTTCCCGGTCCCCTGCCATTCCATTGGAAGAGGTCAGGACAGAGCTCCGGGTGCCACAATAAATAGCCAAGTGCAAAGGAAAACAAATCTCTCGGATTCTAAAACGAAAAGAAAAGCACACCCCTTGGCTATTAGTTGATAGGACGTGGCTGAGCTATCACACCTATCATCATAAATCAAGAACTCTAATCAAACTTGCAAAGTATTTTGCCTGAACAATGTCTCGATCATGGTCATTGGTTGTGCACATGACAAAGAACAAACTAGGCCCTGGGCTGTGCATCCCAGCACAGGGGTTTGTGAAGAGCACCACATGGAGCCATATTTTCAGAATAAGCAAATGAGCACTGGCCTCTCCTCAGTCCAGAGTTGGGAGTTGACTTTGGTTGTCAAGTTGAAAGGCTTCTATCCCCTCCCTCCTTCTCCTGAGAGATGCTACTATTTACTGGAGAGCTGACAAGGCATTATAAACATCATGGGACATCAATGTTCGTGTCCTGTTGAGAAGGTAAGAACAAACGAAGGTTCCTTCTTGTCCAGCATCCTGCCTAATCTCAGACATCACCTCCAGACCTCCAGGAAGCCCTCAAGCTGGGCATGATCCCTCCTGCTGTTGATCCTTCAGGTATTCAAATTAACTCAGCTGAATACTGCCTCTGAACATGGGGATTCCTTAGAGTCATCATCACTCAGATAGCAAACTCAGGTGCTGAGCAGTACTGGCAGGCTAGGAACCAAAATGGGCCACCGAGATGGTCTTAGCATGCTCAGGGAAACCCTTTCGTTGCCTGAGGCCAAGGACAAGAATGTGGTATCTGTGACTCTTGACAGTTGTCCCTGTCATTGAATCATAGAATCATAGATGGCCCTTGTGGTCTCTTCCAACTCTATGATTCTATGATTCTAGAGTTGGAAGAGACCACAAGGGCCATCCAGTCCAACCCCCTGCCAAGCAGGAAACACCATCAAAGCATTCTTGACATATGGCTGTCAAGCCTCTGCTTAAAGACCTCCAAAGAAGGAGACTCCACCACACTTCTTGGCAGCAAATTCCACTGTCGAACAGCTCTTCCTGTCAGGAAGTTCTTCCTAATGTTTAGGTGGAATCTTCTTTCTTGTAGTTTGAATCCATTGCTCCATGTCCGCTTCTCTGGAGCAGCAGAAAACAACCTTTCCTCTATATGACATCCTTTTATATATTTGAACATGGCTATCATATCACCCCTTAACCTCCTCTCCTCCAGGCTAAACATACCCAGCTCCCTAAGCCGTTCCTCATAAGGCATTGTTTCCAGGCCTTTGACCATTTTGGTTGCTCTCCTCTGGACACGTTCCAGCTTGTCAGTATCCTTTCTTCTGCTCTGGATTTATGTTACAGGAAAGCAGATTCTAACTAAACATCAGGAAGAACTCTCTGATGGTAGGAGTTGTTTGACGGTAGAACAGTTGGTGGTCCCTCGTTCATTGGAGGTTTTTAAGCAGAGCAATTTGTTGTGGATGCTTAAGTTGAGATTCCTGCATTGCAATGCTATGATTCATTCCTAAATAAGGTCTGGGAATGTAGCATAGGCTGGTGTTCCTTAAAACCATTTCACTGAGACATCTTTGATTTAAGTAGCTCAACAAACGTGGCACTACAGTTCCGGGTTTGGAAATGTGGGTCACTTCAATCTGCCGATCACCCTATGCCTCATGTCATATGCATTTTCCTGAGAAATGGTCTCCTAATACTTTGGAAAAGAGCAACGTCTGCTATTTATATTTTTGCCAAGAGTGCCAAGAGTGCGAGCAGCTGTGTACCTACGAAGCCACCCCTGGGAAACAGGGTGCAATCCTGTAACTAGTCAATTACCCTCAAGTAAATAATTGAGGAGACGCACAGGCATAAACGCTGATACCAAGGAAGCTCAAGGAAGTGCTGGCTATCAGACCTTTCATTTGTACATTCAGTACTTTTGCCTCGAGATAAGGATCAAATATTGCATTAAATAAACCAGATGAATGCAGATTTTTTTGTGTGGGGATATTTTTTTTTAAAGAAGTTAAAAACTACACATTGATGCGTGGAATGAGTTGAACTTAAAGGCTGGAAGAATGAGAAACTGGGAGAAATTGAAAATTCACAGATTTCTCCATCTTTACCCACAAAGGAATGCAACCTTCAAAAGAAGAAAAGGTGTCCACTCCTGATATAAAAGGAAGGAGCTGTGGACTTCTATTGGACTGGGAAGTTGAGGCACACATGAGCTTGACGGATACAAGTGCAGGGGGCTGGTGACCCAAGTGATAGATTTGTAATAGCAGAAATTATGACAAGACAATAGTGTGGGATTAGCATTGGCCACAATTTTATTGATTACAGATGTGAGTAGGCTGTGGCATTGGCACTGGGTGTCTATCCTTATCAACCAGCCCATCAGATGATTGATTACTCCTTCAGGGTCAATCCTGGGCTCAGGAATCTCTCCATGAAGCAGATCAAATGAGGTGACCCTGCCAGGATGCCATCAGGGTCCATCTGGACCATTGGGCAAAAGCCTCACTCTGGACCCCTTCACCAGGGCACCCTGAATTTTTATCCCAATTAGGGAGGGGGTGGGGCTCTCTCCCCAGCCCAGAACCTAGACCAGGCACCCCCAAACTGTGGTGCAAGAGTCTCTTTCCAGATGGCAATAATACCGGGAAGGCATCACAGAACAATTAAGAACGTAGAGGGATGCATTGATGGTGCAGTACCAGAGAACAAAAGCACTCTATCCTCCTGTGGCTTCCAGCAACTGCTATTCAGAAGCATTATTTCAGGCTTCCTCAACCTCGTCCCTCCAGATGTTTTGGGACTACAACTCCCATGATCCCTAGCTAACAGGACCATTGGTCAGGGATGATGGGAATTGTAGTCCCAAAACATCTGGAGGGCCAAGTTTGGGGGTGCCTGACTTAGACTATGGATCCAACCCAATGCCTCTTTTCCAACAAAGTTGTGACAATTGCTATCAGGAAGGCAACCCCACCCTCCGAAGACCTGATTTGTCTGCAGGCATATTCCTTCCTGGCCTCAGATATGGTGACTGATTAATTCCACATCAAGGCCATGCTGCCCGTTTATCTCCAGGCAGCCTAAACTTATGGGGTGGGCAGGTGGGTTATTTGATTGCCAACTGCGCTGGCCATTCCAGGAGCAGCTGGTGCTCATGCTGGTTTCAGCTCCACCCTCCAAAAGCCATGATTGGCCAGTTTTTTTAAAAAAATAGTGGGAAATCCCATGAGTCCCCTTGGCTGGCTGAGGCCAATAATGACACCAACCAGCTGTGCAAAGTGACATGCCCCCTCTCCCTGGCTCCCCCCAGTTGCACCTGGCCACAACAACCATTGTCCCCAAAGAGGTAAAGGGTCTTTGTCATAACAAGGTAACTTTCTGTACTGTGGGCACCCTCAGTAATTCAGTTCTTTCCCCCCAAGAAAGTCTATGCCGGCAGTGTGCTAACGTTCAGAGTGAGCTAAGTTAGCAATTTAAATAACTTCGAGGGGTGGGGAAAAGATAACAACATTCAGCAGAACTTAATTTAAGATGACACGATGCGCTTATTCCTTAGGTATGTCAGGGGAATATTTATTCAAAGGGGGGAACCCCATAAATATGAACACAACATCTGGGCCCGACTTGGCTGTACATGTAAGAAGGCTGTTGCAATCCTCAAATACCAGGAACAAAAGGGAACACCTATTGGCACGTCTTGAAGGGGGGAAAGGGAACATTTTTAATAAGCAACGTGCTTTTCGGTGTTTCCGTCACCTTGGCTATTTCCAGCTTCTGCGAAGGGATTCTGAACGTGCTGTCGTACATACATGGATCTCAGGGGTCATTCATGAGCAGAACGTTGAAGAACTTCTCTGGCTTCCCAGTGTGTTTCTGAATGCAATTTGAAGGGTTAAGTTTACAGCCCTCTCAGGCTTGGGACTTGATTGCCTGAGACAAAAGATAGTAAGAGTTCCAAGTACAAAAGCCAATCTCACGGGGGACTCAGTCCTACTTCAATGCTGTGGATAAGTGGGGAAACTCAGGCCTGGGTGCCAATTATGGGCATGTGCAGAACTCTCCTCAGGCCACACCCCTTAGCTGCCTGCTTCGCATCACCAAGAGCCAGTGTGGTGTAGTGGTTAAGAGCGGTGGACTCGTAATCTGGTGAACTGGGTTCGATTCCCCGCTCCTCCACATGCAGCTGCTGGGTGACCTTGGGCTAGTCACACTTCTCTGAAGTCTCTCAGCCCCACTCACCTCACAGAGTGTTTGTTGTGGGGGAGAAAGGGAAAAGGAGAATGTTAGGCACTTTGAGACTCCTTTGGGTAGTGATAAAGCGGGATATCAAATCCAAACTCTTCTTCTTCTTTTTGCCTCGCTGGACTCTTGATCACGCCTCTTGTCTGGATGGGGGTCAGAGAGGGGTGTGTTGCTGTGCAAACTATCCTACTGTACAATGGTGATAGTCACGCACAGTGCTTTTTTCTATTTTTAAAAAAACACATTTAGGGGTACTCTCATTTTGACTCAAGAAAACCACCATTTCATAGCTCAAACTGGGAAAAATAAATACAGTAAATGGACAAAAGTACAAAGAACATGCATTACAAGAAAGAAGATTCCACCTAAACATTAGGAAGAACTTCCTGACAGTAAGAGCTGTTCGGCAGTGGAATTTGCTGCCAAGGAGTGTGGTGGAGTCTCCTTCTTTGGAGGTCTTTAAGCGGAGGCTTGACAGCCATCTGTCAGGAATGCTTTGATGGCGTTTCCTGCTTGGCAGGGGGTTGGACTGGATGGACCTTGTGGTCTCTTCCAATTCTATGATTCTATGATTCTACCTCACATTTCACAGCTGACAGCTGACAGTAACTTCCACATTGGCGTGAGGTTGTGTGCACTAACATATTCCCGATTCCTCCCAGAAACACCAGGAAAGGACATGAAGCCACCATCGGAGGTGGTAACAACGAAACTGACCGATCACTGTGCTAGATTCCAACTCCTACTTCACACATTAAATGCTCGCTTCCGTCTGAGACTCAGGAAACACCGGGACAGGAAATGAGGCTGCCATAAGGGCATAGCAACAGAACTGACAATTCACCTTGCTAGAGAAGAAACTATTTTTTAAAAAAAGTTTCTTCTCCTGTTAGATTCACAAAATGTTTAGGGGTATGCATACCCCTGCGTCCACCCAGAAAAAAAAAATCGCTGGTTACAGGCTTGCAGGGCCTGAGATAGTGGAAGCTGGTCCATTAGAGTGAGTGGGGCATTGCTATTACCAGTCGGAATGGACACAGGTGAAGGCAACAATCTGCTTTTGTCTCTGGTCCTGCCCACTTTTGGCAAGTGGCATTCAGAAGCAATGGCAGCCCTTGGGTGGGGGGAAAAAAACCCTCTCTCCTTGTTCTGCTGTAGCTGAGCAAAACAATAAACCTCCACAGGACCCTTGAAGTAGGTGGTAGTTGCTGCTTCATACAGGGAAAGGTGTTCCACAGTACAAGCGCAACAACAGGAGATGTCCATTTGGGGTTTGCTGTCAGGGGCTGGTTGAACACAGAGGAATGGTGGGAGGAACCAGCTGGAGAACCCCAAGGGAAGAAGGCTCACAGCCAGGAGATTGGTGGTGGGGTGACAAGGAGGAAGGAGGAGGAGAAGACTGGGAGGATCATCGTAGGAATATGCTCTGTATTCACCCAATACATGTTCTGTATTTTCGATGCTTGGGTAAAAGGAAGCCTACGGTACTCCAGGTCACTTGCTGTACATGGTCTAAGGTTATATGCGTGATCTCAACTTGAAGAAAGAAACGAAGAGGGCAAAGAGGGTCGCATGTGACTGTTGGGCTGTAGGTTGTCCACCCCTCCAATAACATATGGGTTGCACTTGCCAGGAAGTAGGGAGTTCCCTGGATCAATACATTCCTATTCCTTGCAGGCGGTAAACATGTGACATGCTTTTTTCTCTGCAACAACCCAAAACCACCGTTCCTGGTTGTTTACTGGGTAATTTATAGGTCACTTTTCAACAATGGTCTCTTTGTTCTTCAGAAGTGGGCAAGCTTTCAAGGAAATAATAAAACGCCAATAAAAATCGCAGCAATAATAATAAAACCTTATAACTGGGACAGATTATTGAAAACTGAGGGTCGGCAATAAAGCAGCATCTCATCATAAAAGGATTGCATGGACAGAAAGGTAGTGACAATGGCAACTCATCTGAAGACATCAGAAGCTCAGATCTATCACATGGAATCTGTTCATTGCTTGCAGGGCCTGAGATAGTGGAGGCTGGTCCATTAGAGTGAGTGGGGCATTGCCATTACCAGTCGGAATGGACACAGGTGAAGGCAATAATGCAGGCTTCCTCAACCTCGGCCCTCCCGATGTTTTGAGACTACAATTCCCATCATCCCTGACCACTGGTCCTGCTAGCTAGGGATCATGGGAGTTGTAGGCCAAAAACATCTGGAAGGCCGAGGTTGAGGAAGCCTGAAATAATGCTTCTGAATACCAGTTGCTGGAAGCCACAGGAGGGGAGAGTGCTTTTGTTCTCAGGTACAGGTACTGCACCATCAATGTATCCCTCTGCGTTCTTAGTTGTTGTGTGATGCCTTCCCGGTATTATTGCCATCTGGAAAGAGACTCTTGCACCACAGTGCAACAAAACACTGGGACAAAACACAACAGCTCACCCCAGAACATTTGTGGCAAACAGAGTTACAAGGTTTCAGCAGGATATTATGGGAAATGCACCAATTGGAAATGAAGCGGTATGGCCACCCTGAAAGTTTTGCAAGCAAACCAGTATTGAAAGTGGGATCACATCTAACCTCACCAATGCCTTCATGAGAACAAATAATCATGAATGTGCAGTGTGTGTGTGTGTGTATCTATCTATCTATCTATCTATCTATCTATCTATCTATCTATCTATCTATCATCTATCTATATCTTTCTATCTGGAAGGACACTTGAGATAACAACAACAACAACAACAATTTATTATTTGTACCCCGCCCATCTGGCTGAGTCTCCCCAGCCACTGGGCTGCTCCCAATCGAATATTAAAACAATACAGCATTAAATATTAAAAACTTCCCTAAACAGGGATGCCTTCAGATGTCTTTTAAAAATAGGATAGCTGCTTATTTCCTTGACATTTGTTGGAAGGGCGTTCCACATGGCGGGTGCCACTACCGAGAAGGCCCTCTGACTGGTTCCCTGTAACCTCACTTCTCGCAATGAGGGAACCGCCAGAAGGCCCTCAGTGCTGGATCTCAGTGTCCGGGCTGAATGATGGGGGTGGAGACGCTCCTTCAGATATACAGGACCGAGGCCGTTTTAAAGGTCAACACCAACACTTTGAATTGTGCTCGGAAACGTACTGGGAGCCAATGTAGATCTCTCAGGACTGGTGTTATGTGGTCCCGGCAGCCACTCCCAGTCACCAGTCTGGCTGCCGCATTCCGGATTAATTGCAGTTTCCGGGTCACCTTCAAAGGTAGCCCCACGTAGAGTTCATTGCAGTAGTCCAAGCAGGAGATAACCAGAGCATGCACCACTCTGGCGAGACAGTCTGCAGGCAGGTAGGGCCTCAGGCTGCATACCAGATGGAGCTCATAGACAGCTGCCCTGGACACAGAATTGATCTGTGCCTCCATGGACAGCTGTGAGTCCAAAATGACTCCCAGGCTGCGTACCTGGTCCTTCAGGAGCAGAGTCAGGACCAGGGAGTCCTCCACACCAGCCCACCCACTGTCCCCCAAGAACAGTACTTCTGTCTTGTCAGGATTCCACCTCAATCCGTTAGCCGTCATCCATCCTCCAACTGCCTCCAGGCACTCATACAGGACCTTCACTGCCTTCACTGGTTCTGATTTAAAAGATGTTCTGTACAAAGGAAGAATAATATATATCCCTGCCTTACAATCTAATATAGGAAACCAGCAAATTCAGATATCAATTCTTATGTTCCATGAAGCTGTCGTTATAACGAATGGTTGGTTTGGTTACTGAGATGACAGCCAGCTCTGGGAGGAGAGGAGCCAAGGGAGAGATGGACCATAGGCCAGGTTGATGGAGGATGCTTTGATGTCTCACCTGTCCCACAGATGCAGCCATTGATGGAGGCTGCTCTAAGAGAAGATCAGGTCAAATTGCAGTTGCTCTCAACTGGTGAGGGTGCGGGGTTTGCTAGCTCACCTCCCACTTCTTATGTAGCCTGGATGGGAAGGGCTAGGAGAAGTCAAGAAGCTGCTGAACCTAGCTGTGAGCCAATGGAGCTGGGTTTTGCAGTCATAATTCTCCCTGTGGAAAGGAGGAGTATTTGTGTGAAATATGTTTGAAAGCACAACAAGACAGCCTAGTCTATATGTAACTCATGGCATTAAACATAACATGCAGCCATCTGTAGGTAAATTCCACATTAAGTATTCTAAATTCAACTGAAATGTGCATCAAAGGCATACATTTGCGCAGAGCTATAAAGAGACCTATTGATCTTGGCATGGCAATAACATTCCAGCGAAACTCATTTTCTCTTCTTCTTTTTCTAAAGCCAAGACAATTCCACGCTATTTCTTTTCTCTCTTTTTTTTGTCCTGAAAAAAAATATGTTTGGGCCAAAACCATCATTTGGTTGGCCACATAGTTCTGGTTTATGGTCAACAGGGGTATTAAAAAAAAACTTTTACAGAAGAGGCAGCCAAGGAGACTCCCCCCCTTGTAAATCACAACTATTATTATTATTATTATTATTATTATTATTATTAGAGTTTGGGGACTGGGGGTGGGAATGGTCCAGTTCCAAATGCAACTGGACCTGTAAACTACCAATATGAAACAACATTCTTTCTGAATTAGAAGCATCTCCTCCCCCCTGCATTTTTTTCTCTGAGCACAACTCAACTTCCCTTTCCACTCCTAGCAAATACTAACAACTTGCAAAGGTATTTCCAGAATATCGCTCTCACTGTGATTCTACCGAGCTGACTGTACCACAGTACCTGGAAGTGTACCAGTTCCTTCCATTTAGAACATTGGGGGGCTAGCTTGGCTGGAATCCACCCCCTTGCTAGTTTTCTGTGCAATGATTTGAGTTGAATTATAAGAACACTAGTGTCATTCAGCCCGTTAAGTAAACGGGCGCTAGCTGGGTGGGAACGGAGGGGAAGCCCTGGGACCACGCAGGCGTCGCCTCCGTTGCCGCCTCCACTGGCGGGGATGTGCGTTGAGGGCCCCAGGCTCCCCCTGGGTGGTTTGCTGTGGTTGCGGGCGGGCAGTGTGTGTGTGTGTGTGTGTGTGTGTGTGTGTGAGAGAGAGAGAGAGAGAGAGAGAGAGAGAGAGAGGCGGGTGGGGCTTCTCTGGGAAGGATTGAAGGAAAGAAGGAGAAGATAGAAAGGGAGAAAGAAGGAACGAAGTAGAGGGAAAGAAAGAATAAGAATGAGGGAGGGGAAGAAAGATAAGAAGAACTAGTTGGACCAGACCAATGGCCCATCTAGTGGTCCACTAGATGCTGGTGGAAAACCACCAAACAAGAGCCAAGCAGAAGAGGGCTGCCCCCTCCAGTGGCTTTGAGCAACTGGTATTGAGCAACCAGCCCCCTCTGACTGTGGGAGCAGGCCTAGTAGCCATGAATAGCCCTCTCCTCCATAAATCTGCGCAGTCCTCTTTTAAAGCCATCTAAATTGGTGGCAGGCACAGCCTCCTAGGGGAGCCAATTCTACATTATGTTGGGAAATAACTGGGGGGTGCCAATTAATCCTGAACTCCTACATGTGTGGGGAAAGGCAAAGAAAAAAAATGGTTGGCTGCCTGATTTTATTTTTATTTTTAAAGTGTGGACCTTGACTCACTCTTCAGCCATAGCTGCCAAGTCTCCCGTTTTTCGCGGGAAACCCCCGTATTTAAACCCATTTCCTGCTGTTATCCCGATTAGAGAAAAATTCCGTAAATCCCCCGGATTTCCTACCTACCAGGGAGGCTCCTTCTGCGCATGTCTGGACATGCCTAGAAGCGACATCCGGTGCCGCGCCGCTGCTGATCCCGGATTTTTTCTTACCGGGAGTTGGAGGGTATGTCTTCAGCCAAGACAGCCCCCAGAAGAGTTTAAAACACTTATCTATGCAGTGTGTGCAAAGTGCAGAAAATATTGGTTGTTAGGCCTTTAAATGCCCCAGTATTAAGTGCTTAAAATGTGCTCCCTCATCTCTACCCCTCTTGGAGTGTGAAATATACTCGGAGTCGAGAGTGAATTTCATGCTCTTTATTCAGCTCATATTCATCAAGGAGAAGAAGAGAAGACGAATCGCTCTTTTACCAAAACCATCTGCTTATATACAGTATTTACACAATGGGCCTTGCGTGATTGGCTACTTCAGGGCTACACCTGTGGGCCAATTATATTGTGGATTGACTTCTGCCTGCAGCCTGATTGGCTGCTCCTACAGGCCAATCAGGTAGCAGATTCACTTCTGCCAGCCGCCTGATTGGCTGCTCCAGCAGGCCAATCAGGTTGCGGATTCACTTCCACCTGGAGTTGGATTGGGTAGCTCCCGCTGATTCTGAATCCTATTGTTCTAGGATTCAGCTCAGTACATAACACCCCTCCCCTCTAAGTTCCAGTCCTGCCCGGGAAGTTGCATTCGTAGTCCCCAAGGTCTGCTGGCCGCCTCCGTGTGCGTTGTGGCCTGGGGTGTTCCTTGGTCAGGGGTTCTGGTTCTGGCTCGTGTTCCGAGGCTGCTGGCTGTGCCGGGGCTGTCTGGTCTGGCGCCACTGAACCACTAGGTTGTGACTCTGGTTCTGGTGTCCTTCCAGCCTCGGGGCGCCCCTCTGTGCCTACTGCTTCTGCTTCCCCTGCCCACCCCTCTCGCTCTACAGGCCTCACTGCCCTGCTGTCCCCTTGGGACCCCTCTGTCCCGCTCTCCTCCCGGGTTCCTCCTGGGAATCGTCGCCGTAGCTGGTCGCAGTGGCGGCGCCAACATTGCCCCCCTTCCGTTAGTACCTCGTACGACACGGGGCCGGTCACCTTGGTGACTGTGGCGGGTACCCATGCTGGGCCTGCCCCAAAATTCTTTGCATACACTGGGTCCTGGGCCACAAATGTCCGGGGGTTCCTGCCTTTCCCCACCACTACCTCATCCTGAGCTCTGTCGGGGTGAAGTCGGTCCAGTCTAGTTGCAAGGCGCCGGCCCATGAGTAGTTCAGCTGGGCTCCGGCCCGTCGTTGTGCTTGGGGTGCTGTGCTGTGCTAGAAGAAATGCGGCAAGGCGGTATTCCCAGTCCCCTTGTGTTATGCGGCGGAGGCTGTCCTTGGTGGTCCGCACCATGCGCTCCGCTTGGCCATTGGTGGCAGGGTGGAATGGTGCTGAGCGGATGTGGCGGATGGCGTTCTGCGCCGTGAAGGTCTGGAACTCCTCTGACGTGAATGCGGTTCCATTGTCCGAGACGAGGGTGTCAGGGAGCCCGTGGGTTGCAAACAGCTTACGTAGTACCCGGATGGCTGCCGCCGTAGAAGTGGACGGTACCAGTGCGACCTCCAGCCATTTGGTGTAGGAATCCACCACTATGAAGAATGTTTTTCCATGGAAGGGGCCAGCGAAGTCCACGTGCAAGCGTGACCATGGATGTCGGGCGGACTCCCAGGGCTGGACTGGGGCCCTTGGGGGATCCGGGCGGGATTCTTGGCAGGTCTGGCAGTGTTGGACCCAGGCCTCTATCTCTCTGTCAATCCCCGGCCACCACACATAACTCCTGGCAAGGGCCTTCATCCTCACTACCCCTGGGTGTGTCTCGTGTAGGGCTGTGAGGACCCTTTTGCGGAGGGGCTGGGGAACAACAACCCTGCTTCCCCATAACAGGCACCCCTTGTGGGCTGACAGTTCATTTTTGCGGTTTGTGTAGCCAGCAAATTCTGGCCCGGGGCTGCTGCTGGGCCATCCTCGCCACACCCAGTCCAGGACCCGGGAGATGACCCTATCTTTTGTGGAATGGTGCGCAACTTCTTGTGCCTGAATGGGTCGGTCGGGAAGCAGCTCCAGGGTCATAACCTCTTGCGCAGGCGCTGGGTCGGGGCCTGTTTCTGGTAGTGGTAGCCTGCTGAGTGCGTCTGCGTGGCCCATCGCCTTCCCAGGGCGGTGGATTAGTGCATACTGGTAGCCGGCAAGGAAAATTGACCACCTGAGGACACGTGGAGACAACACTTGGGGGGTCTGCTTCTCGGGGGCAAACAGGCCAAGCAACGGCTTGTGGTCAGTCACTATGGTAAAGGGCCGCCCGTACAAGAAATCATGGAATTTTTTTACGCCCTTCACGATTGCCAGACCCTCCTTGTCAATCTGTGAGTAGTTTCGTTCGGCTGCAGCAAGCGTCTGGGAGAAGTATGCCACCGGCACCTCTCTTCCATCCAGGAGTTGGTGTCCCAGGACAGCGCCGATGCCAGGAATCCCTTTAAGGAGAGAGTCCATTAGATTCTGGAATATGCCTGGTGCCACGCTAACGCCAAATTGCAGCCGCTTTACTCTGAATGCCCCTCTGTGCGTCACAATCGTCTGAGCCTCTGCTGTGGCTTCGTCCACAGGCAACTGTTGATACGCTTGGGCCAAGTCCAGTTTGCCAAAGATTTTTGACCCAGCCAGGGTGGCGAGGACATGGCTGACCACTGGCACTGGGTATGCATGGGCCGTGAGAGCCTTGTTTATGGTGCATTTGTAGTCTGCACAGATGCGGACCGAACCGTTAGGCTTGACGGGTGTGACAATTGGAGTTTCCCAGGGGGCGTTGGGCACCGGCTCCAGCACTCCTTGCTCCACGAGCCAGTCCAATTCCTCGTCTATGCGGGGTTTCAGGGCGAACGGGACCCGGCGGGCCTTGTGCCTGATGGGTCGTACAGCGGGGTCTAGCTGTAGGGCAATGGGGGGTCCTGTATATCGTCCCAATGCCCCATCGAAAACCCCTGGAAACTCTTTGCATATGGCGTCCACGTCCACTTGTAAGCTAGTGCGGTTCACCCCGGTAACGGCTAGCCCCAGAGGTCCAAACCATGCCAGTCCCAGTAAGCTAACGTAGGGGCCCTTAACTACCAGCAAGTCCAATTGTTGCTTTCGCCCTCGATATTGCACCCTGAAGGTCCCCACCCCCATTGTAGGGACCTTACGTTTCTGGAAGTCCCGGAGGGTGAATGGGGCCGGCCTTAGTTTGGGACCCCCATTAGGGCACAGTTCCCTTAATGTTCGGGCCGAGATTATGGATAGAGTTGAACCCGTGTCCAGCTCCATGCGGCATGGGGCTCCCTCTATCTGTACCTCTATATAAATTTTCTCTGTGCTGGGATGGGGCAACTGGAATACCTGGTAGTCCGTGATCTCCGTCGAGTTGCCTTGGTGCATGGTGCCGTGTGACCTGGGGCTCCTGGGTCGGTCATCTGATGCTTGTCGACGGGTGAGTCGAGCCCGACACACCCGGGCGATGTGTCCCAATTTTCTGCACTGCCTGCACTCTGCGTTGCGGAAACGACAGGTCCTCCTCTCGTGGTTCTCCCCGCAGCTTGCACAGTTCCCTCCTTCTCGTCGAGGCTGCTGTGGTGTGTGTGCTGCTTGAGTGCGCCGCTGTACTCGGTGTACTTCCTCCCTGTCAGATTCGGATTCGTCGGTGAGGTCTTCGTGGTAGACCCTCGGTTGGGATGGCGGGGCCGGTCGTGCCTCTTGCGTTGACCTCTCGGCGGCTTCGGTTGCCAGGGCTTCCTCCAGAGCAATCTGGAACGTGAGGTCTTTTTTTGGCGTAGAGGCGTCGTTGCAACATCTCGTCCCTCAGGCCACCGACGAGGCGGTCACGAAGCATGTTCTCCAACTCTGAGAAGTTGCATAACTGGGCGGCTTGGCGGAGGGAGGTCACAAACCCAGTTATGGTTTCCCCCGGGGCTTGCCGCTTTGCGTAGAATGCATTTCGGCAAGCTACCACCGAGGGCTGTGGTGAAAAGTGCTCCTTCAGCCGTTCCATTATTGTTTTGTAAGAGACGGTAGCGACATCTCTAGGTGCAAGGAGAGCCCGGGCGATTTCAAACGTCTCCTCTCCACAGACGCTGAAGAATGTCGCCCTCTTCATGGCATCGTTGGTGACTTCTTTCGCTTGCAGGAGGAAGTTGAAACGGGCGGCGTACCCTTCCCAGTCTCCTGATGCTGGTTTGAATGGCAAGAAGCTGCTGTCGGTTGCCATTCTGGGTTCCTTGGGTCCTGGAGCTGAAGCCTGGATGCACGGTGCGATGCAGCGGTGCAGCAGGTGGCGGTGCTGCGGTGCAGTGCGTGGTGGCGGTCAGCTCAGCAGGATCCCACCTTCGTCGCCAGTGAAATATACTCGGAGTCGAGAGTGAATTTCATGCTCTTTATTCAGCTCATATTCATCAAGGAGAAGAAGAGAAGACGAATCGCTCTTTTACCAAAACCATCTGCTTATATACAGTATTTACACAATGGGCCTTGCGTGATTGGCTACTTCAGGGCTACACCTGTGGGCCAATTATATTGTGGATTGACTTCTGCCTGCAGCCTGATTGGCTGCTCCTACAGGCCAATCAGGTAGCAGATTCACTTCTGCCAGCCGCCTGATTGGCTGCTCCAGCAGGCCAATCAGGTTGCGGATTCACTTCCACCTGGAGTTGGATTGGGTAGCTCCCGCTGATTCTGAATCCTATTGTTCTAGGATTCAGCTCAGTACATAACAGAGTGAATAGACTACAATGTTTAGTAAGTTAAAATGCTTTACTCACAGCAATCACAGGTCTCACTCATGCACTCATCAATGCTACAGCAGAAACAACACAGGCAAGGTATTCTTGGTTACAAAATGCAAAAGATATCTTCAGACATGGAGTCTGGGCACAGGAGCTTCTGCCTCATGCAGTCTGCTCAGCTTATATAGTTTGAAGGAGAGGGGGGTTGGGAGAAATAATATTTTCTCCCTCCTTGAAGAAGAGGGGATGTGACATCACAGAGTCCACTCTAGTAATTTAGAACTCTGTGGGCCTTAACCCCTTCACATACTAACTAGCATTAATGTGCATTAGATTTGACTGCATATTCCCCACACTACTAACCATCTCAAGTGGGACCTACAACAAAATGCTGCCGCATTGAATTCTCTAGTTAGGGTTCTAGCCAGCCAGCTATGCCCTTTCCCACCCCCAGTTTCCCATCCTCCTCTACAATAACCAGCCAGCATTTTGTGCCCACTGAGCATGCTCAGTCATCACCTCCAATTCAGCACACACACCCCTTTAAATATTGCTTTTCCTTCTGCAAAACTTGGTGTTCCTGATACGTAGGCCTACTTCTGATACGCCCCACTTGCACATGGGTGGTGCCATTTGAGCAGCCGAAGAACTACATTTGCTATGTGATGATATAGCTCAATGAAACCTCCGTGTTAAGAGGCAGTATATATCTAAATACCTGATACTGGGACAAGCAACAAAGGAGGGCTGTTTGCCTTCTTGCTTTGTTTATAAGTTTTCCAAAAGTGTCTGGCTGATCTCTACTGGAAACACAGTCCTAGACTAAATCAGGGATGGAGAACCTATGGCCCTCCAGATGTTAATGGACTCCAGGTCTCAACTGCTGCCGCCAGCATGGCCAATGGTCAGGATTGGGGAGAGCTGTAGTTCAGCAACATCTGGAGAGCTGCAGGTTCCCCATCCCCGAGATAAATTGATTTATTGTCTGAACCAAGAGAGCTCTTTTAAAATGCTGATTTATTCCTGATATTGTGGCATTTTGGAATATGGGTCCACCTTCACCTCGTCCTCTTAGGATATGAGGATGAGAAAGCCTGAGAATTACTGAAACACATATTCAGGCCAGCAATAAATTACAGCGTGTGAGACATTTATTTCCTAAGACAGGCTAGAGAGATTTTGCTCTCTAATCCTTTGGCATGGCTTGATTCAGAACTATCAGCACTAGCTCAGATGTGTTATGGATGGAGGCAGGTCAAGGAAGCAAATATTCAGTTCTGGATCTAGATTGGGTTTAGGTTGGGTAAGGCAATTCTGTGGCTTGGAATCTGGATTCCCATTGCCAGGAATCTCACAAATGACTGATGTGTGATTTCCACCTCTTCTCAAAGAGGAATCTTTTGAGAAAATGCAGTTTTTAAAGGGGGAAAGAATACTTCTTGTGATTAGCAGTCTTGGCGCCATTCACTAGTTCTGAGGCTGCTGAACAGAAAATGGGTGTGGAAGAGCTGTTGGGATTTTTGTTTCCGTGCTGAGAGAAATGGCCTTGCAAAACTCTTCTTGGGTTTTATTCACCATAGTGCTAGGGCTAGGGTTGTGTCAGCAAGAGAATTGCCCTCTTGCAAGCTGTTATTCCCCTCTCCACCCCCTAAATCTGTTCTGGGGTTTCCCCCAAACCACTGGAGCAGATTTTGGGAACGGTGTGGGGCATGCAAAGGGTGAGGAGAGTGGGTGAATACCACTGCAGAAGCACTTAATTCTTGTACTAGTGAAAAAGGTAATAGAACATGCTATCGGTGGGTGTCCCAATTGTATGTGCATAGGGAGCAGGGAGGCATTTTGTTGAATATTCTTGGTGGGGAGAGGTGAAATTCTCCCAACTGTTTCTTTCAGAAAATTCTCTTTGAAATCTTGGCTCACTTAATGCTGAACAAAACTCTATTTTTAATTCCTACTGGTAGATGAAGGAAATCTTGTGTAAGAGGGGAGAACAGGAAGGATTAGGGGCCACCCCCATTGCTTCCAAAGACAATATTAAAATAATCTGAAACAACATTAAAACAGGACCTATTCATCAAATTTTATCCAGGGAAAGACTAGAAGTCTCTAGCACTTCAAGAGCACCTCCCAGAAAGGAGATTTTCAACAACAACAAAAGACAGAAAATTATGTTCTGAGAAATTTCAGGGTGACCTACGGTTTCGTTTTGTGGTTTTTGAACCATTATGAAAGCCCACAATATATTTTTTACTATTGTGGGAAAGATGGTGTGTGTGTGTGTGTGTGTGTGTGTGTGTGTGTGTGTGTGTGTGTGTGAAATGAATGGATAATTCTAGTTCAGTCGTACTGTCCACAAATGTTTCTTCTTAATTATTACATGTGAATCCACTTAAGCTCAATATTGAACAAGTGTTTCATTTGTTAGAAGACTTTTATGCTTCCTTTCAATCAGAGTGGTTTACCAAAAGGCTTAAACAATTACAAAGCAAAACATGAAACCAAATAAGCTATGAAAACACACACAAAACAGCCAGCAGGATTTAAATTGCAACTTCGAAGCCTGGGTGAAATTGCATGGTGCATTAAATGTGATATATATCTAGGAGCGTGAGGAGCATAGAGGAATTTGGTCATTGCTAGCTGTGCCCTGGGGTGGTGGATTGGGGCATCATTTTGCATGTTAACATTTATTTATTAGATTTATATCCTACTCTTCCCTCCCAAAGGATCTCAGGGCAGCAAACAACCAAGTTATAAAACAAACAAAAAAATCTTAAAAACAGTTCCAATACAGCCACAGACTGCGAAAGATCTGCTCTTTGTTGTGTGTGGGGTGATGCATATACTGGTGGAAATAACACACAAACATGCATTATATTAGGGGAGATTGCTTTGCAAAAAATGTGTTCATTAGGCAAAACTGCATACAGTACAAAGTTATGTATTTGGAGAGAAAGTCTTGCAAAAATGCTGAAGGATTTTCACGAGGACCTTTGAAAGGAAAAAAAAATCCCCAAACTGATGTGGAATTGTGGAGAACTGAAATTTAGGTTGGAAAAAATGAGAAAGCAAGAGAAGCCTTTAACTTGACAGATTTACCCGTTCCTTGTTGGGAGCATCTCCTGCCATCTTGAGGGCTTGATCTCTGACTGGTTGGCAGTGGTGGAGTTTTTGTGCCATCTGGGGGGTTTCTGGAACAGCCGCTGAGACCACAATAACGCCAGTCCTGGAAGACCTACATTGGCTCCCAATACGTTTCTGAGCACAATTCAAAGTGTTAGTGCGAACCTTTAAAGCCCTAAACGGCCTCGGTTCTGTATACCTGAAGGAGCGTCTCCACCCCCATGGTTCTGCCCAGGCACTGAGGTCCAGCTCTGAGGGCCTTCTGGCGGTTCCCTCACAGCGAGAAGTGAGGTTACAGGGAACCAGGCAGAAGCCTTCTCAGTGGTGGCGCCCGCCCTGTGGAACGTCCTCCCTTTGGATGTCAAGGAAATAAACAACTATCTGACTTTTAGAAGACATCTGAAGGCAGCTCTGTTTAGGGAAGTTTTTAATGTTTGGTGCTTTATTGTGTTTTAATATTCTACCGGGATCCGCCCAGAGTGGCTGGGGAAGCCCAGCCAGATGGGCAATATATAAATAATAACTTATTATTATTTTCTGGTTGTGTGTTTTTCCTTTCCCCTCTTGGGCTGACAGTGTGTAAAGCAGCTTAGCCATTTCATTCACCCCTCCCCTCCATCCTCTGGGTTTCCCAGATCTTCAAACCCAACGTCTTAGCCACAGTGTACTTTCACTTTAGTTCTCAGGAACTACTCCCCCGCCTCCCCCCTCCCCTAAGAAAGGACGAGCTCCCCTTTGGAAAATTAGGGGCGTCCATTCCCTAATCCCAGGTACCACGCTCGTTTCCACCGTTACACGGCAGAGCAGAACCTCCGCTGATCATTTACGGATCATCTCCCGCCCCTCCCCTCCCCCGAACTTGACACCAAGGCCTGGGATTGGACCCAGGTCGCCCCGGCACCGTCCAATGGGAAGGCGAGGAGCGCCTAGGCGCTGTATATAACCTGCCCCGACGGATGCGCGCGTGTGGCGATGCGCATCCATCGCGATGGGGGATGCGGAGCGCAGCGCGGAGCCGGAGTGCGCGGCGCCGTCGTGGAGAGGCAGGATCACCCTGCGCCACGCCTTCCTCCCCTTCCTCTTCCTCCTCCTCCTCCTCCTGTGCAAGGTGAATGCGGCTTGCTTGCTTGCGCGCAGAAGCGGCGCAGGCCCTCCGCTCGCTCGATGTGCGATCCGCGGGACGACGAACGGCCTTTGCTGACGGTGCTTGTCTCTCTCTCCTTCCCCGCCCCTCCCTTCCAGGTGCGCGGCCACGAGGAGTCCGAGTGCCGGCTGCCGTGCGATTGCCCCGCCGAGCCGCCCGCTTGCGCCCCCGGTGTGCCGACGGTGCTGGACGGCTGCGCTTGTTGCCAGACGTGCGCTCGGCAGCGCGGGGAGAGCTGCTCGCGGCTGATGCCCTGCGATGAGAGCAGCGCCCTCCACTGTCACCGGGACGCAGGGAGCGAGGCTGACTTGGGGGTCTGCGTGGGTAAGTGGCTGGTTTGGGGGTGGGGGACAGGTCCTCCTCCCGCCCTCGATCTCTCTCTGTTCTTCCCCCACTAGAGGGCTTAATTTCTAAAATGATGGTGTAGCCGCCTGGGGTTGGACTAGATGACCATGGGGGTCCCTTCCAGTTCTACAGTTCTGATTCTAGGACCATTGGTGCTGTATGGTCTTCCCTGACTGGCAGTGGCTCTCAGACAGGGTTCTCTCCTAAATCCTGCCTGGAGATGCCAGGGAATGTAACGTGGACTTTGTCTTCCTCTTATAGTAGAAGATCATAGAATTGTAGAATTGGAAGGGACCCCAAGGGTCATCTAGCCCAACCCCCTGCAATGCAGGAATCTCAGCTAAAGCATCCATGGCAGATGGTCATCCAACATCTGCTTTTAAACCTCCAAGGAAGGAGAGTCCACAACCTCCTGTGGGACTGTTCCCCTGTCTAACAACTCTTACCTTCAGAAAGTTCTTCCTGATGTTTTTGGTAGTTGGGATTTCCTTTCTTGTAATTTGAAGTCCTTGATTCAAATCCTACCCTCCGGAGCAGGAGAAAAGAAGCTTGCTCCATCTTCTATGTGACAGCCCTTGAGATCTTTGAAGATGGCTCTCATATCTCCTCTCAGTAATGAGTAATGAGGGAAAGTGTATTTGTGTAACAAATGGTGTAACCAGGTACAAAAGCAGACAGGTGAACAATTTGCAACGTTAACTGCAACACTTGCCATTTGCAGAGTGCCTTGGTTGGGTTAGGGAGACCCAGGTTCAAATCCTTGACCCCCTTTAGAAGTTCACCTGGTGAACTTGGGCTGTTTGCTTTCTCTTGGCCTTACCTGCCTTGTAGAGTACTCAGGAGGATAAAACGGATGGGGAGCAGTGGAGGCTGGTCTGAAAGTGGGGTGGGACTCTGCCCCACCAACGGCAGGCAACGCCCACTTTCCTGCCTCCCTAACAACAACCTGGCTGCCCGCTTCCTCTTTAATCTCAGACTCAGTGTTGCCCCTGTAGAACTCAGCAAAGAGGAGGCAGCTGGTTCTGTCTATCATTTGCTCTGGCGCCACCTACTGTGGGCCTCCCTACCTGCCGCATTACCAGTTATAATTATTTTTATTAAAGATTAAAAAATGAGACATTGCACTACTACCAGTTATAATGGGCCCTGGTGTGGTCATTGGTGCCACTCGGAGCTGCTTGGATGAGATGTAGAATACTTAAAAAAAATATTATTATTTTTTGTAATCTTGCAGCAGCCGTCCTTAAGGTCAGATAGGGGGCTGGAACTGAGCGTGGTTTGTGTACAACTACTTGGGAGGCTGGTGCAAGAACCAATATCTTTCTTCTTCCTAAAGCAGAACAATTTCCTGCTAAGGCGTCCTTTCCCCATTCTGCCACACAGGGATGGCTTGTTGGGTTTTGTTAATACCACCCAAATGCACCCACAGCTGAATTTTGTATGATATGCCTTAACTGAGCAGGATCTAGTCAGATGTGGACATTCCAGAGCATAAACTAGATTCCTTCCCGGCTCCAAATACTTGATGACTTCACAACTCTGGAATGTAATCTTGTGTTCGTAACATATATTTGCTGCATGTTTTGAGGAATCTTGACCCAGTTCCCAATCTGGAAATCAAGAATTTAATGCAAAAACGCTTCAATCTGCAACTGGAACCTTACAAAATCGGGAGGCACACATGAGTCTAGTTAGCATCCTTAACTTCATGCTGGTTGGAAAAGAAGACAAATTGTACAAAGCCTGGCATTTGCTGGGGATGGAGGCAGAGGCAATGGCACAACAGAGGATGTAAAGGATAGAGGAGATCCTGGGAAAAACAAGGAGCTGAAAGGAATAAAAAGGAGCAATTGGGAGGGGATGAAATAGTACAGATATTTGAAGGCATTGGCCTGGTTCACAGATAACACTAAACTGTGGCTTGTTTAACAAACCACAAGTAAACTATGAGTTGTCCCACAGATGATCAGACAAATCATGGACCCCCCCACCCAAAAAAAGTTGGGTTTGCTTTTCTAGTGTTCATGCCTTTGTAGCTTGATGAGCATCTGGAATGGGGAGGCCAAACAAACCAAGGTTTCTAAGTCAACAACAAACCATGGCTTCAGGACATGGTTTACTTGCAGTAAGCAAGCCATATCCTGACAAACGTTCACAAATAATGCTAACTCATAATATAATGAACCCTGTTTTAGAGTTGTGTGAACCAGGCCATATTTTAGGGATTTTATTTCATTTTTTAAAAAAACAAACAAACTGATTGCATACTTAAAATCTGTACTGGACTCAAATTAGGAAGGAAATGCAGATTTCTTGATTTTACAGAGCTGCTTCTGAGTTGGCATTGGTTATCTTATCTCAAATGCTTTGGTAAAGAAAGTGTTATACAACTTAGTGCAAGACATTTCATGGAAGGAACAACATAAGAAAATGAACTGGCTTGAAACCATCTCTGGAACCATTTGGTTACATGACCAGTCTAATTTTGGGAACACTTTGGTTGTGTTTGTTACCAAAGACAGAGAACATGCTCATATAGGCAATAGTTTGCTCTTATGTTTTCGTGTTTGCAAGGGATGATGCAGAATTTAGAAAAGAAATCAATCTCTTAGCTGTCTCCCTATCTAAACATGAGACGGGAATTGCATTCCTTCCAGCTTGTATGCATTGCCCTACCCTGAGGAACAGGCACTGCCTGGCAGAACACTTCCTGGATAGGAATATTTGCCCTGAGGTTGCACAGAGGAGAGAAGGGAAGAATGCTATTCCATCAGCTCCGCTGGGGGACCAGCCGACTTTAGAGTTTTTGTTCAGTGATCGCCTCGCAGTAGCCGTTTCGTTCGGGTCCAGAAGTGGAAGAGAAAGGAAGCAGGGCCACTACTGAGCTTCTTTCCCTGAACAGTTTCCAACCCAACTTTGTCATGAGAATATTTTTGTAATTTTAAGGTTGGGTGTCTGAGCTGGCTTTTTTCCTTCTCCCTCCTCATTTGCTTTTCCTTTTGATCACAGGTCCCTGAGGGCAGGGGCTGCTTTAAAAAAAAATCATCTGCAAGCCATTGTTGCTAAAAAGAGGGGTGGAAGTATTTTATATGTAAATAAATAGTACCCATAAGCCTGGTAGCTGGAGCTCCAGAGAGTGGCTTTGACACCACACTTGTCCCAGAACCCCTCCAAGAGAGAGGCTTTGTATCAAATTCTAGGGGTCCTCAGACTTTTCTCTCTCTCAGATCTCTAGGAAATTGCTGGAGGTCTTGGCAGACCACTTAAAGATTTTTCTGCCTGTTGTAGCAATTGCAGTGCTCAGTGTTAGATGTGATATTATTTTTTAATTTCGTTTTAATTGCTTTTTTATTATGTGCTATATTTTCTTGCATTAACATAATGGAAAACACAATTAAAATCAATATGAATATTTAATACAACAGATGCATGCCATGTCTCCTGTCTTCAGCCACAAAGCACGTAAATGAAGCTCAATGGACCACAATTTGGGGAACCCCCTAGCTTATTCTATTCTGTGCTGCTCGCGGGGTTTCCGAAACTTGGGTCTCCAGCTGTTTTTGGACTACAACTCCCATCATCTCTAGCTAGCAGGGCCAGTGGTCAGGGATAATGGGAATTGTAGTCCAAAAACAGCTGGAGACCCCGTTTGGGAGATTCCGAAGATAAAAAGTGGCGTATAAATCTTTAAAATTTTACACACACACACACACACACACACACACACACACACACACACTGCAGCCCCTATTAAGATCTAAAAGAGCAAACTTTAAGTCTCCTGTATGAAAATGCTTTGAAACTCCGAAGAATGCAAATAAGGATTTATTCATTTGAGCTATATCCCACCTTTCTTCCAAGGAACTCAAGGTGGCATCCATGGTTTTCCTAGTCCCCATTTTAGTCTAACCCTACCTCACAGGTTTGCTGTAAAAATAAGACAGCAACTTGCCCAAGGTCACCCAAACTGCTTCACATCTGAGTGGGGATTTGAACCCTGGTCTCCCAGGTCCTAGTCCGGCATTCTAACCACAACACCACAGTGCACCCGCAGCTGGAGAAGACCCAGGTCTGCAGTAGTTGACCTGCGGGCCTTCCAAACAAACTCTTTGTCACAGGGTTTCCTTTCATAGCTATATGCATGCTGTCTTCGTGACAAGTGGGCAGAAATGGGAGCTTAAAGTGCTCTGCTGTGTGTGTGCTAGGTCTTCACACAGCTCAAATGTTTGCCTTCTTTGCTTCAGACCTTGAAGGAGACAACTGCGTGTTCGATGGGATTATTTACCAGAGTGGCGAGACGTTCCAGCCAAGCTGCAAATACCACTGTACTTGCCAAGATGGGCAGATCGGCTGCATACCCCTCTGCAGCCTTGACTTGCTGCTTCCTGGGCCCGACTGCCCCTTCCCAAGGAAAATCGAGGTCCCCAAGGAGTGCTGTGAGCAGTGGTCGTGCGACCCCCAAGCAGATGTGGATGTTGGAGGCTTCGCAATGGCTGGTGAGCCGTCTGGGAGTTCGAAAGCTACAGTTCTCCTGGGTTCTTTCGCAATGGCCTAACTTAACAGAAGGTGTTTGCTTTGAAATGTCTCTTTCCTAGTTTTCCAAAATCAACTCAAATGGTAGCCAATGAGCATCAGTCTTAATCACATCAATCTTAATCACATCAATCTTAAATTTAATAATTCCCCCATTCCAAACCCAACTATGAAGTAGAAAATCAACAGTACTGCCATAATGATGATGATGGTAATACGGTAATAAATTTCTTGTAACCCCCCCCCCCCATCTGACTGGGTTGCTCCAGCCACCATCAGGAGTATCAGAACAAACCAGAAAAATAATCTGCTGGAGGCAGTTTTGAAACAGCTGAATCTTTAGGTAAAGGTAAAGGGACCCCTGACCATTAGGTCCAGTTGTGAACGACTCTGGGGTTGCGGCGCTCATCTCGCGTTATTGGCCAAGGGAGCCGGGGTATAG